>NC_084780.1:6289388-7778138 GCF_028858725.1 Colius striatus
CTGGGCTGCCCATCACCCCAGTGTGGGATGGGGAAGGGACTCTCCTGAGGAAAAGCTGCTTTGGTTTTTGAAGCACTCCTGTGCTGCTTTAACACATTGTGTTGTGTTTATGTCCTGTTTGTTTAATGCCTGCCTTTTATTTACTCAGAAAGGAGGTGGATTGTGACAGTTTTATAGCATTGATTACCCTGCCTGTCTTGTTTGCCTGGTTGCAGGCAGTAATTGCAGCATCTCTGCCCTTACAGCTGCCTGGCCTCACTTCTCAGTCTCTTGCAGCTTGTGCTGACAGTATCTGCACATCCAACCCTCCCCATCCTGCTTCTACTCCATGGCCTGAGGCTGAGGGTATGAATCTGTTATTGGTCATGGTGGGAGCCTGGTGTGTTTTGCAGCACCCACCTGAAACCTGCAGCATGCCATGCTTAGAAACTCCCCACTGCTCCTGAGCATCATCCTAAACCTCCTGTTACATCTGTCCTTCATTGAGCTCCAGTGGGCTCTGGGCTGGGGGAGGTCAGTGGTCAGTCCCCCAGGTTGGAGCTCAGGTGCCTCAGGTTTGAGGATGGCATATGTTTGGGTCCTGCACCAAAACTCTTGCTATGAGGTTCACATCTTGATGTTCTTGGCAAAAATAACTGCACACTCTCATGGTCTGAGGGTTTGTCATCACCTGAGCACACACTGCCAGGCTACATTACACACAGCATGAACAGGGATGGGCTGTGAGGTGCAGAGAAAGGGGCTGAAGCACACCCTCTCCCAGTCATACATCACTGCTCATATAAGAAATCCCTTTCAGAGCAGATAATGATCTCTCACTAATCACAGGGAATGCTAATCTGTGCCTTCTTAAGATAATTGTCTCCATAATTAAGGGTAGATCAGATACTGGCATTACTATGTGTGTCCAATCAATTACAGGAGGGATGTTACTCCCATGCAGATAATGACAGGGACCCTTTAGCCAAATTCCACTGAGAAGAGGGGGAAAAAAAACATGCAAAAGCCTCTCCTACAGGGAAGGAATGGATTTCCCCATGGGAAAGTGCTGTGTAACTGGCTCCCATGGGCAGCAGGGACCCCTGGGAGGGTGCAGGGTGCTGAGGGGACAGGCTCCCCCCCTTAGTCCCCTCCAGTGGGATCCCAGCAGGGTCCCTCCTCTGGGGCAAAGCATCCCCACAATTTAGTTGCTTTCATCTTCCAAGAAATACAACATTGCTGTCAGCACTCTGAACCTTCCACACTGGGAAATGAGAAGGAAAAGGTTTGTTGCAGCAGTTGGGTTTCAGAGCCATCTCCATCCCTGGCAGAGGGGCTCCTGAGCTGGGGGTTGTTTATCTTGCTGTTGATTATAAAGCATTAAAAGTGAAGCTGACAGAACAGAACCAAGTTGTCTTGCAGCATTAATCCCAATGGAAGCAGTGCTCAGTGGATCCCTGCAGAACTGCTCAGGCTGGCACATGGAAACCTCCAGAGCTGCAAAAGTGAAGGGATTGCAGATGTCCTGGGTTGAAATTGGGCAACACTGAGGCAGTGACAGCAGAGCTGGGCTTCCACTAAACCAGGAGAAACTGATGTGGTTTGCTTTCATCTGGAAATGGGGAAAAAGACTTAAGGAGGGATTGTTGAACCCTGCCCCACACCAGTTAGTGGTGTGTATCCATCCTCTGCCCTGGGTGGGATGAGGGGCAGAGTCAGTCCCACAGGCTCTGCAGCCTTTGAAGGAAGGTTTCATGCATGTGTCCCTTAGAAATGCAGCAAAAAACCTTTGCAAGCCCCCTTTCCTTTGCAATCCTAATTACTTATTGTCCATATGTCCAAGGCTTCCATGGGATAAAGTGTTCTTAACAAAAGAAACCCAAGTATGGGAAGAAACTTTGCTTTTATTTAGACTCTGGCAGCTATCTCATCATAAAGCTATCACCATCTCTCATGCTGCCTCTTCACAGCTTGTCTGCAGCCCAGATACAGGAACAATGCAACTGGCTAAGGGTGCAGCCTGTGACAACAAAAGCTTTGGGTGGCTCATTGCTGTTGGATGAACATTGATGACCCAAAGCAATGAGAAATGTTTTTCCTACTGCAGAAGACTGAAATGAAATCCCTGCCCAGTGAGGTCTGCTCTGGTTTGGGGCAGAAGTGAGCTGAGTGCTGGTGCTTCCAACCCTCTTGCAGAGCAAGATCTCAGCAGTACTGGGGCAGCTAAAAGCTCCAAGGGCTGGTGTTGGGCTCTGTGCATCCTCTGTCAGACTCCTGCCATCTCTGCTGTGTTGCCATGTACCTGTGAGATGTGTCAGGGTACCTGGAATTGCAGGAGGTACCTGGATTTGTGTGTTCTGTTTGGATGGTTCCTCCAAACAGTGGAAGCAAAGGTTATTACACAAAGTCTTCCAGTGAAGGTGGAAATGGGGGGTGACTGTTTCTCAGCCTCACTCTTTATCCTTAAGCCCCCCTGGCCTTTGGTTCCACCTCACCAGTCTGTGCTGTCAGCACTTCACACCCAGCCACACTTTGCTCTGAATGGGATTTTGGGGATGCAACTTGTCCAGCTTCCCATAGCTCCTCATCCTCAGCCCTGCAGGGCTTCCTCTGGCTTGTGGACTCCTTACCACCAGATGTTCCAGACCTGGCCCTTGACAAACTTATTCTCAGAGGCAGCAACACCCCATTCTGGTTTCATCTCCTGATGTAATTTCCTACCAAACCCTCCCAGCTGCCCTCAGCCTGCAGAGGGCTGTTTCCCACGTGGCAGTGTCCATGGGTGCTGTGAAGGAAGGCACTGACACTCTGCTGTAGATTAAAGTGAAAAATAGAAGCTGCCTTCCACTGCAGCACAATTCACTGGTGCCATCTGTCTTAGTCCTTTTTAAATGGCAGCTCTTCTGGATTGATTGGCAAGTGAATAGATTTCCTGCCACAAAGTTTTGAGGTCAATCCATCACTTATGTGTATTAATTAGGAAGATTGGAGTTGCAGAGTGTGATGTTTTTCTCTCTCCTTTTACTCCAATGAGCTCCACACAGAGTTGAACACACTTTTTGAACAGCTGGTTTGTTCCTGCTGGTCAGAACAGGGTGTGGGATTTCAGCAGATCCCCCACTGCTGGGATGGGAACAGTGGCACAGCAGGATTCTGAGGGCACAAGGAATACAGATGTCATAGGATTGGTAGGGTTGCAAATGACCTTTAAGGTCATCAAGTTCAACCACTAACCTCACACTCAACTAAACCATACTTGAGCACAGCTACATCTCATCCTCTCTCTTCCTTTACACCTCCAGCACTGGCACACCCAGCCAGCAGCTGACAGAAAAGCCCTTCCTCCAGATGAGGAAAAGACCCAGGAATTCAGGCAATTAAAGCTTTTATAACCCTTCATTTTTTGCAAGAGTGGGGGTATGTGCTGTGGAAGCAACAAAGCCATGGTCAAGCTCTGCCCAAATCCCACTGTTGAATGCAGGGTGCCAGTCCTGCTGCTGACTAGATGCTGCCCAAATGAGCCAAGAAACAGCAAAGTGATCAAGTTGCCTCATGTTCTGGATGGATTTGTAGTGTTGCTATGCACAGTTAAACAGATAATGCTTTTCACCCAGAGCAACCTGCATTTTTACAGCCAGAGCAATGATTCTTTATATGTGCAATATTTTTCTGGATAGAGTTGCTGACACATGAAATAGAAAACAGAGGGGCACAAGCTCAGCTGTGTGTTTGTATGTGTACAGCCATAAATTGTGGTTAGCCTATCAGTTTACCTTTGTAAAGTGCTTTGAGCTTCTGAGCACCAAAAGGGGACAACTTAGAGAAGGGAATACATTTGCAAGTACTTGCATGGATGTCAAATAGCTCCTGGGTTTGCTATGGGAGTTTGTCAGAGGCAGCTGAGTGTTCCATGTGTAGTCTGTCCCTGCTGCCTGGTGGAGCAGCTCTGGGGTACCCTCCTGCTTTTCCTTGTGTTGTTTCTGGGCTTTAAAGCACACCAAGTGGGAAGCTGGGGTTGTTGCATGGCAGGCATGTTGCCTTCCCAGCCTGTGTTTCCCATAGTTGATCAGTGACTCAGTCACCTTCTATTCAAAGGTGTCTTTGGGAGAGTTAAACATCACCTCTGTGGGTGTTTGTGTGGAGCAGACATTGAGGCAGAAGGCTGAGGGCTGCTTTTCCTCTGCCTGTTGAGATCTCTAGACTCCCAGCATCCTGGGATCTGTGACCAGCCCTGGATGGTGCTGAGCCACAGAGAAGACTCATCTCTGCTGACAGAACTTCCCCAGCTCCTGCTCTGATTCTCATGGGGACCCAGAGGCAAAAGCTCCCATGGTGTAGGAGCTGTGAAGTGCTGGATGCCACTAAGGATCTGTCTCAATGCAGGTGTGAAGGGCAATGCTGCAGCTCAGGCCCTGTGCTGCTGGGGGGCACCATCTCAGCTGCACAGGAGGGCTTTGTAAATGATGCAATTGTAATCATTTGTATGTGAAACAGCTCTCCCTTCAGCTCTCAGCCCAGCCAATTGAAATTCCCAATCTCTTCTTGGGGGAAAAGCACGAAACCAAAGCTGCAGAGCTGCCTCTGCTTGTAGGCTCCTATTTACTGCAAAATAATTCCCCACTGCTGTTTTCTAAACTGCTTTGACAGGCAGCAAGCAGCAGGTTGGAGTTTGCTTTCACTCAGCAGCAGCAGCCTGCAATTGCAGGCTTTGACCTCATTTTATCCTCTGAGTATTTAGAGATTGCTTTTCATGGCCAGGAACCAGAGGAGAAGAATATAGATTCCTTCCAGAGCACGTTGAACTTGGAAACAATAAGTGACCTCTAAGGTTGAATTCTATAGCCACCAGAATAAAGGATTTCTTTGTTGAGGAGTGAAAGCAGCAGGTTTTATATCAAGCCAGGAACAACAGCTGCTCAACCAAAAATAACCAATAAAGTGGAAGGAGAAAAGTGGTTTCCAAATGAGATCCTTTGGAAGAAATGCCTCTGCCATTGCTGTGGCTCCCTCAGCTCTCCATACCTCTGTTGCTGGCTAATAGCAGTGGCTGCACAAGCTGAGGGGTTTGTAGTCTGGAGGGTTCTTCCCTCTCAGGCAGAGGGGAGCTGTGCCAGAGCTTCAATACCAGGCAACATGGGCACGGTTCCACTTAATGTGATGCCCAAAGGGTGTTTCCACAGACTGAGGGAAAGAAAGAACCCAGCAGCTTTAGGCTCTTTATCTGTGGGAGCAGTTTTCCACAAGGAAACATGGTCATGGCAATGAAAGTGCCACCAAGACACAGAATTCCCTCAACTCTGTGCCACTGCTGTGGCTTGGGGGTTAACACATCCTCCTCCTGGCTTTGTCCTTTTATCTGTATCTACCTCCAAGGGCTGTGAGCAGCAGATCATTTCTGATGGCCAAACCTGCTCAGGGTTGCTGGCAGTGCCAATGTTTACCCACACACAGGGCTGTTGATGCTGACCCTTGCTGGGGTGGCTGGGCTGCAGCCCCCAGAGACATCTGCCCTGCAGAATGGCTGGGGAGCTGCTGCTGGCTCCTGGTGAGCCCCCACCTCAACCCTGCTGTCCCTCCAGAACAAACAGGCTTGTCTAAACAGACACTGATCAGTGCCTTGAGGAGTGAGGCTGTGCAGGGGGGTAATGGAGTCCCCATCCCTGGAGATATTGCACAGCTGAGGTGCTGAGGGCCAGGGCTCAGGGGTGGGCTTGGTGGTGTGAGGTGTGAGGGTTGGGTTTGATGAGCTTAAAGGTCTTTTCCAAGCCCAATGTTTCTATGATCCACTGCCAGCTCAGGGGAGGTGCTGCCTGGGTCTGTCAGTGGCAAAGGCAGAGCTGATCCGTGCTCTCAGGGCACATCCCAACCTCCCCATGGCCAGGCTCTTCCCAGGCACCAGCCTGGGGAAACAGCTCTGAGCAAGTCACCAGTCCTCCTTTTGCCTTTGTAATTGTCCTTCTTCAATGTGGCTGTGAAGCTGCTGTGCAGGAGGAGGGAGGGACAGACATGGTGAGCATCATCCCCATCGAGCTACAGCACTGATGGCTGCTGTGTCCCAGGGGGAACAGAGAGATGGATTTGGACAGGGAGCCAAAATGGGTGTTTTTAAGCAGCTCCTTAGCACTGGCTGTGCTGACAGGCTCATTTCTGTCCTGCTCTCAGAGGGAAGTGGCAGAAGGTTTGTGTGGCCTCCACATGTGTGGGTCAGAGCTCATCTCTGAGCCTGGATGATGCTCCCCAGCTGCCCTGGCCATGAAAGGCTTGATGAGCAAACTTTTCCTGTTAGGGTTTTGCAGCTGAAAAAGAAACCAACCCAAGGTGTTTAGAAGCTTTGGGAACTATGAAGGCAGAGGTACAGCAGGGGTACCCTCAGCCCAGCTCTGGTGATGCTGTGTGCTAAAGCATTCCCTGCACACACAGGGACTGCTGCCTGAGCTCTCTTAGTCTGTCAGAAACTTTAATCAGGTGTCCCCAGACATCCTAATTAATTTGTTCTGAGTGGAAATAAATGTCTCTAGACTTCCTTTGTCATTTTCAATCTCTTTTCAACTCCCATCTGTTTCCTTCATGGTCTGTGAGCTGAAAAAAAACCAGAGGAAAGGGGGGAGGGAAATGGAAAGGAGCTGATTTGAATGTTCCTTATCGAATGCAGTTAGCAGAGTCAGGCTCTGGGGAGCTCAGGGAAAGGTTGCACATGGCTCTGCTGGAATATAAACAGCTGTGGGAAATGCCCTTTAACTGGAAATGTTGTGTGGAAGTCATTAATAATGTGGAGTATCATTAGATGTTGCCAGATGTTAAGTGCAGGGCTCTGGGAGAGCAACAGGAGGTCACTGGGGGCTGTGTGGCAGGCAGGGGCAGGGCTGCTCTCTGTCCTGGCAGTGGCTGAGGAGTGTGTGGCATTCCCTGTGTGCTGCTCCCCTTCCTCTCACAGCCAAGGGGGTCTGAGGGCACAGACCCATCCCTGGCAAGCACAGGGCTTGCCCTGACCATTGCTCTGCCTCAGCACAAACAGGGCACCTGGAGATGTTGGGGATGCTCTTTCTCCTTGTCCCACGGTGTCCCAACTCTCCTGGGAAGGGTCAGAGCAGGAGGTGTGGGGCCAGTGGCAGAGCCCTGGCTGCCATTGCTCACTGCCAGGAATCCCCTCTGTTTGCAGAGTGGCAGAACAGCTCTTTAAAAGGGCTGTGGAACACTGATCATTATTTTGAAGAGCTTGTTACAGGAAGATTAATTCCTGTTGCTGATCCCTGAGTCAAGCTGAGCACTTAAACACAGCAGCAGGAGCTGGGGAGTGATGAATTGTCTCAGAGCTTTGATTTGAAGAAAGTAAAAACTCACCAAAGCTGATTTTAAAGGGTGGAAATCCTTTTGCCAGTACAAGACAGGTGATTATTCAGCTACAACTGGACACTTCAGAGCCAGCCAGGAGGGAAGAAGTCTTGGGAGAATCCTTTCCCAGTGCCCAGAGCAGGGAGAGCTCGAGGTCCTGGGTGAAGTGCCCAGCTTGCTCCTCATCCCAGCATCACCCAGGATGCCCCACTGAGTGCTCCTGCCTGGGCTGAGGCTGGGGAACAGCAGATGCCACAGCCTGTGCTCAAAAGCCTCCCCTGAAGCAGTGGGGCTGTGGGAAGCAGCATCTCTTGCAGATGGGGTTTGTGGAAAGGCTGCAGGAAAAGCCCATCAGGTGCTGTCCTCCAGGAGACCTCGTTCATACCCAGGAATATTAAATCCCTTCAGGTCCCAGAAGCTCAAGTCCAGCTCTGGTGCCATCCCCAGTGCTCAAGCTCCACTGCAACAGGAGGAGAAAGTCCTTTGGTGCTGAGGTGAGGGAGCCCTGGCCCAGGCTGCCCAGGGAGGGTGTGGAGGCTCCTTCTCAGGAGGTTTCCAAACCTGTCTGAACTGGGCAGAAGACATGAGATACCAGCTTCTCCATTGTGCTTTGCTGTGTCCTGAGCCAGGGCAGGAGACCCTGGGTATGGAATCAGAGAATTGTTTTGGTTGGAAGAGCCCTTGAAGCTGCTGCAGCCCCAGCCCTGCCCTCACCCTGCCCAGCCCAGCACTGACCCACAGCCCTCAGCACCTCAGCTCCAGGGCTTTGGGATCCCTCCAGGGCTGGGCACTCCCCCAGCTCCCTGGGCAGCCTGGCACAGGGCTGACACCCCTCTCAGGGAAACAGTTCTGCCTCAGCTCCAACCTCAACCTCCCCTGGGGCAAGTTCTCCTCTGCTGAGAGTAAAGTGAGTTATAAATGGCCAAGCCTCTTCAGCTGGGGAAGGAGCAGATCATTACACCTGGCAGTTGATTTTCATGGCTTTTTTTATATGGAGCATTAGCAGAGTAACAAACCCTATTACAATTTAATAAACTTCAGATTGTTTCAGGGCTGGCTCGTGTTCAAACAAGTGGGACAACGAGCTCAGCTGTGAGCTCCAGAAGCTTGGATGTAGCCTGAAAGCATAAAGAGAACCATAAACAGAGTAAAAGAAAAGCTCCTGCTTAGGTTTGGGCTTTCCCACAGCTCAGTGTTGGAGGGATATGCAGCAGCTGGGTGCCTGTGCTGGGGGCAGAAGGGGCAATGGCTGTGGCAGCTCACGAGGGAGCAGGGCACCCTGTTCCCTTCTGCTCACCATGACCTCTGTGTTGCTTTTTATGCCTGGCAAAAGGAATTTACTCTCCATGTAATTATAGAAAGAAAACAGTTTTGACCTCAGCCTCATACTTTTTCAGCTTAATGTGTATAATTGCTTTGCCAGCCATTTATTACTGTCAACATTTGCAGTCAGGGGCAGTGGGGAGCAGCAGAGGGAGGGCACAAGGGACTGAGAGGTTGGAGGTGTGCAGTAATAAAAAGCTGTTTCCAATTGCATATTAATAATGGATATGGGCCTGGACTGAAGGAGTATCCCACTGCCCTCAGGCAGCAAAAGCTCCTGGGGGTTGCAGGTGAAAGCACTGAGGAGATAATGCAGGTGCAGGGCACAGGGGGGTTGCCATGGCCATGCTCCTGCAAGCTCTGGGTCCATGGTCACTGTCCCCAAATCCCTGCTCTGAGAGGTGCTGCCTGTGCCAACAGATTGGGCAAATCTGCAGAAGGGTCCAGTCTCCCTGGCCACTTCACCCCAGTTTATACTGGGCATGATTCCTGTGGGATGGGACAGCCCTGGAGCTGGTTGGGCTCAATTGTGCTGGCCACTCTCCCTCCCAGCTCCTTGTTCACACCCCCAAATCCACTCTGGTGGGACAAGGTGAGAAGCAGCAGCTGTGATGCTGCAGCTCTGCTCAGCAATACCCAAACCATCCCTGTGCTAGCAACACTCTTCAGTACAAACCCAAAATCCAGCAGCTACTGGGAAGAAAATTAACTCTGTCCCAGCCAAAGCCAGGACAAGAGTGAGGGCAGTGTTTGCACTCCTGGGTGGGGGTGAGATGCTGCATGGTGAAGCCCTGTAAGAGGCAAGATGTGGTTGCCTTTGGCCATGCAAAGACATTCTCCCATGGAAGCAGAGCAGTGGTGTGGGGAATTGCTGTCCTGGCTGGTGCAAAGAGAGTGTTGGAAGAGCTGCTCTGCTCTGTGCTGGGGGTCCAGTGTGGGTCTGCAGCCTGCTGTAAGCTCCTCTCCTTCCACAGAGCTGCTGCAAGGCTGGGATGTCCAAGGCTAATGAGTTATCGACCAGCAGCTAATAGGAGTAGCTTTATTTCTAATGACTGGATGGCTTATTGATCACATTCACATGTGGGGAGTGGGAGGACTGAATCTACACCAGGTGTTATTGCCAATGTACCTTGGGATGATCCACATGGTTCTGGGCATCATCAGGATGTCCTGTGCCCAGGACAGAGACCTGGGAGCCTGTAAATCCATCTGAGCATCATCACCAATGAAAGAAAAAGCAGCAGCTTAAGGTAATCCTGGTAAGTGGAGACAAGGGAAAGAGAGAGAAGGGAGAACTCCCTGTGATGAACAGGCAAAGCCTGGTGCTCAGCACCTGTAGCACAGCACTCTGCTGAAATGAGACAAGCTGAAGGAAGTCACACTGTCTTCAGTGGCAAAAACCATCCCAGACCAGCCTGACCAGCCTGTCTCCAAGCAAAACTCCCAGACCAGGCTGTCTCCAAGCAAAGCTGGGAAGGATAAAAACACTCCTGAGCCTAGTGGGCTGTGCACAAGGCATCTAAAGCAGATTGCTCTGCTGAGATGTGAATCCAGCAGCAGCTGAGTGACAGTCAAACACTTTCTCCTCTCAAAGGCCAGCCCTGTTTCTGAGGAGTGTGTCTGGAAATTCCTCCCTTGAGCAGGGACACCCCTCAGATCACCCTCCAGAGCTGCCACAGACAGACAGTCATCTGCTGTCATTGATAGGGGTGAGTTACATCACTCTCTATGAAATTAGTATTCATTAAGCTCACTTTGAACTGTTAACTCCATTAATAACAAGTGGTAGCTACAGTGCAGCAAAGGGCCCTCTGACACATTGCCTACTTGAAAACCTTTGTTTTTATCCTGATTGAGGCTGTGTATATGATATATTTCCAACTCCAGTCATGTCATTGTGTAACAATGAATTTCTGCTTTGCTGTCCCCCTGGAGCTTGCCATCCTTACCCTGTGGGAGGGGAACAGCATCCCCTGGCAGCCCTGAGGGACTGTGGTGAGAACCTTTAGCAGGATTTTGGACTCCATGATCCTTACAGGTCCCTTCCAGCCCCCACCACTCTATGATCTATGATCTCATCCCCTTCAATTAATACCTGGCCTTAGGCTAACCCCTTAAGGTACAGGTTAGTTGATGCAGAGCAGCCTGCATGCAAGTTTCTGTGTCCTGAATGGTGCAGCTTGGTCAGGCTTAAGCTTAGGGAGGAAGGAGTTGTGCTGGAGGAGGAAGCCTTGTGCCAAGCAAAGAGCCCCGTGGCATCAGCTCTGAATATCTGAATGCACTGCTTGAGTTGTGCTACTCACAGCTGGAACCAAGCCCCAGGAGGTGCAGAAGCAGCTCTGGGATCCACAGGGTCATATGCTGCTGCTGGTCTAATAGCTTTGGCCCAGTTCAGCCCCACTGAGAGGCACCTGGGCTGTGCAGGATCCTGCCCGGCGCCGGCTTCATTCAGAAAGAGCTGCTCACGTTCTGTGCAGAGTAAAACCACACACCCACTGTTTAATAATGCAGGAGCTGAGAATAATAATGCTAAATATTTAAAGCCTGGGGAGCTGGGCTGCTGTGGAATGGTGGGAGCACCGTGGCCCTTTGCTTTGCCATCCCTTCCTTCCCTTGGCCAAGCTCGGAGCTGGAGCAGCAGCAAGAAGCTGCCACCGGCCCCCTGGGCACAGGGAACCTTTCTCTTTTGCATTAAGAAACTGAATTGCATCCAGAATGGTTGGAGAGCTGAAGGTCTCAGCAAGGCTAATGGGTTTGCATCCTGCAGGGATAAAAGCTGTATGGAAGTGGTGCCTTCCCTGTGCTGTAACTCTCAGGCACGGGTCTGTGATTCTGTGATTCTCTGATTTCTGGGCTCTGCTCTTTCCTTTCCCGTGGATCTGCAGCACCAAATCTGCTGAGTCTGCAGTGTAGGAATTCCCAGGCACTTGTGAAGAGCCACCAGCCACATGGTTCCCCCTCCATGCCCATTTCTGCAGGGTTTGCCCATCAGTGTAACAGATGATGGCAGGGAGGCAGCAGGGCCACCCCCAGCCTGTGCTGAAGCTCACTACAGCCTGGGGGGTTTTGTCACTGTCTGAACAGTGACATGCAGTGGCAGCATCATGCAACAGTGGTTTGGAAAAGTATCCTGGCAAATGAGAAGAGCAGGAGTTGTTAGCAAGACAATACCAACAACTGTCATGGTTTAACCCCAACCAGTCGCTCGCTGACTCCCAGGAGAAGGCTGAGAGGGACCCACATCAATGCTGATCCATCAATACCTAAAGGGCTGGTGTTGAGGGGATGGGGACAGACTTTTTTCTCTCCCATGGCCTGTGTGGGCTCAGGGTGTCCCAGGCAGCAGAGCAGGGCAGTGCCCATGGGAGCATGAGACCAGGGAAGATCCATTTCCTTCTGCAGTGCAGGCTGTGTGAGGGTAAATGGGGACAAAGCTGCTCCTTTGACAGAATTCCCCGTGTCTCCATGGAAAGTGTCTCATGTCCTCACTTTACAGATGAATCTGGTCACCTCAGTGCAAAGCTTGAAATGTCAGTGAGCTCTGAAATGTGCCATCCCCAGGTGAAGGAGCCTGAGCTATTGGCTGCAAAACACACAGAAGAGAACCTGAGATGTGTTTGAGGCACAGAGGGAATTAATTGGCTTTGAGGTGAGAAAATCATTCTGCTCAAAGGGTGCAGCACAAAGAGAGGCTGTGGGGCACAAAAACCTCCCCTCAAGCACAACAAATGGCTGCTCAGTGGGAAGTTTCTTCCTCTGGTCAGATCTGGTTGTGTCATCCAATTAAAAGAAGTGTGTTTTCTCCTTTCTGATTAACACCAGCATGCAAATGCCACCAGCCCCACACTCCATCATTTCCCAGTCTAACTACTGGTGAAGAAGGCTGGGGATGAGCAACAGAAGTGAGTGTGTTATTGACTGCTGGGATCTTTGCCTGTTCCATGTACAGGACAGAGATTAGACATTAATCCTCTGGGCACTGGAGGTCTCCTCCAGCTTGTCACCAGATCAAATACTGCTCATGTAACTTGTTTAACTTGGCATTTGGTTACAGCAGCAGAGGAAAAGCATCCAGCTAATGAAGGGAGGGGGGTGTTTTGCTTGCAAACAGGGCTGGTTCTGGTGCAACAAGCTTTCCCAAGGACATACAAGTTGGGGGGGAGCAGGGGGATGAGGGACTTGAGAAGGTGGCAAAGAGAGGAAACAGACCCCCAGGCTGTGGCATCTCAGGTAGCTGCTGACTGGTGTGTCCAGGGGCCCTTCAGCAGCCCCTGCAGCAGCCCAGGGTGGGTGTGATGCTCAGCATCAGCACTCAGGGCTGCCTTAACCCCCCCCCATCAGGGGCAGGAGCTCCCTGTGCTTCTGCTGCTCCTCAAAATGCCCCCTGCACCCCTCCTGCCTGCTGCTCCTGGGGCTGAGCATGGATTAGCAGAGATCTTCCCTCTTGCTTGGGAGGATTAAGCATGTTATCCCCCTGCAGTCATTGTGGATTCAGCTTATACTTCTCATTGTAAAAAGCAGCTTTTGGTTTTGAAACATCTCTTTTTCAGGGAACCTCTGGAAACCACCTTCTCTCTGCCTTCACCTCCAGCAAGGTTTTGGGTCAGGATGGACTGATCCTGCCAGTCAGGCCACCTCCTGCACAGCATCTCTCTGCTGCAGGGCTGTGCCCTGGCCAGACCCACACATGTGTGGCTCATGGGCACCAGCCAGGCTGAGGAGCAGCCACAGCATCCAGTTCCCCCCATTACCACAGAAAGGAACCTTTCCCTCCTTGGTAAAGCCTTTGTAGAAGGCAGCCCCAAGGAAGCAGAACTCTGCCTACATAAGCTCTGTGTGCTGAGCGAACCCTGACATGATGCCTGAGAGCACAGGCTTTGATTTTACTCCCCAGGACCAGGCTGGGAATTGGGCATTAACCACTGGGAAGCAGTTAACAATCATTAACTTACTAATTATAAGAGTTAATAATAGAGGGAAAGGGATTTTTTTGCTGGTTTCTGCTGTTTTAAGGTGTCTGCCTGGGTACCTACCCCTTAACCCTGCCCCCTAACCTGCCCTAACCCCAACCTGTGTCTGCTGCAGGCAGGATGGGTGTCAGGGCAGAAGCAGAGCACCTTAATGAACAAGGGAGGAGGAGGGAGGCAGTGGTGGAGCTTGGCAGGCATATTCCTGGCTGCACAATTAGCAATGAACAACTCCCTAATGATTGTTATAAAGTTTTAAACCAGCTAATGGGTCCTGGGAAGAAGAAGTTCATTGAAAGTACAAAGCATAAAAGAGCAAACACAAGCTGTGACATTTTAAATGAGAAGGCAGGAACCAGTCTCTCTGCAAGTGATTATGGAATTATAGCAGTGCTGCAGTTATCAGTCAGGGATGTGCTGGGAATGCAAAGCCAGGGCAGCACCTACAGCTTCCCAGTACCAGGGGCACATGGTGCCAACAAGGAGGGCTGCCCAGATTCCTGCCAGATAAACCTGATGTTCAAACCTCCCAGAGCCATGGGGGGTGCCCTGAGTGATGTTTTGCAGCTGGAAGGGGTCTGGGGGAGCTGCCAGCCAGGGATGTCTGTGCATTGCTCCATGTCTACACATCAATCCCTCACCCTCCTGGCACCTGGAGCCTTGAGGCAGTGACTGGGGATGGTGATGAGGGGAAACTTTGCCTCCTTTTGGTGCACAGCTGCTGAGAGAGGAAGCAGGAGCTCCCTCCTTAGCCCAGCTCAGGTGCCAGCATCACTTTGGACCACAAACGTTCTCTAGAGTCTGCAACTTCTGCTGCTTCCATCCCCATGTGTGCTGCCAAATCACCCTGTGCCATGTCCTGTCTGTATGAGCAGCTTCTTCACCTTTCATCCCTTCTCAGGCTTCAGGCAGGTGTGTGTGTGTGTCCCTGCAGTCTGCTCCCCCCTCCCTGCAAGGCTGCAGCCTCAAACTGAAGAGGAAATGTGGCAAACACCAGTGGTCTGGCAGCCTTGGGCACAGGGGCTGCAGAATGGAGCAGGACCCCACCTCACCTTCCCTCACCAGCCAGGGCACAAGCAGGGAGGTGAGAAATTCTCAGTGGTAGCTGCAGAAGCCTCCTGGACCCTCTCCCCACCAGCCAGGGCCAGGGTTAACCCAGCCTGTGCCAAACCTGCTGCAGGGCCAAAGCAGGGACGAAGGTTGAAATCCCTTCGTTAGATTCATGTGCTGTGGCATTTTAAATGAGGAAATACTAATGTGGAAATCATAGGGATGTGCATGGGCCATAAGGAAAGAGAGGGCTGAGGGAGAGCTGCTGTCACAGGAGTTTCCACTGCCCTGGGTTAACCTTCCCTCGAGGCTGCTGGGCCCTTGGGGTGGGCAGCTGGAGGAGCTGTGCAGAGCTGAGGCCACACACTGGCACCAGAGATTTGCCATGATGAGACATAAGATTTGGGGGTCAGTGCCTAAGCTGTCACTGCTGGAGATTTAGGAGCCTTCCAGACAGTCCCAGCCTGCCCAAAGAGACTCACTTGTCCTGTGGGCAGAGGGTGTGAGGCTGCCCCAGGCCCCTGTGCTGCTCTGCAGCCCCCACAACCCCCCACCCTCACCCCCAGGAGCACTGACAAAGTTTACACCTTCCTCTTGTATTTATGACTTTCATTCTACTTTCTGCTGACTCTCTCTGATGGCACCACTCCAATTTAATTAAGTAAATAAATAAAGTGATTCATTTAGATGCCATGGACTCTTGTGTGAGCCCTCAGAGCACTGCTGGCTGCAGGCTGGGCAGGAGACCCCCCACTCCAGCTCACCCCATGGACACCCCCCACTGTCAGACTTTATCTCCCATGGGCTCAGCATGGTGCTGCACCCATGGAGATCCACATGTGACCCTGGTAAGCCCAGCACTGTGGGTCATGGAGAGGGGCTTCAGGACATCCTTCATGCAAGGGACCACCCAGGCTCCAACAACAGGTAGAGAAGCCAGACTGTGAGGTCAGGAGCAAAGCAAGGCGCTTTGTGGATGGAGGGAAAGCAAAAGACTGAGCAGCATTTTCCCCCCCACCCTTAGCTTTGATGCACAGTATTTAACACAAGTCAGAGGACAGTGTGGGATAACTCTGTTAGTATCTAATTATCTCTGCTATTGACCCAGCACTCCCAAGCAGTCTGCCACAGTGTGGGATTTCTCTTTTCCCCTTAATGTGTTATTTCCAAGCAGCCATGAAATTGCCCAGCATTACAAACTTCCCTGCTTTGGTGGAAACTCTTCCTGCTTAGAAGGTTTCTGTGGGGAATAGAGACAAAATGCTTCAGTGTGTCAGTGAATTAGGAGGAATATTCCTTCATCCAAAGAGTAAATTCATTTATCCTCTGCCTCCCTTGTGAGGCTGAAGGGTCTTTGGGAAGAGCACTCACAGCCCAGCAGCACAGCAAGAGATCAGTCTCTGAGGTGCAGGAAAAGAGATAACACAGGTATATGGAGATAAAGGTAATTAAATTGAGATTCATGGGTACAAAGAAAGACTAAAGAAGGTGCCTATCTGGTGGCAGAGGAGAGAGATTGAGGACACCTGGATTCTCATCTCAAGCCTCCCTTTAATGTGTTTTGTGGCCCAAGGCAAGTCACTTATGTTCCCTTTCTTTGTTTAACCCTACCTTAAGCTAAACCACCTGGCTAATTGACTCACTCTGCAGCATTTCTGAAGCCTGGCAATGTTTTGAGGTCCCACATGATTGCACTGGGGAGCCAGGACCAAGTCCATCTGCAGGCACATCCCAGAGAGCCCGAGCACTCGGCCCACAGCTAGTGCTGAAGGTAGGGAAAAAGAAGATCAATATGATGGCTAATGGATAAAGAAAAGCAATTTAATTGGGTGTTGTGTTTGATAAATTATTTGTAAAGTTAAGCACACAATGAAGGAATTGGAGGCCTGACTGCTGAGGAGGTAAATGAGTCACCAGCACAAATTGAGCCCAGATGATTAATGGTTCCAAGTGCCACTGTTTGCTAAACTGACAAGTCACCAGAAGCAAAACCAAAGCTGGAATATTTTCAGTTGGGGCTTTATGCATGTCTCCTTGTTTGGAAGAAGGTCTTTATCTGAGATGGGGACACACAACACTCAGGGAACAGGCAGAGGAAGAAAACAAGTCACTGCCCCTGCAAAGCTTAACATGGAAAGAAAGCTTAAAGTGGAACTATTACCCCAGCTTAAGTGAGCCTATGTTGCAGTGAGCTTTCTGCTCCTACAGCTGGATTAGGGTGTAAAGAACAACCACATGGATTTACATTTCAAATTAACTTTGGAAGAAGTAGTCAGTTGATTGCCTCAAATCCATCACAGTCGTTTGGTCTCACATCTAAGCCCAGGAAAATGCTGCTGTGACTAAAAATCGACTCCTTTGGCAGATTTGAGCCTCACCTAAGCTGATTAAACCTCAACACTGACACCATTTCCTTCCAACTTCTGTTATTTATAAATTACTCCCATTCAGTTCCACCTGAATGGCCACAGCAACAGCCTGGCTGGACAGTCATCCTCCCACACGTGTGTGTGGCTGAAAATGATGTTGATTTAGTGGGGCAACAACTGAAACCCATGAAAGAGATGCTGAGCTAAAAAATGATGCTTTTAAAAAATGCAAAAAGATCTTTTCTCTGAAAGGACTGGGCAGAGACATGAGATGGCAGATTGGAACACTGTGCTTTGCTGTGTCCTGGGACAGGACAGGAGGCCCTGGGTAGAGAATCAGAGACTCACACAATCATTTGGGTTGGAAAAGCCCTTGAAGCTGCTGCAGTCCCAGCTCTGCCCTCACCCTGCCCAGCCCAGCACTGACCCACAGCCCTCAGCACCTCAGCTCCAGGGCTTTGGGATCCCTCCAGGGCTGGGCACTCCCCCAGCTCCCTGGGCAGCCTGGCACAGGGGCTCACACCCCTCTCAGGGAAACAGTTCTGCCTCAGCTCCAATCTCGCCCTCCCTTGGGGCACCTTGAGGCTGTTTCCTCTTGTTACTTGTGAGGAAAAAAAACCTACTCTCACCTCCCTGTAGCCTCCTGTCAGGGAGTGTCAGAGAGTGCTCCTGTCTCCCCTCAGCCTCTTCTCCAGGCTCAACACCCCCATTCCCTCAGACCCTGCCCAGCCCCCTTGTGCTCCAGCCCCTTCCCCAGCTCTGTGCCCGGCTCTGGCCACGCTGCAGCCCCTCAGTGTCCCTGTGGCAGTGAGTGAGGGGCTAACATGTGCTGCAGGAGGCCCTGGATATGCTCCTTAGCCTGTAATTCTAAGCCCTATTTACATAAATCTATCACAAAAGCACGTGTGATGATGGTGGAGATCTTGCAGGCATAAGCAATGCAGCCCCAGTTTCTCTTCTCTGTTTCCTGCAGCAGTCACCTCTCCACACCACAACACCCTCCCCCAGAGCTGTCTCTCCAGCACCTTTGACTGCTCTTTCTTCTCCATCTTCCTCCCTCCTTCCCCACAAGCCTCCTCATCCTCTCTGGGTGTGGGATCTTGGTCATTGTGTCCCTGAGAAATCAAATGAGGGCAGAAGCACCTTGTGCAGACGTCAGAAAGAGGTCAGCTGCCTCCCACCCGGGCCCCAGCAATTACAGCCCCAGAGTTTGGAACTAATGAAAGCAGTGACAAGGTCTCCCAGTGACCAAGTCTGAATGGAAGCAGCTCCTGGCACCCTTTCAAATTGATTTTAAAGATGAACTCCCTTTAATCCTCCTCCCTATCTCATTCCCTACGTGGCTGATTCCTCATCAAACAGTTTAAATTCATTTGAGCCTGCAGTTCTGTACCCTGTTATCTCCCCCCCCCCTCCATTTATGAATTTTAAATCAACTTGTTAACAACCTACTTAGTTGCATAATTTTGCTATAATAATCCATGCCCCTGGCTGATTGCATGTTAATTCAGGAGATAACACGCTCAGCAAGCTCACAGCTCTGCCCTGGTGGCCACCATACCAGCAAAATGCCTTTGTACAGACCAGTTGCCCACAGCTTTGGGCTTACTGGTGCTTTGCCTCCTGCTCCTGCCTGTCGCCCTCCAGCCCAGAAGCCGGGGGCTGCAGTCGCCAACCCAGCTGGCACAGGCAGGAGCAGGGGGCCGTGGTTTAGCACTGGCAGGGACAGGATGGGTTTGTCACCATGCCATCATCCCGTCCAAGCCCACACACACTCATCCTCACAGCCCAGAGGCTCCAGAGCAAGCTGTGATGCAGACGAGCACCGTCCCCAGGATGGAAACTGAAGATACAATCTATAAATCACTTCCTAAGGGTTATGATAACAGCTTATTGATTAACAGGAGGGGGTAGAGAAAACATGGGAAGCTCTGGAGGTCATAAATCCTGTAAATTAAGTAACCCTGCGTGTGCCAAGCCGTGGGAGCTGCGTGCTCAGGCCCTTGCGCGGCAAAGGGCCGGGCCCACAGCCACACAGCCACACAGCCACCAGTCACACAGCTACCACAGCCACACAGCCACCACAGCCACACAGCCACACAGGCACACAGCCACACAGCCACACAGCCACCACTGCCACCAGTCACACAGCCACACAGGCAGTGGCTCCGCGCACGGGCCCCAGGCTCCCGAGGGAAGGCTGCAGGGGCAGCAGGGCCCAGGCCCGTGGCTTTTCCCCTGGGCTCTGCAGGTGAAGGTCACCCGGAGGAGCCCCTGCTCAGCTCCTCAGCTCCCCGTGCCGCTGCGGTTCCATTCCACGCTGGGCCTTCGTTTGTCCTCTCTTGTCCCTCTCAGCTCCCTGCGAGCGGCGCTGCTTGCTCTGACCCCGCTGTGCATTAACCCCTCATTCTCCGTCCACAGGCACCTGCCAGGAGCGCAGATACCGATTTCTCCCGCTTTTTCGCCCGTTTTCCTTTAAACCCCACACACCTAAAGAAAAGCCGCCGGTTACCGCCAGCAGCCGCCGCTCCCCGAGCGCCGGGGCCAGCAGCACGTTCCAGCGGGCCGCTGATTCACCCCCAGCCCCGGTGACCCTCATGGGTGACCCCCGCTGCCGGGTCCCCTCGTCCCGGGGTCGCTTTGTACCCTCCCCCCCGCTCCCCGCGCTCCATGGCGGGTCCCCCCGGTCCCGCCCCCCCGCCGGTGACAGCCGCCGCCGCAGCGCCCCCTGGTGGCGCCGGGAGCCGGGGAGCGGGGGGACGGCCCTGCTCGGCCTGGCGTCCCCGGGTCATCACAGCCCTCAGCCCGGCGGCTGCAGGGAGCCGGCATCGGGCTCTGCCCCCCAGGAACAACACACAGGACAAGAGGAAACAGCCTCCAGTTGCCCCAGGGGAGGGTGAGGCTGGAGCTGAGGCAGAGCTGTTTCCCTGAGAGGGGTGTGAGCCCCTGTGCCAGGCTGCCCAGGGAGCTGGGGCAGTGCCCAGCCCTGGAGGGATCCCAGAGCCCTGGAGCTGAGGTGCTGAGGGCTGTGGGTCAGTGCTGGGCTGGGCAGGGTGAGGGCAGGGCTGGGACTGCAGCAGCTTCAAGGGCTCTTCCAACCCAAATGATTCTATGCTTAGGAAGCTGATATTCCAGGGTGTTATAACTAAAACCAGTGACTTCACAGTGTTGAGGTGAGCAACAGACAGATATTTCGATATGGGGGTGGGTTCTTGTGTCCTTAATATCTCTTACCCCTGGCACTGTGGAGATGCCCCTCTGCCCCCCCACACTGTGCCCTCCCACTGGCACCAAACAGCCCCAGGCACAGACCACCTCCACAATCCCCACTGACCAGGTGCAGGGTGATGGGCAGGAGATGCTCCAGGGACCAACAGCTCAAGGTTCTGCAGGGAGACAGAAATGCAGGAGGGAGAAAAACATGAGGAGGGGTGATGAGCTCTGCACCAGCCCCATGGAACCAGAGCAGGAACAGCCACAGGCTGCCAGACAAGGTGCAACTGCTGCTGTTCCCTGACCCTGCACAAGCAACACACTTCCTACCAACCAACAGCTCTTCAGCCCCTGGAACACGGGCTCAGGGCTTTGCCACAGCTGCCAGGCCATACCCCATCCCACTGCTGCCCCAGGGATGGGGCACTGAAGCTTTTCACCCCGTCATACCCTTCATCCTGCACCCAGGGCAGCTGTGGGTGCACAGCCAGCACGTCACAGGGAGAACAGCATGGAAAAGCTGCTGCCGTGGTGTGTCCAGCTGCAGGGGGATGGCTGAGCCTGAGGGATCATGGAGCAAGGCAGCATGAAGTGCTGGGAGCAGCACAACAGGCTGCAGCCACCCCTGCTGAGTGTCAGTGCTCTGTCCAGCTTATAGTGTGCATTCAGAAATCATTCTAAGTAATTAATAAGCTGGCATTCCAGGGGTAATATCCCATAATTAAACATAATGATTCCATAGTGAAGCACGCATTTCAAGATAATGGCTTTGCTTTGCCTTTTATTTGGTGTCTATTAGATCCCCAGATGGGCTCAAAAGCAGTTATTAGCACAAGTGTATTTCATAATTAGGTTTGTTCTGACTTGTAGGCTGCTCATTACACACTTAAAGTCAAACCTGATAAGACCTCATCTTTAGGACAGGACAAAAGTGAAGTTTCAACTGATGGGAGATGTGACAGGTTCTGACACCAGGTGAGTCCCAGAGCAGTGATGCCCACCCTGGTATGTGCCACCTGCAGTCACCTCAGCCCCAAACCTGCTCAGGGAAAGGCATGAAGGCAGCACTGCTGCTTCAAAAACAGAGATGGACAAGGCTGAGGCCTGGGAAAGGTGCCTGCTGCTCTGCCCCTCATCCTGGCAGCACAGTCCAGCAGCCCCAAGCGATGACAGGGACCCTGTTTCCCTGTGGCCTGTGACCAGCTCTGGGTCCCAGCTGGTACTTAGCAAGTCTCTCCCTTCTACTGTTCCTTTCCCTTTGTGTAGGAAGAAACTTGGAAGAGAAGCTCCTAAATCATTTCATAGAGAGTTTCATCTGTTCCCTTAGCTCCTGGGTGAGGACACACTTGGAAGGGGCTGCAGTGCTGTAACTGGCTGCCCCAGGGCCTTCCCTGGGGACTGGCACTGTGGATGGACGTGGCTTTTCCCCTTTTAGCTTTGCAGAGGGATGGAAGTGGTTTGGGACAGCACACAGTGCCAGGATGGGGGTTCATGCCAGGATATAGTGCCTTAACTGGCTTCTCAGCTGTTTCTTAACAGCAGAAATTGTTCTGGGTGAGACCAAGTGTTTTATTTTAAGATGTTATGAACTTATTAGTCCCTCAGGGCTCTGGTGCCTGGCCCTGGCCCCAACCAGCCCTGGCACCAGCTGCAGCGTCCTGCACAGCCCCACAAAGGATTGCCCTTGGCCTTGCAGGGAGCCCAGAGCTGCTCTTGGCTCTGCCCAGGCCACTCTCCAGCCGGCAAACAGTCCCACAGGCCACTGGGTACCCCTTTGGGCAGAGCTGGGGCTGCCCCTGGGGCACTCACTGGCCACAGGACCGAGGTCTCCGCCGTCACCTTCCCCTCCCACCCCGCTGTGCCGGATCAAGGGATTAACCTGCAGGATGCCTCTGGGAAAGGGATAATCACCAACCTGTTTGCTGCAGTCTCAGTTGAAAGCTGGGTAAATCTGCTCCCTCCATGCAGATAAAAGCAATGAAGATATCAGAGATGTGACACGCCGCAGTGTGGGACTTGACTCTTCATTACTGAGTCATCCCACTGCGGGATTGATTCCACTTTCACATGGTTTGCTGCAGCTCAAAGCCTGAGGAGCTTTCCCTTTTCATTGTCTGCAGGTGCTCCCGAGACAGACATCAAAAGAAGGGGATGATGGAGGGGTCAGGGAAGGCTCAGGCTCTGCACTCACACACGGCAGCAGCTCAGGCCCTCGACTGAGGAGCCTCTGGACACCTCTCTGCAGCCCAGGATGGGATGGAGGGGAGGTGGGAGACCAGGACCACTGAGCTCACTGCCTGACAGAGGGGATGAAAGAGACACTGATCTGTAACTGCCAACAGATTCACAACAGAACACTCAGGCTCATTCTTATGCACAACACGTGGCCTCCAATTACATTTTAAACATGTTTCATTCTCTGTCTTTTCCCCCCTAATTTTCCACAGAAGGTAATTAGCTGTCTTTGTTTCTTTCTATGGGTAATTAATTAATACTTTATTAATCAAGGCCAGGATCATACTGTGGGAAAGGGTTGGATTCAAGGAGCTTAAAGGGCTTTTCCAACCAAAATGATCCTGATCCCAGCCCCTGCACCTCAAGGTTATTCTCCAAAGCACCTGAGTGATATGAGGATGGACAATTTGCATGAAGCAGAGCAAAGGTCTTGGGTCCACCCAGGGAAAAAGCCTGGGCAAAGTGCAGCAGAGAGTGTCCTTGGTGGTGTTTGCAGTGAACACAGCCCGTCACCCCACGGTCACCACAGTCGCTGTGCTGCAGCACAGCATCGCTCACCTCCCCCCAAACAGCTCCCTGGCACCAGCAAAGGCCTCTCATTAACAGAATATAATGGGCAGTGAAAATAATTGATGAGCATCTTGTAGCAATTGATTATCTGTCTCCCATAATGCTGCTTTGCTCCTATGGGAAGGAGCCGCTGCTCTTCCCCGCAGAGCCCAGCGCAGAGGAGCTGAGCACAGCCCTGGTCGTGGCCATCTGCCCAGTCCTGCCCATCTCCTCCAGTCTCAGGGCTGGACCAGGAATGCAGGCAGGCAGAGAGAACTCTGTGCTGGGGCAGGAGCCAGCCCAGGCAGTCTGAGGAGGAAGAGGATCATGGAATCATTTGGTTGGAAAAGCTCTTGAAGCTGCTGCAGTCCCAGCCCTGCCCAGCCCAGCACTAACCCCTGGCCCTCAGCACCTCAGCTCCACAGCTTTGGGATCCCTCCAGGGCTGGGCACTCCCCCAGCTCCCTGGGCAGCCTGGCACAGGGGCTGACACCCCTCTCAGGGAAACAGTTCTGCCTCAGCTCCAATCTCAACCTCCCCTGGGGCAACTTGAGCCCGTTTCCTCTTGGGGCTGCAGCCATTCCCACACACACCTGCAGCGAGAAGGTGGCAACAGGCAGTGGTCACATGGCTGGCACTGGCCACCCCACTGCCTCTCCTTGCCCCTGTCCCAGCCAGCACAGGCACTCCAGGCTGGCTGTGGGACAGACTGGCCCTTCCCCACAGCCACCCTCCCTTCCCTGGCACAGAGCTCCCCACGGCATCGCCTCAGCTGAGAACAGCAGCAGCTGTTTGTAGAGCAGCAGCCCTGAGCACTCAGCCAGAGCTGCACACTCAGCACAACCCAAATCTCCCAAAAAAACCCCCTTGAATAAACTCCCCAGCCAGAGCAGGAGCTGGGCAGGGACCCAGATCCGCTCCTCATGCTTGTCACATGAATGAGCTCTGCGGCCCGTCTGCGCTCCCCACGCAGGGGATTGTGCTGCATTGTGGGCAGGATTAGGCCATTCCAGGGGGCTGGGAGTGCCTGTGTGTGCAGGGCTGCCCTCTGCTCTGCCTGCCCTGGCACCACATGGTACCAACAGGCATCATGGCAGGAGCTTTCTGCCCCACAGAAGGGGGAAATGGCATGCATGGGTGTGCACTGAGGCAGCCCCAGAAATGAGGTGGAAGGTATTGAAGATGCCCCACTGGCAGAAGCTCCCCAGCCCACAACCCTCCCACTGCATCTGCACCCTCACATCTCCCAAATCCCCTGAAACAGGGGAGGAAGAAAGGAGGGCAGCCCCTCAGTCGGCAGCAGCTCCAACCAGAGCAACTGTCTGGCTCCTCTGGGAGCCCCTGAGCACCCCCCAGGCCACTGCTCAGCAGTTCTGACCAACAGCCTCAGATGTCTGGGAAAACAAACTGCAGGGGAATTAGCTCCCAAGTATTTCCTCAATTCCAGGCTCTATGAAGAACGTTTCATTTGCTCCCCCTGGGAGGAAGGAAGGGCCCGGCCGGCAGCGTGCCGAGGAAACCTCTGCACTGACCCAGGGGAGAGCTGGCTCCTCAGCCCTGCAGGCAATGCCCACCCTGCTCACCCACTGCCTCCAGCACCCATGTCCCCCCCAAGGGCTTTCTGGGGCCTGGGGCAGAGGTGTTGTCTCAGCAGTTCCCACTCTGGTTAAGCAGTCTCCTGGGTTGAGCCTGCTGTGGCACAGACTCTGAGAGACAGCCCCTCCCTGAAGGAACCAAGGGCTGCTTTGAGCATCCACCATCCCCTCACCCATCACCAGAGGCCAAATCCAGGGCTCCCACCAGTTCCACCACACCTTCCAAAGCTTATTCCAGCTCCTGATTTATGGGCAGGCAACAATGAGAGGCTGTGAGAGCCCAGCACTGCTCTTATTACTTCCCAGTACTGCAGAAACCTTTGCTCACAGAAATAACATGACTAAACATAGTCCTGTTCCTTCTGCCAGGGAGGATCGGGGTGCAGAGCCAGCCCCTGCCACGGGATGAAGCTTGCTCTGGGCAGAGTCCATGCCTGCTGCAGTGCCAGCTCTGCGTGCCACACAGCAAGGGCCCTCGTGCTCTGCCCTGACAAGCAGAACAATGACACGACTTCTAGACTGAGTCACTTTATAGCCTCAGAGAGGGCAGGAGCAGGTCTTTCCTCCTGAATCCACACCTCCTTCCTTCTCCCCTGTCCTTGCACAGCAGTAGATCCCAGAAGCAGTCCTGAAAGCCAGAACAGAGCTAACAGCCAGCTCCAGACAGCTCAGCGGGGACAGGGCATGGAGGCCTCCCTTCAAAAACAGCCCAGGATTTACCACTGGAGTGTTCCCAGACAGCCAAGTCTAACAGCAGGAAATTAAACATAGGGGTTTTTTTCCCTTAGAAGAGGAGCTGGCTCTCTGCCCCAGCTCTGCAAGTCTCTCAGGCTCATTATGGGAAAGCCCGTGTCAGCAGTGAGATACCACAGCCCAGGGCAGGCAGGACCCCCCTCATCCCAGCCCAGAGGGATGCAGGACCCTCCTCATCCCAGCCCAGAGGGATGCAGGACCCTCCTCATCCCAGCCCAGAGGGATGCAGGACCCTCCTCATCCCAGCCCAGAGGGATGCAGGACCCCCCTCATCCCAGCCCAGAGGGATGCAGGACCCCCCTCATCCCAGCCCAGAGGGATGCAGGACCCTCCTCATCCCAGCCCAGGGGACCAGGAGCTGAGCATATCCCTCCCCACTGAGGGCTGATGCTCTTCTCAGCACAAGCATCCTCGGTGCTTAGTGGCCATCAGCCACACACTCAGAGCCCTCAGGCTACATCCAAACCCCCTCCTGCAGTCCTCAACCACATCTCTGCCTGGTAGAGAGACCCAGTCCCCGAGGTGAACTCCTCAAAGGCAGAGGGGAACAGGAAGGGCTGGTAGCTTGTCCATCCCTACAAAATCAGGGACCAGAGACACAAGCCTGTTACCACAGTTGATGAGAACAGAATGACTTGACCATGAGCATCACAGCTCAGCACTGTACAACAAAATCCTTCACGATATGAAACCTCCTGGCCTGCTTTCTGAGAGATTTACACCAAGACACAGCCCAAAGCAGCCCTGCAGATGAGAGGGAGCACAATCAGAGCAGCTGCAGGGCAGAGTCCAGGGGCTCCAAGTGACAGCCTCACCACAAGTTTACCCCCTCATTTGATTTCAGCCACAGCAGTGGCCCTGCTCGGCTCAGAGGGAGACAAGAGATGACAGAGGAGTCTGCCCATCCCTCAAAGTAGACATTTCAGTGCATGTCCATCTCACTCACAAGAAAGAAGGGTCTCAAGGCTTTCACAGGCATCCTGTAAAGGAGAACAGGGGAAGAGAAACGTCTCTAAAACCAGAGCACACAGGGACACATGGAAGTGGCCACCCCAAACTCCAACCAAAGCCTCCTCTTGCAGCTGAAGTAGTGGAAAAGCAGCATCTCACCCTTGTTGGATGGGAAAACACCCAGGAGGCTCTACCACAGCTCCCCCCAACTCACCTCTCCCCAAAACTGCCTCTAAGATACACATCAGGTGGCACAAAGTGGAGGAACAAAAAGTTCAACATTTGGTGGGTAAGTTGTGAAAAAAAAAAAGGGAAAAAAAATCAAAAACAAGTTTATTTGAAAAAAAACTCAGCCTCTTAACATCATTTCTGATCAACATTTGCTAGAACTTGAGAGCCACGAGTCTGCTCCACGTACGTTGAGATATTTTCCAACACTAAAAAATAAAAAATAAATACGTACAAATTCTCTCCTGCCCGTAACGTGTCCTAGATGTGAGGGGTTAGGCACCCACTGCCTTAAGATCTCAGTTGAACAGAAGCAAGTAAAAGAGGTTTCTCTAACAGATAAAAGAGAGAGGAAAAAGGAAAAGCACAAGGGTTGGTCTCAGGGATGTACCATCTCCACCCGCCCCAGCGCTCTGCCCCGGGTCAGGCGCCCAACGCACACCTCTCTGGGGGTGATTATCAGCACAGGGATGCTCTGGTGGAAACACACCTCATAACTGAGCTCCTGCACTTGTTTCGCATCACCCAGTGATGGGATGAGAAGAGGCACTGCCAGGGCAGAGCTGGAGGGCAAAAAGGGGGGGGACTCTCAGTCCCTGAGCCCTCAAGGCTGCCCAACATGAACCGCAGACATCTTTCTCCAACCCATGAGAGCACAGCTACAAAAGAGAGGTTTTAAAGGACTACAGTAGCTAAAGTGTTTTCAAAACATACTTAAAGACCATCTACAGAGCCAGGAGGCACCAGGCACGGGAGCCAAAGGCCCCTTCTCCCTGCCCCGTGCCCGGTCCCCCCTCCCCTCCGCAGAGGGCCTGCGGTAAGAAGCGTGTGAAGCAGTATTCATCCAGGGCTGGCCCTGAAGCCCATCGTGCTTCAACAAATCCAGTATCCTGCTTGTTATGGCTTTTTAACAACAGAACTCACCAGAACAGGCACATATAAACATCCCCCCACCCCCAGAGCAGAATACAGAGCTAAAGCAGGGTTTAGAGTTAAGGCTCGTCCAGACTCAGCTAGGTATGAAGACTGTAAGGCACGGATTAGTACATTCATGTTACTGTTAAAAAGCCAGACTATAAAAAGCCCCTTCCCTCCCCCGAAGACACACGAGGATACTGCGTGTGTAAGCCCTGTTACCTTTGTTGAACACAGATGGAAAGACAATTCAGAGCCTGGTTACGAAATCAAAAACAACATAAACAACCACCCAAGAAACCAACAACAGAACAGCAATAAAATGAACACCTGGTTTAAACACTTCTCACGGTGGCCCAGCGGCAGCGGAGCACTGTCCCGGCCGCCGCTCCCCCACAGCGGCACTGCCCCACAGCCCGGGCTCCACAGCCGTCCCTCACATGTGGCTCTCTTCCTCTTTGACACCATCCTCCGTGCTTTTCTGGGGCGAGGGGGTCACGTCGTTGTTTGCCTCTTTCTGCTTCTCGGCCTCGTCGATGTTGGTCTCCTCCTCCTTCCCTTCGCTCTTCGCCTTCTCCTCCGCCGCCTTCTGCTCCTTGGCCACCAGCCGGTAGTTGATGCCCATCCCGATGAAGAGGTAGATGCCAGAGATGATGAGGATGACCCCACAGGCCCAATACGTGTACTTGTAGTCACCATACATGTCATTGAGCCTCCCTGAGGGACAGAGAAGGGACAGCTTAGTGAGATCCTCACAGAACTGCTCCAAGTTGGGGAGATCATAGAACTATTTCACTTGGAAAAGACCAATCATCAAGCCCCTCACACTGCCAAGCCCATCACTACCCCATGGCCCTCAGCACCTCATCTGTGTGTCCTTGCAATGGCTGCAGAGCTGAGGACTCCCCCACCTCCCTGGGCAGCCCCGTTTCAATGCTTAACAAACCCTCTCAGTGAAGAAGCTCAAGAGAAGCCCAAACCCATCACTCTCAGCTTCAGGCTTTTATTCCTCCAGCCTGTTCCCCTCCCAGTGCCAGAGTCTCAGCCCTCCACCTCCTCAGCCATACCTCAGATGCTGGGATGGCCTCAAGGCCCTCACACCCACCTCAGTGCTGAGAGGTACCCACAGCTTGAGGAGGGGACACCCACCACTACTCAGCGAGCCCCCCCAAGAGCACAGCACACACACATACCTAGCAGAGGGGGCCCCAGAAGCACAGGGCAGCACTCCACGATGGTCACCAGGCCGACAGCGCTGGAGAACCTCTGTGCTCCCACCAGGTCCATCAGGGTCTCGAAGAGGACAGAGCTGAGCCAGCCAAAGGCAAAGCCGAAGAAGCCAGCGTAAATGCAGAAGCCAGCGTAGCTGCTGGACATGGGGGCCAAGAGGTGACACACCCCATTGTAAATCACAGAAATGGCAAAGAAATACTGCACTCTGGGTCTGATCCACTTGGTGTTTGCCACCAGTCCCATGGAAGGCCTGGCCACCATGTCTACGAAGGCCAGGATGGAGAGCAGGAAGGCCGCAGACTCGTTGGCGATCTTCTTGCTCTTTGCGTAATTGCTGAGGAAGACCAAAGGGGTGAAGAGCCCGAAGAACATGATCACGTTGCCCGACAGATAGAGCAGGAATCCCCTGTGTGTGAACAGGGACAGGTCCAAGAACTTATTGATGGTCTGGAACAACGTGCTCTTCTCCTTCTTGCCCTTCCCCCCGATGAGGTCTGCGCTGGTGTCACCATCGTCCTTCTTCCCGGCCTTCCCGGCCTCCTGCAGCACGTCCTTGGCAGCTTCTTTCTTCAGCTGGTCGGGTTTGGGGCCTATGGGCCGCATCAGTGACCCGGCGACGCAGCAGTTGAGCAGGAGCCCGCCGAGGATGAGGAAGCTGCCGCGCCAGCCGAAGATGCCGAAGAAGAGCTGGTTGACAGGAGCCAGCGTGGAGAGGAAGACGGGGCTGCCCGCCATGGCCAGCCCGTTGGCCAGCGGGCGCTTCTTGAAGAAGTACTTGCCGATCATGGTTAAGGCTGGGTTCAAGTTAAAGGCGAGTCCAAGGCCTGAAGGAGAGGAGAGAGGAGGAGCTCAGAGCTCAGCCACCCCACAAGTCAGCTGGAGGGACAAGTGGGGTTTCGGTTCTGGGGGGTTTCATCACTGTTTTGGCTGTATCAACTCCCCAGCTGCACGAGCAGCACCCAGCCCTGGCTGTCAGCCCAGCGCAGCAAAGCCACACAGAGGAACTGGGCAGCTGGAAGGGAGGAACAGCCCTGGCTTGTGACACACCTCACATTGACTGGCAGGGCACAACCCCAACCCCAGGCAGGAACAGCAGATGCTCTCTATTCTCAGCACCAAAGAACAGTCTTGTGCAGTCACTAGATTATGGGCTCTGTGTTATGTCACCAGGGACATCTCTTACTAGAATATAGAATCATAAAGTTGGTTGTTGTGGCTGGAAAAGCCCTTGAAGCTGCTGCAGTCCCAGCCCTGCCCTCACCCTGCCCAGCCCAGCACTAACCCCTGGTCCTCAGCTCCACGGCTTTGGGATCCCTCCAGGGCTGGGCACTCCCCCAGCTTCCTGGGCAGCCTGGCACAGGGCTGACACCCCTCTCAGGGAAACAGTTCTGCCTCAGCTCCAACCTCAGCCTCCCCTGGGGCAACTTGAGGTTCTTTCCTCTTGTTCTATTATTTCATTACTGAGGAGACTGACCCACACCTCACTACAACCTCCTTGGAGATAGTTGTAGAGATTGACATGGAACACGCATCAGGATTTCTGCCAACTCCCTGTTCATTACTGGGTGCAAGTTGCTCCTCTCATTGCCTCAGGTCAGACCTTTCCTCTGTTGCAGTCCATCAGGGCAGAGCCATCACTTACCCCCCACAACCCCAACGCAGAAGTAGAGCTCCTCCACCGTGTTGCAGAAGGAGGCTGCGATGAGCCCGCAGCCTGACAGGCAGCCGCCGGCAATCATGATGGGCCGACTGCCGTACTTGTTCACCAGGACACTGCTGATGGGCCCTGGGGAGTCCAAGGAAATAGGGGCAGAGATGAGTTATCTTTGCACAAGGGCCAAGGCAGATGCACACCGGAGGTTTATCACCACAGGCCTCCAGCTTTTGCCCAGTGACACTTGACCCAGCAAGGGAACTGGGGTAAGGGGAAAGGACAGAATGATCAGAGGCAGCTGGAGATAAGAGAGTGACATTTGGCTAGAGCACAGAGAGCTGAAGCTTCTCTCAGCAAACTGCCTTCTAGGGGCTAAGCCAGGAGCTGTCTGGGCAGCAGGGACAGAGGCTTGGAACAGGACGAAGGCACTTTCCCAAGCAGGGCTCTGCTCTGGGAGCCTGTGGCCGCCCAGCAAACACACACCATGGACTCGGCAGCAAGTGCACAGCAACTGCCCATCTCCAGCAAGAGGCTTCTTATCAAGGCCAAAGCTGTGAAGAAACAGATTTGATGGGCAAAAGCAAAGCTCCCTGAGGGCTCCTGGGTGGAGCAGACACCCTGGGGAGAAGGGGTGCTTCTGTTTTCACTGCTACCCCTAAGGCAGGAAGAGCCCAATTGCTCTGCACACCAACCTTTTAAGTGCTTCATTATCAAGAGCTGTAATCCAAAGCAAACAGTGATTAGATACTGCAAAGCTTGCTCTACAGATACTAAAATGTATTTAAATAAACTGAATGACCATCCATTGAATATTAACAGACTCAGTTTTGCCATTAACAGGTAGCAAGGTTGTCAACATGTTATTCCTGGGTCCTCAGACACTACTTGACCTTTTTGCCCAATTTAAACAAAGCCTGGAGAAGGCTACAGGAGCCCTGCTGCTGCAGAGGCTTCCCCCAGCATCCTGCTCTCCACAGCCAGCATGGTGCCTGCATGTCAACCACAGCAGCCTGTGCCAGCCTCTCTGAACTGATGCCACCAGCAGTCAGGGAAAGCCACATCCCTGGTCCCACAAAAGGCAGCAGGAGGTCCCAGAGGCTGTCACATCACCCAAGCCCCACATGCTTCCCCACTGGGAGCTCAGCATTTTGCAAAACTTGGACCTTGAACTCAAATGTGATGCCCCTGGACAGAGTCTAAAGGTGGCAGCAGCCTTTCCTTTGGGAAATCCAGCCCAGAGCAGCAGGCCCCAAGGGCAGTTAGCCACTCAGGTGGGCAGCATTGTGGACCCTGGTGGCAATTGCCACCCTCTTTCTTATCTTTCTTTTCATTAAAAGAAGAATTCACACCCACTCCTATCTTATAGACTCACATGAAGCATTTCTGACCAGATGTTAGCTGATCTATTTTGATTGTTCATGCTGTGAAAGTGTCAGTAATAGAATCAGAACCCTCTCTAATCCAAATGTGCAGCTGAGGAAGTCATTGGAGATCACTCAACCCACATGCCCTTACAGTGACAGCACAGGGCACCTGTGTGAGGCTGCAGGACATGCTGCTCCACCACCCCCAGCCCTGTCCAGGACAGGAGCTACCTCAGCTCTACAAGATACCATCAGCTCAAGGGATTCTGCCAGAGCACAAGCAGGCATGTAGTTCCTGCAGGAAAGTACCTCAGGGTACAGGGAGAATAAGATGCACATGGGGACCCTCCAGCACCATGCAGACCCTGCAAAGGGTATGGACTCAGGCTGCAGCAGCCCTGGAACAAGCGAGTGGCACAGTGGCAACGTTCCTGTGCTCTGGTAGCTGGGAGATACACCTGGGCAGGTCTGGGGCGCCTTCAGCATCCTTATGGGCAAGCAGTTCAGGACTGGTGAGCTGCTGGGATTTAATGGCAACAGTTCAAGGGGAGCAGGAGAGACAGTGCCAGAGTAGAGAGGAAGAGGAATGAGGGACAACCCCAGGATTGGATGGAGGAAGGAGCTCTGAATGCAGCTGCCAGGCAGCTCCAGGCAGCGCCACCCCCGGGGCGCCCACAGGAACCAGCTCTGAGCTATTAAGAGAGGAGGAATGGCCCAGATTGAGTCTCATTAAGGCAGTTACATGGTTTACAAGCTTGTTATAACATCAGAGCAGGGAAATGTGCCGGTCGCCTCGCTGGCTGAGCGAGGACAAAGCAGAGCCTGTTCCCCCCAAGGAAAAGCCTCGTGCTCAGCCAGTGCTGACGTCAGCTCCGTTGGATGCACAAACGCAACGAGGACGTGGGCAGGTTGCCAGCTGGGGATGGCAGTGGCACAGGCTCTGCTTTGCCTCTGAAGTGGCCACAACAGGCTCCCCATAAGAGTTGCTTTCAGCTGAGCGACCCAGGGCCAAGCTGTGTTTGCAAGTGGGTATAAGATAGTGGGGGCTCAGAGCCTGGCAGGCCAGGAGCACATCACCCCCCAGGGAGCACTCTGCCTGCTCCTCACCCATTACAGACAAGCAAGAGACTCCAAGAAGCAGTATCTGAAAGCTGGGGGAGGGGAGCTGCTTCAGTTTAAGTAGTTTTGCTTTATTCTGCTCATGTCTCTGTACTTCCAGCACACATTGGCATCCTCAAACAGCACAAGCTGCCTACGGCACCAGCAAGGAAGAACAGCCAGGTTTCAGTGCACTCCAGAACACAGCTGAGACCAGAAGCTGGAGAGAGATCCCTTGACACAGCCCCTGTTTGCTGGTTTAATATCAAATGTTAAAAATTTGGTCTTAGCTAAAAGAAAGAAACCCTGTGAGTGGGGCTCCTAAGCATGGCACAGCAGCTGCCCAGCCTCCAGAGGGGTGCTGGGAGCAGACACAGCGTAACAAGGACAAGGGCAGAATTACACAAGTCGTAATTCCCCGGAAACATTTTCCTCCCAGCTTTGCAGAGGAGGACAGATTAACCTGGTTTTCTGCATTTTGAGCATTAAATAGAACTTTTTGAGCAACTTCTTTCAAGTCAAGTCAGCTCAGAGAAGTTTTGCCCCCACTTAAGGGGAGAATTCAAACGTTGCTAAAGCTTTTGGTTGGTTGTCACCACAGTGAGGTGCAAATGGATCAGACCCAGCAGGAGAGCAGCACCAGCACACATCCTGCTGCCTCCAGTCCACTTACCTCCTGCATACATAACAGCCAGCATGATGGAGGAGATCCAGGAGACCTTGCTGCTGGATGCATTGAAGATGACCTCAATCTCTTTGAAGAACACAGTGATGGATTTGGGGAAGGCATAGGAGAACCCAATGGAGATGAAGGCTCCGATGACCACGGCCCATCCCCATCCTCCTTCTGGGGGTGTGTATCCCACGGGGCCTCCAACGGCCGGTGGCATCTTGGACCAAGGTGGTGATGACTCAGTTTGGGTTCAAAGATCTGCAAAGGACAAAGTATTGCTTCAGCTGAAAGCAGATGGCTGAATCTCCTCTCCCTGGCGTGCAACAGCACCGCTTGAGCCGTGCTGTGCCAGCCTTGCAACCATCAGTGCCCCACATCTCCAGGAGAGCTGGATCACTCAGGGCCATCCTGAAAGTCATGCTCAGCTTGTGACTGGCCTTTAAAAGCCATGGCCAGCAGGAATTTATAAGCCACAAATGTAAGGCAATGATAGCCCATCCTAAACTGAAAAGGGCAGGGAATGTCCTTGCCACAGCAAATAGGGCACAGCAGCGAACGGGCAGTGGACTCTCCTCCTCTACCAAAAAGGCTACCACAGGTTTCAGGAAAGCACCAAAGAATAAAGACAATTCACCTTCAAAGCTAAAAAAACAGAAGGGATTAGAAAACAAAGTAATTGGATAAATGTCATCCATGAAGTGTGGAATCCCCTTAGAGAGGCTGATTCGGAGCAATTTGGAGACTGGCAGGATCAGGCTGCTCCTGCATCCCCCCTGCTGCAGCTGCTGCACAGCTGGATCACACATCACACCCTGGAGCTGTGGTTACTCAAGAAATAAGGCTGCTGCAGGCAGGAGAGTGTAGCACAGATCATCCCAGGGAGGAAACGCAACCAGAGCAGCTGCTCGCAAACGTGGTTTACAATATGCAAAGCAACAGGAATCACTCAGTCCCCGGAACTCCTGGGTGCCCCTGCAGATGTCAGAACACACTTTCTGATGCCACACAGCCCTCCAAGGCCCCACAGTCATCCCTCTTCCCATATTAAGCACCATCAGCCCAGGGCAGGTAGGGGGACATGTCAGTGAGGTGCAGGTTGGTCTCTTCTCCCAAGTAATGAGTGATAGGACAAGAGGAAATAGGCTCAAGTTGCCCCAGGGGAGGTTTAGATTGGAGATTGGGAGGAATTTTTTCCCTGAGCGCCCCTGTGCCAGGCTGCCCAGGGAGCTGGGGGAGTGCCCAGCCCTGGAGGGATCTCAAAGCCTCAGAGCTGAGGTGCTGAGGGCCAGGGGTCAGTGGTGGGCTGTGCAGGGTGAGGGGAGGGCTGGGATTTCATGAGTTTAAAGTACTCTTTAACCAAAATGATTCTGTATTTTTAGGATACCAAACTCCTTTGCAAGAGCTACCCCTCCCTCTGCAGCTCTCTGCTCTCCTGTCCAGGTTCTCACTTGAAGGAAAAACACTCCCTTTGAGCAGAAGAGCTTTCTCCAGACTCCCCCAGGTCACACCAGGCGCAGCGACAGCTCCACAGCCAAGCTCTGGCTCTGAGAGGTGCAACCTCCTATTTATAGCACACGACCGTTCAGGCTCGCAGCGATTACCATCTCCTGCAGGGCTGCCGACATGCCAGCGTGTACCTGGCACGTCCCCTCATGCCCTCAGCACACCACACACATGGCACCGCGGGCAACCGCCGTGTTTCTCACTCGCTCTGCGTCACTTTGGTGTCTGAGATCACTTTGTGTCAGAGATGAGAATCCAAACGGCCCTTCTGAAGCACAACTCGGTGGCCTGGAGCCACAGGGAGCCCCTGCTCCTACCTGGCAGAGACACAGGCAGCAGTTACCTGACCCAGCCCTGGGTATGCCAGAGCCACTTGGACCTGGATGCACTCAGGTGATGTCTCAGTCCCACATGGGGCCAAGAGGAAGTGAAGCACAGGAGGCTGGTTTCCATAAAGCCACTAAGACTGGTTTAGCCCAACCCAGACACTGATTCTTTTCGCTGGCAGAGCATTTCCCTGCATCCCAGCCAGTGCGACACATGACCATCACGAGCAGATCTGAGCCACCCCAAGGCCCAACAAAGGAATCATTTACAAGACGGTGCCCTGGGCACGTCCACGGCTGAACTCTGCCCAGGAGCCAGCTGAGCCCACTTCCTCTCCCAGACCCCCAGCCCTGTGGAGTAGCCCATTTGACACCAGAGTAGCCCACTCGACATCAGACAGAGCCCACACACTCAGCACTCAGGAAGAAAGTGGCACAGGGCCTCACCACATGCCCTTGGCCTCCCAGCACTGGGGGCAGCCCACCCACCCATCATGGTCTTTCTGAAAAGCTCCAATTGAATGAACACTGGCTTTTACTAAACATCACTTCCCTGCATAGGCTGCACAATGGAGTTTCCAGTCACTTCTTGCTCTGAGTCATACTGAGCTTTCATAGCATTCAGTGAACTTCAAAGCAGCATCTAACTATACACTGATTGGACTGAAACATTTAAAAGGTGAGGCTACCAGGTGTTGGCAAGGAAAGAGCCACCAGCAAGGACTACAACCTACTTGTGGGCATTAATTACAATTACTGGCAATAAAACCCATCCAAAGCAAAAAGTTTGATGATGAGGTGCTGGGGGATTTTTCCCTTTTGCTCCCAAGACACACGCAGGTTTAATTCTTCCACCACTCCTGTGGAGATAGACTGTACCAAATTACTGTGGCTTAGTTCATCTATTTGTTCTTTCCCTGTGAGCAGCATTCCTCCTCCTGAGGGTACTCAGGTGGCATCTCCCTCTAGAACAAAAGACTTCTGGCGGGTTAGACATGACCTCTCTTGCACTGCAGAAGCACAGTGAAAAACCTTAAGACCATGAAGCAAGATTCCCTCAGCCTGATGCCAGAGGGTTTACATGATGAATTCTGCGTGCCACAACATTTTTCCCCTGACTCATTGAAAATCCTTATTAAGAAAGACCAGTTTTAGAAAGCTCTTCCTTCAAGTGCACTAAGGCTTCTTGCTGATTTCCTCCTTACCCCCACACACAAGTAGTTTCAAGGGCAGAGGGGGGGGGGCACATATAAGGCAGCCAGTTCAGTTGGAAAGTTTCCCTCCCCTTTGCAAAGAGAGGAAAAAAAACCACCACCCAGAATATAGTTATGGCATTTACAGCTCTGCTTTGGAAGAGCTGCAACGTGTAAGACGTGTTTGGAAATCAAATTCACAGCTGCCAAGCAGCAAGCTACAGTTTGCCCTATTAGGATATAAAGCAACCATATTTGCAGTAATTAAGACTGATGAGACCAAGTAATGACTTTAAGTATCACATCTGCTCCCCGTAAACTGTCTTGACTAATCCACAGGAATGGGTAGCCTACAGCAACCCTCCTCTGCACAGCAGTTGAGAGCAGGAGTTGAGGTTTCTTGGGCAATGGGGACTGTATCATCCCCAAAAAAAAGATCCCTCAGAAGATTAAGACCCTTTCCATCTCCTCGGTCCTACGCACGAGCACCGTGATCCCTTCTCCAGAGGGACCTGGAACATCAAGGTTTTGAGACTTTTAGTTACATAATGCGACAAATTGCTGTGCTTTTAAAAGCCCTGGATTGGCAGCACTCCAGAGCAGACAGACAGAGGCTCACTTTTATACAGCACTGCAAACACCACAAAGTATTTCTGGGGCAAATCCTTTACAAAAGAGCCCTCACGCTGCTCTTTTTTGGGGTCAGAGGAAGAGGCACATCCTTCACCCACACAGGGGGCTGTGCCCAGGCACCACATGTCTCTGCCTCCCCTCGCACATCCCTCCAGCTCAAGGCTTTCCTACTCTTGGCACACACTCACCTTGCAAAGCCTCTGCCACAGTGCAGCTGGGGAAGATGAGGCTGGAGAAGGACAGGGAACAGAGCCCCAGCTTCTGCTCCTGCAGCCCATCACCACCCAAGAGTTCATTCCTCTTCAGAGGACAAAGTCCATGATGGCCCGTCCCCAGCAACATTGCAGGGGGCTGCCTCTGCTCCTGAGCATTTGCTCCTTCTGCACTCTCCCAGCTCCAAAGAGGGAATGCCTGGAGTGGGATCTCAGCAGCAGCACAGTCACCAGGGATGTCCCTGCTGAACAATGGCCATCTGGGCTCCTCATGCTTTTGCCAGTGGGACTCAGCCTTTAGCCAGCAAACACAAACACCCAGGGCAGGTAGAATGGGCACAAAGCAGCAGACCCTGCCCTCTGACGGGACTCCTGCCTCAAGCCCCTAGCAGAAGAGAGGGATGCAGGATGATGTCAGTGCTCCCCAGGAGTCTGGCAAGTACCTGTTCCCACCTATCTTGTCCCAAAGCATTATCCAAACAAGAGCCTGAAACACCTCTTCCAAAACAGCAGCCTCCCAAACTCAGTTCACAGCAACAGACTCTTTCAGTGCTCAAGCATAAAGCCATAAACACTCCCAGGGGCCAATTCTGCACACAGGTTGCCAGATTCCAAGTGTCCCTTCTGGTCTGTGAAACTGAATGAGGATCTCATACTTACTGCTGGGGAAACAGAGATGCTGGCAGCTGTGAGCTGCTTACAGCCAATAACACTTTCTACATTCAAATTTGGCCTCTTTTTCTGGCCAGAAGCAAGCTGAAATAGATTGTTATGAACTAAGGAGACACCACTTCCACCAGTTTTAAGCAGGTTTAGGGCATTAAGTGCTGAGTTGTAACTGCAGCGGGTGCCCAGAGCCGGGGTTTAACCTGGCGGCACACAGCCTACGTGACTCCCCAAGGGAGCAGGGCCTCAGCACCAAGACAATGGTCGATTGAGGTCCCGCTCAGCCCCGCGGCAGCCGCTGGCAGGGTGAGGTGAGGTCAGCAGCTCACACAGGGTTTGCTCAGGGCTGGCAGCCTGCACGGGTGAGCTCCAGAATTTTGCCAGAAGCTGCTGGGCCTGCTCAGCACCCTCTTGCCACCGGGCTCGGCCTGTGCACCCTCAGACGTGCCCCGGTCTGCCAGCCCCATGTGCTCACCCAGACAGGCAGACGCCACGGGGCACAGCTTCTGCCCTCCTCCACCTCCCGGCTGCACCCCACTGCAGGCACGAGCCCCGGCCTGCAGAGGCACAGAGACGCTCACTCATAGAATGGTGGGGTTGGAAGGGCCCTGCAGAGCTCATCCACCCCAAACCCCTGCTAAAGCAGATTCCCTTGATCAAGGGGCACAGGAACGTGTCCAGGCGGGTTTGGAAACCTCATGAGACGCAGCCTCCACACCCTCCTGGGCAGCCTGGGCCAGGGCTCCCTCACCTCAGCACCAGAAGAGTTTCTCCTTCTGTTCTAGTGGAACTTTGTATTCCAGCCCATGTCCATTACACCTTGTCTTATCACTGGACACTACAGAAAATAGTGTCACCCCATCCTCTCAACACCCATCCTTTAGGTTTTGATCAGCATTGGTAAGGGCCCCCCCTCAGCCTCCTCTTCTCCAGGCTGAACAGCCCCAGGGCTGCAGCCTTTCCTCCTCACACACGTTCCATCCCCTCAGCATCTTGGTGGCCCTGCACTGGCCTCTCTCCAGGGACAGAGGCCTTCCCTGGACACTTGGCAGCCCGAGAGCCCCTCAGCCACCCAAAATGGGTCCCAGCGCCATAGCCACAGTGTGCACACTGTGAAAGGCTGTGAGCTGATTTCTGCCTACCAGATAGATCAGAAGCTTCTATCCTGGGCTGCCATGTCTGGTTAACACCAGTGAAGCTCAGCCCATCTAAGCAAAGATCAGGCAAGTCAAGCTTCAGCTATCAATAAGACCAAGGCAGAAAGCCTGGCTTATACCCAGGCCACAGCCTGACCATGGCTCTCCCAAAGCCCTCTGATCCAAAACCCTGAGAAAGCAGGTTTGCAGGTGGATTACAAGAACATGATGTGATACAACTCTTTCAGGCATCCCCCAGGCTCAAATCAGCTTCAAGGACAGCACCCACAGCCCCTTCTCTGACCATGGGAAGATGGCTCATCCCCAGGTAGCGGGGCCTGGCAGCTGCCCAGTCCACAATCATGGCCTGTCTCACAGCCAGCACTTCACCCCAAGGGAGCTGCAGGGCTGACAAAAGGCCTTGCTGGGGAGTTTCACATGCAGATTTGAAAGGACTCACCCAAAAGGCATAAGCTGAACAAATGCAGCTCTTATAACTGTTCCCCATCTCAGAGATCCTGGGGACAGAGGAAAGGTATTGCTGGTGATCTAACCCCAGTCTCTGCTCATGCCCCTGTTTCTAGGGAAAGGGCTTCCTACAACAGCCAGACAATCCCCAGCTCTCAGGAGGGGAAGGTGTAGCCCCTGTGAAGGGTTTGCAAAGCCCCACTCCAAGCACAAGCTGTGCTCTGACAAGGCGCAGAGCCAACCCTCCTCCCTGCACCAGCGGTGCTCAGGAACGCTCCCGGGACATCCCGTGCTCGCCAGGAAATCCTCAGAATGAGAAAAATGTGGTACCAAATAGCATCAGCATTCCTCATCAAACACCAGTCCTCCCAGCCAGGGATGCAGCCACGCCAGGTTTCGTGGCAGAGCAGGGTAGCAAGAGGCTGCAAAACCTCAGAGATCAGCAATCACAGCACAACTGTAACTTCCACTTTCTCCCCTGAGAGCAAGAGTCTGAGCTGCCTTTGCTCCCTGGCACCACCATGTTATTACTTTGTTAAAAACCCCCCCCAAAACCAGGGCCAAGGCAGTAGAGGGATGGAGATGGGAGACCCTCAGCACTCAGGTGACTGCACTTCCAGGAATTAACTACAGCCCTGCACGAATTTTCTTTGGCTATGGTACAACTCCACTGCAGCAGCTTTAAGGGCACATTTGAAAGTGAGTCATGCAGAGGCTCCCGCTGTCTTAAAGAGGCTGTTACAGGCCGATTCCACAGAAGGAAATAGGAAAAGCCATAAAAGCACAACAATGAGTTAAGCAGCACAGTCCTTAATGAGATGCAACTCGCCATCCTTTAGCCTACGTGCAGCTTTTCAACTCCTCATAAAGGATATATGAAATGATAGCGTGCAATCATCGGGCATTTTCCACCTTAGGTGCCAGATAAAGCCTGCCAATGGTGTGAGAGAGGAGCCAAAGCACACCAAACCATTCACACCTTTTCAGGAACCACCTCCTGGAAAGGGTCAATGGGCACTTAACACCTTTGCTTCACAGGCACAAGCATCCCTGGGAGGTATGAGGTACTCTAGCAAAATACTTCTTTGTAATTACAAGATCCATCACTCCAATTATTAACTGTTAGGCTGAGAAAGTCCTTCCTCACCAAACAGGAGCTCTGAGGGTTTCTCTATACCTCAGAGGCAGAGTCCACTCCTACCCCCAGCACATACCAGCTATTCCAGCTATGGCCCATTTCTCAGCCCTGCTCCTTCTAGACACAGTAAAGAAACTCTCAGAGCAAAGGCACCCAGGAGAGTCAGCCAGCACTAAATTACCTCACTTAGCATGAAAATGGGATGCTTGAGCACCACAAAAAAGGCTTAAGGCTCACAGAAAAGCACAAAAACAGTATCATTAGATTTCAGGTTTCTTATGATGCAACTAGGAAAAAAAAAAAGCCATCTGTTTTTCTCAGAAGAAACTTAAAAGCCCCAAAACATCAATAACCCTTGTGTGAAGTGCCCAACCTCACAGGGCAGGGTGTGAGCCCTGCCAAAGGGGCTGTGCAGCACTCAAGCAATTTACCATCACAGGGAAAGACACAATTCCTCACTGCAGGCTCAAGTTATCCACAACTCCCTTCTGATCCTCCTGTTCCCGCTGGTCCCTTTATCTCAGGTCAGCTTCCAAACCCGCAAGCGTTGTGCAAGCGTTGCTCACGCTTTCCTGACGCACTCGCACACCCCTTGCCCGCAGGCCCCTGGCCAGAGCCAGGACACCCACCCTGCACGAAGCACCCTGGCAGCACATCTGCTGGGATGAGTGAGCGCTCTACAACAGCGCAGTTGCCAACCCCTGCTTGGCAACTCATCCTGGGACTGGCAAACACCAGCCATGGGCCATCAGGCCTCAACCAAGGCAATCCTTAGGACTCCAGGGGCAGGGAAGCCTTTTGCAGCTCCAGGAGCATCTCAACAGCTTCTCAGTGCTCCAACGGTCCCAGACTCTCGCTAGCGATCCCCACAAGACCTGACCAGCTGGCTGACCCGTCTGAGGGCTGGTGTACACCTCAGCACATGTGCACCATGCTGGAGACCTTTGGTGTGTGCAGTCTCTTCCCTGAGCAATGCAAAAAGCACATGTGGTGCCCCTCACGGGGCTTGAGCAGGGTCCTACTCTCCTACACGGACCCCAGCAGCAGCAAAACCTCACGCTGATAGAAAAACCTCAGCACCCAAGTGACTTCGAGATCCCGCTCCAGAGCATATGCTCTGAGCAAACGCCCGAGGGCTGGTGTGAAGATCCACGTGGGAAGTGGCATCTCGGTGTTGTCCCCACACAGCCGGGGAGGGCTCCAGCACACACCGCCCGGCAGGGAAAGGCAGAGCCTCCTCCCACCCCCAGCACCGCAGACCCACGCTCGCAGGACACACTTCCACGCGGTTCCCATGGACCTCGGCTTAAGCAGCCTCCCCGGAGTTCCCTCTTCTCTTATCGGGTGCCAAACACTCGGGTTAATCGCCTCTTCCTCCAGCACTCGGCCGCTATCGGGAACCCGCAACACGGTGCGAACAGAGCCTCCCGCACAGCCCATACAAACAAGGCGAGAGCGGTCAGGCCCCCTCCTCACCGGGGACAACACTCACCCCGGCGATAGGACGAGGAACCCAGCGAGGCAAGACAACCCACCCCAGGCCCCGAAGCCCCCCGGGACCCCCCCGAGGCCACCGGCCGCTTCCCACCTTCCCTCAGGGCCCGCGCTGCGCCGCGGGAGGTCACCGGGCCAAGGGCGCGGGGGGTGGCAGTGCCCGGCGGGACCCGACCAGGGCGGGCGGAGGAGAGATGGAAGGGGGTCGCGGGGGTGACTCCTCACGCAAACCGCGTCGCTCCGGGATCCTCACCCACGCGGCAGAGCCAGTGCGGGAACAAAGCCCAGGACACCCCCCCCAACCCCGTACCGTGCACCCCCGGGATGGAGGCGCCGGAAGGCCCGAGCGGCGGCCCCGACACGGCCAGACCCACCGGCAGCGGCGAAGTCTCCGTTCCGGCAGTGCCCACGCGTGACCAGCCACAGGTGCGGACCGCACACCCGCCGCCACAACGACCGCGGGCGCCCAGAACCTCCAAGCCGGGCCGGGAACAGCGATCCCGAGCCTCGGGACTCCAGAGCCGCGTGCAGCTACCGGAGCCGGAGGCTGTGCCCCGGCCACCCACCTCGGCTCGGCTCGGCCCGACCCGACCCCGCGGCCCCGTCCGGCCTTATCCCGATCCCGTCCCGCCACGTGGAGCGGCGGCCGCCACGGCGCCGGGCCCTACCTGCGCGTGCCGCCGCCGGCCGAGTGCCGCCGCCCCCGCCCCCGCCGTTATAAGGGCAGACGGGCCGCGCGCACGGAGGGGCGGGGAACGGGCCGGGCCGGGCCGGCGGCCGAGCGCCGCCCCCCCAGCCCCCGCGCCACGTGCGCGCCGCCCCGGCAGCCCCCCGCCGGCCCCTTCCCTGCCCCGCGGCCCCCGCGCCGTGCGCCCCGGCACGTAACGGCCCGCCACGGCCCGCCCCGCACCGCCCCGCCGGCGGCACAACGCACCCGCGGCCGCGCCGACCCGCGGAGTCCCGGGCACCGCGTGGAGAGGAGCCGCGGGGTCGGCTCTCGGCGGCGGGGTTCGAGCGGGTTCCGCCGGCGGAGAACGGGAGGCCGAGCCGGATGCGGCCGCGAATCACGGAGCGCGGCATCGGCTCGGGGACGTGCTGTTAACTTGTGCCGCAAGCGTGACCCCCGAGGGGTTGATCCCGTCGCGGGGGGATCGGGGGTCCGCCCCGCGCCCCCCTCCCGCGCGGCCGGCTCACCGGTGCGTGCAGCTCGTGTGCCTGCTGCCGGCGGGTCCTGGCCTTGCGGCGCCAGGACGTCAGGTCGGATGGAGAAGGCTGCAAAGGGTTTCTGGTAAAACAACCATGAGCTCTTCTGCAGCCTGACTACTGCAATTTACGTGTTCGCCACAAAATTTGTGCCTGTTGCTAGCCTGAGCTGGCAGGCTGCTTCTGCACCAAGGCGGTGACGTGCACTGCCCGGGGGGGATGTTGCTGGTGTCTCTGTGATTCTTGCAGCCAGAGCTACAGCCTGACTGCTGCTGGCTGCCCCACACAGCCAGGCTGAGAGCTGGGCACCTGCTGGATGCCCTTGGCATTCTCAGGATTCAGTTTTGAGGGAGAAAAAGGAGCCGGGTTTGCCCCACACCTCGGTGTGCAGAAGAGGCTGGAAGTGTGTCCCCATCCCAAGGAGAGCTCATCACCCTCTGGATGCAAACCCGCCTGCAGCACCCGTGCATGGAGTGCTCCTCATGCCCCACACGTATCCAAGGCTGCACACAGGGCCCGTTACCTGGGAATGTTTTTTCTTGAGCTGCTGTCTGCTGCAGCCTAATGGCACTAATTGTCCTCTGGGTCGCATGTCTAATGCTTTAATTTGCTTTGGAGCCGAAAGAAGTGTGTGGTGTAGTTCAAGTCAGAGCCAAGGCAGGGAAAGAAGGGAAAAGGCAGTGACACTCCACAGATGGAGCCGGGAGCAGCTGCAGGGGAGGTGTGAGCCCTCTCATATCAAAGGAAACCACTGCTCCTGGTCGCAGGGAGTGTGTTTATGGGTGTGCTCTGTGCATGTCGAGGCACTTAATGGACCAGGTGCACTTGCATGAAAGAAGACCCGGGACTACAACAAACTCATTCACCCACTTCTGAGGCCAGACACCCAAGAGCGAGTGGGCGGGAGGCTTTCTTGGTGTGTCTGCTTCTCTGTGCCTTACAGGGAGAGGTCAGCACTCTGCTTTGCTTAGACAACAAGATGAATAACAATTTAAAAGGGCAATTTTGGATTCAAGTGCCACTTCACTTTGCCCTTCTTTACCATCTCAGACTGCAGTGCCATGGTGGGATCCCAGCTGGAACACGGGCTTCCAGTTTCCCTTGAGGAGCCCCAGCATTGCTGGGATGACAGAAGCCATAGGCTGGTGGAGAGCGTGTCCTTCCTCCTGTGCCCCCCAGCACGGCTGTGGCTTGGCAAATGAGAGGCCAGGGATGGCAGAGCTCAGCTGAGCTGCTGGAGCAGCAACAGGCTGGAAGGGCAAGTGAGGAGCCATAGGACAGAGCTGCTGCTGCTGTTTCTCATCTCATGGAAAGTGGAAGGGAGCCCTTCCTGCTCTGAGCCGCCGCATTTTTGTCTCCTCTAAAAGTCGGATTTAATATTAATCCCATTAGGAATTTTTGTCCTCCCTCTTGTGAGGAAAACAGGATATTGTTTCAGGATATTGGGCAACAAAGCTGTCCTTGAAAAGGAACTCTAAGCAGCCTTGCAGCCTTGCCACTGGCTGCATTTGTGGACACTAATTGAGTTCAAAGTCAGGTACAGCCGACTCATTTTTACTTGCAGAGTGCGAGAGAGGCCACGGCAGAGCAACTCATGTTCTGTGTCCCCTTGTAAACACTAAGGGCCTGTAGTAAACTTAAAATACAATCCCTAGCTCTAGTTTCTCTTGGAATTAATGTCTCTAGCAGGTGTAAAAGCCTACCCCTCTCATCTGTCGTGAATACGCATGTCCTGCTTGATAAGAGAGGTAACAACATGAGTCTAAATCCAGCAATTATTGGAAATCTCTTGGGAAAGTCTGTTCTTTCGAGATATCCATCCTAGTTTCCTGCCTGGGCTTTGGGAAAAGGTTTTTTTCTGAACTTTTGGATTCACATTTCACTTCAGCTGAGCTTCCAGGCTTTGAGTTTACCCATCACAGCAACTCCGTGACAATGGGTGGGGAAGAGAAGGCGTCAGAGCGCGGTGGGAGCGCACAGGTTCTGCCTCCCTGGGATGCTAAAGGCACAGCATTGTTCAGGGATGTGTGGTGTTATGGCCTCTCTCATTGTTTAGAAAATTACCTGTCTTAGGAAGAAAGTGTCTGCTGATAAGATGTTTGAAATGGCTGCCATAAAAAGCTTTGGTGGTTGTAGTGGCCTTTACGCTCATTGAAGTCACTTCTTGTTTCTTGGGCTTGTTTTGCTGCTCTGCCCTTTCCCTGCTGCCAGGCTCATGCTGCAGACCATTCCTTAGCAAGGTTGTGACTCTGCAAAGTGGTCCCAAATCCCCTGGGTCCAGACACATCAGAGATCTGCATCTGCCAGCACGTCAGCATGAAGAGCAGAGGTTTTTCTCACGCTCGCTCAGTGCACTAATTGCAGCCATTACGTGTTAACCAGTGGTGCCAGAGCCAATTCCTTATCAAAATCAGTTGTAGGGGCAGGGTGTGACCAGTGAGAGAAGAGACAAAAGACAGAGATGATGTGAAGCCACCAGAAGGAGGATAATCTCACATAGTCTCTTCCAGGAGCCCTGACTGCCACCTCCACATGAGCCCTGGGGCCTGTGGGAGCTGTGGAGGATGGTGTGGGGTGGTGGTAATCACATGGCAGGCAGGGAAGCTTGCCTCACTGGTGCTGGATGGGAAAAGGGTAACTGTGCTCTGTGGATTTGCTAAGGCCCAGCTTTTCTGCATCCTGCCAAGGAAAGACCAGGCTGCACCGTGCCACATGCCTGGCTCCAGCCTGCCTCATCTTCCTTGCCAGGAGAAAGATGCTTTCCTTAGCAAGCTTGCCTAGAAATGCAGGATCCTTGACCACATGGAGACCACAGAGCAAATGATGAGGCATCACTTGTGTGCTCTGGTCCTCCTTTGCCCCCCCTCTCATCTGGGGTGAGTGCTCTCTGGCTCCCTTCCATGGGCCCCTCGTGCTGCAGCATACACCAGCGTGTCACCTTCTGCCAAGGAGCTTATCTGGCACAAGAAATAGTATCTGTTCCTCCTCCCTTGCTTTCCCCGGAGCCAGAGGAAAGTGATGCTGATCAATGTACTTTCCAATGCTAATTCAGTGCTCTGTGAGGACTCAGGAGGGTCTCTGCTGGCTCTTCAGGGAGTGTGGGGGCTGCTGCCCCTCCCTGCAGATTGCCATCCATATGTTCCCCGTGCAGTGACTCGTTCTTTCCACACACCACTTCCCCGACTCTTGGCTGCCTGACAAGTGCGTTTTGGCAGCTCAAACGAGCAGCACATCCATAGGTGCTGTCAGAGCCTCTGCACAGGCAGGGGAAGGGGCTGTGTGTCCCCTGGCAGGAGGGTTTCCATCCTCTGCTTGGAGGCGAGTCCCACTGTGCCTTTGGGAGTGTGCAGACTGCCGGGATGGGGCATCGCCATGCGCCGTCGCTGACCCCGAGGCCTCGTCCTCGGGGGCATGCTGGTGGATACACTGCTGTCCTCTTCGAGCTGGGGGGTCACCCAAACCAGTCTGACCAGCACAAGATCCTGTTCTGCTACATACACCAGATGCTGGGATCATCTTCCTCCAAAAGCTTTCTGGCAGGCCTGGAGAGCCCTGAGGGGAGAGGCAGGGATCCCGGGCCAGGCTGCAGCCGTATTGCTCGCTGTGTCCAGCTGTCCCTCGGGATCGCTGCTGTCCCAGAACATGCTGTTTTAATGGCTCCATTCCAGTTCTTGGGGTGGGGAGGAAAAGGTGGGGGCTCTGCAAATCATTTAACCATATCCTACATCGGATAAATTCAAATGTCAAGAACTCTGCCTCACCTGTGTTTCGTGCTCCCTCCTAGCCCTGCCCAGAGCGCCCGCTCCCGACGTGTTTCAGAGCCTGCCTTGCTCTCAGCACCATGTTCATAGAGGCTGCAGTGCCTCTCCCTCTCCATATGACACATCTTTAGGATCCTTTTCCCGTGCTGGTGTGTTTGGTGACTGGGCTGCTTCTGGGAGGATGGCACCTTCAGTGATCTCAGGGTAGCATCACCATGGGGATAAGCTGGAGCTCCAGGCTGCTCTCCAGCTCTGGTCCTGCTTTGCAGTGTCTGGAGCAGCTATTTCCTTGGGATATTGCACCAAACCCAGCTCTTTTCTGTAGTACTTGATTTTTTTTTTGTCTTGGGGCACTTTCAGAGGTCTAAAAAGGAAAGGGAGAGGACTGCAGACAGCCTGAGGTCCAAGAGAGAGCGGGCAGCCTGCCCTCCAGCCACGGGGCTGCCCAGCTGGCTCTGCGCCTCTTGGCCCCCGGTGCCTTTGGCCACCACTCAGTTGCACGGGGTTACCCACAGCTCTGGGGCAACTATCCCCACTGCCTCAGGCAACCACCAGCCCTCAGGGCTGCCCAGCTGAGGGGGATCACTGGGGAGGCCCAGTGCAACTAGGTCTGGGCAGTTACAGACCAAAGTGGCTGAGCATGTGGGGTCTGGGGAGCTGCAGGGCAGAGGCAGCAGAGTCCAGGCTCCACCAGAGTCCTCTCCACTTGCAGCAGAGGAGGCTGAAGCAGAGGACAAGAGCTAGCCAGAGTGTGCAATGCCATACACCCAAACCCCATGGATGGCCTCATGGATCCCCAGGATCACTCCAGGCTGATAAGCAGTGCATGTCTTGCCTGGATTGGTCCCCTCCCGAGCCCAGACTGGCCGAGCACTGCCATGGGGACGTCACGGCTGCCCGAGTCCCCGGGGAGGCAGCGAGCACCGAGCCAAGAGCCTGCCGAGAACAGACAAAACACAACCCCCAGTATTTGTTCTGAAACCTGCCCAGAATTGCTTTGGCCCTGATGAAACTGGAGGATTATTTTCCTTAAGTATTTTTAAACCTGGAGCCTGGCAAGTACCAGAGGGCTGGGATTTCCTGGCCTGAGGACACAGGTCAGGTCGTGGACGGCAAGGAGCCTGCTCCTGCCACTGCACCTGGGAAGCCCTGGCTGCCAGCACAGCTGAACCAGGACAACCAAGCTGGCAGGTGCTTGGGAAGGAAGGCACATGCAGAGTGAGGAGGTACCAAACTCTCTCTGCCAGACCAGTACCGGTGCAGAGCCCTGTGCTGCAGGCACTGCCCAGCCTGCGCTGCTCCGTGACCCTCAGGAAGGAAAGGCAGAAGCTGCAGGGAGGAGATCAGGGACCTGCTCATTTCTCCTGCACAAGTAAAGGGGATGCAAAGCCCTCAGATGAGTTCCTCACAGTTCAGACTGAGTGTCCAAGCAGGGGCACTTCTGTGGAGTGAATGTGACCCTGTTTGTGGGGCTGTGGGGAGGCAGAGTGGGCATTAGTCCATGTGTCTGTCCCCTGCCTCTGCCCAGTACTCTGCAAAGCCTCTTGCCCACAGGGATGGCAGCAGCATGGGTCCACCCAGCCCTGCTCTCTCTCTCTAGGCTGGCTCAATACCTGAAAAAATCCCCTGAAGGGTAACAAAAAGGGAGAGAGAGGTGGCACCTGCATCACACCATGCCAGCAATGCCCTGGCCAGAGTGGCTGCCTGCCCCTCATCGTGGGCACCGCTTCCCTGGCAGCACCCCAAGCGCTGCTGCTGTACTGAGAGGTGTCCCAAGGCACGCTGGCACTGAGCACAGCTCTGCTCTGTGTCCTGAGACTGGTACAGCTCACAGGGGTGCTCAGGCTGCCCTAACACAGGTGCATGTTTTAAACCCCCAGCCGTTTGCCCATGCAGGCTGCATGGAAGCGAGCAGGGAAGGTGAAAGGAAAGCAGATGCAGAGCTCTGTGAGCTGGCAGTTTCCTCAGGGCTGATTTATCAGTGCTGCTGTCTCAGTGTTCCCCTTGCAGGCAGCGGGACGGCTGCGGTCTGCTCCCATTCAGCGCCGGTGAGCACACGACCCATTGTGTGCACGTGTAAATACACATTCGTGCTGCTTGTTCCAAATCCCCACTTGTTCCGTTCCCAAAGAGCCGGGACTGACAATGTCAGGAAAGCCTCCGTCCCCTCGGCTTTGTTCCACCGTGCTTGTTTGGAGGAAAGATCTCCGGAGAGGAGCTCGCAGGCGCTGCCTTCCCGACACAAGCGGTTGACAAGGAGCCGCCCCCGCTTGTGGGGGGAGCCCAGGGGCTCTGCTCCCTGCCAGGGCTCAGCTCAGCATCATCCCCAGCCCTGGGAGGGAAGGAGCAGCACTCACGGCCGGTGCAGTGGGGACAGGAGGTGGCGAGGCCCCGGGGCACTGGCTGGAACTCGTCCCAAAGGCTCATTTGGAGCCACCTCCTTCTGAAGTGGGTCAAGTCCCTTCCCTGCACAAACACAGGCCTAAGTCCAGCACCACCAAAGTACACTGGAAGCTGGAGGCAGCCCTGGCCCCAGCACAGCCTTTTGGGACTTTGCCTCCCTGTGCTGCAGAGGTGGGGATTTCACGCCCCACTGGCAGCGAGGCTCGGGGAGGGAGGCTTTGCTCTGGGAAGCTTTGTCATCTCTGACAGACAGGGCTGTCTGTAGCAGAGAGCAGCAAGGACACTGCTGTGGGCGACAAAACACATTCACAGACCTCAGGTCCTAACTTCCAAGCCCATGTTTCCAGGGCTAAGGTTTGGGTTCATGCTGCAAGGTGTCCATCAAAACCAGCCGATTCAGTTCTGCTTTCTTCACGGGTTTGGTTTGGTTTATACCAACTCTGGTGCCTGAGCTGCAACAGGCAGGAGAAGTTGCATAAAGCAATTCAATGTACAAGCCAGAACTGCTTCCTCACCCAGGCAGGTGTCCCATAAAATGCCTTTTGACCTACCTACCCACTCACATTGGCAGCACCACAGCCCATGGCGCGAATGGCAGCATCGGTGTGGGGTGCCTGCAAGCTCTGTCTCCTAAAAGCCTCTGAAGAAAATCGTTGCAATAACCACAGTCACCATCTAAACAAATCCCAGATCTTCCATAAACAGAGAACGGGGTTAAATGTGTCTAATAAGCTGCTCATTCTGAATTATCACCCCTGTTCTTATAACAGCTGATAAGCCAGTCGTTTGTGGGACAACAAACATTTCTGTTATTCCCCCTGTTGTTATTGGGATGAATAAAGCCAGCCCTTGTTTTTAAGCAGGAGGTCATGCTCCATCTTAGGATAAAGGCTCTGCTGCCCTTTCCCTGGTTTACAGGCTTAAAGAATAAAATGTATTGAGTGATACAAAAAGTCAGAGAAAATTAAAGTAGGAGCAGCTAAAGACAAGTCAAACACACTGGCATTAAACTCCCTTCACATGTGTGCTCAGCAGATAATTTCTTATCATCCCAGTCCAAAGTTAACCTGCTGGAGAGCTGCTGTGGGAGAGCTGGCTGCAGCTGTGCTGTTCCAGATTTCAACGTTTCAGCTGGGTGCAAACAAACCAAAAAAACACTGCAAAAGTTTGTTTTTCATTAAACCTGTTGCTGCTGGGTACAAATACTTATTTTCTGGCTGGAAGTTCATTGGGGCACAAGCACCAAAGATCATTAATCCCTGGTAAAACACAGAGTGTGTGCCAGTGGCGTGGCTCAGCTGGCAGCAGCTCTCGGTGGGGCTGGGCGACGTTGCCCCGCGGTTTCCGCTTCCCCAAACCAGAGGGGTGAGGAGGATGGGCTTTCCTACCACCCTCTGGCAGCCTTGGGCTCAGGATTTGTGGGCACCTTGTGCCTGGGTGGGCACCCCCACTCCTGGCAGCACTCCTAAGCCCCCTTGGGTGCCCCAGTGTAGGGGCAGTCGCCATCATCATCATCATCGTCATCGTCGTCTCCATCTCCTGGGGCTGTGGCAGGAAGCTGCGGTCGAGGCTGTTTTTGTGCCCCAGCTCATCTGCTATTCTTACACACCTCGTGGGGGTGAGATGTGTTTTCACTGCCTCAGAGCTGGGATTCGCCTCTGTTAAGGGCTTGGGAAGGCAGCTGACTGCTGCAGGGAGCTGAGGGAGCTGAGGGGGAGGTGTGTGGTCTGGGCTCACCAGAGACATTTGTCACAGGGCCAGCAGCAGCCACAGTCCCCGCACTCAGGTCTCACTCAGCATCCCTGGCACCACCTGCTGCCTCTGCAGGATGCCCTGGTTGTGCTTCCCCAGGATATCTAGGGCTCAGCTCTCCCAGGCTGAGCATTTTCCCTCTCTCTGCCGAAACCAGCCTGCATGGGCACTGGGCTCACACTGTGGGCAATTGGCTCCTGAGCACTGCCAGCCAGGCAATGCCGTGGGTCAGACTGCACAGCTGCTTCTCCCCTCTGCCCAAGGAGGCCATCCCTGGGTAAGACCCCAGCCTCGGGGCAGGAATGGCAACCCCACTGTCTGACATGCCCCTGGGATGCCCTTGGGAACTCTGTGCCCTGCCATAAAGCCTTGGTAACAGGTCCCAGCCTCTCGTGTACTTCAGATAGCCCCAAGTCCCAAATGGCTCCAGCCACTCTTGGCTAACTGCCCCCTGCTCTGCTGTCTGGTCTCAGACTGAGCTTCAGCAAAGGGCCACCCTGGGCAGGTCCCTGTGTGTCCCCACCAGCCATGGGCACACCAGGGCTGCATCACACACACACACACATGGCTGTGTAATGCCATAACAAGATTACTCTGTGACATGATGGCTGTGAAATAATCCACAGTATCATTCAGCAAATCCCAGGATCCAATTACCCTTCCACATGACAACCCTCCCGAGCGTGGGGAGGCCGGGGGTCTGCAGCCCCATGCCCTGCCCCTGCGGCAGCCGCCCGCTCGGCTGCTCTGCTCCCCTGCACCTCTCTGCCTCGCTGTCATTTGAGATTAGCAAAGTTTGTGTTACCCCATGGGAGCTTCGACCCTCTGCCAGGCTCTGTGCTGTTTCCTTGCTCAGCTGCATGTTCCCCAGCACCGTGCTGACCTCCCTGCCCAACCCCCTCGTGCTTCCTCAGCATCCCGGCAGCACCGGGCCCGGCTGCGCTGGCATTCAGCTGGCTGAGGTGGTGATGCCAACCGGGCTGGGATGGCAGGGAGCCTGCTTGGCCAGCTGGGAGTTCCACAGGGTGCCAGAGAGTTGTGCAACACCCATCCAACCCGGCTGTGCCGAGAGCCCCAGCGCTCAGCCTCCCGCAGCAGCACCGTTGTTTGCAAACAGTTTTTCCAGGGCATTTTCCTCATCCCAGCAGCTACTCCCAGCAGCCAGAGTATCCCTTTCTCTGAGAATAAAGCCTGGGACACGGGTAGAGCAGCACTGCCGGGCCCCAGCAGCGGTGCCAGGGCATGCACGGTGCCCCACAGCCGCCCCGGCGCGCTCCTGGCCCTGGCAGGTGTTCAGACACCGAGGCGGCTGCCAAAACAGGCAGGGAGTGTGGTCAGCTGCAAATTTCAGCTTGGTTGTTGGAGCCTTTGAATCACTGGCCAGCTGCCAGGTTTGTTATTTGTTAGTCTAAGTATTTTTTCTTCCCAAGTGAATTTCAAGCTGGCAAAAGGAGCCGGGCAGAGGCAACTTGGAGAGGAGCCGTCGGCATCCTCAGCGCCAGGGGAGTGGGAGCGAGGGCAGGATGCTGCAGCACGGTCACCCTGCCCAGGAGACCCCAGGCAGCAGGGCAGTGGGCTGTGGCAGTGCTGGCAGAGCCCTCACACTAGGAAACCTTGAATTTCAGCTCAGTTGTTGAGGGAACACAGCTGAAACTCCCACACATGGGGTGGAGTTCATGGACCAGGCTGTCTGGAGCAGAGCCTGTATCTCTGCAGATCTCTCTACACTGCTCAGGCCTTAGTGGGGTGTCAGAGGCTTGTGATCCCAGGTCTGGAGCCCCAGAGTGAGGAGGAGATTTGTAATACCCATTTCTGTCTGAAAAACACCTGAGCCAGGGCTGAGACCGTGACAAGGGTTTGTGTCCCAGGGGTCTGCTCAGCCACATGCCAAGCTCAAGAAGATGCATCCTGATCCCAAACTTGGACTTTGGCTTTGTGCTCAACCAATTTGGCACTTGCTGTGCCCTGGGGTTCAGGCAGCTCCCCTGGAAAAGCATGTGTCATGCAGCCAGAGGTACGGGCAGAGCTCACAGGAACCTCGTGCTCTCCTTGCTGTGGTGGCCCTTGGAGCACCTGTGAGCTGCTCCAGCCTCCCAGCCTGTGCAAGAGGAGTCAGTGGCGAGTGGGAAACAGAAGACAACAGGGGCAATTTGCAGGGGAAGAAATGGATTTTCCACTTTGGAAACCTGAGCCTCAGATTCATCTCCCTCTAGAGAAAAGAAACAAAAGCTATGGGGAGGGAAAGGCCAGGCAGCTGCCTTGGAGGGCAGGGAGCTGTGATGCAGGGAGCTCTGGGGCAGAGAGCTGTGGGGCAGAGAGCTGTGATGCAGGGAGCTCTGGGGCAGGGAGCTGTGATGCAGGGAGCTGTGGGGCAGGGAGCTGTGATGCAGGCAGCTGTGGGGCAGGGAGCTGTGGTGCAGGATGCTGTGATGCAGGGATGGGACTGTGGGTCAGAGGCAAGTGCCAGCAGGCAGAATCCTGCTGGGCTCTGGCAGGAGCAGGGTGCAGGCGACTGGAGCGTGTCCTGTCCTTCCCCCTGTGCTTCCCAGCTCCCCGCTGCCTTCCCTGCCATTGTTCAGCAGCCCCAGGGGTGAGGCCTGGCCTGGACACCGTCTGCCCTTCCTCCTGCCTGCCCTTCCGCCACAGCTCTGGCCCCAGCACCTTGTAGGCGATGCCCGTGCCCAGTGACCAGGGCACATGCCACCCTGGGGCTGTGGGGCCAGGATGCACTTCCCCCCTGCCTGCCCCAACACCCAGCTGGGGAACAGCAACCAGCTCATCTCAGGATGGGCTGGCAGCAACCAGCACCTCCCCAGGAGTGGAGGCAGGATCTGGCCTCACACAGCCAGGGATGCTCACAGCAGTCAGAGACAAGGGGCTCTGCTGATCCCCAGGTGCCCCATTGGCCTTTTTGGTTAGAGGGGTAAAGCCTCTGTGATCCCATCCCCAGGCAAAGCCATTTCTGCCATGTTGCTTCACTCCCCTGACGTTAAAGTGGTTGATTTTGTACGGAGCCCTTTCCACCGAGTTGTCTGAGCGTCGTTCCTGCAGCTCAGCGGCTGCTGCTCACCACTCAGAAAGGCAAACCAAACCTGATGGGTGAAAGGCATCAGTACCCACAGCTCTCTTCCAGGGGAGAGGCCAAATCCCCAGGGATCACTCCCCATGCAGGAACCCCACTGAGACTCCCAACACAGAGCCAGCAGCTCACGGGCTGGGCAACCCTGAGACCAGGCAGAGGGCTACAGGGAGCCTCCAGTGCCATGGCTCCAAGTCCCAGAGAAGCCTGAAAGATTAATGACCTTTTTTCAGTGTTTGCTTTAAGGCAGAGCCAGTCACTGCAAATAGAGGGCTCGTGCTCCAGGGCCTTGTTCAGATAACAGTCTTGGTATGAGAATGAGCTCCCCTGGTGAGGTGCAATTTGGAGAACTCGAATGGGGGCTCCAAAACTGGTTGCAAAGCAAGAGATTAAGATCAGTATTTATCCTTCTTTTTTTCCTTTTTCCTTCCTAGTGGAGCAAAAATATTCCTGTTTATTGCTGTAAACCCTCAGGGGCTGTATGGTAAACTCCCAGCAGGGAATTACTGTCTCGAGAGATCAGAGACCCCGAGAACATCCCCTTGCCAAATTTACAGTTACTGTTAGCTCTAATCAGCCTTGTTTATCTCTTCCTGCAGTGGTATTTGGGAAACTAGCACAGGTCAAACACGGGACAGCTCCCTCATTGTTACCAGATATCCAAAATCTCCCTTCAGGCCACACCGAATCCCTCACGGCGTGGACATCTTCCTCCAGCCCGGCGCTGGGATCCCACACTGGGCCCGGTGAGCAAACGTGCTGCTCCTGCTCACACAGCACTGCCCAGGAAAGAGCCAGGCAAGGAGGAGCCTTAATGCTCCTGGCACAAGCTTGTGTGCTCAGCCCCCATCATCCCAAGCACAGCTCAGCTCCCACAGCCACTGGCGACCGCCCGTGTCCCGCTCGGCGCAGCCGCCCGTGTGCTCACACCCTCCCCACTGTATTCTCTTCCTAAGAAAATAAAGCATCACTGTCCTATTAATGATGTGAGTTCTGGGGCAATATTTTTCCCAGAGTCACCTACTGGTTCACATATTCTTTTTCCAGGCAGCTTAGCCAGTAGCCTGGCAACACGGTGACCTTATGCTCTGCTGGGCTCTCAGCGTTTTATTAGCCACACTGGACTCTCTCCACTGCTCCATATTGCTGAGCCCCTCATTAGTACAATTAATAAGCCGCTTCTGTCAATTCAATCAAATGCCAGGCTCGACAGCAGGAGAAAGCTTTGGCAGATCAACTAGGGGAGATTCTGGGTAGCACTGGGAAATTGCAGGAAACCTTTCATCTCCCCCCAAGGAGCTGAACAAGAATGGGATTGTGGGACTGGGATTCTCTCAGGTCATGTTTATTTATCGCCGGCTCGTTAGTATAATAAATCAGGTCTCCTGTCACTTTGAATGAAGTCATAGGTTTGTTGGAAGGAACTTGGCAGAACACCTTGATATTATTAGTGATGGTGTGGACACAAAGCCTGATGAAAGGCGATGCCCTGGCTGGAGTGTGCAGGCCCCCTCACACGCACCCACTCATCCCTGCGCCCCCCGGCAAAGGCCACCGCCAGCCTGGCCTGGCGCGGTCATCCCAGGGCAGTGCCCAGGGACTGGGATGCTTTTGGGACACACCAACCAGTGCAGCACATCTCAGGTACTTGGTGGCCATGGGAAGGGAGGCTTCTCCCTGCTCCTGCTGCCGTGCTGCGAGATATCCCTGCCGTGGTCTGCGGTGCCAGGATGCGGCCAGGCCAGCGCAGAGCACCGGGCAGCACGGGCACTGGTCCTGTGCCACAACCACGGGTATGGGGCACACGTGTCCAGCTTTGCCTTTCACACCTCTGCACCCGCCAGACTTTGCCCTGGCTCTGACGTTGCTGTGCTCTTTGGCTGCGGGACCACAGGCGCTGGGCAGGATGGGGCAGCCAGCAAGGGCCTGGTGCTGGCACAGCTGCGGTTCCTCAGCCCAATCCCTCCCTGCATCCTCTGAACAGCTTCTGCCAGCAGCAAGGGACCAGGATCTTAACATAATGAATGATAGGATGTGAGGAAACAGGCTCAAGTTGCTCCAGGGGAGGTTGAGACTGGAGCTGAGGCAGAATTGTTCCCCTGAGAGGGGTGTCAGCCCCTGTGCCAGGCTGCCCAGGGAGCTGGGGGAGTGCCCAGCCCTGGAGGGATCCTGGAGCTGAGGTGCTGAGGGCCAGGGGTCAGTGGTGGGCTGGGCAGGATGAGAGGAGGGCTGGGACTGCAGCAGTTTCAAGGGCTTTTCCAACTGAAATGATTCTATGATTCTAGGAGGTGGCTTTGTAGAGCCTTGACACCCCCCACCCCTGCACCAGACATCCCAGCTGGGGGGGAGTGGGGAACAGTGATCTGCCAGAGATGCTGGTGATGTCATGATCCCTTTGTTTGGATCCAGTGGTTTTCCACAACAGATCTGCTGGGTGGTTCCTCTCCTGTCACTGGAAGTCATGCTTGGTGGCAGCAAGGAAGAGCTGTCCCTGCTCTGTCATAGTCTGAGCGCCCCAAATAGAGCAACATCACAGGTGTATGGCCCAAAAACGTCCCTAAAATAAACTTCCCCAGGAAATCCTTTGATCTGGGCTGATGATGACAACGTGTATCTCAATAAATCAGCTTTTTAGAAAGATTTCCATTTAGTTTAAATATAGCTTAGAGGTGATAAAATAACAGCTCTATGCTATTGGTCAGTCTATCACATTATCCTGGCTGGGATAAATAGTAAACTGCTCCTAATTTGCTGCTCACACACCTGGTTTAGGGAGATAGTTGACTCCCAGTGGGTCTCTGAACTGGGCCTGCACCACTGTTGAAAGGCAGAGTCACTCATCTTGGCTGTGGTCTGCAGGACCCTTCCCCAGGCCAACCTGTCCCAGTCCCTGTGCAGGTTCCTGGGAAGTGCCCGGGGCCATGCTCCCACTCATTAGCTCTCTTGACTCCAGCAGACCCATAAATGTTGAAGGAAACAAAAGGATGGGAGGGGGAGGAAGGACCATATGTCTGCAGGGCTGAGCTGGGCTCCAGGTGAAGATGCTATTGTGTTGTGGTGATTTCCCGGGAAAAACAGGCCTGGGGATCCCCTTACTGTTCCTGGGAAGCACTTGGTGAGAGGGAGGGTGTGCATTCCAGGCAAAGTGCAAAGTGCCAGGCCCCTTCAAGGCCTCTCAGGCAAATCACTTGCATCTTTTGCAAAATCTGGCCTAAACAAACCTCTGCCTGGGCACTCCATAGATGCCCAGTCCATGTCCACCATGCATGGCAGCGTGGCAGGCTGGCTGGGGATGTGGTGAGCTGCCTCTCCTGCACTGCAGGGGACCCTGCTGCATCCGCCATCCTTGGAAAGCCACTCAATGCCCCCTCCCTCCTTATCTTTCCTTTAGCAGCAGGGATCTTGGCATCTCCTTAGCCCCTGTTTCCTCTCCCAGCTCTTGTTGACGCAGCAGGAGAGGGAGAACAATGGGCCCAAAGGGGGCAGAAGGACAGGCTGCCCCTTCCTCTGGCTGCCAGCTCACCTTCCTGGGGGCACCCAGACCCCAGGGACCCGTGGCAGCGCCAACAAGGCGGCAGGACCAAGGCAAAGCCAGGGCAGGCTGCTCACACATGAGACCCACAGCCTGGGCAGTCTGGTGCTGCCCTGTCCCAGCAGCACAGCATCGGGTGTCCCACACCACTGGGCCACTGCCTGGATACTGGTGAGAGCCATCCCAGTGCAGGGAAGGACACAGAGGTACCTCTGTGCTGGCAAGGAGCCCCCAGAGCCAGAAGGATGGGGCTGAGAGGGTGACAGGGGTCAGTGGCAAAGGGTGTGATCAGGGAGGCAGGGGAGAGAGAAGTTTTTAGTGTTATAAGCCAGGCTGACAAGCTCCACTTTCCACCAAGTCATTGGCAAAGAAGGATGGTATTAAATAAACAGCTCCTTTCAGCCTGGGCTTTCAAGGCCAGAGGGTTTCAAGACCTCCTTGATTTCCCAGCCTGCAAGAAGCAGGGAGATTAGCTCACTTTGATCACAAAGAAGCTATGTGCTCTGGAGGAGGTGCAGCAGATAGTGCTCAGCCAAGGTCAGAGTCCTGCAAGCCCGTTCCTGAGGGCTGTGAGGAGGAAGCAGAGCTGTGGGGCTGGAGTCCAGCACCTCCCGGCTCCTCCCGGCTCCTCCCGGCTCCCCTCGGCACTCCCAGCCCGGGACCACCCGGGCTCCTCCGCCGGGGCTCGTGTGCCATCCAGTGGCGAAGGCCTGGCCCACGCTGAGCCATCCCTGAGCCATCCCTGAGCCATCCCTGAGCCTTCCCTGAGCCTTCCCTGAGCTATCCCTGAGCTGTCCCTGAGCCTCCCCACGCTGCAGCTTAGCACGGGGAAGGAAGGAGCCCCACTGGGCTGGAGCCTGGGGAGCATCTCCGCGGGCAGAACCCTCTGCAGAGGCTGCAAATGCCCAGGGGATGTGCTGAGCCTTCACTGCTGCCCGGGCAGGGAGGCATGCCCAGGCCAGGGCAGCTGCCTGGCACTGCTGCAAGGGCTCCAGCAGACAGAGGAGGAGCTCAGGCCTCCTCCTGGGGTGCTCAGGGAGGAGAAGACAGCCCAGGTGCTGGGAAGGGAGAGCAGCCCGAGGGGGCTGAGTAGGGCTGAGCCCCTGCCACGGGGATCTGGCAGCAACCTGTGCTGAGGAGGAGAGAGACTCCTCATCTCAGGAGCAGGGAGCCATGCGGGTCCTTCCCTAGTGAGCCCCTGGCCACTCCACACCACTCATCCCAGCCAGGGACAGGCCAGGGACAGAGTGCCTCCCCCGTGCTAACCCCCGTGGCTGGGCTGGAAGTACTTCCAGCAAGACTATTTTGGCTGGTACCAGCTGTGCCACTTCCACCAACTCCACAAGGACTTACACCTACATCAGCAGGGCTGAGCCTTGGACTACCTGGAGGCAGCCCTGGGCATGCAGGAGGTGCACCCCATACAACATCTGCCATGAGTGTGCAGCTGGCTCTCATGCAGGACAGGCTTCCACTCCTAGACTGACACTGTGGGCGACTGTGCAGGTCTCCCCAGACCAGGGCTGGCAGGAGGAGTAGCAGGGAGAGCTTTAAGGAACTTGGCTGGGAAGGCAGGGCCCCAGTAGTGGCAGTTGCAGCTCGGTAAAACACAGCAGGCTCCTTTCTGCTCCCAGACATTGGAAGCAGCTCAACAATTAGGACTGGCTTCTATTAATATGCAAATTTCTGCTGCCATGGCAATACTCTTATAAATGCAAATTGCAGTGGGAACCATTGTTGGAGAGACCTGTGCTGGGCTTTGGACTTTTACCGAGCAGATGCTCCTTAATTGAGGTCCCCCAGGGCCTGTGGCTGTGGCCCTGGGACCCCACTACCAGTGGCCATGGCCACTATGACACCGGGCACCAGTTTTCCCAGCTGGCAGCTGCTGCAGTGCCCCTGTCCCTGCTCAGAGCTTGGGCCTGTTTGCACAGATGCTGCTGTGCCTGCAGCAACAGGCAGCACGGTCTGGCCTCGCCGCTCCGTGGGAATCTCCTTCCACCTGCCGCCAGCATCTGATCCCAGGTTCTGCAGCAGAAGCCGTGCCCTGAGTTGCTCTGAGAAGCTGGGGTGTGTGCAGCTCCCGCGGCCGGGGAGCTGGGCAGAGCGTGCCTTCCTCCTGCAGCCAGACTCGCCCGCAGCAAGGCCTGGCTGTGGCCCAGCCTCACTGCAGGCTGCCCGGGGAAGCTGGGGCTGGCCCAGGACCGCAGGCACTGCCTGTGCCAGCGCTGGCTTGCCCAGCTTGCAGGCACTTCTGAGCTGCAGAACCTGACCTGAGGGGAGGGAACATGTTTTCTCCTGAACGTCTTTAGGATGAAGCCTCTGGCAGCCAACTACTGACTGGGCCAGCTGGGTTTGCCACTGGCTACCAGCCCTGCTGTAGGCTGAGCCCCACACCGCAGCACAGAGGGGCTGTGTCAAGGAGTTCAGTGTCAAAGAGTGTCAGACCCCCAGTCAAGGCCTGATGACGGTTGGCAGCCAAACCCTGGGAGAGCAGGGCTCATGTTCTGTGCACATGTCCCTTCTTGCTGAGGGCCAGGACCACGAGATGGCAGTGCGGGAACGGCATGAACAGTGCCGAGGGCTCCTGCCACTGAGACCCCTCAGACCTCCCAGACTCCTGGGAGGAGCCAAATGGCATCTCATCAAAGCAGCTTCTGGGTGTCTGCCATCCTGCTCCACAGAGCTCCTGGCCATATTGCAGAGCCATGGCCATGGCAGCGAGCCACCCACTCTGGCAGTGAGGTGTAGGGATAGCCTGAGCCCCTCAGGGCATGGGATAGATGGGCTGCAGGTACTTGGTGGTTTGGCTGCTGCAGGCTGTGAGCGGGTGTTGTTGCAGGGCTGGGTGCTTGTGTGTGCTGGTACCTGTGGAACTGGGCCCTGGGACTCTCCAGTGTCCCTCCTCCAACACACACCGGCCTGGGGTGCCACTGACAGGCCTCCTGTGAGGAAACACCTCCCCTCTCGCCGAGGTACTGCTCAGCACAAGCAGTGTGGTGTGCAATTAACTCACAATCCAATTAAGTAAGACACGGAGAGGTGCAAACACCCTGGTGTCGGGCTTGTGGGAGCACGAATGTGGGCAGCAGGAAACCTCCCTTTCTACTCTGCCCTGGTGAGGCCACATCTGGAGCACTGCACCAAGTTCAAGAGACACACTGCTGGAGAGAGGCCAGCACAGGGCTACCAAGATGCTGAGGGGATGGAACGTGTGTGTGAGGAGGAAAGGCTGCAGCCCTGGGGCTGTTTAGCTTAGAGAGGCTGAGAGGGGCCCTGATCAATACAGAAAGGGCTGGTGCCAAGGGCCAGTCGAGGCCAGTCTTTTTTCTGCAGTGCCCAGAAACAGGACAAGGGGTAACCCACACAAGCTGGAACACAAAAAGTTCCACCTGAACACAAGGAGTGCTGAGGTGAGGGAGCCCTGGCCCAGGCTGCCCAGGGAGGGTGTGGAGGCTCCTTCTCAGGAGGTTTCCAACCCCGCCTGGACACGTTCCTGCACCCCCTGAGCCAGGGGAACCCGCTTTAGCAGGGGCTTGGGCGGGAGCAGCTCTGCAGGGCCCTTCCAGCCCTCACCACTCCGCGATCCCCGTGACAAGCCTCAGAGCGCGGGCCCCACAGCGGCGGTGGGGCACTGCCCTGAGCAGCCGCCTGAGGGCCGTGCCCGGGCGCCCCGCGGCCGCTCTGAGGCGGGGCTGGCGCGCGGCTGTGCCCGCCCCTGCCGCGTGCGCGCTGAGGTGGCGCGGGGCGGGGAGCGCCGGGGCGGGGCGGGGAGCGGCGGCCGGGCCGGGCGGGCGGCGCGGGGCCGGGCCGGGCCTGGGCCGCTCTGGGCCGGGGGATGCGGGGAGCGGGGCCTGGCGTGCGGGCCGCCCGCGGGGCGCTGCCGCGGACCGTGCTGGTGTTGCTGGCGGTGGCGGCGGCGCTGTGGGCGCGGGCGGCCGCCGCCGAGCCCTGCGCCGCGCCCTGCTCCTGCCGCCGCGGCCTGCTGGACTGCAGCCGGCATCGCCTGCCCGGCGGGCCGGGCCCGCGCAGGATCCCGCCGTTACCCGCCGGCACCACGGGGCTGTGAGTGAGCGCGGCGGCGAGGCGGTGGGGTCTAACGGCCAAGCGAAGTCTAACGGGCGGCGGGTTGAGCGCAAGGCCGCGGCCTAACGGGCGCCGGCCCCGGGCGGGGGTGTGTGCGGGGCTGGGCCCCGGGCCTAGCGGCGTCCTGGGGAGGGAGCGTGTGTTCGAGGCCGTGGTCCTGAGCGGACCTTTCGGGGTGGCCGATGGTGCTTGTGCTCCGTGTCCGTGCGTGCTCATGCGGCGCGGCCGGGGAGCGCGGTGTGCACAGCTGCGGCGGGGGAGGCTTGCTGCCATTGTTTTTCCAAAATCCTCACAAAACAATTAAAAGCCACCCTTAGCTTCTGCTCTCAAGAGTTTAATTAGGCAGTGTGGTAAACTCTGTTCACGTTGGGACTAACGCAGCATGCCTTTATTCGTTCTTGGCTGTTATTGCAGCCACCTTTGCGTTTGTCGCCTTTTGGCTTCAGTGTACTCAGGTGGAAGAGATGGTGAAGTGTGAGGGATATCAAAACCTGCTCTCCTGTAGAGAGGAGTACTCAGGCTCTCTTAGAGTGATCGTGTTTCCCAGTTGATAGAAATAACTTTATTCCAGAACAAGGGGGAAAGATAAAAAGGCTGTTTGGAAGATTGTACAAAGATACAAACTGCTGTTAACTCCAGGAATTCCTCTAGCAGGGCTCAAGACTCCGATCTGTGTTAAAAACTGGGCACGTCTAAGGAAGTCTGACACCTTTTTACCCCTTTGTGGTTCTGTAGTTCTCTACATGGTAAACATCATATACCTAAGAGAAGAAATATGCATTTCAGCATAGACATACATCTAGGTTTAGAAAGGTACGAGGGTATCTTATGACAAACTTGTGACAAAGAGTGTCAGTGCCTGGAAAAATGACTTGGCTATTCATCAGATGGCTAGTGAGCTAAACAATATCCATGCTATTTGCAGAGCATGTCTTCAGGCTTCAACGAATTCTTATTCTTCCTGAAACCTGACAGAGGGTGTGTTTGGAACTGCTTGGCACAAAATGCAGTGGGAAGAAGCGGTGCTGGCACTGTGCTGCGTTATGCAATCTGACATATGCTGCAAACAATAATTAATCATATCATAGAATGGTTTGAGTTGGAAGGGACCTTAAAGATCATCTCATCCTGCCATGGGCACGGACAACTTCTACTAGACCAGGTTCTCCAAGCCCCAACCAACCTGCACTTGAACACTTCCAGGTATGGGGCAGCCACAGCCTCTCAGGGCAACCTGTTCCAGTGCCTGTTCAGGCTGAGCACTCCCCACTCTGTCAGCCTCTCTCCAGCCCTCAGATCATCTTCATATCTCTCATCTGGACTCACTCCAGCAGCTCCTTCTTATGTTGGGGACCAAGAGCTGATTGCAGTGCTGCAGGTGAGGTCTCAGGAGAGCAGAGTAGAGGGGGAGAATCCCCTCTCTCAGTCTACTGTTCATGCTGCTTTGGACACAGCCTAGGGTAGCGTTGGCCTTCTGGGCTGTGAGTGCAGATTGCCAGGTTGTGTTGAGCTTCTCATCAACCAACACCCCCAAGTCCTTCTGCACAGGGCTGCTCTCAATTCATCTGTGTATGATCTCTGTTGTGGTTTTCTGGCTTTTGGCACACAAAATGTATGTGTGTGACATTTTTTTTCTTCTAGCACTACACTAGCAGTTCTGAATCTAAACGAGTTATAATGCATACAAGCTGTTGAAAATTAATCAAAGCTTATTTTTCCTTGCATTAAACAGTCCCTGATGTGCTTTTTCCTCTTAGATCTGTGATAACAGTTTGTCTGACTTTGAGGTCTAAAAATTCCTGTTTGTCCTATCTCTTTGAAACTACTTGTAGGGGATGCTTCCAGTGTGGGGGGTTTTTGCTCTTGTTTTGGGTTATTTTTAATAAGGCCAGGGGAGCACCTTCAGAACTCGTTTTTATGATGGCTAGCAGCTGTAACTTCATTTTTCCTGCAAAATTACATATGTTTTGTGGATAACTTGGCAGGTGATGAAAAGGATAGGGAAGTCAAGGAGTTAGCTTTTTTTATACGTCTGCATCTTAACATTTCATTGTTTAAGAAGAAAGAGCACGAGCTTTGTTTATAGGGCAGTCATCTGTAGGGAAAGAGGGAAGCATGATGTTGGCAGCTGCCTCCCAGTCTTATGTTAGTGCCTGAAAGTGGGTTCATATATCCTGGTAACTAGAGAGATGGTGAATAAAAGTAGATTAGATATCAGTTAATTAGTTCAGTAAATTCCATTCACAACAGGTTTTTTGAGTGAACTTCTATATTTTCATCTTAAATCAATGCACAGCACTCTGGGGAGGGAGTGGGTGTGTTCAGTTGGGCTGAATTAAGATCATTCTGCAGGACTGTGGAGTAATCAATTTGGTGTGTGCATTCTGTTTTATTTACTTGAGATGAATGCCACTTCAGCTCAAAATGAATGTTTAGATGATTTTATATACAATGCCAGATGACTCTCTGAAATACAAATTTTGCATGATTGCTCTGGATCTTTCATAACATGAGCCTCACAGTAAAAACACAAGTGCTTCTAAAATGATGGGTTCTTTGCTTCTGGCTTTTTCAGAACAAGGACATTATATCTGGTTCTGCATGACAGCAGCAGTCTTAGCTGTCGAATGATCTATAGACACAGAAAATCAGACAACATATTTGGCTTTGTATTTTGTGATCAGTCTATTTCAAAAAGCATCAGTAATAATTACTTAATTAGCTTTAACTTTTGGTCAGCCCTGTAGTGATCAGGCAGTTGGACTTGGATGACTTCTGTAGGTCCCTTCCAACTGAAATAGTCTCTTCTTGAAAAATCAAGTTTCTGTTTTCTTCACACATTAATCTGACTCCTGAGATCTTTGTCAGTGCCCACTAACAACACACAGGTTGGTCTGGCTCAGCACCCATGGCATGGTTTTGCTCATTAGTCCAGTACCTGGAGACTTTTGGGGGCGTATTCTTCTGTGTTTGTTGCCTCATCCTTCCTCTGTGGGCTGCACTCAGGTCCTTTGGCCATAGCATGGCTTTAGTACTCCCTGCGCTGGTCAAACCCACTGTTCCCATGATTATTCTCCCGAATGCTGGGGAGGCTGCAGTTCACACTCAATTGTTTTTGCACTATTGGCATTTAGGATTGACTTAATTAGTACCTATGTTGAGGGAGCAAGCCTGTGGAGCAGCATTCAGTGGCTCCATGTGCATTGTTCTCCAGGTTCTCCTGATTATTTTTTTAATTGTAGGAATGAATAGTTGTTTGCAAACCTGTTTGCTGTTGTATTTATATAATTTACACCTTCATGTAATTAAAAGAACATATTAACAATGGTCTGACTTGCTGTGACACCTAGGATTTTAATCATTCTCTGCTAGAACGGTATCTTTATTGCTGAGCCTGAGTGGAAGTTAACAAGTAGTCAAATCTCTCCTGTCTCCCAATAGATTCTGCTCTTACAGGTCAAAGTTATGTTGGTAGTGCTATGAGGACTGGGATGAATAAAACCAGGTCCTGCTCACGTTTTCTTGCGGTTAGCAGCAAGTTTTCCCTGTGTGGAGGGTTCTTGTGGCAGCATTAACACCCACCAATGGGCACACACTGGTACTCAGTGAGGGTTAAATGTATACTGCAACCCCTTCTGCAGCAGGAACACCAGGACAATTTCATTTCTTCCTCTAGTCATGGGTTTTGGGCAGTTTCATGTCTGAAGCCAACCACAAGCCCAAAGCTATTGCAAGAGTAGATGAGTGCAGGGTGCTGTGAGTGCACAAGCCTGGTTGTCAATGAGGATATTTTTAACAGTTACACTTTCAGATTCTTTGTAAGAAATACAGTTTTGTTTTTTAAGAAATGGCAGTTTTGTTCTTAAACATTTTTGCCTCGTGTCAGCATAGCTGAAGCCTGCCTGATAATCCTAAAACTAGCTGTAATAAATGTGTGCTGTGTTACTTCTGTAATCAGCAAAGAGAATCAGTGATACAGGACCTTATCAGAGTAACTCATCAGGAGGTGAACAGCTTTGGCTGAAAATAGCTCATTATAGCTCTATCCTTGATGTCAGAAGTGGAAATAGATCAGGAGCATGATGGCTGGCTGACAGGCAGGCACAGCTAGTTAGCAGAAACAAGCTTTTGGATTTAATATGCAGTGTCCAGTTATACATGCACCTACCAACAGTTTTCTGTCTGCAGTCTATCAGTTGTGTTTCACAAGCTGCTTCTTGTTTTAGGCACCAAGTCCAAACCAAATACTGCATTAAAGTTAAAGCAATGGGAATAACATCAAAATCAAGTTTAGGCATTAAAAACAGATTTAACAACTCTTGCCCATTGAAACAACCAACTGGCACTAAAGTGTGCCTTCTATAAGCTTCCCTGCTTCATGTTTCTCTCCCCTCCAGCTTGTTTGGTAATTGTGTGTATGTTGTTCCTTCAAAATAAGCCTGCCTTGACTAGTCAGGGTCTTTGAAAAGCTGGGCAAGCTGAGAAAATGAGATTGCTGCTAGAGTAAACAGTTCAGTAACAGACATTTAGTAAGAAAGTCTTATTGTGTCCCTGTAAAGTTTCCCTTTTTTGCAATAGGCAGGTCCTGTCTGTGATGTAAAGGAGAAATGCTCTGTTCAGGTATGGTCTTTCTTTCAAGAAGCCCTTTTAACAGAGAGTTATTGGAGTCAAACAGAGAAATTGAGCTGGGTACACTTACATTGTGAGTGACTGCTAAAACAGGCTGGGAGGAATCTCTTGTATCATAAACATGGTTTAAAACTTTAGGTTGCATAAAGCATAGTTCTTAAACAGAAATTATTCCAGAAGCTAGACTAACTTTTCTCTCTGTTCTCTAGGGATTTAAGTCATAATCATTTATTGTCATCCAACTGGAGCATTGATTTGTCTGCTCACACACTACAAGAAGTGTAAGTTGGTTTTTATGAGGGTAAACTCTATAGATACCTAATTCTAATGAGTGCGTTTCATTGCATGTCTGGGTACCTGGTCTGACTTGTAAAAATGTTCGGTGCCAGTTAATGAAGAATGGATGCTGTTCATTGGCAGCATGTTTGTGTATAAAACTGATGCTTTGTGAGCAGAAAACTTGTTTGTAAATATTCAAAGACTAGTGTTTTAAAGGAATGAGAGGGATTTGTTTTGACTACAGCAGGTTTTAACTTAGAGAAGTAACAGTATCCAAGAAAACAGTAAAAAATAGCATCCTTTACTGTTAAATTGTTTAAATTATTAGTATTTAAGCTTTTAGGGAGTCTTTTTTTGTCAGCTACTGTTATTAACATAACAAAATTATTAAATGCTTTCTGTGATGAGTGATTTCTGCTGTGTACTGAAGGGTTTTTCTTATCTTTTGAAGTACCAGTAATCTTTTTTGTTTGTTTTGCCTTTTTTTGAAGGAAAATGAATTACAATGAGCTGAGTGAAATTCCATATTTTGGAGAAACAACTTCTAATATAACTCTTCTCTCGCTGTAAGTAATTGCATGTCTCCCTTTTTTCTTGTTTAACAGATGGGAGAATTGTATTACAGTTCTGCTATCAAGTTGTAGGAAAGCACAGCTTCTATTGTCTTGAAATACTACTCATCTCAAGTGCTTTGGGGAATATGTAAGCACTCTTTAAAGAAATACAAATCAGTTAGACAATCCAGTCACCCTAAATTACCAATAAAATGCAGTCAACCAAAGCAGGCAGCTTTGAAGAGGAGGGATTCACTCTGGGAATGACAGTTCCCACAAGAAACAGCCCAACTACAGGCCCCAGAATTTGAATCTATTCATATGTCAAGGTGGCAAATAGCTCTTGGATTTTCAGTATTGCTTTGGGAATTAACACTGTGGAGTGTGTGGTACCTGACCCGCTGAAGAGGCTTCTTGATGAATTTATATACAGAATCCTGTAGCTGTTTCAGCTGTGCAGCTTGAAGAATGGAATGTTTTGATAGTCATATTTCTTGTTGGTATTTTTCAGGGTACACAATACCATTCCAGAAATAAATGCTGAGCAACTCCAAGTTTACCTTTCACTGGAAAATCTAGATCTTAGTTCTAATCTTATCTCTGAAATTAAAGCTGCTTCTTTTCCACGGATGCAACTGAAGTATCTGTAAGTATGAGTGACCTGTTATGTCTGGGATTGCTGGCTCTACAGCAATAACGTTGAAGACCCCATCTGTTCTAAGTTACACACTTAGAGTAGGCAGCCTTGCCTGGCTTTGGGCTGGTAGCAATGCTTAATGTAGCTACAGATGTGCTTGAACTGAAAGATTTTTTTTATACCAATCTATATGACATTTTCTCAAATAGTATGGAAACCAATAGCTGCTGTTGTCAAGGTGTAGGTACTACAGCCAGCAGCAACATGGAATCCTTTCTGCTCTTCTTGAGTGGATCACTGTTGACATTGTCTAACCATGTCTAACTGAAGCATGGGCATGCAGTAAAAACCAGCTCCTAGAACTGATTTTTTATGTGACTTCACAAGGGATTTGAGTTCTAATAATAAGTGGTTACTCTGCAGTGCTTGCTTAATGTGCAGTTGTTTGAAAGGCTTCTTCCTTTCCTAGGAATCTGAGTAACAACAGAATAACTACTCTGGAAGCAGGATGTCTTGATAACTTATCTAGCTCACTAGTGGTGGTAAAGCTGAACAGAAATCGGATTAGTGTGATTCCGCCAAAGATCTTCAAGTTGCCTCACGTGCAGTTTCTGTAAGTAGCAGCTTTGAAAGCTTATAAACATGGTGTTTACAGCTGAGCTGTTGATCTCAGTATGTGTTCTTGACTTTCTCAAAGTGCTGTTCGAACGATATCTTAATGTTTGAATGTCATCTTTTATGAAAGGGAACTGAAAAGGAACCGGATTAAAATAGTGGAAAGTCTTACATTCCAAGGCCTGGAATCCTTAAAATCCTTGAAAATGCAGCGCAATGGGATTAGCAGACTAATGGATGGAGCATTCTTTGGCCTGGGTAATATAGAAGAATTGTGAGTATGCCTAGTCATGGAATTTCTTTTAGGGCCTCTAGCTGTGGTTGTGTCCTGTATGACTTTCCCTTAGACCAAGGTTGTGCTGTGACATTGATGAGCATCACTTGAGATGAGTTTACAGATTTGTATTTTCCCATTATTTTGGTATCATGTCTTGTTACTTCAGAGGTGGAAAGGTATTGGCTGTCTCCTCAGTGTCTTCCTACTTGCTCATTGAGAGTGTTTTAACTGTAAAAGGTTGCTTTTTGGTGGTTTTCATTCGCACTCCCTGTAACGTGGGATGATTCTTTGCTGTGTGGTTGGTTGACAGAGACAGCACAAGGGTGTGCCCTGCAGTGTTAGCAAAAGATTTTTCTAAATGAAGTAATCTTTGAGAGCAGAGGCTGCAGTTTTGCTTTTGCCCCTCAATCACAGCAGCTGCTGTCCATTTACTCAGTTCTTCATATACTTAAGTTCATTCTTTTGCTTTCAGGTCGAATAAATATAGCTGTGCATTTCAGGTTTGCCTAAGGTTTAATGTTAATAAATCATTTTGAGAACCACAAGGTGAAATCTTTTAAATATGTTACATTATCTGTTTGGCAAATGTTTTTCCTTATAATTCCTTAGGGAACTGGAACATAATAACCTAACAGAAGTAAACAAGGGCTGGCTGTATGGTCTGAGGACATTGCAACAACTCTATGTTAGCCAGAATGCCATTAACAGGATCAGCCCAGATGCATGGGAGTTCTGCCAAAGACTTTCTGAGCTGTAAGTCCCGGGCTGCTTTTTATTGGGCATTTTGTAATGTTGCAATGACAGATTGAATGGCACTTATGGAGCAAGCAAACTACCAACTGCGCCCTCATTTTCCTCCTTAGGTCCATGGTAATGCTGTGTATTTTACTTCAAAGTGTTCTGTTAGAGAAATTAATGAAAACACAATAGTTAATCAAGTTTGATAGCATCTTCATAATTAATCCACCTCTAGTTGCCTTTAAAGTGCATTTTCAATGTTTCTAGAGACTTGTCGTACAACCAGCTAACCCGCCTCAAGGAGTCTGCCTTTGTGGGACTTGGCTTGTTGGAGAAACTCAACCTGGGTGACAATCGCATTAGTCACATTGCTGATGGTGTCTTTAGAGGTCTGACAAACCTTCAAACCTTGTAAGTACAGAAAAGTCTGACTTGAAATCTCACTTCAGTACAAATAACGACAATGAATGTTGCGCTGTGCGAGCTTTGGGTCAGGGCACTGTGTTCAGTTCTGAGCTCCTCAGCTTGAGAGGGACAGGGAAGTTCTGGAGAGAGTCCAGCAGTCCCTTCCAACCCCAACGTTCTGGGATCTGTGTTTTGGTATTGTTGTGCTGTCCTGCCTGCAGGTGTGGTGGGGCTGATAATCTTTTGGTCCACCGAGATAAAAAGAATTTTGGCCCAGCTAAATCAAACCAACCACTTCATTTTAGTGATGATAAGAAACAGTGGCTTGGTGACCTTGAGTGCTCAGTTGCATGTCATACTTGTTCTGAGAAGGTGTGGATAGTCAGCTTGTGTAAAGAGCCTGGACCTCTCTTTATTCCAGAGGGTTCTGTTAGTGTTGGCACCTCAGAAACCAAGTGGCGAACTCTTTTGATTGCAAAAAGTACAGTTTAGCTCACTCTGCTTATGTGCTGAAGCCACAAGTGTAGCATATACAGGAGGGGTGTGGGATTCCTTCTTGCTGCCAGAGGCACAGTGCTGCACTGCCAGGACCTTTTGTAGCAGCTGCAGCTGGTTGATATTTCTGACGAGAAAAGACTCAATCCTGGCTCACTATTTAGAGAAAAAGAAAGTGTCCCAAGTAGATCTGAACAGTTGTAATCATCCTAAACAATGGGAGTTGAGAAAGGCATGAAAGTTTACAACCCCTCTGTCAGTTCATTAAATAAATGCTTAAATAAGCAAACTCACCAGAGAGATTTATGTAAGCAGTCATATTCTGTTAACCTTTATGCAACCTTTTAATGAAATAATTAAAACTAATTTCTTAGATTTAGAGTAGCATGAAAAAGAAAAAGAGCAGATTAATTAGTAGATTTTCCTGGGCTCCTCAGAGGCATCAGCAGCTTGAGAGGCTGGCGGTTTGCTTCGGGGTCGGAATGTGCAGGACCAGGGCAGTGGTGATTAACAAGGCTCCAAGCATTCGTGCCCAGCAGAGCATGAGGAGCCAACTCTTCAGGCTCACACAATGAGGGGCTTTTCTTTTGGGTTGCTCACTCGTTTTGCTAAGTGCTCTGAGTAGTGGAGTGTAAAAATACTTCAAACAACAGGAGATACCGTGTCGCTGTCGGATTCTTTCCATTGTTGATTGTACACTGGTTGTTCTGTGCTAAGGCCAACTTAAGTATTTCTCTGCATGTTCAGCTCCTGCTGCTATTTTGCAATGCAGCTTTAATTACCAAGAATAAACTGTATATTAACTACAAGGTAATGAAGAGCAATGCAGGATTAAAGGTGTGTGTAAGAGTAGCGCCGGCGTTTTGAAGTTTTACATCTTATCACATTATGTATTTCATAACACAGAGTAGCATGGCATTAATACCCCTCCAGCACTCTGCACTTCTGGGGTAGATCTGGAGACAATTCTAGAAACAAGTTTCAAATCACAGGATTTGGCAGCTTGGAAAGAAGTTTGGTGTATTGTTCATGTAGTCGTTCTTCTCGTCAGATGACGTCCGTGGCGAGCAGCGTCGCCTGAGTAACTTGCAAAGAGGAAAATACTTAATGTGAGCAAGTGTCAAGGCCATGTTTGTTAAGATTTTGTGATGCATGAATCATGGAATTCTTTTCTTCTTGTCCTAAATGTAAAGTGTATATATATATATTAATTGTGGAATTGACTGCTGTGTGGTGGTAAGAGCAAGACCTCCAAAATAACGTTACCACTGCCAATGTCCTGGAGGTTGATCCCAGTCTCTTCCAAGTGTTCTGTGCTATTCACAGTCTCACCCAAGGGCACGTAGATACTTCAGTTTGCCACCATGAGCACAAGGAAATAAGTGTTTATATGAGATGATGTATCCATTGCCTGTATATGTAGGTAGCTTTCTGTGTCAGTTGATTTGTTTGGAAGCTCCATCAAGCTGAGGCATATACTGTCTGGTAAAATGTAGTACAGACTATTTTCCAGTGGTGTGTTTTTCCTTTAAACACACTCTGTGCATAGTGGTATCAAAACAGATGAAAACTGTGGCTTTGACAGAAACTCTTGGCTCAGTCCTTGCCATTTGGGCTAAAAATGCAGCTGAATTTATTTCTCTTTCTGTCTAAAAAGCATTTAATCCTCTCTGAACCACATTGTTCCATTACTTTTACTGTTTAGAGCACTCTTCTACATGAAGGGCCGTAGAGCTGTGCAGAGGTCAAACAGAAATCCCATTAGCTGGTAACAAGATTTGTGAGCAGAATATCAACTTCATTCTGAAAATCTACTACTTTGTGCCTGGCAGCCTTACACTGTAACCTGTGTGTAATCTCTTAATATGCTAATGCTATTATAAGCCTGTTACTCGGGAAGATTAATGCTGCTAGTGTATTGGTTAATTCACTTACATGAACCAACTTGCTTCAGGAGCCTCTCCCAGCTTCTGGTAAATAGTCCCTCACATGACAAATGCTAGTCAGACTGGGTCTTTCCTTATAACCACATCAAGAAGTTGTACTGCAGAATTTGTTTGTGGTTCTGTGTGTAGCACTGATCTTGAGCAGTTCTGTTTTCCCTTGCATCTCTGAAATGGGATCTTCATCTTCTGACAAGCCTGGATTTAGAAAAGATTCGAGGCCTTCCAAGTGGCACTGTGCCACACCACCATAGCTGGCATGTGCAAGAGCAAGTTCTCTTCCCTATCTCACCACTGGCAGTGGTCATGGTGCTGTTATAGGGCTGCTTTAAAAGAAAGCTCTTCTCCCACAGGGATTTGCGGAACAATGAGATCTCCTGGGCCATAGAAGATGCAAATGAAGCATTTGTGGGACTCAGCAGGCTGGATAAACTGTATGTATTACAAACCATTGACATGACAGTACTTCCCAGGCATGCAGAGCAGGAGCAGAGTGCAAAATATTAAGTAATTGTGAATCAATGACACGAGGCAGGAAGCCTTTCTAGTTGGCAGCTGTGTTTTCCCTTGTGTGCTGCAACCTCTTGATACAGACTTGAGTTCCATGTTCAAGAGCATGGGATCTGTGTAGTTCTGGATTACCTTGTAGCACCAAACTGAAGAAATTAGGCACAAGTGTTTGACTGCATTCATTATTGATGATTGTCCCTTCTTGTACTTTTTTTTAGGTTGGGTAAAAGTTATACCACAAAGGACTTTTCATGTATTGAATAAACAGCTTTTCAGTACTAACACTGTGCACTTTTTATCCAGTGCCATGTGCTTTGTAGGAAGCACCATCCTGTGGAGCTACAGACATTGCTTATAACAAACAGCTTGGTATGAGGGTGCAGTCTCAGGAACTAATGTGATTGTGGCAGATTGGTGTTTATTAGGAAGTTATTGCTCCACTCCCAAGTTCTACTTACCACCGTTTCACTCTGCTGATTTAAATTCTCTTCTGACACATCTCTAACACAAATCTCTTTAGAATGGCAGAGAAACCCTGTTCTTGGGTAAATTAGTTGAGCCTTTAAGCTCAGAAACTAATATTTCATCTTTTAGCTCTGTTAGAATTAGAAAAAAATGAGTTAAACATCATAGGGAACTTCTTTTGGGTCTTTATTTGTGAACTCATATTGATGTTGTCTGGATTTGGGGGGTTTGTTTTTCAGAATCTTGCAAGGAAACCAGATTAAGTCAATTACCAAAAAAGCATTCTCTGGTCTTGAAGGACTTCAACACCTGTAAGTACTTCACTGTGTAGAGCTTGTAATTATTTGTCAGCTTTGGTATTGTATTGTCTGTCAGGTTTTCAAGAACTTAAATTAACTGAAGGTAGCATACAAAATCATACTTACTCAGTTTTGTTCCCTTTGCTTAACTTACAGAGATTTAAGCAACAATGCAGTAATGTCCATCCAAGAAAATGCATTTTCCCAAGCTCACCTGAAGGAACTGTAAGTTTATGTCAGTTATTCACAGATTCTTTACAAGTCTTACCTTGGAAATCACCATTGTAGGGCTGGCTGAAGTTGGCTAAAGTGTGTCTGCTTTCATCATGAAGTATTTAAAGCAATGCTGGTGAATTATCAACTCAAAGTTGGCAGCAGATTTAAGGTTTGATAAAACCAGCACCTTCATTTCCTTGGTTGTGTTCAGTAGAAAGTCCTTTTTTCCTCGTAGTGCTGTGCCATTAAGGATTTCATACCTATGATTTTGCAGCCAGCTCAGCATACACTGGCATGTGAGCAGTGAACAAAAGAAATAACTCATTGAAAATCTCTCTAAGGGGTCAGCAAACCCTACATTTCATCTTCCCATTTTGGGGGCTAGGTAAAGGCTTTGAAAGTCACAACGGGATGAGAATTTTACTTGCTCAGCAGATGCTTAAGCTGCTAGAGCCAGAGCCTCTTGTGATCTCCAGACAGTTAAAGTATCATAATGTGGAGTGACCTTCACAGCCAAGACTAATCCTACTGTAAGGCATTCATCTCTATGAGATAAAGTCTTTGAATGTTGTGTAATCTTTTTAAAAACTGTTCTTCAATTAGTTAATCTTGGCCAGCTGGATGTAATCTGCAAGATCTGCCAGTTTGAGGAGATACATTTGAGGTGTTAAAGATAAGACTTTCATTGCCTTCTTTAATGTATCTTAAAAGTAAGGAATTGCTGGTATGTACGAGCAAAGAGCAGGGTGGAATCCTGGCATATTTGTGTGCCTCTCTCCTCTCACTGCTGGGTTCATCTGCTGACAGGTCACTTGTTAAGATGTTGGCTTTTCTCCCTGTCAGTCCTACTCCTACATAATATTGAGGACACTTTGAGAAGCCAGCAGTGGGGAAAAGGTTGACCCATCAGTGTTTCCTGTTTGCAGCTTTTCTGTGGAGCAGAGGAAACAATCTGCAGTAGATACCTGTACGAAAAAAATCACTCTCATAGTTAAATATTTATTAGCTGGCATGAAAATGACTATTGAGGCTTACATTCATTTCACAGTGGCAAGTGTGTTCAGTTTAAGACACGGAGCTGTGTTATGTTCCTTTTAATTGCTTTGAAGAGGGCTGGGATAATTGTAAAGACAGGCTTAATATTTCTTTTTGAAAGCTGAAAATCCAAGGTTATTTTCTTTGAATTCAAAAGAAATGTAAGGTTTTAATGCTGACATAGAGGGAAGGTGTTTCTGGATTGTTTATAGCATGCGTAGCCAACATTTTATAACACCCATGGGCATAAAAGAGTACTGGAAATGGTGGAATTTCTCAACGTTTATGCTTTAAGTTGTTTTGCTGCATGAAATCACATGTAGGAATGTGAAATACATAAACTTTAATCACCCTTCTGTTTTGCCTTGTCTCTGCAGAGTTTTGAACACTAGCAGCTTGCTTTGTGATTGCCAGTTGAAATGGCTGCCACAGTGGCTCACTGACAGCCATTTACAGCAGGCTGTAAATGTCAGCTGTGCTCATCCTGAATGGTTAGCAGGACAAAGCCTTCTCAGTGTGGACCCTGGTGATTTTGTCTGTGGTTCGTATTTGTAATGACTTTTGATATAAAAACATGGGAACATAAATCTGTGCAGGTACCTTTCTGAAGTCAGGCTGTAGCACTGCTGGAAGTACTTGGTGTTGGCCACAGTGCACACATGGGCCTGTGTACATCAGAGTTTGGGATTTCATTCTGTTTCTTTTGATTTTGTTGTACTTGAGCACTGAAGCTAACCTGAGGGAGTAATCATGTCAGACTGCATTGTCTTTCATTTAGGTTACTGTTAAAAACTGGTTATGCTTCTGTTCTCCTCTGCTTTTAGCTTTGGAAGGACTGTTTGACGCTTTCTTATTGGTTCCTGTCCATACTAACAAGGCTGGAGTGGTTAATGGAGCACAGTTTCTGATGCTCCATGTCTGTAATGTTTATCTGGTCTCTGCCACCACAGTTTCAGACATAATCCTTTTTTGTAACTGAACTGTGAGATGGAATATGGAGACTCTTTGTCCAGAGTCATGTGTGAAGTATCTGTTAAGTGTTACTTGTATGTACACAATTCTTTAACTCTTTTGGTGGTAAAGGCTACAACAACCATCATGTAGGCACAAGCACTCACTTTTCCATCCTCATACCATCACTGTGGTGCCTGACACCAGATGCTGTGTGTGCCTGCTAGAATGTCTGTGCTGAAACAATAGATACTGAAAAGCCTCCTCTAGTGGGATGAGATAGAGTGAACTGCCAGCTTGCTATGCTTTGTATTTGTAGAACTTCAAGGCTCTTCAAGATATTTCAGCTCTCTGAAAATAAGTCTCAGTCTTTTGTAAAGTAGCCTAGCTCTTCAGCCAAGCATGGCTTTTGTCTGTCATCTAAATATAGCAAGTTCCAGACAGCTGTACAAAATGCAGGGCACTGCTCAAGAGCACAGTTGTTTCCAGTGCTTGTCCTGGATGTCTACCTGTGGTTCTAATCCTCTTTCACAGCTTGATTTCCAGCTGAAAACAGCTGAATGCTTACATCTCGTGCAGGACATCTGTTCCCAAACCTTTTTCTACTTACATTGTCTTTTGAGTGAGTTTTGCAATATTAATTGCTAGGTGACTAATGTTGGTGCTTTTGTTTTCAGATAATTTCCCTAAACCTCAGATAAAGGTGCATCCTGAGACCACAGTTGCTCTGCGAGGCATGAACGTGACTCTGACTTGCACTGCAGTGAGCAGCAGCGACTCTCCCATGTCCACTGCCTGGCGTAAAGACAGCGAAGTGTTGTATGAGGCAGAGGTGGAGAATTTTGCCAGATATCAGAAGCAAAGTGGTGAAGTGGTTGAGTATACCACTGTCCTGCACCTCTTCAATGTGAATTTCACTGATGAAGGAAAGTATCAGTGCATAGTCACCAATCACTTTGGCTCCAATTATTCCAACAAAGCCAAGCTGACTGTCAATGGTAAGCAGTAATGGTGACAATGGAGAAACACTTCAACTAAAGCTTTAGTTAAATAGCTATAAGTTTAAATAGTTTTAATAGCTATGAGTTTATTTTTCACTAGAGCTAGTCCAAAATAGTCTTGCAAGACTCTCACTGGTGTTCAGAAGAATCAAACATCTTTATTTAGAAGTATCAAGCAGTTTATAAAGCAAGAAAGAAGTGGGTTTGGTTTTTTGTTTGTGGGTGAAAAGCCTTCTGTTCAGTTTTTTAAAAGGACAGAGAGTTCCCATGCTTTAGTTAAACACAGTTGTTCATCTACTTAAACGGAGGTAGAAGTCTCCTAAACTCAAAGCTCCCTCTGCTGTCTCTTTAGAACTAAGCACCTTTCCCGTGTGTTTGTAAAGCTGGGGAAGATTCAGGCAACGATAACTGGTGGGACTGGAAATGAAGTGATGAAGTGCCTTGTTTTTAGCCATCATGAATCTATTTTGGCTTGAGAGAAGGGTGATAAGAAAACGAGGTTCACATCAATCAGTAGAGCACTGACCCCCATTGTGATGGAGCAGAGGTACCTGTGCTCCTTTAGCTTGTACAGCAGGGATAATGCAGACTTGGACTGACATGATGGAAGTTCACCTTCCCTATTGCCAGCGAAGAAAACATGTGACAAAGGGCTTATGAAGAAGGCTAAACCTTGTCCCTGTCTCTTCCCTGTGAGAAATGTTGTCCTTTAGCTCATGTTAAATGGACACCATAACCATTGTGTTTAAATTTGGAGAGTAGACTCTTAGAAATGGCTGTTGAATGTTTGTGTGGTTCTGCAGAAGAATCTGCACCTCTCTCTCTTAAGGAGAACTTCACATGTGTTTCAGATTTGTTTGTTTTCAGATAGTCTCTGTGCTGTGGGACTTCTCCTGCTTTGTTGGGTTTTTTTTTTCCTGGTACTGAAGATACTGAAACTGTGTCTCCTTTGACCCAGAGCTGCCTTCCTTCCTGAAAACCCCCATGGATCTTACAATCCGCACCGGGGCGATGGCCCGGCTGGAGTGCGCTGCAGAGGGCCACCCGACCCCACAGATCTCCTGGCAGAAGGATGGTGGCACAGACTTCCCTGCTGCAAGAGAGAGGAGGATGCATGTCATGCCTGAGGATGATGTATTCTTTATTGCCAACGTCAAAATAGAAGACATGGGAATCTATAGCTGTATGGCACAAAACATTGCAGGTGGTTTGTCAGCAAATGCCACGCTGACTGTGTTAGGTGAGTGGTGTGTGTGGAGCCCTTCACTTCTGCTGTGGTAGTGTATCTTATAGATAAGCAGCAAGCTTAAAATCCAAAGAGCAGCCCTTGATGTGGGGGTTTCTTTTCTCCCTTTCACAGAAACTCCCTCCTTCATTAGGCCTCTGGAAGACAGGACAGTCAGCCGAGGTGAAACTGCTGTGCTGCAGTGCATAGCTGGGGGCAGCCCTGCCCCTCGCCTCAACTGGACTAAGGATGATGGCCCCTTGACAGTCACAGAAAGGCATTTCTTTGCTGCAGCAAATCAACTTCTTATCATTGTGGATGCTGGGCTGGAGGATGCTGGGAAGTACACATGCATCATGTCCAACACCCTGGGCACCGAGCGTGGCCACATTTACCTCAATGTCCTGGCTTCTCCAAACTGTGATTCTTCCCAGAGTGGAATTGTCCACGAGGAGGATGGCTGGACTACAGTAGGCATCGTGATCATTGTCGTGGTGTGCTGTGTTGTGGGCACATCCCTGGTGTGGGTTATTGTAATCTACCACATGAGGAGGAAGAATGAAGATTACAGCATCACTAACACAGGTACAGTGCAAAAGGAGCAGTCTTCAGGCTTGCTTTTGAACACACAGATGTTTTCAAGACCTGGTATCATGTGTAAATTTCCATTCTGGTCCTGTTAGTTTTGAAGTGGGATTTTTTAATCCCTGAAGTTGAAAAAAAGCATGAGAGTTAAAATTCTAGCTGACATTTTGGATGTTATAGTGTGGATGCTGCCTTGAAATCTTTAACCATTGTTAATTCTGCCTTACAGAGGAGATGAACCTACCTGCAGACATTCCCAGCTATCTGTCCTCCCAAGGAACTCTGTCAGAGCCTCAGGAAGGCTACAGCAACTCAGAAGCAGGAAGCCATCAGCAGCTTATGCCTCCAGCTGGTAGCTACGTGCATAAAGGCACAGATGGTAAGCAAAGCCCTCACGTGTATCACTTGTGCTTCAGCAGGATGCCAGTGCACCGACTCATCCTCATAGCTGGCAGCTGCCCTGCATGATGCAGCACAGTACTGCCTGCTAACATCAAAGGTGACTTTTCCTGGAGAAGAATCCAGGTTGATCTGGAAATTTCCAGTGATCATCCAGTTTGAGGCATCTCCTGTTTTTCTTTTAGTGTTTATATTCTGCTCCCAAGGCTTCTGCATTCCAAACACATCATTTAATCTTTGGTCCAGCAATATCTGGGCTCATGTTTGCTGGGAGTGCCTTTGTACATAGATGTCACAACTGCTGCCAGAGTAGCAGAGCTCTCTCCAGAGGTTCTTTGCATTTAGCAAGGTGGGAATGCTGTTAGAGAATTCCTAGGTTAAATGTCAGGGTAGATTTTTAGGCTGTTTCTTTCCTTTGGCATCTCAAGGGTCCAGGCAATAGAGGTGGAAATAAAAGTTTGCTGTGCCTTTTGTCTTTGGCAGACAGTTACTGCCTCTGCCAGTAATCCCATGCTGGGATTCTGTGAAACAGTCAGGCTGGGTATTCTGTTACCACATTGATTGTAGAAAGGCCCTTCAGACTATGATGCTGTAATACACAATTGTGCTGAACATGAAAGAGTCTCTGGCACTCGAGCATCTGTATATTTTCTGAGGGTTTTGGTTTTCCACCATGTTTTTATCAGGTGGTGCAGCACCGTTGGTGATCTGCTCAGACTGTTACGACAATGCAAACATCTACTCCAGGACACGAGAGTACTGTCCCTATGCCTACATCACAGAAGAAGACTCCCTGGATCAAACTCTCCCTAACCTCATGGTGCAGATGCCCAAGGAAACATACCCAACTTGTGCCCAGCATGAAACCAGTACTCTTGACAATCTCTTAGCAGACAGAGACATGTCTGTCTTCCTCACCAACCATGACAAAATAAGTGAAAAGAAAATCTCTTCCCAGCAGATGAATGGTGAGTGTCCCCTTTCTGTGTTTTTGCTTTGTATTCCCTGATAACTTTTGCCTTTCCTGTGCTGCTCTTCACTATTGACAGCTAGTTCTTCAAGTGGCTGTAGTTTGTGGAGTAACTCACCTTCTTATTAACCACTCATTCTCAGAACTAGCCCTCAGTTTGCATCCAGTAGCCAAGAGCTGAAGCAGGTGATGTTAAAAAGATGATACTAATCTGCAGTTCATCTCTTAAAGTTTGTGGAGTGAGATCCTTTGCATGCACTGTGAGGACATCTATTAGCTGAGGGTTAAAGCTTCCCATAGGGAATTCAAATAGCTTTTCTGTTTGAAAAAGGCCTGATTTAAAGGACTCCAGAAGATGTGGGGTTTTTGGTAAATGGATTGGTTTTTATGTGGACTTTCTTCCAGGTAGCCTTTTTAAAACTTCACACTGAAACTGTGTGTTCTGTCTCTGGTAAATGCAACAGATTGCTGAAATGGGAGAGCATCCAGTGAAATATGCTCTCATATATAGAGCAGTGACCTCAGAATGTTGTTGCACAGTCACCCAACCTGAGTGATCTGTCTGTGATTTGAATGTGTTTATCATGAAGTCACTCCTGTTCATCTTCTGATTTTAATTCCCCAGAACCTTTTCAGCTTCCTTTATGGGGAGTAAACAAAGACCTAGCCCTCTCTCACTCACACTTCCTGCATCAGCAGTCAGCCCGTGAGACCTCCCGAGCCCCCCGAAGCGAGGCCGTGGCTGAGGGCGAGCGGGGCCAGGCTGCTTCACCCCGCCCTTGCCGCCGCTTGCGGGAACGCAGCTTTGATTTCAGTAGGACACGGAACATTCACGACTATAGTGAAGCCACATAAGACACTCCAATGAAGTCTTGAAAGCAAATCCTCTCAACTGACTTGTATTGACTACCTCAGGACTAACCCCAAGGCCAAAGATGCTCGTGTACGTGTGCCTACGATTACAGGCTGACCAAACCGAGTTGGGCGCCCCAGGAGGAGGTGGCACGTGCCCTTTTTTTCCTCTCCCCTTGGATTCCTGTGTATTGGACAATGGGAATGTGCAACAGAACACATGGCTGATGAGTGATACCTGCAGGAATGGCAAGGAAACATGGATCTTTCTGATGTTGGCAGCAGCCTTTGTGTTGGTGCATGCTTTGAAAACCTCTCCAGAATGCACAACGGCTTCAGTGCATTGTCTGCTTGGAAACAAATGTTCCTCTGCGTGGAACTCCCCAGTAACTGTAAGCATAAAACTCTTGGCCAGCTTGTTGTTCCTTAGGCTGTTACCAGTCTAACTTTGGGGCTCATTTTCCCCTCCAAATAATGGACTCTGGGTGTAAATAAGTTTGCATTGATAACTATTTTGTATACATTTAAGCATATCAACGTGTTGGCTGTAATGTAAATATATTTTGTATTATGCCAAAGTGTGTATCATACTGCTAGTCTTGACAGCTGCATATCAAGCCATATGGGGTTGGTTTGGGTGGGACAGAAAACTTGTTTCTGATGATGAGAGCTGTCTTTGTTTTGGAAAGAAGCGAATTTATGATAGATGTGTGGTGAAACTGTGATACCGATGAATTTCTTGCTGGATGTAACTCTGTGCATTAAGCCTGGCTGACCTGACTGCAAGCTGATCTCATGACATGAGCAGACTTCCAAGTTTGACCCATATAAAAGTGTTGAGAGGGTCCTTCCAGTCTCTGTTGGGCCCCTGTTTTGTCCAGGAGAGCATAAAGCCCCCCAGGGTATCCAACTTCCCAGAAGTTCTTGTAAATAGCAAACAAAAAAGACCCATAGGCAAAAACGTTTCCTTCTGTTCATCTGGTAAAATAGCTCTCAGATGGGAGTTCTGAGTGATTTGTTTCAGAAGCTTGAGCTTTCATCTCCTAAAAGAGCCCCTGTGTGTTGTGTGTGTTGCAAAGGAGCCTCCATATATTTTTCCTAGCTGACAGTAAAGTGAACTTCTGAAAGCATTGGATAAATGGTGAGAGCATTTGATAAATACTTAGTGACTGTGCTGTGGATTTTGTTTCCTCTGCACAGTCAAGAGCCATATGTAGTTTAAAACATTTATGTCCTTTCCTTTGTAAAACATCAGGCAAAATTGTTGCCCCGTTGACCTCCAAAATCATTCCCCAGAATTCAGCAAGGCCAAAAAGCTGAATTATTTGACGGGTGAGACACGAAGCAACAGGCAGGGAACCAGTCAGTCTTGAAGATGCAGAATCAGAGGAAGTGCAGGCTTCATTGGTTGCAGAGGGGGGAAAAGTTATTGAAGACTTCTTGGGAAGTTCTGGGAAATGCTCCTTTGTGTAGGAGGGGATGGAGACTCTGAAGTGGTGGGTTTTCAGTGAGCGTGCTGTGCTCAGAGCGGAGTCACTCAACATCATGCTCACACCAGGAGAGCAAGGGGCTTTCTTCCTCACTGTGGTGGTTTTTTTTCAAGCTGTGGGATATGTACTAAAATGAGAACAAGTGCATGATCCATTTTTGTAAAGACAGAGGAACCTTTCTGGGGCAGCCCAAGATCCATGGATCCATTCCTCAGTAGAGGGGTGTGCGAGATGCATTCGTGCAGAGTCACAGCAGAAGCTTTTAAGGCTGGATCATTTGAGTAAACGAGTGAGGAAATGCTGGGAATAATGATGATTTTCCCACAGCCCTTTGGGCATGAATAATAGTCAGATCTATGCAAATGAGCAAATATTATCAAGGGCTCTTAGCATGCTCTCAAAGCAGCCGTGGTTGCTTTGATAGCCAGCAGCTTTAGTGGGAAGAGGATCCTATTGTCCTTGACCTCTGGATAAAGTAGAGAGAAGTGCAAGTGTGTGAAGCTGTTTTGGGGCTCTGACATCTGAAATGTTTTGATAACATACATGCTAAAAGAAGAATCCCAGTTTCATTCTCTTCTGGTTTTATGTCCTACAAGCTTGTCCTTTCTAGACAGCATTTAAGACATGGTGCTCATTTTTGGTCCAAAGTTCTCTCTTGCAGGAAGCCAGTACTGTCACTTTAAATCCAGATGGTAAAGGTCATGTCATGAAATGACAGCAGCAGAAAAGCCTCGTCCTTTAGGGCTGCTTGCTTCTTTCTCCAGGTACTCACAGAGGCTGCTGAGGGCAAAGTAGCGCCTTTGCTGCTGCTCTGTCTCCCATCACCATTTGGCAAATGCTTGCTTCTTTTCCTTTCGTTCCTCTCTTCTGGGGAGTTGAGCTGATACAGATCTGTCCCAGCATGGCTGTGGATGACCAGACCTTAGGTGTCCTTTGGGCACAACCCCCTTATGCAACTGAGTTCACCTTAGGTAGGTAAGATGTGCTTGGCCAGGACCAAGGCTTTAAGTTACTGCTGTCTGCACCAGAACAAACTGAAGAGATAGCTCTTGCTGCCATTTAGGAGCCAAATCTGTGCTGATTCCTGTGAGATACTGGTCTATGAAAGCTGCCATTATGAACTGGAACATTGACACCCTTCCATGAGCAATGACATCTCTTTAAAGGCCAGAACCTGGCTGTGAATAGCTGAAGCTTGTCTGTCAGTGAACACCTTGCTGTGCTTAGCATCAGGGAGAAACTTCCTAGGAAAACATGCAGGAAAAAATGGAGTCTTTCTTCCTTCCCCCTTTCCTGCAGGAGATGCAGATGGGGCAGAGGGGCCAGTCAGTATTCACTAAACACACCTTCTTCAGTCAATGCCGAAGTACCGACAGAACAGGAGCTGGGGGTGGATAAGACAGCGTGAGCAAAACTGCTCTTGTTCCCTGTTGCTATTTCCTAGTGTCTATTTATATTTTTTTCCACATCAGAATGTATATTTTGTATAGCATGTGTAATATATGTTTGTCTATTGTAACATACTTTCATTCAATAAAATGCTGTACACCTTGGGCATCCCGGGTGACTTGGTTCGTTTGCTGGGTAAGCAGTTCACTTCTGGTCTCTGATTAGTTCACTTTTATAGGAGAAAGTAAAAATATGTTAAACCTTGCTGGCATAGCAACTGGGTCAGCTGCCCCTGTTTGAGCCAGAGGTTGACCTGGCTCAAAGTCCCTCCTTAACTCTGTGGTTCTAATTTCAGTTTTCCATTAGGAAACACCCTTTTGTCCTGCTCCCGTGGTGCTGTTGCCTCTGGGCCAGGAGACTCGCAGGTCACTGCACTCCCAACGTGTGCTTCCAACTGTTTGGATCCTTTGAAGTACCAAAGAGACTTTCATTCTGGTGAGAAACTCAACAGAAATGAGCAGGTGAGATTGTGCCCCCACTGCAGGAGGGGAGAGCTGTGTGCCTCCAGCTCCCTGCCCACTTTTTGGTGACAACATGCTGCCTGGGGGCCTGTGGCTGCTCCCATACACGAGAGTGTGAGGGCTGTAGGACCTACACTGAAACATCCAAAGAGGAAAGCCAAGCTGTAAACAAATGTCACTGCTTCTGTTGTGTCCCTCCAGAACAGGAGCTAATGGACTGCCATTTCTCCTCACATGCCTGAGAGTCAGGGAGGTTCTGACACTGGCTGCACTGGGCTGGACAGAAGCAGCAGAGCCTCCTGCCAGCTCAGGAGGCTCCTCTCCTGTTCATAAGCTGTGCTGGGGTTTCCAAAGGGGCAAGAGCTGAAGCATTCCCCAGATTTCAGCTTTTTTCCATGCTCTGATGTACTTTCACACCACTGCAATTACAGAGGGATGACCTCAGTGATAGGAGCCTGCCCCACAAGCCTTGGAGCACAAGTTGTTGTGAAACCCCACCCCATCCTGTGGTCCCTTCAACAAGATGCTCAGGAAAAACCAGCTGTTGCCTTCCCTGGTAAGTTCAGCTCTCCCTGGTTCATCATGGCACAGTGTCAGAGAACCAACAGCTATTGGAGATAAGATCATGAATAGTTGATGTTCTCAGTTACCCAAGCATATTTAAAAATTAACACTGGAGCCTGGTGTTGATGAGATTAAACTGGGTCATCAAAGAGAGGAGAAAACAGAAAACAATTGCATCTGCCCTTGGGCTTCACTAATGACTCGAGTTTTTGTGGAAAATCACATCCTTCCCTTGCTTTAATCTTTCAGTGGTTTAAAACACTGGCTACTTCATTAAACCACCCTCCCTCCCACCTACCAAGTTCTCCCTTCTTGCAGTGGTTTGTGGGCCCTTCAGATGAGCCTCCAGACTCAGGAGTGATGGTGGTGGTGGGTGCTGTGAGCTTCAGCCCTGGGCCGTGAGCCCCGTGGAGCCACCTCACTTCTGGGCACCTCAGTGTCACAGGGTGGGTGACCCAGGGTGGTGGTCAGGGCTGCATGGCTCAGGCAGGTGGGCAGAGGACTGTGGCTGGATGCAGCCCTGGTGCTGTGCTCCTGCTCCCAGAGCAGCCCTGCCTGTCCCTGACATCATCCCAGCCTCCCACATGGGAAGGTCACCCCTTCTCCTCATGCTTTCTGCCAAATCGAGCCCACCACTGCCCTGGGCAGCCTGTGCCAGTGTGTAACAACTCTCTCAGGGAAGAAGTTCTTCCTCATCTTCAATCTAAACCTCCCCTGGGGCATCTTCAGGCCATTTCCTTTAGTCCTGTCACTTGTTATGTGAGAGAGGAGACCCGACCCTCGCCTCACTCCAGCCTCCTGTCAGGGAGTTGTAGATAGTGATCCTGTCCCCTCAGCCTCCTCCAGCACAGCAGAGAAGGGGCAGCTTCAGATGCTGTCCTTCAATCAAGGGCCTTTTCTCCCTGTGCCTGGGAGGCAGGCCTGGAGCAGGGTGCCTATTTGCAGGGAAATGGGCAGCTATTAAAGACAGTGTTTATCTCATTCTCTCCCCGTGAGATGCCATCGATTTGCCCTGCAGCGGGACACACGCTGATTAAGCTGTGAGTGGTTATTGACAGCCCTGCCAGGGGAGCTCCTCCTCCTCTGCAGCCACTTCCTAGTGATAATATCTCATGGCAGGGTTTATCTGATGGAACTGCTTCACCCTGCACAGGGGAAGCGACCTCAGCCTCTCCCCAGCCGAGCAGCTGGGGGGAGAACTTTCCCACCCCCTCAGGACCGAGCCGTGTCCCCAGCAGCAGGGCTCTGGCCACCAAGTTGGTGCCATTCCCCCACTTTCCTCACCATGCTCTGCTGCCCTGGGCAGGTCTCAGAGGGCTGGGAAGCACAAGCCCAGGTGACCAAGTCACAGCCACCAGTAAGTTTTTGTGGCCAGTGGGGCCTCATTCTGTGCCTGGTCTTGGAGCAGGGGAGGGTCTGTGTGTGGTGGGCAGCAGCAGACCTGAGGGAAGGGTTAAAGCTCCATCCTTGAGCCCTGAAGCACAGATCACAGCTCTTCCCTTCCAGCTCATCTCTCTTGGCAAAGGCAGATTTGCTCTAAATGAGATGCTTTTGCACACAGCCTGCGTGGAGCACAGGGGATAACTGCTCTGCTCCTCGCTTCGAAGGCTCCACTTCACATGAGGTTTAATGTCTCTCCTAAAGACTAAGCTACATCATTCACCTCAGCATTTGGCAGAATCTCTCCCTTCCTTGCTCAGATTTATTGCTGATCTCACTTTGCCTGATGCTGGATGCAGCTATCGACCGGGCTGGGGGGGGCTGTGATTTGTGACTGGCCAAAGGCTATTTCAGGATGCAGAAATAAATGTGCCCGACTCCATTAACAGCTAATGGCCTGCTGAGAGAGGCCCTGGCAGCAGGAAAGGGCTGCTTGAGCAGAGGGAGGAGCTGTTCTACAGAGCAGGACCAATCCCTCGCTGAAAAATGTTAATTAACTTAAAACAAATGCCCAGGAAGGGCCAGTCATCAGCTGCCTGTGCTCTGAGACTCAGCCCTGCCAATTAAGCAGTGTGGCAGTGCAGGTGACCTACAGATAACACAGAGCCCAATTTGCATTTAAATTAAAACCCATCTTTTTAAAGGAAAGGTTTCATTGAGGCCTGTTTGTTTGTTTGTCTTTCCAGGCACTGATTTTCCTTGACTGGCAGCAGCTGGAGGGGGGCCAGGAGGTAGGGACAGGTCCTCTCTGCCCTCAGGTGCTCTGACACTGATCTGGAGAAGTTTTTGGTGGAGCCTTTGCTGGGATGAGCTCTGCTGAGTGTCCCCATCTGGGCTGTTCATGAGACTTCTGTTCATCCTGGTGCTTCTGGCTGTGAGGGGCTCTCAGGGTGCTTCTAAGTGGGATGTTGCTTTTCTATCTCCTGGTTTTCCTCCTGATGTTGTAATTACTGATAAGAGAAGACTAAGGAGGGCATCTGCTCTTCACTGGAGTCCTCTCACACCTTCATTTGTCAGTTGTGCATATGGAGGCACAATGGGATTCTCAATGAGTTCTCCCCTGGCCTGGGCCATATCTACCCACCAGCATTGCCACAGAGCACAGTGGTGCCACTTAGCTCCTGTCTGTGAGGAGCTGCAGCTCTGGCTGCACTGAGCAGCTTTTCCACAGCAGCAGCATTAATGGGATTTGTTTTTCTAAGAAAAATGGAATTACTGAGCATGGGCTGAAATTACACACAGCAGATACAGTCACCCAGAAATGCAGTGACCTCCTGGAAGGGAAGATGGCCCTGGCAGCCAGGGCAGGTCTCTGAGCCCTGTGGCATTGTGAGCAGTGGTGCCTCTGGAAGCAGCCTCCAGGAATCATCACTGTGTCACACTCAGCACTTGCAGCTGCTGCAAGGTCCAGGGGCAGCTGGCTGTCCCCTCTTCCCTGGGGTCAGCAGTGCTGTCCTCTCAGGGCTGGTGGTCCTTCCTTTGCTGTGGGTGCCTCTGGGACCCCTTGCCCTTTGCCTGACCCCTTTCTGTGAGCTCCTGGGCTGCAGACCTCAGCTGGTTGAGCCCAACAACCTCACACAGAGCCCAACTCCTGCATACCTTTTATCTCTGTGCTTTCCAATGCCATCAGATGTCCTCTGGCTCCTTTTCACAGAGAGTGACACAAAAGCAACTGGCCCACCTCCATCCCCCTCTGCAGCCAGCCTGAGGGATGGGTCCCATCCCCTGCAGCAGCCACAGCACTTATGGTTACTCACCTGTCCTGCTCCCAGAGCAGGATGGTGCTTTTCCCTCTTCTGTGTGACCACTGCCCTTGTCCTCCCTGTTCTCACAGTGTGTGGGACCCCCTAGGCCAGCGGTACCTGTCTGCTCCCAGCGGCCCTGCCCTCCCTTTTGGCTGCCCTTCTCTCTGCTGGGGCCTGACAGCTTTGATTTCTTTCACCTGCTTAGACAACATGAGGTTTTTGACAGCTGCCTTTGCCATTATTCTTCCTGTAATGCTGCTGTTGTTTTGTGTTACTGTCAGCTTGCATCTGACTAAAGTTCTTGGTGCTCTGTCAGCAGCAGCAGCCGAGGAGCGCGAGGGGCTGCGTCATCTCCCGCCTCTGCCGGGGGAAATTGCCTTTTATTATTGATGAGGCAGTGCTGCCTCTGCAGGACACGAGTCCCTGACAGCAGGAAGCAGCACCCAGGGCGCTGCCAGGTGCTCCCCTGGCTGGGGTAGGAGTCCAGAGTGAGGTGGATGCTGAGGTTGGGATGTTCTCAGTGGGCACTTCAGGGGCAGCTGCCTGCTGTGGGAAAGGGGCTGATCCTGCCAGGAACATCCCAGCTGCTCTTCTTGTGCCTCAGAGGAGAGCAGGACACCCTCCCCTGGCCTTGTGCTCACTCCCTTTGCAGATTGGTAGTGTGGCACCCACAGACCCGAGTCCCCCTTGACTCAAACAGGAGCCCTCAGAGGAGCACACAGGGAAAATAAGCTGTCCTGGCTTACTTGAGCTGGGGGCTGCTCCAGCACCAGGGAGGCTGTGCATGTCAGTGGCTGTGCTGCCCCACACAATCCCTTTGGGTCCCAGCAGGGTGTCTGGGGGAAAGAAATGTAGGTCATGTAAAAGCTCTCTCTCTGAACATTAAATATGTATCTGTGTTTGCAGCGTGTTGCAGCCCCCGGCGCAGAGGAGGGGCCGTGTGCCCAGAGCAGCCTGTGCACGTGTCCCTGGGCCACAGCACAGGTAGGGCACAGGCAGCAATGGGCCTGTCCTGCCTTGGGCTGGGACAGAGATAATTTTCTTCCCAGTAGCTGCTCCAGGGCTGGATTTTGGGTTTGCACTGAAGAGTGTTGCTAGCACAGGGAGGGTTTGGATGTTGCTGAGCAGGGCTGCTGCTGCTTCTCAGCCTGTCCCACCAGAGAGTGCATTTGGGGGTGTGAACAAGGAGCTGGGAGGGAGAGTGGCCAGCACAGCTGAGCCCAACCAGCCCCAGGGCTGTCCCATCCCACAGGAGTCATGCCCAGTATAAACTGGGGGGTTGGCTGGGGGGGTGAATTGCTGGTGGGGCATCGGCCAGCGAGTGGGGGGCAGCTGCACTGGGCAGCACTGGGCTTGTTCTCGGGGTTTGGTTCTATTAATTACTGTGGTTACACTTCATTCTCCTTACTGTTACTATAGTTTAGTTCAGTTGTTGCACTCATTCTTATCTTAACCCACAAGTTTTGCTTTTCCTCTTCCTCTCCCCATCCCACGGGAGCTGTGGGGTGAGTGAGTGAGGGGCTGCATTGCCCACTGGGCTGGAACCACGGCAGGGCCCCTCAGGGATGTTTGAAGGGGGTGTGGATGTCCTGTGCCCGTGTGCCTGTGCCTCTGCTGCCACATTCAGAGGGTCCTGCCCATGCTGAGGTTTGCCCCTACCCCAGAGTAATGCTGGTTGACAGCCTGATGGGGTAACTGGTCCCAGGAGAGATAGGGGATGCTGTCCAGGAAGGGAAGGCTCAAGGAGAGGACAGTGGTCTGAGAGGTGATATCCCATTGCCAGGGTGGGTCTTGATCTGGTGCTGAGCTCTGGTTACTCTCAGCCCTGTGAACAGTTGAACCTTTTCGGAGCGACTGACGCTTCCCACGGGCTGCTAAAAATTCCTTGGCAGAGGAGCAGTTCCTCTGGCTTTGTTCAGCTGGAGGGAGCTCTCTCTACCCACAAAGCTCCACATACCAGACCTGGTGCTTCAGGAGTCTGAGCAGTCCTGGGCTGCTGCAGGGCTGGCCAGAGGGGCAGGGCAGGGCCAGCTCCCAGGCGTGGGAAGCAGCAGCTCAGAGAGACCCAGGCACAGGGCAGAGGGTGCAGTGGGCTGGGGGTGCTGGGGGAAAGCAGGCTTTGCAGGAAGCTCCCCTTCCTGCCTCTGCAATGCTCTTTCTTGTGATAGTTTCACAGAATCATTTTGATTGGAAAGCCCTTGAAGCTGCTGCAGCCCCAGCCCTGCCCTCACCCTGCCCAGCCCAGCACTGACCCAGGGCCCTCAGCACCTCAGCTTCCCAGCTTTGGGACCCCTCCAGGGCTGGGCACTCCCCCAGCTCCCTGGGCAGCCTGGCACAGGGGCTCACACCCCTCTCAGGGAAACAATTCTGCCTCAGCTCCAGCCTCAACCTCCCCTGGGGCAACTTGAAGCTGTTTCCTCTTGTCCTGTCATTCATGGCTGGGGAGCAGAGCCTGACCCCCAGCTCCCTGCAGCCTCCTGGCAGGGAGTGTCAGAGAGTGCTGCTGGCTGCCCTCAGCCTCCTCTTCTCCAGGCTCAACACCCCCATTCCCTCAGCCCCTCCCCAGCCCCTTGTGCTCCAGCCCCTTCCCCAGCTCTGTGCCCGGCTCTGGCCACGCTGCAGCCCCTCAGTGTCCCTGTGGCAGTGAGTGAGGGGCCCAGCACTGACACAGCCCTGGAGCTGCAGCCTCCCCAGGGCCCAGCACAGGGGACAATCCCTGCCCTGCTCCTGCTGCCACCCCACTGCTGAGCCCAGCCAGGATGCCCTTGGCCTCCTTGGCCACCTGGTCACACTGCTGTGTAATGTCCTGGCAAATGCTCACCCATTCCCTTGGCCTCTCTCCGAGGCAGCCATGCAGAGACCAGGCCATGTGGAGCAGGACGTGCTGACAGTCCCTTGGGCTCATCATCCACCTGCCCACAAAGGATTTGGTTGGGTGATTTGGGCTCTTTACTAGCCCTCAACTTGCTGTGATGTCATGAAGGTTATTCCCTTGGTGTGAGCCTCCCTGCCCTTGGCTTGGCTGCTGAGATGTGCAACGTGGCTGTGTGCTGGTGGCAGAGTGAGCAGAGGCTGGTGATGGATGGGGCGAGAATCTGCTGAGTCAGCACGAGCAGTGCAAGCCTCTGCTGCTCCTGTTCGAAGCCACCACAGCAAAAAGTCTCTTTTTTTGGTGTTGTTTTTAAACTAGCTGCATGTCAGGCTGGTAAATAATGCATCTTATGAACTAAGAGAGTGTTCAGAGCCTGTGCTGCAGGTACAGCCAGGGCTGTGCAGCAGGGAGAGCAAGTGGCTGTGGTACCTGGGAGCAGTCCTGGACTGCTTTTCCAGTTGCCTTTTTAAACCTTCAGCTCCCAGAACATATTCCAGGAGCTTTTCCCACAAGTGTGAATCCTGGGGTAGTGTTGCTGGCAACACAAAGGTTTTATGTGTGTGAACTCAGGGAGCAGTAGGGAAAGCAGGAGGCTCCAGAGGTATAAACCCTGGAGAGAAGCAGGTCTGTGTTTCCTCTCAGGAGATTTTCAGCCATCTCAGAGCCATCCTGGTGGGTGTCTTGCTCCAGACCTCAGCTTCCCCAAGCCCCTTACCACTGAGATTTGGGTAGAAGAGATTGTTTAAAAGCCCCAGGTGTTACCTGGTACCACATGCTTTGCTGCCTACCTGGGACAGGGGAGCCTGAAGCTCTTTGAGGTCTCAAATGCAGGTGGTTTTGCACTAGATGGAATCCCCAACACCTCCAGCTTCTTCTTGGGGATACTTAATGCCAAATGGGATGTGCTGGGAAGGTCTGTCCTGGGCACTGGAGCCCCAGCAGCACTGGGTGCAGCTGCCAGGACCCAGCACAGTGCTGAGGGGCAACTGCCTTGCCTCAGCTTGGCTGCTCAGCCTTGGCAGTCACACAGAGCAGCATCACCAGAGCTGTTGGTGTCTCTGCCACATGTGTTGGTCACACAAAGCCCTCAGGCTGCCCTGTTTGCTCTCCACAGCCCAGCAGATGCCTGGGTTGCTTTGGGCACACACAGACCTGTCTCAGCCTCGGGAGCAGCTGGTGTGCTGCCTGTGGACAGATTTCCTCATGGCTGCAGGACACTAAAACCTGGGGCAGATCCCAGTCAGTTTTGTGAGTCCTGTCACCTCCATGTGTGCTGAGAACCTGGGCTGTCAGGGCAGCCCTGCAGCAACCAGCTGAGGCACAGCTCAGGGCTCTGGGCCATGCACCCATCTCCTCACCTCCAGCTCCACGAGGCGTCTGCTGTTGATGCCGCTGCAGCACAGGACACAGAGAAAGCTCACCCAGCAGCAGAGCTGACTTCAAACAAACCCACTGCCTGAGAAACCTCCAGAGTCGTCTTTGCAGGGAACAAAAGCCCCACCCACACACAACACAGCCTTTCAAATCCTGCCTTTAATCTCAGGCTCCACTCACAACCTGCTCCCGTCCAGTTACTTGTCTTACAATTGACATCACAATCTTAAATTCCCAAGAGCTGAAGCCCTTTGAGCAGATAACCTACTTAAAACAGACAAGATTTATAGTGGAAGCATTTCCTTTCTAGTCCTTGAGGCTATCAAAGTCACTGATGCCTGAGCAGCAGCCCCTTAAATGAGGCCTCTGAACACGCAGCCTGGTTGGCACTTACCAGGCACCATTTGCCCTCCCCATGACTCTGCCTTCCCACCTTCTGGAAACATCTGCAGGTTGCTCCCAAACACAAGGTGCTAGGAAGAAATATCTTTGCTGGCTGAAAGCTTGCTATAGGACTCTCTGAAATAGCCATGAAGTGTGGGGATCTGAGCTCTCCTGGTTCTGTAACTGCCCAACACTCTGTGTCACCCCTGGCTGAGCCCTGGAGTGTTCACTCTTGGCAGAGACCACCTAAACTGGCAATGTCTGCAGATTGCTCCCAAACAGAAGGTGCTAGGAAGGAATGCTTTTGGTATGACAGGCTACCTTAGAGCCTTTGGAAATGGCCAGGAATTCTGGGGTCCTGAGCCTGGTTCTCAGCTGAGCTGTCTGATTTTTCTCTCTTGCCACCCCTCTCCTCCTGCCACTCGCAGACACCAGCACCCTCATCCTGCTGGGAAATGGGGTCTGAGCCCCCTCTTCTGCTGCTGCCCAAGGCAGAGGCTGCTGCTGGGGCTTTAGCACCGTGTGCTCATCACTGAGGCAGCTGCAGAATCCAGGAGCAGCTCCTACCTGAGATGGGAACTCTTTCCCCTGGTCTGAATCAGGCAGGCAGCAGGACTCCTGGTACAGGTTCTGCCTGGCCTCATCCCTAATGATAAACTGCTGTGCTAAGCTGTATGGAGGTGCATTAACTTTCACTCCTGAAACAAGGTGCAATTAGTTGGGCATAAAAGAACAATGAAGTGATGCTAATTACCTTCTAAAAGACAAATAGAATTGAGCCAGAGAAGCAGAAAATTACCTTTGTGGGAAATCAGCTTCAGAGTTTAAACTGAAGCAGCAGCAGTGACCGATGGGCACTGGGAGGTTCAGTGCTGCTGCTGCTCCTCCTCCCTGCTGCCCAGGCTGCCCAGGGAGCTGGGGGAGTGCCCAGCCCTGGAGGGATCCCAGAGCTGAGGTGCTGAGGGCCAGGGGTTAGTGCTGGGCTGGGCAGGGTGAGGGCAGGGCTGGGGCTGCAGCAGCTTCAAGGGCTTTTCCAACCAAAACGATTCAATGATTGTAACCAGAGTAGACACACACTCCCTGCTGCTGACCTGGCACAGTGAAAGCCCATCAGCACACCGCACGGGGCTGAGACCCCAGAGACCAGCCTCTCACCTGGTGTTGTCACTGGGGGTGATTCCCAGGGGGCTGCAGCCACGGGATGGCTCCAGCAGAGATCTCTCCCTCCCCACACTCTGCCGTGCAGGAGGCTCATCCCCAGGCTGTGTCCCTGTGAGGGAGAAGCTCCAGACCTGCACTTCATCCTCCCCATGGGTGGGTTCTGTAATCCCACCAAGCAGATTCTGTTGTAGGTTATTAAAAGCACTTTGCACCCATGCAGGGAGAGACCCAGGCTGCTCCCAGGGAAGCCTCTGCCTCCCTCACCCCCTCCTGCCTGGGCACAGGCTTTCTGATGTCCTGGTCTGTCCCTTTTCAAACCATTGTGGGTTTGAGCTGAGCAGGAGCTGCCTGAACCCCACCAGGCAGCTGCTGAGGGGTGAAGTGGTGCCAGTGGAAGTCCTGGAGCACCAGGAATCATGTGCCCACTGTGGGGCACCCACCCAGGAGTGTGCCAGGAGCTGCCTGGTCCTGCAGCCCTGTGACCTCCCAGTGCCACTTTGGCTTCATTTAACACAAACACTGTAGGCACAGACATAGCTTGGACCAGCCAGCTTGAATAAAGATGGTAGGGATAAGTTAATGCAGCTGGCATGCTACTTCAGAAACAGGTGCTGCAAGTTAATCAATTGGGCCCTGGGTGATCTCATGGGCAGAAGCAGCATATAAGGAGGTAGCTAGCAAAGGAAGGGTGGCTTCGAGTCAGCTCTGGTGGTTGTACTACGTTGCCCCTGTACGTCTCTGCACGTGCATTACTTAGACCCTCTACGTCTTTGAGTGATTATTGCCTTCACAACAACAACATTTGGTGACCCCGACGTGATTCGCTGAATCGGTTGGATCAAGAACCCTCGGCAGAAAAGCACTTGGATTTCTGCTGGAAAAGGCAAGTAATCTGAGCAAACTGATATAATGGGAAAAATGCTAAGCAAAGAGGAAAGTCCTATTGACACCCTCCAGCATATCCTTGCGGAAAAAGGATTCAATTATGAAAGAGAGCCTTTGCTAAGGCTTGTAAGATGGGGACAGGAAGTGGGTCTCTTTGCTTCCCCCCAAGAAGTGTATGAAAAAGGACACTGGGAAAAGCTAGGAGACATGTTGAATAATGCTATTGGCTTGTGTAAATTGGTATCATCCATTATACACCAGCTAGAAGCTGAGCGTGCTGCCGCTGCTGCCATGAAAGCAGAAGCTGCTGCACCATCTGCGTTCCCAGTGGATGCTAAAAGATTCTTTGGAGGTGGTGACTTTATAGTGCCATCGGCTCCACCTCTAGAAGAAAATACTCAGAGATTCTTCGGAGGGGATAATGTTGTAATACCCTCGGCTCCACCTCTGGAAGAGGAGAGCATGGATGTGAGCCCACCTCCCCCAGAACCCCCTAGAGCACCGTTCCAGGAGCCGAATACACACATTGCTTCTCCTCCCCTCCCACCCACCCTTCACCATCCTGCCCCATCCCACCCTTCTGCTATACCTGAAGGAGTACCTAACAGAGAACGGAAGGTACGTTTTACAAATGATATGCCGTTGCCCCTGAGCTCATCAATCCCTGAGTGTATTCCTCTGCCATCATCACCCCCAACTTCTAGTGAAGATCAACAAAGACAATTATTAAAGGAAGAGTTAATACAACATGGAGAAGATATGAAACACACTTTGGCCCAGCTGGAGGAACTGATAGAAAAACCAAAAGCAACAGCTAATCAGCTGTTGGAACGAATTAATGAATTAACCAAAACAAAGATTAAAGTTTCATCCCCACAGGTACTCAGAGATCCTCGTCCAGATGATTATGATCCGGCTAAGAAATGGAGAGGCCTCATACGTGATGCGGTAATCGAAGGCGAATTTATTCCGCAAGCCTTTCCAGTAATAACAGCACAAAGAAAACGACAATGGGCACCTTTAGATTGGAAATTGGTAAGAGAAGGCCAGAAAGCAGTAATGCAATATGGCTTGTCCAACCCATACGTTCAGACATTACTAGATCATATTTTTGCCAGTGGGTTAATGACTCCATTTGACTGCCGGAAGCTTGCAGAAACTTTCCTGAAGCCCACTCAGGTATTATTATGGGAGTCTGAATGGGAAAAAAGAGTTGATCTGACGGTGGTGGAAAACATGGACTTACAACAGGGAGATCCGCGGCGAGTTGTCACAGCAGACATGATGCTGGGTAAAGGAGCATTCGCTGATCCTCAGGTACAAGCCCGGCTGCATGAAGCTATCTTGCAGCAAACACAGACACTGGCACGTCAGGCATTTAAGATCGTTCCTGATATGGGGGTGCCAGTTCCCTCATATACAACTATTATTCAAAAACCTAATGAGCCTTTCATGACCTTCTTAGACCGCCTAAGAGCAGCTCTGGATCATATACCAAACATGTCGGCTGAAGTCAAGGCGGAAATAGGGTTACACTTAGCAGTTGCTAACGCTAATCATGATTGCAAAAAGATCCTGCAGGCTCTCCCGCGGACAGCAACTTTGGTCGACATGATAGAAGCCTGCTCTAGGGTAGGATCGTCAGCACATTTAGCTGAGGCAATGGCAACAGCATTGAAACCTTTAGTTCAAGCCCACAAAGGAGATCGGAGGCCAAAGTGCTTTAACTGTGGAAAAATAGGACACGTGAAAAATCAATGTCGGTCCAGACCATTGGTATGGACAAACAGCTCCGCCAGGCCATCTGGGTCCAATGGCAGATTTCACGGTAATTGTTACAGATGTGGCAAGTTTGGCCATAGAGCCACTGAGTGCCGCTCTCGAGTGGCCAGACAAACAATGCATAAGGGAAACGGGTTGACGAGCGCAAAAAGGGCGAGCGCGATGACACAAAAACGCCCTTCAACACCAAGAGCTGCCTGGATGGCCTCAGATCAGCCACTGCAGGAAGCGCAGGAGTGGATGTGGAAACAGCAGTAGATGTAACCATCCACAACACAGAGGTAACAATTATCTCCTCTAACGTTAATGGACCCCTTGGCTATGGATTAAGCGCTTTGCTTTTAGGACGGTCATCGGCCTCTCGACAGGGTATTTTTGTGCTCCCCGGTGTAATTGATGCAGACTATGAAGGAAATATTGGAATAATGGTTAAAGTTTGGCAGCCACCAGTTCATATACCTAAAGGAACTAAAATAGCGCAATTAGTTCCTTTCAGAGCTAAAGTTCCTTTCGCAGGAAGTCGTAAGCGTCGAGACGGTGGTTTTGGATCCACTGGAGTACCTGAGGTAAGACTGGCGGTGCCGCTTTCACAGGGAAAGCCCACTCAGACGGTTGTATTCCAACATCCAAATGGTGAACACATGGTTGGGTACAACACATTACTGGATACGGGAGCAGATGTTACTATTGTGCCATTATCCTATTGGCCAAAAAGCTGGCCTTTAGAGAACTTAGACACCCCTGTTGTTGGAGTAGGAGGAATACAGATGACAAAAATTAGCACAGACCTGATTTCGGTATGTATACAGGGCGAAGAGAATAGATGTGTGCAAATTAGGCCCTATGTAATGAATACTTCAGTTTGGCTTTTGGGTAGAGACGCCTTAAGCCAAATGGGCTTTCGTTTGTCAAATGAAAATTTTTAATGGCGGCCATTGATGGGCGACCAATCCTGAAGTTAACCTGGCTAACAGATAAACCAGTTTGGATTGATCAATGGCCGCTAAGCAAAGAAAAGCTCGCCCACATTCATGAATTAGTAAATGAACAACTACAGAAGGGTCATATTAAACCATCCACCAGTCCATGGAATACACCAATTTTTACTATCCCTAAAAAATCAGGGAAGTGGAGGCTGTTACATGATTTAAGAGCTGTTAATGCAGTGATGCAGGACATGGGTGCTTTACAGCCAGGATTACCCTCTCCTGCAATGCTTCCAAAAGAGTGGCCCCTGTTGGTGATTGACTTAAAGGACTGTTTTTTCACAATTCCCTTACATGAGGATGACAGTGAGAAGTTTGCCTTTACAGTACCATCGATTAACAAACAAGAGCCAGCAAAACGATATCAATGGACTGTTTTACCTCAGGGAATGAAGAACTCACCAACTATTTGTCAAACTTATGTTGCCTGGGCGCTGGCACCTCTGCGCAAAAAATACCCTCGTGTCTTATTTTACCATTATATGGATGATATCTTGATTGCAGGGAAAGGCCTGGACCAGCATCGCATTCTACAAGAAGTGAACCGACAGTTAAGCAACTCCGGGTTGGTGATCGCGCCAGAGAAGGTACAAATGCACGCCTCTTGGAAATATTTAGGTAATATTATCACTGATGCGCGCATTTATCCTCAGAAGGTGGCAATTAAAACAGATATTGCTAACTTAACAGACGTTCAAAAGCTGATAGGTGATATCCAATGGGTACGAACCATATGTGGTATCACAAATGAGGATCTTGCGCCACTAATGCCTTTGTTAAAGGGCTCAGTAGAGGCTGATAGTGCGCGAAGACTGTCTCGGCAGCAAATCCAAGCAATAGAAAAAATAGGAAGCAAGATAGTCAATAATTACAGTCATCGATATGATCCTGACTTGTCAATTAACATTGCTGTGATAAGTCAAAAACAGCATGTAATGGCAATCTTGATGCAATGGGATTCAGTAGCGAAAGACCCATTGAGGATCTTGGAGTGGATATTTTTGCCATATAATTTACAAAAAACAATTACCACGAGGCTTGAGGCAATTGCAAAAATAATAGTTAAGGCCAGGAAACGTCTGCTGGAAATAGCAGGGATTGAGGCAGACATCATTTTCCTTCCTCTCACAGATGAGTTCTTGAACTGGGCACTGCAACAATCTGATGAATTACAGTGGGCCTTATTGTCATATCCAGGAACTATAAATAATCATTATCCGGCCCATAAATTGTTCTCTGTTAAATTTCAAATGGAAGACCGGCCGTTGAGATCAGCAGTACCCGTTAAAGGCCTGACTGTTTTTACCGACGCCAGTAAGATCCAAGCCAAAGCAGGAGTGGTTTGGTGGGAAAATGGAAAATGGCAAAATCTAACTGTCCACTCCCCAGGCAGTTCAGTTCAACTGCTGGAACTGATGGCTGTAGTTAAAACTTTTGAGAAATGGTCAGACGTCCCATTAAACATCATCTCCGATTCCCTCTATGTGGTCGATGCTGTCACTCGATTAGAGAGAGCGCTGTTGAAAGAAATCTCTAATCAGAATCTGTATAACTTATTTCTGCGACTCTGGCATCAGATAAATGAACGGCAAACTGCTTATTATATTGGACATATTCGAAGCCATTCGGGCTTAAAAGATGGCCTATCAGTTGGCAATGAAATTGTTGACAGGATAGTGGCAGCTCCTTTATTGATACCTACGGGGCCAATAATTGACAAATTTTCTCAAGCCCGAAGATCGCACGATTTTTTTCATCAAAGTGCGAAAATGCTGGCGAAGCAGTTTGACCTGACCATATCGGACGCTCAGGGTATTGTTTCCACGTGCCCTGCATGCCAGAATCAGATCGGCCTAGGTGTAGGAGTCAATCCCAGGGGTCTGGCACCATTAGGTATATGGCAATCAGATATCACTGTCTATGCTCCTTTTGGGCGATTTAAACGTATACATGTTACTATTGATACTTATTCAGCCATGGTCTGGGCCACAGCCTTAACCAGTGACAGTTCTCGAGACGTCATAAGACATTGGAGGAGTTGCTTTGCTGTCCTTGGTGTTCCAAGAGAGATAAAAACTGATAATGGCTCGGGATACATAGCCAGTAAAACACGTAAGTTTCTAAACTTATGGGGTGTTAAACATACTACTGGTATCCCAGGAAATTCCACCGGTCAAGCCATTATTGAACGGACACATCAAACCTTAAAAGGCCTTCTAGAAAAACAAAAAACGGGGGAAGAGGGGGTGAGTCCTCAAGACAGACTAATGAAAGCCCTTTATACAATGAATCATCTCAGAATTGTGGCAAACCGGAATGAACCACCGGCATTAACACACTTTGCCCAAATGAGTCGGGATTTGGATTTTACTGACAAACCTAAAGTTTGGTATAAGAATCCCACTACTGGAGAGTGGCAAGGACCTGCAGATCTGTTAACGTGGGGAAGAGGCTATGCTTGTGTCATTACAGATCAAGGTCCCCGATGGATTCCGGCAAAATGGATCAAGCCACATCAACAGAAAGGACTTAACTGTAAGACCAATGGAAAAAACAATCTTGAGGAAAGAACCAAGTGATCCACCCTCAATCCATCACTCTATTAAAATGTAAACCCTCGCAACTGTGGCACCACTTAGGCTGCTGTAAATTCCTTCAGCTATAAAAGAATTAAAGAACTTAAGATGACCAACAGATGAAGAGATACTTCCATCTTATTGATAATGCTCACAGATCAGCATGCTAAAGGATCTGAAGAAAAGTCCGGAACTACATCAGGAAAAAGAAATATCAGTGGAGCTACCAAGACCTCATCCCTTCCTGCCAGTGTGCGTCCCTCCTACCAACACATATCAGATTGTTTATTTTGACTTTATGGATTTCTGTATTGTATTGTTCAGCGATGTAGCTGTTATTGACCTTTTGTTGTAAACTCATGGCCATGGGTAAAAATATTTATGTTTTCTTCATGTACCTTTAATTCTGAAATGTGTTGTTAAAGGCTGGCTGGTTCAAAAAAGAAAAAGGGGGGAATTGTAGGCACAGACATAGCTTGGACCAGCCAGCTTGAATAAAGATGGTAGGGATAAGTTAATGCAGCTGGCATGCTACTTCAGAAACAGGTGCTGCAAGTTAATCAATTGGGCCCTGGGTGATCTCATGGGCAGAAGCAGCATATAAGGAGGTAGCTAGCAAAGGAAGGGTGGCTTCGAGTCAGCTCTGGTGGTTGTACTACGTTGCCCCTGTACGTCTCTGCACGTGCATTACTTAGACCCTCTACGTCTTTGAGTGATTATTGCCTTCACAACAACAACAAAACACTTTGCTGTTTCCAGTTCTACCCTTTCTGTGAAACAGCAGCCAGCAGCCAGGTGAGCTGGTCAGCTCTGCCTAGTGTAGATTGGTAGCACATCAGCTTTTCTGTCTGAATTTGCTTATGACCTAGAGAATTAGTGGAGGGGATCTGTTATCCTGCCAGGGCACTCAGGACTCCTGCAAGCGAAGGGCTCCCCAGGGAAGGAGTGGTATTTGCTAACCTTTCCCTGGCTGGCTTTACATAATAGCACACTCCTCCAAATGTCCTCAGCCTGACTGGCTGTTCCCCTTCTCCTTCCCTCTGCATGGTGTTCTGCTCTTTGAATTGCAAGAGTGCTGCACAGTAAGAGGAGAGGCTGAACTCCTCATGTCACTCACCTTCCCCCTGTCTTCAGGGGCTGTTCTTAGAGACACCTCAGATCAGGAATTCAAAGGGAGGCACTTTCCAGGGTCTCCAAAGATCTCCTGCATCCATATGGCCAGACAGAGAAGAAAACCAAGCTGCAATCTGCCTGCCAGCCTGTCCTTACAGCACACAAGTTTCCTTCAAATTGTTTTTAGTGTAATCAGTAATGGTGAGGTTACAGTATCTCCTGGGCACAGGTTTGGTCACCACAAACACACTTCAGCCAAGTAAATTGTCTCAGAAGAAATGAATGTGAGGGTTGTGGCCTCAGATGTAGCAATGGGACATCCTCAAGGCCAAGCCTGGGATGAGTGAGAGGTGTCAGAGAGCTTTTGGATGTCAGTTCCCTGCTTGGCACAGTGGGAAAAGGGCCCTGTAGCCAGAGCTGGCCACCAAGGCAAAGCAGGGCTCGTGGCTGTGGGTGTGCTGCCAGGGCTGGGGACTCATCTCTGCTCAGGGGCCCTGTGGGAAATGTGGCAGCAACAGCCAGTGGTTCCCTCTGCAAAGAGCCAGTGCAGGGAGCTCCTCCTCACTGGCACCAGCACATCACCAGGGCTGGACACGATGGCCCATGATACTGACTGCTGACATCCCAGAGCCCTGGCACCAGCCCTGTTGCTGCTGCTGACATCCCAGAGCCTTGGCACCAGCCCTGCTGCTGCTGCCAGGGGTGCAGCTACAGAGCTGCCCTGGAAGCAGAGTGGAGCAGTGGAGGACGAGTGCTGGGGAAGCTCTTACCTGGGGTGTGATGTTGATAAACGAAGCTCTAGAGAGGTTTGTAACACTCATCTTGAGGACAAACCCTGTGGCTCCCCAGGCTGTGAGTGGTGTTGCTGCATTTGTTTCAACACAGTGGGGTTTGGGGTTTTTTTCCTTTTGAATAATAGACTTAACCTTCCAGAGCCTGGTGTCGTGCACGGTGCACTGCCCAAACGTCTGGCCAGGAAAAGTAACGTCCCTGTTCAGCTGAGAGCAACAGGGAGTGCTGGACTCTGCAATTCAAAAAACAAAGCTCAGCTGGGCCAGGGCAGCAGGTCACTGCTGGAGAAGATGTGGAATTAATGCTGGGAAAGAAGTGGGGTCTCGTAATCTGCAGCCAGGAGAGCCAGGGATCCCGTCTGAAATGGTCCCGTCTCGATTGCTTGAGCACAGCTTCACACTCCCAGGCTATGCAGGGGAATGCACAGCTGCAGAGCAGAACCTGTCGTGCCTGCACACATCTGAAAGTAAATATAAGCAGGTTCTGATCTATTTTTGGTTTATGTTTTGCAGAAGCTGTGCCCACACCATCACAGGTTATGGCAGGAGCCAGCAGACCCCTCCTCCTGCCTCCCTGAGGGAGGCTCTGCCAGCAACAGCCAGGGTGAGATGGAGTCATTCCTCCTCATCATCCTCCTCTGCCCCCAGAGCCTTCCTGGGGCTACACACAGAGTGAAGCCAGTGTCTACATGTGTGTGCCTCACTCCCTGCCCGTGCACAGTTTCCTACTCATCACGTCTTGGAGCCCAGAGCAGCCACGCTGCTGAGGATGGTGATGCAGGGAGGAAGGCCTGCAGGCACCAGGCTTGGCTGGGGCTGCCATTGCTGAGGCCTCTCCAGCCACTAATCAGCCAGGTATTATTCTCCAGTGCCTTCAATCCCAGTCTCCCTGTGAGGGCTGTGTGGCAGTCAGCAATTGGGCAAAGTGGGTGATTACTCTTTGTGCTCTCAGAGATAAGAGCCAGCATGTGAGAGGCCTCCTCAGAAAGGATGAAGCCATTCACAGGCTGAAGTTAAAAGAGTGTGAAGAAAGATAAGGAGCTGAAATGAGAATAAAATGAAGGTAGCAGGCACAGCACAGACAAGTAATCAACAGGAATTCATTAGTTTGTCAGGCCCAGGCAATGGGAGTGGAGGCAGGAGCCCAGAAGTTGAATGCAATCACTAGTACTAAACCAGAGCAAATGGAAATGGATTCTCCTTCTCTGTGTCTTTGAAGAGGAAGGAACTGCTGCCTGTGACCTGTGAAGGAGAGACTCACACCAGCCCTCTGCTCAGAAACAGCCCTGCCCAGTGTCCCAGTGCCCTGTGAGGTGTGAGGCAGCAGCTCAGAGCCCCTGGCCATGAGAACCCTCTGCCCTGGCTCTGTCACACACATGGTTGGCACGTTGTAGCCCATGTAGCCACCACCCTCCCACCCCAGTGCAGTCACTACCCTGACAGCACAGAAGTGTTTGCAGCTGCAGCTCTCACTGTTCTAAGCTGCCATTTACGTGTGTTTTTATTTCTACAGCTTCTTGCCAGTAGAAGCCCATCATTAAGGTAATTAGAACAAAGGCATTTGCCTTGTAATCAGCACTTATTTGAGAGCAGATAATTTACAGGCAAAAGTCATTAACTTATTGTTTAAATAATGTTACAGATACTGGCAGTACACTAGTGGTGCATTTATTAGATCCAACCATTTAGGGTATTGATGACATTCATTTCTTTTTTAAGCCTTTTCAATTTGATAGACACACATCAACCCTCCAGGAAAGGACAGGGTAGGTCTGAGACAGTCCCTGCATCCCAGGGAAGGACAGGGCTGAGCTGTGGGGAGCTGAGCTGAGCCATGGCTGTAGTTGTGGTGGCTGAGATGGCCCTTGCAAGGCCATGGGAATCACAGAGTCCCAGGATGGTGGGGGTTGGAAGGGCCCTGCAGAGCTGCTGCAGCCCCAGCCCCTGCTAGAGCAGGTTCCCCTGGCTCAGGGGGCACAGGAACGTGTCCAGGTGGGGTTGGAAACCCCCCGAGAAGGAGCCTCCACACCCTCCTGCCCCAGCCAGCCTCCATCCTGCTCAGCAGGGCCCTGCAGAACAGGCAGCCTTTGCCACTCAGAAACTGCTGTTTTTTCCCCAGCAGCATCTTTGGGAAGGTTCTTTGCAGTGACATTGTCCCAGTGAAGGTTGGTGTCACCCTGGCAGCCACCTTGCCAGGGGACAGGAGGGGACGGCGTCGCTGACATCCCCCCCACGGCTGCTGGAGCCCAAGTGTCTGCTCCTGTTCACCTGACAGTGATACATAACACAGTGCACCCCCCTGGAGGGCTCTGTGCAGGCAGCAGCCCTTCACTTCCCAGGTTTAAAAATAGTTCCAGGCATTATAAACAACCTTGCATGGAACATGACTTAAAACTTGTTTTTCATCCTATCTGTGTTCCTCGTGGGAACGAATGCTCTTATCTCCTCCTGTGTGTGCTTGGTTTACTGCTCAGGGCAGGAGAGGAACAGGAACAATACAGCACACCCAGCACCCAGCCTGGCATGAAGGAAATGATCTGTTTATTTATTTCTGCTGTTACAATGCTCCCAAGCTCTTCAGGAGCCCCAAGGTGAAGCAGCAGCTCAGCAGCCAGCAGAGCATCACTTGCAGCCTGTTACCTACCCAGCAGCAGCTTTCCAAAGAGAAAAATCAGACTTTGGCTCTTCCTCAAGAGCTCCTTTCTAATCCAAGGGTTGCCTGGCAGTCTCCACTTGCACATTTGCAGCTCTGAAGTTTTTACCTCCTGCTGAAGAGGTGTGAATTCTGCAGCAGGGAAGGCCAGGAGTCAGTGGGGTACAAACCCAGCTGCAGCCAGCCCTGAGCTGCTCCCGCCTCTGCCAGCCCCACGCCGCCTGCTGCAAGTCAGTGCACGGGCTCCCTCTTGGCTTCGGGACCTCCCAGTTGCCAGGGGCTGTGCTGTGAAGTCTGTGGGCGAGTCTGGCCCTGCTCTGCCCTGGGAAGGGCACGGCTGCCCCGCGGCTGCGCGCCGGGACCTGCTGTGCCACGCGGGGCTTTCCCCGAGCACAGGGGAAGGAGCAAATGCAGTCACACGGTTTTGCTGTAATAAGGCATTTTCTGTCCCCCTTGGGATGCCCTTCACTTCATCCCTGCACGGGGGTGGCTTTGAGCCTGGAAATGTGGGGGGTGTGTGAGGGATCCTCGTGCTGCAGCTCGGCCTCCCCAGCGTGGCTCTTCAGTCGGCTCCTACTGAAGCTTCCTTCCAAGCTCTCTGCAAGAAGCTGAATGTTGCAGTCTAAAGGCTTCTTATGTATTATTTGGCAGACAGTAGGAATCTGTTGAAAGTCCAGTGCAAATGAGAGGTGGGAAGACTGAGCTCCAGCCTCTCTCCAAGAGCTGGAGAGAACATTGCCGTGCCCCAAGGCACCACCCTGGGGCCTGAGGGACCACACTTCACCAAATGAACCTCAGTTAACCAGGCAGGACTCGTGCTGCATCTCCCCAGTCCTGTTACACTGCTCCCACCCACACACCCAGTACACCCTGAAACATTGGCTTGCTTTTTCCCCCTTCTTTTCACAGGCAGCCCCTGAGCAGCCAGCTGCCTGCCCACTGCTCTGGGCAGGGGTTGTTGCTTGCATAACGTGTGTATTTCCAGGGACCATGAAGGCCTGAAGGTGACTGAGGAATTTACTGACACAGTGAATTTCCCACTCTTGTTATTAGAAGAATTCTTCTCATGAAATAATTCCCACATGGAAGATGTGGTGAGGAAGCAGCTTCTCCAGGGCAGGTGCCTGTCTGTGGCAGTGTCCCAGCTGCTGTCTGCGGGCTCCTCCGAGCTCAAGGAGACACTTACAAATGAGCAACAGGCAGACAGCTTTACATGGGTTTATTTTCTTCTAGCACTGCTACAGTCTATGAGCTGTAACAGTTCTTTTTATAATAACCCATGAATATTTATGCTGCTTAATCATGAGGCAGCAATGGTGCAGAAACGATGCCCGACACGGTTTTGATGCTCTTGGCTCATGGCCCTGACACAGCCAGGACGGGTCTGTCAGTTGCCCTGCACAGGAGACTCTCCTGCTTTCCTGCTCCTCGTCCTCTGGAGGTTTCCAAACCCACCTGGACATGTTCCTGTGCCCTCTGATTGAGGGGAACCTGCTTTAGCAGGGGGTTGGGCTGGATGAACTCTGCAGAGCCCTTCCAACCCCCACCATCCCGGGCTTCCCACAGCTGCTGAGCGTGTGTGGGAGCAGTTGGAGTAAGAACCACCCGTGTGAGAGCAAGAATGAGCCTGGGCTGGGCAGGATGAAGGTCCTGGTGGGTCATACTGGGAATACTGGTGGGTCCCCAAAGAGTGGCAAGGAGAGGAGAGGCCCCTGAGAAGGGCTGGCTTGGCTAATGGGCTGTTCATCCCGTGTCTCCCACCGAGGTGATGGAGGAGTAATGTTCCACCTTTGTTGCATCCCAATAGGATCTGCAGCTTTCATCTTGCTTCTCCTCTCCCAGTCCTGGCAAACCACAACACAGGCCACTGCTGCCTGTCTGGCTGCTGTTTCCCCTTAGCCCACTGTGCTCTGGGAAACACCCCACTGCTGTGTCTTCCTGTGGAAGTCAATCCTCTGCACCTGATTCATGGGACGAGGCAGCATTTGATGTCAACCTGCAGTTAATTACATGTTCTTGCTAAAAATAATTGAGTAGCCTAAGTTCTGATCACTGTAATTGCATCCTAATGAATTTATGTGTCAACTTGTTATGTGCAACATCAGTGTGTTCTGTAAATACCAAATTAAGTTCATCATTCAGTCTTCAGGCCCCAAAGCACAGGTACCACAGAGCCCCAGGGTGCTGGGGGCTGGGAGGGTCCTGCAGAGCTGCTCCAGGCCCTGCTGCAGCAGGTTCCCCTGGCTCAGGGGGCACAGGAACGTGTCCAGGTGGGTTTGGGAACCTCCTGAGAAGGAGCCTCCACACCCTCCCAGGGCTCCCTCACCTCAGCACCAAAGGACTTTCTCCTCCTGTGCCAGTGGAAGTCCCTGTGTTCCAGCTTATGCTGGTTACCTCTTGTCCTGTCTCTGGTCACCACAGAAAGCAGACTGTCTCCATCCTCTCTGCTGCTGGTGCTTTACCAGCACATGGAAGGGGCTCCCTGGGCAGCCAGAGAACAGCTGCAAAACCAGACATTAACCCAGCCAACAGACATGGGGAATCCTGTTGGCTTCACTGGCAGTCACATGCCAATAATGCTCTTCATTATTAATTGTTATGACAGAACAAGACCAGAAGCTTACCTGTGCTCCCCGAGACTGAAATGATGCTGTGCTCCCATAATGGCTCTTCACAGAACATTGCTCTCATTGTGTTTCATGTTTGCCACTAAAACACCAAGTACAGCTCTCCTACAAAGCTGTGCATGTTAGTTAACCTCATTAAATCCTAAAGGATTAGTCAGCTGTTCCTCAACCACGGAACTGTTAGGAAACATCTAAAGCTCCAAGTTATGTGGCTTGGAAAGTGATTTTCTAATGCTCAGACTTCAAAGGAGTTTGGAAATCCTGCAGCGTGAGGGAGACAGACAAACGTTAATCCACTGGAATGCTGCTTAATGGCCTGGGTAATTTTTGTCTTGATAGAGCTTTCCAAGCAGCTGAGCAGGGAGGCAGCCTGGAGATAAGCAGAGGCTCAGCTTCACCTTGTCCCACCCCACTCATCACACACCGTGTCCTGGAACCCGCGGATGACAGCGCAGGCAGGTACCTGGGACGCCTGGGCTTGTAGGAACACGGGGACACTGACCCTCCTGGGGCCCATGAGTGGGTGATGGGGGGCAGAGGGAGCCCGTGGCTGCCCAGGGCTGACCACAGGCATGTGTCCCACCCAGCGATGTCCATGTGCTGCAGGTGAGCCTGGGGAGAGCTGTGTGCGCACAGGCGGAACGTCTCCCCTCAAGAGAGAGCTCTGGGGAGCCCTCACCTTGGCACAGGACGGGATTAACCCCCCCAGGGCCAGGCACTGCCTCAGGGCTTCACACCTCAAGCTGCAGTTGGATTTGCTGAGGAACCCGTCACCACTGGAGCTTTGTGGGGACTGCCCTAGCTCCAATAAATAATGCTGTTAACTGTGGAGCAATGAAGGAATGAAACACACTGCATTTTGAGAGCACAAAGCACCAAACCCTACTAATTAATTAAGCTTCACAGCCCCCCCATGAGATGGAGAGGTAATCACCCTGTGCATGCTGCCTGCAGGAGCAGAGACAAGGGCATTTGCTGTGGGAATGGGGGCTCTGTCCTGTAACAGCAGAAGCACAAGTGGCACTTCAGCCCTGAGAAGCCTCTCCTGGGGCAGACAGGAGCTGGAGGAGCAGGATTTGGGTGCTTCTGTGTGGTGCTGAGCTGGGACAGGGCCCTGGAGGGCTTGGTGGGGCAGAGCCGCTGCAGCTCCTGCGGCCTCGGGATCACTGAATCCCAGGTTCCCCACTCCTAAGTGCTGGGGGATGTCAGTGTAATGGAAGCAGCCAGCAGAGCAGTCAGGGAGCCAGGCTGAATAATGTATTTGCTGGTGTGTTATCAGCTGAGAAACCTGTTAGTAATAAAAATACATGAGAAGAAGCAAGAGGACATGAATGTTTAATGGCACGAGGGCATCCTCCAGGATAGCCAGTGCTGAGGCTGCCTGGTGTGAGGGGAGCAGAGCAGCACTCCTCCTCCCCCAGGCACAGCTCTGGAGCCTCCTGCACTGCCTCACCCTGCACTCCTTGCCTTTGCACCTTTAGTCAGTCCTCGAGCTGTTTCTGCATGTCCTTGCTCCATTCACCTAAAAATGAAAGGCACTTCAGAGAGCAGTGACAGACCCAGGTAGTTGGACTCAATGACCTTAAAGGTCTTTTCCAACCAAAATGATTATAAATGATTCTATGATCCCACAACTCCTGATGTTGGCAATGGGTAGTGCCTGAGGCTGCAGGGGCCATTTCCCAACAGGTCACTCCCTTTTTTTCTCTTCCAGGGAGTCTTTGAAGGGCTGACACTGACAGATGGAGAAGCCTGTGCTCCACCACACCGTCCTTCACTGTGAGGTCAGGCTGTGGAGGTGAGAATGGCATCTGTAAAAGAGATCCATCAGCAAAGAAAGGGAAGTCCCTGCCTTCTGAGAGGGAAGATCATTTTGACATCTTAATTATAAGTCAGAGGAAAGGTTGGTGCTGGAATGGTGAGCTTTAGAGATTATTATATTGTCATTATTCATTAGTGACTACAGAAGAAATTAGCTCTAAATGATAATGGGAAGGTATAATGGCAAACCTAGGAAGCTTCTATTATATCCCATTTACTCCTAAAGAGTCCTTGATCACAAAACCCAGTACTGATCAGGTTTTGGTCTGCAGTGACAAATATTGCTGTATAAACACTGCCAGGGGGGGAAAAACCCCAAACATCTAGCAAATGTCTCACCATCCTTAGAGCCATCATTTAACAACGGGGTTAAACTGCCCAGGAGCTGCAGAATTGTGGGTGTCACAAGGTAGTGCTGGTGCTTCTGTCTGGCTGATACTGGGCATGGGCAGGAAGGGAAGGGGGAAAAAAGGCTTAGAGAAAGGTGTCAGGCCAGTGCCCTGTTGGGAACAGGGACATTTGTAACTGGGCTCTGGTTCTGACACTGCCCTTAAATGTGCTGGAGCCCGTGGGGAGATGGAGAGACCCGACCTGGGAGCTGAACACGCTGCAACAGCGGCAATTTATTTCTCAGTTAGTGGCTGCTCAGTCCTTGCACCTCACAGCAGGATTGCCATGGCAGCCACACAGAGTGAGCAGACCTTTCCTGCTCCAGTCTGAGCGAGCTGCAGCAGCCACTTCCAGCCCAGCTCCAGGGCCCCGAGAGCCCCAAGCGTGGCAGCGGCTGCGGGACCCCGCAGAGGGTTTGTGGGGGAGCTCTCCCGAGCCCCAGGAGCTGCAGCCTGGGCAGGGCTCTGCTGGGGTTAGTCCATGGAGTCCCCTTCCCAACGCTTTGTGCTCCTGCTGTTTGCTGAGGAGAAAAATCAAGGGGCCAAAGCCTCTCTGTGGGTCTCCTCTGAACCCTGGGGGTGTGTTTTTGCCAGGTTCTAGAGCAGCGACACCTGGACGACTCCTCCCTTGGGGTGAAGTCTGTTCTGTCAGAGTGTGTGATTCCATTTCTTGAAGGAAAATGGAAATTAACTTAAAGCCACTGTAAGAAGCTTATTTCAGTGTGCCTGTAGTTACTGCTGGGGCTGTATAAAAAGCTTTCTTTAAAACTTATATCCAAGTTATTTGGTGTTGTTATTGCTCTCTGTGTTGTGTCTGGATCTTCCAAACAGCAAATCATTCTGCACTTCTCTTGGTTCCTTTGATAATATATTTTTATGACAGATCTACTGAGACTCTTAACTACATTATTAACATTCAAAAAGGAGTAATGGGGACAGTCTTTTCTAAATAAGTCTGTAAAGAGCCTTGCATGCCATTGCTGCTGCTTAAATACTAATCACGGAAAGACAAGAAGTGTATTAATCATATGGCTTTGTACAGAGCAGTGTAACCAGATAGGAGTTATCATGTTGCCAGGAATAAGGAATGCAGCCATCCTTCATCAGCTGGGCAAGCATTATTTGCTCAAATGATGTGGTTGGAAGAGATCATCACAGGGACAAAACCAGCCATGTCTGCAATAGCAGCAAACCAAAAGGCTGGTGCTGTCAGCCTGAACTGACACCTCAGACACAGGGAGGGAGCTCTGGAGAAGGCTGATGCATGTGCTGCAGCTCACAGAGGCAACCAGTTCTCCTTCCAAGGACAAGAAAGGCAGGAGATGTGTTTTTCTAGTCCCAACACTCCACTGTTCCTCCTTAGGTCGTGTTTCCTAGGTCCTATTTGTTGGAGCGTGGCCAGAGCCAGGCACAGAGCTGGGGAAGGGGCTGGAGCACAAGGGGCTGGGGAGGGGCTGAGGGAATGGGGGTGTTGAGCCTGGAGAAGAGGCTGAGGGGAGACAGGAGCACTCTCTGACACTCCCTCACAGGAGGCTGCAGGGAGCTGGGGGTCGGGCTCTTCTCTCCAATAACAAGAAACAGGACAAGAGGAAACAGCCTCAAGTTGCCCCAGGGGAGGTTGAGGCTGGAGCTGAGGCAGAACTGTTTCCCTGAGAGGGCTGTCAGCCCTGTGCCAGGCTGCCCAGGGAGCTGGGGGAGTGCCCAGCCCTGGAGGGGTCCCAAAGCTGGGAAACTGAGGTGCTGAGGGCCAGGGGTCAGTGCTGGGCTCGGACTCTCAGGGTCCTGGAAGGCACTGGACTTCCAGGGGTGGGCATCTGCTCTCAAGAAATTGGATTTTCCTTCTGCACTCTCTGGGGAAGTTTGACTGGGTATGGACATCCTGTGCTTGTGGTGCTGCTCCATCAGCTTGGTTTGCTCTCACTTGTTCCCCCAGCTCTTCACACAGCCAATACCCAGTTAGGAGAGAGAAAGTGCCTGGTGAAAGGAGCAGGAGCCGGAGAGGAGCTGGGGATTACATTTATCAGGCAGAGACTGGGATAGGCTTTTGGACCATGTCAGCTATCCCAAATCCCTGTGAACGGGGCTATGAAACTTGACAAGGCTGCTACAGATATTGCAGATCCCATTAAAGATGTAAAACCACTGACAGAGCTGAACTGCTTACAGATGTAACTCGGCTGCTGGGGGAGCAACATCGGGGAGAAGGTTCAAGCAGGGAATCTGAGTGGGTGATGATCAATTCCTAAGTTGTCTGGCTCAAGTCATAAAGGTGCTTCCTGAGCTGGCAATAGCCTCAACAATCCAGCTCACCGAAGTGCTGGCAGGGGTGAAGATTTGCCTCCATAAAGGTCACGTGCAGGAGACTTTGGAAGTGTTCAGACCTCAGGGCACACACTGCAAGCTGTATATATGCCAGTAAGTCTCATACCTGGAGGAGAGTTGGCCTGTGACACCCACTAGCCAGGGCTGCATCCTACAGCCAGCAAATGGGCATCTCCAGCTCCTGAATCCAGCAGCAGCCATCCATCCTCTGTGCCAGCACACAGGAGGGGGTGAGGATTTCTGCTGGAGCCAAGTCAGGGCCTAGGAGCAAAGCCTGTGGCTGCTTGTGAAATGATCTTGGTGCCTCAGCATGGCAAAGGGGGGATGTCTCCCCTCAGTGATGCAGAAGGGAGAGCACCAAATGATGGGAGCAGCGGGGGTCAGGTCGGTTCTCCCTAAGAGCTGGGGTGTGTGTTCACTTCCTGAGCATGCCCTGACTGCAAATACCTGGGTGAATTCATGAGCAGGCTGCCATGACAGCTCCCTGCCAACCTGCCTCTGACCCTCTGCACGTGTGTCCTTGCAGTCCCAACCCCTCAGCCCTGCTTCTCTCCCCTCGCTTTTCTCCAGCCTTGATTTTTCTGCACAGACCTAGACTTAAACTCTCCATTACTACTTGTAGGCTCTAAATTCAACATGTAGACTTCAGACCCGTGCTTAGCTGTGATTCTGTGACTATGGGATGCTCAGTTCCCTGTTAGAGCCTTTATCCCCACTTTGCTTCTGTTGGCACCCGCGGTGCTTGATCACATCCCCTCGGCTGTGAGCAATTTGCATAGGCTGCTGCTTTATTCACTTTGACAGCTCCTCTTGGTTCACCTTGTTAACTCTTCTACTAAAAACTACAGCAGCAACCAGCTTGCCCTTTGCAGCAGCCATCCGTGGAGCGATCTCTGTAGCTACTTGGTTTGGTTATTACCCTGGAAGTTTTGCCTCTGGTGCCTGAGCTGGAAACACCGCAGCAGACGAAAAGCACTTGAGAGCCTATCACGGTGTGCTCTGTGCTCACCCACATCACACCTGCTGATGGGAACGATTTCTCCTCTTTCAGAAGTGCTTTGTTTGTTGTTCTCTATCTCATTTTTATTTCCTTTGCCAGCTTGAGGGTAACTAAACACTGCAGTCATTGTGCAGAGCAGATCCAGCCCAGGTCAGGGGCAGACTCATCAGATGACCAAGCTTTTAACCTCTTGGCAGACACTTGCATCAAGCAAACAAACCATTTGGGGGGCTTTGTGTTTTCCCTCGTGTTCTCCATTGCAAGGATCTGCTGGTACACAGCCTCCTTCCTTGGAGGTTTCATTCATTTTGGGAGCATTAAAGGCATTTGTGGTGTTTCAGGTGTGAAACCTTGTTGAGTGTGCAGCTGGGAAGTTGAGGCTCGAAGGGGATCTGAGTGGAATTCATTTGCTGCAGCATCTTGGTCAAAACACAGTAAATTCCCCACCCAACACTCCTGGTGTGTGAGAAAGTGTTACATGATTATTTATGAGACATTCAACACCTATTGCATGTAACGACCACTAGTTGGTAGCTGCCTTGCCCGAGGTGGAAGGGGGGCAGACATGGACACAATGCTGCTGTTCTGGCTGGTACTGCCTCTCGCCTGTGTGCTGACAACACCTGTATTAAACATAGGCAGATTTATGGAGAGGCTTTGTATGGCTGAAGCATTCATTGCTACTGAGCCACAGCCTGCCAGGCCTGATACATTTGTGTTTCCCAGGTGAAGAGCCGAGACTCCAGGGCTTAGTAAGCCCAGGTTGACACAGATCTCTATTAAGACTTGGGTTTATTCTCTAAGCTTTCCTGGAGCTTGACAAAATTCCCTGGTAAGATCTGCTTGCATGGCAGCTTTTGCTTCTGTACAAGTTCATTTATCATGTGTTTAAAAGTTTGCCTGCAGGTAGCTGCATCTCAGGGTCACACCATTTTCATACAGATGGTCCTGGATACATCTGTCCACAGAATGGCAAGTGCCTGGCTTTGAGCCACTCTCACCCAACTGTGATTTGTTTATGCTTCCTTAGAGGCCTGAAGCTTACTGAATAATTTGTTACCCCGTGCTTGTTTTGAGATGAGTGCTTCTGTTAGGGAGGAACACTGTGCCTACTGCTCCTCCCTGGCTACTATTTTTGGTTTCAATCAATGCACTGCAGTCAACCCTCACTGCTAGTTCTCCCAAAAGCTTTAACAGCATTGTGGTCAAGCTGAGTTGTGTTCAGACAGAGCTCTCGTGTGCCCAGTCTCTGGGAGGATGGCTCATAACACACTTCTGCACATCCATATGTCTGCACGTGGCTCTCCACTGGTGCAATTCATGTTCATCTTTGCTGAGGATGGAACTGTTCTTACTTTATGGGGGCATGTGTTCATTGAGTATTTGGCCTTTGTCTGGGTCTCTTCCCTTTGAGCCCAGGACTGATGAGCTGTGTGCAGCACAGGCAGTTGCACTGCAAGTGTCGGGCACCACAAGAAGGACTTTGGAGGAGCCACAATTCCCTTTCTGTCCTCTCTGAGAAAGTGTGTCTTCATGCTCTAATTAAACAGCAGCCTGACATGTTGTTGCTGTTTTGATTGCTTTTGAACTTTGGCAGCGTGATAAACAAACTTTGCTTCCCTGCCTACCAAGAAGTTGCACTGCCTTGAAGCAGTTCTGATGTGGCAGAGCTCAGCACCCTGTTTTCATGGCATCTGTACACGTGCTGATGCCAACAGCAGAGAGGGACTGCAGCTCCCATGGCTTGACGAGGGAGGAGCTGGAGATGCTGGAGCACTGATGTCTCTGATGGCCCCTTTTAGCTTGCTAAATCATGAGATCTCAAATGTTAGTGCTCTGTAAATACATAATCCTTCCCTGCTTGGGAGGCTGGGGCTGGTGGCGGTGCAGAGCACGTTCCTTCTGATCACTGCGAGGTGGTGCAGACACTTCACGTGTCTGTGTGCTGCAATGAGTAATCAGCAGGGAGGAAGGGAAGCAGGGCGAGTGTGCTGCTTGTTATGTGGCATAAATGGGAGTTAAAATTGTCCATCACTTCTTCAAAGTTTGTTCCTGACAGAAAGCAGGTCCTTTGGGGTAAGATGCATGGGGTGGGCTACCCCAAAACAGCATGGTGGACTGGGGGCTGCCCCGAGCTCCAGCACTGTCCATCCTTGAAGGGCCCCAGCAGAGGGGACAGTGGGAAGCCCAGGGCAGGGCTCAAGGAGCCCTGTGGGCTGTGCACAGCTGTTGATGTGCCAATGCCTCCACACTCGGGGCACTGAGGAGGAGCCAGGGGATTAGTGAGTGGTGGTGAGAAAATCAATACATTCAACACCAGTATTTACTCTCTGGGAGAACGAGACTGAAAGGTAAATGTTCAGCTCCAGAAGAATCGTTCACCCAATGCACAACTAACCCTCACAACTCACTGGCACTGTGGAGGTGCAGATTCCTAGCATTTACAGAGAATTAGGCAGCTTTTTGGGTTTTCCATTGTATTGAAGCACGTGGTTAAAGACAACAGGACTCTGGCTTGAAGGAATGGCAGCTGCAGGACTTGCTGTTGTTATGTTATTACCTCTCACGTCAAGCTCTGCATCTCTGAAGCTGTTCCACTGAACACTGTGAGGATCTCACTGAGGTTTGAAAGCCTCAGTTGCTGAAAAGACTGAGATGCATTTTCCCAAGCCCCCTGTTCAGAGGGATGGATAAATGACCAACCCTGGAACCAAAAGGACAATCGCATCCTCCTTGAGAAGTCCACGCTGTCCACATATGCTTGTGTGTATCTCTGGCACAGGCCCCCGTCAGCAGCCCATCAATTATGGATCACACCCGGTGTCACAATTCCCGACTCAAATATTGAAGGTTGCCTTTAGATAAGGTGACAGTGTCCCTTTTAGTGTCCGGATGGTGAACGCCACACAGCTCTCAGCCTTTCTTGCTTCCATTCTGCCAGCCTGAAAGCAAATTTCTCCCTGGCAGTTTTTTTCCCGTGGCTGTTGGCAGAGAGCCCAACGTAGCTCACACAGCACCGAGCTCACTCAGCTAAACCTGCACTTGTCACAACTCCATTAACGCCGGAGGCACTACACCTCAGATGGATTGGGAGCATTTGGTTAATGTCCCCAAACAAGTCGAGATGACATTGTTTTACCCCAGCAAGCGTGGCTTTGCTAAGGGTGGCATCCCTCTAACTTCTTCCAAAGCATTCTTGCTTTTTTTTTGGGTAATAGCTACTATATAAGTCATAAACTAACAGGCCTTAAAGGTAGAGGAATCTGCAAGAACTGGAAAATATCCATAGCAGAAGTTATTGGTATTTGTTACGAGCAGATTTCTTTGTGGTTTCTGCAAAATTAACCACTTGCTGCTATTTCCCATTGCAAAATGTTCCGTGGCCAAATGGGACACATCTGTTGTGCAAACTGAGGTGAGCACAGGGACACTGCACGGGAAACAAAAATCCATTGTTTTACAGCTCAGCAAACATTCTTTGGACTCTGCTGCTTCATTTCCTCCTGTGGGAAGGACAGAAGTACTGGGGTTATGCAAAGTCACGCCTCTTTATTTGCAAACAATGGCAAGGCTACACCTTCTCAGGGGCTGAGTTTTAACTCAGCCCCACTGCTGAGCGAGGACTTGAGCCTCCAGGACACTCCTGAAACATTGCTGATGGCAAAGAAGACTCGCAGAGGAAATTCAGCCTCTGAGTAAAACCATTTTAACAGGACTGGGCAGAGACATTTGCAGATTGATCCGTAAAGCTTTCAAAGGATTAATGTTCCGCTTTTACAGTGGACCCTGATTTTGAACTTTCCCGTGGTCAGTGGCATTTACTATTTCATTCGTTAAACAGCCGTGCTGGGCTCCCAAATGCCATGGTGCAAGGCCAGGTTGGATGGGGCTTGGAGCAACCTAGTCTAGTGGAAGGTGTTCCTGCCCATGGCAGGGGGATTGGAATGAGATGAACTTGAAGATCCTTTCCAAACCAAACCAGTCTGTGATTTTCATAGCACACACCTGCTGTGTAATCTGCACTTGACATGAGCTAATTGCTGTGCCAGCTGAAATCTTTGATACACAGCAAAATAAAACAGCTCCTGCGGAGGGAAAATGCACTGGGTTTGTGTTTTACAGATGGGGAAAAAAAGTCTTTATGGTTATATCTAAATTGTAGCCATTGCTTTGACCTCTGCTTTGGCCTGATGTGCTGAAGCCAGCTTTGAACATGGGCTCCAGCCATGGCAGCTATGTGGAGAGCAGTGTTCTGCTCTCAGCTGGGAGAGAGGTGTCTGCACAGAGAGGTGCCTGCACAGAGAGGTGCCTGCACACCTCACCCCAGCATGAGTGGAGCACGGTGTGAAGCGCAGGGCAGAGCGGGGAGGTACAGGCAGGGCAGCAGCGGGGATGGCCGCCCTCCCTGTGGCAGAGGGTCTCCAAACTGCCACCACAGAGCACAGCCCGGCCAGGCCAAGGTGGGTGCTGGCTGAGGGCAAGTCTTGACTGAGATCCTGGCTTCTGGCTGAGGAGAGATCCTGAGTGAGGAAAGATCCTGCCCAAGGCAGGTGCTGCCTGAGGGGAAATCCCGCCTGAGATGGGCACTGCCTGAGGGCGGCTGTCTCTGAGGAGAGATTCTGAGAGAAGATCATGTCTGGAGGGGGATCCTGGCTGAAAGAAGATCCTGACTGATGTGAACCCTCACAGAAGGGAGCTCTTGGTGGAGGATAGATCCTAAGTGAGGAAAGATCCTGAGATGGGTGCTGAGGGCAATTCCTGGCTGAGGGAACATTCTGGCTGAGGAGAGATCCTGAGTGATCCTGGCTGAGACAGGTACTGTCTGAGGGGAGACTGTGTCTGAGGGAAGATCGTGTCTGAAGGGAGATCGTGTCTGAGGGGAGATCCTGGCTGACAGGGGGCTTCTTGCCCGAAGGGGGACGCCGGGCGGAGCGAGATCCTGACGGAGGCTGGACCTGCCTGAGGGGGCTCGCGGCCGCGGCGGGCCGTGCCTGAGGGGCTGCTCCCGGCCAAGGGGGTCACACCCCTCCCCCGCCGGTCCCGGGGGAGCCCCGGCGGGGCCGAGGCCGAGGCGCCCAGCGCGGCCGCGGCCGGGGCCGTGCCGGCGGAAGCTCCGCCCCGGGGGCGTGCCCAAGGCGGCCGGCAGGGCGCGGCGGGGCGGGCCGCGGCCGGGGCCGGGGGCGCGCGCGGCGGGGCGGGGCGGGGCGCGGCGCGGCGGGGCCGGGCGGGCGGGGCGGGGCGGGGCGCCGCCGCGGCGGGACGGGCAGTCGGGCGGCAGCCGCGGCCGGGGTGGGAGCGGCGGCGCGGCGCGGGGCGGGCAGCGGCGCCCCGTGGTGCGGTATGTCCAAGACGCTGCGGAAGAAGCGGCACTGGCTGAGCAAGGTGCAGGAGTGCGTGGTCTCCTGGGGCGGCCCGGCGGGCCCCGACCCCGACCTCCTGCGCGGCGGAGCCGAGCGCGGCGAGTTCCCGTACCTGGCGGGCCGCCTGTCGCCGGCCGGCGAGGGCGCGCCGGGCCCCGCGCTGCTCTCGGGCAAGGCGCCGGCTCCCGGCGACGTGCTGCTGGAGGTGAACGGCACCCCCGTCAGCGGCCTCACGCACCGCGACACGCTGGCCGTCGTCCGGCACTTCAGGGAGCCCGTGCGCCTCAAGACCGTGCGCCCAGGTGAGCCGGCCGCCGCAGGCCGCGCCGCGCCCGCCGGACCCGCGCCGCGCCCCGCCGCTGCCCGCGCCGCCGCCGAGCCGGCCGCGGGTAGGCCCAGCCGCGCCGGCGCCCTGCGGGGCGGCGGGAGGGCCGCGGCGGGGTGCAGGAGCGCCCGCCCGGCGGGGCCCAGGGGGCGGGTGCGGGGCGCCGGGCAGGGAAAGTTTCCTGGGCTCCGGGAGGGTGCCTCCGCCGAACGGGACGCCTGAGAGGAGGGGGGCGGCCCCGCTGCCGCGTGAGGCGGCGGGCGGCGCGGGGTCCCGGAGTCCCGCCCCGGCCCCGGGGCGGCGCTGGCGGGCGGCACTCGCGGCCCCGGCCCGTCGGGGACCGACCGCTTCGGCTGCGGGCTCGGTCCCGGTGCCACGGCCCGAGTTCGGAGGGGGGCGACCCGTCCCGGTCACCTCGCCCGGGGAACGCCGCTGGACGCGCCTCTCTGCCCCACCGTATCGGATGGTAGCGGAGCCCGGCGGCTCCGGCACCCGGGCGCAACCCAGGACTGAGGGATGAGAGGGATGCCTGGTCTCACGCCGCTGTATTTGGATGTTTCTGCGGTGTGACTCCCCCCGGGTGGCCTCAGCGGGGCGGGCGGCGGGTTCGGGTGACTCCGTCGCTCCCAGGAGGGTCCCGAGTGCCGCCGCCGCCGTGTATCGGGGTGCGCGGAGCGGCGGCGGTGCGGGGTCGCTGCCGGCAGAAACGGCGTTTCGTGCTTTTTCGTGGTATTCGCACGATCCCCTTCTTACAGTCAGGCGAAGGGCGAGTGTTAAACGGTCAGGGCTGAGAAGGACTGGAGCAAGTCTTGCGAGAATGTCGTTGCCGTGTCAGTTGGTTTCTAATCTGCTAAATACAAACACTGGGTTTTGTTTTTCAATAGATTTGGGTTAATTTTAAGTACACTTTAGTTAATTAATGATATCAGATCACTGTGGAAAAATTTGTCAGTGTGGCTGTCAAGTGCCAAGTTAATGCAGGATAGTGAGACCTGCAGTCACATGAGCTAATGATTCGCAGCATAAAGAGCTTCAGATTCAACCCTCTCCTGCTCAGACAGTCCAAATGTGAGAGTGATGTGTTTTGGTAAAACCATTTCTCTCTGAATCCCAACTGATACCAGTATTTCCATGGCTGAAGTCTGTAATCTTTCTTATACAACTACTTTGTTTTAACACCTGCCTTGTGCTTCTCTCACAACTGCTGGGTTGCCCCTTGATTTTAGGTAGTACCTGTTTTGAATCAGAATTTCCTTATTTGACCACTAGTGAGAAGTCATCTTCTATACAGAGACTGTGCAGTTGGTCCTGATGAGTATTGCCTGTTAAATTAGAAACCAAAACAGAGCAGAAACAAACCCACACCTTAAAAGCACCTACAGAATCCTGGTGAGCTCTGGGAGATGGTATTATTTCCAGAAATAATCTCATCTGAATGAAGAAAGTGGAGAACAGCAAACAGGTGGAAGTTAAATGGTGAATAAGAGGTTTAGAGGGGGGAAAAAAAGGAGGAACAAGTTGTTTAAGGTAAAAAAATTATGACTAATCTATTTTTGAAAGTGAGAAAGACTGTGGAAGGTTGGAAGATCAAAGGGATTTATTGTGTTTACTGTGGAGGGAAATAGGGGCTTTCCATAGCAGAGAGATGTCTCAAAGTGTCAGGTTAAAACTGGCAGGGAAGATGTGTAAAAGATTGATACAATGAGTAGCAGAAAACAACCAGAGCCAGATGTTTGTTCACAGTTGCAAATATGAGCAGCAACATGTTGCCTGATCCTTAACTCATGGGTGGGAGAAAGGGTAAGGAGGTGGGTAACACAGTGCCGGTAGGAAGAGAGTGCAGAAGATCCACAGCACTGACTTCTGATCCCAGCAGGTTGGTTAAAACTATAGCAAAGAATGAAACTTGGGCGTGTGAGTAACTACAGTCTAAGGAGGAGAGTAGGTTGTCCTTTAGAATAAAGTGTGTTTGTTTTTGAAGGTTCACTTGGTTGGTTTAATCAAATCGAAGTGTGTTGGTGTAGTGAATTTTCAAACAGACTTTCAGCAAGGTATGGAACAGACTCTGGATGAGGCTCTCACCGCGTGAGCGTTGTGTGGCAGCGCCGCTGCTGAAAGAGAAGAGCAGAATTCTCCAGTGGGTTAGTAGCTGCTTAAGATACAGGAGCAGTTTTCTCAACAGAAGGAAACTACTGCTGGGTCTTGCAAAGACCTGTGTTATTTGGCATAGTCATCCAGAGCTTGTAAACTGAAAGCTAGGTTGAGTTGTAAAAAGAGAACTAGCATTTTTATGCTGATTTTTATGGAACTTTTGGAACAAACCGAAGCTTCAGATCCAGCAATTTTTCCATGCTGGAACATACTGCAAGCTTATTTACCACATCAGATGAATTTTGCAGTGATTTGCTGTGTTAGACTTGGTGTCCTTAAATACAGTTTTCTAAAGCACACTGTTTTCCTCAGTTGCCTTTCTGCAGGATTGCCACGGTAGCGCTCAGTGGGGTAACTCCAGTTAGGGTACATATGATGAGGGAAGCTGTTGACAAGGTGTTCTCTGTGAAGACCTGTGAGTTTGAATTTGGCTTCCCTCCTACCCCTTATGATCCAGAGCAATCCAGACTTGCTGACCTCTAGAAGGTGGCTGGGAAGATGCATGAGGCTGTGCAGGTGGTGAAGGGAGTGAGGGCTGGGGAGCTGACAGCCTGTGATTTACTTGTAATATGAATTCTCATCACTGCATTACTTGTTTTTAGGGTCCTGTGTTTCATGTTTATCCTCCAGTCAAAGCTACTTGCTCTCAAATGAACTGTCATATTGAAAGGCATGGAGTGCCTCTGCCAGCAGGCCTTTGCGTGCCCTGTGGCTCTTCAGATTTGGCTGCTATTGGGATGGAAGTCTGAGGGGAGTCCAGTTTCAGGGGTCTATATGATGACAGAGAGGAATTTGTTGTCCCTAAATTTTAGGGAGTGTATAAGGCCTTGGTGCTTGTGTTCTGCCTCCACATTTTAGAAGGGTGACTTTGGTGTTTAAGACTGTCTTCCAGGTGAAGTCTGTGCAGGTGTCCTGATGGCCTTGAGCAGCATGTCAGAGGACTAGACTGCTTTATTTCAAGTTGTGTAGTCCTTTAATAAAGGCAGCAACAGCTTTAGTTGACAGCAGTAAAATCTGTCTGTGATACTTCTAGCAAGCTCATAGAAAATTTAAAATGGAAATTTCAAGATGCTGTTTAGTCTTGTTTGGTAAGACACTCGAGAGATAGGAATGTTAATTCGAACGCCATCTGTTAACTGCACATCACAAATGATGGACCATTTCGTTGATGAAGAAATTTGTCCTTCCCTTTCTTGCTCTGTCCTTACTTGCTGAGAAGGGAGAGTAAGACCAGTGTGCCCCAGTCTGGGGGTGAGAGGTGTTGATGCTCCAGCCGTGCCCCAGATGAGGACTGGCTTGGATGTGTGCAGGCTAACTGCCCTGTCTGATGTTCCAGCATCAGCAGGGGTTGACATAGCAAAGTCTGTAGAAGGCTGGTCTCAGGCTTTCTGCCAGTACACCTGGACTGATGCTGTGCTCTGAGTTGTGTAAATGAAAGGTAGATGCCCCTTCATTCTACTGATGTTTGAGGTGATAGCTATACCTCCATTATTATATCATCATCATCTTGATCAGATGAACAAAACAGCAGTACAGAGAAATAAGGGGCTTTGTGCAATGTGATGTTTGTATGTATGTGCACGCACACTAACATAGCCCAGCTCATCATAATGAGTGCATTTGTATTTTAGCCACACTCAGTAAGTGCTGGTTTCAAGCTAATCGCCTGCTTACATGCATCCAGACAATGGCTGCCATGTGGCTTGGACCTTCCTTGTCCAGCGTTTCTCAGATTAGTACATTGGCCTTGTAACTAGCTGGCACTGCTGCAGGTTCTTTTATTTATGTTGAGAAGTAACAAAAGCATTTTGCTTCAGGCAAATCCATTGACTTGGAGTGCTAAGTTGATCCTTTCATTGCATATGGCATTCAGATTTAGCCAGAAAGGTGTTTGTATGTGCAGGCGAGCCTGCTTGCTAAAGCACTCATCAATATAACTTTGAATGCCTTCTTCAGAGCAGCATGGTAGCCAAAATACATCAAAACTAAGTGGCAGACTTAAAGTAAGAAAAATTACTGATTATCTGCAAGTTACTTTTTCTGCAGCGTGAGTTGTCACATACTATGTGGGAATGTGTTTTGCTTCCCAACTGAGGAGCTTTGAATACAGAGACTCCAAGGCAATTATTATGGTTTCCTGGCCACTGTAAGTTGCATCTGGGAAGAAATTGGCCAAGTCTTGTAGCTCTTCCACTTGAGAAACCCTTCCAGAGTGCACAGTTTTGTCCCTGGATGACTGAGAGAATGCATATTGGTTCCATTGTATCAAATCTGATCTTTAATAAAAAAAGACTGTCTCAGTTCTCCTGAAACTGTGGAACCCTGATTTCTGGTGTAGTTGTTTCATGGTTGACTTGCACAGTTGTATCTGGAGCTCTTCTTCCTCCGACTGGGGCATTTCTTCATGATCTCCAGCCTGGGTTGCTGGTCTGCAGTAAGGCATCAAATTGTGCCTTGGTATTTTTTTCTCCCATCTGGGGCACATGGAGGACTTCCCAGCTGACAGAACTCATGGGATCTTTCTTTTTCCAGTTCCTCATGCGGTTTGCAATACATGGAGGATGCCCTAGTCCAAAGCTGGTGCATGGTGCTGCTTTGTGTGCTCAAGCAAAGTCTGCAGCCTATTGAGATGATGTCTCTACCTCCTTCAGATCTATTGCTTTATTTGAATTACAACACATTAGCACAAGGAATGAGATGATGTAGTACTCTGCAGTTCTTCAGCACCAAACTGCTTTTTTTTTTTTCAAGTCAGTATCTATTTTCACTAAATCATGTGCTCCTGGGACTGGAGGATTTTGAAGCTAGCCAGGCCCTATCTTAACAAAATGCTTTCCTGATCAAAATCTAGTACAAGCTTCCGAGAAGGCAACATCTTGCTGGATGCATTTTCTCACGTGACTGTAAAACTGCATAGTGATCGATCCCAAATGCCTCTGCTTCTGACAGGAGTTAATGGAAATGTTTAGAAGTCGGCCTGTGCATGGGGGTCCCTTCTGTGAAGTGGAATGAATGAAAACAGTGATGATAAATACAATGACTCAGATCAGAATTCAGCACTTGAGACATAATACTCGAGGCTGAGTGTATCAGATTAATTTACATTTTCTCTTGTGCTAGGTACAAAGCCTCTGTGTGGGGGTAAACATTTGAATGTTTGGCAGTTAAGGCAGAGAGGAGGGCACGCTGCACTCTGAGGCTGTTTTCTTGCAAAATCAGATGAATTCTAAATGTGCTGTGTTAAAACAGAGATGGGAGTACACACTAGGATAATTTTGCCTCTCGGAGGAAAGGCATTACCCTAATTCTGTGTTTCTCTGAGAGCTGGCAGTAGGCCAGCTCGGTGATTACAGAGACTAATGTGTTACTCTGCTAGTCTGGGGAGTTGAGGCAGCCACCTCAGGTCCTTCTCTCTGTCCTTGCTGTGTGAGAGGTGGAGGGCAGCAGGATGCTGGTGTGGAAAACTGGCCTCCCTGCTTGAGAGTGCCTTGAGAACTGATCCACTTTTGTCCAAAAGAAGGAAAAGTTGATTCATTTTACCACTCAAAGAAAAGCCCTAAACTTACAGGGTAGCTGTAATGGATGTGTAGGTTATCCCAGTTTCCTGAAACTGGGCAAAAGACAGATGTGCGGCCTTGAAAAAGGGAAAACTGCCCAGGAAATGCTGTCTGCTGGGGGCTGTGGTGTCTCTACAGCATCGGCAGTAGCAGTGCTGTGTCCTGTAGCAATTGGAGAGGGTTCTTGCACAAAAAGCTAATGGCTCGTGTCTCAGATGTGTGGATGCCGAGCACTATCAAACCCTTGCCAAGGGATGGGTATTAGTGTATGCATGTAATTTATAATCTTGTTTCTCATACTCATCTTTATATAAACATATTATTCTTGGCATGGAACATATTGCCTTTCCCTTTCACATGCTCCTTTGTTTAAACTGTACTATGATGAGTACTGTGTTAATGACTTCACCCTAAGTGTGCTCTAATTATTCTATTCTTTCTTGGCGTGTTAGTTTCAAGTGATAACGAGGCCTCATGTGGCTTTTGCTACCGTGTCTCTTAACACCACGGTTTTAATTTGTACTTCTTTGTTCCCTTCAGGAGAGCCATTCTCTTGCCTGTGCTGTTCCTTGATTTCTCTCAGGAGAGACCCAGTGGAATAGTGCAGAGTTACCCGTTGCTGGTGGCAGAGCAGGTAGTGCAGTTGGTGTTCTCCAAACCCACCTCCTCTGTCTGTGACCCCTGCCTTAGGGGAGTGTAATTTTTCATTAGGACTGAACAAAGACTTGTGTTCCAGCTATTCCTAGAAGGAAATTTCCTCATTCAGGTAGACAGTTCTGACTGGAGTTCTTGCATATATATTTATGTTGCCTTTCTGGTTCGGTTTTGAGTTTTGTTTTTTAAAAGAGCAGCTCAGGTTACATGCCAGCATAGAACTTGTTTAAAATCCTTGAAACTGTAATTTTGCCACTGCTGGCAGGAGGCTTTCTTTTCTATATGAATGAAGCCAAGAATGAAATAAAAATGAACTTTTATTAGAAGCCATGATTTCAGCAGATTTTGTCACTGTAATTTTCGTCTAGGTGTTACTCTTGAATTCTTGGCTGGCTCTAATGAGATGCCAGCTAGTTGTAGAAAAGAGCTGGTTTGTATCACTCACAGAAGTTACCATTTCCTTGATTTTAAAGTCATTTTTTTAGTAGAACAAAGACACAGGAATTTTCTGAAGACAGTTTAGTTTCAGAAGTAAACAAGCTGTGCTTGTATAACTTGCTGTGCCCCGTGCCTCTTTGTTATTGAAACATCTGCTTCAAGGTACTTTTCATCTGATATTTCTTAAAAAATAGTCTTTAACTATAACAAGGATTGTGCCTTCAAATTGACAGCTGAAAAAATTACTCTAGTTTTGATTGTTGCTATGTTTTAAGGTCTTCTGGTTCTTGTTTTTAACTCATGATGCTTCCTTTTAAGAAGGATGTTGCATTCATGGGCTATTAGTTAAATCACATCTTGTTCCCCGAATGGGAACAGTTGTTCTTTGAAGCAATAGTATTCCTGAGAGTACTGAGAGTAGATTTGGAATAATATGAGATTTTGTATTTGAGAGTAAATGCCTTTTTTTTAGTTCTGAGCAGAAGGTGAGGGGAAAATGCAGACTCATGTTGATCTGCTATGCCATCCTCGAAACCAGAATCTGAAGTAATTCATATTCTGAGTTGCTAATTGGTATTTGAATGTGTGTTAAATTCATCTCTTTTTGGGCCTTCAGTGGGTCACAGTGGGAACAGGAGCTGCTCCCAGGTGATGTCCCAGCAGTAGCTGAATACCGAGGACTGGCTTCCAAGCTGTTCAGTTTTAAAAGCAAGAGCGTATACTCCTGGAAAGATGGGTGTCCTAGGGAGGGTGTTTGTCAGTGTGGTGTCAGGGAGACCAAAAGGCCCTATTAGAGAAAAGGGGATTGCCACAATGGGTGCAGCAAGTTGAGGGTTGATGTCAATTTTTCCATACTGCCTGTTAAAACTGATGTACCAGCTGTGTCTCAGTGGTGCTGTTGAAGATGCAGATACAGGTCGTTGCACATAGCCATGCTCTGTGGTCAGCTTTCAATGTGAAATGCAATCATGGCAGCCTTCTCTTCAAGCTTATGCCACTCTGGCTTTGTTTTTGTCACATGCAAATACAACATGTTACAGTTATCTTATGTGGAAATGTGATTTCATTTGCAGAGCACACCAGGGTTGTTAGGCATAACTCTGGGCTTTCTCTGACAGTGAGCTTTTAAAGCGTGTTTTTGTAGCTACCTTTAAAAATCCTTGCTTAAAGCAGCTTTTCAATAGTTATGTTTCTATTGTGGTTTAACCCCAGCCAGCAACTAAACACCAGGCAGCCTCTCACTCACCCCTCCCTGCTGTGGGATGGGGAGGGGGGAGTAAAACTCGTGGGTTGAGATAAGAACAGTTTAACTTCAGTGAAGTCAAATAATGACATCAATACCAATGTATAATGATAGTAATGAAAAGAAATAGAGAAAAATAAAACCTAGGAGGAAGAAACTCCAAACCTAGGTGATGCCCAGTGCTTATGACCTGCTAACAGATGCCCAAGCAGTGACTTAATAGCCAGCTTCCCCCAGTTGATATACTGGGCATGGAATAGCCCAGTATATGGGCTGTGATATGGAGTAGACCATTGGCTAGTTGGGATCAGCTGTCCTGGTTATGATCCCTCCCAGCTTCTTGTGCTCCCCTCAGCCTACTCAACAGCAGAGAGTGATGATGAGCAGAAAAGGCCTTGTTGCTTTGCAAGCACTGCTTGGCATTAACCAAAACATTCCTGTCTTACCAACATTCTTTTCAGTGTAAACCTCAAATTTAGCCCTGTACCAGCTATGAGGAGGAAAATTAATTCTATCCCAGCCAAAACCAGAGTAATTTCTCAAGCCTGTAATTTTTCATGAATTGTTGGCTGCTTTCAGTTGAATGGAACTTCTTCAAATGAAAAGTCACCATGGTGTGTCCTGTCCAGCCTGTGTCACCTTCACTTGCTGAGCAGCAGTTTAGTTTGCACAGCTTGTTCCACTAGAAATTATTCTCCTGAGATGTGGTTAAAAAAGTTTAATTCCTTTAAGCTCTGGATTGCCATATCTCCTCAGTTACCTGTATAAAAATTATAAAGCTTGAATTTTAGCTCTGTCAGAACACAGTAGCAGTTGAATATTGATTCCTAATTGTGTTCTGCTTGAGTGCTGTTTCATTACCAACTTCTGGTAATAAATACAATCAGACTAACAGCTGGTGTCTGATGAATATGGATTGTGGATGCTGTATACACATCAGAGGTATTCTGGTTTTTGGTGTCTAGAAATGCATTATTTCCATCCTCAAGATAATGGAGTGTTCTTTCAAAAAGATAAAGGCAATCAACAAGGTTAATGTGGTTGTTACTAAAGTGATCTGTTACTAGAGTTGTCTCTTCCTAAATCCACTGCATTTGGAAATAGTCAACGTGCATTCTTACAAATTCAGACTAGTGTTGCCCTAGTTGGAGAACCAAACCCAAAATCTTGACTACAGTGATAGTTGCATTGAACTGATATAAAGCCAGATTGGTTTGATGAGACTGGGACCACTCAGGACCATCTCTGGCACTGGGGCTCTAGGAGAAGCCAGTAGCACCACGTTGTACCACTTTGGCACAAGTGCCTGAGCTGACACATGCAGGGCAGGTCGGATCCTGCGTGGAACGTGGGAGATGCAAGTCACAAGCTGGTGCTGCCAACTTCTGCAAATAGTATTAGGGAGCACTGCTCATGTTACCTCCAAGAGGAGATGCACAGAAAGAGGTCACCAGCCTGGAAAAATCCCGTTGTGCGGTGAGATGGAGCAAGGTGGAATTACAGCACAAAGGAAAGAAGTACGAGGAATGGGAATATGCAATAACAATGTGAAAGATCAGGACTAGGAGTTTGTTGCTCCTCTTACAGCACAAGTATGAGACTGTAACCCCCAGCAGGTAATTGCTCATAACAAGAAGCACGTCTTGAGGCATGTGATGTGCCAGGGGCTGTCCTTGAAGTTGGGCTCACAAGGTTCAGTAATTGCTTGAACTTTGCCTCATAACACTGGCTATTCTAGTGACTTGTACGTGCTAATTAGTAACTGTGTGGAGAGGCACTGATGTTCAGGTGTTTTCTAATGTGATCCCAGTTTACTTTCAAACTGAAGACACAGGAGCACTTCCCTCATTTGCTCCATTATCTTTTTGTTGGCCAAGTGGGAGCTGTGGGGTGAAGCTCGACCCCTCCAAGGGAAGAGCCAGTCTGCTTTTGACTGCCTAAGTGTCTTGGAAGTGACTAGAGAAACTGTCAACCCCCATCCTAGGCTGCCTAGGAAGGTGGTGGAGTTCCCATCCCTGAAGATACTGCAAAGCCATGGAACTGAGGTGCTGAGGGACGTGGGTTAGGGGTGAAGGGTTGGACTCCATGAGCTTAAAGGTCTGTTCCAGCCAAAGCAATTCTGATTCTATCACAGCATGACATAAACACTTCTCTGTGGCATCACGGAGGCCCTGGCCCCACCGCTGCAGCTGCTGGCACTAGTGGCTGGTGCACAGAGCATGCACGAGCTATGTGTGTGGGGAGGGCTGTGCCCCATGGGCAGCCTGTTTAGAGACTCTGGCCTAGTGGAGCCTGAAATGTTTGCTTTGTAGGGTGTGTTGGTCATTTCTCAGCTCTAACGTACCTCCCAGTCGCTCAGGTGTGACATCCAACACAGATGCAGTGAGCTGGCTGGCTGGGCACGGCCATCTGTGGTGTGGGGTGGCTGCTGCAGATGCTGTGACAGATGCAGCCTGGGTGTTTCCAGGATTGGTTTATGAAGGTTATTAACAGAGGGAAATAAAGGAGTGGAAATACTATTTTTTCTTGAAATTAACCATTAAAACACCTGACAGATGTGTGCCCCTGTGATGTTTATCTTGGACTCTTGGCTTACAGATTGACAACATTCAGTAGCTGTCTACAGACCCTTACAGGTTACATAGAAACACTTCCACAAGTTCTCAAGTCAAGGTGCATGACAGACTAAATGTCATAGCTATTTAAAAGAAAAAACAAGCTTTCTTCCTCACCCATCCCTCTGAAAACCCACAGACATTGTTAGGCCTGGCCATTAGACATTTCACTTCTTTGTTGTGCAAATGTGAGTGAAGATTTCGTGTCTTAGAAGTAAAAATGAATGGTTGGTGTATTCCAGTGTTGTTTATCCTCCTGGTAATCAAAGCAGTTTGAGGGATACGTCCTTGGCTGGTTTCTCTGAGCTATGAAGAACAGTAAAGGCCATTTTGAATTTTAGAAATACAAGTCAGGAGATCTGTGCAGTCATCTGCCAGAAACTGCTCTGAAAACCACCCATCCCCACTTGGTGGTTTAGCCTGTAGATCAAGCTTTGAATGTAGAGAATATAAAGGAATGTATTTAGTGCCGAGTTTCTGCTTGAAATGCCTCTGCTGCCTTTGCCAGAGGTTTTTTGGTTTGTTTCTGGTTGTGGGATGGGGTTGGGTTTTTTTTTTGATGAAACATTTAGGGACAAATCAATTTCCCTTGCAGCAGGGTTGTTTCACAGTTGTGTTTTGAGAGCAATTCAATGTTCGCTATTGTGTTTGGGATACAAATTGTGTCGCCTCTATTCAGGAGAGCTTTAGCATGCAGGCAAAGATGTCCTATGCAATTTGGGAACCTTTTTGCCAAGACCCATCTGTTTGCCCTTCAAAAGGGTTTGTCTGCTCTTGCATGCTCTGTGGGCAAGTGGGGCATGCTGATAGGGGAAAAAGGCCATGATCAGCCTTGGGCTTTGCTTCTGGGAGTCTATGGCAGCCAATTTCTTCTGCTGTGCCCTGCTGGAGTCCTCCTCAGCCATGGCATTGGGCTGTCTGTCATCTTGGACTCTCCTTTCCCTCTGCTTGGAGAAAGATGCACCTCTCTCACCATGCTTATTACAGTTCATGGCAGGGTGGGCAGGAAGACAAGCTCTGATCTGTGATGCAGAAGTGCTGAGTTGCAGCTGTGGTGGGGTAAGAAAGTGCTGTCAGTGCCCCCCCCCAGGTTCCTACTTGGTGTCAGTGGGATGATGGCAGGTCTGGAGTGCAGGTGAAGAGGTATCAGCAGATCCTCCTGACTGAGGTGGGAGAGTTGCACAGTGGCATATGCAGCAGTATTGTGTTTAGCTAGAAGAAACATGTTTAAAAAAACCATCTCCTTTCATGTTGATGAAAGAACAGATGAGACAAATTCCATCTGAAGTGTCTACTTAATTACTGTCTGATTCAGTGATGTACTTTATCAACTTATTAGTGGAAATAACGTTAGGGTGGAAAGTGGTTTTTGCTCTAGAGCAGTAACTTGTTTGTCTGAATTTTCCAGTGTCACCAAGTCTTTGTGTGGCAAAGTTAAACCCCTTTTTGAGCTATCTGCTCTTCTTAAATGTTTCATGAGCGCTGTGGGAGTCACTCAGGGCATCTTGGTCTCCAATGGCTGTAAGCTGAGACTCACTGCTGGGGGGTGTCTGACAGAGCAGTGCAGCCTCTGGTGACTGACCAAAAAGGTTCCCAGAAAGCAGTTGAAAATACAGCCTCAGATATTTCATCTGCAATTGAGGAGGTCTTAGAGTATCTGCAAACATCCCTTTCTTAACTTATGAAATCAGACAGCTGGGAGAATGCAAATAATTAAACTAGGTTAAATTCTTGATATCTGAAGGGAAAAAAAGGATCTGATTTAGTGTTAAGCATCTAGAAATTATTCTTGTAAGTCATTGAAAATAAAATTGCTGTGGTGGTGAAGATTGTTAGTAAAGGTTTGAGAACAAATAGTTTTATAAAGCAACTATTAGGCAACTTGGTGCTTTTTAATTTAAAGGTAATGAAGTGTATGTAATCTTTAGATGACTAGGTGGCTTGCTATCTAATTTAGTAAAGAAAATCTCTTTAAAAAGTTCTGTATGTTTTAAACAGCTTCTGCACATGTAGCCCATCTGTAGGAAAAATTAAGGTGCATTGTGCCTTGGGCGTGATTTTGAGTTCTGAAAAAGGCAGCAGATAGCAGAGGAATGGTGTCTGGCATAAAACACAGTGAGCCTGGGTAGGAAAATCACTCTGAAAAAGCAATTGCAACAAAAAGCAGAAGAGCCTGTCTTGATAGAAGTTTGCATTTTCCTCGTGTGACTCTTCGAAGATCCACAACAAAAGTATAACCGAAGTAGAAATGAAGAGTCTTTTATTCTGCTTGGCACAGTTCTGATGTTTGCACAGCTGGTGGCCTACCAGCTCTCCTGCAACTGAATACAGAGATGTACGTGTGTAAGTTATTTCTTCTTTTTCTGTCATTCTAGAGACACAAACCATGAAACTGTTGGCAAATAATTTGAACTCTCTGCAAGTTAGTATACTGATTATTTCCCTTCTGTGCTGACATGCATGAAAAAACCTAAGGACATAGGTGGACTTTTTAAACCATTTTGACACACTTTTTGCTCAAATAGACAAGAACACTCCAACTGCTTTAACCTTCCCCTCTTGTTTAAGATTTCATTGCCAGTATATGCAACTTTGTTTTGGTTATATGCCAAGTTTACTGTGACCTCTTTGCAATAGGCAGAGGCAGAGTTTGCTGGTACTACTCATTAAATGCAAGAGGATTAACATTCAGTTTATTTCCTCTAAAACCACAGAACTATCAGGAAATAACTAAGCCCTAAAGTTTTACGTTTGTAGAAATGATTTCCTCTTAATGCATGTACTTGGGGGGGAATTTCAGAATCCTGTTACGTAAGAGAGAGGCAGAGCCCTTATTAATCCCTGGCAATGATGTGTAATGGCTTGTTTTGTCCTTTATTGGTCTAAAGAATTCCTCAGCAATCAACTGACCGAAAGTGCCAGAAAGTATTTTTACCTCTTGCTGAAACTATTATCGCTCGGTAATTTCACTAATCTCCTTTGGAGTGAGATTAGATTGGAAATGCTTTGGTGCAGGGGCAACTTGTTTGTGAAAACAGCTTAGTACTGAGTGCCATGGAGTGGAAGCACCAACAAGTAATCAAAGATGGTGTTTCATTGCTGAGCAAGGTTTTGAGATATTTATTGCCTTGGCTTGGGGTTTACAGCGTTTCCTTGGAAGAGAGTGTTTGGAATAAGAACTTCAATGCAGTGTGTTTGGTATATACAAAAAAAAAAGCTAATGACATAAATCTGAAGACAAAATTGCTGTGGTTTTAGTTCACGTGGAATTGGTCCCTATTGTATAAAACAGTTTCATATGAAGAAATATTCTTGTCTGTTATTCCAGATCTTTGATGTCTTCAACTGCTGCTCACACACGTGCTTTTTGTCTTAAAGGCTTATTATAGAAGCATTGATATGCTGTATTTATGAACAAAGTATGTAAAACATGTATTCAGTGATAGGTAAGGTGTGAAATGTCAATGTGTGTGTAGCTGGTGGCTGAGCTATACAGAATAGCTGAGGTGACAGCTAGCTGGCTTGTGCTGTGTACTCTAATGCATTTTGAAAGACAAAGCGTTGCGTCCCGGGTGCCCTTATTAAACCCTATTCTGTGGCTTATTTAAAGACAGCAGGAAAAACACATTGCTCAATGCAAGGCCTGAAGTATTGCTCAGGTTGTGGAATTACAAACTAAAGCAACTTGCCTCTAAATTGCAGGCTTTCCTATCTGCCCTACTTACACAACATAAAAAAACCTAATCCTGTGGATTTTATTTCTCTCTCTGTAGGGCAGCAGTGAGTAATTACTTTTCTCTGGTGAAGGTAGAGATGCTGAAAAAGTTTAATTAATGCTCATTAGGAAATGCTGCTAGTACTTAAATGAATTCATTAGGACAGGGTGCTTAATGTTTATCAGAATTGCAAATAATTCACTGGACTGAATGTTATTTATGCTGTGCTGCATATGATACCTTTTTTATTCTGCTCTGTTCAAAATATTTCAGGATATGTGTGTCTTCCTTAGCCAGGGACATGTCTTCCAACCCCTGTGTGAAGTGTGAGGATTCAAAATGAGGTTTGGGTTTAGAGTATAAATCTCTCCATCTGCTGCTTTGCTTTTGTGGAATTGAGTAATTGGAGGGGGGGGGGGAGGCACATTTGTCTGCTCAGCCATGAGGTACCACACTGAAAATACTTCACTCTCACTTAGTTTTGGTAGCTGAATAGACTCATTAATACAAGTCTTCTATATTAACCTTTCTACCATAGTAAATAACTTGCAGAAGACAGTGAGCATGTGGTGCTGCTCATTCCCTGCTCCGAGGCCCCTCCACTGTACAGAGAGGAGTGCAGGTAATCCAGATGCATCAGGAGTCATGTCATCTGCCTACAACCCCCCATGTAAACAACAGCACCGTATATGGTGTCATTCAGACTGATGTGTCTCAGCTAGTGAGTGAAAGTTAGGTGTCTGAGGCAGATAAGGGAGTGGGGGAGATGCCCTGTGGTTGCAGCTCAGGTGGCGTTTGGTGGGTGTTGGTTGGTGAGTCCTGTTTGTGTCACATTCTACTCAGGCTTGGTGGAACATGGCAGTTTGTGGTTTGAACCTGAGGTTATAAGTATTTGTAAATTGTGGGTAGTTGTATTGTTGAAACAATGATCTTAACACATATTTCAAACTTAAGCATAGATAAGTGATTTGCATGGTTCTTCCTTTAAAGCTGTGTTCCCATAATTAGCTGTCAGCCATCAGAACTGGCAGTTGCTTTTTAAAGGCTCATTTGAAGCGTCTGTGCTATTCAAACAGTTCCTTATCCCAAATATGGAGAACTGGAATTCTTTGTTACTGTGCTGTGACTTGCAAAAATTGAATAAACTTTGGCCATGCAACAGTCTGAGTTTAGCATGAATTCTGTGACCAAAAAGAAGAGGCAACACGTGTGTCTGTTAGGAAACAGGAGGATATTGGTTTTCTCTGGCCTTTGCAGAGGGAGGGAATGCAGAATGAACATGAAAGTTGCTTTATGGATGGGCTACCGTTTGAACTGTGGTGCTGAGCACTGCTTAAAATGGAATTATTTTCATCAGGCTACAATGATCTTTCTGGGGGCTGTGGTGGCCCCGAGGATGGGATCCTGGGGTCTTTGTTAGCTGTTCTATCAGCTTGTGTGTGTAGTATACCCACAGGGAAGTTCTGAAGTATTCAGAGACTACCAATTGTTCTCTGCTTTTTCTCTCAGTTAAAAGTCTGCTAAAATTAGGCTGTTCTTCCATTCAGGCATCAAATTCTGATCAGTAATGTGAAGTGTCATGCTGCAGGAGTAGTAAAAGGGCTTTTACCTGAGGAAGTTCTTTCTGTGGGTTGTTTATTCTTATACTAGGTGAAATGCAGCAAAGGAAAAAAGGACTTAAATCAGTTTCTGCTTTGTTGAATCACCTTGGGGGGGCATAAATGTGGTGTTCTGAAATTCTTGTTTACTGCCTCTTGGCAAATACATCTGTGTTTTGATTTGGTTTTATTTTTCTAATTGGAACTATGCTCTTAATAGGTCTGTTGCTCTTCCTGGTGTGTGTGTCCTGGTGCTGGCTATTAAAGAAATGGCAAATTAAAAAACAATACCTCTCATGGTTTAAAAACCCAACAGTTCTTTGATAGAACCTTCTACCTTATCTAAAGAATTGAACACTGGGACATAACTGGGCTCTTTCTTCAGGCTGCTTGCAGTGAACTGGAAAGATCAAACATTTGTAGTTACCTGGAAGTACAAGTTTTACGTGCAAAGTGTGAGGCTTTCCTTATATTGAACAAATATGTGGAGACCAAAATAAAATCAGCTTTTTGAAGTAACAATGTGCATCTGATTCAAATGCAGGAAGTTCAGCTGATGCCTGCAGACTCAGCTGGACCTCAGTGCAAACACAGCAAAATAAACTTGGAAGCAGAGAATATTTGAAACTTTACTCCTCAAAATATATTGTTGGCCTGCATGCTGGACAGGCAGTGGGGTTTTTTTATCAGTAATGAATTATGTGGTCTTCCCTTTCCAGTAACAGTCCTCGTTGCACAGTAAACCCTCCCGCTGCACACAGCACAGGGCTGAGCTTTGCAAGCAGATATTGATGTGCTTCATACCAAACACACACACAGCATGAGTTTCACCTGATTGCTCTGACAGTGCCTTCAGGAAAGCCCAGTTAGTCTCTTATTAAGTATTTAAACTGTCAGATAAAGACAGGCTAATCTCTGCTTCATCACAGTGTTTATTTGAGCAGTGAGATGTCTGGTCTCTTTTCTTTGCTGTTTCTGTATAGCTGCCAATGGGGACTCAATTGGAATTCAAGTGGTTTTGTTTAGTAGCAATCAAGTGCTAGCTACACAGTTGATACCTGATTCTAACTCAGGATGATGAGTAAAATCAGGAAGAGTCTTCACTATGTTCAGTCACAGTTTTGTGAGATGATTAATATTGTTAGGACAGGCACCTGCTGTCAGATTGGCTTGATGTGATTCTTATAACAACTACGGGGTAGTTTTTAATCATCTACCTGTGTGTTTTGTTATATTGATAGGCTGATACATATGATATACTTGTATTTTTAAAAAGAGAGTAAAAAAAACCTTGGAAAGATAGCCTTGCAAAACTCTTTACATTCAGGTTTGTATGTGTGTCCTGGAAGCAAGGAGAAAGGAAGCGTTTTAATAAGAAGTATCTATTGTGGGTAACAGAAATATCTCTGAAATGCTGTGCTCTGGAGATACTGAAGCATTTCAAAGAGCTTACTGCTGAACCTATACGGTCAGACAAGGATGACAGAAGAGGGAATGATGCAATAAATTCAGGAAAAAAACCTACTGTGCTGTCAGTTTGGGTTTTCCTGTTGGGGTGTACATCCATAGCTGCCTTCTGATTGATTGTGAATCCAGAACAGAAATTAGATTTGGCTTTGCCTTCAAAGCTGTCTTTTTATTTGAAGTGCTTTCTTATGAGAATTCCATTTCTGTGTCAGTCTTGAATTTAGTGAGCTTTTTAAGCAGATATAAATGAGTCCAGCCTTTGGAGACAGCTGCGTAAAGACGTTGACTGGCAAGCTTCCCGAGCTGAGTGCACTGCAATCCAAGAGCCAAACCTGCTGTATTGTCACTGGGTGACCCTTTTTGTCTCATAGTCTATGCAAATTTTCTTGTCTTGCTTACAACATCTACCTTGTGCTGAACTTCAGGGACAAGAATTAAACTGAAAGCAACTAGTGAAAGTTAACCACTGGATCTAATAGATTATCATCCACACAGCTGTTGAAGGCAGCTACTGGGGAGCAGCTATTTTCTGCCCTGTTCTTTGGACTTTGATTCTTGTTCACTGCTGATACACTAATGTGGCTATTTATTTTACCTAGAGAAGGAGTGAAAGTTTGGAAGCTGACCACAAGTGTAGCAGTAACGTGTCATTTTTTACCTGACTGCAGCTATGACTATGAGGACTTTCTAAAATCATCTTGTTTGGCTTTTTAAGTGTGGTCATACACATGTTACATAGACTTGTTCTTATGATGGAAAGCTCAGAGTAAAAAGGAAAATGGCAGTTATCTTGCTGTGAGCTTGCTGTCCTTAATTTCCCCCTCTGCTTCAACTAGTTGTAGTTTATAGTATGTTTTGAAGTAGCGGAAGAAGTTTGTTCTGAAGCTCAAATAATTGGTAATACAGCTATGGTGTTCCCCATGCACAGTGACCTCTCCATAGGTGAACAAATGCTAACATGTGCCAGGCAGAACTTAATCCGCTGCAGAATTGACCTGTGGCCTGTGGTTAGAAGTTCACACAGGTGGCAATGAAAGAGCAAGTGCTCTTTAATGTTCAGTAAGTTCTGGTTATGAAAACCAGATTTATTCTTTTAATGAATAGGTTATTTGCCCTTTTCTAATCTGCCAATCTCTCAAATGCAGATGTTCTGAAAACTTTATTGCAAAAGCATTTCTTAAGAGATTATCTTGTAAAAGCTCTTTCTTTGGGAATTTTATGATGGGAGTTTTTTTTAGCTTCTCTTGATAATATTTAGCAGATAAAAGCACAGAGGTGAGGCAGCAAATACATCTTTTCAAAGTTGCTGAGCACTGCGTGTCAGGTTCTGGTGGCTGAGGGAACTAAGTGGCTGAAACTGGTTGGGAGTCCGGGTCTTACAGGATGTGTGACCCCGGGGCTGTGCATAATTCCCACTCTGTTCCCCTTCTGAGTTGCAGCAGTCTGTAATAAATGCCTTGTGCTGAGGAAAGCAGAATGGCTCTTATCAGTTTCACAGCTGCTCTAGGTAGGCTTACAATTCTGTAAGAGATACGGGCTCATTATGAAGCTGAAGGTTTATTTTAATAGCTATTAGTTAAAAAACTCATTTACCAGCTTCTTCTACATACTGACTGCCGTACTCTGTTGAGGCTGTTTTCTTACAAACTACTGATAGATAAGGAAAAGAAGAAATGCTGAGAAGCAGATGTTGCATGACCAAGTACCCAGCTGTGTGCTAACAAAATGAATCTCATGGTGATTAGTTAACAATTCCTTGGCAGTCAGAGGCATGTGTAAAACAGTAAACACAGCATGGGGAAATAATAATAATAATTTTTAAAAAACCCCACCACCCAGCATTTTCTGAGCTTAAAACATTGGCAGCATCAGCTCAACCATCTGTGTTGCTGAAGAGCTGACTGTGTTGTGGGTAAGTCATACCAAGGTCAGCTAACTGACTTAGAAGCCCTTAACCCTTTATTTGTAAAATGTAACATTTTTGTTTTCTAAGCATTGTGATTTAAGTGAGAGACACTCCTTAAACTGCCACTACAGGAAAAGAATCGTTAGTGCTCTGGAGCGTTCTGTGAAGGTGTTTAGCCAACAGCAGCAAAGCCTAGGAACAGAGAAAAGAAAGACAGGCAGCCATTTGACAGTAACTTCAAGTTGAAGGTTAACTCTGTCCCTGGAACGGAGTTGCCATTGTTGTATCTATGGGTGAGTGCCTGCGAAGGAGGAAGATAAAGATTCTTATGACCTTCTGGCCATATAATTTAGAGCTGCGGCAGCAGTTACAAGTCTGCCCTCTGGAATAATTCTCCTCTGCAGTACCTCTTTTTCTTCTCATTAGAGAAATAAATGAAGATATACTATGCTGTGAACGCCATAATGTTTCCCTTTTCACCTGCCTCAATACCCTTCTTGCCACCACTGTCTAACAAAACAACACAGCTGTGTGCTTCTGACAGTTTTCCTGTGGTTTTTTTGAAGAGTCAGTCTGGAGAAAGCATGTCAGTGGTGAATGCTGCTGCATAGCACGTGGCTATGGGGGGATTTATTAGATCAAAGATGTATTTACAAAGTACAACATTAACATTTAGATTCCACAGCAGCTACTCTGGTGCTAAGGCTGGTTTTAGACCTGTTTTCATGCAGACAGGTGGTGGGAAGGTACATGGACTTTCAAGTCAACTGCTGAAATGGATCCATGTGTTCACAGGGTGGCTTTGTGAAGTGTGGCCCCGTGGGAAGTTCCCGTGGGTGCAGATTTAAATTGAGCCAGACTTGGTGCTTGGGGATGCGAAGAATTGCTGGAAGGGAAGAGTTGTTGTCGGGGGTTGGTTAGCTGGCTTTGGTTTTATCTTGCATACTGGCTGTCATTTCTGAACAAAGCTTTTTCTATGGTAGAACTGGTTCCAGCCTTTTTTGCATGTGCTGGATACCACGAGGGCATCAGGAATAAAAACGTATTTCCTGCAAGATATTGGAAACACTTGTCTGATAACGTAACAAGAAGCATAAGGTTTTAATTTTTTATTGCTTTATGTGATTCTGTCATGTGCAAATAATCTGCATAAGGCATAAGCCTCTTTACCAAGACATGTTTCCCAGCCTCTCCTCTCTACCATCAGATGGAGGTGTTACATTGTCCATGTGCTGTTTACCTGATTACTGAACAGCTGGGTTCAGATTTTAGCTCAGAGATGTGATTATGCATTTGGAGGCTTTGATAATAACCTATCTTAAAATGCTCTGGAATAGTGGGGGCTTTGATTCAGTATTAAGACTGAAAGTGTTGAGTACTATGGCTTTCTTCTCTAGTGCTGCTGTGGAGGCATCACATGTATACATCCACATGGCATATTGGCTAAGATAATTTATGGTATCGTTAAGAGCTTTTAAAATGTAAGTAGGCTTTAAAACTTCTTTAAGTAACTTCACCATGTGAGAGCATATGCAAATAATAAAACTTTAACACATCAATATATATGTCGTGTTAATTTTTACTACTGCTTACAAATACTGTGCTTCTGGGTGGGTTTTTGTACTTCAAGGATATACTGGGTTGCCAGATAATTGAGGTTATATTACATTTCAAACAAAAAAATATTGTTTTCTGTAATCCTGACAGCAAATTCCTTGATGAACTAAATCCAGAACACTGACTTCATGCAGACAGTAAGTTTCTGCCCAAGGAAGTAAATAATTGACATTAATTACATTATGGAAAACCCAATCATTGCCTGTTATATACTGCTTCTTGTCAGATGTCAGAAACATGTACGTGGTGCACAGCATATGGAAAGCAATAAAAGGTAATTATACTAATTATCTTAAGTTCCTCAAAGTAGCTCTCATCTAGAAAGCTGAGCTGTGTTTCCCACTAGGCTCAGTCCCTTGTTCCCAGGAAATGCCAAGGTAAAAGATGCAGCGGTACAAAGTGAGCTGTTACTGGAATAGTTAGTTCAGTTCAGCAGCTCTGTGAGGGCTGAGAGGGTTACACCACAGGCTTCACTTCCAACCTGCTGCAGGTCTTGCTCCATGGATAGCAAAGTCCACTTAACTTCCTTGCCTATTGACAACATTGCGTTTCCTCTCGTGCTTCCTTGTGTGTCTGTTGCTCATCCAGCAGCAGCTCAGCATCTGTGGCAATGTGTGGCTGGTGAATAGGAAAAGTGCTTGTGCCAGGATGCTGATGCTCCCTGGTGCCAGCACTGCCTGGTGTGGTGACCCAGGCTGTGCTGCTGGCCAGAGCCCTGTGCCCAGGAGAGTCTGGGTATGGCTGAGCCTCAGCATGGCTCTTGACTAACCTGTCTGTTGGCCTCTTTTCCTTTCTTTACCTCTTGCTATTAAGCTAAATCAGAACAGTAAATATTAAAGTAATTCTCAGTTCAGTAGATACTGTTTATGGAAAGAAAACAGCCAAGTGTTGAAATGTGGCCTCACACGTACACAGCGCTTCTGAATCTTCTACATTTTTTGCCTGCTACTAGCATTGCTCCAGAGAGAAAACAGTATCTAACTAGGTTATAATAATTGTACTTTGGGGGATAAATAGGCCATTCTTTTAGAAATCTAATAGTTGAGCTTTGTTCTTAAAACAAAGTTGTGTCTATTTTTGTGGTTTTGCTGTGTACTTAATCTGTAGGATACGAATTGTTCAACTGTTGGATTTACTAAATCACTTTTATTTCACCCACCTTCCGAGCCCTCCAGGGTCCAAACGCTTTTATTTGTGGAACATTTTTGAGTGGGAACAATAATGAAGCAATGTGGTTTTTAAGTAAATTGGAAGTCATCAGTATCTCTGCGTTCTCTATAAATTTAGAGCTACTGCATTGTTTTGCATCAACATAGTGGCTCCTGCTTTACGTTGCAAATTCTCTGCCTGCATGACCATAAAAGTAAATTATGAACAGTCAGTTAGGACAGGAGATGTAATCAGTTAAAGCTTAATGAAGCTTACACTTCAGAGCAGGCTCATCTGGTAAAATACTACGTTGGCTGAATGGCTGCTGCAAACGGGTGGTTTCATAATTGCATTTCAAGTTAGGTCAGTAATGCATTCTTTTATCTTGATGATACCTTGTTACAGCCAATCTGCCCTCGGTCACTGCACATTTGTCGCACAGACCCGCTCTCAAGGAGCAGGAAGGTTGAGGAGCCCGTCTCTGTGTTGGAAACCTGTTTGTTGAGGTGTGTCTGAACCTCTTTATGTCCCACCAGCCGTGGTACTCTCTCCAACATGTCCAGTGCACTCCGTTGGTTGGCACCTGTGTTTGCAAACATGGGCAACAGCTATCTGGAAGTTCAAAAGCTTTCTTGAACCTAGTGCTGAACACTGGGCAGAAGTTTGTTGGGTGTTCAGATGCTCAGGGGCGAACTCGGGTGGGTGAGTGCTCACCACAGTACTTGCAGCAGTTTCTGAGCCCAAAAACTCATCTTTGCTCCTCCTGGAGGAGGAGTGTGTCAGCCTCAGCTGCCTGAGTTTGTTAGAAATGTAAATGAATATGCCAAACACTGGAGGTGAGCACACTCATTGCTTCCAACACAGCTTCTGTAGCTTTCAGTGGTGATTTACACCACTCCCATGACTTGCTTGGGAGCTTGAATCAACACCTTAGAAGCAATTGTGCCAGGTTAACCACTCCAATCCACCTTCTGCATGAAGAGCTGTGAAGGGATGCACCAGGACTGCCTGGGCAATTTCAGTTCTTGCTTGTACTTTGCTAGGAAGCAATTGAATCCCAAAGGCTGAGCAGTTCCTCTTGGCTGGCATCTAGCTCTTCACATTTGCTCTCCTCACAGAAAGCACTATTTAATATTTAATTGAAAATCCTGGGTGCTGTAACTGAAATCTTATTAAATGAATAGTGATGAAATAATAGGATATGCTGTGCAAGGGAAAAGATAAATTCCTTTAATTTTTAATACTGCACGGTGATTAACTTAACACACAGGGAAATGTTCTTTCCTTATGTGATTACTTCAACAACAACGACAACATGCTGTTAAGGTCATAAACACAGGCTTACCTGCAAAATTAAATTACAACAGAATGGTAGTTCATTGACTGAAACCTGTGGGATTCATGGGGGCAACGGATAAATGTGTGCTTGGCCCATGTGAATAGGAGAGGAGCGTGCTTGTGTCTCTTGGTGTGCTTTGCTGGGAGCTCACCCCTGTTCTGCAGGTTGCTGAGATGTGTCTTCCAGCTCCTTTTTTGTATTTTTCACTTGTAGCTGTAGTGCCAAGTACAGAATGGAAAAGATACTTGACTGACATCTTCATACAGGTGAAAGAGGGAGTTACCTGATTTCTGAATTGGTATATTTGTGAAGTATTCTGAGCAATGTTGGCAGGTCTGGAATTACTGTATCTTTCTTTTAGCTTACTGTGTAGTAACACTTGAGTTGGGTATGTTTACTGTAAAGCTACACAGTGGATGTTCATTACTTTCTCAGAGGTGTTCTGGGGAAAACTTTACATCTTGTAAAGATCCTTCAAGGCTGTAGGTTAACCACAGTTGACACTAAATGCTCTTTTGTGCTAAAGTCACTTTCATGTTTTATTTTTATGAAATTGGTGTGATTTAGGCAAGTTAAAAATTGCAATGCTGTTTATACCAGCACATTAAAGTGTCAGCATTGATACTTCTGTGTAACAAGCTTGTATTTTACCAAGAAACAGGCAGAAAAATCTGAGGAACATAAACCTATTTCCAGCCAGTTGTGCTTTGCAATGAGTTACCTGTGAGAACCACACTGCAGCTTATGCCTGGTGTGTGTTCCCATGGGCGCTGCCCTGGGCAGTTTGCAGGGACTTCTCCCATTCTTACTGGAAGGTTGCAGGGCACACAACATTCTTGGCTTTTGTACCATACTGAGTGAAGTATCTCAATACAGAACTGCAGTGTGAGCTCTGAATCAGGCATTAACATCAGCCGTGGCCAGTGCACATCTGGAGTTACAGGGATTTTGCTGACTGTATTGTGCAGAGCACGCTGGGGGAAGTGTGTGTTGTTTTCCAGTTAAACTGTGAGCTATCTCTAATCAATGCCACTGTGACATGGCACATCTGTTAATTTGATCAGAGAAGTGCTGACCTGTCACTTAAATGTTGGTGGGTTTAAGTTCCTGGGAGATCACACAGTGAGGCACAGCTGTGTGATCAGCAGCTTGAATTTACTGCTGAACTGCCTCTCTAGTGAAGCACAAGCTCTGTTGGGAACACCCCAGTCTGCCTCTGGGAATGTTGAGACTTCCTAAGCTCCTTGAAAAGCTGGTTTGAGATGCTCCAAATCCTTTGTGAAAACTGCCTTATGAGACTGTTCCTCAGAACAGGAATTGCTCCTTTACCTGTGTCTCCAGTGCAAGTGGGGTCCCTGCCTGGCTGGAGCGTGGGGGAACCTGCAGTCAGTGGGCTGGGGAGCCTGACAGAGCTGCATGCTCAGGAAGCCCATCAATGACATTTCCACAGAGGCTAATGTGTGGAAATGAACCATGCTGTTAGGAGGACTATGGTACTTGAAAGCAATGTAAAGCAGGGACATTTGGGAAGGATCTGGTGTCTGAGAGCTCAGTTTGCTGGAATGTAAGTTTGTTTTATGGGTCCAAGTACAACAGACCTTGTGCTGCCATTCACAGCTGAAGGACACCTTTGCTATGAACACCTTCTGCTGCCTGTGTCGGTCACCCAAGAGATTTGTTCTGTTCCAGGAGAGCAAACATACGGTGTCTTTGTGAACACAGTATCTTTGTCAGGTTCTTACTCTGCCAAACTCCCGTCTGAAATAGGTTAGTGGGCCTAGATATTATGCAGAGTGTAATTGCATGTCTTGCTTCCTATGGAAAGCAGGCTATAAATAAACCTGTCTATGATTTGCATAAGTTCTGTTCTAATCAGAACACTCGGAAAAAAAGCCCAAACCAAAAAAAAAAAGGTCTTGGCATGTGAACATGTACCCTTATGCTGGAAAAACAGTGCCAAGTCCCAAGCAGATTAAATTGCTTGTGTAACACAGAGCAGCTGCAAGGACATTTTTCTTTGGGGCTGTGACTGAAATGTGTCATTCTATAGAAGTGCACGCTGCTTAAGGAATAAGATACGGTGTGTTATACATCCGTCAGTGTCTGAAATGGGATGCTGTGTTAGAAGCACGAGGGCAGACAGTTTTTGCTAAACTCTGCAATAGGTTAACCTGCAAAAGTACCCTATGTGGAATCCCTTGTTGAGGTCTTGAAACAGTGCTTACTAAATGTTCAGATTTGCACATCAGCTGCAGATCATCAAAGGGGAGCATTAATATTAGAACAGTTTTGGGACTCGAGTAGCATTTTGTTCAGTTGTGTATGTTAATTGTGCTTTCTAGTCCAAATTGGTTTGTTCGCTGTCTCAGTAAATCATTTTCTCTAGTGTGAATAAACTAAACCCTCACATTGTAAATTCAAGGGAATGAATGCAAGATTGTTTATAAATCAGGGACAAACAAGCCAAAGTTACCCCAAGGAAAATCACCTCTATTGTATGGGTTACTTATCTTTGTTTTGAGGGTGTTCCACTTCTGTGTCTGCTCAATTAAGAGCAGACTAAATGATTAATGTATTATTATAACCTGTGACAGCTACAGAGGACTCTTGATGTCATGGCTCCAATGTCTGTATTTGACTCTACAGTACAAGTGTTGCAGTAACAGATACTACTCACGCCAGACAGCCTCTGTAGATGTAGTGAGTTAGCGATTAAAACTCAGCAAGGGATTGAGTCCGTAATTAAGCAGTCTTAATAAAATGCTGTTACCAAAACAACCTGTATTTTTAATGTTTTTAACATATTTGCATATTACTAAATTGTAATTGCTGCTTTGACCCTTCAGATTGTTGTGACATGCTCTTTTAACATGTTTGAGCCCGTTTGTGTGTGGCTGCACAGGCTCCATCACGTGCACACTGCTTCAATCAGATCATACTCTGTCCTGCTCAGTGTGTGTGTATTCAGCTACTGTCAGGAGGTCAAAAACCTTTTACCTCTTTTGCTTTACATTTCCCTCTTACTTTGAGAGGTGTGGTTAGATCTTGCAAATCTACATCTTATTTTGTGAGGTGTTCCAAGCTCCCAGGGTGTGTTCATTGAGATTTCTAGATATCCTTGTAAGTCCTTGTCTTTATCCTGAACTTGGTGATGGTGGAGGCTTACAGAGTGCAGGTTATCTGGATTCCTGTCCTTTATCATCAGTGCAAACACATCCTATTTGAGATGGAAATTGTGTGCCAATCAGCAGATGGAGTGAGGAGGACTATAAAATGAGGAGGACAGGAACAAGCAGAGTGACAGTGGAGATGAAGAGAGTGACAGCTATAGCTGGAGCTAGATGCAAGGATGCCTTTCCCTACTGACCGGCAAGGAGGACAACTTCATCCTGTGCACCAACAGTGATGTCTCAAGAGTCACTTTCCATGCTTTCTTCACTGACTCTTCCTTCCAGCTATTGTACTAGTGTCAAAATGCAAAATGCTGCCTGTGAGCTCAGAGCAGAGCATATGTCTGCTTTTAGGTTCTACCCCTTGGTAATTAAAACCAAATTCTCTGCAGCGAGTCTTAGTTGTTTCAGAAAGCTATAAAAATGCTCCATCTTTCGCATGAATTGAGTAGGATATATGCTGCCTCCCAGTGAAGCACAGGGAAAGATGTTGAGAAAAGTAGAGAATTAAAAAGATTTCTTGATGATAGAGCAAATCTTTATAAACAGGGAAAGTATTGGTGTGTTCAGTGCTTCTCTTAAGAAAATACCAGCTCAAATAGAGGAGAGGAAAGTCTCCACACCTAATATAAAAAGTCAAACTGTTCTCTTGTGGCAAGTTCTTTCACATTTTCCCTCCCCAGTGTTAAGTTGAAGGAAATTACTATGTTTTGTTTGCATTTGATTTGGAACCCATTCATTGTTTCAAAGTATTTGAGTTCTATTTCTGTCTCCTTCAGTGTCTGTATCAGAATGTCTTGTATCAGCAACAGCTGTACACTTCTTTGTGCCTTGCCATTCTCCTATTTACTAATGGTATATTGAAATATTTAGTGTTACGGGAGGAAACACTACCCAGTGGTAACTCCCGGCTGCTCCCGTGGTTAAGGGATTTTTATGTGCATGCAGTGTGTTACTGTAATCGTATCTGATACTACTGTGCTTGAAGCTGGCACCTGAAAGTTTGGACTTCTTTACCCAAAGGATTTTCATGTAAAAAATCCTTAAGGTTGTAGGCAGAAAATGTATTAGGCTGTGCAAGCTTTTGCTGCCAGTGCTCTGCATAAAACCATGACAGCTGCTGTTACTCCGGAGAAGTGGTGTATAGGCTGGGAATGTCTGTAGACATAACAAGATACAGGAAACAAAGTGTTGTCCACCAGTAATTGCCACTATTTCTTGTCATTTTCGGTATACTAACCTTTTATTTTACATGTACATTTCTTTTTAGACTGACTCCACTAAGTGTATGTACTTATCTTCATGAAAAGTATCTCCTCATGAAATTGTGCTAGACTCTAATGCAAGGTCTTGTAACTGAAATAGCATGGCTGCAAAGTGCTACTTGTTTTTGAGTCCAGTGGAACCTTTATCCATTGTTCTCCTACATATGGGTTTCCAAATGCAGCTGGACTTAATGGGCAACTTCTTCTGCAGTTCCAAAGTGGTGTGTGTCCCCATTCTGCTGGACACCCCATCTGCAACAGCTCTGTGCTCATGCTTCTCGAGCCCTGGCAGCCCAGGGCCCTGCACTCGAGCTCCTCCAATGCTGTCCTGGTTCAGGATATGTTCTGGCCTGGGAGAGAAATGACTTTTCTTGAAACTACCTAAAAGCTAAAACATGTTTGCTTTTGGTTGTAGTAAGATGGATGCTGCTCTCTGTGGTGTTGCCCCCCCTATTTCCCACCCATAAATGTGTTGTGCTGTAGAAGTGGGGGAGGCAAGCTCTATAAAGTGCTTCTTTCCTGTTAAAAACCTCTTGATTTTGCAGTAGTGAATCCTTATTCTTCACTTCCAAGACTCAGCCAGCTATGATGCATCTATTTGCAAACGGAGGCAATTGTTAGTTGGGTAACAAGTGTTATTTTCACACACTAACCACATGGCACTGAAAGACTCCATCTAAACACCATCAACGTTCTGCCAATGTTTTCCTCCTTCTTCCTTCTGCCCTAAACAATAGATTTATTTATTTTTTCATGGTAGATCAGGAACCCAGCCATGGATATTCATAATCCAGAGGCTTCTGTTACAGTTGACTTTGCTGTTTCTGTACTGCCAAAAATAAAAACCTGGAGGACTGCATGCAGGCTTCCACTGTTTATATTTCATCATCTCTTGTCCTTCTCAGCTCCAAGTGTTTTTCAGAGTAAACAATGCATTATTTGTCAATGCTTTTGTATTTCTTATGGATTGTTTGGCAATACACCTTCCAAAGCATCTTTCAGGTACCTTCAGAGGTTGAAATGCTTTAATGAGAAAGCTCATAAGCACAAAGACAACGGATTGGTTCATTGGCAGAATATCTTCAGCCCTGAAAGATTTCAAGAAACAGTACAGCATAGTATGTTGTGATGCTCAAGAATGAGATGGAGAACCTTTGTCTCCCTGAATCAGTCACCACCTTGACTGAAGATCTTAAGGCATTATTATCCTATAAAGGCTTATGTTGATCGCCTCTCTGATCAGTTTTAGTAATGACTGATGTCCTACATCTGTGAACCAAAAATCAAAACTCATTGCTATCAGTGGTTTCTGAGTGTATTTTGTATTGGTAATAAAAAGATCATCCCTCAATTGAAGCGGGATCTACATACTGTAATGTTTATTTCTTAAATCTGGATAAACAGGTTTTAATTGATTTCAGAAGTACCATGAAACACACTTTCAGTGTTTTGAATGCTGTAGCAAATAATTTAATACTGTAAGGCTTATCTCTACCATAACTTCTGTAAATAAAGAATATATTGCCAAGAATTTATTGGTCAGCATATAACAAACAATTAACCAAGCCTGTCAAAGTAAACCTTTTTAATACTTTTCAGTTAGTGAGTCATGTTTAATGGATTATTGTGGCCATGAAGCGCCTTGAGATTTTTGTCTGTACAATAGACCCAATGTAAATTCCTCTATGAATTGTTCTGCATTTATCATGTTCATGTAATTAGATGAATCTGACTTGCTCTTTCATTTTTTTCTGAATTTCCAGAGTATCTTTAATGACACAGCCGTAGTTGAGCTCATGAAAGATCCTTAATTCAATTTTCTCTAAAGAAGATTGACACCACTAATATTTAGCAACGTACCAACCTTTATTTCACAGCATGGTAATCAGCAAATGCTCTGTGCTGCTCCTCTTCAGCACAAAGAAACAAGACCTGCTTATTGCAGTTAAAGTTTGTGGATTAGTTTCTGTTACTTGAGGGACTTTAATTCCTTACTCTGCTGCTTGAGCAGGTCCTGCTGCTTGTCAGTGAGCTCTCCTCCAGTCCCACTTGCTTCATTCTGTGCCATTGCACTGAATTTCCCACGCGTACCGGTTGGTCTTGTGTTGTTACTCTAGACCTTGGAGTATTTGGTAGAGATTTGTAAAATCAACCTCATAAATGTAGCTGTTTGCATAGTTCTTCACTATTTATTGGATGTTCAGTTCTTGGATGTTCAGTTCTTGACCACAGCAAAATGGGGAGCAGACAGCTTGAGAGTTAAGCAGAGCAGGTTGGGTTCACCAGCAAAACCTACCCTGAGTCTGAATCTCTCTCTGTAGGACAGTGGCATGCTGAAGGATAATGATTTTCGTGTGACTAGTGCTTCCTAAATATCTTTGTGATGCAATTAAAAAGCATGGTACAATAAAGCAAATGGATGGCAATTTCCTCTGAGCTTTCTGAGAGTCGGGATGTGTTCAGCAGGGCTGTGTACAAACGCTCATCTGAAGGGAAGAACAATGTGAAGGACTTTGCTCCAATTGTCCTTTGCCTGAGAGTTTTGATACATTTTAAAATACCCTTTTTCCCTTTAATAACATATTTTCTCCAGATGCTGGAATAACTGCCAGAACTGTGTAACAAGACTGATTTGGATTTTCTGCCCACAGATGCCGTGTGAGTCCACATCTCCTCTCTGTGTTCGCTCTACTTGTTCCCGAGTGTCTTGCTCATCTGTGTATGTTCATCACCTAAACCTGAGCTCTCTGCTCTTACCTTGGCTGTGTCACAGCTGATGCTGATCCTGTGCCTGTGGCTCTGCTCTACAGGGTTTCATGTTGTCTAATTTTTTTGAGGGGACACTGGTGTCGATGGCAGAGTGCAGCACAGCTTAATAAAAATACCTTTGCTGTCCGTGCCTTCAGTCAAATAATTTAATCTCTGCAGACACTTGGCGGAGGGGGATTCACACAGCCCCAGGAGGCTTTACTGAGATTCTGTTAATGAATATTTGAAAGCTTTTTGTAAGTTCTCTTACAGAAGAATTTAAGATATAGCTTAAAAACACCTTCTGCTTCCAGCATTATTCTGAATTGTAATACCTCCTACCTATCCATATTCCCAAATAGTCCAGCTCAGCTTTATCTGTGCTCATCAGCTTCTCATCCTCAGGACTTTCCCTTCCCTCACCAAACAACTCTCCCACGTCATTCCCCAATTCTCCATCTGCTGATAAACAGTGTCAGTCATTTCAGAAGAGTTTGGTTCCTGATGTCTGTTGGTCTGCACCCAAACCAAATCCCTACAGTGAGAGGAAAGGTACGAAGTCTGTCAGTATGGCCAGAACAGATTAAAATACATTTTCACTCTTTTTTTTTCATGCTCTTTAATAATCTAAGGGCTTTTTTTAGTTTGCCTTTGTAAAACACATCATTTGCATTTCACATCCAAAAATAAGCTTCTAATGCATTTGGCTCTTCTCCCACATTTGTTCTGGGAAATGGAGTTTCATTCTTTACCTTGTCTGTTCTGTTCATTGTCAGGGAGAATTCATGTCTGGTGACAGATTGCTGCTTTTGGACAAATGTCACTACCTACCCGTGACAGAGCAAATCAAGATGCCCACATGGTATCCAAACCAGGGACCCGCCCACTATGGCCCTTTGGAGAATCTTTGCTGAATTAGTCAATGGTTGGCCTTTTCTGATGTCAGGTCTGGCAATCAAAAGACGTGATTCATATAGACTTTGGGAGCAGAGCAGTGTGGACCTACTGCTATTTGAGTCTCATTAAAAGGCAAAGGAGCAGAAGCCTACGTGTCATTCCTGAGATGATTATCTGCTTTTGGTCTTTCCAGCATCCTTACAACAACTTAATTCCAAAGCTGCTGGTAATCCCTGGATGACATGTAGGTGAACACGTCCATTTTCTTACTCCTGTCTCCTAGAAAGTAGTGCTTCACCCAGTGGTGAGCTTGAGCAGAGAGCAGCCCATAACAGGACCAGGATCTCTGTTCTCAGACGTATTGCTGGCCCAGATGTCGTCATCACCTCTGCTTTCTTACTGGCTTGAATTTTCCTGGAGATCTCCTCCCACATGTTTCTTGTACTGGAGTGTAGGTGTGTGTTTGCCAGGTGGGCAGCACTGCTGCACAAGCACTGAAGGCTGTCTTACTGCAGGGCTTTTCCATCTCTTCCATGTTCTGTGAAGACAGAGGTTCTCTCAAGTGCTTTTAGAAAGAATTTCTTGTTCAGTGAATGTGTGTGTGGATCTGTAACTCGTGTTCTATGTGACGAGTTGCTGAAGAACACTGTAATGCTACACACAAATTATAACCTTGGTTTCCTAATGCCACGTATCTGCTTTGTGTAGCTGAACATTTAAGTGGCTTTTGCTTAGTCATGTCAAAGATTGTTTAATCTTGCTGTATGTATTGATGGCCTAGTTTTAATTAAACAGTAACTGTTTTCCACTTGAACAACCCTGAGAATTCCTATTTTAGTTAGCCTCTTAGACCCAAGCCATTTAGCAGCTTTATTAGCCCTTGATGCATGTTTCGTGTGGAATTTTCACATTTGGTGTTGTACAACATCACACAGCCGAGTGTAACCTTGGCTACTGTGGAATTCTGTCTGCATTTATGACATCCTGAATTTACAGGATGGATTCTGTTTGCATTTCTCCTCATCTTTTCTCGATGGGAACAAACAGAATTGTGCAGCGGTACCTACTCTACATGTTGTTCCTTTAATGCTTAAACCCCGCTGTGGGCAGTAGGGCCGAGGTCAGTCGCGGGGAAGGAGGAGTGAGGGAGGGGGGCTGCAGGCCACAGCAGGGTGGGACTCAGCTCAGCTCGGCGCTGCGGCCCGCCTGCCCCCGGGGCTCGGCCCCGGCTCTCTCGCAGCTCACGGGCGGCCCCCAGCCGAGGCCGCGGCTCTGCAGCGGTGCTGGCAGCCGGGGGCCCGGCGGGGCGGCCCGGGCCCGCAGCCCGGCGGCGCCGGGAGGTGGCGGCAGACGGCCGCGGGACCGGCCCCGCCGCCTGACCGCTGGGGAGCGGGGCCTGTGGGGCCGCTCCTCCCCCAGCCCCCCTGCCCCAGGCCCCGCTCCCGCCAGCCCTTGTCGGGGGCTTTTGGAGACGCTTGGTTGGGTTTTTTTTCCCCACTTTCGTTCACCAGTGGAACTCGGGAGGCTGCAGATGGGCGTTTAAAAACATTTTGCTCCAAGAGTGAGGGGCTGCAGTTCCCTTTTACTATCTGCTCCCTTAAATACGCTTTTTATGCTAAAGGTTACAGCCAAAGTATAAACCCTACTAGTGAATTACATAGTTTAATAAATAAGTCACATGCCTTCAATAAACAATTACTTTCAAGAATCACTTTTATATTTAATAGTAAAGTGTTTTTCCGTAAGTTTGAAGGAAAGCCACCGTGTAGTCACTGTTTGCCCATCAGCAGCATTGCAGTTACTTGCTAGCGTCTAGATGCCACTGTCTCCAGGAGGTGTTGGCATGGAAACTTCACAGTATAGCTCCCATTTCGTGGGGTGAATACGATGTGCTGTGCCTCCAGAAAGTTGTCACCTCTGTCTGTGTGCATCACAATGAAATGGAGAGTTCCCACGTGGTCTTCAGAGTGATCTGTGGGGGTTGTCGCAGATACTCCATGTACTAACAGCATTAGCCAGGCATGCTTGTGACATTATTTTGGTGTGACTGATTATTGGAAAGCAACATAAAAATCTTCACAGATTGAATTCTTAGAATATATCTGCATATTTCAACTTGGAGCTTTGCTGTTTTACCAATGTTTGCTAATCTAGAAGTGGACTTCTTTGGGTTCTAGTAGCACCACGGCGATACTCATGTTTAACACATATACTTCAGCGTTTCCATGGCAGGTTGGATGTATAAATAGCTACTTTCGTCCTGCTTAGGTACAGCAGCAAAAGCAGATTTACCGTTGCAGTTTATGGTGTGACGGGAAATGAAAGCCACTGCCCCCAGTTTTCACAGCATCTCTGTCACTCATACTTGCCTCTGTCCTTCACAGCTCTGTATTTTGCTGCAGTGGTACTCGAGCCTTTTTTGTCTTCTGCAGTCACTTAGTTTTCCATACCAAACTGCAGCGTGCATATCGTTTAAACAGTTCCTTTGTGGTTAATTTAAATTAAAACTGAAAACAAGAGGCTTGTACCTGTTCTTCTTGCAGAACTCGAATGGCATAAAGTACATTATTCCTCTTGACTGGTCCTTGTGTTGCGTGTGTCATCCTTCAGAGGCAGTTCAGCAGCACAACAAACACCAACCTGACACTTATTAGGTCATTTTAGAGAGTCTGCTACATGAGGTTTTCCTAAAAGCCTGCGTGACACATGTAAAGGAGCATGTTCAGCTCCTGAAGGGGGAAATATCTGGCCTTTGTGTAAGAACACGTTCTGGAGGTTGCCTAAAGCATCCTTATTATTACTTCATCTTTCTGTTTTCTAACGCACAAGATTCTGTGTGGTTTTCTGTCTTCTTTTTCTCTGCCTACTGTTTTGTTTGACTTTCCTGTTTTCCCCAGGCAATCCTTTCCATCTTCAATTTAGTCATCTTGGTTTCTTTAAGGTTTTAATGTTAAGATTAACCCTTCAGTTGTCAGCATATCCTCAGTAGCAGCTTTGCTTTTGCCATTTTTCCTTGGACTGAGTTGCTGTTTATTGAAAAGCATTTATGAGCTTTTACATTTCAAAACGTCAAGAGGGTAAGATCAGTGAATAAATAAAGTCTCTGCAATTCTACATCCAGTACAGATTTTTACCTCTTTGCCAAGTTTTTCCACCACACAGTGCTCTGAACGTAGGAAACAACCAGATTTGTCGGCCTGAGTCAGGCAGCACGGAGCGATGTGCCGGAGTGAAATCCGCCTGTGTTGCTGAAGTGCAGTGCTGGAGATGCAGCTTTGGCACAGAGATGGATGGACTTGTTTAGTGGTAAAACATTTTTGTATGTTGAGAAACCATCTTGTCTACAGACAATAAAGCCATTTGTAGTAACAAATGGAAAATGTTTCTCTCACTGGAGTTGACACCATTTGCTTTCATTTTCCATGACATATTTAGCTCATTATGCTGTAGGAAGCAAATCCAAAGTTTTATGAAGAACAGCTCATGATGGCAAAACAAAGGTTTGAGCTGGGGACTTGCTGTCGTAACAGTGAAGAGCATCGGGCCTGGGGGAGCTGCAGAGCTATTGTGAGTTCCATGTTTGGGAAGGAGTGAGTGGGACAGGGTGATGCACACCCTCCCCACTCCCAATGAGAGTTGCTCTGTCCCCGTGTAACCCCTGGAGAGCTGTGAGGACTGTTCTGGGGTGTCATCTCAGTGCTGCAGGAGGCTTCCAGACTTTAAAATGAATGACAAGTTTAAAGGAGGGTAAGAAATGGCCATTTGGTCTGTACTGGGTGTACTCCCTGTGTTACTGGTACAAGTGTGTGTAGGTGTCGTGGGGTTTTTGTTTGCTTGGGGGCTTAGAGTGATTGCTGTTTGAGCTTGGGTTAACTTACGAACAGCACAGGCCTCTGTGAAGAGAGAGACCATAGATAATCATAGTTTCACTTTCAAATACTTTCCAGTATGCTGCTGTTTTTGTTGGAGAGAAAAGGTGCAACTTCAAATACAGTTTGGTGTTAATGAATGGTAGTAGCCAAGGTGATGTTTGAGACACGAGACATCTGCTTTTAACTTGGCAAAAAGGGAAGGGAAAGTATATACCTAACAAAACCTGCAGCTGGCTTTGCATCAGTGACACATGGTTGGGAAAACTTGGTTAGTGTACTGGAAGGATGTTTAGATTTTGGTTTGTGCTTTTTTTGGTGCAGTTTAAGGTATAGGTGAACTTTGTATTACGACTGATTTGGGTCAGTGCACCATTTCGTTGCAGAGCCTTTCTTGAAGAGAGATGGTCTCTTCAGCAGCTGGTCTCGGCAAGCTTCAGAGACTCCTGTCAGAATCACTCCTACAGCAGGTTTATGCATTTCATAACCTGTTGATGACGTCATTTAAAAGGAGCAGCATCTGTCCCAGCTTTTAATTCCCGCTGTTGTGATACACCAGCGTATGCCTGCTTCTGGCCATTTCCTAGGTTGGGTTTTGAAGACAAAGGCTGAGTCTTTTTCCCTAGAGCTCTGAGTGTTCAGCTGTAGTACATAACTTAAATTTACCAAGGTCACTGAACCCTATTTAATGTGCTTTCTGGGAAGATGACAGGGTACAAAAGATTGTTTTGTACCCTTCTGTCAGAAGGATGAAGCGGTAATACAAGAGCTCAGTTATTTGTGTGCTGAAGGGCCATGGTTATCTAGTGATGTGACAGATTCACTAATGATACCTGACAGAAGTATTGCAAAGGAATAATTGTGGAAAAAAAAGCCCCTCTTGTATCATGCAGTGGTTTTAAAAAGAAAACTCTTTTCTTTCTCTAACATGGAGAATGCAGATTCCCATGTGACAAAATATTGACTCCAGGTGCCTAGCCAGTAGGTGTAAATTGAATTAAAAATATTACCACTCTGTTTTGAAGCAGTTTCCTCTCTGTAGAGACTATTAATTTTGACAATAGATTTTGTATTTAAATACTTTTTATTGATTTCAAAACTACTCCAGAATATTGTCACAGTTTTACTGAGGTTGGATGGTTGCTGCTCAGCTGTGCTTAAAATCACCATGCTGGTTTACACCAGCAGAGAGTCAGGCTTTCCATTCAGGTTGTTGGATTTAAAACAACCTAGTTCTTTCCGTGTTTTGGGTTTTTTTTAATCATTTATAGCAGTGAAATGCTATTTTTTGTTGTAAAATCCTGCTCAGTTTTTACAAGTTATTCTTGTTTGTTGTTTTTTAAGGAAAAGTCATCAACAAAGACTTGCGCCACTACTTGAGCCTTCAGTTCCAGAAGGGCTCCATAGACCATAAACTCCAGCAAGTGATCAGAGACAATCTCTACTTGAGAACCATCCCTTGTAAGTATGTAAAAATCATCCTCATTTGATCTGTTCCTGCTAACCACCACGTAGCTCGAAAGCTTTAAATGCATTCTCTCCTAATCTGGTTTATAGTTTTACCTGGCAGCAGGAACTTCTGTAAATGCCTTTGCTAGGGTAGTTTCATATCTTAAGCTGCCATGAAGAGGTAAAGCCAATACAGACTGACAAAACAACCACAGCTTCAGCATTCAAAGCTCAGAGTATTTCAGGAATATCTGTTTTACTCATCAGAAGTTTGTCAGTTGTTGTTAGAATAACCATAGCCACCGTGGGAAATAAACCTTCTTCAGCATGATCAAGCAGTTCAAACACGTCCTGATTTTTGTCCATACGTTGTTCTTAGCACAAAGAGGAGATGGAGAACTCGAGAGGATCACGTGCTTTAAGCAGAGCAGCACAGCTGGAAAGTCAGTTGCAGGAGGGATTATATGCAAAAAGGTTTGCAGTGGCAGTACAAGGAGGTGACGGCAAGGAGAGTAAGTCAGTGGCCCAAGAAAAGAAGGAAGAAACCATGAGTGGATAAACTTTAGTGTCACAGAAAGAATGAATGAGTCAGAGATTCTGGATGGACCTGTCTCATCAGTTATGCCAACCCTTCTGCTCTGAGCATCTGCTAGCCTCTTCTGGTCCAACCAACACAGGTGTTAACTTGCTTTCAGCAAGGTGCCTAAAGGTGACAGCTCCTGTGAGTGGAGGTTTGTAGAAAACATCATTGAAGGTGGAGGATGCTCTGACAGCTGCCAAATATCCTGTCATTGCATCTCACCCTTCTGAGCCATTTCTTGATTATCATCCTTCACCTTGTCTCAAAGGTTCACTGATTAAAAAGGCTCATCACCAATTGTACTTAAATATTCATTGCACCGAAAAGGTTGTCAACTAATGTTTTGATAACTACAGGAATTCCATTCTCAAGTCAGCATCATTATCATATTCACTGCACCCAAGACTCTGTCTTAAAAGACAATAACAGTGAAAGGAAGCAGCTCTTGTTTATGCTGCCTGAAAATATTGACATATGCCTTTAAAATGCTATTGAGTTACAGACAGTAATGAATCAACAGAGTCCTTTCCAGGAGAGCTTTAATTAATGTTGTAGCCTTGGGAGTCCTGTATTTACAGACACAGATTTGCATTTTGAGAACTTCTGCATTAACACAGTGATTTACTGATGACTTGGGAAAACACCTATAGCTGGGCTTTGGAGAACAGGTGAACTGCACTCTGGATTTAAAGATTAAGAAGTAGTTTTAGTTGTAGATTCAGTGGCCCAAAAGTCAAATGTGCTAGTCACGCTGACCTTGTTACAGATCAGTGAGTTGGTAGCAGTGAAGAGAAGCAGCACCCTTACAGCTGTGTTAAAACACCACAGCTGTTAACAGCTCCCCAGGATCCCAAACTGGGATTGCCTGGCCCAGGTGATATCAGCTTCCACAGACTAAGTATTCAGTTCACAGAGCATAAGAGAGAATATTCTCTAATTACCACCTCACCCAGCTTTTTTCCTCCTCCTTCCTACGTAATTTATTGGCCTAGTTTTTATACATTATTGTTCACTTCCTCACCAGTGTTCTCTTACCTTTCTGGAGTGACATCGTCGTTGTATAAAGATTCTAAAGTACATTGTTTTTAACTGAATTGTACAGCAAGCAGCATGTGGAAAGCTGGCAGCACTTAAGGGTCTTACAAGCATGTTTTCTCTGTCTTTTCAGGCACTACAAGGGCTCCCAGAGATGGGGAGGTCCCTGGGGTAGACTATAATTTCATTCCTGTTGAGCAATTTAAAGCACTGGAAGAAAGTGGAGCCTTGCTAGAAAGTGGAACATATGATGGTATGTTGGTGATGAGTATTAAGTCTATTCCATTAAGCAAGTCTTGCTGTAGCTTGGTACCCAGGAGGTACCACTTTTCCTGCCCACTCATGGTCCTTACACCAGTGGGGCAGCAATGTTTAAGTCTGGTTTTTTTACCTATGGAGTAGTGGTCTTGTTTTGAAGCTCTCCACTAATTGATAAGTTGTCCTTTCAACCAGTCTTAATGCAGTCTGATTTTTTTCCCTGTTGTGTTTGTTGTCTGTGCTTGGTAGAGTTTTATTTCGATGGAATTCATGGCCAGTTTTGTTTAAGCCTTTAAGAGCAGAGCCATGTTCTTCTCAGAGGTGCACATCAAAAAGACACAAGGCAAGGGAGATTCTTGTGCACCAGAGTGGGGGAAAAGGTATTTTGCAATGAAAAATTGAACAGCACTAGATCAAATTGTCTAATCTGTAGCAAGGTTGGTTTTGTTAAATGGGATGGGGGAAAAACCTTGTAATGAGGTAATCAACTGGTTGTCCAGAGGAGCTGTGGAGATTGCCACCATGTGCTTAAATGGTTTGGTGGCAGAGAGAACTTTAATGTTCCTCACATTCCTGTACTCCGGGGTGAGAGGACAGACCGAAACCCACCTTTGTTTAAATTGAGAGAGAGGAGATACCAGTTTGCCAGGCTCAGCCCTGGACATCTTGCCCTCCTGAGTGTGCCCTGGTTGCACATGAGTTTCAAGTAATGATCGGCAGGTTTCTGCTGCTTTTTACTGCTGAGTGGCTTACCTCTTGACACCACAGACTGTAGAGATTGCAAACATCTCACATTGCTCTTTGTATCTAAGTTTATAAAACCTCAAAAGTCATCTGGCCTGATTTTTTTCAAGTGTATAGTTGTCAACTAAATTTCAGGGAGGCAGAACCTGTGCAGCTTTCAGCGAGGCCCAACAGAATGTACCAGATTAGAAACCTGCCTTGATTTTTGCATAAGTTTAACATATATTTAATTCAGGCAACTTTTAAATCTGCATCTAGAAGACTTCTTTGGTAGGTGGTGGTTTTACTGGCACTTGAATGAATTTGATTCACACACACACACACTCCCCAAAGTAAAAGAAAGGAGCAGGTCCAAAATAGAAGATTCTGTGAAAGGCTCTGTAGCTCCTTGTTTCCTGTGTCTCATGTTAACGTCGTTCTCTGGAAATCTCCTAAGCAAATTTAGACTGAACTAACACTTTTATTTTGCTTAGCTGCCCTTTCTCTGGCTGTCACCACTCTGAGCCTCGCCCTCACTGGTATTTTCAGAAGGGTTTCTTCTTTTTTTTTCACATGGTCAAAACCATATCCAGGCACCGAAAGTTACCTCAGCAGGAATTCTGGGAAGCTCTCTTGCTGTGTGCTCAATTCCCTAATAAAAATCATATGAGCAGTCAGGAGAAGAGAGGTCAATTGCCAAAAATTCCTTTCCAGAAAACAACAGATGATTCCTAGTCTTTGTGTTTTGGATTAAAATGTTGAAGTAAAAATCTGTTCATTTTTTTCTCCAGTACAAACCATTTTTAGCTGAAGCTACATTAACAGCTTTGTTTAGCAAGTGTGTTGTGAGTAGAAAATGGTAGAACTGGAGTTGTAAAATCAATTATTTGTAACTGTTTTTATGTAAATAGATACATTATGTTTCTGCACAAAATTAATTTGCTTTTTGTCTTCAGTACATTTCTGTTGCTTCTTGTTACTGTGGCAATCAGTCCCTATCTAGAGTAAGAATAATTGATGTTCACTGTTCTGCTTCTCTCAGGCTGTTCCCTGAGTCTCTTTATGGAGCATTAGTGAATTGCAGAGAAAGTCACAAATCTGTCTTTTGCTTTGAAGACTGGCAGGATAGAAATTGTGAATTCAACCTGCTATCTGATATCTCACAGCATCGTTGGCAAAAAGACAATGTAGGAATAAACAGGATGTGCCTGTTGATTGGGTTTTGATAGCGGTGATGTCTGCTTTAAGAAGCTGTTAGAATTCAAGTCTTTCACCAAAAACATGTTACTTGGGCAATAACACGTTCACTGGCAGCACTTCCAGCAAGTATCAGTACTTCAGTGACCTTCATTTCTGTCTCATTGTCAGGTAACTTTTACGGCACTCCGAAGCCTCCAGCGGAGCCCAGCCCCTTCCAGCCTGATCCGGTGGATCAAGTTCTTTTTGACAATGATTTTGATACCGAGTCACAGAGGAAAAGAACCACATCTGTCAGCAAAATGCAAAGGGTGGACAGTGCTCTCCCTGAAGAGGAGGAAGAGGAGGAAAAGGAGGCAGTTAATGGCAGCGGAGGGATAGGTTGGTTGACAAGGGGAAAAGTTCCCTGAAGTGTTGTATGAATGGATAAGAAGTGCACAAATAACATTCATTCTTGCTTGAACCACTTACTTAGCTTTCTGTAAAGTCTGAAGGAGATTTTCTCCTCGGACTGGTGTTCTTACTTGATTTATGAAATGATCTTTTAAAGAGAAACAGCTGTTCTCCCAGCCAGATGTGCAATTGCATCATAAAATGCACTGCTCGGGAGAGAACATGGAGTGCTGGGTATCGGCCAGTTACATGAGGAGGAAGGAAAAACTTATCCATTCTTCACATAATGAAATGCTTTGCAGGGTATAATTCATACCCTGTAAATGTTATTGTTTCATTTTGAGGAGATTACTGAATTTGTAGGCAGGAGATTGGAGTGAAGTGGTTGGTTTAAGGGGCAACACTAGCTCATACCGTAACATTTCCATCTGATTTTGGTTAAGGGAGCTATCACATAATCAGAAAGTGCCTGAGGGGGAGTTGATGGAGAGAAATGAAGCAGAGTGCCTGGAGACTGGACCGGTGTCCAGTCGGACCTTTCAGAGATTGGCAGGATGCCCTTTTCCTTTTGCTGTCATGGTTACTCATCTCGAGGGGCAAGAACTGACGGTGGAGAGAAACTGTCACATTGCATTTGCAGATGAATCTGTGTGCTAGTATTTAAGACAGACTTATATTGACCAGATCTGACCCAATCTTGCTAGCTTTAGGGCTGGCAATGCCACAACACAGAGTGCCTGGGCTGGTGGTTAGGTGAAGGTCATGGACATCATTGTGTGTTGGAGCATATGAAGCCATAACCTCAGGACTTGCAGGGTGGAGCCTTGCATTTAAAGTTTTCTGTGGGGATTTTTGGGAGCTTTTTTGTTGTTGTGGCTTGCAGGAGGGTGTTACTTGTTTTATTGGCAGTTTGAGTCTTCTCCACATCTCATTCTGGTGCTTTGAGGAATATTAGTAGGATTTTTGGGTGGGTTTTGATGGCATTACAAGCACAGTTCTCTATGGAGGAGCAGAAACGAAGTGTAGTCAGCTTGTATTTCTGCCAGTGTTTACAGAGTAGGCTCAGACACATAATACAAGGTTAATTCTGTTTGGCAGAGGAAGAGCAGAGTTCAGTGTTTTCATGTCAGCTTTACAAAGTTCACAGCTGAAAAAAAACCCTGGAAAAATGCACATCACACACAAGGATGTGTTTGACATCCACTCGTAGCCAGATTAAGAGGGTGGTTCTTGGTGAGAAACAACATAAACATCTGACAAATAGTAACACTTTCCCTGAACAACTGCAGAAAACAAAGAAAAACATTCAGATTCTCCTGACTGGATGAAACCTGTTCCCAGCTACAACCAGACAAGCAGCTCCATGGACTTCAGGAATTACTTGTCGAGGGATGAAACCCTGGAACCGCTGCCCAAGAACTGGGAGATGGCCTACACTGACACTGGCATGATCTACTTCATTGAGTGAGTAGACTGAGACTGTGAAGGGGTTTCTGTTCCCTTTGGAGGACAGAATTGCTGATGGGCTGCAGTCTGGGAAGCTGCCTGCTGCTCTTAACTCTCCTCTTATGCTCTTCTTCTATTTCCCTGTGAAAAGTAATATATTTCTACTGTTAGAGTCCTTACTGATAGTCATCTCTGTTGCATGCTTGGTACCCTTACCATCACCCAGGAAAGCCTCATGGTCCCAGGTGCAAAGTTAGTTTGTTTGTAGTAGTTTTGTATCTCACAATGTGCAAAGCTGGGTGGGTATTGCTAAGTGAGAGATAACATCATACCAACTTTCACTGTGAGAAATTTCTCTGAAAGCTAAGAGCTTGTTTATTCTTTCTTTGCTGTTTGATTTCCTTGGCTGGCAATATGTGCTTAAAAATGCAGGTAGCATAGATTAAAGCCCAGAAGAGCAAATAGCTGATATGTGCACACGTGAAACAGCCTCAATTATGAATGCTAAGACAAAAATGGAACAGAAACATTACTGAGAGATAAGAGTAAGAGGAGGCCAAAGTGGTTTTTTCCTTTCATGTAGAAAAAGCTGCTATTCCCCCATGAGCTTTTTGGGGCAGGGGAAGGTGTTTGTACTTCTAACATTGCAGATCTGTCCTGGAGAGTCTCCAGTGTGCTGGTACCTCTGAGCATCATTGTTGCCTTTTCTTTCTAGCATTTTGTGATGACTAAGGCACAAATAAAGATTATGGTATCTAAAGGCTACAGTTTGCCCATGGTATTAAATATAGAAAAGTTTCTTTGCTCTGAGGGAGTTCTTTTCTTTTAATGGTGTGCGTTCTGCTCCACAGTCATAACACCAAGACAACCACATGGCTTGATCCACGGCTCTGTAAGAAGGCCAAGGCTCCTGAAGATTGTGAAGATGGAGGTGAGATGTTCAGAATTCATTTGTCAGCTGTGACAGATAAATGTCTGAGTTTATCACAGCTGAGCACGATCCATTACTGCTGTGGTAAAAGCTTCTTCCTGGTACATGTGTCTCTGGAGTAGGCAGTGTAGTGCTGATTGTCCCTAGTTTGGTGGCAATAGGAGTTTACATAAGGCTGGGGAAGTCCATTGGGTATTTTCCCTGCAGTAACAGAATCTGACTGAATCATGGGTTTATGTGCATTCCTGAGAAGGGAATGAGATCTTTTGTTCCACTGACTGTCATTGCTGAGGAGGAAGCAGCATACATTAGTGATGATCTCACTGGAAGTTGCTGTGCAAGTGGAATATGGCAGGAGGAAAAGGTCCATAGTGTAAGAATATAGAAATAATAAAGAAGATGCCACATCATACCTGTTGGTAATGATACTTATTATGTGTGATATTATGTAATATTTGAATGCATAAGTAGAGGGGACAATCTGACTCCTTTCAGCTCTTCATACTGTTGCTTCAGGACTTACAGATGAGCTTCATGATTGGCCTACAGGCAATTCCTGCAACCATTTCCCACCCTGTCATGCAATTCAGTCAGCTAGAAAAGAGGACAAAATAGCTGTGTCTTTGACAAATGCCTGATGTGTTACAAAAGCTGAAGCAGACTCAGAATAACCTGTTATCTTCCTAAATTGCACAGCCTAACCACCATGTATTCATAATGAAGCCAGCTGGAGCAATGGACACACACTGCTGCTTATTAAACATATGTGCAGCTCACCACAGGATAAAAAGAGCCCTTTAAACAGAGAGATGCAGGATATCCAAGTGAACAACATTTAAATTAATAGACCCACTGGGTCTTTTGTCAAACCCCGTGGAGTGATGCTGGTATTAATAATTGGTAACATGCTGTCATATGCTAGGAGAATTCCTGTTACTGTCAAACTTAGGGCAGCCTTGAATAAGATTTATATGGTAATTTCATCCTTAAAATATCCAGCTACCTGCCTGTATCCATTCTTCTAATATTTAAATTTCCATGGTCAGGATAACTAGAACAGTAAAGCCAGACTAATTGGACCTCTGTGTTAACCACTTATCACCTTGACTCAGTAATGAGTGAAGTAATGATCTGCTGCTGGCACCATCTTAACCTGATTCTGAATTCGTAATAAAAAGGAACTTTTCACATGTAACTTTCAGTACTTCTATCAAACAGGTATTTTTATAATGTCCAAGGCAATCCAAGCCCAAGGCACTATCAGCTAGCTTGCTGTGGCTGCAAGAGCAGTCAGGCTGCAGCAGCACAGAGCTGCATTTTGTCAACTTGTCGGCCCAGACAGTCTGTGCTGAATTGGATATGACCAGATGTAAACACATCCTGGATAGTTTTGGGGTATTCCACTAGATTAGAAACATCAGAGTGAAACAGCCTACCACAGGGGAGCTTTCTTCTTATGCATCACAGATGGCTGTTACAGTTCTGACTGAAGGGTTCTTGGGTTGACTGAGGACTGACATATGAATATATACTTCACTATATGAATATAGTGAAGTACCCTGATGTTGTTGAGAGATTAAATACAAGTTGCATTACTTCTGCCAGGTGGTCTGAAACAGAAAGTACAGAGGAATGGAGATGTGTGGCTTTGCAAGCTTGAGATGTGATACTGTGAGACATTTAGAGCTCTCTTTTGTGGTGTACTGGGGGCAGAAGCAGTGCAACCATATTCATACTGTATGGTTTAAGAAGTCAATGGCTGTAAAGTCATGTTCATAATTAGATTCATTTAAAACAAGTTTTTTTCCCCATGTATAGGTGCTTCCTCTCTAAATAAATTAGTTTGTATTTCTTTTAAGTCTCTTACATGTTTAAGGTGGTGTGATTTTGTTGAAAACAAGTCTCCTCATCTAGTAGAGCAAAGAGAGAGAGTTACAGGGCTTCAGATTCCCTGGAACAGGCTGGTATCCCTTCATCAGAGGGATCAGACTCAGACAAATGAAGGGAAGGGAAAAAAGGACCTGTATTTTCTTTGTATTTTTCATGAGTATGTAATCTGTCCTCTCATTCCTTCACAAGAACTCTGATATTTTCCCATAGTTTCCCACTGTAATGGAGAATTTTGTTCTTTTTGCTTGCAGAACTTCCTTATGGGTGGGAAAAAATAGAAGACCCTCAATATGGAACATATTATGTTGAGTAAGTGTTAATTGATACTTTGACAGTGATAAATTGAGCAGAATACAATGAAGCAACATGTGTAGGTTCTAATGCAATGTAAGTATTAAACATACCCATCAGAGACAGTTCTAGAGGCAACAGACACATGGTGCACACTTCTGAAGCACTGGCATGTGGGAAAATCATGGTGTGGCCTTACTGATGGACTGAAGTGTATTTCTTTTGGGGTAAGAAAGCAAGTAGCAGTGAAAGTAATTTACTAATGGGAATGAACTGATGTCATTTTGCTTAGCCTTTACCAAAGAAAGGGTCACTTGATTTAAGAGTGGCACCTAGTAACTGTAAAAGAGCAAGAGTAACTTATGTCTCATTGCTGTCTCTGAAGAGCCAAGTAAATAACCACTAAATTGCTGCAAGAGCTCTTCCAGATCTCCCTCAGGTCAGAGTAAATGAAATCTCTTTAAGCACAGAGAGAAAATTAGTAGAGTTGAAAATGTGAGCTTCAGAGAACAAGCTAACACTTTCTGACTTTGCCAAGCCAACATAGGTATTGAGATCTGCTCAGACTCCTTGGATATTTTCCACTCTGCTCTACTGCTCTGGCATCTACCAGTTAAAAGGTAGATGGAAATAGGTAGATTGAAGCAACACTTAATGTCAAGAGAAAAAGGAGCTTTTCTCAGTTCTAATCTGTCAAAACCTGTTGAAAATTTGCAGTAACACAAAGGGATACTCTGCCTAATAATTCCAGGAGTCAAGTTGTATTAGCCCTTAAAGCAAACCAAGTTGTTGAGAAAAGCAACACCTTTCTGTGTCGATGGTGGCAGTTTGTCAGTCATTCCTCCAGAGCATTCATCTCAGAGGATGCAAAAACACTATTTGTAGGTGTCTCTTTTGTGGTTATCTGTTCTGTGAAACAGGCAAAATGCTTTCTGCTGAAATCCTGATCTACCTTTTGTATGTCTACAGTCATATTAACCAGAAAACTCAGTTTGAAAACCCAGTATTGGAAGCCAAAAGGAAAAAGCAGCTAGGACAGACTGATGTTTGCCCTTCAAAATCAGGTATCAGTGAATATTGTATTCCTTGTCACTAATGTCTGTCTGCAAGTATGTGTCATAAATAAGCAGTTTTGGAATTCACTAAGGTCTTGACTTTTTCCTGGCCATTGTGGTGTTGCCCTACCAAATGTGTAAGGGTTTTGGGTTTATTTGTTAATGTTAAACTCAGACTGAGATCCTAAGACTCCTTTAAAATCATTTTGGTCATTCTGAAGCTGGTTGTCACAAGGAGCTTTTGAACATACAGAGAGTTAGAAGTGCCAGCTAGAAAATGTAGGTAACACCACACCTTGAATTTTTATGCTTTTGATCTACTTTAACCCTTAAACTTACAGTTCAAACCTGGGAATTACAGGTGAGAGCTTTTAGTTGCAGCTCTCTTGTGATCTGTGCTGCTGTCTTGAAAAAACTCTTCACTTCCCTGTTCACTTGGCTGTCAAATGGCTCTAAGTGTCCTGTTTGCTTTACTCCAGAAGTGCTGTAGAGGTTAACCACTGTCAACCAAACAAGTCATTAACCCTTATGACACCTTGAAAAATAAACAAAACCCCTCAAACCTACCAAAACTAAAGCACAGTTTTCATGTGTCTTTGTTCCATCATTCAGTAGGACCAGAGAAGTCTGTCTTCACCAGAGATCCATCCCAGCTCACGGGAGCTCTGCTCCGGACATCCCTGAAAAAAAGCACCATGGGATTTGGCTTTACAATCATCGGAGGAGATAGACCAGATGAGTTTCTCCAGGTGAAGAATGTGTTAAAAGATGGCCCTGCTGCACAAGATGGGAGAATTGCACCAGGTGGAGTGTTATTTCTCTAAACTTCTGTTTTCTGTGGTGCTTTTAGGGAGTGCAGCTCCTGAGGCACAGGAGACTGGTGGGTCACTCCATCCACTGGATCTGAACACCTCACTTAATGGAATAGCTTTCAGCATTGGGAAAGATCTGTGTGGGGCAGTGGCTCAAAGGGAAAAGAAACAATATTCTGGGTACAAATCTAATTTAAGGACACTGAAGATTTCAGTAGTTCTGCTTCAACCAGAACTTTTGGATTTGTGGCTGTTCATAGAATGGGTTTTTTGCTCCCTCTCTATAAGTAAAAAGGGTGTGTTTGAATCCTGGCCTGCCTTTTGCCCTCTTGCTGCCAAAAGCACCACCAAACAGTAAAACTGCAAAACACCTGTGGTGGGAGTGAGCAAGCAAAGCTGTGTGAGCTGGGCAAGTGAGGAAAGAAATGATGAGAGCACCTGCAGTCCATGAGGAGCTGCATGCTTTTTCACTGTTAATTATATATTAAGTTGCAACGTACACCTTACATACTGCACAAGACAAAATGCTTCTTTAGAGATAATAAACTCTCTTCAGAGAAGAAGAGCAAGAGGAGTTCATGCTTCCAGTGATTTAATACTCTTTACTTAGGAAATGAAACAATTTCCTACTTTGTTGCTGACGTGTTGCTTGAACTTTTTTGTATTCAACTCATTTTTCTCCTCTAAAAATGATCCTGCAGCCCTGTGCTGTGGTGCACACACATGTTTGAATGCAAAGTTATCTCTTCCTATTGTAGTTACTGTTTTACTGATGCCCAGGCATTTAAGCAATAAGACACTTTCCTTGCTGGGAATATTGTCTTGCACATACAAAGTTCCATGATGGAGATGATGCAAATTATGAAGCAGTGTTTCATGATCTGAAACCTACTTCCCCTTCATTTTGAAAAGACATGCTTAGCCATGTGTGGCAACAGTGTAAGAGTATGAAATGTGTGTGGGTGCAATCCTAGCTTAAGTTCAGCCAGTCCTAAAATAAGCAAGGAACCTCCCCCTCAAAAATCCGATTTATTCTGGATTGAGTTGAGGCTGCTGTACAATGTGAATTAAAGGAGAAGACATCTGCCTGCAGCAGTGTGCGTGCTCTGCTTCATCTCCTGGGGCTCTACAGTATCAGTTTTTAAATCTGCTGCAGATTAAACTTTATATATTTAGCACACTGTGTTCTGAGATAGAATAAATGCAAAGAGGAAATACTTTATGGCTTTTTGGCAACAGAGAGCCAAGAGATAACAGCCCAGCCACCACTTGTTACTAGTTTTCTTCTGGTTAGGCTTTTGTTCTGAGCCTCAGGACAGGTGTGGGGGAGGGTTCATTTCTGCTTTTTGACACCATCAAATGTTCTTTTGTAACAGGTGATGTGATTGTGGACATAAATGGAAGTTGTGTCCTTGGCCATACCCATGCAGATGTTGTCCAGATGTTTCAGCTAGTCCCTGTCAATCAGTATGTGAACATGACTTTGTGTCGGGGTTACCCTCTTCCTGATGACAACGAAGAGCCCGTGGTAGATATAGTGACAGCTACACCTATTATCAACGGACCACCCATGACCAAAGGAGATGTTTGCATGAGCAGCCAAGAGTTAATAGCAGGAACAGTGGTGTTGGAACAGAATGGGAAAATGGGCCCTATGTTGGTCAACGGTCGCCTGAATGGTCCTTCCATGGATACAACAGAGCAGAGGATCTCTCTGGCATCTTCAGGAGGCTCTCAGCCAGAGCTGGTCACCATTCCTCTAGTCAAAGGTCCCAAAGGCTTTGGGTTTGCCATTGCAGACAGTCCTACAGGACAGAAGGTGAAAATGATTTTGGACAGCCAGTGGTGCCAGGGCCTTCAGAAAGGGGACGTGATCAAGGAGATCTGCCATCAGAACGTACAGAGCTTGACACATCTGCAGGTGGTGGAGGTGCTGAAGCAGTTTCCAGTAGGAGCAGAAGTGCCACTGCTTATCTTAAGAGGAGGTACATCTGTAATTACAGTTGTTACATATTGTTCCATGCCTTCAAAAAGTCCCATTTTTAGTGTGATACAGTGTCCAGTCTTCACAGCTGAGGAGCAGCTAATGATGTCTCTGAGCTATTACAGCCTCAGTTTAATTTATACCCCTGGGTGTTTGGGGTGGGAGTATGTTGCTACAGTTTTTGTTGGGTTGTTTTTTTAAAGTCTTTTATGATATATTTATGCACTGTCTCTTCCAAGTGTCTGGGGAATGCTCAAGCAAAAATGCAGTTTCTAGCATAATACAAAGTGTTTGAGAGAGAAGAGTTTTCTGAGGCACTCCAAATGTGTTCCAGTAAGTGTAGCTGTAATGGACAGTGATTACAGGGGACAGGAAGAAACAGCAGCAGTGAGGTGAAGCTCAGCACTGGAAATACCATAAAAGGTCTCATTTTCACAGTTGCATATTTGTACCTATTTGTACAGTCACAGACCAGAATGAGTCTTTTCCCCCAAAGCTGTCTAGTAGATGGTGTGCACTTGCCAGAAGGGACAGTGCCTCCCAGGCTGCCATTGGCTTCTTGCCCGTGAGGGCACGTTGCTGCTCATGGTTCTTTGCTGCCCAGCAGCACTCCCAGGTCCCTCTCCTGGAGCTGCTCTCCAGCAGGTCACCCCCAGCCTGTCCTGCTGCTGGGGTTGTTCCTCCCAAGCTACAGGACTCTGCCTTTGCCCTTGGTGAACCTCATGAGGTTCCTCTCTGCCCAACTCTCAGCCTGTCCAGATCTCACTGATTGGCAGCACAGTCTCTATTGAATCAGCCACCTCTCCCAGTTCAGTATCCCTAGTGAGCTTGCTGAGGGTCACTCTGTCCCCTCATCCAGGTGGTTGATGAGTGTGTTGAATATTCCTCTAGACAAAGTCACAAAATCTTCATATCCAGAGAACTGATGTATGGTTTGGTTGACCAGTATCTAGCAAAAAGAGAAATAGATGGGTTTTGTTGTTGTACAGCTGGCAATTCTAATTTGAGCCTACTCTCAAGGGATGGTTTTGGTCAACCAAACATAGCTTTGCTATTTAAAAGAGGAGTGAATAAGCAGTTACTATTTTCAACCAAGGAGGAGCCGATTATGTTGCCTTAATGCTGTTAAAACTTTTGGTGACCTAGTATTGAAATTGCCTTCTGTGCTGTATTTTCTGCAGGTCCATCCTCACCTACTAAAACCTCTAAAGGGGTGAGTATGAGTGATGCATTTACATTTGCTTCTGATAGAGGATATTTGGGGGATTTTGGTTGCAAAACACACTCTGGTCTGATTAGCACAGAAGATTCCTCAGAGGATTTTGAGTAGTTTAATGGAGGTGATGGATGTCTCCTCACTCCTGAAGAATCAGGAACACAGCAAAGGTCTTGTATGATGGTGGGTGTCGTATTGTGGATTGATCATGATTTGAAGTGTGACACTGCCACTTCAATTCTGCTGTTATTTCCTTTTCATTCACACTCTGTTTTTCCTCTCTGTGCACACACTTCTGCCTGCTTCTGTGGTCTCATCTCCTGTGGGTTTTAGTCCCTGTGATAATCTGCAAGATGATTTAGCAAAACCACATCTACTTAGCTGGCACAAAGTCATTGTCTTAAGCAACTGCTGTCAGAATACCCATTAAAACAGAAACACAAGACAGTGTCTTTTTTTCTCCTCCATTGCTTATTACCAGTGCTAAAGTGAAATGGGGTTTCTAAAGGAAGTTTATGATACTGCAGTATTTCTGAATCCCTGCAGAGAATTAATGGACTCGTTAATACTCCCTCCTTACAATGCCTCTTGACTTGCAAGCTGTGTTTTTGGGAAGCCTCTGTGTAGCAGTTCATTATTTTCAGGAATTCTCTATGTAGCAGTACATTTCTGGTTTGATACTCAGTATTCTTGGAAGCCCAATTTGCTGAGGATCTTTAATATCTATTAAGCTCAGTAAAGAATCCTTGGACTTCATAAAATCCCCTCTGATTTGATGGTACTGATAGTAATGTGTGTTTTTATCATGAGCACTTCTGTGAATTAGGCTGCTTGGTGAACAGGCATTTAAAAATGTTTGTTGTACAGAACAAGTTGCTTCATTTTAGGAAACCCCCATCACCAGGATACAGATGTAACTTCTTTTTCTATCTCTTGTCCTGCTGGTTGAGTACTGAAGTTGGATGCCAGCAGTGGGAGATGGTGTGAGCACACCAGTTCAGTGTGTGTGGAGCAGACTCAATAAGATTCAGTTCCTTGCAGTCACAGAGCTGCCCACACTAAATAAATTGGTGCATAAATCTCTGCAGTGTGAGACCACGAGCCTTGTCAGCCTGGCTCCTGTGGCAGAGCTCAGTGCAGGCCTGCTATAAATACTATGGACTCGGGGAGTGGTGTTTCAGTACACGTGCAGCAGCAGCTTCCCATGGAGCTCTCGATGTTCAGTGGCATTAAGCAGCATGGCAAAATAATTCAGTTAAAAAGGGCAAATTCTTGTGTTTCTAAACATGCAAGAAGTGTCAAACTGCTAAATTGCTTGGAGGGATTTCTTCCACCCTGTGTAAAAGGGCATCTCTAAGTCTATTCTGTCTGTGCTTTAACATGCACAGGAGCATGCATGCTGCCATGTTCCACTTTTCCAGCTTGGGTTGCAGCCCAGAAAAAGTATTTAGTTACTTTAGAGCACATTCAATTGGGAATTAGGGTGGGAGACCATAAGGGTACTTGGTGTCCTTTCTGCATGACATTCTAATAGGAGCATTGCAGCTATCTGATCATAAAAGAAGAATGTGAACCCTGGCTTGCTAATGCCTCACCCTCCCCAAGTGTATTGCTCCTGTTCAGCATTTGGAATGCTGTTGGGTTCCCTGCAGCAAACAGCCTGATGTTGGGGCCCCTCAAGTGCTCCTGTCTGGATGTGGTTTGGCTGTGGGCAGGAGGCAGTTCCTGCAGAGCAGCTCATGCCACATCCAGAGCCTGGCCAGCACAAGGTCTCTTCTCTGAAGATGACCAGTCCTGTATGCCCTGCTTCCTCCTGGCTGTCGGTAACCACTGGGAGCTGCCTGGCTTTACTCATCTCTCAGCACCAGTCACTTCAAACCCCCTTTCTAAGCCCAGTCTTGAGCAGAAATCTGTGGCCTGTGAGGAGGACTTGGTAGTGCTGTCAGCCTACCTTGAGTTGGAATATTATTCCCCATTCCCTTGTTTTGCTCTGCATGATGTTTACTGTCACTATGTGAACATGTGCAGGAATTCAGTGATGCTTTTGCTTTAATATGGGTTTTGTGGGGTGGGGTCTGTTTCAGAAGGACAAGCAGGACAGTTCAGGCAGTTTGGAGGCTGTCGGTGATCCCATCCCACAGCCGATGCCGTTTCCACCCGCTGCTGTACGACCAGGCTCTCCTAAACTAGACCCTTCAGAAGTCTACCTGAAGTCCAAGACTATATATGAGGACAAACGTGAGTATATCAACTTCAACTGGGAAATACCCAGTGACCAAGGAGCTTCTTTTTTGTCATACATGTGGTAAAACCACAGTGGCTTTGATCCCGAGTTGAACCTCCTGTGCATTTCAAGAAATGCCCAATCCATCCACAAATTAGAGAACAGAGTAACTCCTTTTTAAAAAGGAAGAAACAACATGCTTCAACAATATAGACAGTGAGACAGTGAATCATAGAAGTGGTCTCAAGGGTGATTTAGTACTGAAGTAATCCAAAGCAGACCTGACTGTTTTGGAGTTCACAGAAGGTAGCTCTGAGTTGTATTATGGACCAGATTTTATCCTGGCACACCATGTGACTACAGCTGTGGTTTCTCCTTTGGCATTCATCAATCTGTCCTTTCCTTTTTCAGCCTTTTCTTGGAAATTCAGTGTTACATTTTGGCACCAGAATGTTGCTGAAGATTTGACTGAATTATTTAAAGTGTTTCTGGTTGCTGCGTTCTCTCGATGACAAGAGTCAGAATGCACCACAAAAACATAATCTTTCAATAACCAAAGATGGCTCCTTCCATGTTTTGAAATGTTGTTTTGTTTTAGCTCCAAACACAAGAGATTTGGATGTTTTCCTGCGAAAACAAGAGTCAGGCTTTGGTTTCCGGGTGCTTGGAGGGGATGGACCAGATCAGCCTGTAAGTGACACCATCGACTGTTGCCCACGTGTTACCTTACACTGTTACTGTTAGAATGACTCCTGCCCTTGTCATCCTCATTTCCCTCTCGTTCTGAACACTTCAGTGATGGCAAAATTGATCAGTTCAGTAACTGCCTTTTAAGGATGAAGGATTGATTCAGATTACCCTTCTGGTTTTTCCTCTCTCTGCCTGACTTCAGTCTGCAAGGCTCCCATGCCCTTTCTGCTATCTAGTGTCTGTCTTTGGCAGCAATTTTCTCTGTCAGGCTGATAACACTGATGGTGTTTCTGTAATTGTTGCTGTGTCTTGGGAGCACTCCAAAGGGCAGTGCCAGTGCTCAGCCTCTGCCTCTTTCCATCTGATCCCCATGGTGATCTTGGCACACAATGCACCCTGGTAATGCTCAGCGTGCTGTGCACATCCCAGAGAGCAGATGAGTGGAAGGAAAGACTGCAGGAAGCTCCATCAGGCCATTCTTTCCAATACAGCCCAGTGAAACAAGGCAACATTTCCCCCACCTCTCCCACCAAGTGTTCAGAAATGCAGTTTGTTCTGTCAGCCAGTGTGGTTTCTGGTGGATTCATCTCAAGGAGTCGAGTACAGCCTTTCCAGTGCACTCTTCCAGGCTTTCATTTGCCTTGGTTTTTGCCCTTTCATCTCAGAATGTACTAAATATGGTACTAAAGGATTTTCATGAAAGCCTTGAAGCAGAATCTATTCAGACTGGCTTCCTTCTGCAAATGGATGCTGGTGCTGTTTGTGCAGAGTGCACTCACTGGCTGTGTTTCTGCTAGAACTGGACAATCAGTTTTGAAATATATCTTCCCAAAAGCCTTTGTCTGTCTGGCTACACCTGGATTCCAAGCACTGTGTGTTTGATGTGGTATGTTCTCTGCTCTGTTATGACCCTGCTCTGCTGACAGATCTACATTGGAGCCATCATCCCTTTGGGAGCAGCAGAAAAAGACGGGAGGCTTCGTGCTGCAGATGAGCTGATGTGTATCGATGGGATCCCTGTTAAAGGGAAGTCACACAAACAAGTTCTGGACTTGATGACCAGCGCTGCACGGAACGGTCAGGTGCTGCTCACAGTCCGGAGGAAGATCTTCTTTGGTGGTATGTGTGTGTGTGTGTGTCCACAGAGGGTCCTGCAGGGCACAGAGCTGGGTGAAGGGACACTTGCATTTCTGTAATCAATTTGACTGAAGCTATCATTAATTGCCCTGGGACTGAGCAGCCTGAGATTCAGGAGGGTCAGCTGTAATTCTGAGTAAGTGGCATTTAATAAGCTTTGGTGCTTGCAGTTTGCACTGCACACACAGGTGAGGCTCTGAAAATTGAGGCCAGTGGTACTTCCTGCAAACCTGCAAAGCCACTAATGCTGTGTAAATCCAGGAGTAACATGATTTGGTGCACAATGTGACATGTTCTCAAGTCTTTTGGCGTCTCTGTGTAGCAAGAATGTAAGTGCATTCAAACCAGAGATGATTCAGGGCAACATCTTGTGATTCTGCAGCTTTAGATTGGTGTCCAGATGGTTGTTTTTAACTAGATACTGCTGATTGCATGAATGACAGAGCTGGAGTGGCCTTCAGGAGAACTGATCACAGTCCCTTGTACCCCTGAGCAACCAGTATTGCTTTTGCATTGCTTTATTCCACCATTAATTCTGAGTGTTTGCTAAGAAAAGGAGTTTTTAAGATCAGTTCTCTACAAGATGCCTTCTGAGTTTGTAGCTTTCCTAAAGGAAAGCCTGGCTTCAGCCTTCAGACTGCCTTTTAAAAACCATTTGCACTGTTCCAAGTTGCTCCTCACTTAAGACAGCAGTAGGTGGAGTTTGTAGCTGGGTCTGTGCCACAGATCTTACAGTTGCAGCATGCAGAAAGGCCATGGTATGTTTTTTGCTATAACAAGGCACCAGAACACTCTGACAAAGTGTGTACACGCTGCCAAGTCTGTTTGGGTGTGTGCAGCAGGACCACACTCACCTGTGAAGGACTCAGGACCTCTGAATGCTTTATCCTGGATCTGATTTCTGTTTGATCCAAATGGTATTGTGAATAAGCTGAGGCCTGGCTTTCCCAGGCAGACAGCGTTTCCTTGTGCTGGCACTGACACTGAGGTGCACAGTTCTGCTGTAGGTGCTTGGTGGAACAGCAGTATTGCTTCCTCACTTGTTGTTTGTTACTTGCAAGGGGAAAAGCAAGTGGAGGAGGAGGAGTCACAGCCTGGCTTGTCACAGAACAGCTCTCCCCGCCTCAGTCGGGTGGAGTTTGCAAACCAGCAGCCCCCTGAGGGCTACGATGTGCGTCTGCAGAGGAAGGACAACGAAGGCTTCGGCTTCGTCATCCTCACCTCAAAGAACAAACCTCCTCCTGGTGGTAAGTGCCGTGTTCTGGCAGCTCTGTCACTGCATGGTGCTGGGCCCAAAGCTGCTGCTGGCCCCAGCAGGGCTGTGCTTCCCTCAGGGGTTTCTCTCTTCGGTGTGTTGCTGTTACCTCTGTCTGTGTAGACACAGTCACCTTCCACTCACACTATTTACAGCCCGACCAGCTGAGGCCTGTTCTGTCTTGCTTTCATGGTTATGTTCTTTTTCACTCAACTGGGACATAAGTGGGGAGCAGGGGAAAAGCATCACACACAACAAGCCTGAGCTTCTCCCAGGGCAGTCTCCAGGATGTGGGTAGTTGTCAGGCTGTGGTAGATTCTCAGAGTGCATTAATCCACAGGCATTTTAATGGAAGTGTAGTTTCAACCTTGGCTTTACATTACCTAATGAGGTAAGAGTTTTGATGTTGGGGATCTGAGACTGCAGTGCTTGGAAGATAGCAATGAAATGGGAACTGTCAGACAGATGAGGTATTGGTCTGGAAAGATCATCCAAATGAGAAAGTAGCGTGCTCTGGGATGCTGTGTCTGATACATGGGCAGGCTTCAGGCACAGTTGTAAAGATAAACTGAAAAATAGCTATGGTTAAAAGCAAAACCCGAAAGAACTGTTGAGAGCAGAAGGGAATGAGAGAAGCTGCTTGCAGGAAGCCCTGGAGTCCAGCTCAGTTAATGGAAAAGGATCCGTGACGCTCTGCCCAGGAGCAGGGCTGCTCAGTGGGGTGAAGTGCTGCTGGCTGCTGCTGCTGAGCTCTGCCAGGTACAGGCTTTGCTGTGGTTTTTGCATGAGTAGGATCATCTCCCTGAGATTCATCCCCTGTGGCCACCAAGTTTATCTGCCTTAGCCCTCAAAATACCAGGCAGCTTGATGTAGTCACCCACAAATGACCTCAATTCACTGACAGTAAGGTACAGATAACTCCTGAATTCCTTACTCAGGAACTAAAGGAGCTTGGTGTAAATCACCCTTCTGAAACTTCCTCAGCTGGTTCCAAACAGACATAATGATGACTTGAAGGTGTGTGTCTCTTTTATTGAGCCTCAGGCACTTTCTTGTGTTTTTCCACTTCATTTTACTGCACAATAAAAAACCAGCAGGAGCACAGAAGAGAAACCTGTTTCTAAATAACATGCTGAATTCATATGTATTTAGAGTGTGATGTGGTCTTGGCTCAACTGATCCCTTCTCAAAGCAGGGATCCACCCACAATGCTGCTGTGGGGTTCCTGTGACAGCAGCAGGACCAGCTGTCCCCCTCCCAGCTCAGGGTGGTTGTGGGTTGCTGGTGTCTTGTCTGCTCAGTTGGATATTAAGGAAAAAATACTGTAAACTGAATTAGTCTGTAATACATTGTTCTGAATGTGCTACAGGTAATGTTTTTGTGTGAGGATCTACTGCAAATCCCTTTGTATTTGATGTTAACTGAAAGTAGGAGTTACAGTGCTGGAACCAAAGATGCTGAGGGGATGGAATGTGTGTGTGAGGAGGAAAGGCTGTGGGACCTGGGGCTGTTCAGCCTGGAGAAGAGAAGCCTGAGGGGGGCCCTTATCAGTGCTGATCAATACCAAGATGATGGGGCCAGGCTTTGTTCTGTGGTGGTCAGTGACAGGACAAGGGATGATGGACATCAGCTGGAACATAGAAAGTTCCACTGGCACAGGAGGAGAAAGTGCTTTGGTGCTGAGGTGAGGGAGCCCTGGCCCAGGCTGCCCAGGGAGGGTGTGGAGGCTCCTTCTCAGGAGGTTTCCAACCCCACCTGGACACGTTCCTGTGCCCCCTGAGCCAGGGGAAGCTGCTCTAGCAGGGGGCTGGGGCTGGAGCAGCTCTACAGGACCCTTCCAGCCCCCACCATGCTGGGGTTCTGTGAAACATAAGCCCTAATGTAGTCTGGGCTGTTTCTAACACAGGGGGGAAAAAAGAGGTACTGATGCATGCACAGGCTGCACTGTGCAGAACTTTGGAGTGCCAGAAAACTCTTCCAAAGCCAGAGCATTTCCAAACAAGGCATCAGCAGCTGCGTGCAGCCCTGCCCTGCTTCCCTCGGCACAGTTGGCTCTTAGGTTTATGTAATACTTAAAAAACCAGCCTATTAAGGGAAGTGTAATTAAAATTTAAACTCATGGTAAATGCTAGGAGGCATCAGTGTCTGTTCCTTTGCAGGAACTTCTGCATGTGAGCTCATTAAAACAATGCTTGATGACTTCTGAATCTTGAGTGGCTGCTAATGCTGTGACAGTGCTTCAGATGTGCTGTCATGGTTCTGAAGAGACAGCTGCTAATCCTGACAGGTGCATGATGCTCCTGACATGTCTGGTCCCTCAGAGAAAAGGGTGTTTGGGACAGCAGCAACTGCAGAAAGCAGGTATCCATCGAGCTAGTTCAGGCCTTGGAGGTGCAGACAGGTTTTTACATGAAGCACCAGGAAGAGCGATTATAAAACGTGTCGAGGTCAGCCTGGAGAGGTGTTTGGAAATGAGTTACAAAGGAGCAGTGCAGCAGTTCCTGCAGAGAAGAGACCTGATGAGGGATTTGGGAAGGACAGGAGCCAACTTTGCAGTGCTTTGAGGCATCCAGATGAATGAGAGGCTGTTTTAGCCGCCTGGGAAAGCACGTTGACTGATGTGCTTTGATGTCATGCGAATCTGCTCTGGCGGGGCCGCGTCAGCACACAGGCAGCTCGGCGAGCTGCTCTTTTGCCCCAGGTTTTGGCAGGCTTCTCCCATGGCAATGGCATCCTGCTGACTGCAGAGTGCCATCTGCAGTGCTGAGAGGGGGCTCAGCAAACCAGAAAGCAGGATGTGTCCCTGAGCACCAGCACAGCTCTCGGCTGGGCTGTGCTGACCAGCAACTCAAACAGTGTCACCTTGGGGTGAGCTGAGGAGACCAAGCCAGGAGAACTGAAGGTGATTCTTACAGGTGCAAGTTGATGTCAGAGAGCAGGAGCAGGGAATGGGTCTGTGCAGAGCTGATGTAGCACACCTTGCTGTCCTGCCTGGGTGTGCTGAGGGTTGCTGCTGAGATGCTCACTGGGTCCCCAAGTCAGTCTCTGTCAGGAGAAGTTGGATTTCCTCACAGAGTGTATTTAAGGCTTAATTTTTGGCTACAGGGAGGGAGACTTAACCTGTGCATCAGGATTTCTAATGGCTGCATTACACTGGATGTTCATAACTCTGAGTCCACACAGTGAAGTAGAAAACAATACATTATGAGTGGCAAAACAAACAGCTTCAGAGCACTTCTGGGACACATGATCTCACTCAGCCCTTTGCAGATGTGACCCATTTCCAACCCTACCATTCCATGATTCTGTGATTTCCTTCCCCTGTTGTCCTTCAGGCACAACACCTTGTGTGCACCATGGCCATGCTGTCAGGGGCTGGGGCTTCCACTCACTCTGAGTGAAGGGTTCTGCATCACTTGCAAGTTTCTCTCATAGCAGCAGCCTCTGTGATGACTCTGACATGTCTGGCTCTGTGTGATGCTTACCCATCATGAATGTTAATCATGTTTCTGTGCTTGTTCTTGATTTCCTAGTGATTCCTCACAAGATTGGGCGAGTTATAGACGGGAGCCCAGCTGACCAGTGTGGGAAGCTGAAAGTGGGAGACCGCATCTCGGCCGTGAACGGCCAGTCCATCGTGGAGCTCTCCCATGACAGCATCGTGCAGCTCATCAAGGATGCTGGCAATGTGGTCACTCTGACTGTTGTGGCTGAGGAAGGTAAGGAGGGTCCTACCACACTGCCAAAGTCTGAGGTGAATTCAGGTAACTCTGAAGTTAATTCACACAAGTGGGGTATTTTAAGAGGTTTGGAGATGAAAGAAAGAAAGTGAAGCTCGTCTGTCTGCTCTGGAAGAGCTGAAGGCAGGTGTGACAGACAGACAGATGGTTACACTGAGAAATAAAATACAAGTACTAACAACACAATGTAGGGCAGGAGAAATTCTCATGGTTTCTCACATGAGAGAGAGCTGCTCACATGGAAACGTGTCCTGTCCACACCTTGTGCCCCTCAGCCAGAGAGCTGACCTCTCCTTGGGGAGCTACAGCCCACAGAGGATGGTGCTCAGAGAGAAAACCCTCTCTCCCTAGAGGAGAACCTCCCTAAACCTACTGCCCACACTCTTCTTGATGCCACTGGCCTTCTTGCCCGTGAGGGCACTTTGCTGCTCACATGTAGTTTGCTGCCCACCCCAGTTTTCCCTCCTGGGTTGCAGGGAGAGAGCTGAGCCCCATGGTGGTGGCTCAGCAGCCAGTGATTAACACCCAGGAAGGTGCAGGATGCCAAAGAGACAAATACCCCTTTTGCCAGCAGCTGTTCAGCATCACAAAGCATAAACCCTGCTAGAGTTTGCTGTTCCCCAATGCTTCATCTCCAGTGCTGTCTTCTGAGACTGGCAGTGAAAATCCCACCTTGTACCCATCCTTCTCCCTCGTGGCTTTCACAGATGGTTGATCTTTGCTTTTCATACAAAGAAACAAATTCCACTTCATGTGCCACAAGACATTTTTTACCATTTTCTTACAAAAGCAGGAGCCTGTCAGCTTTTGTCATCCATGAGCTGGAAACACAAGAGAGCAGGCTGAAAAAAGGGCTGGAGAATTTGTACAAACAGATGGCATTTTCCTTCCTTGTGCTTCTAAATTAAAACTCCTGAGTATAAACCAGGAGTAAAAATGGACATTTTCTCTCCAGAGATAAACCTCTTCAAGGCATGGCATAGTAACAGCACCAAACAGCCCTGGGAAGGACCTGGGAGCTCTCACATACCTGAGAGATTCAGTCTAACATCGTGTCTGCTTTCCTTTGAAGAGTCTTGAGCACTTTGTGTGTTTCAGTGGGGTTTGTGCTGAGGAAGGCAGGGATGCAGTGCAGCTCACACAGGACTGGAACACCTCTAGTTTTGGTGCTTGGGAATTGATTATTTTAACCCTTAAATGGAGTTTATTAGTTTCTAGTTCAGCACATAAGTTCATCCAGAGCTGCTGTTTGCCATTTTGGGTTCTAGCTGAGAGGCAGATTTTTTTGCACAGACTGGTTCTTTACTCTTAAGTAAACAGAGACATTTTGTATCCTGAAACATGGTTTTTCCCCATAAATGCACAGGGTTTGAGTGCACAGTCACTGGCTCCTGTGTGGAAGGGAAAGTCATGTGAAGCTATTTTCAAAGGTTTTATTAAAATGTCCTTACACTTTAGTTCTCACTTTGCCTTTGGGAGAAGATGAAACACTTGGAAAGTCTCCTTGCTAACCTGTCAGTGAAGCAGTCCCTGCAGGGTGCTGCTGGGACCAGTTCCTGACCTTTCCTGTAGCTGGCCAGCAGCAAAGGCTCTGTTGGGCTTAACTGAGTTGACAGTTTCCCTCCATCAATAGGGTGACCACCTCTGAATCCTCACTGCCTCTGCAGATGTTCATTCCCCTCTTACCTTTCAAAAGAACCATGTTTTCAGATGGACATTATCCTTCCTCTCTTACAAAATCTTACTGTATTGAGTATCAGAAGCAGCTGCATGGATCTGACCAGTCCTGGTCCCTTCTGGCCTTCATCAGTCTTACAGTCTAAAACTGTCCTGTGCTCAGGTCTGGTGCATTTAACATTGTGTTTTTCTGAGGAAAAGCAGCATAGATAAGAATAAAAATCCTAAAAATGTATTCCCTGGAACCAGTGAACTGCTCTTGGGCTCCTGGTGAGTGGTGGTAGGACTCTGGAAGCTCCTGGTGAGTGGTGGTGGGACTCTGGAAGCTCCTTGTCATCTCACTGCTGCGGTGAGGTCATCTCGACCTGAGATGCTGTGGCAGTGGCATCTTTAGGCACAGCAGCCACAGTGCTGATGGTCACTGTGGTCTCATGGTGTGTGTCTCTATGTTTGGGGAGTTTTTTTCTGACTGTTGACTTTTGTTTGGGTTTCTTAGAGCACCGTGGTCCTCCGTCAGGAACCAACTCAGCGCGGCAGAGCCCGGCTCCGCAGCACCGGCCGCTGGGATCTGCACAGATCAGCACAGACAGGTATGAGCTTGGGGTTTGCCCAGAGCAGCTGGGAGCAGCAAGAGCAACATCTTTCCTATGAGGAACAGCTGTGGGATTTGGGACTGGAGAAGAGAAGGCTGAGGGGAGACCTCATCAACACTTAGAGGGTGGGTGTCAGGAGAATGAAGCGACACAATGAGCATGAGGGGTGATGGACATCAGCTGGAACACAGGCAGCTCACTTAAACACAAGGAGAAACATGTTTGGTGCTGAGGTGAGGGAGCTCTGGCCCAGGCTGCCCAGGGAGGGTGTGGAGGCTCCTTCTCAGGAGGTTTCAAACCCACCTGCACACGTTCCTGTGCTCCCTGAGCAAAGGGAACCTGCTTTAGCAGGGGTTGGGCTGGAGCAGCTCTGCAGGGCCTGTCCAGCACCCACCATGCTGGGACTCTATGAAGAAACTGACCAGAGAGATTGTTAATACAAAGTTAACATCCATGTCCTTTTACCTCTGCATAGGGGAGCTACAGAAGGTGAAGCTGGAAAAGAAGCCTCCAGCAGTTACAGGCTTTCCTGGCCTGAGCACAAGCACTTGGCCCAGCCCGATGCTGGCGTCGCTGCTGCTGGTGGCCGTCACCCCCAGACACAGGTAACAGCCACAGAGACTCAGGAACCTGCCTGTCCAGACACCACAGTCAGACCTGGGTAGAAATGTGTGTGAAAACGCTGTCAGGTGTCTCCCAGAATGCTTTTGCTCAAGTTTAGTGTACTTGAATACCCCTGAAAGAAACAGCAAATGCTCAGGACGGGGCTTCTGCAGCCCCTTGGGCAGAGTTTCTGCAGCCCCTTGGGCAGTTTCTTACAGAAATGTCATACATATCTGTGTTTTGTGTGTTTAGACTGAGGCAGAAACCCTGACACCTGGTTGTACCCAGGCTGTGCTGAATTCAGTTTCAGCCATGGATTGCATGTTTCTCACAATACAGAAACGTGTGAAGCGTTTTTCCAGCACAACAAATGTTTCAGTCTCTGCCTACAAACCTTCATCTGCTTTTGCTTTTTCTCTTTTTCCCCTTCTCTGCCTTCCCACACAGAATCCTGGCTGTTTCCCAGTGGAGTTGGAAAGGGGCCCTCGAGGGTTTGGATTCAGCCTTCGAGGAGGAAAGGAATACAACATGGGTTTATTCATCCTTCGGCTCGCTGAAGACGGGCCAGCTGTCAAGGATGGGAGAGTACATGTGAGTTTGTCTTCTCTCATCAATTTGTTGGCCTTTTGATGCATTAATTTACCCTTAGTGGCAACAAACTTTGTTCTTTCATGAGTGTGTGGTCCCAGCAGGCAGGAGAGCCACTGGGACAGCTGCTCTTCTTCCAGCTGACAATGGGCAGCAGCAGCAAATGCTGTGGTGGTGGCTTCTAAAGGAGAAATCTCTGCACAGCTCTGGGCATGAAACACAAGCTGCCCCTCCATGCCTGAGTTAGTGACATACATGTCCCAGGCTGTGAGCAGCAGCCACTTGGGATACTTTAGGAGCCCAGAGAAGAAATTGCTCAGTGGAGCAGGAAGGAGAATGGTTGGGCAAGTGGCTGAATTTGTGAGGGGTGTTTGTGGGTGTGCTGTTCTGTTCTGTTCTTGAAGATCCAAGTCTAAAAGGTTATTGTAATTCTTGTGTCAGGAATTCACTGGCAGATACTGTAGTAAAAGCAAACTCTATGGGTACAGCAGCAAAGAACAGTGGGTGTGTCAGAGTCTGTGAGTGCTGCCCAGAGCTGAACTGCAGGGGCTGGAGCAGGAGGCTGGGCCCGAGATGCTGTCCCATGTGTGTCCTGGTGCTTGGCCACTGGCCCAAGGCTCTGCCCCCCTTAGTGCTGTTGTTTGCAGAATAGGGCTGGCACAGACACTTGTGGGGCTTAATGGGATGTGAAATTCTGGCTGTTGTTAACTTCTGTTACCCCAGTTCTTTACAGTAATGAGGTTTTTTCCCCCTTGTGCTTGGGAGACTGTGAGTGCAGCGTTCAGTACCGAGATTTCCTCCTGTATTGCTCCTCCAGTGGAGTTAAACTGAGCTCCAGGCCTTTGCTTCCCAGGCAAGGGCAACCTAAAGGTTCCCAGCTGACTGTGCCCTGCCAAGGCAGGGGTCTGTGGGGGAACCATGATGGCAAGATACTGCTGGGAGCTCAGCACCTCCCAGCCCACTGCTCAGGGGATGCGTCTGCCTCAGGACCCCTGTCCCCCCACAGCTGGGGGCACAGAGGGGCTGAATCCTCCAGCATGAGGTTAGTCACACTTTTCACCTCAGTCAGTTTCTCCCTCCTCAGCTAGAAACTGGTGTCATTTTCTGGCTGTGCTTTAAAACAGCAAAGAGGAATTTCTCACCCAGTGAAGGGCAGCAGAGCGTGATGGGAGGCACGTCCTGTCCTGTCCTGTCCATGAGGAACCAGCCCGTGACCTCCTTTGGCAGAGGCAGTTTATTTAGCACAGCCCAGGCACTCTCTTGAAACTGCTCATTTGGGGCACTAGTGACATCCATTGACTGATCCTTGTATTGCAAAATAAGGTTTCCTGACCCTTTTGTGGGGAGCTGCTGTCCCAGCTGCTCTCCAGCAGCCTGCAGGGTTCCTGTGAACCATAATTAACTGCCCAGTACCTCTGTGAGTCGTTGATTGGCCTCAGAGACCTGGAATAAAAAGCTCCCTCTCTCCCTCCCATGATCCAGAATGAAAACACACCCAAGGCCATGGCTGTATCTGCCCATACCTTGGCAGTAAATGGAAGGTGTGTTTCAGGAACCTGAGCTGGCTGAGCACACCTGCATGAAGAGCTCTGTGGTGCCAGAGCATCCGTGGAACAGTTGCTGAGGGGATTGTAGCACAAGAGCAAAACCTGAAGCATCTGCCTGTCTCCTTTATTGCCCCCTTTCATGTCAGGGATTCACAAAAACTCACCTGCTTGCTGTTTTCTCATCAGGTTGGGGACCAAATTGTTGAAATTAACGGAGAACCCACGCAAGGAATCACTCACACACGAGCCATTGAGCTCATTCAGGCTGGAGGGAACAAAGTTTTGCTGCTGCTGAGACCAGGGACTGGCTTGATACCAGATCACAGTATGTAACCTCAAGTGCTGTTTTGTTTGGGGGGTCCAAGGCAATGGAGTACAGTCTGATCAGGAGAATGGGATGCTGCTTCACTGCAGTAGTTAGCACTTCCCTTCTCAGAGCTCTGCAGGTGTCTGTATTGATTTTAAACATAAGGAATATCTTTAGTGAAATGAGCACAAATGCCTGGGATCATCACCCAGTGAGACTGCTGCAAGTTTGTCATTGTCAGCAGCTTCCCAGCTCTGTCTGAGCTAATTCAGTTTTCCTGTACAAATGGGATAATGAACTGATTGCCTTGGAAATTCTCTCTGATGCAGAACTCAGTTCAAAATGCCTGTGCTGTCAAGAACAGGACTTCTCTGCAGGTTTACTTCACTGCTTTTAGCCTTCTAAATTATGGAATGCTTTGTTTTTCCCAAGCCAAAACTTCAGGAAGCAGGGAGAGAGTTTTGCTCTCCAGATGAATTGTGTTTGTTTAAAGCCTGTGACTCCTGTGTGCACAGCAGGAAAGCACAACTGTGCAGGCCACAGAAAGGAAAGTCAGCAAAGCAAATGCTTCAGGAGCTCCAAGTTCAGCTACAGAACTGATGGGTTTGAGTCTGACTTAGGGAGTGTTCCAAAACCACCAACCACAAGGAGCTGTGGCAATATTCTAAAGCAAAGAACAGCTTCTCTGCAAGTACATTGTAATCTTTTAACCCTTGATGCTGACAGGAAGACTCAGATGGAAAACCTCTTGGATTGTCAGGGCCCTTTCTCTGATGAACAACATCTCAGTGACAGCAACAGCCACGAGCTCACCCTTTGGCAGTTCTAAAACACACGCTTGGAGCTACCAAATAGTTTCTTGGGTTCAGTCATCTACAGGCAGCAACTGGCACCCACTGAAGGGATAAAATCTGCTCAGAACTTTCCCCATTTCCTCCAGAGGGCCAGAGGAAGCCCCTGACAGCCTCCTGTTCCACCCTGACAGCGCAGTAGACCAAGGAATTGGCGTGTGGCACTGCACCAGCCAAAGCTGAGCAGCTTGGGTTAGATCAGCAGCTGTGGAGAGGGGAAGGTTTTGTTGCCTCTTACCTTGCTGTTAATCACACATTTCCCATTGAAATCTTGCTTTTGCTGTACTCTGTGATTTTGGTATGTACTTCTGGGCTTTTTCTCTTCCTCCTTCAGGTTTGGCTCCTTCCAGTCTGTGTCCCTACGTGAAACCTGAGCAGCATTAAGGGCTTTCAGTGCTTTTCTTGGTTTTTCCTTAAAGACTTGGTAAATCTGCATGTCTTGTTTCATCTCTTCCTGTTAGTAAAGTGCAAAGCTATGAATAACCTCAACTTTTCACTGTTTTCAGTTTTCTTTTAGCATAACAGAGTCGGTTCTTTTGGTTTTCTTACATTAAACAACGTAGGTCAGGGACTTTCTGCTTCACAGTTTTGCTGTGTAGGCTCTAAAGTTGTGCTGATACAAGACTGTCAGTCCCACAGAGGTCACACCAGCATTTTAAGTGTCACATCCTTAGGGTGGCTGTAGAACAATGTAATACAGAGAAGAGACTAAATGAGGCTTTTGAGAGTGTGGCACTACCTGTTCAGTGTTTAAATGGAAGTGTCCTCCAGCATCCTCTCGTAGTGTGCACGGTTCTGAAATGCTTAGTGGGGGGTTCTTTGAAGTCATTTTAGTCAAATCTCTCCCTGTTCACTTCCAGGTGATTGGGATAGTTATAATCCATCTTCATCAAATGTAATATATGAAGAACAGTCACCATTATCTTCATCTTCACATTCTGCTTCCCCATCTGAAGTGTGTTATTTACCAGTACCAGGAGAAGCTTTAACGAGAATTCAGCTGTCTGAGAAACTGGAACAAGCAAAGAACACTGTGCCTGAAAAGATAAGCACTTTAACTGAAAACCAGTTTGAGGTGAAGCCTCAGTCTTCTCCCCAGAGAATGAAGAAGAGATGGGAATGTCCCTCCAGCTCTGGGTTCAAAACCACAAAAGGTAGTTTGGAGTTAGGGACCAGCAGAGACAGATCTGCAAGTCCAGAGAAGTTAGTGGCTGCTGAGGGACACCCTGACCCAGGATTCCACAGCCCCAGGAAGGGGGATCCTGACAGAACCCATGGCACTCTCTCACATAAATCTGACAGTTCCAAAAAGAGTGAGAGTAAAGCCCCAGAAATAGGGATGAACAACAGTAGCAAAAAAGAGTATTCCAGTGGAAATGGAGGAAGGTCTGGCAGCCCCCAAAAGCACCTGGGTAAGCAAGGAAAGGCAGAAGCCATGGGCAGGTCACAAGAACAGGACAGAAGGACTGGTGGGGATAGGATGAGTGCTGAGAAATGGAAAGGTGGAAATGGCAAAGCAGGAGCCACCAGGAAAGACAGAACTTGCGGAAGGACAGACGGGTGGTCTCCAGAGCGACTGCGGGCGGCATTTGAGGAGAATCATCTTCCATTCAGTGACTTGAGGAGAAACACATCTGAAGATGAAAAGATGAAGAAGTTAAACTCTGGAGAGCCAAGTTCCAGCAGATTCAAAACTTCCAGTCTGTCCAACATTCCCCTGCTTTCCACAGGGAAACAAAGGTGGCTGGAAACACCCGAGACTCTGGTGCTGAACAGACCCCACGGAGAGAGACACACGGAGCTGCCCCGTGAAACCAAAGATGGCATTTCCAAATCTGAGAACAGTTCTCCAGTCAAGAAAACACCAATAACTCCTGGACCTTGGAGGGTACCAAACACGTGCAGAGTCACCCCTACAACAGCTGTGGCTGAAAAAGGGTTTGACTGACACTTTGGGGGGTTTCCAGAACGTGGTTGAATGGAGTTTCGGGTGCCCGTGGGTGAGAAGCATCGTGTCTGTTCCCCAAGCTGTCACTTTTCTGGTTCTCACAAACTGGCTAGAGGGTGGGAAGTGGTTGATTCATTCTTAAATTATCTAAGCTGCATGAAGGACCTTTTTGGATTGCTTAAATGAAACTCTCCCATAAGCTGCTGTCCCCCTGTCCCTCGAGGGCAGTCGTGCTGCTCTCCCGTTGCACTGCTGCGGCTTCCTCGGGTAGTGTTGTGAGTTCCCGAACAAAACTATTTAATGCCTCTATTGCCAATGTGATCATGACTCACTTCTTGTTCTTGTGCCAAGTTACCTACTGTAGCAGTCGACCTGACCCTTCTCCTCAGTGTTCTGCTCACAGGACAGGCAGGTTTGGGTTGGAATGGGTGTTCTCTCTGAGCATGGTGCATGTGGTCACTGGGGTCAGGGAGGAGAGGGGCGAGTTGGGTCTGTCGGTTTTAGGGCAGCAAATGAGCCACTGCTGCTGTTCAACTGGGCTTTTTCTTACATTTTTATACCTAATACAAGATCCTGTAGATAAAAAAAACCTATATTTGACATAACCAGTTTTGTAATTTGGCTTTTTATGAACACAGCTGCTTTGTTTTCTGGGTTCCCCAGGATGCTCATCCCAACTTTGCCAGCAAAGCCTGGGTTCTGCTCACTCTCACTCCTTTGGTTCCACTGTGGCACCTGTAGCATTCACCTAAAGAAAACCAACGTGGGCACATTTCTTTGCAGCCTCAGTGTGGTCTGTACTGAAGTCCCACCTTTCATCCCTCTAGAGAGGTAGGGTTTGGGTGTTTTCTCAGTGGAGGTAACAATTGACCTCCAGGTCAGACCCAAGAGTAGCTGTTTTGGTGCAGTAGAAATCTCCCACTGTTTATCCTGAATGTGTGATGTGTTCTGGGAGAGCTGAGGAGGGTGATACAGGGGGTACTGACAGCTAAGATCTGTTGTTGGGGCTGGAATGTGTTACTTTACAAAGAGGAACATTGCCCCCAGGCACAGCAGCCCCCAGCTGCACGGGCAGCAGACAGCTTCAGTCCAAGGGCTTCCTTTAGTCATGGTTTTAGTGATGGGTTGCTGACATGTTGGGTTTTTAATCACTGCACAGAAGTGGTCAGAGGAGACCCTGGTCCAGTCTGCAGGAGAAAAGTGCAAAAGCTCAAACTGCCCTTCTGCTAAAAATCCAATCCCAGCTGCAGCCTGGCAGGGGAGGGCTGAACATCACAGCTGCCTTTGACACCTGGAGCGTTTGCAAAGCTCAGTGAAGCCTCGTGCATCAGTTCTGAGTTGAATTCTATTCGAGGGCAGCTGACTCCTCAAACAGATTTTGGGACAGACACTTCAGACACGAGGGAGGTTTCGAGGCAGCAGCGCGGGGTGGCCGGAGCCGGACAAATGCTCTGCGGTGTGGAGTGTGACAGTGATAACACTGAGCCTTGCCACTGTGTAGACATTCACCCTGGTTTCACCCCCTGCACTGCCCTTCACCCCCAAGGCTGTTTCCTACAGAGCTGAATTAACACCACTGTTTCCATCATCAGCCCCTCGCTGTGTTTTTCCTGTGTTAACATCACCCGCTTTCTTGTTTTCCCTCCCTGTGATTTCTCCTTCCCTAGAACCTGTGTCTGTTTTTACTGTCTCAGAGGAGCTGCCAGCGTGGCCCTGGGAGGCCAAGCAACAGCTGATGGGCTGGGTGTAAATGTTTATATATTGTACAGCACCTTTATACATGGGTTGGAGGTTCTGACCAGAGAGAGACCTGTAAAGCGCTCGCTATTTTTTATAGAGATATTAAAAAGAAACTCCAGAGCGTGGCCTGTTGGTTCTGCACTGCATAACATGGACTCTTGGTTGACTTTCAGTGGTGGGATGCTTTGGACAGCTACATCTGTGGCCTGGGTTCTACCCACAACCCTCGTGCTCTGCTAGAAAACAAACGCAGTTGATTGGTGGAAGTTCCCTTGACTCCCTGTTCAAACAGAGGCAGTCTAAAGATCAGCCAGCACCTAGAGACAGATGTTAAAGATGAAATACTTGTCCTGTAGGTTTATTTGTACATTTTGATATATAAAACTGTCATCTCCTTTCCCATCTGACAACTTTTCCTTGTACAGAAAACAGCTGTAAACGATTTCCTACCCAAACTCCTTTCTGCCTCTTCCCCCCCGTGTGAAAGAATGAAGCTTTGAAAAGTTGCTCTGCTTTTGCCCTTTTCATTACCAATAAATAGAAGCCAGGGGAGTCACTGAGGGGAAAACGAAGGTCAGCAGGTATCTTCAACACTTTTGGTCTCTCCCTTCTCTGCCCCTTTGGGGTGAAGCAGCTTTTCCCCCGTGGCTCTGCCCCTGAGGGAGTTGCAGGAAGGGACGTGGCAGAAGAGGAGGTAGCTGGTCAAGGCTTTGCTTGGGGTCTGGGCTGTGAGGATGGTCTCGTGGCACTGTCAGTTTCAAAACAGGATCAGCATTGGTTTTCAGAAGCCCCACTGTAAGCAGCCAGCCCCAGCTCAGCGTGTGCAGCTCCCAGCAGCTCGGGCACAGCCTCCAGCACCAAGGAAACAAATACCCTTGAGCACATTCAGTTCAGCACAGCTGAGGATCTCCAGAGGGCTGCAGGATGCACAAACGGGCACGTGGCAGCGTAGCTCCAGACCAAGGCTGATGCCACCTGCCCCAGGGGGGCCACTCCTCGCTTGTCACACGCCCAGGACCCCAATTCACGCTCCAGGAGCTCTGTCAGGGCGGGGGGTGGCTGATGCCTCACAGCTTCCTGCTGTTCCTGTGCCACCCACCAGCATTTGGCCCCATTACTTGTCTTGGCTGTGTGCACCCCTGGGTTGGCTGCACAGATCAGAGCAGTGGAGCAGAAGGAGAACATTGGCTGTGTGCAGCGAGAATCTGGTTAAGAAATGGTCAGTGCAGGTGTTGCAGTTGGGGAGCAGCTCTGCTGCCGGCCAGGCTGTCAGTTCCCTGCTCTGGGCCATCTCTGGGGCCGAGTGCAGACACGTGGACAGGTCAGGGTTTGATTTTCCATAACTGAAAGGAGATAATAAGAGTGAGTCGTGATTAAGAGCCATGGGGCTGCTGCTCTGCAGCTACAGGTGAGGCTCTGCCTCCTTTGCCCATCCTGCACTGCTCAGTGAGCTCTGGGGTGGCTGAGCCCCTGGGAACCGTGTCCCCCTGCCAGAGGGAAAGAGCCTGGGACTGACCAACAGCTTCCAATGGGCAATGAAAGCCTGAACAAGGCTGAAATTTAAGTCAGCCCCATCCTTCCCCCTCACCTGCTCTGGGAGAGCCCCTCAGCATGGGCTGATGGAGCCTGTTTGGCACCTTTCAGGGTGGGTGAGAGGAATTTGGCCCTGGCACAGGGGGGACCCCGAGCTGCTCCTGCACAGCGGCACTTACTCGGATGTTGAATCCCAGCAGGTCACTGATAACACCTGAGACAGCAGAGAGTATGACAACACGGGTGATGTTGTAGATCAGGGGATTCATGGTCAGCCCATACAGCCTGAAAGGAGAGTCTAATTCCTGCAGTGAAAGGAAAAAAGGCTGTTAGGAACCATCCCTACCCAACAGGCCTCTGCCTTGCAGCTCCCTCTGGCCCTGGGGCAGACTGTGCTGCTGGCTCCTTCCTTAAATGTCTGTGCAGAAACTCCCACTCTGCAGTTGCCTCCCAGCTCAAGGATGTTTTCCAGCAGCCTCCTCCACAGCTGCACCAGCAGCATAACAAGAGCTTGTCACAACAGTTTGGCTGATTTACCTGACACACAGACTCTGCTCTTTCTGTTGCAAACATCTACTCTGCTGCTGTCAACAAGCTTCAACCTCAGTGCTGCAGGAGAAAACACGGTTCGAGCAGGAAGGAGCCAGCCCCTGCTCATGCTGCATTCTGCACTCCTTAGCTCAGCTCAGAGTAAGCTGCTACAAATCAAATGTTTGCAGCAGTAATTAACCACACAGGTCTGGTATTGCCTGATCTTATGCCATGGCTGTAGGAGCACAGAAAATCTCCCTTCATGAGAACAAACTCCCCCCTTCACTAGAGGAAAGGAAGAGGAAGAGTGAAAACACACACTGTCACGAGTCACTGCTTCCAGAAAATGGAACTGCTGTGTTTGCAGGGAGTAGCTTACCTTCAGCAGCTTTGTGGAGAGCTTCAGAACATTGTTTACCAGAGAGAGCTGCTCCTTCTTGTTTGGCTTCTTCTCCATCTTCAGGTATAAGTTTATCTGTGACAGAAGTTGATATTCCAGCACCACTCCCCAGTGAATCTCTAAGGGGCCATTTTTGGCTCCCAAGGAAGTGCCACAGGCAGGCATTCAGCAGTGATAATGCCATTCTTTTTCCGACACATGTGGCTGACACAGGTTAACCCAGAGACAATCATCAAGAGTGGTACAATTGGAGTCTGCCCACGTTTAGCAGCTTCTCCCTCCCCAGCTGTCTGTACAGTTTTACTGCTGGCTGTCCAGCACAAGGGCTGATGTCTCCATTTTCAAATGGCATTCAGTACTTTTTAAGCTGCTTTGAAATGCAATAATGGTACACAAAGGAGTCACAAAGCCAAGGGGAGGGTAAGCAAAATGCAGGTACCTGCTCAGTGAGCAAGATGGAAATGTTACTGTATTTCTTGTTGGTTTCTGAGCCCAAAGACGCCAGCCGCAGCAGAAAGAGCAGCAGAGCTGCCTCCCAGATGAGGAACTCCCAGTTGTAAGCTGCATTCAGAAATGTTTTGTGACCCTTGAGAACCTGTATTGGGGGAAAAAAAAAGCACCAATGTCAGTAAACAGTCAGAGGTCTGTTCTGGGGAAAAGTGCAGAAGCATTGCCCTTGATGCTCTGAACAGCCCCTGGGCGCTGCAGCTGCTGATGGGTCTTCCTGGGAGATGTAATTGAGACAACCTCACAATCATTTGGGTGGAAAAGCCCTTGAAGCTGCTGCAGTCCCAGCCCTGCCCTCACCCTGCCCAGCCCAGCACTGACCCCTCAGCACCTCAGCCCCATGGCTCTGGGACCCCTCCAGGGCTGGGCACTGCCCCAGCTCCCTGGGCAGCCTGGCACAGGGCTGACACCCCTCTCAGGGAAACAGTTCTGCCTCAGCTCCAACCTCAACCTCCCCTGGGGCAGCTGGAGGCTGTTTCCTCTTGCCCTGTCATTCATTGCTGGGGAGCAGAGCCTGACCCCCAGCTCCCTGCAGCCTCCTGTGAGGGAGTGTCAGAGAGTGCTGCTGTCTCCCCTCAGCCTCCTCTTCTCCAACACCCCCATTCCCTCAGCCCCTCCCCAGCACCCCTGTGCAGCTCCAGTGCCCAGCTCTGGACACACTCATGTAACCAGGTTAAAGGTTAAAAAAAAGTTAAAATCTCACCTGAGCACAGCATATAAAAGCAATGGAAAGAGCCAGTAAGAAGATGGATGACACAACAACATCCACAGATCGCTGGGGGCCTCTCCTCTGCAGAAACACAGACACCCAGTCACCCTGAGGACTGGGCATGGAGCTGCGAAGGCAAAGCCCAGCACAAAGGCTGCTGCTGTCCCCAGCAGTGCTGCCCACAGTGCCAGGCAGCAGCCAGGTGAAGTGCTGGTACCTGGAGAGTGGGGAACACCCTCTGAGTAACTAAAGCAGGGATGAGGACTCACCTTGAGATAGGAACGAAGGGATAACCAGATCTTGATGTTTTCTACCTTCTTGAGTCTGAAGTGAGGGATTTCGTATTTCTTGGCTTTCCGAGCGGATGTGATGTGACTAAAAAGCTTGGCAAACAAAAACCTCTGCAAATCCAAACCAAACACACACACACACAGGCATAAGGAGCAGGAACAGCTTGTGGAGTGTCTCTCAGGAGGTTTCCAGACCCGCCTGCACACGTTCCTGTGCCCCCTGAGCCAGGGGAACGTGCTTTAGCAGGGGGTTGGGCTGGAGGAGCTGTGCAGGGCCCTTCCAGCCCCACCATGCTGGGATCTGTGATTAGTGTAAAGCAAAGGAAAAGAAAAGACTCCTTGGGCTTGCCCAATGGCAACTGGCAGAAAAGCTTGGCCCTGTGGCACATGAAGGACTGGGGCCAGGCTCCCCACCTCTCACAGACTTTGACACTTTGCTGAGATGCTTCTCACCCAGGGCCTTCTGTGGCAGCAGCAGTTTCAGGAGCCCTTTTTTGGGAGCCCCTCTGCCCCTGGGTTCAGGAAAGGCAACATTTAGACCCACCTGTTTGTACGTTCTCTCAGCAACACACATCATGAAGAAGAACATCCAGGTCAAGCAAAGCCTTTCCAGGAAGTTGATGGCAGACAAGAGGACGACAGGGATGCTGGCAGGAGCCCCACAGAAGATGTGCAGAAGCTCCTTCAGAGAAAAGGAGCACAGCTGCTCCAGGTTGTCTGTACGGAACAGCCTGTAGAGGAAGGGCAGGAAGGCTAATCCAATGGTGATGATGTTTCCCAGCATCTGGTAGCCAACTCCTTGCTGGTAGGCATTGACCTGGCAAACAGGAGCAAGAACAGGATGATTGCCTGGGGTGGTGTGTCGAGGGAAAGGCCTGCTGTTGTGGCAGCAGTCATCAGTCAGGCATTCAGCTCCCCTTCCCTCCAAAGGCAAGGGGAGAAAAAAAGTCCTAAACATTATAATAATGCCTAAATTCCATCTGTTTCAGTCCAAACCCAACAACCACCCACCAGTCAGTGACAAACCCACCACGTCCAGCACACTGCTGAGGGGCAGCAGTTGTTGGTGTTCAGCAGGACCTCCTGAGCTTTGGGCTGGGCAACTGTTAGGAACATTTGGGACAACTACATTTGCAGTTGAGGAGGGGTCAGGTTTTATGCTGCCCTTGATATTTGCAGTGTTGCTGTTCTCAGGTTTTTGGTCTGAAAGCATGAGGGAGAGGCTGCAATCCCTCCCCGGCCTCTTACCCTGCTCATGATGATCCCACTGATCTCCAGCACAGACATGTCCACCTTCTTGCAGTCACTCCCTTCCCAGATCAGGGCACTCACTTTTGCAGATGCTGGGCTTGTATTCTGCAGCCAGAGCAAGTGGTTCTATAAAAGAGGAACACAAAAGGACTCTAATCTGTTTCTGTTCTGCTAAGAAATAATGCTTCTTCCCCATACAGTTAGAGGGGGACTCCAGATATGGTTTGGGGTGAAATACTTTGGTTTGGGTTTAGCAGTTGTCTGGATAATAGCAGTAGGGAGAAGGGAGATGGTCATTGATGTGATTTAGGGGTAATGGGCATCAGCTGGAATACAAAAAGTTCCACTTAAGGAGAAGCTCCTTTGGTGCTGAGGTGAGGGAGCCCTGGCCCAGGCTGCCCAGGGAGGGTGTGGAGGCTGCTTCTCAGGAGGTTTCCAAACCCACCCGGACACGTTCCTGTGCCCCCTGAGCAAGGGGAACCTGCTGTAGCAGGGGCTGGGCTGGAGCAGCTCTGCAGGGCCCTTCCAATCCCCATGCTGGGGATTCTGTGATTCAGATCACTCCAGACTTGTGTATCACAGAATCCAGCACTGGGACACTCACATTGTACCATCAGACACATCTGTGTCTTTCACACTATTTGGGCAGATGAGGGGGGATAAAGGGACACCTGAAATGGGGGTGTGTGGGTGTGCAAATCTTTCCTGGAATTCTCAGCTACTGGATAGAAATCAACAAACCTGCTGGAAAACATCATCCTTCAGGTCCCTCCTGGCAGCCCTGACGCTGGTGTCGTCGCTGTCGCTGGTGCAGGACGAGCGGCACTCGGGGCCGTGCAGCAGATCGTCCCACAGCATGTCCTCGGTCTCCGAGTCGTGCCGGGTGCTCTCCGAGTCTCTGCGGGTGACGCTGCAGCTCCGCGACCCGTCGCTGACACACGACCTCGAGTCCTTGGAGGAGCAGAAGGAGGTGAGTGCAGCCCCAGAGCAGCCCAGAGCTCCCCCTCCTGCCGTCCCAGGGACACGGCTCACGGCAACGGCCCCAGGGACAGGGGAACTCCCACCTGAGGTGCCATTAGCTCCCCCCTCCCTGCCCAGCTTCAGCACGGAAAAAATGGATTTGTTCATTCTCACGAAAAAGTTCTTCTGCCTTTTGCACAATCTGTTTTCACAATCCTCCTCTGGGGGGTTCCAACCCCTCCTGGACACGTTCCTGTGCCCCCTGAGCAAGGGGAAGCTGCTTGAGCAGGGGCTGGGCTGGAGCAGCTCTGCAGGGCCCTTCCAGCCCCCACCATGCTGGTACTTCATGTTTTCTATTTATACATGTTTCTGTATATACTCTTATTGCTCCAAGCTGCAGAGAAGCAGGGAGGGAGGACACACCTGCCTGAAGGCACTGAAGCACCATTGTGTCCTAAGAGCCTGCTCTGATGGGGGGATGTCCCTGCCCTGGCCAGGCTCAGTGAAACTCCTGAGTTTATGAGCATACCTGATTATACAACAGGGATTCCAGTTCAGACTCCACGACACTATCAGAGTCTCTGGCACCTTTCAGGGCCTGCTTGACCTGCAAAAGCAAAGGAAAAACAGTTCACTGTCTGTAGCAAAACAGATTGTGTGGAAGATGGCCTGAATTCCCCATGGTACCTGTGAGACAGCCTGCTGCAGGGAAACAAGGGGCCTCTTCTTCTCCTCGTAGCTATTGTCACTGGAAGCCCCTTCTACATTCTGCTGTAACAAGATCCTCTGTGCCATTGCTTCAGCCTCCTCCTCACTGGAAAGTTCCTCAGAAATGCCACCTCTGTTGGTGCAGTCGTCCTAGAAACACGTGGCCAAAGCAAGGCTGAGGCGGCGATGAGGGAGCAGCCTGACGTGCTCAGAGCCAGTGCTGCCCCTGCCCCAGCAGCCTCTGAGGATGATCTCCAGCAGACATCACAGAGGCATCACAAATTCTAAGTGGTTGCCCACCCTTGCCCTCACTGAGGTGAGGAGTTGGTTTTGGGGGCCAAGGCAGGAAGAGGCAGCAGCAGCTCTTGGCTGTGTCTCACCAGCCACCTTAAGCCCGGGAGCACAGATTTATCTAAGGGCTGGTGGGCAGCAGACCTGAAATCACAGCTGTTGCCCCTACCCCCAGCCCTGCTCCTCTCCACATGATGGCACAGTCTACAGCATTCCACACACATTCTAACCTAAGTTCCTCCTGTGGGAGTTGACACCTTACAGACCCAGAGTGCTCAAAAGCAGCTCCACACAACTCCGTGGTTTGGAGAGTTCAACAGAGATCACAAGGCTTTAACTCAGTCTTGCTCCTCAAGGGATGCTTCAGCTTCCTGGCCTCCTCTCAGAGGAGATTGTGGGGAACTGTTTGCAAGGCAAATTCTTTTACAGAACTGCTTTTGAACAGAAGAAGGGAGTATCTTGTGTTAGATCAAACCTCAGTTAAGTACTGACAGACCTCAGGGCACATACAGAATGAATCTTTCCTGACGGTACCTGATGGCTCTTTTCCCCATCAGAAAGCTTATTTTTCTCTTTGGAGTGCAGCAGCCTGTATTCAGCTCTGGCTGCTCTGTGTTTAACACCATTATTCACAGCATTCACACCATGCTCTGTCTCAGTCCCTTTCTCAGCCACCAGCTTTGCTCTTCTAATCCTATGAGAGAAAATACAATTAAATGTTATTCTGCCATAGAAAAACTCTTTGAGGAAAAGCATCACAGTCTCACTTGCCACATGGGTACAGCATTAATGTGGCTGAGGGAACATGTAGCTGTTGTGCTGACAGGCTCTTTGTGTCCTGCTTCTGCTAAGAGACTTCACTCCCACTGGGCACTTCTTGTGTAGCTCTAACAGTATCTTCAGACTTACAAACCAAGAGGGAAATGTTTCATTATTATCATTTTGCTAAAAAGGAGCAATTCAGAAGACAAAAAGTCTTCATTGAGAGAAGGGAGATGGCACTTGGAAACTCATCAAGGAACTCAGCTGAGACAACCGTAGAAGGCAATGCCATGTCACCCCAAACAATCTAAGGCAGGTGACTATCCAGACACAATTGCTTCTGGAAACCAGGTAAAACAGCAAATCCAGTCTGAGCACACATTCAGCAAAGGGCACTTAGCTGATAAATCCAAATAAGCTCCTCCACTTTCTGCAGCTCACCCAGCACTGGGTTCCAGCCACACTGAGTAGTCTCCTACTACTTTTAGTGCTTTTAGCAGAGGCTTTGGGGATGTCACAGAACACATCCTGGCCTCATTTTCCAGGCCTCACATTCTTCACACATCACATTGTCACAACAAACAGCACAACCCCAGTGCAGATCACATACCTCCTTTGGAAAAGTGAACCAAAGAAACTCTTCAGGACAGATGCAGGTTCCTGCTGTTCTTTACAGGTTTTGTCAGGAGGAGAGCAGCTGCTCCCATCACCGCCCACAGATCTGCGTAACTTCCTGGGGGTTTAGAAACAGGAGAATTCAGTCTCTAGATTGAGCTACTTTGAGGTCTGAATCTGAGTTGAACAGTTTTTCAGATGCCATTTTCCTTAAGTCAGGCAGACAGACCCCCCCTTACTTCCAAATGATTGATCTGGGTGAACAGAAGTGATGCCTGTGCCCATCAGTGTGTGCAACAGACAAAGTCTGGACTAAAGCTTTGCTGTAGAGATCTAGCAGAGCCAGAACTCCATCCACATCCATCAGCTTGTGTTGAAATACATTATACCAGTGTTTAAATGGAGTCAGTTAAACATCTGGTAGGTGGGACTATAACATCTCCCACATGTACAAATCCCCAGTGATGAATCCAGCAGAGTCACCCGTCACCATTTCCCTGTTCTCAGCACACACCAGCAATTCCTCTGTCACATTTATGGTTAAATTCCATATTTACATGAAAATAGAAGAGATTTGCCCACTAACTTCCAGCAGGAGCAATCCATCCTGGTCTGATGGCAGGAAATGAGCACGTTCCCCACTCACCTCCTCCTCCTGCTGAGGCCGTTCCCTGCCGGGCGGTGGATCTGGGTGGACACGATCTGACAGTGCACAGTCCCCATCAGCAGCATGAGGCACAGCGGCCCCAGCACCTCACTGGCACTCACCACAGGCACCATGAAATACAGCACAACTGCCACCACTGCAGGGGAGGAAACGGTAGCAAATGCAAGAAACTGAGAGTGTGGCTTCAGAGAATCCAGCACGGTGGGGGCTGGAAGGGCCCTGCAGAGCTGCTCCAGCCCAGCCCCTGCTGCAGCAGATTCCCCTGGCTCAGGGGGCACAGGAACGTGTCCAGGTGGGGTTGGAAATCTGAGAAGGAGCCTCCACACCCTCCCTGGGCAACCTGGGCCAGGGCTCCCTCACCTCAGCACCAAAGGAGCTTCTCCTTGTTTTCTAGTGGAACTCTTTGTGTTCCAGCCTGTGCCTGTTACCCCTTGTCCTGTTTCTGGGCACTGCAGGACAAAGACTGGCCCCCTCCCCTTGACAGCTGCACTATAGATATAGATCAGCATTGATAAGGGCCTCTCTCAGCCTCCTCTTCTCCAGGCTGAACATCCCAGGGCTGCAGCTTTTCCTCCTCACACACATGTTCCATCCCTTCAGCATCTTGGTGTCCCTGCACTGGCCTCTCTCCAGCAGTTCCCTGTCTCTCTTCAACAGAAGAGCACAGAACTGGACACAGGACTCCAGATGAGGCCTCACCAGGGCAGAGCAGAGGAGAAGGAGAACCTCCCTCGACCTCTTAGCTATTTCCTTTCATGCTGTTGTATAATTTCTGCAAAAAGTAGCCCCACACATCTTGGAGTCTACACTAAGTGGGTTTCACAGAGGACTCTTCCACTTTCCATTATGGACTACAAAACAAAGTCACATTCCTTGCAGAAAAAGGACTGTGGCCCAGGCTGCTGCCATCCCTTACCTTGCATGACATAGAGCACCAGGAGCCACATAAAGATACGCTGGGAGGTGACCTGTATCCACCACTGGCTGAACAAGGGGAAGAACACAACTCTCACAATTCCTTTCCGAGTCAGTGATGTCCAGGGTATTTCAGGCTTGGCTTTGGCAAAGGTAGAGCCTTGGAATGAAAGGAAAACCAAATCAGAACATTTTCCTTACTTATGACTTTCCCTTTGCCAAGACCAAGCCCTGCCAGAGGGCTGCAGTTCAGGGAGGTGCCAGCAGCCTCTCCCCAGCAGAAGGAGAGGAGGGGCGGTTTTTTTCCCCTGGCCCTTCCCCAGCCACGCCAGGCTGCACTCACCAAGCACTCCTCACTGCTTCTGCAGAACCCCCCTGAATCCCCCCACCTCCGCTTTCAGCTTTTCAAAGCTCCTTTTGCACCACACTGGCGAACCAAGGTCCGAGGCTTCCACTGGCTCCGTGCTGCTGCTGCCGGAGAGCTGAACGGCTCCGGGCATCCCCAGAGACGGCCGGGAGGGAGCAGGCGGCTGTGCCCCTCCCCGGCAGAGAGCAGCGCTACCGGGCACCAGCCCCGCTCACCTCTGATTAAATCCACGTCGATCAGATCGGGCTGGATGTGGCCCTTCTTCTTAGGCTTGTTTTTGAAGCCCTACGAAGGGGAACAGAAAGGGGCGTGTGAGGCGCGGGGGGGAGCCCGCGCCGGGCCGCAGCAGCGCCCGCCGCCGCCGGTACCTTCATCTCGGTCTGCTCGATGGATTTCTCCCATATCTGCTGGTCGTAGGCCCCGATCTACGAGGAGAAGAGGCTGAGGGCACGGCCGGGCCCGCGGCCGCCCGCGCCGCGCCCCACTCACCTTCTTCTGGTACCAAGAAATGGCATCTGCGTCCCGAGCGGCCATGGGGGGCGGCGGGGCGCGGGCCGGCCCGTCCCCCGCCCGGCACCGGGCCTCGTTACCCGCACCGGGCCTCGTTACCCGCACCGGGCCCCGTTACCCTGGAGACCGCCGCAACGCCGGGGCTCGATTGCTCCTGCCTGCCCGCCCTGTGGCGCAGGCAGCGGTAGGAGAGCGCCGAGCGCGGAAAGGAGCAGCCGAGGCGCGTAAAGGACAAAATCAGACTCTTGTTTATTAAAAAAATACTTTACAGGAAAAAAATTCTATGCATTCCGTTGGACTATCTTACAAAGAAATAGCTTAAACAGTTTGACACTGGTGTACAGTCAGCTACTGACAGAAATGCACTGCGGTACGCACACAGAGGCCCAGCGCTCCGTCCTACCCCCCGCCAACCGCCTCCCGGCGCTCGCTAAGGTCAATAAATAGACTAAGGCCGCGCAAAGCAAACAGTCTTCCAGGCAATTGTACACGTCCTCTGCAGGCAGAGAGCTTACATAAATTAAAAACCACAGAAAAAAAGAAAACAACAAAAATTCCCGTAGCTGCCACTCAAGTCGAATGAAATGACAAGAAACAGCGACACTGTCTCCTCCTGTCGTATGGAGGCGCCTGGACTTCCCTCAACACCCTGCAGACACCTCCCCTCAGCCCTTGGGACCGTGGCCCAAGCTGCCACATGCCCCCAGGGCTTCTGAGTGGGCCGCACAAAATGGAGAGAAGGTGCTTTCCAGGGGTAGGAATGAGCCTTCCCCTCTTCTCTCACCCCCTTCTGCAAGTACAGAGCTGCCACCACACCACACTCCTCAGGAACTGCAACTCCAGAGCTGATGACTGGGTTGATTCACACCTGATCGTGGCAGCCACACCAGCTGAAGGACAAGTTCACGCCCGTGGGAACAGCTCTGACCGTGGGCCTTGTCCAGGGAAACCCAACTGTAACTGCAGGAAAACCAGAGCACAGCAAAGAGCCCTTTGTCTGTATAGCAACATCTACACCTGTGACAAAGGTTGATTATAAAGCCCCTGAGAACACTTTGCCAAGTGTCTCACCTTCCTGGAGAGAACGTGTCAAATATCTGCTCCAAATGACTTGTAGCATGTCTAAAGGAGAGAGGAAACTGGAGCTAGCTGGGTATTTCATCTGTAAACTGCATTTTGCTCACCCCCTTCTAGCACAACTGAGCTGTTCACCTTTATCCTCAAGTGACATTTTTAACCAACAGCACTTTGTTTAAAAGAGAAGCCAAAGCCTGAGTTCTGGATCTCAAAGCTGATCATTCTTTATGGACAGAGTGGTGGTCTCCAGCATAAAGCTGGAGCATTTTCTACCTCTCAACTTACCCTATCACAAGGCAGATCCTCAAGTGAAGAACTGAGGATCTGCAGTGGCTGGCCAGTGCATCCACATTTATGAACTGTTCTGGATCTATCTGGGTACTTTTGAGAACCGTTAGAACAACCCATGATGTTGGCCAAGGTTTGATTACCTCACATAGGCCAGTTTGTGAAATCTTAGGGAAATTCAAACAGCCATTTCACGTGACACTCCAAAACATCTCTTTGGACCTACCCAGAGACACGTTTTGCTCAGCAAGTGCCAAGTGGCTTGAAGTCGTTATTTCATTTCTAAGCAGTTTATAAAAGTAAAGTCTCTAAAAGTAAAACATGTCTTGTTCTGGGGGAAAAAACCCTGTATCCTTGACATTGTATCCACTGGGTTTGCATCAAGGCATTGTTCTGATTCTGGCTCTGTTTTCAGTGCAGCTGAAGCCACCTTGAAACAGCAGCCAGACAGCACAGTCAGTTTCATCAGCAATGCTCTTCCTGCTTTACAGCCAGAACCGAGCTCGAGCTTGTAAGGAGGATGACACTTTGGTTAAAGCCAAAGCTGGTAATCTATTCAGGTAATGGATTTTTACAAAGTTTGCTTCTCTCTTCCTCAGTCTTCCAAACATGCTGCAACATTCAAGTCATATGAAGAAACATTTTGGTACTTCAACCTGACCTTAGATATTCAGTCAGTAATCGAACAGAACATAAAGAGAGGTCGATGCTATTGGTCACATCCCTCCAAAGAGGTAAGTCAGAGCATTTTCTGGGTATTTTAGGCTGCAGCCACAGATTCCACTAATGCTACAGTTCTGAAAGCAATGTGAGCCACTCTGGTCTTGCTCCTCTATCCCTTTGAAAAGATGCGACTGGAATTTACAGAGGACTTCCAAACAGATTCCCTCTTCATTCTCTGTCGAACAGACCAGCTGGTGTAGGGGGTGGGGGGACGACACTTAATCTCTTTATTCTGCCTTTCGAGTGGTGTTTGCCGACTCACTGTAGTATCTGCAGACTTGTCAATTCCTGAGTGATTGTATGCAGTGCTGGCTGGGGGAGAACGGCCACCGTAGCGATGCACCTCCACTGACACGACCAAAGAATAGCACATGTGAGAGTGAAATGGGCACTTGGAAGACTATCAGACTTTGTATGAAGGAAAGAACACCCTGGGGGGAAGCTGATCTTAGAATGTGAAGGATGAACCAAAACCACTATTGCCTGTGAGGAATTTTACTTTGCACAACCCTTAAAGCTATGAAATTCCTCTCAACATAAAAAGTGGGGGGAAACCCCCCGGAGAACAGACGGCTCGTCCCTGAGCCAGCCTGGCTCATCTAGAATTTCTGCTAAGATTAAATTACACCCCTGCATGAATCACATTAACTTTTCATCATAAAAGCTTTCCATTCTAACACCTTATTTACACAGATTACTAAACAAGTCACTACCACTTCAATCTGTAAATTAGTTTTAAATTGAAATAGTTCCTAGTCCTCATTTTTGTACCGAAGACAATACATACATACACATAAGGAGTAATACAGGCTCTAACTAATCACTGCAGTATCTTCTGATGATTATTTTTTTCCTATCAGTTTAAAATAGTGACCTCTATACTGAGGTGCTAATATGTATATAAAAGCCTACACAAACAATATTGCACAAAGTAAGATTTATAATAGAGTAACATATTTTAGAGACCCTTATAAAGAGAAGAGTAATAATTGATATTAAAAAGATGCATCCAGAACTAACACAGCATCTTTGCTTTTGTCTAGTCTAACATAGTGTTTCAAATCTTTCCTACCCCAGTGAGGATTAGAACAAATAAAGTTATCTGGAGACAGCTTAAGTTGCACCAAAACCCAACTTGTACTCTAAATGTGGAGAGGGGGAAGGGGAGAGGGAGAAAGGGACAGGACTTTTCCTTTCGATGACTGGAAAGGGCAGTAATAAACGGGGTGAGTGAAAGTCAAATACAGATTACAAGTCAACATCCAGAAATATTGAAAGATTGTTCAAAAACTGTTGACAGCTGACACTCTAAAACATGTAGCACGTGCCACTGGTTTTTCCACAGTACCTGGGCACCCAGAAGCTACACATGGAAAAAGCAGCCTATTGCCATCCTGCTGTTTATTGTGAAATAGTAATACAGAACTTCCTAGAGTAAGAACAGCCTTACTGTGTCAGACATCAACTCAATGCTATTAGATTAAGTGCATCAGTACAAGGGAAAGCGTGGTTCCATTGGACACATCACGACCTGATCAGAACAAGCTGCCGAGTTGGTTAGTATTTTAAAGCCTTAAAGTGCTCAAAGATAGCAGTTTCCTCCACAAGACTACCAATAGGTTCTCTAATTTTGACACTAGTATTAAATCACGTTCAGGGAAGATGTGTTTTGGAAGCAAAACCCTCACACCAAACAACAGAAGCAGTGCTATGAGAAGTGTTAGGTCAGTAAGTCATTGCATTTCAACAAGATCAGACACTTTCTTCAGTCAACTTTACAGATCACCTTTGTAGGAACTGGAAGAGATAAGAGATTGTTTTCTATAGCTTGTATATAAACCCAACTTGTGTACAAACCAACGTGTCAAGAACAGACATACCAAAAAGTTTCACAAATCATCAAAAGTGCTGTGCTTTCTCTTTTTTTTTTTTCCTTTTTATCTTTTTGTTTTGTTTTTAAGCAATTAAAATGAGATGGGAAAGTCACTTTGCAAGTCTTCTACAAAAGCATCACTTTGTGGTGAAGATCAGAGATAAAGTAAAGGTGGGGAAATAACACTGACCAATGTAGTTCAATCGTTTTATGTTCCTGGAGGAATTTCATTCTGACTTTGAGGAGATATTCAATATCTCTTTACCTAAACAGAAAGAAGTGGTAGACCACTGTTACAGGTTGTACTAAGGGGTTAAAATACAACTTGAATTTTGCATAATCTGTGTAAAAAAGATATGCTTGACATTTTGGAATGTCACCTTTCTTTATAGAATTATAGGCAAGATTTCTCCAATAAAACATAAGCCAGTTATAAAACTATAACTTCACATCAAAATCTTAAAAAGTTGTTAAAAAAATGTTTTGATTATTTACATATCACACAGCAGAGCCTGCATGACCCTGGGGATTGTGTTGCTGATCAGACTCTATTTTAAAACCTGGACGGGGCTGGGCCACCTGATCTGGTTGCACAAGTTCTGATATTGAAGAAACAGAGGAGGAGAGCACCCCTGTGGTAAGCTGCATCTCTAGACCTGGTTCTTCAGACTCTATTTTTACACTCACACATTGGGGTTCACCTTCTGACTCTGTCTTTCCAGGAACACTACTGTTCAAGCTTGAATTGCTTTCTGTGTTTTCAGTCTCCTCCACCGGATGATATTGTTTAAGTCTTATGTGCCAGGCTAAGCTGCAGACTGCTGACACTGTTTTGAACTGATGAATGACATTTCTAGGGATGAAGTAGATGTCATTGTCACACAACTGAATTCTAGCATAGCGAATGCCTTCTCGTCTCATTTGGTTTAGTTTGGCTTCATCCACCCATTGAACACACTGAGAGAAGGAAAGATGGTAAAGTTAGTGGTATGCTCTGCTTAAACAATTCAGTATCCACTTATTTTCAACATACTTCATATGTCTAAATCAGAATGTTTCTGTTTAACAGACAACACTTCAAATTCAAATGAGAGCTGGACTTTTCACATATCACCTCTCTAATGTGCACATCTCAGGAGAGGACAGTGAACAGTTAAGAGCATTCTATAGTTGTTGAGAACAGTGGGTTGGACATGAGGCTGCACTGTTTTGGCTGACAGGACTGAGTTTAGATGCCTTCCCATCTCAAGACAACATCAGCATATTACAAAAAGCAGAAACAGGCACAAGGGTCCTCTCAGTCAACTTCTGATTGTCTCTATGGCACGTGCCGTGACTCTCAGCATAAATCCCAGCTCAGCGGAAAGGAAAAGCAGTTGGACCAACTGTAGGTTCATTCCAACTGAACTTTCCTGTTCTGAAACATGAGAAGGGGAATTGCCCAAGAGAGCTGTGAACTGAGGGCCACTGAGGATACAAAAGGGCTGGCTGTACAGTGAACCTGGGAACTGTCAGAAGAGCTGTCAGCAGGGGAGATTCAATACCTGTGACACTGGAGGCTCATGCAGGTCCAACTGAAGTCTCTGCACAACGTCAGTGAAATCTTCAGCATGAAAACAAACCACATCTTTGGTTATACGAGGCTGGTCACTCCTGGAAAAGGCCAAAAATGCCATTTTACTCTTTTATTGATGCATGCACAACAGAAGCCATGTTTTCATGGAGGTATATACTATACTGAAATGTCTGAACTAAGTTCAAATTCCCACTACCAACGTTATCTGTGTGTTCTAGGAACCTGAATTTGCCTCAGTTCTTCCAATCTATAATCAGGCAGAGTAACCCTGTGATCAAAGGGAAAATGTAAAGTAACAAAGGAACTCTGAAGCCCAAGCAATGGCCAGTGGGGCTTGCTCAGCAGCCGTGAATCACAGTAAAGGAAGCTCTGTCACCTTTTATTCATATGAAGATCTACTGATGCTATTCAATTTCTACTGTAATTGCTAGAAATAATAATAGTGCAAGTCTAGTTTCTGTGCAAGGTCAACAGCAATGTCCTGGGTATGTGAAATGAGAAAGCACTGTCGCTGTGCAATTCATTCCATTGAGTTCTTAGATCACTGTTTCAGAAGTCAGCATTAATATACCTATTGAGGAAAAGAAAAATCACTGAGGGTGGTCCAGGCATGGTCTCTTAAGGTTTATTTTGTATGCCACTAACATTTTCTGCAAGCTGCTCTAAGAATAGGTAGATAGCTTGTGTGTTCCAAGCTCATTTATCAAGACAGCACTTACTACAGAGAGTGAAGCATTTCCTTAAAGCTTGTATTCCAAGGCGTTTTCTGCTGGTTTTTTTTTTAAGATATAATATGTTTTGCATCACCCCCTCCCACTAGAATAGTTGCATTTCAGTGGCACTTACCATTCCCCAAACTGTACAGCCTTCAGAACCCCGACAGCAGCTGTGCTCTGCCAGTCGAAGCCTTGACCCACATGGTCAGCGTGAGCTCTTGTCCTGTCCTCAAACAGGACCTCCCGGGGCTCGCTGGTCCGAGGTAGGTACTGGAGATTCTTTATTTCATTCATTGACCTGTGACATGATACAAAAAAAACCCCCATACTAAGAAAAATTTCTTTCAGACTACTCAAAAATAGAACACTTGTGTTCAAATCATCTTAGAGCTGTGTGCTGCAGCCTCCAAAAATCACAGGCCAAAGCACTTCCCTCTGATGTATTCCAGGCGTTTATTCAACAAAAGACTGGAATAAATAGAGTCAAGTGCAGTTCAGGTTCTGAGATCCAACTTCATAAACCAAATCCAATCACCAAAACCATATTTTTTTAAAAATTCATTTGTGCTGAAAGAATTCTCCAGAGGATCCAGTGGTACGGAAATTGGAGCTGTTCTAACAGACACTGAAAGTTTAGTTATGTGGGAATGCATCCAACAATTCTGCTTGAAATTACAATTAAAATAGGCTTCCAAGTCTCTGTCTCCTACAATTCATCCCACAGCACTCTGAGAAAGAGAGCAAGGACGTGTGTATACCACAATACTTCCTGTACTACGAGCGCTTTTAACACTACCGTTAAAATGCAACTTGAACAGTGTAAGGAGCTCTGCTGCTTTAGAGCATTTCACCTGCCTCCACCACCAAATTAGTCCTCTCCATAGAAATAAGATGAATAAAACAAGTCTCCTGAAGGGTAATAAAAAGTGGCTTCAATCTTAAGACAGTAGTGACCTAGGACATGAAACGGGTGAATAAAATACCCATCCCAGATAACGTCTTTGTCTTATGCACCGAGCCAATTTGAAACAGAAATGAAAGTGAAACTTAAAACATGAATTAGCCTTCTGAAGAACTAGTTACACGTAAAGCATTTAGGGTTTGTTCTCAAATCTAGCACAGACATAACTGCAATGTTTTACCTTTAACAAGGAAAGGAAAACAAAACATTACCGGCGCCGTTTGAAGGGCGATTTTGGCATATCAGCTGTTGGGATCATCTGCTCTCCTGGTCTCACCCACATGATGGGACCATCATCACTTTGAGACCTGCACTGAAGTCTGAGACTAGAAAGAGTACCCCAGGGCAAAGTCATCTAAAAGAAAACAAAACCCACAAAACACACATAACACAAAACACTGGGTGAGATAGAAAAATTAAACGATGTCTTTGGTAAAACTGCTTCAAATTTGCTGACCAAAGAGTTACACAGAAACTGAGAATAGGTTGAGGTAAAATATGTTCCAAACTAACTTCAGCAAACTTAGTTTTTAGGGAAGTGGATGATTCTGTAGTGCATGTATATGGTAAACTATATTTCATTTTTTAATTCTTCACACAACTGTGGCTACTTAATGCAGCACCTTCCCTCTGGACACAGGAAAGAACATACCTCAGTAGCCCAAATGATACACACATCAATAGAGAAAAGACACTATGGTTTCTAATGACTTGGAAGTCACAGAATGGTGGGGGTTGGAAGGGACCTTTAGAGATCATCCAGTCCAACTCCCCTGCCAAAGCAGGTCCCACCTAGATCAGGTCACACGGGAACTCAGCAATTGTTTAAATATCTGTTAGCACTCTAAACAAAACACCACAAGTGACTGCTTACTCTGAGAAATGGAGATTCTTCTAACATGTCTAGAAATTCTGGGAAGTAGTCCCCAACTTCTTCATCCACTGCTCCAACAAGACTGATCTGCCGCATTGGTCCTGCTCTGTAGGTTCCACAGCAGTACGTTCGATTGACCTGAGTGGCCAGAAAGGGAAATATAACACCAGCAGAGCTTTAGTTCTGTTACAGGAGGTTAAACTTGATTCATATAACACAGTAGGCCACAGCTGAGGTGAAATCTGTGATCATACATCTCTGAATAGAGATGCCTTTGGGAAGATGCCTTTGGGAATATGCAGAGAGGCTGTTTGGAACAGATGCCTTTAGGCATGCCATAGGGTATCCCAAGAGAACAGAACTCCTGTCTGAATTACTGACAGGAAACACTTCTGAAGTTTAAGAGTAAATTCATATTTGTCTAATCCAGGAACAGTTCAACGTTTCCAGGCTGACTTGAGAGGTCCACCATGACAAGTTTCATTGTGACTCAGTCACCAGCAAACTTAAAACTCCTTACTAATTTGGGCAGTTTTGTTTCTTTCCAGTCACTCCTACACTGAAAACTGAATGCTGCTGAAATAGGTGCACTCTTCAGTCTTGTCCTATAGGTCTTTACCTTATGACTGTAGTGAAGCATTTAGATGTGCTTCATGCAGTGCTTCTGAGAATACTGCTACAGTGCATAGACTGAACTGGGGAAACAAATGGAGGAGATGAGAGGTCAGGCTAGAAATCCACTGTGCATGTACAACTATTTTAGGATTACCATTTGCATTAGAACCTGCTGTCACTGCTGTGGCCAGAAGCACTTGAATCTCACTTACAGCTTTTTGACATTGCTCTGTAGCACAGACTGTATACCCACTTTCCCAGGTCATCTGGAAAGTTTTCTTGCCAAGTTCCTGTCCCTGGAGGAGAATCACTGGCAAGATGCCAGCATTTACTAGTCTCATCCTATGGACTGCAAGCTGCAACAGGCCATAAGGCCACAGAGTAGGTTTTATGTAGATGCAGCAGCTATTCCAACTCCAAAGATCAGGAACTCTGCCATAACTTGTCCGTTTTGTATCCTCCACTGGGTCTGAGCCCCAACCTTCTATCACCCTTAAACAGCCTCTCCATGTTCATCAAGTGGTTCTAGTGGTGGAAAAACTACAGCCCCATTACATGGTGGGACAGGCACAAAGGACAGAGAGTTATTGGTAAACTTGCAGTGCTATAGTCATGTTCAGAAAGTGTGATACCTTTTAGAACTCCAGTTATAGAGATATTAATGAAGCAGCTTAGTTTTAAGGGGTTTAAGTTTAGCCAAAAAAAAACCAGATGCACTTGAACTACTCCATAAAGTTGGTAAAGGTAAATAATGAGAAACTAATAAAGGAAGAGTTACAGTTACTGCTGCAGATTTATCCTCCAGCAACTGCCATAGATATTTAGCTGCTTAATTATAGCAGTTCAGCTCATTCCTTTTTCCAGAGTCCTTCCTTTAGCTTTGTGTAGATGTAGTTGGCAATTCTGCACTAATTGCACACATTTTAATTAAAAGCTAAGTAGTAAACAAAGACAACTTCACATATAGCTTTATTCCCCAGCCCTAAGCCAACTACTGCACCACATCACCTCTCCCTGCACAAGCAAAAGTTCACAACCTAGGTCACTTGCAGAACTTCATGGTGCAGCTCCAGCACTCGACCTTCAAGTCCAACAAGACCAGCAGCTGGATGAGGACATGCCAACTTTCTGGTTTTGCCCATACAGTGTCTGGTTCATCAAAATCTATCTGCAGAGGCTTTTGATTCTTTTTGGCCATTGCCCTAAGAGAAAGTCTCAAGTCTGATCAGAACATCACTGGTAAAGGTTCATATCTAACATCAGTGAAGTTTCTCCAGCTAGCCAGAGTGCAACTGAGAGCAGTAGGATTGGAAAGCTGTAGCATTAGGCTAGTCCTGTGCACCTATGGGAAAACTAAGGACTGAAATGGTCTGGTCCTTAAGCCAGTTACTTTAATAGTACCAGGCAGTTAAACTTAAGTGGATACAGACTACTTCCAGATTTGTTCTGTTGAGAGTCACTGGTGTGTCACAGGTGTTTGTCACGAGTTAGTGAATTACAATACCATATGCAGTTTTTCCTTGTAATGTTTACAAAGGGAATGCAAAACTGCCACAACCCACAGATCAGATCATGCACTGTGTTTCCTGTTGAGAAAAGGACCATCAGGCTACTGAGACCACTTGGGTGTCCTGTGCCCTTTCAAAATGCCAAACAGTTATCACTGTCCTGTGTGTCCCCTGCTCCACACAGGATCACAGTAACAGTGAAGTTATAGGCCTATTTAAAATGAGCTCTTCAGTGTTGATGGAGACATTTTATAGCAGTTGAATGATGTGCCTAGTGGCGTTTGACATTTGAGAGAACAGAAGTAGACACATCAGTGTTTCCTGTAGAAGATACAGATCTGTATTTGCATGTTACAGAGGTAATTCTGACCCCTGCCTTATGAAGGGTTACACAAGCAACAGACCTCTGGAGGGTAAGGAACGGATACACAGATGAGGCTTAAGTCTGAGACAAATGAGGTTAAGTTTCAGAAGTTTCTCTTTAGTTTCAAGAAAAGCATGAATCAGTTGACATATGACAAGAGCTGTAAAAGCAACCACGCAAACACTCTGCTACAAGGAAGAAAGCAAGAACACAGGAAGGCTTACTATTTACAACAGAAGGAGGAAAGGAGGACAGTGTGACATACCATTACAGCAAGGGCTATAGGTTTGACTACAACCTGTCAGGTACTTCAGTAGGACCATCAGGCATTATTTATACAAGCTTGAGTGATAAAACCAAATTAAGTTTGCAGTACAGACACACAGTTTCTCCATGTCATACTTTGACAGCCTTTGCTAAAAATAGAAAATGCTCTTCCGGCGTACGAGACCTTTTGCCAGGAGTAGGAAAAGTTAAGATGGGGCAGACAACCAAACTGTGGTATGGTTCATTAACCAAAGCTGTCAGGAATAAAGTAATAACCTTTTCTGATAGTATGTTGCAGGAGTAGGAAAACTGATCCTTCTATCACCTGTTGGCTGCTTCTCCTACCTTCTTCCCAGAAGGAATTGCAGCTTATGCAAAACCTCAAGCTTTCCTGGCCTGTTCCCAGGACCCCCACTCCTTTGTGACAGTGCAGTTGCTCTTTGGACCACACAGAGAACTGAGCAGGCAGTCCATCAGTTGTTTCTTGGGGAGGGGGGGAAAAAGCAGAAGTGGTTTATTAAGTCTAGATATATTCCAATTCACTGAGCAGACCTCAGAGCAGTTGTACTGAACCAACTGATAGGGAGAATATGAATTCATTGTAGCTGCACTGCTAGGAACTTTCAAACTGAAGCATGCCCTTACGTGAAGGAAGCTTGCAAATTACTGTTCAGCCATTTGAGTCTTGAAAGCTCTTAGTCCAAGTGAATAGCTCCAAACTAAAGCTTAGCTTTAGCACTGAAGTATTAGAAGAAATGAGCCAGAGGCAATGCAAGCAAAAAAATTCCAGACAACATTGAAGCTTCATTATTTTAATACTCAGAAACCAAAACAGTTACACTACAAATCCACATTGGAGTGCTCTGTTATAAACATTGGGTTGATATGGCATTGTCCTCACTGCTCTGAGAACAAGGGAATTTGCCTTGCAAGGCAGTTGGTTAATTATCACTAGAATTTTATGAAGTCTTCCAGATTAAAGTCCTTATTTTGAATTGGAGATGCTTCCTACTAAAATCCAGTTTGTCTGAAAAGGGACATAAACCAGCAGAACAGTGTGCAGCCAAAGGTCACATCGACTGGCAACTTGCAGTTTACAGATCAAATTTAGATGTCTTGACACCAAGCCTTCAGGACTCAAGATCACCTAATATGCTCAAAATCCCTTTGCCACAGTGTGGTTCAGTAGAACAAACAAGTTCATGCATATAGAAGTTTCAGCCTAGAATGGAGATGACTTAACTGAGTATCAGTATTGCAGCTGTAACATGCTTAGGCATAACTATAAAGTTCTTTTGTCTCATACAGGAAGGGCCAAAAGTGAAGCTTAGCCAATCTGTTCATTCCTCAACAGTGTTGCTGAGAAACAGCACTAACAGTCAGACTCACCCTCCCTGTGCCTTAAGCAGGGCATTTCAGCCATTTCTAAAAATAAGCTTGCTTGCAAAACTGGAGTTTTAGCAGCACGTGGCTACCCCTCTTGATTTTAAAGGGCATCCTAAAATCAGCTACTTTACCATCATCTATATTCTCTGAAGAGTCCTGTTTCAGCTGTCTTAGAGTTATGACTACTCTACTTCCCTGTGTTTGCTCAGTGTGAGCTGCATTAGCCTACTTCAGCCAGAAAGAATTAACCAGGTCACGCTAAAACTGAGTTTAGAGAAGTGGTTTGGACCAACTGTACCTTATTGTCATGACTCAATCTTAATCAAGTTTACACAGTACTTGAAATAGAATTAATTGAAATAGCAGCACAGACTACAACCCAGTGAAGCCTTTTCTTTATTAGCATACATTCCTCACATGTATTTATAGTAGAAGCTATTCCTGTTCACAAGACAGAGGCGTTCACCAGGAAAAAGTGTCATTTTTCAATATCCAGTTGGCACTGTTTAGCCATTTTAGGGGGTCATCACGTGTACTCAAAGTAAATCTGAATGCAATCATAATGTCAGAGAACACAGATAAACCATGGTAAAATACAGAAGCCATTAAAACCTGACCTGTGGTAAGTTTCACACCTGCTGAGCACAGGTGTGTACTGACAGCAGGAGTTTGCATACTCAAACAGACTGGTTTGGGAGTACTATGCACTCTGATGCAGCTCTGTCAATGCAAATGATGATTTAAACCAAGAAACAGAGACTGGTTTAAAATAAGTACTGCTGCAGCGTTGTCAAATTAATAAGCCAGAATTACTAATTTAATGGTATGTGTGATAAACGCTGGAAAGTATTCAAAGATGCCACAAGTGACCACGCAGTAGCTCTGTGTAACTGTTTTTCCAATCTTGCTTATAAGCAGTTGATAAAGTCTGGAGAGATCAAGCTAGCCCATCCACAAGCACTCTCTCTTCAAAACCTGCTGCTAAAGAGGGTCAAGTCCAATAGTACTGAAGTGCACTCCACTACAGAGTTTCAGGTTTTTCCTTTCACCTCGTGAACCACAAAAAAAACCCCTAATTAAGGTCCTCAATAAAGATTGAAAAGTAATCAGCAGTTGGAATCCGTTCCCAGACTAGTCTAAGCAGGAAGAGAGTTATTCCATCTGAAACACATTTATCTAAACTGTAACATTGCTTAGAACATTGAAAGTAGCTTAGTTGTTTCTGCTGCATCCATTTAAGTTACATAGACACAGTTTGAGAACACAGCTTAAGCCTACAAGAGAAATGAAGTTAGTACAGAAAATTAAAGCCTCTCAAAGGCAATTAAAGGTATTCTAACTGCCTCTGTGAGGTTGGAAAGTTTAAACACCCAGCATGACCTACTGATGGAATTAGGATGTTAAAAATCTTGTTTGTTGTGAATTGTATGGCAAAACCTGAAAAGTAATACTGTTGCAAAGTAACACAGACATATTGAACAGCAAAAGCAGTGTTAGCATTCACAATCTCTACAGCTCTTAACACAGACTTGCCTATTGTCAGTGTTCTGACAATGTCAGTGTTCTAAGTTTAGAGGATCATAGTTAGCAGTGTCTGAAGTATGATTCACCAACTACCAGTGGGCACAAAAGAGCTCTGAGCACAAACAGGAATCAACAGCACAGTGCAGTAGTCTCAACATCCTTTTTTTTTTTTCCATCTGCTTAGAAAAGAGTTTGTGCCTCACAAATTTTAGGCCATTCCTGCTCTGGATGAGTGAGATTAATCAAATCTAGGTGTTGTGCAACTTGTATGACTTTAAACAGCTCTTACCTGAGAGTGAAAGTTTGAAATTGTTGTTGTTTCAATGTCCTTCTTGCCCAAAATTTCCATTTTCACTGGAGTGTTAGGAAAGTTAAAAGCAAAGTAATCCAAGAAGTCTGGTAAGTAAGCAGCTGCTCCATGCACTATGGCTAAAGCATAGTAAGCTGCATTTTTATCATTTTCACTGAATGACAACGCAAGAAACTCTTCTGCAAATCTCTCCATCTCCACTGGAGACAAAAATGAGAGTTCATCCATGTAAGCATGAAGGACCAGAGCACCACCATTGGACTGATGTTCTTCGTGAATGAAGTTACTAAATTTAGTGCCAGTTTTCAAGAAGCTGCTGCGAACAGAATGCTCCTGGTGTGTCACAAACGGTGTTTGTACTCCCTGGGGTATTCGATACTCCTGCATCCCCAAATTCAGTCTGCAGAGCTGCTCATCCTTCAGATACCTGAAGGATTCCTTGTTCACTTCTAGGTTATCACACTGTCCTTGAGACAGAGTCTCTTTGTCAATGCGAGTGAGCCCAGCACACACCGTCTGCACTTCTTTGTTGTACATCTTGAGGCGTTTTCCCCTCACGTCTTCCCGGTGTTTCTTTTTCTTTTTTTTCTTTATCTTCTTCATCATAAGACTGTCAGCTCGCTGGGTTTTGCCATTTTCATCTGGAGTTTCTGGCAACAAGGAGAAAGAGAAGATTAGAGTTCTGCAGTTGCAGCTATATTCACCCCAAAAGAATGAAGACCTCTGTCCATTTCCAGGAAGACCAACAAAAAAATTCGGTGCATCTAGTTATGATGCAAAGAAGGCCTTGGAATTCAAAGCTTCCAAAAGTCAGGCTTAATAACTGAAATAGTTCTAGAATTAATAGATTTATTGGAATAACTTTAAAAGGGAATCTGTATTTCAGAGCATCTATAATTAAGTCCAGCAATAACTTCTGACATTTACAGCAGTGACGTGCAGGGGAAGAGGATAAACAAGTATGTGTAACGTTTAAACATTAAGACTTTCATTACTGAACACTTCCTTGATTTTGGATGCACAATCTAGAAGCAGAGCAGAGTGCAACTGGAGAAGTACAAGCAATATTGACATTTAAAGGTAACAGTACTTACAGCAGTTAGCTTTCTGGCAAGGAAAAGTAATCTTAGGCTGTTGGTCTTTTGCACTAAAGGATACGAATCATCAGACCTACATCTTCAGCTATCTTTTGCTAGTCTTATAGTTAGCTATGCAGAGCTGGAAATTAAGAGGTGGTTGTTTGGTTGGGTTTTTTTTTTAAGGTTAACCAACCTGCAAAAGGCTAAAGGCTGAGGGATAAAATGTAAAGAAGTTGTTCTGTTAGGCAGAATGTAACCATCGAATTGTTCATCTTTCAGGGATAAAAATGAGTTCAAATAACATTTAGCAAGTGGCAGTGGAGGCAGAAATCTTGACACTCCAGCTGTTAAAAAAAACCTGAATTGCCAAGACAAGATTTTCAGCTGCCTAAAAATCAACCAACTGTTTCATGCCAAAGATGCACGTAAGCCTCCCAGGGCCAAATTACCAGGATAGCTGTGGGGATCAGAACAATCTGCTGCTGCAGGTAACATCTGATTGGAAGATACAAGAGCTAAGTTTCTCGGTTTCCCACAGTACAGGACTCTGTGCTAACAAAGTTTCCTTCCTTTGTCTGCAAAGCTATCATATTTGTATTTCCTCTTTATTCTCTTGCAGTACTTGAAGTTAAACCAAGGTTACACTGATCTGTAAGAAAAGGTGTCATGATAAATACATGCAGCTTCAAGTTATTTCATCTAACCACTGTATTTAACTATATCCTTCCTAGTTTGGTCTCAGAGCTCTTCAGTAAGGAAGGCTGACCTTCCTAACAGCCTGGTGTAATGAACAGAATTACTCACAAAGCAAAGAAAGAGTTGATTGCTTAACACTAACTTCATACAGTTGTCTTCAGACCTGAAATACAAGTTTTCACAGCACTGCTGTTAGCCTTTGCAAACAGCGAATGCCCTTATTTTTGTATTACAGCTAGGGAAAGCAGGAAAAGAAAGGTGGCATCACTTGTTTTGATAAGTCAACTGAGACAGTCCTTTGAATAAGCTTTACTGGAAGTCTCAGTAGTTAAGCACGTATAAGCTTCCTGAATCACTAAGGCTTCAGCATAGATAGGGCTTTAGCAACGGCAACAAACAACTAACCACACAGATCTTTGTTCTGGTGGACCAGACACTCCAACCTGAAGCTAAACAAGAATTTTATGCCACTACTGAGCTGTTTTAAAGTTAATTTTTGGTTGTTAAAGGTACGTTATTTTAAGCCTTTCTAATTGTAGCCATAGTTTAAAAGCTTCAGACATGCACTGGTTTTAACTCAGAGTATCTTTTTGTTTGAAGATCTGCCCTAATAGGAGACACACACTCAGCACTCTGCATTTTAGAACTTCCAGTAAACACAAGTCTATTTTCAGGATAGCTTTTATCCTGACCACTGCTGTGCTCACCAGACACAGCAGAGTCCCACTGCCACAGCAAGAGTAACCTCTGTATGGAGGCAGACAGTGACCTTATGGTAATGCCTGACAACCCTGAAGGAAATACGGTTTTCATTATTCCTTTAAATAAATGGAAAGCCTCCAGTACCTCAAGCACAAAGGAAGCTATGGCCAGGTCAGCAAACTATGGGCTCCCACAGTGAGGTACAATAATGGCAGTGCCAGTAAATCAGGTAGTCTAAAACTGAAACTATTAGACATCACCTAACAAAACACACTACTAAAAAACTATTAAAGAGCAAACCCACTGGAGCTGTTCTTTGTCACCTGTAGCCAAAGATACAGTGTAATCAAAGAAAAAAGGTTTAATTAGATTACACATATAAAAACTGATAGTGAAAAGGCAGAGGAAGAAATCCATCCTCATCCTGAAAGATCAACACACATGCAGCCTAGAACAAGGCCTGAGGAACTTCAGGCTTCCTGTTTGCAAACGGCTTTCCTTTGCAAATCTGGAATTGAGATGGTAATTTTAACAGTGTTAAGGTCTTCATTAAGAGCAGACCTTGTTTGATTACTGGGTTAGAACTGGCATACAGTGACACTCCCAGTCTACACAGATATATTACGACTTCTGTCGTTTTATCAACATCTATCAAGCCAAAGTTTGATGTTTACAATCCAGTCACAGATTTTAGTAGTCATGATTCAAACACAGTGGTTCACAAGCATTAAACAGTGGTGAAAAACCTCTCCCCCTAATATTTTGCCTGTTCTTAAGACAGTACTATCTGAAGTTTACACTACAGACTGAAGTTCTGTAAGCACGTGCATCTTTGGTCTCCTTGGCACAAACGCTTCATTTATACTCCTAAAGCTTCACTCACAACATAGTATCTTTATTATAGCAGCTTTTGCAATTGCTTTTATCTGTGTTGCACTCACCAAGAGGCTTTTCACCGTCACAAATTTATAAGCAGAACCAAAAGAGTCAATCTGCATTGCTACAAAAAAGCATCCTCACAAAGCCCCAAGATATTTTGACGTCTTATTAGGGGTATCTTATTACTAGAAAAACCCTAACAAAACAACAAATAACTCAAAGCCAAACAGCAGTTTCTCAATCCTAGTATATGTTAACGCAAACACTGCAGGAAGGAAGCTTTACTATCAAGGCACTCGTATTTGGAAGGTGCGATGAGGGCAGCTAGGAACAGCAGCAGCTCCAGGCTCAGTCCTCGCTGGGGAGCGGGTGGCTCAGGTCCCTGTGCCACACACTCCCGGGCTCCGCGCTCAGTCCCTCCCGGGGAAAATGCGCCGTGGCCCGCTGAGACAGGGACCAACGACAGGGACCACCACATCAACGGTCCGCTCGCCTCCCCGCGAGCACGGAAAGATGAGGTCCGCGCTCCCAAAGCGGCCAACGTTTTTCTCCGCGCCCGCCTTTACTCGGGCGGCTGAGGCCGAGCCCGAGGATCCGCCGCCCCGCTCCGCCACCGAATCCGGCCGGCCAAGGCAGGCGGCGGGCGAGGCCTCTGCCGAGGAACGCGGCGGCCGGGCGGGCTCCGTCGGGCTGCCGGGGGGCGATCTGCAAGCGGCCGGGGGACCCCCGAGCGCCCGAGGCGAGCTCCAGCCGGGGCAGGCGCGCCGCAGCCGCTCAGTCCCGTCGCTCGCCGCCCCCCCGCCCCTCACCTCGCTTGCTGGGCCGCCCGGCTGCCCCGTCCGCGGGGCTGCCCCGCCTCGCCTTCTGCGGCTGCCCGGCGACCAGGCGGCCGGGCTCGGCGGCGGGGCGATGGCGGTGGTGGTGGTGGCGGCGCTCATCGAGCGCGGCGGGCGGCGGCAGGCTGAGCGGGGAGAAGGTGAAGAGCCCGGCGGCGGCGGGCAGGCCGGGCAGGGCGGCCGGGGGCAGCGGCTCCGCCGGGCCGGGCCCCGCCAGCAGCGGCTGGCTCAGCCGGGCCCGTTTGCCTCCCGTCGCCTCGCCGGGGGGAGCCCGCCGCCGCCGCCCGCCGCCGCCGCGAGGCCGTCCGGGCCGGTCCCCCGGCGGGAGCGGGGGCGGCTCCTCCGGGCCCCGGGACACTGCGCGCACCGCAGCGACCTGCGCAGCCATTTCACAGTCTCCCTCACACACATTTAAATGGCCCGAGCGCCAGGCGGCGCTGCGCACGCGCCGCGCGGCGCCCCCTGGGAGCTGTAGTCTTCGCGGGGCATGCCGGGAAGTGTAGTCCGCCGGTGGGGGGGGTGGGGGGGCGCGCGCCTGAGGCGGCCGAGCACGGAATGACCCCAAATCCGCGTCACCCGCGGGGCCGGTCACAACAGCCCGCTTCGTGACCGGCGACCTTGGAGCGGAGGAGCCGTCAGCACAACCCGGCTGATAAATAAACTTTTATTGTTAACGCACGTCAGGAAACGCTTCAGCGCGTGAATCCGCGGCGGCCGAAGCCTGAGGGTGCGACTCGCCAAGCGACAGCGCTGTAAAACGTGAGGTAAAACCGGCCGCGGTTCTGGCGCGGCCTGACACGGCGGCCTCTACCCCGGCCCCGGCCCACACGGAGGCGTCCAGGAGCTCCCCCGGGCTCGGGGCAGAGCTGCCTCACACGCTGGTGTCGGTGGGTTTGGTGCAGCCCTGGGGGATTTCCATCAGGACTATTGAAGATCTTTTGTTGGTTCCTGCTGGTGGGAAAACAGGTGATTGCTGAAAAGTGTGTCGGGCTCCTTCTGGGCTGTATTAGCCGTGTCTCCCAGCAAACGGTGGCTTTAAACCGGCTTGAGTTCTCCGTTCCAGCCCTTGTCAGTAATTCTTTACTCGAAGAAATTCCTCAAATCCCACTTTCTCTGTTGGAAAACAATCACATAAAGCAGTTGTCAGCATCTTTATCCTTCCCCACTGAGGATGTAAATAGCAGAGGGTTCTGGTGAGGAGCCTCTAGAAAGCTTGTCCAAGAGATCCACCTGAAATTCCGTGCTGGAGAGTCACAAATCCTTAAAACCAGCGTTGCTTTGAAAACACAGTGATATTTTGCTTGCTGTGGTGTTTTGGTTTGTCCCATTTTCTGTTTCATTAGTTTAGTTTTGATATGATCAATCAGCATCTTAGTGACCAAAACTCGAGACAAACGACCTGATTTGCTTAGGTGAAAAAAGGTAAAGAAAAGTTATTTCTAAAATCTGAGATGCTAATTCTCTTTTAGTCCAAGTAATGTAAACATTTAAGGATGTGTGGTTGGTTATGGTAGACTTCTACACGAGTGAAGTTACACAGATGCTGTGTTTGCACAACCCAGGTCTTGTTTTCCTTTCATCCACTCCGTTGGCTTTCCATACCATTCAGTAGTCTTCTCTGGTGTCACCACCAGTTTACACTGCTTTGTTACAGAAAGCTCAGGTCCATCCTTTTGAAGTAAATACATTCCAAAACACACGAAAAAATGATCCTTTCTTTGCATAAAACATCCATTCCCAGTTTCAGTTTCCATCCTGTTGTAAATTAGCTGAAAGTGCTTAGCTGCTCGTACCGTTATGTTCTTTAAAACTTCAGTTGATGAAAGATGCACAAGTAGTGCCTGAGCTGCAGATATACAACAGCTTTGGGTGTGTTTATTTTGCTGTAAACCTTGTTGGGGTGAGCACTCAAGTTGTATCCGAAGGACTTCACAGCTCTGCAACGCCGTTTCTAGAAAACATACCTAAATGTTCCATGCTGGGGGTGGATTTCGTGGTCCTTTAGGTTTTGAAAATCGATTTGCAAAGCCTAAAAAGAGAGATTATTTTTTGTTGGAACAGATTCTGTGTGTTGTAGATGTTATGTAAATGCTTAAGATAATAATGGTCTTTGCAAGCACTTGTAATTTCAGTTCTTCTCCACAGTTTAAGATGTGGTAGACAAAGCAACATCCTGTAGTTAAGTCAACTGGTGCAAAAAAATAGTCTATTACTGTGCCTGTCTGACAAATACTGTCATTATAGCATGAATATGGAGATAACTAGATTCTGTGCCTAATTGTTCTGGTAGAAGAATTTAAAATGGAACACATATTTCTCCTCTAAGAACACAACACGAGGCTGCAGCCTCACAGCAACACCACAGCTTTTGTCTTCCGCCGTCTCTGTTGCTACATAAAGGCTTTCAGATACAGGAAAGCCAAATACACACTTCAGACTCTTCACACACCAACAAACATTTGTCAGAGTGGGGCTCGGGGTTGACGTTTTCCATCCTCAGCTGCTCTGTAAACAGTTTGTGGATGGAGTTGTAACTGAGTAAAAAGCAATAAGCATTGTTTGTAAAGTTTGTAATTCATTGTTACTGGGGCTGGTAGCTGCGTTTGGACTTTTGAAAAACAAGCACTTCCTACACCAAAACACAAAGAGAAAAACATACCAAAGTTAAGGAAAGGCCTCGAGTGGTTTGATGGGGCAGGTTCTGATGGTTTTGTCAGTGACGATGGACTACAGATGCCTAGAAACAAAAAACGAGACTGAAGCAGGCAGCCACTGCACTCCCTGAGGAGCTGAACTCGGACACATCTACAGCAAAACACTTGCTGCCACATGCACGGTGCCATGTGGGTGTGATTTCAGCACAAGACACAGAGAAGCACTTTCCACACGAGCAGAGCTTGGATGCCACGGAGTTGTAACGACATCGTTTGCTCGTCGCAGGGAGCGTTTGTACGGCTGCAGCTCAGCCCACTGGGAACACGTTTGCTCACTAGTGCTTTAAGCAGTTTCTAGCAGTCCTATTATTCAAGATAAGTGGTTTTATTTTAGATCAAAGAGAACTTAATGAGAAACTCATTATTTGTGCTCCACATAGACTGGGCAGAATCTAGGATGGGGCTCACATTCCCCACCGAGCTCCTATCACCCATTTTTGGAGTGTTTGTCCCACAACATAGGTTTGAGTGACCTGAAGAATTTGGGTACACTGGAGCTGTCCCCAAGGTACCCAACGGGCTTTACAAGGGCACCACAGCGTGCTTGTGATACTCCTAAAACAACTATTGCTCTCCAGATGAGATGGTACTCAGCTAGCCAGTGCAGCTCTGTATTCCCTGCTCCAAAGCAGGCAGATGTACAGGGCCTTTCATATTTGACAACTTTGGGTTCTTGAAGATTCAGTCCCACTTAGTTCTTGGCATGTTTGCTTAAAGCCATCAGGAAGATGCACATTAGCCTGAAAGACTTACTCTTTCTCACATTTTTCAGTATTTTCAAGCTCTATAAAAGAAGAATGAGAAAAAAAAGGCATGTTGGATAAAAATGTAGCAAGCAGTAGGTGACAAATAAATAACTGATAAATAAATAGACTTATATATCACATAGTGACACAGAGCCTAGCAGCTGGGACTGAAATGCAGACTTTTGCCATACACTTACTCCCTGGCTTTTTTTCTAGCCACTCCAGATGCCCCCAGTTTGTATTATTCTTGCTGTTTTCCTCATTTTTCTGCTCAGCCCTGACATCCCACAGGATTGCTCATGAGGGTAATTAACTAGGACCACGACGAGACTGGTGATGAGCAGACTCCACTTGAGCAACAAAAGAAGCTGGCACTTCAGGGGACCAGACTGCCAAGGCAAAGCCATTCACACAGGTATGGCTGCTATACTCTCTCCCTAGTGCAGACACTGGTTTTGTGTGCAGTTCTAAGACAGAATATTAGTCTAGTTTCCTTGCCCTAATTATGAGTGGTCAGGCAATTCTCACAAGGTTAGCAGTGAGAAAGTAACAATAGCTTTATGGTCTCTTTCTTGCCTCCTGTGTTTTCAATAGCTTTTGTTTTGTCTTGTGTCTTTTACCTTGCTTCTCCTGAAGCATTTTGTAGTCTCTGCTGACAATGTTTTGGAAGCATTGTTCTCCAAGCTCACAGAACTTGTAGAATTTCTTGCAGCAGGCTGCATACCTGGGAACACACATCACAACATCTTCAGAGGTCATTCATTAGTCCTCCAGCTGTTTCCTACATGTTTTGTTCTTTTCATTCCTTCTAATGCAGCAGTTCTAGAAGTTTCCAGGAGGCCCCCAGTTGTAGGTGCATTCTTTGTATCTGCTGAACTCTACTGCAATGAAGCCCCGAGGCACTGCTGTTGGTAAGGCTTTGAAGAAGTGGGCCAGGATCTCCTCAGCTATCTGCAGGTTTAGGTGTAAGTGTAACATAACCAGCTAGGTGCTGAGGAAAGAACTTACACTCACTCGCTGCATCAGCAAGAACAAATGACTCTGGGGTTCTTTGAGGAAGTGGGGGAGGAGAGTCAGAGCGATCCCAGGTTGTCTCTAAGAAGACAAAGAGAAAAGAGTTGATTACCTAGCTTTAAATGTGTGTGTGTGTGTATATATATGTATATACTAAGAGGTCCACAACACTCTAACCAGTATTTCTCAGTCATCTCAAAGGAAACACACCACATGCAGCAAGGAGGCTGCAAGGAACGTGGAAAGCTGCCAGCTCATTTGGTTGCAGAAGTGTCTAGTTATGTTTAGAACTATTTACTTGCAGAACTATGTAGCAAGACAAAATTTCCATTGGACTGAGCACGGGTCCTAAAGTCATTCACTAAGTTTGGTAAAGCAGTTCCAGTAGAAAGCAGACCTTATTTCCAAAGAGAGTTTAACCCAGTGTTCAGCTTATACCTGTTCGTGGGCTCCGAAGCTTCACACTCTGGAAACAAAAAAACAATGAAGGTGTTTGAAATAGCTGCAGCCAAATGTTGTTCCCTTGCACACAAGCAAGACAGAGAAGATGAGGAAATGATGTTACGTGCAAACACCCTCCCACACACACCTACATGCTCATGTAATGGAAGATAGGCTTCTGCCTCACTGTTTCACTGTATAAAGCTATAACTCATCTAGGGGATGATCAGGAGATGCTCCTGCCTGTTCTGCAGGCTGGTGTGAACCTCTGGACCTCTAACCTCCTGTCTTTGTTGTCCTCTGAAAAGAGGGGACAATATTTTTACTGCCTTGAATAGGATTTAGGACCCCCCCAAAAATGTTTGGTGTAGAGCAGATGTTGATGAGGAGGAGCCTGACTGACACCACATCTTCCTTCCAGTCCCGAGCCCTGAAATCATTTGTGGAGAGTGCACAGTGCCAAAACTGGAGGCTTTCTCACAGAAGGAAACACAAAGAGGAAATTGGCAGAGAGATAGTGCTGGAGAAGTGATAAAAAGCCTCTTACCTGACATGGTCTCAGTCTCACGGAGTCATTAAACATCTCTGAGTGAGATTCACCACTCCACTCCAAAGAGGTTCCAATATTTCTGTTTCTGTCTGGAAGGTGAAAATCAGACGTGGCCAGAGGAAATTGTCCTAGAAACAATTGAATTGTCACACAAGAGATCCTTTCTTGTCCCAGACAGCCAGAGCAAAGGCACTGCTGGGTGCTGTGATACTGCACAGTTGTGGGAAGAGCCCTCAGAGCACTTGTTAAATTGTTAAATGCACTTACCACATTCGCTGGCCACGATAAAAGACTCGGGGGTTCGCTCAGGCAGGGGCGGAGGATCATCATCATCTTGCTGTGGCAGAGCACCTAATTGGGGAGACACAGACACATTACCTGCATGGCACAACACAGCAGGAGAGCTACAGACCTTTGTAGAGGCTCAGAGCTGTCTGCTCACACCCAGCCATACACTGCAGAGTTAAACATCTCTAAACTGTACTCAAAAACCCAAGTAGTCCTCAGCGCCAATTCACCTGCCACTGGCTGCGTGGCTCTAAGGGCAGGATTCCCATTGCTCAGGGGAGAATGATGAGAGTGCTCCCAGCACACAGCCAAGCTCACAGCTGGGGGTACCACTGCTGCCTGGCTTGTGCTGCAGCTCTTGTGACTTTCCAAGAGTCTCCAGCTTCTAGATAACAAGCATGCTTTGGTGACACTGAGTGCTGGGGAGGCTGAGAAGGGCAAAGATCAGCAAATGCCAAAGCTGTGGACAATGGGAAATATCTGACTGGGCCAGGACTGACCAGACCAAGGAATAATTCTGCTGCCTTCTTAATGGCAGGCAGTAGCTTTAAGTCCTAGGCAAAACACTAGTACTGAAGTCCTGGTTCTCTCAGTCTCAGCAGAGTGTCAGCATCCCCCTGCACAAAAGGAGTGGGTTTTGACCTCAAAAGAAAACCATTTCTCGGAGCTTTCTGGATGCTTCTTAGAGCACCCTGTTGCTCTAAGAATTGGTGAGCACAACCCTTGCTGTGAGAGCTGTACTGAGGTGACACAGTAGTTCAGAGTGGCTGTGTAATGTGAAACCCCAAATCATGCTGTTCTAAAAACGTTGTTTATGGGAAAAATTAAAGGCAGGATGAAACCAGTTGCTCCCTCAGCTCCTGTGGGAACACAGTCCCGAGGGGGAGCTACAGCCCTGCCTGGATGCCAAAAGACAACAGTCATCATTCCCTCCAGCATGCTGCAATCCAGAGTGACCAAGCCCAGCTTGTTGCAGTGCTGCACCACTTACTCAGGGAGGATATCCTCTGGCTGTTCAGCAGGGGAGAGTGATGGGACACAGGCGTGGGTGGGGGGGAGCTGGCCAGAGCAGGCTGTAGGGGAGCACTGGCAGCACAGGAAGGGGAAAGTTCATCCTGCTCCTCCACAAAGCACTCAGCAAACACGGGGGACGTGGGGTCATCTGAAGAGAGTGAAGAGAAATAGGGGTCTTCTGCTGAGCAGAAGTAAGGGCAAGGACTTTGCCCTCGGTTCCTGCAGCGTGGGGGGCTGTCTGCTTCTTGGCTTGAGTGGTTCAGCTCATCAGGGGAAAATCCAGCCTGCATCTTCACCTGAAACCTTGAGTAACGGGTATTTGGCAACTGTGGACTCAAGACAGGCTTTGCATCCCCTCCATCCCACTCCCAGCCTTCTCCCTGCTGGGCCAGCACAAAAGGGCTGGAAGCAGCTCGAGTCAGAGGTGCTCTGCCACGAAGCCCTCTCGTGCCTCCTCCCTTCGGTTCTGGGCTCAGAAGCAGTTGCTCAGGAGAGATGTTGTTGAACTCCAGACTGTGGTGCTTCTGAAGAGCATCCCCAGCAGCCCACTTCTGAGTGGCAGCTGCCTTTCTGCGGCTGATGAGGTTCAAAGTGCCAAAGGAGATGGCCTGTCTGAGGGCAGCGCCTCGGCACCCAGAGCTGGCAGATGGTGCTGGCAGGGGCGCTTTGCTGGGTAGCAGTGGAGAAGGACCTTGATGTACATCCTGTTTCTCTTGCTCTGAGCTGCAACAAAGCACCATGATGCAAAGTCAAAGCCCCACCTAGCACTCATAAACCTCTGTTAGCCTACTAAAGAGGCCCCACAGCATTACTCCTGAGAGCAGACCCAGGAGCATAAAGCCCTGCTCAGCCTCAAGCAAGGAGCACAGAGGACTGTGCACCATGGTGCCTCGTTTGAACACCATTAAATGGTGAACAGAGGAGGCCCCTTCACACAGGTAACTGTACTCTCAGTGCAGGCTGTACCATAAAGCAAAATTATTTACAGAAAGCAGACACTGCACACCAAAAGATGCCTGAGGAAGAATCCCACCACCTTCCAAAGCTGCCCATGTCAGGAAGCCAGGCTCTTCAGGCTCATTGTTCCTACAGCACTGGAGTAGTATGTGCAGGTGAAAGGTGGGAGCAGGAGGGGAGCAGCTTGCAGAGTGCATGACTTCAGGCAGAGGGCTGAGATAAACCAGCACTGGGGTGTCTCCATGTGCATGAGCCTTTTTTTCACACTGTCCCATGACCTGTTTTCAGTTTGTATGTGAAACACTGTGCAAGTGCAACATGAAAGAGACCCAAGGGCAGAAGCAGGGGACAGATGCATGCAGGGAAGAGCCTGAGGTCTCAGAAACACATCAGAGGGAAGAGCAGGAATTATGATGGGGAAAAAATGTAAGAGTCAAAGTGGGACCACAGGGAGGCTGCAGATCCTGCTGACAAATGCGATACAACTTGCAAACAGAAGGTATCACAAAGCACAGGTTAAAAAATGCCTCTTCCTGCAACTGTGTGGTGGCTGAAAATACAAGCACAGGGCATTCTTGTGCTGTGGCCTTACCAGGTTAGTAATCTCAGAGAGTAAATATCTTCCACTGGTGTCAGAAGTGGCTTTGCTACAGGATGCCTTGTTTGTACCTAGTGAAGGAAAAGGTTAGAAAACAAGAGTGGGGAAGAGGAATGCAAAGGACAGAAACCTGCTATTTCAGGAGCTGGAATTTGTGCCAACTGCTTTGAATTATGAATGCAGTTTGGAAATGACAAACACCAACTTGAAAGCACCAAATTGGAGCTGAAAACCGAAGACAGAACCTCCTGAACAGCAATTTCTGTCACCACCTTTTCAAAACGAGAGCTGGACAACCATCCAGCTGTTCTGCTGCACCTGCAAAACAGCCTGTGCAGACAACTCTGCCTTCAGGACCCCAAGCAGGCATTCAGCCTGGCAAGTCAGGTGCTGGTTTCCTCTGACACTTCAGATTGTGACCATCCCCCTTGCTCTGGTACTTTCAGAGGACAGTGAGGTTTGGGTAGGTGAGAGGTTTGGCCAGGAGCTAAAAACCACATCCAGCCTTGAACCATTTTGTGTCGACCTAGTCTTGCATCCCTTTTGCTTACAGACTGTCCACAACACATAGAAAGAGGCTCTTTCCAGCTCTTTTCTCACTCAGCTCTGGTTTGGAACATCCTGGAAAGTCTCAGTCATGATTCCCATTGTGGAATCCTGTTCTGAATTCTTTAGAGAAAAGCTTCTGATAAAATAAGCAAACTGTAACCTTTCAGCCCTTTCCTGCCAATGGCAATGCATTTACTTCAGCCAGATTGCAATCAGCTATGCAGGAAAGGTGAGCTTTGTGCCAGCACAAAGAACAGCCAGAGCAAAGAGAAGCTTAACCATGGATGTTTTGGATGTTCCTGTTTATGTGCAACTTCATACCAAGACCACATTGTTTTTCTTTGGAGGTGGACCAGATTTAAAGACTTTGACATGTCAAAGGGGCTCAGTCTGGGCATCAAGGGTAGCAGAAAACAGAGGGGTTCATTCTAGGTGTGCAGGGGAGACCTCTGAAGTAGGAATCTAGGTTAGAGCTGGCATGCTTGAGGGTGCAGGAGGCAGTGTGCTTGTCCTGGGGACTTTTACCTGTGAAACACCAGAATCTTCCTGGGCATCGAGTGCATTAATCTGCCTCTTGAAGAGCTCAATTACTGCATCATAAACCAGCTTGTACTGCTCCTGTGTTCCAGACAAATACAACAGAGATGAGAACCAGCACCTGCAGTACTTGTAAATGGTCACTTGTTATCCAAACCAAGCATCAGCCCCTGAGAGAAGCTGCCACTTTCTAGTTCACTGGCAGAGTAAATCCTCAGAAGAGGTAGAAGCCACAACTTTCAAAGGGTTCAAACTGAAGGGTTTTAGGTGCACAGACAACTCTCTTCTGCACTGAGCTTCCTCTTCAGTCTGTTGAGAAGACTTCCCACTTTATTTCCTGGACAGTCCCTTGTTTCACAGCACAAAGGTTCAATAACTCAGACTGCAAGCACCAAGCTGTTCAAGCTGGCTGCAAGGAAACGGTCAGACACCAAATGCAGTTCTGCAAAATCATTCTTCTGTTCAGAAAAGGGACCTTACCTACATACCCTTGTTCCCAGCTGCACAACCACTCAGTGTTTCTTTACTGTGAACTCTCCTGGGGAAAAGCTGAGTCCCAGTATGGAGAGTGTACAGCTCCCAGCTGCAAAAGATCCTGGCCATACCTTGGTCTGCACTAGGGAAGGTCTTTGCGAGCGCATCTCCTGGATCAGGCTGAAAATACTGAAGTTCACTGGAACAATCTTGCAATTAAGGGAAAGAACAAAACCAATTACAGACAGGTCTAATGCCAAGCAGCTTCCAAGTCATGATGCAGCTTAGAGCAGTGTTATTATTACATCCTATTGCAAGGAGTTGTGGCAAAGGTGCAACAGCGCTGGTAACAGCTGAGAGTAGCACAAAGGACACGACACTGGTTTGCCAGATTGGGGAGTTCAGGTGTGGTAGCATCCAGTCCCAGTGACCTGCTGCAAGGCCTGGGCTTACTTCACATGCATCAGTGTTGAAGACTCAGAGTAAAGCCAAGTGGTAGTTTGGAAACATTGGATTTCTGATGCTGAAGTGTGGAAAGGCAAATATAGACAGTAAAGTCATGTTGAAGACTGAAGGCCAGTGCAGGGCCAAGCTCTGTGATCTGAAGGTCCTGGCAGGAGGGAGGGTTCAGCCCCCTCAGTACAAACACTGGGGGCTGTTCACATCAGGATGGGGAGGGGAGCAATGGCAATGGACACTGATGCAGAGCCTAAAGAGAGAGAAGCAGCACAAACTGGGAAAGGAGCATCAGCAAATTGGCCACCACCACTCTGCAGTCAGACTGTAGGGAGTTCTCATGCATGGCTGTCATCTGACATACATCTGTGTGCAGTCAGAGAGGGGTGAAAGGGAGAATAGGGAGGGAGAGGAGGCGAAGGAGAGACAGATGCAGTGCTTCTGCACACAGGCACTGTTTGAAGACGTAGGCAGGCTGGTACTCACCCCGTCCTTCAGCAGCGTCTGGGTGTAGTCGATTGCACAGATGACTCCTGTCCTGCCACAGCCAGCACTGCAATGACAGTCACAGCAGGGTTGCTAGCAGAGGTCAGAGGATGGGCACCCTGAGTTTTCTGACATTTGGAAAAGACCTACAGTCTCCTTTGACCATCCCATCCCATCCCATCCCATCCCATCCCATCCCATCCCATCCCATCCCATCCCATCCCATCCCATCCAACAGCTCTCCTGCTCCTGCAGCTTCACTCGCCCCACGTAAGGCTCCATCTGCCCAAAGCTCTGCTGCAGGCTGGAAGGGCTTCACCTCATGCTCCTGCAAAGAGTTCTCAGTCCTCCTCTCATGACCAGCTCACACATGGACATGCTGGTCACCTCTTAACTATACATGCTATTGCTAGCCTGCTGCCACCTTACCTGCCACCAAGCCCTGCTAGTGTTCCTCTGAGGACACCTTTGCTTTAGGACTTCCTACAAGAGGTGCTTGGCTGCAGGCTTGTGCCAGCTGCTTGGGAAGTGAGAGCACGGGGGGCTGGAGGCCAGCAGCCCTTCCCCACCTCACCCACCTGCAGTGCACACAGATGGGGACACCATCATCCGGCTGGTAGCGGCGAATGTCGGTGATGAGCTCCAGGATGGGGTCAATGGATGAGGGCACATCGTGGTCTGGCCAGTTTTTATAGTGGAACTGATGTACAGCACGGATTTCCTGCAAGAGGAGAGTGATGCTGGCAGGGCCTGGGGATGCTGTGCAGCACCAAGGGGACACTGCTGCAGCTCCCACGGGCTCAGGCTGGGATGGCAGCAGGGCAAGGGGAAGCAGGTGAACTGCAGCTGTGAGTTAATTCATTTCTCCCTTCCTTACACTGTCAGATCTGAGCAGTGTAAAGTTTCCTGCACAAAGTGTGCCATTTTTTAAGGTTTTATTTCTATCACCCAGCTAGCCAGGATGCATTTCCTGACCGTCCCTGCTCACCTCATTCAGAGTCACCTTTAAAGTCCGAATCACATACTCATTTTTCTTCTCTTCAGCTTCCTGCAGAACAAGAAGTTAGAGTCACATTTTCTGCAGATGACTTGAGTTTCCAGAGCACGTGGTGTGATGAGATGCTGGTGGCAGCTGTACTCACACAGGCAATGGAGAAGGGCCCACACTGCAGGGGACAGCCATCCACCTCTGCCCAGTACCGCTCACATTTCTTCTGTTGCAAGGAACAGGATAGTTTTGGTTATTCACCACCCACCCACCCACACTGTCTCCTGTCTCATCCTGCTGGGAGGAGGCCTGGCTCTGGCTGCTGGCCAGCTCCAGCATCCCATTCCCTGGAGCTGTCATTGCTGGATTTTCCCTTCCAAAAAAGCTGTCTTCAATGCTGGAAATAGCTTAAGAATGTAGCTGGAGACTCAGGAAAGAGCTCTTATCGAACAGAAACTCACTGTCACTGATGAGATTCAGTAAAAACCTGCATCCCTCCTCTCTGCCCTGGCACTGCCTTGGCAGAGCCCACCTCCAACACATTACTCACCTTTCCCATTTCAAACTCCATGCAAGCCATGACCACAATCTGCAGAAAGAAGGTTCATTACAAAAACTTGAACACAAGTTTCTTATCCAGGCAGCAAAATCAAACTCATCACTTGTGGATTCTTATCAGCAATGAGGGAGTTCTGTGGGCTGGCTTCCCCAGAGCCCTGGACTGCTAGGCAAACCAAACCCAGGACATCATCCACAGCCCAGGCACAACTCAGAGCCTGAATGCAGAGACAGGCATGAGCAGACTCTTGTTTCAGCACGAGTGTGGAAGAGGCTCATGGGAAGGATGCTGGTCACACACAATACCTGGAGTAAAACCCTGACACTCCCACTGTCTGCTGAGTTAAAAAGGACTTGTGGCTGGCTGTATGGACAACATTTCTTGTGAAAAGAAAAGCATATGAATCTGCACCTTACCAGGACTTCATACTCCCAAATCATCCTCCAAAAGTCAGTGACAGTTGTGGGGAGAGGACCCTGGGTTGCAATGTATGCTCTTGGCCCATAAACGCCCTGAAACAGCATTCAAATCACACATGGAGACACCTTTGCATAGTTCACTGGCAGAAACAAAGTGATTCCTCTTTCTGAATCTTACTTCTATTCAATGAGCCCATTAAGGATTTCAAAGGGTTTTTATGCAGTTAAATTTTAGGCACCTACATTAAATTAAGCAACTAGAAACCAACAGTGTGCAGACCTCCCAAAGGCAGACCCAAGCCAGAGAGCTGAGCTCAAGGTGTGATCTGCTCCCAGGTGATGCTGCAGCAGCTGACCCAGCTCTGCACCCTGCAGCTTGGTGTGTGTGTGTGGCCAGACAACAAACCAGGACCCCCTTGTGACGGTGTGTTCTGCAAACAGGTTACACAGAGCCCTGGGTCACTGTGGTGGAGAACAAAAGAAACCTTTATCTATCTGTCAGAGAAGGGTTGTGAGTCCAGGAGAGTCCCAAAGCAGATGGAGCTCCTGATGGAGAGCTGGCCGTGTTGCTCAGCGCTGCGGTGGGCTCGTGCTGCAGTGCAAGGCTTCCTGCCCATGCACTGGTTTCAGACAAGGTGATTCTGACCACAGGCAGTTTTGCACCACTGTTACCCACCAAAGGCAGCAACACTGACAAGGAAGTCAGGGCTGTGAGCCACAAACTGTTCCACTACCCAGCCTGACGTGAGCACACGTCCCTTGCTCTGGAGCCTGGCCCCTCTGTGCTGCAGGGGGTGTTTATGAAGAGCTCACTAGTTGTACACATCTTTCCATCAGCTATGCTTGAGCATAGCCCAGAAACTGCTGCATAGTCCTTTCACTCACCAGAGCCACTAGACCTGCTCCTCTTGGCACAACTCAACCAGGTAGCAGTAGCAGCTGCTACAAACACCTCTGCACAGCAAAGCACTGTGAAAGCAGCAATACCTTGATGAAGTTGGCATTGATGTAGTGAGAATCTGCGTCCGATGTAATCAGGGACAGCTCCACTCTGCTGTGGTCAACTGCAAGCAGAACAACAAAAGCAGAAGCAGCAGCAGTTACTGTTTGCCTTTCATGGTAGCTGAGGTCCTCAGACTGCAGCACAAGGTGCTCTGGAGGAGCATCAAAGAGCTTTTCCCAGAGCAGGTGATGCCTCCTCCTGCACCTACCGATGGCCTGGGCACAGAACTGCCATTGCCCACACATGGGCTCCTTTTCAGCCTGGTGCTGAGGGTTTAGGCAAGAGCTGCCACTACCCCAGTGCAATGCTAATCCCCTCCTCTGGCCACAGAGCAAGCCAGGCCTGAAATCACCCTGTGCTCTGTCCTATGCATTCAAATGAGATCTGGGGGCTTAGCCTTTGTTATTTTCAGGCTAAAGTGGATGAAAGGGACAGTCTGCTCTGATGCTAGGACAGACTCCTTTGGAGCCTACATCAAGCCAGGACAAGCCACAGCTGGTTTTGTCTATAGTCTGCTTTATACATCATGCAGAAATCATTGTCTGAGGCTGTTCTCTACGAGGCCTTGGGAAGCAAGTGTTGGCAATGCCAGCCAGGAAGCTTACAGGGACAATCACTAGAGGATGTGTCCCCTGCTGAATCAAAGTCTGTAGAAAATACATTCCAAGGTCTTCCAGAACATGTACTGCAAAGGTCAAAGGCAGAACCTTAACTCTGAGTGGCAAAATTCAAGGCCCACAGTCAGCCAGTGAGATGCTCACGTGCAGGCAGCTGTGCAGGCAGACACTGGGGTGTGAGAACAGACTCAAGCTTAAAAGAAGGCTGAATAGGAACATTTGCCATTTCCAACCTACAGGGTAAGATGTCCTTGTATCTGTTCTTCTTGATGTTCTCTGGTTGCTCAGATGCTGCTGTAGAGTAGATTTTATCCGATCTGTACTTGGTTGACTGTCTCTTCAGCTTCTGTGATAAAAGAATGGAACAAATTACAGTAGATGTGCCACATACAACTCCCTGCTAGAGGGTATGTGTGAAGGTCTCTAGGGGTCAGGTTCTCTACCACAAAGTGAGGTCTGCACCATAAGAGGTCTGCTCTTGCCTAAACCCTCAGGTCTGCACCATAAATTCTTTCCTGAGTGGCATTTCTCAAGGTACTCAGAGCAAGAATAGAGACAGAAGCCACCTGAGAGCCCCAGCCCAGGCTCCTGGAGAGTGGAAAGTGTGTGCTGAGGCAGTGCCCAGGCACACAGGCTTCTGGCATTGACATGATGCATTTCTACAGCACCCAGAGGAATTGTTCTCAGCACCCAGATAAGAGGAGTAATGATGTTAAAGCACCTTTAACAAATGACATCAGAGAAGATAGAGAAATCAATTGATTTTTCTCCCTTTGGTAGAAATGCTGCCACCTGTAGCTGCAGGCAGTTCAGATCCAAGCCAGAGTTGCTGGTGCCCAACACCACCACAGTTTGCACGTGCAAATGGTTGTTCACAACAAGAGAGGAGAGGCATTAGGATGGAGAAAGAGCCATTTCTAGCAGGTTTGGGAATGCAAACCACCATAATTGCCTCTAAAGGCTTCTGCCCTTTCAGAAGTGGCCATGAACTCAGGCTGTCCTGGGAAGAGGAAGCACAGCCTTGACCACTTCTGCCTGTCATTTTGATGGGAAAATTAGCTGTGCATTTGGCTGCTAGGACTGTGCCAGGGGCTCGACAGGCTGCTGCTCACGTGGCACCTACAGTCCCAGCACCGTGGTGAGAGGGGGAAATTCAGCAGCTTGTGACAACACTTTGTTCCATGGAACAACAGACTGTCACTGCAGGCTCGGATTAATCACTTCCCTCCAACCCAGACACCTAGAAACCAAGCACTAAGCTTTTCCCAAGTGTCTGAAGTGACAGTTTTCACTGGTATCACAAAGCAGGGCTGGATCTTGTGGGGACTCCAAAGTAGCCCCTGTGCCTAACCCAGAGACCACTGGCTGATGCAATAGCCCTTGTTGCAGGCTCAGGAACAGTGGTTGTTCTGGTGCTTGTGACATCTCAGATCTTACAGATGTACCAGTTTTACCTTTGCTTGTGCCTGCTTAAGCTGGGCAATGCCTTTGCTTCTCAGAGGAGCCTAGGTAGCCTGCCAGAGCAACCTTCCCCCAGCTGATACATCAGCAGCCACTGCCAGCCATTAGCCTTAACTGAGACACAGTGGGTTGTCATCTAAAACTCACCCCTGAGATCTAACACTCTCACTCTGAGAGCTCACAGACGTGGCACAGCACAAATCTTAACCAGTGACACACCCCATTTTTTGCTAGTTTTGCCTTGAGGAAACCAATTCATTTCCAGGAGGGGCTGGAAGCACTGCTGGACACAGAGCACATGTGAATGGACACACGAGCCCTTCCACCTAACCTAACACAGACCTGGAGGGAGGAGAAATGGCCTGTGCAGCTGCTCTGATCACCATCTCCTCACGCCTTGGCTGAGGGGCTCGAGGTCAATGAGAGGTGGAACAGCCTCGGGTCCACGGGGCAGGTAGCACAGGGGCAAGGTAGGGGGTTTCTCTTGGAATGGAAAAAGGAAAAGCTATGTCAAGTAGCAGCTGGAGATCCCTGTCAGGAACACGTGCATCACTGATGTAACAGATGGCCATGGGGACAGGAGGCTCTGGCTCCATATTCCTCATTACAGCCAGGGCTGTGCTCCCAGCCCAAGTGAAACCGTGTCTTCACAAGTGCATTTGCAAAGCAGAAAACAGGAAGCACTGGGCAATTATTTAAGCAGCAAAGCCTTGCTTCCAGTGCAAAGTGTTTTCTCTGCACATTCCCTTCGCCCCAGCTCAGTCTCAGTGTCACACACGGATCACGTCCCTGTCTGAGCAGCGACTGAGCAGTTCAAATCAACAGAAGCACAGTGCTGTGCCTTAAGCAAACTTACCAAAAACTCCTCTGCAAACTCTTCTCTGTTGAGCTTCTTGCTTTGGGCCCTTTTCAGGTTCTGCAGCAGAATCTCCCTTCGGTGCATGATGCTGGAGACGGAGCGTGACTGTCCCAGCGGAGCCGGGGACGGACATGTCAGTGTGTGCTGCAGCGGAAAGCACCAGCCTGGAGAGCACTGGCAGCAGGCTGTGGTTTACTGACTTCATCACAAGCCTTGGAGGAAATTAGTACGTAACAGACACCGTGGTCAAATAACAAAACACAACCTGGGGCTCGAGCGCCTCCTTCTCCAACTGCAGCTCCCTCACCTGTGCCCTGCAGCGAGAGGTGGCAGCGCCCAGGAGGGCAGGAGCCTCATGGCAGGAGCAGAGCTGCCCCCAAGCCTCCAGTGTCCCCAGCTGTTTCCCCCTCTTCTGTGCCATAAAGGCTGTAGGATCACAGAATCCTCAGAATGGTGGGGCTGGAAGGGCCCTGCAGAGCTGCTCCAGACCAACCCCCTGCTGCAGCAGGTTCCCCTGGCTCAGGGGGCACAGGAACGTGTCCAGCTGGGGTTGGAAACCTCCAGAAGGAGCCTCCACACCCTCCCTGGGCAGCCTGGGCCAGGGCTCCCTCCCCTCAGGACCAAAGGACTTTCTCTACCCATTCCAGTGGTTTTTGTGTTCCAGCCTGTGACCATCACCCCTTGTCTTGCCACTGGGCACTCCAGAAAAAAGTGTCACCCCATTCTCCTGACATTCATTCTTTAGGTACTTAAAATTGTTAATGAGGTCCTCCCTTAGTCTTCTCTTCTCTAGGCTAAACAGCCTCAGGTTCTGCACCAAAGGTGGTCAGCTGTTGGAGACCAGAGCCAAACAGCCCAGCAAAGTCTGACTCCAGTAGAACAGAAATCAAATTGCTCTGCCTCACCTCACTCACTCCCAGGGACACTTACAGCTACCCCAAAAAATGCTGTAGGACAAGTGGAGACCATTCTGAAGTGGGAAGAGGATTCAGCTCCCAAAGACCATCCATTTTCTCTACTTACAGAAATGGAGAAAACTCAGCCAAAAACAACACCCCCCTCCCAAAAAAAAGGAAAAGGTGTGGGAATCAGAACCTTGATCTTTTCAATATCTCACACTTTGCACAACCACTTCAGAGCAGCTGCTCCAACTCTGTTTCTGGCAGTCATTCCACGTGTTCCCCTTATGTGTTTCTGGCAGATTGGGTACGGAATAGCTAAAGGATGTCTCTGTCCAGTTGCTAAAAGGCAAAGGGCTGCTGGTTACCATGAAAGAGACACCACTCTCATCTTAAAGATAATGTCAAATGTTGATTTTGTGAAAAATAAGCCTTTGAATCAGCAGAGAGGAACAAAGAGACCTTTAGAACAAGTAATGGAAACATGTTTTATAACAAAAATTCCCCTGGTAAGTCTGCAGCACTAACAGAAACCTTGAGCAAAGAGTGTGAGTGGAATGGCTAAACTGAAGAGGAACACAGGGAGAAAAGCAAATTAATAACAACCATTTATTCAGTTTTGTTTCTGCTGCTGCAGGATCTCTTTTACATGTTGTTATGTGGAGTTTTCTTTGCAGTCTCCAGAAGAGAGAACAGCATTGACCTTCTGGAAAGTGGTACAGCCCTTTCTCTCATCTGTCCAAGTTCTCCTGCAAAGAAACAAAACCTGTCACATAGGTGTGTTTTAGAGAAAGAATTGAAGGTGGGTTTAGAGGAACTGGCAGGAAGAGAAGCAGATGGGATGGAGGGTAAGCGACCTGCCTCCCACTGAGAGCCTCTCCCCGACAGATTTCATCCCTTCCCCTGGCACAATGCACCACGTGGGGTCTGTGAAGCTGTGTGAGCAGGACAGTGCTTTTTGTGGGGCACATCCATCATTATTTTGAGTCTCATCTAACAGAGCAAGTTGAGCTTCTGAGAGACTGAGAGAAAAATGAAGCCCCGTGACAGAGAAGCGGATGGGAACTTAATGCTGACTCCAGTCAGACTCGCTGGAGGCGTTCAGCTGTGCGCATGTCTCAGGGGATGCACGGAGTATCAGTGATGAGCTTGGGGAGGATGCAAAGGAAGAGCATCTCTGGGTGAGAGATGCAAAGGAAGAGCCATAAATAGCCAGGCAAACATCACCACTGCTTTCACATCCTTACCCATCCACCACGGGCCTCGATGTAGTTCCTCACTTGACGGTTTCCGTTGATCACGTCTGTGAGTTGGTTGGGGCGGATCACAAATGATGTTTTCTTAACAACATATATTAGCAGTTTCACAGAAACAGAGAGAAAAGCTATCTCATAGGCCAGCTCAGGGTTCTGTTTACTCCAGCTCCTGCTGATAGATTCCACGGCAGCCCCAAACTTCTCTGTCTGCAAGCGAGAGGGCAGTTTGAGCTTCTTTTTAAATGATGCTATGATAAGAAAGTCTTATCTCGCTCAAAATCCAACATTCAGTTCAGTTCCTGCTTCTACCCATGACCTGCTTTAGTAGAGGGGTTAGTCTAGGTGATCTCTAGAGGTCCCTTCCTGGGATTCTGTGACCTCACAGCTTCCTGGTGATTCCCATACAAGATGGGACACTCGAGGCAAGGCTCTTCTTTACTGGGGCTTGTACAAACTGCAGCGTGGTTGTAGGACTGAGGAGGACAGCTGGTGGTCTAACCAGACCTGCAATGAACCTGAAGCTAGAACTGCCTGTAGCACTTGTGCCAGAAACATTGCTGGCACCATAGCTCTGGAGAACCTGCTCTGCTCCTCTCACCACAGTCTCCCTCCTCTGCACACCAGCTGCCCCCACCAACTCCAGTCTGCAGAGCATTCCCTGCAGTGACAGACTAGCCCAGGCAGCTCCAGGGCTTCTCAAGTGATAAAAAGCAGCTCCTTTGGAAGAGAGGAGGAGAAAAGGCAGCTCCCAGAGTGCCTTCTTCATCTGCTGACCTGGTGGCTCACACACACAATCAAGGGATGCTCTGTGCTGTTGTGTCTCTTCCCCTCGCTCCCCTCCCCCTGACTCCTGCACCATAAGCTGTGCTGCTCCCCAGGCTTTTCCTGTTCTCCAACACAAGACTGGCCTACAGACACGGAGTTGGCCTGGCCAGGCAAGACAAGCTCTGCTTTACCTCTCCCTGGAGCACTTCAGCAAGAGGCTGTGAGGAAACCCTTTCGAAATCCACGTTGCAGCGGTCCGCTATCTGCCGCAGGCAGCTGGCGATCAGCACCGGGTCAAACGTGGTTGGGGGCCCAGACTGCGACACGGCCACTAGAGCAGAGAGAGCAGGACAAGGGTTTCAGCACAACACAGCAAAGGCAGAGAAAGGGAACCCAAAGTGACAGCTCAGCCTTTTTGTCCAAAATGCTGCCTTCAGCAGGCGCTACGGAAGTTACTGCCTCAGGCACTCGAGGGGTTAATGCAGGGTAGACCTCTGGCAAGGCACATTAGTGAATGTAAAACCAAAGTCCCCAAGAAATATCACACAGCCCTTCATTGTAGCCACTGATTCAAATATTCATTGATTTACAGGGACCAAGGGGCTCTGTACCATGGGTTAGTCCAGGTCTCTTTCCTCCCACCTCAGCTGCCTCATGCTCAAGTCTCATTCATCCCCTGCTTCTCCAAGAATGTCCCTAAGGTCCCTCTTTTGCCTCTCCAGGTTCCAGCAGCTCCTTCCTCTCAGGCTGCCAGAAACAGGCAAGGAAGGTCAGGGGAGTTGGAAACCATCTCATCTCTCTCCTGACTGCAGTGATGCAGGAGCATGGATCAGATGGCAAAGTCTTGCCAACATTCCCCCATATTTCAAGGCTGTGGATCATCACGTGCAGTCTCTGGAGAATTTAGGCACACTCCAGGTCTCCCCTGAGCAAGGGCAAATTGCAACACTTCAAAAAGTCTCACAGTGACCCAAATTAAGGCTTTCACAGAGGAGCAAAAGGCATGATTCACAGATGTCATGTATATAAAACTCTCAGAACTTCTTAGCTATACTTTAAGGGGGTGGGGGGAGCACCTCAGTTAAAGCATTTATCCCTTAAAGCATCCTGAGGGGAAAAACCACAAACAGTGGAGTAGTATTTTTTCTGAATATCACCAAACCAAGGTTCAGCCAGAAGCAACTTCACAACACTGAAAGTTCTGGCAAAACCATGTTTGCCAAAGTCATAAGTGAAAGTAGGATCTTTTGACAGCGTTGGGCAACTTTATCTGGAGCATTGCTTCTTGATCCAACCCCTCATCCTCATCCAGCTGCTCATTTCAGCTCAGCCAGTCCAGTTCAGGTGCTGGCACTGTGTGCCCACAGTCCTGGGCAGAAGCTCCTGGGGCTCTGGGGCAGCTCCCCCATGCTGAGCACAGCAGACACACGAGTGTCTAATCCAGGAGAAGGGAATGAGGGATCTGCTGTTGGAGGATCCTTCTTTAGGCAAAATGACAAACCTCCATGAAGCTTTTGAGAAATGGGCTTTGCTTGCTGCCTTGTGCCAGCAAGATCTCAGTGTCTCTTGGGAGATTTTAACTAGTTTGTTGCCAAGAAAACAACGTGAGTATAGGTGATGGGAAAAGCAACAAGAATATAGGTGAGAGTCAGGGTATTTTAGGAAGTTTGGGAAGCAAAAAGCATGCTCTGGCATACATGTCAAGGCAACTGTTTTTATCTAATAAGCAGTATGAGCTTTCACTTTCATAATGACAGCTAAAACCTGTCCCACCCCATTGGTCTGGACACAGGACCTGTGGCCCCAAGCACAGCACAGCAGCCCACAGCACCTTCCCTGCCCCAGGGAGTGGAAGCGGGGCGGCCGTCCTTCACAGCCCCCACTGCAGCTGTGGGCTGCCTGCCATTCAAACAACTCTACCTTGTTCTAACTTGTCCTCCAAAGCAGACATAGCCTCGAGTCCATCAGGAGCCTGCACTCAAGGGAACCCAAGGTCCCAGAGCTGCAGCCTCCTTCCCTGAAGCGTTCAGTCCGAACGCTCCTCTCGCCCGACACAGCGGCTCTTCCTCCCGCCCCAGCCCTACCTCCCGAGTCTGTCTCCAGGCTCCTGCAGTCAGTGTCATCTTCTGTGAGATCAAAGAACAAGGCTTCCACGATACAGGCTGTCTGCTCCTCAAAGGTCACCATGGCAGCGTGGCTCCCCACTGCAGAGCGGGCAGGGACCCCACTGCCACTGCTCCTCTCTGCAGGTGAACTTTGGCTATTGACTTCCTCTTCCCTGAGCTGCAGAGGTTCTGGGAAATCTCTGAGGTTTCAGGCTCCACCCATGCCAAGCCATAGACATGCCATGCCACGCCACCCAAGAGTCCCAGTTCTAACTCTGGGCGTGGTTCAGTTTCAGAAGGATCCATTTCCAGTAGGATTCACCGAAACAAGGACTTACCAGAAGACTGGAGACCTGTTCCTTCAGCAAGAAAGGTGTCTGGGTAAAAGGCTAGAAGCTCCAAGCCCCATCCCAGCCAAAGACCAGACTTGGTCTAGCCATAAAGGAGTAAAACAACAAGTAAAGCTTACCAAGCTCCCAAGTTGTGAAGACTGCCATGCCAGTGCAGCTCTCCACAGGGACAGGGACCCAGCACACACATAAACACCCTGGAAGCTCTTACAGGAGCCCTGCCACAGCTCTGTTCTTATCTACCTTTGAACTTGCCTCTTGGTAGCTGTTACCGGAATTTGATATATGAAACTGAAATAAATTGTTGCACAACTGCTCTTTAAAGCCTTGCTTCAAGGAAGTTGAGGGAAAAGCATTGTGTGACACAGAGGTAGGAGCTCAACTGCGGTTCTCTCCAGATCCAAGGCCACAGTCTTGATTTGAACAAACGTGTATTCCAGGAAACAGCCAGGGATGACTCACTTTTTATTGGAAACAAAGCCTTAGCCTGTTGTTTAACAGGGACAACAGTTTTTCAGTGAAGTGCATGAAGGGCATACTGCAATTTAAAGGTACAATACAGTCATTGAAATAAATTACAAGTGACAGGAAATCTTCCAGAACAGAGTTAACAAAGCCACTCCTTCCAGGTCAGAGTAGAAGGAGCCTTCCTCAGCATTCTGCCACTGTGAAAAACATGGCTGTGACAAGGACACTTTTCATGACACTGCAGAAAGTCCAACTCAGTGTAGCTTCCAGGAGAGCAGATGCAGTGATGTCAACAGGCTCTTCAAAAAACAGCTCCTGAGGCCAGAGCATCACTTTTCGAAATGTAAAGCCTGAGCCACAGATGACTGCACCATCTCTTGCACTGTGCTGTGAGGACAGGGTGACAGTGCTGCACAGCAACAGGCACTAGACAGAAAACAAACCCTTCAATGCCCATTCTAGTTACAACAACACATGGTAAAAAAAAGTGAGTATCAGCAGAAATGAGTATTTCTCCCTGGTTAATTACCTGAACAGCAGTTCTTCCTCTGGTTCTGCCAGGGACTGACAGCTCACTGGCACAGCCACTGAGGTGCAGCCACAAACCCCACACAACCTGCACCCTTTCTTACAGTAGCCCCAAGGGGGGAATTTCAGGGAAGGTGATTGATGACTACAGTAAACACACTTCAACTGGAAAATACTCTCTCTTGAAAGAGAAATAGACTGGTTTTGAAATACAATTCTCATGCAAAACAGCAATCATCTCTAACTCATCTCTGGCTCCATCAGGCACGTTAGTGTCTTGTGACAATCACTCTAGGTCACTTGGGTGACTCTTACCAGAAGCAGCAGGCTCATGAATGCATTACCTGTCCTTTCCCCAGCCCAGAAGGAGGACAGACCCTTCACCATGCACCAGCTGCAGCTACCCCCATGCCACATGTGCTTGTTAAGGCCCAGTTCTGCTCCAGCAAAGGGCTGCCAACACTCCCACAGCTTCAAAGTGACAAAACCAACATCAAGTATGGCAAATGAAGGCAAAGAAACTTCTCCTGAGCAGGCATCCTGCTGGGAGCAGGGAACAATCAGGACTCCAGTCCTGCAACTGTCCCCATGACTGTCCTTAATGCTGAAATAAAGGTCTGCAGTGCCTCTGGCTTTGCCTCTCTCTGCTTCACTGAAACCTGCATCTCTGAATCTGCTGCCTCAAGCAAGAGCTCAGTGAGGAAGAGGCAACCTGTGTCATCCTGAGCACTGAGATAAGCTTTCCAGGGCTGGACACCAGCTTTGCTCATGGCGATAGTCTGGATGTGGACAACGTGCAGAGCTGTCTGGATGGTGTCTGGATGAACAGCCCCAGACCAGGGCAGAGAGAGCTGGCAGCTCGTGTCCAAACTCAGCCAGATCTTCTCAAACTGTTCTGCAGTCAGGTAAACATCAGGAATTAAGGTCAGGTTGCCTGTATCGGGGTGAACCTTGAGGACTTCTTTACTCCCTTCTGAAAGCAGTGACTCTGAAATGAAACCACAAATGTGAGATGCAGCGTGTGAAACGCAGCTCCCAGTTTCACAAAGAATACCTCACAGAGCCCTCAGATGAAGAGGGCTGGAGTCACAGTGCCTTCAGTGATCAGCACAAGACAGAACACCAGGACAGCATTCTCAAAAGCACTGTGATCTTCCAAAGAAACCCAGGTGGGGACATCTTCTGACAAGGGAAAAACAGGTCCCAGATGAAGGTGAGGCACGTTACCTGTGTCTCTGTTCCTGGAATCAGTAGAACCAATGTAAGAGGGTTCTGCTGGCTGATGAGCAGTGATGAGTGCCCAACGTTCTCTGCCATAAACTGGTGCAAGGGTATTGAACTCTGAAGCCCATGAGTTCACAGGTCGCTCGGTTTTGTCTTCCAGGAGCCCCAGAGAAGGGTCAGACTTGGGGCTACACAGGACTCGTTTCACTTCTTCCACCCCAGACTGCAAAAGGCGATAGTAGAACAATCCCCGGTCTCGTACTGCCATATCCATCTCCTCCTCTGGGAATGAGAGAGATGTCATTTATGCCAAAGCCTATCCTTCAGTTTCCCTCCAAGTACTAATCCTTAATTACAAAAAACCAGTTTCTAAGGGATACAGTAGCAGCCTGTCACTCTCACCTACCACACAGCTGAGGGCCAAGTAGCAGCATAAAGCATAAAGCCACCTCCCCTTGCCATCCTGGCTGATATCAGAGCTAGGATGCTGACACATGGCATCCACGCTCTGGGGTTGCAAAAGCCTGGACTTACAGCTTCAGGGAAAGAGAATGAAGGGAACCCACCTATGCAGTAATAGAGCAGCCTCCCCAGCATGTCCTGACACTCAGCAGGCCGAGACAGGAAAAGTCGCACCAGGGCTGTCAGAAGCTCCATCTTCACTGCTGGGAACATCTCAGACTTCACATTCTCCACAAAATCCTCTAAAACATAAGGGGCATTCGGTACCTTCTCCCCATGTGTGCCCAGCAGCCAGATCAGTGCTTGCTTGCCCTGAAGGAACCACAGAAGAAAGTAGCAAGTAAGGTGCCATTTGCCAGAAAGACGTGAAATAAACAGACACAAGAGGAGTCTTCTGAAGATCCCTGACCTTCCCCTGCCAACTGCAAGCCAAAGGAAAACCAAACAGTCCTTGTCCTCCTCCCCAACAGCTGCCAGCACAGAGCTGCCTCACCTCACTGTCCTGGATGGTGTCCTCACAGGTCGGCAGGGCCTGACACACGGCGTCTGTGCACTGGGGACACAGCCAAACCAGGTCCCGAAAAGCCTGTACCACCGCTGCAATGAAACCAGACCCTCAGCAAGGGTTATAAAACCAGCAGGGAAAAAGAAAGCAAAGCAAATACCCCATTCAAGAGACTCTGCAAGGAAGGTCAGTGCCTTGCTTGTGACTATGATTCGAGACACCCTGCTTCTAACTCTCATGACACCACGTTTGTCAGGACTAAAATAAAGCACCGAAACTTCAGATTGTTCCTCTGGCTGCTGGAAAGTCATCTCTGGACATTCCCCAGTCTTGAAAAAGACACTGACTCACAATGCTTCAGACACACAAGGTTAGGATGACAAATTAAAACTAACACCAGTTCAAAATGAGTCTCATGAAAAAAGATTTCGAAGGTCACATTTTTCAAGGCTGTGCTGCACACAAAGAGAAACACCAGCAACAGTGAGTGTGAGCCTGTGGCTTTCAAAGCTGAGCACAAGACCATTCAAAGGAGAAGGCAGAAAGAGCAATCATTTGAAGGCAGCAGTAGAAAAAAGAGAAGCCTGAGTATGGCTGAATCAGACTATTGTATGAGGAACTGAAATCCCAAAGGTTTAAAAGATCTATTGATCACCTTGGCCCTCAGTCAGCAGATCCCTCACTCTCTTACTCATAAGGCAGCAGCCAGAAAGGAGCTTTGACATCAGAGCATGACCATAGTTATGACCATCTGCCCCCTTCACCACAGGAATTTCAAAGGAAGGAAAAGCTACGTGTCTGGTCACACTACATGCCCTCACTCCACTAGGAAGACTTCCACCTGAAGATCCCAACTCAATTAAAAGCCAAATCTCAGAGCCTCGTCTCTGGGATCACAAGCTTCAGCAAGGCCCTTTCCTGAAAGCATAACCCAGGCAAACAGCCTGCAGATGATTACCTGATGTGATGTGTTCCTGCTGAAGCCCCAGGAGCTCTGTCAGAATCCCCACACACTGTTCTGTGTATGTCCTAGCAATATTGCCTGCAGAGACCCCAAAGGACACAAGATCAGCCTTTTATCAGAGTGAAACACGAACCACCAGCCCAACTACGTCATCACAAACACACTGTAAAGAAGCAGTCTCTCTTTCCCCCACACAAGGGATACATTCCTTTTTCTGAAGCAATGCCTCAGAAGAAGCCTGAATGTGACACACAGGAGAGGCATTTTAGCACCCCTGGCTTTCCCCTTGTCTCACCTATTTTAAACCTTATAAAACCAAAACTAAAGTGACCCAAATCACCTCAACCCTGCCCCATCACAACTCAAAGGACAAGCAGCTCCTCCACCCACTGCACAGTTTCCTTCAGCACTGTAAGGTTCATTAAAAAGATGAAATGACACAATTCAGTCTTCCCATGGGTTAATTTCTTCAGAGCACCTGAGAGCCCAGACATCTGAATGAGAGTCAGGGGCGTTACGTGCAACCTGAGAGTTCAACGGTGGCGCTTCTGAAAGAACAACCACGGCACAGCTGTGGCTCAGAAACACACTCATGGAAAACTCTTTCTGGGGAGGCTGGTCTGCAGAGAGCTGTACTGCTTCAGCACAGATCAGTTGTTTGGCACTTGCCCAGATACAGCTCAGCAGGGAAAGGCCCATTGAAGGAAATGTAGCTGTTCCTGAGGCAGGAGACGGCTTTTACCTATGGCAAAGATCGCCCCTTGGGCAAGCTCCACTGACACATCAGTGCAATAGCCCTTGAGCTCCTCCAGCACCTGCTGCACGTTTTCATCATTCACCAGCTCACACAACACTTCCATCTTCTGGCATTTGATGTAGTGAGGCTCTGAATACGAACAGAAGAACTTTTTGTAGTGGCTGCTAAAATGGCCAGGAAGGCTACCAAGGATCTGACGCACGTGGCACAGCGCAGTGAAGCACAGCTCCCTGCTCTCAGAGGTGCAGGCAGACAGCAGTGGCCCCTTCACTCGCACCAAAACATCTGCCTGCACATGTGGGTACTCCCTGGCAAGCACCAGGAAAAGCTTGGTGGCTGCCATCACAACGCTGGGGCTGCTGCTTTTGAGATAGCCGTCCAGTAAATTGAGGATGTCAAAGAGTTCCTGCTCGCTGCGGGGTTTGTAACGCAGAAGGAAGGTGAGCACTTCACTTTGCCCCCACTGATCCAGATCAGCCATCCTGCCAAGGGAACAAACACAGTTTGAAGGAGTCAAGAAGGGCAAAGGTCCTGAGGACCACAGATCTTACGTGAAAGATGTCCTATGGCTCGCTCCAGAACAGGCCTGTTAAGTATCTGGACACGTCCTCACTAGTGCAACACTCATCTGCACAGGAGGAGAGACTAAAACCCGTGTGTCTAACACTCTGTATTTTCTAAACAGCTTCTTACTCCTGCACTTTTTGAGTTTTTTGAGAAAAAAAAGAAGATCTCAGTCTTGAGAGGTGAAAATTCACATGGAAATACCACAAACCAATATATTCACACAGAATGAGGCAAGGCAAATTTAAACCATTGTTCCTACAGCTGTGAAAACAATCATGAAGAGCAACAAATGTTTTCCCTTACAGGGGACACCAGCAAGTATTCCAAAATGGGTAAAACATTCTTATTTCATTTTACAAATGCAGCAAAGTGTCACATCTTTGGGTGCCTGACTCTTCCCTTCAGGCTCTGACCGGCACCCAGAGATGCCCACTCTGTTAGCATACAAAACACAAGAATGAAGCTTCCAGCACCATCCTGATATCAAAACAAACCTGTTGAGGAGATGATGGGCAATGGGTTTGTTGATGACAACCCCTCCTTCCTTCTTCAAGATCTCTTCTAAGGCTCTGAGACAATTCACCACCACAATAGGATCCTGGTCACGAAGCAAACTGTACAGCTCATTCACCAACGCACCATCTGCAAAGAAACAGAGGTTCTCACGTTGAATCCTGGGACACCTGCCCTTGGCACAACTTTTCCCTGAAGGTCTGCAGATGCAAGAATGATGCAAGACGCTGGTCAGTCAGAGGCTGAGGGAACGGCCAGGTGTGGTGAGAGGCCTTGCAAAAGCAGGTATGAAAGGGCTGTGGAACCTTGCATTGCCTGATGTTTTGTTAACCCTTTGATGCACAGCAATACCCCTCTTTCTCCCCATTTTGCAGCCATGACAGCGCAGCGTCAGTGCGACGGAGCCAGGACAAACCGCAGCCCTGCTTCCAGCAGCTCCATGCCCCTGCTCCCGCGGTCCTCCCCGGCCAGCAGCCCCGAGCGGCGGCCAGCAGCTCGCTTACCCACTTCGCAGTCTCCCTGCAGCCTCAGCATCTTGGCGCAGCCCAGCACGGCCGCTCTCCGCACGTAGGACGCCTTGTCCCGCAGGCCGCTGAGGAGGGGCTGCTGCAGGTACTCCTGGATGCCGGGCATCCTGCGGGCGGGCGGCTGTCAGCGGGACGCAGCCTCGGCACCCCCGGCCCGTCCCCTCCCTCCCGCCCCGCCTCACCTGAGGCCGCACATGCTGCGGAGGGCGAGCCCCCGCACGGCGGGGCTGGGGTGGGCGCAGTCCTTGCGCAGCGTGTTGACGGCCAGCAAGGCGAGCTGCGGCTGCTGCGGGGCCTGCGCCCGCACGTACAGCGACACCAGCTTCTTCTGCACCACGTCGGCCGCCGCGCTGGCCTTCACCATCTCCGGGAACAGCCCCGACACGTCCTCGCCCCGCGCCATGTGCCTGCGGCGGAGACACCGCTCAGCGCTCCAGCCCGGCTCCCCCCTTACCCCGCACCGTCACCCCGCGCCCTACCGGATAACGCGCAGGACGGCGGCGCGGTACCGCAGCCGATCCGCCTGCACATGCGGGTTGGACAGGGCCCGCCGGAGCTCCCGCACCGTTTCCTCGCCGCCCAGGTACGGCATGGCGCCGAGCCGCCACGGTCCCGCAACGGCCACGGCCCCGCAACGGCCACGGCAGCGGCCCCGCCCCGCGCCCTGCGCGCGCAGCCCCGCGCCTCGGCCCCTCCCGCCGCCGCCTCCCGCGCCCGCGCGGCTCCGCCCGCCGAATTCGGCGGGAAGCGGCCGGCGCGGCCCCGGCCCCGGCCCCGGCCCCGGCCCCGGCCCCGGCTCCGGCCCCGGCCCCGGCCCCGGGCGGGCGGCCGCCATGAGCGGGATGGTGATCCCCGGTACGCCCATCGCCGTGGACTTCTGGAGCGTGCGGAGGGCGGGCGCTGCCCGTCTCTTCTTCCTGTCGCACATGCACTCGGACCACACGGTGGGACTGTCGTGCACCTGGAGCCGCCCGCTGTACTGCTCGCCCCTCACCGCACGCCTCCTGCGCCGCCGCCTCCAGGTGGGTGAGTCCCCGCGCCCGCCCCGGCGCCCCGGCCGCCCGGCCCCGCCTCACTGCCCGGCTCCCGCAGGTGCCGACGTGCTGGATCCGGCCGCTGGAGGTGGGACAGAGCCATGCGGTGGGTGAGGAGGTGACAGTGACGCTGCTCGACTCCAACCACTGTCCCGGCTCTGTCATGTTCCTCTTTGAGGGCACCTTTGGCACCATCCTCTACACAGGTAACGGCCCCTGCTGCAGCCCCCGACCTGCTCTGATGGCTTGGGGATGTGGGGCTGGAAGGCTGCCCGGCGGAAAAGGACCTGGGAGTGTTAATTGACAGCGGAACAGGAGCCAGCAGCGTGCCCAGGTGGCCAAGAAGGCCAGTTGCATCCTGGCTGGGATCAGCAGTGGGGTGGCAGCAGGGGCAGGGCAGGGATTGTCCCCTGTGCTGGGCCCTGGGGAGGCTGCAGCTCCAGGGCTGTGTCAGTGCTGGGCCCCTCACTCACTGCCACAGGGACACTGAGGGGCTGCAGCGTGGCCAGAGCCGGGCACAGAGCTGGGGAAGGGGCTGGAGCACAAGGGGCTGGGGAGGGGCTGAGGGAATGGGGGTGTTGAGGCTGGAGAAGAGGAGGCTGAGGGGAGACAGGAGCCCTCTCTGATACTCCCTGACAGGAGGCTGCAGGGAGCTGGGGGTTGGTTTCTGCTCTCTACTAACAAGAGGAAATGGGCTCCAGTTGCCCCAGGGGAGGTTGAGGCTGGAGCTGAGGCAGAACTGTTTCCCTGAGAGGGGTGTCAGCCCCTGTGCCAGGCTGCCCAGGGAGCTGGGGGAGTGCCCAGCCCTGGAGGGATCCCAAAGCCGTGGAGCTGAGGTGCTGAGGGCTGTGGGTTAGGGCAGGGCTGGGACTCTACAAGCTTAAAGGCCTTTGCCAACCAAAACTGTGATGCTGACAGCCTTGTCCTTGCAGGGGATTTCCGCTACACGAGCAGCATGCAGGCTGAGCCGCTGCTGCAGGGCCGCCACATCGACCGCCTGTACCTGGACAACACACACTGCCACCCGCAGCGGCCCCTGCCCTCGCGGCAGCTCGCCACGCGCCAGGCTGCCCACGTCATCCGCATGCACCCGCAGCACCACGTGGTCATCGGTGAGTGCCCCTCAACGCCGCTGTGCACTCGCCTTCCCCTCCCCTCCGTGCTGCTCATGGCTCTCCTCGCAGGTGTGTACAGCCTGGGGAAGGAGACGCTGCTGGCAGACCTTGCCGTGGAGTTCAGGACCTGGGTGGTGGTGAGTCCCCGGCGCCTGGAGCAGATGCGGCTGCTGGAGCTGCCTGATGTGTTCACCTCCGAGGAAGGGGCCGGCTGGATCCGTGCTGTGGATGTCGCTGAAATCCGCTGGGACACGCTCGTCGGCTGGAACATGCTGCACCCCACCATTGCCCTTCTTCCCACCGGCAGGCCCGTGAAGGTCACCCACCCCAACATCCACCTCATCCCGTACTCCGATCACTCGTCCTTTGCAGAGCTGTGCGAGTTTGTGAAGTGGCTGAAACCTTGCTCGGTCATTCCCATTGTGAAGGGTGGCATGTGCCAGTCTTTCTTTCAGAAGTACCTGAGTTCTGTCCCCCAGGCACTTCCCGACTTCAAACTCCCAAAGCCCGTCCAAGAGCCCCCACAGCAGCAGAGCAAAAGGACGAGGCAGGAGCCTGTGTGTCTCTTGCAAAGAACTGCCCGGCATTCTGTGCCCCGAGGAGTTGTTTATGAGTCCCCAGAGGAAAGTACTGAGGAATCTGAAGAGCTCGGGGGTGGTCAGGTTCCTGAGCAGAGCTGCTGTGAGTCAGCTTTCTGCTTGAAAGAATGTTGCACTTGTCACAGGGGCAGAGAGAAAGAGAAAGAAGAGTTGGGTGGAGAGCAGCCAGGAGTCGCAAGAGCAGCTAATGCCATTAGCCAGGCACCTTTTTCTGATGAGCACTTTCCAACTGGATTTGCAGAGCAGTATTTACTGACTCCCTTAAACATCCTAAAGCAGAATTCCTCACAGAAGTTCGACAGGCTGGTAGAGGATTTCTTTAGGAGGGGAGAAGCATCCTGAAAAGTCACACGACACTTGCCCATGCTGATGCAGTTCACAGCAGTGATTCCAGAGGTCTTACTACTGCATCCCACTCTCTGTGTTCAAGTTTCCCATCGGGAGAGAGGAGCTCAGCTATGGGGCTCTGCATTCCTTACCTCTCACTGGAGGTCAAGAAGGAAACTAGAGCCAGTGTGTGCGCATTTGATTTTTAGGAAGCTGTATTTATTGTTCTGTCTGATGTCCGGGTCTCCACACTACACTCAGGCAGTGCACTCCCACTTTACCCACTCTCTGCAGTGACTTTACCTGTCTCTTGTGACAAAAGATACTGGAGGGTCAATTCAAGCTGACTGCAGAGGGCAGGAGCTGCCTGCAGCTGCAGTAATTAATGGGGATGGATGTGAGGGAAGAAGGGGGAAGCTGAGAGCTCCAAAGATTCTTCTTTCTACCTGTAAGGACTGAATGGTTCATTCCAAAGTGCATTAAAAGTATTATGTATTCAGGTACATTTGAAAAACAATGCTTAAAGAAATCTAGAAAGTGAAGTGCCTCTAGGTGTATTCATCTGTTTTGTGTCTATTAATCTACAGATGCACAGCACTGCTTGTGCACTCAGCCTACTGCAGCTGGACCCAGTTCTGCTCACATTAAGATCATCTTAAAGGTGATCTCTAAAGCACTATCTTAAAGTTAAAAGCACTACCTTAAAGTTGTTCAGCTTTTCATTACTTTCAACACAAGATGTTTTATGTGATCTTAATCAGGATCTAAGTCCTTCTGAGTCTCCTCAGAAGTCCTGCAAGGTCTCCAAGACCAGGCGAGCAGATGGATTGAATCCTCTAAATCAAGCTAGGAAAGGCTGTTTGAGTAAAGCTGCCTCTAGATGCAGCAGCCACACCTGTTAAAAGACAAGGCTGTCCTGAACAGTAATCGTGGTGACAGGCAGAGTGCGTAGGTTTAGAGAGCTGTTGGGCAAACACGAGTCCTAATGCTGTGCCTGTGAAATTCGTCACTAATATCAGCAGTGGGACTGCCTGTTGGTTCTGCCTGCCAGCTGCTACGGGGATGCTGGGAGTGATGGAGCAGCACTCTGTGAAATACCCTTCAAAAGGGGCAGCAAGGGCAGCTGAGGCCTCTTGCTGTGGTCAGTATCATCCTGTTTCTTGGAGGTTTCTGTATGGATCATTTGCTAATCAAAACAACTGCAGAGCTCCATCAGGCCAGTGTGAGTGGAGACACCTGCATCTTTTGTAACATCCCAGACTGGCAGGGAAATAGTTGTGCTATGCTCCCAGTGTTTTGCCTGTTGCTGGCTGCCTTGGAGATGCAGGCTATCATTTAGATTGTTGAAATTGAAGTGACTCATTTGACAGGGAGGTGAGTGAAGCGGTGCCTGAACTCCCAGATTCCAGGTCCTGCTCTCCCATGCAGCCTCTCCATTGCTCAGGAGGAATGTCTGCCTTCTGAGTCACTGCTCCATTTGGGTATGTTGCAAGTGGCCTTGAAGCTCTGATGCATTTCAATGCTGATGTTTTGTGGCATCTGGCCTTTCCTCTTTTATTCTTACCAACAGCTCTTATCAATCATTTATCCAAGTAAATGAAGTGGAGAACCTCCTGGTGAACCTCTGGGCAAAACGGAGTTGTAAATGGTGGTTCTTTACAGAGGCAACTCTGACCTTTAGATCACAGAACAAAGTGAAAATTGCAGAGACTTGAGAAGCTGGGGATCTACAGCCCATTCCTGAAACAAACTGCAGAGAGATCCTGGCTTCTGTTGCAAGAGCTCAAAAGGTAATTCCTGCCACTTCAGCAAGAAATTATCCATGTCTTGGATAAGGAAACCTAAAATCTCTCCAGCAACAGAAGCAGGAGAGGCTTGGCCAACAGTCAGCATGTTGGAGATCTTTGCCTCAGCACAGCAGGTGCACGAGGCATTTGAAGTGCCACACATTTCCTCCCTCTTATGCTACTTTTGTGTGTTATCCCAAAACCCTGGAAAACAACCTCCTGGGGAAGCCTGGCAGTATGGTATTGCAGAGCTCTAAGTTTGCTGAGAATCCTTCAGCTTTCCCTGAAGTCCTCAGTAAACATCTGGCCCCTGACAGGCCTTTTTCTCCCTCATGCTTGCCTCTGAAGTTTCCCTTTCCTTACCGTGAGCCTGGCTCACAGGGGACAGTCCTGCACAGCAGTGTCTGAACGTGCTGCTGCCAGCTCAGCTGCACAGGGCTGTGTCAGTGCTGCTACCACAGGTGTGTTTTGCTGACATCAGGGACAATGACAAGCTGCAGCCAAGTATTGGCTTGACTGTGGGGTATCTAAGGGCCACGTGCTTGGAAAATTATTCCCATCAGGAAAATAAACAAACCTGCTGCTCAGACCAAAGCCCTCCCAAATCTATACATGCAGGGCACGCTTGAGCTGCTTATCTCTGTTCCACAGTTGGGAACCAAGCCCCAGTGGGGTGGAACAACACACCCAAGGCCTCACAGAGCCTACAGAGGAGCTGGAAATGAGCTGAGTTCCTTCTGGCAAGTTTTCAGCACCGTTTGCACAAGCTGTGATCAAATGTTGGCCTGGCTTGAGAGCAGGGCTGTCTGCTGAGCTCCTTCCACATAGCTGCTTGTGAAAATCCAGTTACTATGAAACAGTTGCAGTTAAATTTCTGGAAAGCAAGAAACCTCCTCAGTGCACCCAAAGCTTTATCCCACCCTGGGAGATCTGCCAGTGCATGCATCTGTGTGAACTCTGGGGAGCACTGTGCTGAGTACTGGAGAAGCTGTGGCTGGCAGGAGGGAGGGATGTGAGCATGAGGGAGAGCCCAGTCCTGGCGGTAGAGCTTTCCTGGAGCTTATGTTGCTTTCAGTGGTCTTGGGGTACAATCTCCTTCTGCATTTCAGAGCATCAGTAGAGTAATACTTCTGTTCTTGGGTGTTTATGTGCAGTGGATGTTGCTGGGTACTTTTTAAAGATGAACAGGTGATCATCCCTGAGCAACACCCTCTTTGCTGAGCACTGGAACCCTGCACTTTTGTCTGAGGACCAAAGACCTGTCGCTCCCTCAGGGAAGCTACAGTATTACTGTGACATTCCGAGATGCTCAGGCTTGTTTTTGCCAGCTCAGCATCACTGCTTGAGCCTCAGGTCATGGCAACCCATTAATGAATGCTCCAGAGATACAGGACTGAGTTTCCAACAGCCTCCAAAAGCCTGAGGTGACAATGCATGGTGGCTTTTGCTGAGCTGGTGCAATCTCTCATCTTTCACCTCCTTCCTGTCTCTGCTTACAACAATCCTACTTGAGCAATCAGTAGACTATAAAATCAAGGTATTGTGATTTTTTTTTGCTGCATGTTCTTGTTTTTTGATAACTGTCTCCATCTGGCTGCCAACTACTGTCCTTGATTCATTACACTTGTTACAAGTTCATGCTTGTTGCACTGCTGTTCCTGTAAGAGCTGATACAAAGCTGTGAAAGTTAGAGAGTTTGTAAACAGCACTTTAAGGTACTCAAAGCTTTTTAAAGAAACCCAACAAGTATCTAACGTTATTTTAACTTTGCAAGAGGCTGAATTAAAAAACCCTCGAGATGGAGTTCCTGAGTGCCTGGTACTGATCTGACTCACCTAATCCCTCCCAGCAGCATTGGGCCTCTGAGAAGATGGTCTGTCCTTCTTCCCCAGCCGCCTCCTCACACACAAAGGGCTGCTCAGCCTGGGGAAGAGAAGGCTGAGGGGGAACCTCATCAGCACCGATCAGCACCTAAACGGTGGGTGTCCGCGGGATGGGGAGACGCTTTGTTCTGTTGTCTCCAGTGACAGGACAGCTGGAACACAGGGAGATGCCCTTAAACACCAGGAGAAGCTCCTTTGGTGCTGAGGGGAGGGAGCCCTGGCCCAGGCTGCCCAGGGAGGGTGAGGAGGCTCCTTCTCGGGAGGTTTCCAAACCCGCCTGGACACGTTCCCGAGCGAGGGGAACCTGCTTTGGCGGGGGCTGGGCGGGCTGAGCTCCGCGGGGCGCTGTGAGGCGCCGGGGCCCGGCAGCGGCCGCTCACAACCGCCCCGGGCAGGTTCCGCCTCAGCGGCGCCGCCCCCCCCACTTCCGCCCCGCGCGCGTCACGGCGGCGTCGCGCGCGCGCGGTCACGTGTGCGGGCTCGGCGCTCGGCCCGCCTGGCCGGCTCGGGGCTCGGCTGGCTCAGTCTGGCGCGGGCGGCCGAGGGGCCCGGAGCGGCGCGGCGCGGCGGGAGCGCAGCGGGAGCGCTCGGGCCCGGGCGGCGGCGGCGGCGGCGGCGCGGGGCGGGGGGAGCCCGGCCGGGCCGGGCCGTGAGGGCGCGGCGGAGCCTGGCGGCGGCGGCGGAGCGGCCTGGGGGCTCCCCCCGGCGTGCGCGGGCCGAGCGGGCCGGGCCGGCGGCCGTGGCGGGGCTATGATGCGCCCGCTGCGGGGCTCCGCACCCCCGTGTGTCCCCCAGGCAGGTCCGGCCCGCGGCTGAGAACCCCCCACCGGCGGTGAGTGCGGGCGGGCGGCTGCGGGGAGGGTTGGCGCGGCCCGGCGGGCTCGGGAAGCCTCAGCGCTCGCGCGGCGGAGGCCCGTCCCCATCCCCCCCCGCAATCTCCCCGCGCCCTCCCGGCCCGGGCGGGGCTTCCTCCGCGCCGGGGCAGGGCGCGCTCGTGCCGGCGGCGGTTGCTCGCCCGCGGCGGGGCCGGGCCCGCGTCCCGGCGCCGGGCTGGGCGAGCGGCGCGTGCCAGGCCCTTGTCCTCTCTCCGTTTCTCCCCGCGCGGCAGGCGGTGGCTCGCGGTGCGCTCTGCCCGCCCGCTCTGCTTTGGGCTTCCCGTCCGCTCCGTTTAACAGCTGCGGGGAGATACGGACGCGCAGGCCTGGGGCCCGGCATGGGGACAGCGATCCTAGTTTTCTCAGCATCTTCACACTTCTGTGTTGTCTTCTTCAGCCTTGTTTTCCCATGTTGTGCTGGGATTTCTTTAGCCTTAGGAAGTCGGATGGAGAACTGTCTGCTTCTTATGCTGTAGGCACTGAAGTAAAATCCTCTAATTCCACCAGAGAGCCTCGCTCTGTGCGTGTGCTTAGGATCAGCAGTTCAGAAGGTTGCTATCTTAGGTGGTAGGCACCATATACTGTTTAGAAAAATGCTTGACACTCTGTCTCTTGTGCAGATGGAGGATCTTGTTCCATCACAACCACTAAGCAGGCGTAATGAGTTCTCCTCTCCCATTGTAGGTATGGCCTCACAGCTGCAGGTGTTCTCCCCTCCGTCAGTATCCTCGAGTGCCTTCTGCAGTGCCAAGAAACTGAAAGTGGAGCCCTCTGTCTGGGATGTTTCAGGACAGAGCAGTAGTGACAAGTATTATACCCACAGCAAAAACCTCCCAGCAGCTCAAGGGCAAGCAAGCTCCTCTCATCAGGTAGCCAATTTCAGCATCCCTGCTTACGATCAGAACCTCCTTCTCCCTGCTCCCTCAGTTGAGCACATTGTGGTTACAGCAGCCGACAGCACAGGCAGCAGTGCGACGGCATCCTTCCAGACCAGCCAAACCCTCACTCATAGGAGCAACGTTTCTTTACTGGAACCCTACCAAAAATGTGGATTAAAAAGGAAAAGTGAAGAGGTTGACAGCAACGGTAGTGTGCAGATAATTGAGGAACATCCACCTCTCATGCTGCAAAACAGACCTGCGGTGGGTGCTGCGGCCACAACCACCACGGTAACCACTAAAAGCAGCAGCTCCAGCGGGGAAGGAGATTATCAGCTGGTCCAGCATGAGATCCTGTGTTCTATGACAAACAGCTACGAGGTCTTGGAATTCCTGGGACGAGGCACGTTTGGGCAGGTGGCCAAATGCTGGAAGCGTAGCACGAAGGAGATTGTGGCCATCAAAATCCTGAAGAACCATCCTTCCTATGCCAGGCAGGGCCAGATAGAGGTGAGCATCCTCTCTCGCTTGAGCAGTGAGAATGCTGACGAGTACAACTTTGTTCGCTCCTACGAGTGCTTTCAACACAAGAATCACACCTGCCTTGTCTTTGAGATGCTGGAACAGAACTTGTATGACTTCTTAAAGCAAAATAAGTTCAGCCCTTTGCCCCTGAAATACATCCGGCCAATCCTGCAGCAGGTGGCTACTGCCTTGATGAAGTTAAAGAGCTTGGGCCTGATACACGCCGATCTGAAACCAGAGAACATCATGTTGGTAGATCCTGCACGCCAGCCCTACAGGGTGAAGGTGATAGACTTTGGTTCAGCCAGCCACGTGTCTAAAGCAGTGTGCTCCACCTACCTGCAGTCACGCTACTACAGGTGAGTGCTGACACGGTGCTGGCTTCGCTGCGCTGCGTGGGGGAAGTGAAGCCCGTCCTGATGGGTGCTGGCTTCGCTGCACTGCGTGGGGGAAGTGAAGCCCGTCCTGATGGGGGGTAGGGGTTTGCTTTTACAAGTACTGAACTCTTCAGCCATTGGGTCTGGTCCCAGTTGAGGGGGGAGGAGGAAGTGATCAGCCTGTCCCTTGCTCTGCATGTTTCCTGGAGATTTCTTCTGAACTTGGTGGGTAAATAAATAGAACTTCTGCTTTGCAAGCCTGACATAACAGGCAGTCCAGTGCTTTCCTTTTACCCCAGATTAGTGCATTAAGTTGATTTTACCTGTTGCTGGTTTGTGAGAATGTGCAAGGTAGCAAAGAAGCAGGATGCTACTAGTAGGGTAGTATATTTTGAGTTGGTTGCTGTGATCTAAAACTAGTCCATTAACCCTGGTCATTTAGAAGGAGAGAAGTCAAAGGGATTGCTTTTTGTCCTGTTTCTTCTGGTTCCATCTTTGTCTGAACCCACTTCACAAGCACATGACTTCCTTGGTAAGCCATGTTTTTGTAAGACCTGTAGCTCTTTTAAGACAGTGATGAGCTAGATCTCTGCTTCCCTTAGCGAAATGTAGACATGGCTTCTACCCTACTCCTGTCCAAGAATCAAACTATGATCAAAACTGTTAAAACTCAGAAACTGTGCTGCTGAAGTAAGCTGTGCTTTCCCTTTCAAAAACACTTCCAGCTTGGTTCTGTTATTGGCACGTATTTCAATGTGAGTAGCAGTAGACTTCAAACACGGATGCAGAAAGACCTTCTGGCATCAAAGGGACATGAAAAAGTGCTGTGTGTCAGGGCAGCTTGAAATGTGAGCTCACTTGATGCAAAACTTGACTAGTATCTAGTCCTTCCAGATGGGACAAGACAGAGGACTTGAGACACTCCACCCTGTGTCTCTGCCCTGTTTGATGTTTTTCCCGTCCTAGCTTCAGTTTAAAGCCCTGGCTTGTTGTAGGCTTGTTCTGTTTGTTCCTGTACTCCCTGTATCCTTGCCCCCTTTGTTTTGGGTGTTTTGTTTACTCCCCCTAGCACCAGTCCCAGCTTTCTGTGCCATTTCTTTGTGTGATAGAGACTTTTCTTAATCCATTCCTCGTGATCTTCCCTCAGTTTTTGACACCAGTCTTTCCAGTCCTAAACTGTTGATTGTTAGCTTCTGTAATGCAGTTGCTTTCTGTGTGCCACGGCTCTGTGAGAATGCTCTCTGTCTAAAATGCACTATCTGTTCTGTTGCTGCATAGAAAGAGGTGACCACTCATCAAGCATCTGCTCTATCTGACTCGCAGCACGTGTGATCAGAGCAGTTTGGGGAGGCATATAGTGCTTTCCAGTCTCTGATATCACTAAAACCAGATCTGGCTGAGGCAAAAGCAGCAAGGGGTGATAAACATCTTCAAGGGGCTGCTGGGAAGGAAGCTGTGTGCTTTGGCTTTGTGTGCAGCACTGAACTCCAGGCCCCTTCCGCCTCCCTGATGCGGGGTGACCGACTCTGCCAGAAGGGCAAATAACCTGAGATTAGATGGAGTTTTAACCTGTCTGCTTGACTGAAGTTTAGAAGGCTGTGATGTGGAAATGTAGCATTTAGTGACATGTAATTAGTTTAATGGTAATGATTACTAAAATCCATAATCTAGGAACTTAGGTGGTGTAGAAACCAGCTCACTGTGGGAGAACTGGATTGTTTTAATCATCTTATTAGTGTTCAGGTGAGTTCCAAGTTGGAAATTGTTTCAATGCTGTGTTTAATAGAACAATATAGACTGGTTCTTCATTTGGTTCCCTGTCAGCTATTAAAAATCAACTTCTTCTGTGTTTCCTTTTTTTTTGTTGATACCTGTTAGTGGCACTTAGGTGACCTCTGTCTCCTGCAGACACTTCTAAACCAGCCTAACTTGGGTACTGTAAGGTGAATTTTTAATTGAGATATATATACCCCAAAGGGAAAAACCCTTTACTGCCATGGTATGGTTGACTTGGTGTGAATGGAAGTGTCCATGAAGAATTCTTTGGCTCCTAGCATGAGCTAGGAGTAGACTGGCTCTGGCCATTATTCCTCTGTGCAGTGACTGGTTTCTGTGGCAGTTTTGAGATCTGTTAGCAGTAATTCCTGATCTGAAAACAAAGAGTATATGCTTGTTATGTGAGGTGTGGAAAGTTATTGATGCTTTTGTTTGGATAGACAAGAGAAGGAAGCAGACAGCTTGCAGAAATGGAAGATCCTTGGGCAGACTGATCTCCCTGCTGTTTGGAGAATGAGGTTGACTTGTGTCCTATATTAGATGAAAGTACAGTCATTGTGTGAGGCTTACTCAGATCCCTGTCTCCTGATGTTCCCTGTGGGTCACTGTGGAGCTGCCTACTAAACTGATGGTACTAAGCTGAAGGACTGAACAATTTGGGCCATGAGAAGGTGACACCAAGTGTTGAGGGAGCTTGCAGAGTGTGCAGTAGTGTCTGTTTCTTACCTCTGCTTTGGGCTACATGACCTACTTCTGTGCCAGTCATGTTGGCCTGGGAAGCGTCAGTGCATGCTGCCAAATCTAACTCTCTGCTTGCTAATCCAGCTGAGTGGTGATCATGTCATTCACTGCATTGCAAGCTGCAGTTGTACAAGCTTCATATTGCCACCATTCCTCACAGGGGAGAGGACTGAAGACCCAGTGTAAACATGGTGTGTTTTGAAATGCTAAAACCCTTGACTTTCTCCGCTGCTGCTGGGAATCCTCTGTCTTCTGAGAGTGCCTGAGCAGATCTGCCAACTTTGGAAGTCAGAGTTTGGCAAGTGTTTATGCAAAGAATGAATGTCGTTGATTTCTGTTTCAAAGAGCTTAGGACCCTAAAATCACTTTAATCTCCAACAGCAGCTATGAAAGTGACCTCTGCCTGTTGTCCTGGTTCAACTTGCTGATTTACAGTGGTGTAAAAGGAGACAAGAGAGATTCTGATTTACCAGCTCTGTCCTGCAGTCACAATGAAATCAGGTGGCCTGTGGGAAGTTCATTTATTCAGTTTCAGGGAATAAAATGCATAGGATTCAACTTGCTGTCCTTCTGGTCTTGAGGTTTTGGACTTCTTAAGTCTATTCCAGCAAGCAGTTAAAGACTAACAAACTATCACATCCAGCCTTTTATTGCCACTAATCTCTCTCTTTCCATTGGCATTGGTGAGGGGTTTTTTGATGCAGTTGTGAAGGATTGGCATGCTCTGCTTATTCCACAAGCCACTTACATTTCAGTTTGTTTGCCAGTCCAAACCAAGGAAACAGCATTCAGAGTTCCTTAGGACAGGTCTGAGCCCTCTCTGAGTTGGAAATTCCTGCATAGGTAGGATAATCAAGAGGCTCAGTACAGTTTGTTGATGATGGCTGGTGGACTAGTGGCACGTGGGGCTCTGAAAATCCTGTGTGAGTGCCTTCATCATACTTACTCTGCTTGTGAAGACCCAAGTACTACAGAAATGGATTCCTCTTGTTTTCCACCCATTAGCCTATAGAAAGTTGGATCTGTTCTAGCACAGTTCTTCAGAAGATAAATGTTTAGCAGGAAGGACATTCAGCATTCAGATGCCAGATACTTATCATATTTGCATGATCACTTCATATTCTCATCTATATTATTCTGATTGCTAAAGGTATGTCATGGCTCTGGTTTTGGGGGGCTCAGCCATGATAGAACTTCCTTGCTGTAGAGTTGAAGGGTAGCAAATAGGTATGACCTCACTGCAGCAAGCAGCTGGTTCAGCTGTCTGTCCTTTTTGATAGATGTTGTGCTTTCTCAGAGGCACTCTGCCTGGGCAACTGGGACACTGAGCACATTTGTTTTGGAGACTGGCTAATGGTAATTGTGTAGTCACCTAAAACAAAAGCTGTGTCACCCAGACACAAAGGGTGATTAATTGGAGAGTGGCTTCTTGCTTGGGAGGAACCTTTGGGTTGAACAATTGAGGAAGGTGAGTGTCAGATCTATTGACAGGTGTAACTGATGCAAGCCCTGTTTTTAAGAGATCTGTAGAGAAATCAGAACAGGTTTCAGAGCCTTTTTTAACACCAGAAATATCCACACTGTGAGACAAGAAATGTCACACAAGCCCTGGGGCGTGCTGCCCAAGTCACAACAGATAGCCTGGAGCTTAGGACTTGCTGTCTTCCTTTGCACTTGTGTTGGTTATGCATGAAGATCATCAAGGTTTTCGTGTTTCCTGGACTTTCCAGAGTAAATTCCCACACCAACTTGTGTGGTTTTTGCAGCACTTGGGTTTTATGCTGTATGCAAATATATGACCAGAATTTAGCCTGACAGAACATCATCAGTTTGTTTCAGAACTTGTGTGTAGGTGAAGAGTTGTAGTAAAACATCCTTTGGTGTTATGAGTCAGTTCCAGACAGAAATCTCCCTGAAATTCCAAGCTGTTGCAGAAGCAAACCCTGCTTGGGAGTTGGAGGGTTTTTTCATCACCTTCTCGTAAAGGCTGGGCCACACAGGTACATTTTGCATTAGGTGTGGTTCAGTGCCCAGAAACCTGTAACACAACCTTGCAAAGCAGTCACAATCTCCAGCTGTGTTCTCTCAGTCCACTTTAAACTCAAAACTCTCCAACCCAACCCTGGATGAAAACCCACCGACAGAAACCCGGCAGCTCTCTGAAGAGCTCCTTTTTCAGGCTCTGCAGATGCTGTTCTTTTCCATGGGAAAACAGGCAGCCTTCTGCAGCTGGGGGTCCTGACACCTCCTTCTGTGTAAAGTCTGAGAACCATTTGCCAGAACTTTTCTTCCCAGTTCTGTCAGGGCAGGTTGTGCTGTGTCTCAGGGATGTCACCCTCCGGACATACTGCGCTGTGTAATTAAACTGTTTACCGAGGGAGTAACTTCATATCACAGTTGCACAAAGACCACCTGGGAGTCAGAGGGCAGCAGGCAATAAAACAAATCCAGCTGTGCCACTGAGTGATAAAAAGTTTGGGAACTGTTAGGCTACTTGAGGAAATGTCTTCTACTTTAGTGTGACTCAGTTTATTTATAGGGAATCAATCTGCTTTCATAGTCAAAGATGTTGCTACTTTTTGTCTTCTTTCCTCCAACAGAGCTCCTGAAATCATACTGGGTTTACCCTTCTGTGAAGCTATTGACATGTGGTCACTGGGCTGTGTGATAGCTGAGCTGTTTCTAGGCTGGCCTCTATACCCAGGAGCATCTGAGTACGATCAGGTGAGAGCGCGTGGCGGATGTGGGGGCGTTCAGATGAAACCACAACGGTCTCTGTTCGGACCCTCTGAACACCGTGTACCCTGCATCAGACTTCATCCAGTAGAAATTGCTGTTGTCTGGCATCTTCAAGTTCATTTTAAATCCATGATACTCTCATTGCCTGTCTCTGTTGTACAGGAGAGCACAGAATTCTGTGTGTTTTAACTGAAGTTGAATGTAGTTATCCAATACAAAGACTCCGTTTACAGTTAACCTTCTGGCTTCCAAACACAAAAGCTGTTGAAATACCTTCCTATCTAAACAGGAGTGTGTGTCCTGACTTGAAACACCCTTTGTAATTTCACCATGAGGGCAATTTTTCCATGAAGAGGCAGAAGCAGCTGATCATTCCTGTCCTGTAAATGAGCAACCCTCATTTCTATGCAAAGTTTGGGCCCCAAGCTGCCTTTGAAATACAAGGACAAGAGTCTGAAAAGGCATCTTGAACTAAGTAGTTCTTTCTGGATACTTAGCATTATTACCTGCTCCAGTCAGTTGCCTATAAAAGGACTAAAAGTCTATATGAGAGGTTTTGGGAGGATCACTTTTCCACTGTGGGTTTTATGGTGGTAACTTGTTACAGTGCTTCATATAGTTTTCCTAATGTGATAAAACACATGAAAACTGACTAAGTTTGAAAACTGACTTGTATTCTATCTTCCCAGCACTGTAAATTTCCAGAGGAAACACAGTGGTACCTTACTGAGCAGAATGGGTTAGAAAATAACCGAGGTACAGCGTGGTGGTTTCCCTGCATGCTGAGTTTTGTGTGATTCTGAGAACCTTATCTGGTCATGTGAGTGGGTGGCGAGGAGGTGCCTTTTCCATTGCTTCATAGAGAGGATTTTGCAGTTCTTTGAAAGGCAGCATGAGGTGTGACTTCATGTGGTTGACTTTGATACCCGAATTGCTCTTGAAAACTAGGAATGACTTGCTTTTTATGTCTCCTGAGGTTCTGCAGCAGCAAGTGAAAGGTCAGGCAGAGCTGGTGAGAGAACCTCCCCAGGAATGAGTCCGTGGGTTGAGATGGGATTCACAATTAGTTTTTGAAACACCCTTTTGACTGTACAGCAGAGTTGTGTTGAGATGCACACTGGCATGAGTGTAAAGTGAGTCAATACATTCATCAGTGTAGCAAGCTGTAATGGTGAGTTACCTGCCCTGCGGTGCCCAGTGGATTCGGCACAGTGCAGTGGCAAGAGTCTTGCAGATAAGAAATGAGACATCTTAAAGGACCCAGAACTGAGAGTGCAAACAAGGCCTGGTTCCCTGAACACTGTGTTTCCAGTCCTCATTTTGTAAATCAGACTGAGCAGCATTTTTTGGTTTTGGCTTCAACTTTTACAGGCTCCTTTGATGGGAGGGTTTGGACAAAGGCAATGTCACATTTCTCACCCTACATCTTGACACCAAACAGCAGTTGTGCAACATTTGGAATGTTTAAAAAAAGCTTATTATTGTGGGTTTTTTTTCAGACCTTGCTGTCTCCTTTCAAGCATATCTTTTTATCTGTTAGCTCTTTACCAGTGTCTTACCAAAACCATCACAAGTGCTGAGGTGCATTTTCCATACTTCTGAGCCATTTTTTTTGGGTTATGTGTAAAGTAAATTCATTTTATTTGTGAGGACTTAAGAATCTGATTGCACTGGAGTTTTGCTCTTGCTTTCTCTCTCAGTGAGAGCTTTGCCATGACATTGTTCTCAAGTGGTGTGCCTAGAGTTTGTGTAGCCAGCCACAGCAATGTTGCTTGGATACTTGTGCCTTTAATTACACACACACACGATAACCTCTGTGGTATTTTGCACTCAAATGGGTACTTGTAACATTGCTGATATTAAAGACTACTGCAGTTACTTTGTCCATGTCTCCAAAGCTTACAGCTCGCTTGGGCAAAATGTATTTCCATAACATAAAAACAATGTATTTAAACTTAAAATTTCTGCAGAAAACATGATTGGAGAAGTTAAGTGTCCTTACAAATACTTCAGTAGTCCCTTTATGTTTTGCTGTTTATCTGGGTGCTCTTTATTTACAGGTTGTTTCTTATTAGCTGGGAACAAACCTGGCTGATAATTGCTGCATTAGCTGTGAGTTCTTTCTATTTGAAACCCTCACTCTTCCAATTTCCTTCCCCAGATCCGTTATATTTCACAAACTCAAGGCCTTCCAGCGGAGTATCTTCTCAGTGCAGGAACGAAAACAAGCAGGTTTTTTAACAGAGATCCAAATTTGGGATACCCACTGTGGAGGCTGAAGGTTTGTCTTGCCTTTTTCATTCCCAATCCTGTTTTGTTCATTGAGGACTCTGATATCAATTCACAGCTGGTTTTAGCGTGCTGTGAAAACATTCTGTGTGGAGATTGGATTTGAAATGCTCTTCAAATGCAGCTGAGTTGTGTGTTTCATTTTAGAAGCTGTGCAGAGCTCCTGGTAGTCCCCTGGCAATAGCAGCTGTGGTTGATAACACCAGCAAAGAGTGGGTGTTAAAGTAATTGAGATTAATGGTTCCTTATTATGGCCTGCTCAGTTTTGAAGTATGTCATCTTGTTGTCACTTCCTGACAATACAAAGAGTAAAACAAGGAGTGTTTCATGATGGTCTTTGTTAGTTTAACAGAAACCTATTTATATATTGGCAGAGGACAGATGTACACTTGATTTGCCTTTAAAGCAAGGAAGAGGGTTTTGCCTTTCTTCTTTATAAAAGAGGGATTTATAGTATATCCAACCTCTTTGCTTTGTGAATCAGAAATCTTCAGTTCTTCTGGCTAATGTGCTACCCAAGGAAGCCTTGAAATGAAGTGATCCTGTTGTCAATTCAGCTTTACAGTGAATGGACTTTCCAGTTGAGGGGATGAGAACCCATGGCTGCTTCGGTGTGACGTGCTGGCATGTGATTTGTCTTAAAGCAGGCAAAAGATCACCTGACTCGACTCGTTTCTTGCTGCTTTTTCTTGATTAATATCTCAGTTTATATTAATAAATGCTTTCTTTTATAGACTCCAGAAGAACACGAGTTGGAGACAGGAATCAAATCAAAAGAAGCTCGGAAATATATATTCAACTGTTTGGATGATATGGCGCAGGTGTGTGGAGCTCTTGCAGCACAGATGCCTCTTGTCATTACCCTTTGATTGGACTTGGAAAATGTTGACAGGGACTGCAGATTGTTCCAGTTTTTCATTCTGTCTCCAGAGGTGAAATGAAGTGATACCCAAGTATTTTTAATGTCACGAGGCCTTGAGTTGTAACTACATTGGTCTCAATTTTCTGTTGCAGCTGTGCCCATCACTTTACACCTGTGCAGAGAGTGTTGTCTTGCTGTTCTGATTTGCTGGCCTCTTTCAACCCCACACAAACAGTGAGGGCAGCTTGACATTTAATGAACAGACTGACTTCATGTTGAGATGAGAAATCCACATGTTAAAGTTTGACTTCCTTTTACAGAGTGAGCAGGGGAAGGGTAGTGCATTAGTGCTGTAGAGCCTAAAAATTAAGCTAAGAGGCAGAAAAGCTTAACAAGTATTTCTCTGTGATGTGAAATTAACTGAACTGTTAGGTAGCAATTAATTTGATGTATATGTGAACTATTCTCCTTTGATTTTCCAGGTGAATATGTCTACAGACTTAGAAGGGACTGATATGTTGGCAGAGAAGGCTGACCGAAGGGAATATATTGATTTGTTGAAGAAAATGTTGACAATTGATGCAGATAAGAGAATTACTCCACTGAAGACTTTGAACCATCCATTTGTTACAATGACACATCTACTGGATTTCCCACACAGTAATCAGTAAGCTTCCTTAGGTTTCTTGTTTTGTTTCAGGAGGACTCGTTGGAAACAGAGAGTGCCACTTCTCTGCTTGCTGTCAATCCTGTTTTGTGCAGTTTCTGGCTGATCTGAAAGCAGCAGGGCCATGTGCAAGGAATGGAATGTTCATAAGCTTCCTTTTCATGTTTTGGGACATTCTTTGTTAGTTGAAAAAAACCGAACCAAAACACCTAAACCTAAAGGCATGTGCGTGAAGCTGGGAATCTGTCACGTCTCTCTTGTACTTGTTTGACATTTCTGCTGTTTTTCTTTGTCCTTCTGTTTCAGTGTGAAATCTTGCTTCCAGAATATGGAGATCTGCAAGCGAAGAGTTAATATGTACGATACGGTGAATCAGATTAAGAGCCCATTCACCACTCACGTTGCTCCTAATACAAGCACAAATCTGACAATGAGCTTTAACAACCAACTCAACACAGTACACAATCAGGTAAAGCATCTCCTGCTTGTTTTGGATTAATGAAAGAAGTGAATTTTGTGCCTTCAGGCCAAATCCTGTTCTGTAAAATGCTGGATTTAAATGGCTCTCCACAACCTGTAGTATCCTTGCCTCGATGTTTAATGTACCAGAACTCAGATCAAAGGAGTCTCTTTACTTCACCTGATGACATTTGCCTGTGTTTTCAGCAACATACATAAAGTTGATGGAACTCATTGGGGTTTTCCTATGTTATTTTATGCCTTTTAGCAGAAACCTTTTGCCTCATAGTACAATAGTGATGATTCCTGTTGTTTTGTAACAAAGTGTGAGTGATAAATCTGATTCTATTATTCTTATTTCATTTTCCTAGGCCAGTGTGTTGGCTTCCAATTCTACTGCTGCTGCTACTCTTTCCCTGGCAAACTCAGATGTCTCACTGCTAAACTACCAGTCTGCTCTGTATCCATCATCTGCAGCACCAGTTGCAGGAGTGGCACAACAGAGTGTTTCTTTGCAACCCGGGACCACCCAGATCTGCACCCAGACTGACCCCTTCCAGCAAACGTTCATTGTTTGTCCCCCTGCTTTCCAAAGTAAGTGGAAAAGCCCTTTGTGTGATGCTGTGGTTTCCATTAGTTAGAAATGAGAAGTGGTAATTTGCACAGGAGACCACTCTGTATGTCACACAGTGCTCTTCCATCAGATGTAAGCACAGAATCAGGTCAGACATGTGTAAACGATTCAGTTCTTTTCCAAATCCTGCTTGAACAGGTGACAGTATCTTCCCTGCTTAGGCTGCAGTCTTCAGCTGGTTGCTCAACCAGTTTTTCCCTCCCCAAACTAAACACAACAGCACTCCACAGAAAGCATTGAGCAGAGGAGTCAGACCTGTCTGAAAATACCAAGGTGTCATGCTATGTTCTGTACGTCAGGAGTAAATATCAGTCCTTTGAGTCTCAGTTCACATTGGCCAGCAGCAAACTGTCACAGATTGCAGATAAGTGAGGTTGGCACAAGCATAGCTCTGATAATCCTGAGAGTTCTTTATTTAGTCCTATATCTGGGTTGTGTTACATGTGAAATGGCACCTGCTACTGTAAGCTTGGAACTTTGAACCTCATCTCAAGCAAGATAGTGTTAGATGTCTGTGTGATTTATGTCTCTGAACAAGACTATGGACTTGAACAGAGCCAGGCTTTTGAACATACCAGGACTGCAGAAGTGTTTCCTTCAGCTTGGGTTTTATTACTATGCTTTTGTCAAAGGGAACAGCTTTTCCTTCTTTTCATCTGACCCTGTCTTCTGCCCTTACCTGGTAGGAGTTTGATTTTGGAAAGAAACTGTAGTTTCTTCCAGTAACAAAGCAGCTTAGTGGTGATGTGTTCTCCTCCTCTACAGCTGGGCTTCAGGCAACTACAAAACATTCTGGGTTCCCAGTAAGGATGGAGAATGCTGTCCCAATTGTACCACAAGCACCTGCAGCACAGCCACTGCAGATCCAGTCTGGAGTTCTCACACAGGTAAAAAAAAATCCCCCAAAACCCCAAACCAAACCCACCCTGTTTAGTGTTAACTGCAATTCCTGCCACCATCCAGGAGAGCCTGACTGCCCCTCTGGTGCTGGGGTGAACACAGGGGGCTTCTCAGAAGACTCTGAGAAGTTAAATGCAGATCACTTCCGAGACAGCATTTTCCTGTTTTGTTTTGTTCTTCTGGAATATATCAAATCTAAAGTGGTTTTATGTCAAGTGCCTCCCTGCTTTTAGGAGTTTGATTTAATAATGGGAGTAACTGTGTAGCTTGCAGCTGCTGGAGATGCTGTATGTTGTCATGGGTGTCCACTGCCTTCCAGGTAGTGGTGTCTGGTTTTGCCTCCACTGAAACACTGTGGCAGCAAATTGTAGAAGAAATGATTTCTGTGAGAAGCGAGATCCCAGTAAACAGAAGTGGCAACACAGGTTACTCAGGTTAAAATTGCATCTCTAAATCTCCAAAATCATTTCTGGATCCTTCTCACACTGGTGGTGTGAGTTGATGGGTAGTGATGCCATACCTATTGCTGTGTGCAGTTGGAGCAATGTTTGATGTCAAAATTGACCAATAATGCTTGAAAAGGCTCTTTTAGACAGTAGTGTGTCATCAATTTAAACCATTTTCACTTCCAAAATGTAATGCTTTAATATATAGCAAATGCCCAGTGAGTCCCAGGTTTTATTCACTGAAAAGTTGTAATTGCCTTTATCATTAAGTGCACTTTATTTACGTAGTTTTAGTTTCTGCTGACATTAACACATGCTTGATTAGTTTTACTTTCCAGGCAGTACATTGTATTTACTGACCTACTTGTAGAGGAGTAATATTTAGATTGTTAAGTCCAAGTAATTTTTGGTGGTGTTTTGTAATCTCCCATTATCCAGGTAAATGGTATCCCAAAAGGAAAATACACTTGAGGTCCCACCTGAATCCAGACCCTGCTTTTCCTGACAGTGCAAATCAGGCACTGAGAGCCTACTTTTAAAAGTCTTGTGATGGGCTAATGTGTGTCTGGTTAGTTTCATCACAGATAACTTTGCTCTTTCATGATACAAAAGACCTCCTGTGCCTTCTGTTAAATCCCTTAGTTGATCTTTTTCAAAGAGCACTGTGAACTGAGAGCTACAAGTAAGTGCTGTGTCCTAGCAGTGAGTTTGTGTGATGGTTAGTGCAGTCTGTGTAGTGTAACTTGCTCTCTGGGACCAGTAAAGCTGACCACTGTCTCATTTTGACTTTTTAACTGTGTCACCGGAGAGATCCTGTTCCCAAATTCCCTGTTGCTTGTGTTCCCCTCAGGGAGATGTAATTGCTTAGAGGCACACGCCCAGAGGGGGCTGGGCATTGGTTTCACTGCATCCATTGCAGTTCTGGAGTCTGCTCAAGCACCATAGAACGCCAGTGAGGTGAAACCTTTTCTGGCCCTATTGCTGAACCCACTTATCCTGCCTCAGTACATGTGTTTCACTCACTGCCTGATCTACATTTCAGGGAAGCTGTACACCACTAATGGTAGCAACTCTTCATCCTCAAGTAGCCACCATCACGCCGCAGTATGCGGTGCCCTTTACTCTGAACTGCGCAGCCGGGCGGCCGGCGCTAGTAGAACAGACGGCTGCAGTACTGGTAATTGCCTCCCTTGATTGTGTTCACTAACTTGAGTTTTTGTTTTAACTTAGACTTGCAGAGGGCATGGAAGCATGTGCCATCTTGTGGCTGTGTTCTTGCTACATCTTAATGTCTTGTTGTTTTCCTCCCCAACATTGCTGAAGCACTGTCTGACTCTGATGTTTAGTGTGGCTCTGTAAAGAATCCACATCCATTGACTGTTACTTTTTGCTAGCCTAGTGTTACGAAGCTCTTCTAAGCTAGACTATAGAAGAGTGGTGATTGCTCTTGTTCTTCACTTACTATCCTATCTTTGCCTTTTGATTGTTGAACACCAAGGAATCAGTCTTTAGCTTGACTCTGCTACAGGTACCTGGATGGCCAGATTTTGAACTACTTGACAAGTTAGCTCCATATTTTCAACACGTGTAAAGCTGCTTTGCATGTAGAAGCGTTTCAGGTCATTAAGCACAGGCTAAAAATCTCTAATGACAGCAAATTCTTTAATGTATTGCTTTAGCAGTCCATTGCTCTTAACCTCTGTTGAACGTTGATGGTAATTTTCTGGCCTTTTGTAGCCAATCACAGGTAGCTTTGCTTCATCCAGATAAAGACACAGTTCTTCACAGACACTTTTCAGTCCATATGTATTTCTTGGTTGAAATTAAAGGTGAGCTCTAGTATCCAAAATGGCACTAGCTAGCTTTTAGGCTATTTGGAACAGGTTTTTACAAGGATGGGGGAAAGGAATAAACACACCTTTGGGGAGCCTATGCTTTCAAAATTGTCCTCTTCTCTGTTCATTTGGCACCTGCATCAGAACAACTTGGCAAGTGCCACAAAGAAGTCATTGTAAAACTCCAGAATCAGATCAGTGAAGCTTATGAAAACGTTGCAGTGCACCTAAGTGCTGCTGTGCTCACATGTCTTTCAAAGCACGTTCCATTATGTGAACCATGTCGTTTCTTGTGGCTTTAAAGTTTGAGTGTTGTTTTCTTCCAAGAGGGAAGAATTTTGCTCCAGTCACACCTGTACTGAAATTCAAACCCTCTCATTTGTGTTCTTCTGAACCAAGTTAACTGCTTGTTTCTGAGGATGGGAAGGCAGGAGAGTGGGGTTCTCCTGGGTCGCATCTGTGAGCTAAACAGACCCAGGGATAGGATCTCCTTTCCTCCTCTTGAACTTTGATCGCTCAAAGGCTGCAATCTAGGCTCTGAGAACGGCAAGGGGTGACTGTAGCAGAGCTTGGGACACAAGCCAGCTGCTAGTGATGTTTTCCAAAGTGTATTTGGGCTTTTAATTCAACAGGCAAATTCTATTCCCCTGTGTGTGTGCAGTGGACTTGACATTCAACTCCCCTGTACAGCAGTGGAGGTCAGAGCCAGCTTGTCTCCAGACTTACCAGCCTGGGTTTCTGAGTTTCTCTGGAGGACTCTAGTATTTCTGTTTGGATTCTGGGAGCCTTTGGCGTGAATTTGCTCACCTTTAGTGCTTCCAACACTTCTCCCTTGCTGCTTCCCCTGAGTTTGCATTAGCCATTTGCTAAGCTTTGCATATTTTTGTCCTTCCTCTGTCAAAACAGTTCGTCGCTTGGAAGGCCCGATTTCTGCCTCTCATTGGGAACTTAGATCTTGCTGTATTAAACTCTCTGCTTTGTCTTGTGCAGGTGTTGGCTTTTGGAAAGAAGCATGGTGTGACTTTTAACATATTTCTCTTTTTTTTTTTAAGTTATTTTTCATGTTGTTATTCTGCTTTACACTGGCAGAGGTTTTAGCAGCTCTCTGCTTTGAAGGCTTCTTGTTTGGAACCAGTATTTGTAATGAAGTGGATCTGTTGCTTGCAGAAATATGTCATTTAAAACAGCAGGTGTTGGTTGTTTTGCAGCTTAAACTGCAGGGGAGAGCCAGATCTTTTCAAAATCAGAGAAATCTTGTGCCACCAAACTGATTTGGGTGTCTGGGGTTGTTTTATTCCAGGAAAACCCTACGTTTGGTCAGAAACATCAGTAATAGTCATGACTTTAAAATAGCTTCACATATCTCCCTTGTGACTAAATGTTTCTCTCAGTGTGGCTTTTCTGAAATACTTTAGTTGAAGTGGGGTGCATTTCCACAGTAACAACACTGTCTCAGCTCTCTCAATGTGAACCTTGTAAGGGAGAAAACCAGGAAGGACCGAATTGGCTTCATGTCTTGGGATCCTTCACCAGAGCTGTGTGCATACAGGCAGAAACAGGCCTGAACACTCATGCTGCATCTGGCAGTACTATATCTGGCTGCATTCTGCAGGTGACATCTGTGATGCAAAAGATTAGAAAAGTGTCTGGGGAAGCTCATTTCTCTGGTTTCCTAGTTCTCTTACTTTTGAGGAAGTGCAATGATATGCCAATATCTCTGCAAGCTAACAATCCACATGAGTGCATTTATTGCTTGGAACAAATCTCTCTCTCTTCTCTCTTTGCATCTGTAGGAACTGAAATCTAGTAAACCTCTGTATCTGTTTGTTGTTTTGCAGCAGGCCTGGCCTGGGGGAACCCAGCAGATTCTGCTTCCTTCCACCTGGCAGCAGCTCCCAGGGGTTGCTTTACACAACTCTGTTCAGCCGGCGGCCGTGATTCCGGAGACCATCAGTGGCAGCCAGCAGTTAGCTGACTGGAGGTAGGGATTGCACTGTGTCCACAGGGATTACACTGTGTCCAGCTCCTGCCAAAGGGAAATGTTGTGCCTGCAGTGCACAGAATGTCTCCTTTCCCTTCAGAATCACACAGGGGCTGGTGCAGCTTCCGATTCCTCCAGTGTAGTCATGGGATTTGGGTCTTTGTCTTTTTGTTTTGTCTGCTGCAGGAATGCACATTCCCATGGAAATCAGTACAGCACCCTCATGCAACAGCCATCACTACTGACCAACCACGTGACATTAGCTACAGCACAGCCCCTGAATGTTGGAGTTGCTCATGTTGTCAGGCAGCAGCAAAGCAGCAACGTTGCGGCCAAGAAGAACAAGCAGCCAGCACCGAGCGCAGCCAAGTAAGGCTTCCTTTGCCAGTCCTGGAGAGACTGGGGTTGTTGGTGGAGGTTGCCTTTATGATGTGAAAAACTGGTCACAGAGCCATCATCTGTGTAACTTTTTAATGAGCTACAGTTGCTTTTAAAGATATCTTGGGGAAGAAGAGTCTCTGTACTGTAGTCTGGGGTGTAAGTGGTGCTGACTTCAGTGAGAGTGCAGGGAACATGGGTAACCAAGTGCTTTACTGGTCAAAGGGGGATGTTTACACATTCAGGGTGTGCTGGAGCCGTAGCAGTACCAGTGACAGAATCAAACAAGGGGTAGCAGGTTTCTGGCAGTGTTCAGATGTATCAGAGCATCCTTTCAGAGCATCACTGGGAGTATTGATCCCTCCTGGGATGTGTTCTGTGGCTCTCTCCTGTATGTGAGTGTCTGCACTGAGGTTCTCTGTGTATTTCAAGATGTTTCTTCTTGTTAGGTGTGCTCCAGCCTGCTGGAGCCTGATGCTGGCTAATCCCAGCCTGCTGCCACGTGGCTCAATGCTGTTCTGGTTTTCCTTCAGGCCCAGCTCAACTCTAGAGACTGTGCCCTCACAAGTTTACTCGCTCATTGGGAGCAGTCCTCTGCGCTCCACCTCCTCCTCTTCCAACGTCCTCGTCCCAGTGCAGGAGCAGCACCAGCCCATTGTGATCCCAGACACTCCAAGCCCCCCTGTCAGTGTCATCACCATTCGCAGCGACACCGATGAGGAGGAGGACAGCAAGTACAAACCTGCCAGGTAGGAACTTCATGTGGGCTGCCAGTATTGATATGTCCTCGACTCAGCCCAAACATCAAGGGAGTTGTAGTGAGGTGGGGGTTGATCTCTTCTCCCCAGTAACAAGTGATAGGACAAGAGGAAGTGGCTTCAGGGTGCCCCAGGGGAGGTTTAGATTGGACATTAAGAAGAACTTTTTGACTGAGAGGGTTGTTAAGGATTGGAATGGGCTGTCCAGGGAGGTGAGGGAGTCCCCATCCCTGGAGGTATTTAAAAGACACATAGATGAGGTGCTGAGGGACGTGGGGTGGTTTAGTGTTGGGCCTGGCAGTGTGGGGTGAATGGTTGGATTTGATCTTAAAGGTCTTTTCCAAGCATAATGATTGTGTGAGAGTGGAGAACACTACATGCAAAGCCCTGGCTAGGCTAAGAAGCACTGTGTAAGGAGGAAAATTGTCACGTGCTGTGCTGTTTATGTCTCTAGTTAATCAAAATCTCACCAGACAAGGAGACCCCAGAGGGAGATCTCCTTTCTCTTGTTGGAAAAGCTGCAATGGTTCCTGTTTTGTGTCGTTTTTTTCCTCCCCCTTGCAGTTTGGGTATGAAGCAGAGATCCAATGTCATCAGCTACGTTACTGTCAATGACTCCCCTGATTCCAGCTCCTCCCTGAACAGCCCCTATGCCACAGACCCGCTTTCCTCGCTCAGGAGTACAGGCGGTGCCCTGGAGCTGCCGAGCAGAGGGGCAGCTGACAGCTCCAGCTCTCGGACTATCATTGTGCCACCCTTGAAAACACAGCTCAATGACTGCATTGTAGCCACCCAAGCTTCAGGTCAGTGTACTCTCATAGGTGGTTTTTACCAAGGCTCAGATACTGTCTTCTCCCTTTGTCCTGAGTTTCAGCCTGTATCTGCGTGAGGTCTTGAGCAGCTTTAGATTTCACAGCTGCTGTTGTGAGAGTGCAAGCCTTGGTCTGTTTTCAGTTTCATGGATAAATTTACCTTTCATACCTGTTTGGCTGCATTCAGATCTCTAAAAATCTAGATCTCAACTGTTTCTTCCCAACTATTTCTTGTACAGTCAGGTATTAAAGAACAACGCAAGAAAAATCTGTTTAGGAAATACTCCCTGTGCCTCCTTTGGTTACCTAAGCTGGTTATCACAATGTGAGACAAAAGAGTGGACTAAGCTTTTGAAATCTTTCAGGCATCCTGAGCAGCACCAGTAAGAGCAAACCAGTGGCCTCTGTGAGCGGGCAGTCGTCGGGATGCTGTATTACCCCCTCCGGGTACCGCTCACATCGCGTGGTGACCAACGGTGTGCAGCCCCTCAATCTCAGCCAGGTGAGCTCTGCCTGACTCCTGCTCACCTTTGAACCTGATGCTTTAGGATTTCTGTAGAAACAGTACACTGGATGGCAGGGAGAATGACTCGATTGCAAGAAGGTCGACAGCTGCCGCCTCATCAGTTCTTGGAAGCTGGTTCTGTCCTGTGGCTGTGCAGAGTGGGGTAAACTCTGTAGGGAGCCCAAGTGAAGTTTCTCAAGGCAAAGTATTTGTTCCTGTAACAGAGGGCAGGAGAGGAAGCATGGGTATGTCCATATTCTTGTCTTGTGCTCCTAGTCACACCTGTCTTGCAGTGAGTCATTCTTGCCACTTGGGTGGGAGAGCCACACCAGGATCCAGGTGTTGAATTAGAGTAGCATTGAGGGCACTCAGCATGAGGAGATCTTTTGTTCTTTACCTTCCTTCTCTGGATCTCACAAAGGCCCAACCGAGAGATTAAGGCTGGACCTTGTCTCTCAAACTAACAATTAGCACCTGACTTCCCTTGAAACTTTCAGAGATTGGTTTCACTTTGATTTGTGTCACTACCCTTGATCTTTGAGTCAAGCTGCAGTAGCCTGTCAGAAGACAGGAAGTGTTACACCTCCAGTTTGGACAGGATAGGATTTGTTGGGCTAAAATGGAGGAGCCTTGCTGCTGCTCTCATTGTGAGGAGTTGAAGGGCTGGATCAGTCTTAGGACCTGCCTGTGCTTGTGCAGCTGTGTGCTGTGCTACCCCAGGTGTGGTGGTGGTGGTGGTGGTTTGGTCCCATTGTAGAAGTATAACCTTTGTCTCAGTGGAACTGCAGTAGCTCTTCTCAAGCCAGTGTGAGGCTTCACAGAGCTGGGAAGGGAGGGTCTGCAGTCCTGCAGCTGGAGCAGAGGTGTTGATGAGGATGCTCTGGCTAATTCTTGCTCACCCCCTGTCCGCTGCACTTTTCCTTGAGGACACCCACTAATTGATTTACTGTTTATTTACCACTTCTCCCTGCAGAACCAGCAGAACACAGTGCTGGCCTCCCAGGAGCGAAGCGGAAACGCCGTCCCGCGTAGGCAACAAGCTTACGTGGCACCCCTGACGTCAACTATTTCTCAGGCTCCCTACACCTTTCAGCACAGCAGCCCAGTGCATCCCCACCTGGCAGCAGCCACAGCCAGTGCCCATCTCTCCAGTCAGCCCCACATGTACACTTACGCCCCCACCACCGCTGCCACGCTGGGCTCCACCACCTCCATCGCCCACCTCTTCTCCCCTCAGGGCTCCTCGCGCCACACCACCTACGCTGCCCACCCCAGCACGCTCGTCCACCAGGTCCCTGTGAGCGTTGGTCCGAGCCTGCTGACTTCTGCCAACGTCCCACCTACCCAGTACCAACACCAATTTGCTCCCCAGTCCTATATTGGTGCTTCCAGAGGATCTGCTATTTACACTGGATATCCGCTGAGCCCTACAAAGATCAACCAGTACTCCTACTTGTAGTCCCCAGCAAAGCACTGTCCTGCAATGGGCCTGAGAGGTTGGAGAAGGATTTCGGGTGAACCATTCCCTGGGAACGACTTGCCTGGTTTTTTGTTTCTCCCTGACCTGGTTGTATGTTGTTCACATGATGTCTCTGGTGAGTGGAGTCCCTGAGTGGCATGCAGTGTTACCAGGACCAGGGGCACTAATTCAGTTTTTAAAAGTTTTACTTTTTTTTATAGATGCTTTTAAAAAAAAGCCAACAACCCAACAACAAAATCCATGGTCATGTTTATTATTTAAAGTGATTCTGTTGTGCTAATCAAAAAGAGGAAAGAAAGTCTGTGTCTTAGAAGACATCCTGATGACTTTTTGTAGACTCAGCAGATGAGATTTTAGCAGCCTGCACAGACCCGTGTCGCCACTGAGCACGTGTCACACGTAGCTCGTGTTGCTGAGGCAGCTTTCCAGTCGAGGTTAATAGTTTCACATTCGTTCTCTGATTCACTTTTGCCTCTTAACACATTGCTGGTTCTGCAGAAGCCATTTCATCTCTGGATATGTTGCTGTCCAAGGGGTTTGTTTACTTCTCTGCTTTGTTTGAGGACTGGTAGAGGCAGCTGCCTTGTACTGGCGACCCTGAAATCTCTTTTGTTGAACCCTCTCTGTGACACAGCTGTGTTCCTTGCAGAATTCTTCTTCAGTTTTTCAAACTGTATCCAAGGTCTCGCTGTGTACCAGAACTCAGCAGCTTTGTCAGGATGCTGTAGGCTTCAGTGGGAGTGAATAGTGCAGCACTGCTCTGAAACGTGCTTTCTGCACCCGGGTAGATGCTGGTCTTACAACAGAGCTGGATTCCTTCACGGAAGCACAGGGCTTTTCTTTTCTTCTGGCTTTTAGTTTTCTCCATGTTTCTCCTCACATGATTCATTTAGGGAGGGTGTTGAGTGTGAAACACAACGAAACATCACTGTCTTGATGTGTACAGCTTTTTATACTCCTGTCAGCGTATCCTCCTGGATATGCCAACAGCTACTTTAAAGCGCTCTTAATAAGACTTGTAAGCAGTCTGTGCATGTAGGAACTGCAGGAAAAAAAGCAAAAGGCAAAAAAAAAGGAAAAGAGAAAAAAAATAAGGAAAAAAAAATCCAGATTTTAAAGTTTATTACTGAATTTAAAACTATTTTAGAAGTTTTGTATTGGTGGTGTTTTAATATTTTACATAAAATGAAATATGTACATATTGATTAGAAAAATATAACAAGCAAAAGCTCCTGCTAACCCCAAACCGTTCTGTCTTTGTAATCCAAATGTGTAGTGATTATACTTGAACTCTGTACGTAGTGTTTGTCTAATTCTTCAACGTTCCTGGGGATGGAGTTGATGTATCCTTTGTATTTAAACCAAAATGAATTGATTCGTGTTGGAATGTATGTGACATAATGCAATGGTTAGAGCTCATCACTGTAGCACTGGGAGAGGAGTAGAGCTTCGTGAGAGACAAGGATACCTTCTGATTTGTTTTGCACAGGTATGTGTGATGAAGAATTGTTTGGTGTGTCCCCTTATGTAGTGCCTTAAATGATGATGTAGTGTGACTAGAGTTTACAGTGAGCTTGCCTTATGAGGGACCAGCAAGCCCCCGTCGAATTGAAGCAATCCACTAAGCTTATCCCAGCCAGAGCAGCAGTTGTGTCGCGTCCCTGCGTCCTCCTCGCCTTCAATGCCATCACAGAAAAGGCTACATTTCCTTTTGTTCAGAGCAAAGCAATGTTTTTCCTTCAAGCTTTTCCTTGAAGTGGCACATGTACTGTTAGATGTCTGTCGGTGCATTTCGACTAAGGTAGTGCTGGGAATGCATTGGAATGTTTAGTCTAATATTGCAGAAGTGATTAAATACGTGCAATCACTCTTTATTAGATGAGTGTGGCGTCACCTTCCCCCACGTTAATAGCAGACATTTCCTGTAAAATATTGCTAGCTTGGTGGTAGAATATTTATACCAAAGAGAGCCTGCTGTAAAGCACATCATACCATTAAAAAGTTTTATAATGCTACTGCTAATGTGGAGTTGTTGGAAAGGTTTGTCAGCTGTAGCCCTAGTTAGTGTGCAGAGGAAATGCTCATTTCACAGCATCCGTGCAGTTCTTAAACTCTGCTTTGTTTTCTTGGGTCCCTCCTAGTAGGAATTCTTTCTCATCTTCAGTACATAGGTGAAGTATCTTGTCCAAATGGATGATGAACTGGCTCGAGCAGTCGTATTACTGCAGCAATAAGAGGTTTGGGTAACCTTGAATCCCAGTTGATGTCCCGTCCCGGTGGAAGAGAGGCCAGTTCTGACCAATGTGTGAGGAGAAATGTACAAATCGTTTCTGAAATGCCACGTGATTGAGAGGAGGAGGTCTGCACTGACCTGAAATGCAGGAACTGGTGAAAGGTTTGGCATCTCTTTTTGGTTAGAGAGGGATCAAGGACTTATGGAGCTGGACGGTAGCGTCAGCGATGTCGTTGTCGAGTGTGTTTTTAGTCAGAGCGCTTCTGTGAGTGTGCAACGAGTGCTGCACACCATGCTCTTTGTTGCTGTAGGCACTTTCTTCTTCTGTATTCCATTGCTTGTGTTCAGTACTCACCTCGAGATACCTCTTGGGCACAGAGTTGTGCTTTTCCATCAAAAGGCAAAACAAGCTCCAGTTGCCGTGTTTTGGGAAAACCTTCCCCATTTCACAGAGTGAAGTCCAAGCAGGAGACAAACACCTCTAGCCAAACCTGCTAATGACTTTAAGAACTCCCTCCCCCCAAAAAGAAAGCAGATTAAAATGACCAATTACCTTTAGAATCCCTCTTTACAAAGCATAGTGTCATCTCTTCCACTTTCCAAAAAGGATTGGCACAAGGAGGACGAGGTGGAAATGGCACAGGCGAAACCAGCTGCTCAGTGACCCACAGCACAAACCAAGCACACGGACAGCCCACCCCAGCAGGGCCGTGTTTCCAGCTCAGCACTGGCTTGCCCAGTGCATCCCAGTCTGGCCCCAGGATGTGCTGCTCAGTTGAAGTATACTGTAGCCTGCTCTAAGGAGATCATCCCTCCTTGCCTTGCGTATCCAGCCTTCAGACGAGGGAAAGAGTTGCCTCTCCTCATTGCCAGAGCTGCCGTGCACATACTTTGCCAAGATCCCTGCAGAGAAATTGGGAGTCCTGTTTTTAACAGCTAGCGTGGGGTTCACCTTTGGAATATTTGGTAGCTGTGGTCCCATCTCCACTTTGCCTGTGTGATTCTTAGCTCAGTCCTTCCTCTCCCCGACCCGTGTTGGCAGCTGCGATCGCCACCGCAGAGGCACCTCCCGAGGCTTTCCTGCTTTGCACCTAGTCCATGGGATGCAGTAATTTACCTCTGACTCAGCAATTTCTTTTTAGTACATTGAAACTAAATTGCTTCTAAATGACAGGATTGGCACAGCCCTGCTTTTTCTTCCTTTCCTTTCTCTTTATTTAAACTTCTGAATGGGTGCCGCATGTCCACATGGTTGTTTGTTGCTAAACTTTATATAACGTGTGATTTCAGATTCAGCTTGGACTATATCTTATCTCACTACATGTAGCAGTACATTATATGTAATGTTAGTATTTCTGCTTGAATCCTTGATATTGCAATGGAATTCCCTACTTTATTAAATGTATTTGATATGCTAGTTGCTGTGTATTTAACTTTCTTTTATGGTTGTGCTCTTCCTTTTTACAAGCCGCTAGATACAGGTAGATTCTGACAATGACTGATCTCTGTTTGTATTGCTGATGTACTTTAGGGGGTATGTAAAAATCATTTTAACAAAAGAAATAGCTATTTAAAACAAAAAATTTAATACTAACTATATGGGAAAAGGGTCCATTGTGAAAACATAGTTTATCTTTGGATTCAATGTTTGTCTTTGGTTTTACAAAGTAGCTTGTATTTTAAGTATTTTCTACATAATATGGTAAAAATGTAGAACAATTGCAATGCATCAATAAAAAGGGTTAATTTTCTGTACTCTACTCACTTGGTCGCTGGGTCTGTTGAAAGGGGTTGAAGAAAGAGGTTTTGGTGTATCCAGGCTGTTGGATGCAGGATGCAGCAGCACTAGATGGCAGGCTCTCCTTGTGTGCAGCCCCACAGCCCTGCACACGATGTCGTTCACCCTCAGCCCCGTTGACCCCACACAGATCTGTAGCCACAGAGCCTGGAAAATCCACAGGCGGTGGCTGATGCCCCAGCCTGTGCCACCGGCACTGGGAAGCCTCGGTGACTGCAGACCCGGCTGTCTCCTGGGCACAGAGCCGCAGTGTCCATCCATCGTGCTGTGCCTGGGCCCTGCCCTGTCCCTCTGCTGACTTTGGGGTGCAGGAGCTGCTGTGCAGCTCTGTCACAGCTCTCAGGTCACCAGGAGGAAGCACTGAGCAGATGGCCTCAACTGGCAGTGCCCGGCTGGCTCCTGGGGGTCAGCGAGCTGCTGGGCCAGAATGACTCTGCTTGTAGGAACCCACAGGACCCTAATGTGAGGGGGGAAGTGCAGGAGCTCCTGCCTCAGCCAGGACAAGGGGGTACACACTGTGGGGGCTGGTGGCTACAGTGCTGGCCCTGCTTTGGCTCCACTAGACCTGGCTTGTGGCCGAGGCGAGCTCAGGTTGGCCATCTGCCTCTGGCATCTCTACGGATCACCAGGAGCCAGGGCTGAAGCTGTGCCTGTGGCCTCGCACCAGGCCCCATGCTGTCCCACAGGCTGTCCCCAGCACCAGAGGACACGTCCTTCCCTTGCTGCATGGGGCTGCTGCAGCGGCCCCCACTCCCCGAGCCCCACAGACGCAGCACATCCCCAGCCTCCCGCCCCAGCCCGCAAGCTGGGGCACGAAGGGGTTAATGTGCCTGGGGCTGGCCTTGGGGGAAGGAGCAGCCTCTCCTCCCCTCCTCACATCTGGATTCAATCAGGGCTTGGAGAGGCCGGAGCATTCCTGAGCACTGAGGCGAAGGCTTTGCTCTCTGGCGGCCATGGGGCCCTGGCGCTGCCTGCTCCTCCTGCCGCTCCTCGCCACGGCCCTTCGTGCCCAGCAGCAGCAGTTCATGGAGTACGTGGAGCGCCGCCTCAGCCTCCTGGAGGTAGGGCCCACTTTGCCCATTTCACCCCACTGCAGGGCTCCAGGGCCCTTCCTCCCCGGCTGGGAGCAGGCCTGGGGCGAGGAGGAGCTGGGATGGGGACGGAGCGGAGCTGGTGTGGGGTGTCCCGGTCCCTCCCTGCCATGATGGGAGTGTGATGGGCACTGAGGGACAGGCAGATTGTCAGGGTGGGGACATTGTGGGTGTGGGAGCACCGTGGGTCTGGGAGAACCTCGGGTGCTGGAGCACAGCAGGACGACCCAGAGACACACCAGTGGGTGGCGGTGCCATGTGGCTTCAGAGGCTTCCACGGCCACGCATGGGCAGCGGGACGGCTGCTGTGGGTGGGCTGTGAAACACCTCCATGTCCCCTTGGCTGTCCCAGGAGAGGATCTCACAGTGGCACGACCAGAGCAGCCGCTACTCCACGGAGCTGCGGGACTTCAAGAACCAGGTGCTGGGGATGCTTGAGACGGCGGAGAAGGAGCGGGAGGCCATGCGGTCGGAGGCCGAGAGCGCGGCGGTGCGCGTGGACCGGCTGGAGCGGGAGGTGGACTACCTGGAGACACAGAACCCTGCACCACCCTGCGTGGAGGTGGATGAGACACTGATGGAGAAGCAGGTGGCCACAGCCAAGCAGAGGAAGAATGAGAAATACACCAAGCTGACAGGTGAGGGGCTGCTGTGGCTCGCTGGGGAGATGGTCCCAGGTGCAGGGGTTAGCCCAGGCCTTCCCAGCCCATCCAGGTCTGAGTGTCCACCAGCCATATGCCATTACGTCCCAGAAGGGCTTCTGTCAGGCTCTGGCACATAATTCTCCATCCCCATAGCTGCTTGAGAGCCACATCCAAGCCTCAGACCAGAGCCTCGGGCTTGTGCAACGCCCTTGGGGCAGTGCTGGGTGAGGGCAGCCTCTCCTGTCCATCACATGGGTGCACGAGGGGCCTTTTGGGTGCCACCTCGAACCAACCACAACCTCTTCAGTGAGGCGACTGCCCGAGGGCTGGGATGGGACACAGTGTGGGGTGGGAACAGGCCCTGCTGCAGGGCCCGCTGGCTTCTGGGCTCTCAGGGCTGCCCCACTCTTGCAGACTGCAGCGACACCATCGCGAGCGTCAGGGCCATGAAGATCCTGAAGCGTTTCGGCAGCACCTCAGGGCTCTGGACCAAAGATGCCGCGGGGAGCTCCGAGAAGATCTACGTCTTCGACGGCACGGCCAACGACACAGTGTATGTCTTCCCCCGCATGCGGGAGTTCACCCTCTTCTCTGCCACCCGCAAGGCCGCCCGCATCAAGCTGCCCTACCCCTGGGTGGGCACCGGGCACCTCGTCTACGACGGGCACCTCTACTACATCCGCCGGCAGGGCTCCTTCCAGGTGATCAAGTTCAACCTGGCCAACAAGACGGTGGTGGACAGCTCGGTGTTCCCAGCCGAGGAGCAGATCCCCGTCTTCGGGCTCTCCCCTTTCACCTACATCGAGATGGCGGCGGATGAAGAAGGGCTCTGGGCCATTTACGCCACGAAGGAAGACGAGAAGAACATCTGCCTGGCCAAGCTGGACCCCACCTCGCTGGACATCGAGCAGATGTGGGACACGCCGTGCCCGCGGGAGAACGCCGAGGGAGCCTTCGTGGTGTGCGGCGCCCTGCACGTGGTGTACAACACGCGCCTGCCCAGCCGCTCCCGCGTGCAGTGCGTGTTCGACGTCAGCGGCACCCTGTCCCCCGACGACGCCTCCCTCGTCTACTTCCCCAAGCGCTACGGCTCCCACTCCAGCATGAAGTACAGCCCCCAGGAGAGGCAGATCTACGCCTGGGATGATGGCTACCAGATCATCTACCGCATGGAGATGAAGAAGAAGCTGGAGGTGTGAGGGGCCGTAGGAAGGTGGCCCCGGGCATGGGCAGCTCTGTGTATCCCACCCCACGAGGCACGGCTGGTCCTGGCGTGGGATGGTGTCTCTGCTCCATCTCCCATCACTGTGAAATCATGAAATGCTGGACCCTCCACACCTCTGGCCACCCTCCAGCACCAGGTGTCCCTGCCCGGGCTCATCCTGCACAAACCTGGACTAATTTAATGAGATTTTTCTTCTCTGTACTATAATGAATAAACACCATGCAGCGAGCTGCAGCCACCTGCTTCGGGGGGACTGTGGGGTGCTGGGGCCAGGCTGCCGGGGCCATGAGCTCCATGTTGGCCCTGAGTCATTCCAAAAGAGTGGTGTTTCCATGCAGGGCTGGCCAGAGTGGTCAGTGCAGGCAACTCCTTGGCTTGGGGTCAGGGCAGGAGTGCTGAGGTGGAGGATTGGGTTAGAGGGGCTTCAGGCAGGGATTTATTCTACTCTGCCCTGCTGAGGCCTCATCTGGAGCTCCCCAGCTCAGGAGAGACAGGGAAGTGCTGGAGAGAGGCCAGTGCAGGGCCACCAAGATGCTGAGGGGATGGAACATGTGTGTGAGGAGGAAAGGCTGCAGCCCTGGGGCTGTTCAGCCTGGGGAAGAGAAGGCTGAGGGGGGATCTTATCAATGCTGATCAGTACCAGGGTGAGGGAGCCCTGGCCCAGGCTGCCCAGGGAGGGTGTGGAGGCTCCTTCTCAGGAGGTTTCCAAACCCACCTGGACACATTCCTGTGCTCCCTGATCAAGGGGAACCTGCTTTAGCAGGGGCTGGGGCTGGAAGGGCCCTGCAGAGCTCCTCCTGTGATCCTTTAAGTCTGATTTATGCTGGGACTTTGGGCAGGCTCCTGCTTCAGCAAGGGGATCTCTGAGCCTGGCCAGGACCAACCTCTTTTGCATGTACAAAACTGTGGGCAAACAGCAAAATCCCTTAATCTGAGAGGACAACTGGAGGTTTTCCTCTCACTCTGGGGAGCCATCCCAGCCAGCAGGCACCAGATGTTGCTGATTTCCCAGTTCACTTCTAGTGAAGCACAGTCATCTTCCCCCTGCAGCCACAGGATTGCCACAAAGCCTTTATGTAAGGCCCCTCTTTCTCCTCTTTCCCTGGTGCCAACACCCTGCACAGCCCCTCAGCAGCAGCACCTCAGAGGAGATGGGGCAGGGACTGGGAGCCTTTCAGGGTGGCAGCTCTGGCACTGCCAGGGCTCAAGATCCCCGTCCTCAAGGGATGCAGCAGGTACCAGCTGTGTGTGCCCACCACACCACATCCTTCCCATCCCCTCTGCATCACCCAGCAGTGACCATCCCACATGCTGCCACTGCCACTACACCCTTGGAGGGTGCAGGACTTGTCCCATTTCTGTCCAGAGGTGCCTTGGATACCCCAGAAACCCAGGTTTGCTGTGATTTGCTCCTGTCCTGAGAGCACAGAGGGTGAATTACGAGGTGTTCCACATCCCTTTTGCCCATCACAGATCGATTCTGGGGACAAACACTGAACACATTAAGCCATGAGCTGGTCTGGCCAGGTGAGGATTGCATCCTGATGGTGCCAGCTCCAGGGCAAGAGGCCACAGAGTTGCCCAGGTGCCCTGGGGACGTGCCATCCCCCTGCCAAGCTTCTGAGTGGCTCCTAGGGCCACAGCATGGCCATGCCATCCCCACATTGCACTCAGCATCCCGCTGTGCCCTCCTCGAAGAGAGCTGTCCTGCCATGTGGAGGTGACTTGGTATTTGCTTCAAGTTCTGTGTTATAATTAAAGTATCTTTTGATTGCATAAGGAAAAAGGGGGAAAAAAAGGAGTATTTAAACACACCCTTTGGATGACTGTAATTGGATGGTGCTTAAAGTTCAACACACAGTGCAAGTCAAGCAGAGAAATTATCCAAGTGTGAAGGACTGTGAGCTGTTGAGTTAATTTACAGCCCTTTTCAAGATCAATAACTATGGTAACAGAAATATAATTTTCAGAAATCACACAGTTGTAAATAATTCTGCCAATGATTTCTCAGGCTTGAATTAAAATGGATGGGGCAGTAGTGATCCTGCACCAGAAACCATCTTCTAACCTGAGCCAAGTCCTGCAAAACCCAACACTCCCCTGAGACAGTGGTGCTTAAGTTGGTGGGAGCAGGATGGGGTACAGCTGCTGGCAGCAGTTGCCAGAGCCCCACTTGTGCTAAACATCATGTGTTCAAGTGTTTTAATCTCTCTTAAACAATCTGTCTCATCAGGCTTCGTCTTGCTGTGGCAGGAGGGGCTCTGGTCACTCAGCAACCCCGAGCTGCTGGGAACAGGCAGGAGCAGCGTGTCCAAAAGGACATGCATGTTCCTTCCACGAGAGCTGGGACCCTCCTGAAACCTGCTCATGAAGCAGGAGGAAAGCAGATTTGTCTCTACATGGGCTGCCCAGGAGGTGCAGCCCCCTCCAGCTCCACAGCAGCTCTGGCTCACATCCCTGGAAGCAATGACGGGACAGGGGGTCTCTGGCTACACCCCCAGACTCTGCTCTGGAGGACTGCTGCTTCCAGTGTCGGTGGGGACATGTCCCACGGACTGGGATGGGGAGGGAGGGACCCCCTGTGAGTGCCAGGAGGTTTTGACTTCCCTGGGACACGTTTATTAACACGGGAAGCAGCAGGAGGGCAGCGCATCTGCTGCCACCCCGCAGAGCCCTGCAGTGCCACACGCCTACAGCAAGCCCCTGCTCCTGGGGACTGTGTTGTGTACAAACACTTGGGGAATGAGAGGCAAAGAGGAAAAATAACTGCAGTGCCTGATGGGCTCATAAAGCACAGCTCTTATCTAGCACTCCACATCTTCAAAGCACTTCAAGAGACGTCAACTAATTAATCCTCAGAATAACCCCTCTAAAGCAGAACAGCATTATCTTCATCTGCTGACAAACACTTAGACAAAAATCACATGTTTCATCATTAAAAGGGGCTCAACTCCAAGCTGGATGCCTGTAGGGGCTGAGTAGATCCCAGCAAGGCTCCAGTTCTCACACAGCAGCTGCCCACCCAACCATGACATGGATGTGGGTGACAGGACTGTGGGTCCTGGTTGTGGCTCATCCCCACACTGACTCCCAGGATGGGGCTGGATGAGTTTCTGCCATCATCCAGTGCAGACTGTGTGGGATGAGACACCTCAGAGGGTTATTCATGAAGGAGAAAAGCACAGAGATTTGTGTTTACCATGGGATGGAAAGGTGTGGCCACTGCCCCAGCTGCCCCCCAGACCCCCAGCACCACAGGGCTTTGCTGTTTGCAGATGAGGAGTCACCTCCTCACAGGGCTTATTGATTCCTTTCTTTCTGGGTTAAATATTTATCAATCTCATTAGGAGAAAGTAAAGTTGTGCAACAGCTGGTAGGATCTTCAGGGCCTTGAGTGCCTTAATAGGTGTTAATTGTCACCCCTCCAGCTCCACTCATAGCCCTGCAGCTATGCCTGGGCCAGTCCTGCTGCTCCATGGAAGCCAGGGCGGCCAGGGCTCTGCCCTCTCACCCATTCCCCCTGAACTTACTTATCTTCAGGAAAACTCAGCCTTGGCTTCACAGTCACCAATGGCACAGACCCCTCAGTGCTCCAGTTAGGGACAGCCAGACCTTCCCCTCTGCAGGAGCTTGTTAAAACCCCAATTTCCAAGCCCATGGGCCTGTTTGGTCACCTGATGGAGGTGGCTCTGGGTCAAGGGCTGGTCTTTCCCCTTGTCCCCCTGCTCCTGGGGCTGTGGCCTGCAGCACAAGCTGGCTGGTGGCCCTGTGCCTCCCTGGGCAGTGTGTGGGTGAGCTCCTCCACAGAGCTGTTATCACTTTCCATAATGAGAGGTTAGTGGAAAATATGCTGATGGGAGTGCTCCAGTGAGGTCAGTGCTTTCCTTGGGAGGCTGCAGCTTCTTGTGCTTTAATTGCCAAGTATTTTATCTCTTTAAGGAAGAGTCTGTCTAAGTAATAATCCCTTTCATCTCTGCTCCTCTGGAAAAATCCTCCTCTTTGGGAGGCAATCTGATAAAGCAAATTGAGAAGTGAGTGGTAGGAAAGAGAGAGCACGATCTTCTGGCTATTTTTTCCCCCCTTTGTCTAATTCTCAAGGATATTGTCTCTTTTCTTTCCTCCTCTGACTCTTTTCCAGCTCACAGGACCTATTGACAAAGTGACACAGTTCTGCACATGGTATTAGAAGCCAAGGAACTAAAATTAACAGTAGGCAAGTTAAACAAATGTATTATAAAGATGCTATTGTATTGAAACAAGAAGGGAGGGGGATAATTTCCCCATTTAATACTTTCTTAATGGCTGGTTGGAAAGTATAATCACAGGCTTTTAACTTCAAATAGGTGTTTCTGCCCACGTAACAGCTGGTTGAGGTCTAACCCATCACATGTGATTTGGGAGGCAACAAAACACTCTGTCCAGGGCTTGGCAGCACAAGTGGGAGCAGACTGGAGCTTGGGATGATCTTGGATGTGTTGAGGGACACGAAATGGCAGCAGATTGTTTACAGCCCTTTGCACCTTCTAATGAAAACGTAGAATAAGCAAAACCAGATTCACCAGAACTGTTTGCTTGGAGCTGTTGTTGCACAGAGGGATTGCTCAGGTCTGTGGCTTCAGGTCAGTGTGGGCTGGGATGGAGCTAAAGCCATCTGTGCTGAACACTGCTGGGGTCTGGGCAGAAATGGGCTCAAGTTGCCCCAGGGGAAGTTGAGGTTGGAGTTGGGGCAGAACTGTTTCCCTGAGAGGGGTGTCAGCCCTGTGCCAGGCTGCCCAGGGAGCCCTGGAGGGATCCCAAAGGCATGAGGCTGAGGTGCTGAGGGCTGTGGGTCAGTGCTGGGCTGGGCAGGGTGAGGGCAGGGCTGGGACTGCAGCAGCTTCAAGGGCTTTTAAACCCAAGTGTTTCTGTGATTCAGTGTGCTGACCCTGGGGTAGGCTGACTGTTGCTTTAGGAAGTGCAGATAGTCTCCTTCCTCTGCAAGTGGGATCTTCCCACCAAGGGGAGGGAATTTTAAGGGATGTGCTGCTCAGTCCCAGCTCTCTGCTATTTCTGATTGTCACACCAGAAGTGAGCTCAAGGCAGTTTGGTGGCTTTGGGGGCCCTGGGAGTGTGGGTGCAGTGTGAGGATCTGCAGGGACAGGAACCACAAGGTGCTGGAGGTTTCCTGGGACATTTGTCCTTGATGGCCCTCACCTAGGGAGGAACATCCCTGGTGGTCCCCTCACCCATGGAGGAGAAGCTGCTGCTGCTGCTTCTGAGATTTCAGGGCAAGCACAATTGGCCACAGCTGATTTCTGCTGTCCTCAGCTTCCTCCAGCCCCTCTTCTCCTCCTCAAACATCAAACCTGCCTCCTGCCATCCCCTTTGCAGCACAGAGCTGCCCTTTGTCCTCCACATCTCCTACCACTGACCCCCCAAACCCTCCACAACACCTGTATCTCCTCTGCACACTCATCGTTGCATGGGCTGTGTTGGAGGAAGGCTGCTGCAGCTCAAAGGGAGGGACAGAAACTGAAGATGGATCCTGCACAATTATGGGGCCCTTGCAGAGCTGCCCTCCCACCTGGCCCAGCCAGCCTGGGTGCTGCAGGTGCCTGAGCTCATCTTCCCAATGCTGGGGCATCCCCTCCTCCCTTTCCTTTTGACATGGAGATTAAAAATTAAGTCATTGAATCCAGAGCTCAGCACCCTGTCAGAGGAGCTGTGGCTTGTGACACGTCCCAAGGTTCATTATTTCCTGGGCAGTTTCATTTCCTAACAGGATTTGCAGTTATTTCAGGACTGATGAAGATGGATCACTCTGTGCACTGCTCCTGCTTGTGCTCAGGCATCTGTCCCCAGCCAAGGAGGAGCTGGCTGACACGAGGAAGCCCCACACAGGCAGCTCACACCAGCCCAGGGATTTCATGCAGTCTACATGATTTCACCAGGATTTCTCTTTGGGGTGTTATTATTACTAATGCTATTGTTAAGAAAGTTGTTTCCTGAGGACAGAAATGTACCAGCTCAGCTCTTCAGCTAAGCAGTTCTTTAATTTCTTTCCTCTCTGAAAAGCAACTCCCCAGAGCCTTTCTGGAATAGATCTGAATTTTCTGCTTAATACATCCTCCTGATGCAAAAATGCTGAGGGATGCAGCAATTCTGCCTGTGCAAAGAAGGACTTGAGTTCCCTCCTCCCCACTGCTTTATCCTGGCATCAGCTGCAGCTTGGGGGTGGTGGGTCAGCTCCATCAAACAGGACATAAAGTTTTCTTTCTCCATTTGCTTCCAACTCCTTTGCCCCTAGTTGAGGCTCAAACACCAAGTTTGAGGTACCCAGCTCCCCTTGTCTTCCTATTAGGGAAGGATGAGCAGTGCAGGAAGGGAAAGGGTCCTGTTCTGCCTAAGGGCTCCAGCACTGGGATGTCACAAGGATGTGGGACCTTGTGGAGGGTCACAGCAGCTTCTCCTCATGCAGGGATGGTGTCCTGCTGCTGCTGTGGGTGTCTGCCACCCTGGAGGGAAATATAACCATGGTAACTGGGATTAGTGCAGAAAATTGCTGCCATTACTGCAGAGACAGGGTCAAAACAAACAGAAATGACCCATTTTGTTACTGTTTCTAATAAAATACAGAAGTGTGTTATTGACTCACTTCATTGCTGAGGTGAATGGATTTCTCCAGGATTACCTCCTAACCCTTGGAAATGCCAACAGTGCAAAGAGCAGCACCTCCCTGGAACTGCCCAGGCAGGGTGAGAGGTCTGATTAAACCCACCAGGCAAAGCCCCTGGAGGAGTGTCTGTCCAAGGAGCCCTGATGTCTGTAGAGGTGCAGAGGGGATGACTCCTCTGTTGGGCAACAGGACTGATTTTGAGCTGAGGTGTTGCAGTAGGACAATATCCCTCCCCACACCCACCTGCAAGAGCCCACAGACACGTGTGTCTCTGGCACATCCCTGTGTCTGCTCCCTGGTCGTCCTGCTGCTCTGTCACTCCCCCAGAGCAGAGGTCTTTGTTCTCCATCCCTTGCCAAGAAGCAGTGCTCAGAGGCTGAATAGCTCTTAATTCAAGCTGTAAACTTTCTGTGGCTGCAGAGAGAGGTTTTAGTGTTGATTTAGAGCAATGGTGCATTTTAGATGGCCCAGCTGGGCTGGTGGATGAGAACCAGGGCTCTGAGTGAGCAGAGAGAACGTGCTGCTGGGGCAGGGGGAACAGAGCTCTGAGCCTGAGGGGCTCTGGTCAGGGCAGAGGCATCTCCTGAGCTGCAGCAGGACAAAGCCCCATGCCAGGCCACGGTGGCAACAGGCAGCAGGAGCCCAGTGATGGAGCAGAGGACAGGGAGGAGGAGTCTCTGGGGCAGAGGGGAGGACTCTGAATGGGCTAGCAAGGTTTTGAATAAGCAATTAGAGATGCCACTAAGGGGGAAATGAGAACAAAGAGATAAATGTGAACCCATCAATTAATTTGCAATGGAAATCCAGTCCCTGACCTGCAGGTGGCTGCTCCTTGCCAAGTGCTGGAGTCCAGCCCATGACATTTACAGTCCTTCTCAGCTTTCAGTTTTCATTCCCTTTCAACCTAAAATTGCTTCAAGCCTTGCAACCTGGAGGGCTCTCAACAGCCAAACAGCCAGGCCACGGAGCAGAGCTGTGCTTTGTGACTGGCTCCTGCAGAAGACTGCTCCTCACAGCTTTGTTCTGAATTGTCAGCTCTCCCCTGACTGCAGTTTGTCAGGAAAGCAGGATTTTAAATGAAAAGCCTTTTTTTCCCCAACTGAGCCACCTCCGGTGCGTCATCTGCCATCTCCCACTCCCTTCCCTGTCCTCAGCAACTGAAATGTTCCAGCTTGTTATAGAATAAATGGAGGAAGGGATATAATTGAATCAAGAGACATCACTCCCAATAAATCCCCTCAAGTCCTGCACAGCTGGGGTGTGGTGCCATCGTGCTGTGTGCTGACTGTGCTGTGTCCCCCTTGTTCAGCCTTGTGTGGGCAAACCCAGGCAGTGACTTGCCACTCCTTTGTGCTGCTGGCTCTTCCATTCTTCCTGTGGTGGCAAAGGCCACTTCCATATGCTCAGAGAAACCTGTGACTTTAGGAAATAACGATTTGCATTGCAACAGCAGCTCCATTCCTGCTGCTGGGAACCTTCGCTCTTGGGAATGATGCTAGATGCTGCCTTGGTGCTCCCAGGGGTGGCAAAGCCCTCATGGGTGGCATCACCTGGGAGGGATGAGCTTGGAAGGACCCTCTCCCATGCCAGCACCAGTGTTTGACTGGAATACAACCAACCTCAGCTCCTGTTTGTATGATGCCATGTAGGAGCTTGGTGAACTGGGTGCAATGCTCCAGATGTGGCCTCACCAGGGTAGAGGAGGATGAGGACTTCCCTTGACCCGCTTTCTGTCCCTGCTGGTTCATGCCCTGGGTGGGTTTGGGCAGCACATTGGGGCCATATTTGCCTGGAAGCAGCTGTGTCTGTGCAGAGCTGTGTGCCCAGTCCCAGGACAGCATTTGGCTGATCCCAAGACCCTGCAGATGCTCCAGTGCTGCAGCCTGAGGAGGAGAATCCTCTGCATCCACCACCCCAGGGCTACTGGGCTCTGCTGCAGGACCCCACTGCCATGAGGAAGAAGGGGAAAATTCTCTCTGCACTCCAGGCACAAGGGCCATGGAGGCACATCCCTGCAGAGGGACCAGCCCTGGGAGGGAGATGGGCAGAGCAGCCCTGCAGAATGCACACAGCACGCAGCAATTAGACGTTCATTAGATAAAGCCGAGGTTAAGCCACAGGCAGAGAGGTTCTCCTGGTTTCTGTAACTATCATATCCTAGAAAAATTGCATTAATTCATCTCCAGCAGGCAGGGGTTGGGCTGAGTACAGCAGCCTTGGGAGAAGAGGAGGCTGAGGGGAGACAGGAGCACTCTGCAACTCCCTGACAGGAGGCTGGAGTGAGCCAGGGGTCAGGCTCTGCTCCCCAGCAATGAATGACAAGAAGAAATGGGCTCAAGTTTCCGCAGGGGAGGGTGAGGTTGGAGCTGAGGCAGAACTGTTTCCCTGAGAGGGGTGTCAGCCCCTGTGCCAGGCTGCCCAGGGAGCTGGGGGAGTGCCCAGCCCTGGAGGGATCCCAAAGCCGTGGAGCTGAGGGCTGTGGGTCAGTGCTGGGCTGGGCAGGGCTGGGGCAGTTGTTTAGCAATTTACTTATTAAGCAATTAACAATGCAGAAAGGATTTATCTGTGTGGAGGGCTCAGGTGCCTTTCTCAGCTGCCTCTTTGCTGGGGGATGTTTCTGGCCTCTGGTACTGTGGCCCTAAGCCCCCAGGACCCCTCTTTGCAGTCACAGCACTGTAACCTCTCCCTGAGCCCACAGATGGGTCATTTGCTCCTGGTGACTTCTGTGGGCTCAGGAAGGACCGTGGGGACCTCAGTGTTGCTACCAGGAAAAGGCCACTCTGGGTTTGGGGTGACTTTCTTTCCTAGTGTCGTTCTTTGCCCGTTGCTGATGCTGCAGGTTACCACGGCTGCACTTGCCTTTGGTCCTGGCTGTTCCCACGGCAACAGAACATGCTCTGGTTTTGCTTTGACCCATTCAGAGGTACTTCATTAGCTTTAATGAACTGAATTCTGAATAAAAGCCTACTCTGGGTTTTTCTGTAATGTGTGTGCTTTAAATTCCATGTTTTTAATTACAAATGACACGGGAACATAAGAACCATCACTGTATTTGCATGACTAATGCACTCTCTTAAAATATAGATCTATAGAGCTGTGGAATATAATTACAAGTTATGCTTGAGAACAGCCCAAGGGAGGAGTGGGGGGGAAATAAGCCTGATGTCTTGAACATTGGAGGAGCACTGCCACTGAGGGCTGACTGGAGAGGTCTGTGAGCAAAGCAGAGCTACTGGGATGCCTCTGGCACTTGGACAAAGAGCTGGAGCAGCTCTGCAGGTCTCTTCCAAACCCCACTGTTCTGGGATTCTGTGATGCTCAGCTCTCGTCACCTCAAGTTGGTCCAAAGCAGCAGGAGTAGGCAGGGACTGGGCAGAAGGAGACAGCACAAGAGGAATGTGAGGCAAATGCTGGAGTTCCCAGCCTGAGAATTTGGGTAGAGCACATCTGGGAGGTTTGCTGCCTGGCAGGAGCCTGTGTGGCTGAGCTGTAGGGTTGTCAGAGGCTCCCAGGGAGCCTGATCCTGCATTGGGTGCTGTGTGACTCCTGTGGTGTAATAGCTCAAAGTACTTCAGCAAGTAATTAACAGGCAAAATAAACACAGTGGTGTGACTCTAAACATCCTCTGGTGCCACGTGGGGCCAAGAGACTTGTGTAGCTTTAGCCCTGGCTCTCCAATATGCTCATTACATTTGCAATAGCTTCTCTACTCCAGAAGCTGCAAGAAATCATCCTGCTGTACATCATTTTAATTGCCCATTATACAATTGCTTCTTCTTCTATGCCTGTCAAACATATTCTCTATTCAAAAAGTGTAGCTCTGTCATGTGGCATGAACTGTCTGCTAAACCACAATAGGAATAAAAAAGTACTGCAGAAAATTAAGGAGACCCCCCCCAAAAACCCCTAATTGTGAGCTACAAAGGCATCCTCAGTGTCTGTTGCCATCTGCAGCCTGTTGGGTTGGGGCTCGTGCAAACAAATCAATCCAAGCTGCTCTTTTCCCTTACATTGCCTGTGGCAGTTTGAAGTAGTTTGTGCAGCGTTCATGGGAGCACTCTCCTGTCTCTGCTCATGTGCAGTCCCCAGCCAGAAGCTCTCAGCATTTGCCTGCTTTTTAATGCAAAATTGTCCTGGGATTTGAAGCTCTGCACCTGGAGAGGGGAGGGGGGGCAGCAGCAACGAAAGGGTTAAAGGGAATTATCCAGTCTGCAGCTTTAACCACGGATGGAGGGCACGAAACTGAGTTTGGTAGGAGGTTCTTTGTCTGGAACACGCCTTGGCAGTAAACAGCTCTCTGATCTCAGAGGCAATAAGGCACCGGGGGAGCTGTGGCAGGGCTGCAGGCTGAGTGCTGAGGAGGGGTCCTGGGGCTGGAACCCCTCCTGCCACAGGGTGGGCATCATGCCAGAGGGTGCAAGTGGTGTGAGTCTGTGTGCTTAAAAAGGAACAACTCCTCTTCTCCCAGCTTGCCATCCTTGGGCAGCTGCAGGGGCTGGTGGAGGATGCTGGCTGGGAGATGAGCGGCGCTGAGGATGCCGCCCGCTGTCCCAAGGCCGTCCGCATTGTCACCGAGCTGTGCCGCAGGAAAAGCCTCCCCAGCCTGGACCTGGACACTTGCAGGGAATTCCTCCTGCTGCCTCCTGAGCAGAGCCTGGTTATCTCCGAGCCAGGTACAGTACCCTGGGCCCGTCTGCTCGAGACGCGCTCGTGACTGCCAACAGCCCCAGGAAGGCTCTGGCAAGGGGAGGGAGAGCTTTGCCAGCCCTGGGAGAGGCTCTGAAGGGGATTGAGCTCCCACTGGGAAGTTTTGGGTGCAAGTCCTACCTCACTTGTGGATGGGAAATGATGGGACCTGCAGGGGATGGATGCCCAAAGGGGACAGGCTGGGTGTTACGTGCTGCTGAGGTTGATGTGACAAAGTTTCTGTGTAAGTTCCTTGTTGTTTTCTGTCCTGTGTGAAACAAGGAGCAGTAGAAACCCTGTTCAACATGACAGGAGTTGGTTGCTGTTACCCCAGCCTGAGCAAAGGAGGGACTTGCATGGGTTTTTGTTCACCAGCAAGGGAGCTTCATGTAGCTTTGGTGGGGTTTCACAACAGACTTTCCCCAAGAACTGCCTGAAGTTGTTCCCCTTCAGCTCGTGGAGCTCAGGACACTAGTGTGTCAGCACTGAACTGAGAGCAGGCACACAGCTGCAAGAGCCAAGGGGCCTTTCTTTCTGGTAAAACACTGACTTTTCTGTCTGTCTGCTGACAGCTCCTCGCTCCAGAGAGAGCCTCTTCTGCTGTGACTTCAGGAGGTGTTGGCAGGGACAGGCTCACACACTGAGGCCCAAAAAAACAACCCCCCACGCTTTGTAGCAGTGCTGTTGGTGTGCTGGAAGTTACAGGATTTGCACAGAGTGCTGCTTTTAAGGTTTCTGTAGGTAATGACCTACCAACCCAGCCTGATTTCACAGCACAGGTTCTCAGAAACTTTTCTTCTCTCCTTCTGAGGACACCTGGGCAGAGCAGCTCTCTGGTCTCACTGGGCATCTCTTTGCTTGCAGTGCTGCTTCCACCCCTGTTTTCACCACTGGAGAAGAGGAGGCTGAGACCATCTCACTCTGCAACTCCCTGACAGGAGGCTGGAGTGAGGTGGCAGTCAAAGTGACAAGTGGAAACAGCTTCAAGTTGCCCCAGGGGAGGTTGAGGTTGGAGCTGAGGCAGAACTGTTTCCCTGAGAGGGGTGTCAGCCCCTGTGCCAGGCTGCCCAGGGAGCTGGGGGAGTGCCCAGCCCTGGAGGGATCCCAAAGCTGTGGGGCTGAGGTGCTGAGGCTGTGGGTCAGTGCTGGGCTGGGCAGGGCTGGGACTGCAGCAGCTTCAAGGGCTTTTCTAACCCAAATGATCCTATGATTCTAGTAATTGCACCCAGTGCAGCTGTTGACTGCAGGTAACTCACTGCAGGGCTTTGTCATTTCTTCCCTTGGCACCACAATTAACCTTTTCCTGCCTGCAGCAGAGACACCTCTAGTGTTCTTGTCCCATCTGCCCTGCTGTGACACATTTGCATTTCTTCATGCAGCCCCTTCAGGACCTCATTTTCGAGTTGGAATCACATCATCATGTGCCTTTAACATCTTTTTATGTCAGCCTCTACCCCAGTGCCCTGGGCAAGTGATGCTGGGCTGGCAGACTGCACCGAGTGCATTAACAGCTCTTGCTGTTGTCTCTGCTCTGCACAAATGGGCCCATATTTATGTCCAGACAGCACCAAGGATACTGTTTGAGCCCAACAGGTGCTAATATTTGTCAAATGCCTAGATGTAGGACTGCCCCAGCACGAGAAACAAGTCTGTTTTCATTAGGTGTTCACTACTGTAACAGGTAGGCAGTGAGAAGCCTTTCCCATCAGTGCCTGGATGTTTGTCTGATCACCTGCATCTGTCCTTTGTGCATTTTACACTGAGGACTTTCCTTGAGCAAATTTGCTATCGACTACCTGCAGTCCTGTGTGCAGATGCAGGGAGTCCTTCCTCACAAAAGGCAAGGAAGATGAGCAGTGATGGCTGTGGGGCAGGCAGCAGGGAGAGCCAGAGGAGCAATGTGGGGTCCTGTGCCTGTGCAGAGCCTCAGCAAACAGGACACAAAGCTTGCTGGAGTAAAATTGGCTCTATTTGTCATCCTCATGTGAAGCCAGTGGCTTCTCTCTCAGATTGCTACCTCCTAGATAAAATCTATTAGCCACTGGCTGAATTGGGTTGGCTTTGTTGAGTGTCTGGATGAAATGTGTGTCGTTTGTGGGTCAGCAGATGAAAGCTGAGAGCCAGGGCTGCTGCTGCAAGGCTCTGATCGCTGTCAGACCCTGAGAGGTGGGTGGTTGGACTTCTTTCCTGATGTTTCATGCACTTGTGGGATGCTGTGGGGTTGTGAAGTAGTTACTAGATAATCCCTGTCCCTCCTGAACTGCACCTGACAGTGGAAAAAAGATGTGAATATAAAGATATTACCAAGTGGTTTGTGTAAGAATGTCAGAGTGTGGTTTCATGCAGTGACTGTTATTTTTGAAACCATTTTGGGCTGAATGTGGAAAGTGCAACTGTGTGTAGAGTGGCTGCTCCTCTGCTCTCTGTACTTGGGGTTATGCAATAGCTGCTTCTCCTACTTCGAGTCAGTAGGAGAAACAGAGCTGCAGCGTTCCTCCAGCGTGCCACACGTTACTGAACACCCAACACAGGAGCATTGCAGGCAGCTGCTCTTGGCTCCTAACCCAGCAGCTAAGTATGTCAGAAAAATAAGGTGTTTGGATGGGGAAGGTTCTGGGTTTGATGCGTCAGTGGGTATGTGAGGGTGAGCTTTGCCTGCAGTTTGGCCCGTGGCGGTGCCAGGAATAGAACTGATCTCTTGGCTGTGGGCCCTGAGATGGAGCAAGATGCAGCATCCTTTTGTTGTGCCTATCTGAAATCCTCCCCCGTAGCTCCCTCCATCTGATAGCTCTCTTCCCTGCCAGTCCTCAGCTGTTGTGCAGGGATGCCGTGAGTGTGGCTCACGCCTGTGATATAGGGACAACGTTTACCACGGTGGTGATGTGCCTTAAACAGATGGATCCAGCACTTCTCTGCCCTTGAGCTGCAAAGTGCTTCAGGATATGGCTGAGAGAAATTGTGGATAAGCCCTGCTGAAGTGTAAAGCACTTGTCTGATGATGTAGGGGAGCCCATGCTGCCAGTAGCTCAGCACTGGGCGCAACAAACCACCCTGTGTCACTGTCCCTTTGCCCATGGGAGCAGAGCAAGAGGCTCCAGGGCTCCTTGGGAAAGCAGGGTGCCAAATCCTGCTCCCCACATCCTGCATGAGCTCTGTTCTCCCAGGGGCACAAAGCCCATGGTCCTTGCTGTGGACAGCTCAGCTCCAGCCTGCCAGCATCCCAGAGGAGCAGGCACTGCATCACGCTCTGCACAGCTCTCACCACCATCAGGTGTGCTCTGGTCTGCACAGCCAGGCTGTCCCTCAGTGTGGACTGAGCCACGTTACTGGCTCTCTCCCAGTGTTCAGCTGAACCAGGTCTGGCTGCCCATGGGTGTGTGATGTTGGGACAGAGGAGGGCAGGTCCTGCCAAGCAGGGAATGGTTCAGAAGGTGGGAGCTTTGGCTCCACAGAGAGAGTTAAACCAAAATGATCATTCTGAAATGAGTGTGCAGAGCTGGTGGAATGTGAGTGGAGCCTGTAGCTTGTGGTGCTCAGGATACAATGGATGATGTGCAGAGGTGCTGGAGTTTGTACCCAGAAAGTCACAGAATCTCAAGGGCTGGAAGGGACCTTGAAAGACCATCCAGTGCAACCCCCCTGCCAGAGCAGCACCAGCTAGAGCAGGGCACACAGGAACTCATCCAGCTGGGTTGGAATGTCTCCAGAGAAGGAGCCTCCACAGCCCATCTGGGCAGCCCCTGCCAGTGCTCCCTCACCTCAGCAGGGAAGAAATTCTGCCTTGTGTTGCTTTGGAACCTCTTCTGTTCCAGCTTGTGCCCATTGCCCCTTGCCCTGGACATGCACAACATGTTTGTGTACCCTTCTCAAACCCTTCCTCATGCACAGGTTCACCCCAGCAAAACACCAGTGCAGGATGTGGAAGCTGAAGTGAGAGGAAGCAAAAGGACAAACCCAAAACTGGAAGAGATTTTAGGATCATTTCTGTTTCCTAGCACACTGTCAGCTGTCCTTCTGTGCTCTAATCCTGCAACAATTCCGAGCACAGTTAGTGTTTTGCCCTTTGTGTGAACTGTTCTTTTTAAACTCCATGATGCAGGCAGTACATCTCGTCCAGCCCTGAACATCCTCCTGGCACTTCTCAAATACTATTAAAATGTTAAAGCCACCAGTACACAAGTGTTCTTGCTGCAGGCAGAACAAGGGGTGAATTTTTGTGCAGCAGAGGGTTTGTTCATTGCAGGAATGTTGATGCAGAAAGATCACTTTCCTACAGAGAAATTGCTTCTTGGAGGATTTTTCTTGGAGAGAAAAAAAGAGAAAGATCCCTTGATAGGACAGTTTGAGTAATGGGAAAATTGATGACATGCCCCTTCACTGACAGGGGATGCCTGCAGCCACTACCTATGAAATACAGGCAAGGCTTGAGTTTACTTACCAGCTGTAATAACACACTTTTCTGAATCACCATTGGAGTGTATTCTAAGTAAACACAACAGTAAACATGTTTAAAGCCACCCAGGCAAAGCTAATATCCATCCCTGAAGCTTGTGCTTCCAGGGGCCAGGCATGTGAGGAGCAGCACCTGGGGGCAAAGATCTTTCTTAGCATGGAGTGATGCACTTGCAAAATGGATCTTGCTTTCCTCTGCCAGCATCTGGTCCACTGGCAGGAAAAAAGCCAGCCAGAGCTACGTGCTGGTTTGCTCTTTAGCTCAAGTAAAGCAGGACAAGATGCTGCTCCTGAAGGTGTCAGGTTCAAACCTTGCAACCAGAGAGAGCTTTGCAAAACTAGATTAGAATAAGGTTAAAAGCAGTGGTGTGAATCTGGGGGAAATGGATTATGTAGCCTGCCTGTGAAAAGGTGTATCTGCTGATATATTGTGTGTGGATCTGTGGCTCTACAGCTGCTCTGGCTTTGCATGGTGATGGTCCTGGTAAATAATATGCACCTGTGGGACTGTGTGGAGTGTGTGTGTGTGTGTTTGGGAGCTTTGTAAGCACCTCTCTGCATAGATGCAGGTTTGCATCTGCTTAATTGCTGTTGGTTGATTCATCCCTGAAGCCGTACAGGGAGGCTGATGATGTTTGTAGGTTTTTTTGCAGACCTCAGAGCCTATTCCAGTGCAGCTGCAGTAGCCTCATGCATAGGCAGGAATCAGCATCTAACATTCCATAGAAACAGGCAGCCAGATCGCTGCTGGTGTTAAATGAGTGTGTGAGCAGGCTGAGGACAGTGACAACAGGGACTGAGCTGAGGAGCAGACACCTCTTTGGTAAGTCCCTGCTTCTGAAGTTACTTTGTGCTTTTATTTTTGCCTTGTTTGCATCATACAAACCTCTTTTTCTTAAACATTTTGCTTCATCACTTGCTGTCTTTGCCATTGAAACGTTTCCTTTTGCTTTCAGTATTCTGCCTCCGTCTCACTGAAAGCAAGCATGTGCTTTTAGCTGGTTCAAATCAGGGCAGAGCCCGACTCTGATCTTCTCCATTGTTTCTCAGGAGGACTCTGAGGAGCTGATGTGTTTGTGTTTGTGGGTTTGTTTGTTGCTGGACATCTTTGCTTTGCAGAAGTGGGACCAGTGCAATGTGCACAGCCTTGCTGCACGTACCATCCATTCACTGACAGTCACACAGTCTCACATGTGTGCATTCACTGCTCAGGGATAAAACCAGAACCATCTCTAGATCTCATGTCTGATACAGTTTTTCATTTAACTACAGTTTCAGCTATCCTTGTTTTTCTTACCTGTTTCTTCTCACTGTTCCATTTCTAGGAGCAATCACGTATTCTTCCTTAGGACCCCAGGTTTCCATCTCATGTTGGTCAGGCAGCTTTTCCTGGCTTTAATATTTGCTGTTTCTTTTTCAAAGATGACAATATGGATTTTTCCTTCCTATCTGTATATTGTAAAATCAGGAAGCTTGTCTGTAACAGCCCTTGTTTCAGTCCAGTGGACTCACTAACAGTCACTTAAGCTGGCAGTTGTTTGGGAGAGATGTGATTTGTCTCCCTGCCATGCATTGCCTTTAATTATACTTGTACATTGCAAAATGGCATCCTAGAGGGACAGAGAAGGGATATTTGGAGGGACTGTACATTGGCTGTGCATTTTCCATGCCTATGGGGAAAACAAGGAAGTTATCTTGAGGGGTGTCTCGTGCACAGTGAAACCCCAGATGCTAATTCAGGCCACCTTTATGTTTAGTTCAGTTTGTAATGCTGTAGCAGGTTGGTGTTTGACAACATCACAGCAGCAGCAAAGACTAAAGGCAGGATGCCAGGAGCTCAGTTCATACAAACCCTTTCCAAACCATCACTGACACCTACAGCCCTCAAGTATTTGCTTCCATGGAATAATGATTGCCCAGAAATTGGAGCACACCAGGGGCTCTGGTTAAGTATTGCTCTGCTTTTCTCTGCACGTTTGCAAGTGATGCAAAGAAATGCCTGTGCTGTGCTAACCACCCAGTGCTAGGTGAGCAGCCCCTGAAATGCCTTTCTCCAGACGCAGTACTTCATCTCCTGGACGTCTGCGAGCGTTCCCTCGGAGTTATTGGAGCTCAGTTCTGCATCTGCTCTCTGGTCATAATGCTCCTGCTAAAAGGATTCTGAGCTGCATGGGATGGAGTGATATGAGGCATTGGGAGAGGGGAAAAAGGAATGTCAGGGTCTGTTTGATAAATCTGTGGGATGGGGCAGAGCTGCACGTGCAGCACGGTACACTTCAGGGGTTAAAGAGCTCTGTCTTTGTTAGGAGCTGATGGAAGCAGCAGCGGGAGCAGCTGATGACAGGAGCTGAGCCATTCAGGGAGGAAGTTCCCTGATCATTCAGCAGAGCTTGAACAAAGAAATGAGGGGTTTTTTTCCCTCATAATTGCTGCATTTCAGTGGGGTCTGTAGGGAGCAGCCAGTCCCCTGCAGGTGGGTGGCTGAGGATCCTTCTGGGGTGCTCTGCATTCTGCACAGAGCCCTCTTCAAACACACCCAGGGCTGCTTTGCCATGCAGACCAGACTGGCTTTCTGTGTGCTAGGTATTGGCAGCATGACAAGTTGAGGGAGTGAGAAAGAGAGTGTGATATGGGCTTGTGTGGTTATACTGGGTCTAGGTGGCTCTAATTGGCAACCAGATCTCCTGAGGACACCTCCTGTGTCACCCAGTTTGCAGTAGCTGGAGCCAGAGGAGTTCTGGATGTCCTGTTTGTCTTGTTTTGGGTATCCTGTGGGGCAGTTGACTGTGCTGTGACACAGCAGCTCCAGGGCAGTGAGCCTGGACACTGAGCCACTGCTGACCCATCCTCTCTGATGTCTCATGACAGCCACAGCTCTAAGTGCCTGAAGGGAAACTTTAAGGTCCAGGGTTTTTGGTCACTTACAGGAGACAGAGTGACAATGGCAAGCTTTTGCTTGTTTTATTTGCATAACATCTTGAGACCCAGTTGCATCTCCACATCCCCAAAGTGTCCGTTTCACACTGTTTTGCCCTTTTGCTCTGCTCAGCTTCATCAGGTCTGGGCATGGATAATGACTTCCCCCCCCATCTTGAACAGCCTCAGCAAGGCTTTCCTTGGCACACCTTTGGTGCTCAGCTCAGGACCTGCATGGATGAGGTCACATTATAGGAGGGAGATGGTGCTCAGTGTCAGTTCTTCAGCCTCAGCCCAGGGACACTGGCTGCCTTCAGCGCTGCCAAGTCATTGACAGATGTTGCTCCAGCGTTTTGGGATCAAATGCCATGGGATTAGCCACAGTGATGTGCTATAATTGGATGCAGTGTGGCTTATAATAGTTCATTAGATTGTCATCAGTTAGGCAGAAAGCAATGACAACTCTCTACTATCTCATTTGTAACACAGAGCAGCTGATGAAGACACAAAGTGACCCGAATCACTGGGGAACGCTCCCTTTGCTTTGGAACAACTTTTCCCCCCCTTTATTGTCACTTCTGATAACAGAAATGCTGCAGTGCTGACAGCTCAAACTTCTCCTTTGCACACACCAGCAAAAGTTTGAGTAACAAATGTGCCTTTGATGGAGCCTGGAGGGAAAGTCTGAATTGGCAAGTGGGTCGCTATGCATTGGGTATCGATGTATGTCTTCAGGAGCCTTTGCTCACTCCTCTGCTCCAAGGGCACAGCCATTTGCATGGCTATTAGTTTTCTCTGGATATTGATATGGGCCTCTGGGTGTTGTGTCCAAAGCTTGCAGTCACTGGTGGGTAAGGTGACCAAGGGGAAGGAAAGAGCTGCCTTTTTTTAAGCTCAAATCTCTGATTTTCTTTCTTCTGTAGAAGATGGTTCTGGATCAAAAGAGTCCTGTGGCTGGAAAGAACTTCTTTTTCCCCCCCTTTCTCCTCTAACATGTAACCCAGGGAAGGGATGTAGGCAGAGCAGTGTCTGACTTGGGGTGTCAGTAAGTACAAGTCTCAAAGTGGAAGGTGGTGCAGCCCTGCCCCCTGTGAGCTCAGTGTGCATGAGGTGCAGACTGTTAGATCTGTTCATGCTGTCTGAGCTGCAGCTGATTGCCAGCTGCCAAAGGCTTTTTCAGCCTACTTGACACTGTGATTGCCTAAATGACCAGAATATGTGTATCATACCATGGCAATTCAGCAATTCCTGCTGCAGTCCCTCTGTCTCTGGTTTTACTGCTTAGCAGACTCCACTGAGCTCTCCTTAAGGTTGCATGGTGTTTTGTAGCTGTGTTTTGGCTGTCCAGAACCTGACATGGTGGAGGCTTCTCCTGTATGTAGCAGACATGGAGCTGTCTTTTGCTTGTCAGCTATTCACCATCATTTCCTCTTTTTTTGGCAAGGTTTAATTACCTTTCTCCATTCTGTTTCAGTGAGTAAATCACAAGCTCTGGGCTGCTGAGCTCTCCTCTTCCATTGCATTCCTGTGTTGGTATATTCTGCATTTTCTTCTGGATGTGTTCCTTATTTAACACATACACGTGTGTGAAGTGCATCACTGTTGGCTCAGGACTTGAAAATCACTTTTGGTGTTTCCCTCTGAATTACTTTGTCCAGATTTTCTTCTGCTTGTTTAACCTCAGCCTGAGGGACTGGTGGAGCTCCTTCTCCTGTGTTACCATCATTTACCATCTGCTCCCTGAGTGGGAAAAGTACCAAAACATAAACTGAGAAATGCTAGGCAGTAAAGGCTGTGGCTGCCTCTATTTCCCCACCTTTTCTCTGTTTAATGCACTCAGCTCTCAGTCCATCAGGTCTCTCCAAAAGGAGCAGGTACTAAGGTGCAGCAAGGACAAGGAGAGCTCAGGCATTGCCCTTCCTGAGTGGCTCCAGCCATCCCTCCTGCACATCTGCTTCATCCAAGCCAAGGCATAGCAGGAGCTTCAGCTGGAGCCTGGATATAGTAAATCAACCCAACTCTCTTCTTGTAGACAGTGCACAGTGTGAGTAACTGCTCAGGGTGTGGGTAACTCCTCAGAGCTGTGGCTGGAGGTGCTGGAATAGTACTTTATTCCATGTGCACATTGATTGTTTAAGTGTTTTCTCCTTAATTATAATCTGAAGCAGAGTTTACAAGACTTGGGAATTTCCAAGTACTGTTGGTAACAAGCTGGTTTCCAGGACAACAAATCACACAACTGTTGAAGGAAGAAAACTTTGCATCAACTTGTCCCTCTCATGTTCTCTCAGCTATAGAACTGCATCCCCTAAATAATTCCAGTAAACAGTGAGAAGCAGCCCTGGCATTGCCTAATGAAGGAAGTTTTGTGTGGATAGGAGTTAGGAGGTGGCTGCACTTCAGCTCTAGATCACAGTTGTCTGAAACACTGGATCCCTGCAAGGTCTCCCTGTGGAGCAGGTTCTCCTCACACTTCACGTGCAATAATGAGATGGTTTGAATTTTATAATCTTACATAATTACTCTCAAAATAGTTTGTGATTCATCCTTCCCTTTGAAGCTTATAGTTTGCATTCCAAGAAGCTCTTGCATGGCAGGAGCCCTGTGGTAGCAGCAAATTAATTTTTAAGAAGTTTTTTTCCCCCCTCATCTAACCAAGTTTGGCATATCCAGCTTGAGCAGCTGTGTCTGTGCCTTCCTCTAATCCATGCCATGGCTGCGTGTGCACAGGAGATGGGGAGGCTCTGTCTGGGTTCCTGCAGAGCCCATGCTGACAGAAGGAGGCTGGTGGGAGCTGATAGTGTGAGACTCGGTGTCTAAGGACTGAGGGAGCAAACAAATAGAATGAATCTCCTTTTAGCTTGATGCAGGAGGAAGGCTGAATTTGCAGAGCTTCCAAGGGGACATTTCAGAGATGCTGTGAATGTCTCCCCTGAGAACATCTGCAGTGTTCATCTCGTGGGTATTTCCACTCAGGGGGCTGGTTTGAGAGAGGAGCTCGCTGCTGAGTGACACTTCACAGAACCCCAGCATGGTGGGGGCTGGAAGGGTCCTGCAGAGCTGCTCCAGCCCCAGCCCCTGCTCCAGCAGGTTCCCCTGGCTCAGGGGGCACAGGAACGTGTCCAGGTGGGGTTGGAAACCTCCTGAGAAGGAGCCTCCACACCCTCCCTGGGCAGCCTGGGCCAGGGCTCTCTCACATGAACAGCAAACTAGTTTCTCCCTGTGTTCCTTTGGAACTCCCTGTGTTCCAGCTTGTGCCTATTACCCCTTTTTCCTATCACTGGCCACCACAAAGTCTGTCCCCATCCTCCCTACAAGCCACCCTTTAGGTACTGATCAGCATTGATAAGGTCCCCTCCCAGCCTTCTCTTCCCCAGGCTGAACAGCCGCAGGTCCTGCAGCCTTTCCTCCTCACAGAGCTGTTCCATCCCCTCAGCATCCTGGGCTGGCCTCTCTCCACATGAACCAGAGTGTGCAAATGCTCTTTGTGTAACACAATCTGTGAAAGCTCTTCCTGCTTTCACGTTGTTTTCGATTCCCTTGCCTTGTGCTGTCGTCTGTGGAATTACTTGTGGTTGCTGGAGAGTAACAAAACAACTTTTGGGCACTCTGCACAGCAAAAAGCAGCTGAAAGTGCTGCTTGCCTTCACCCAGAGAAGCTGCACCAGGGTGGTGTGAGTGTGCATGGTGCAGGAGTCTCTCAGGGTCTCTGTGGGTATCTCATGCCATTGTGCTGTGCTGAACAGCTGTGAGGAGTAATCAGTGGATTTTTCCTTACATGGGAGAAAACTGCACTGATTTGGCTCTTTCTGTTGTGGTAACAAAGATTTCTGTGACTTCAGGTGATGGATATCCTCAGGGCTCTCTGGCTCTCACTGCCTGACTTGCTGCTACCCAGGGGCTGCTCTGCAACCCTTATCACCATCCCCAGCATGAGATAACGTCTGAGGGACAAAAGAGCCTCTGCTCTATCCAGAATTGTTTTTTGCCTTGGTCCTTTAACATCTGCTGAGAACCTGATGAAATATTTTCCCCTCACTACCGACCCACACCTCTGTGATCTCGTTACAGCAGCAGCCCCTGCTGCAGCTCTTCCCAACACATCCAGCTCCTCTGCTGCCAGGCTGCTTGTGAAGAGCAAATTGACTGCAGTTAGACTTTGAAGTGACAGCTGCTAATGACTTGTCTAGCTCAAGAATATTTCTTCTTGTATTCCTGTGGCTTGTAGCTGCCTAGAGAACACAATCAAATCAAGAAGTGTTGCTGAAGTTTCAAATGGCAGTGAGTAGGGCTGAAGATGTGATGATGAAGACATCATCAAAGACATCATCAAAGGACTGACCCACTGGACATAATCCCAGTAAACAGAGACAATTAGTGAGCAGCCTTGCAGTGCTTCCCTCTCCCAGCCATGTTCCCCACAGACTCCACTTAGCTGTGGACTGTGATTAATAGAGCTGCTTGCTGATACAAGAGCTGCAGCTGTGTTGGGTGGCAGAGACAGTCTTCTTGTTATTATTTGCTGTGTTACCATTCCCAAGGCCATGATGTGCGTGGGGAGGGGGTAAGGAGCTGGCTGAGCACTCCACACTGCTGCACTGCAGCTCACCTCTCATCCAGCACAGCCTTCCACGATTTGTAAGACAGCCAGGTGCAAAGTGCACTGCTTGTTGCTGCACTCCACAGAGCCTTGCAGGCTTTGTTCTGAGCTGTAGTCCCAAAGGGATGGTTCCCTTGCTCTGCTGTGCTTCATGGTTTGGTTTTGGCTGTGGTGCTGCATTGGTTTAACGTTTGGTTTCTGCTCCATCCAGCCTCTGCCCCTTCAGCTGAAACACATCCAGATTCAGGATTTAATGACAATCTCCTCCTTTTCCCCTGCTGTTGTCCTCTGCTCCCCTCTGCCCCTGCTGCAGGCATCCAAGATTCACCACAGTTTCCCATGGCCAATATCCAGCCCTCAGCTAATCAGACTTGCATTGCTGATGCTTCTCAGTTGAGAGACAATTAGATCAGCAGTTGGTGGGTGCCTCACGGGGTGTTTTTGTAGCCCCTGGGCTGCCTGTCTTCTCCTGCAGCAATAATTCTTGTAGTAATCCATCATTTGAATGTGTGATCTCTACAAAGCCCTACAGAAATAAACCAATATACTCTCACCAGCACGGTTGCAATAGACAGATGTAGCAAAAATGGACAGAGAAGCCTGGAAATGCCATTATGTGCTGATGTGGTATGAGCAATAGGTGATGTATTAGAGAGCAAAACCAGATGCACAGCCAGCACCAGTGAGGTTTAAGGTATCTCACCATCACACCCCATCTCTGGGCTCTGCTGCCTCTTGTAACTGCTCTTCCAAGAGCATCCACTGCAGCAAGATGTTCCATGCTCCAAGTCGTAGCTCAGAATAGCTGGAAGCTGCTTTGTCAGCTGAAAGAAACCTAGTGGGGAGCAAACCAGCCAGAGCTCTCCCTGAGGCAAAGCTTTTCAACTGGCCACAGGAAAATGCACCAGTAAGAACCTCTCACAGGGAAAATGTCCATTTGCTCCTGGCACAACCAGGTCAGAGGCTTTGTCTGATGGAGCTGTGGGACCACACGTGCCATGGCAGCAGTGCTGCCAGAACCCAACCTCAACAGAGAGTCAGGTCAAAGGGTCCTTGGTGAAGGGGCTGTGCTGAGGGGGCTCCAGGGCCCTCAAATGCTTCTGGCCTCTTGCATGTGCTGAGACCCTGGGCAGGGGATCAGGGTCAGTGATCAGGTCCTGGTGGTCCCTGAAGGCTCCTGGGGCTGCATCTCAGCTTATAGCATTTAATGTTTTCATCTCTCTGGAACTTCCACTCATGGTTTTCAAACTTTGTTTAAATCCAGCAGCTCTCTGGAATGACTAATAGATGCTGGAGAGCCAAGAGAGCCATCAAACCTGTTTTGTTTTCTCTGTGGAGAGTGGGTAGAAGGAAAGCTAAATTACATCTTCCAGATATTAAATATAACTCTTCACATTAAACTCAGAGTTATCCATGAATCTCTTTAATGATAGTGCAAGCTGCTTCACAGTAATAAAAGTCAATGTTGCCATAATTAGACCAGTATTGTCTTGCAGTTAATAGACTGTTGTAATGATGACTTTGTCATATTATTAATAGTTTTCTGTTTGGACTTTGCTAATTATCCCCTTTGGTAACTCAGTTGGAGCATTATGCAGTCATCAGGGACATCAAGCTGAAAGGTAGTTCCACCATATTCTCTTAATTAGTTCCCATCCAAGATGGAACAAAGTGGATAGTTGTAGTGATGAGCTGCTTTCCAAGTGCAAGGCTGCTGAGGCAAGGGAGGGGCTGGGTTAACCAGGAAATTATCCTCCTTTCCCACATTTGCTTTTAGCTTTACAGTTTTGAATTGCTCCACTGTCCCTTTCTCCTGCCCTGGGCTATCTGAGCTTTTATGTGGAGGGCAGTGGAAAGCAATGACCTTCTCAGTAGTTGTATGCTTTTGAGCCATTCTGTCAGCCTTGTTTTAAGATTCAATACCAAGGTTTCTGGATGGCACAAAAGCAGTAAAAGACACAAACCAAGAAGTCAAATCAAAAGAGAAAGGAGACTGCTGGCAGATAGGTTTCAGACTCTCTCTCTCCTGTGTCTTTGATACTCCCATTGCTTGCTCTGGGCTTCAGGTCTTTTCTGCAGTGAGATTCTTCTGTCAAAGAGCATTTCACTGCTTGAGTCCTCCTGCCAAGTCCAGTTGTGAAACTTATTCCTATTTGCTTGAATATGATCTGATCTCTCAGCTCGTGTCCCTTGACACTGACTTGGGGTGTCCCTGCGTGTCCCTGTTGTTGTGCTGGTCTTGTCACTGCTTCTGATGGCTCTGGGAGCATGGTGCTGCCCTTTGTCAAAGGGAGAGGGACAGTCCTGGGCCACACAGCTCCTGGACCTCATTTCCTGGTGTGGAAATGCTTTTGGTGAAGGTCTCTGCTTTGCAGGGAAGGACCAGGACTGCTGGTGGTGGCCAGTGATGGTCAGGCATTGCTGTGGGATGGAACAGGGCTTTGTGTCAGAAGGGGTTGGGACAGTCTCAGCTCTCTGAGGAGTTTGGGTGCATGTGGGAAAAACCTTTTGCTTGACATGCCATACTAGACCTCTGCCTCAAAAGGACCTGCCTAAGTGAGGCAGACCATCCCTGAAGGAGCTGTTTCTGTTCCACTAGATAAATAACAGCTCAGTGACTTATCCTAAGTGTATCAGCTTATGCAGGAAAATGTCCATGTCTTCCCTGCTGCTTGCTCTGCCCTCCCTCCTCCTTAGTCATGCAGGAGCTTCATCACTGCTGCTCTGTAGCCAAAAGCAGTTTCCAGCTGAGGGTTCCTCTGGGAGGCATCTCTTGCTCTCATGGGGAAGCAAGACTGGAAAATAGCCATGCTAATTTGTATTTGTCACCTCCTCCTTTTAACTTTATCATTTCAATTACAAGCTGTAATAAAATCCATGTTCCAGCATAGCTCTTTCATGTCTTTTAAAGGAGCTGGGCAGGGATGAGGTACCAGCACCAAGTTGAGACCAGGCTGAGGCATGGCTGAAGCCCCTCTGCACTTCTATGGCCTTTTTTTAAAGGAGAACAGAATGGAAACACAGATCTTGTTGTATTTTATCTCAGATGGGGCATTTCTCAGAGCAAAACCGTGCCTCTGTCCCCTGGAGGATGGTGATGCTCTGGGTGCTCAGGGCACAGGAGACATTCAGTAAAGCAGAGGCTGAACTATGCCTGTGCTGCTTTGTGTTAGATGGGGCCCTTCCTCACTGCCAGGCACAGACACATCCCTCCCCAGCCCTTTACTCAGGAAGCTTTGGCTCTGAAAGTTGGTGGGGATAATACAAACAAACAAGTGAAATCCTTCCCCTGGGCTGAGGTGTCCTTTTGGTCTGTTTTGCCTTTGGGGCAACAGGCTTCACCTCCATCCATACCAGGAGTACCCAAGCAGCCTCTGGTGCTGAGGTCTTTTTGGTTAGATGAGGAATTATCTTGCTTTTACAGTTTCTTGTAGCTTAGAGGACATTTAAAGCATGACATTTTGAATACCAGGGATTTTGTTTTAAAGGAACTGGTATTTTCAAACTCAGAAGAGAAAGCTCATTAAATCAATTAAGGTCAACTCTGTGTAACTGATGCTGGAGTTTAATAAGTCACAAAAAAACCCCCTCTTGATGAATTCAGTGTCATCTTCACACAAACCAATATTCTTCCCAGGCAGATGCTTTAAAAATGTCTGTAAAATCCTGATCCTTTCTGCTTGTGTTTTATGTGAGCTGTCAGAGGAAAGAACAGGAGGTCGTGCATGAAAGTATCTGTGAATCCTGTCAAATGCATTAGAAATGCCAGCTCAGCAAGAGGTGACACCAACTCAGATCTTCCTCAAGCTGGCAACAGGTTTCCAGAAGGGATAACTGATTATTTCTGATGGTTTCCACTAATGAGCCTGGTGTGGTGGCAGAGTCACGCCTATGGAGCATCTTGGAATGGGCACAAGTATCTTCACAGCAACTTTTCTCTCAGGTACCAGCTTCCAGCAGTGACAGATTCTGCACTGCAGCTGTTTCCTTTGTAGCCTCACAGACCTATTGGCAGGAAAGTTCAGGTTCTTGAGTTTTCTTGTGAAACTCACACTGAGTTTCCTGGGCTCAATTCCAACAATTAAAGTACAGCAAAGTGGTTCCTCTGTGCTCTCTGCTTTGGTGAGAATACATCCAGCCAAATCTCCAAGGAAGCTCCACTGCTGACTTGTACAATCCTATTTATTATTGAATAAGACAGAATCTATTTATTCACCCCAGTAGAGATCTTTATTTCCACCTTGGAGCTAGAAAAGAAAACAAATGGTGCAGTCTGACCTGTGCAAGAGGCTGGCAAGGGAGGGGAAACGTTGCAAAAGCTTCTGGATGGCATTTACTCTTTCCATCTGCACCTCCAGCCTTTCCTTTCGAGTCAAAGAACCTGTGGGCAGTCTGGAAGCTTTGCCTCAAGCTCTCAGTGTGTTGGCTAAGCTGGGTAATGTTGTGGAACAAGCAGTGCATTTCCCCTGGGATATGAACTGATGGATGGTTTCCCAGTTCAGCAGAGCTGTCTTGTTCTGCTGGAGGTGTTACATTTAGTGTCTGCTGCTTCCTTGAGATTTCACTTCTAAGAACTGATGTGAAAAGTCCTAACTGTGTAGTAGCTGCTGTATTCCAAGATGGCACGTTGGCAGAGGCTGGTGATACAAATGGGTTCCTGAATGCTTTGCTCTCAGGGTTCATCAGTGGTGGGTGGGGTTGGGATTTTGGGGTTTGCTCTTAAAATTCATTGTTAAGGCCAAAATTTAATCTCTCCTCGTATTCCATAGACTTTCTCAGCCTTAAACATTCAAAGTCTTATTTCAGCTGTACAGAACTAAACTGTGTGACCAAAGGGAACAGAAGATCTTGTGGCTTCTCTTTAAGGTAAAGCATGTGCCAATGACCACAGTTCTGGCAGCTCTGATGGAGCACAGATGTGAGTTTCCCAGTGTGTTTTCTAAGAGCTAAACTGCCTGGTTTGAAATGCAATTTTGGAGTGAGTTTAGCATTTCTTAGTGCTTGTGGAGGTGAGACCTTAAAGAGAGGTGGGTAAGAGGTAATGCTGTTTCTGTATAAGCTTCTGGAGTGTTTGATTGGGGTTTTTTTGGGCCTGTCTTTCTGTCCTGACTTGCACCCAGGTGATTGTGGCTTTACTTGACTTGCACCCAGGTGATTGTGGCTTTACCTGACTTGCACCCAGGTGATTGTGGTGAATGTGGCTTTACTGGTCACTACAGGTAACACAGAGGCAGTCAAGGACCTGCCTGTGAACCCCTAGCAATGTGTGACTGAATCTCATCTGCAGTCCTGACACTGCAGACTTAGAGCAAAACCCTTGTTCACCTTCAGGGACTGATGTCCTTAGTGATTCTGAGCTCCTGGGCTTTTGGTTTGGGTGGAAATGTGGGAATGAATACACTGTAAGAAAGGAACTAAACACAGCCAATGTTTTCTCTCGTTGAAGTGCTGTGAATCATTCCTCAGCATAGATCTTGTGTATCTATATCTGTATCTTCCCTTTCTTTTTCTGCTTCTTCAGCCAGAGGTATGGAAGCTTTTTCCTCTCCAGCACAAAGACTGAAATGCTGAGATAGATAGCACAGGAGGCAAAAGTGACTCAGAGAGTCAGGGAACGTACACAGCTCCTGTGCTATTCAGAATGAGGAGGAATTGTGCTTTCTGTTCAGCCTCCTGCTATGTTTGGATTCACTGCATCAGCAGCTTGTGATTTTGTGGGGGTTTTTTAAATGGATATTTACTTTTTACTCCCTCTGGGCACATCCAGGCAAAATGGGAACGTTGATAGTGCAACAACAATCTGCTTGGAATGATGGGAGATGGATTTGGTTAATACAGTGGCTGAACACCTGTGGTATGAAGCAACAAGGCAGCTTCTGCTACAGCACTGGAGCTTGTTTCTGTCATGCAAGTCTGGGATCCTTCTTGATTTCAGACTCAGCAGTTTGTCAATGCCACAGAAAGAAACAGGGATGGTGTTTTATAGCCAGTCTGAGCATCATGGTGTAAAACTTCAGAGCTCTGGCCATCTGGAGATGAGCATTTCTCTCCAGATGTGTCTGGGGAAGGAAGTGGTCCCAAATCTGTCAGAGGATGCTCACTGGGGTTTGGCTCTTGCAGAACCTACTAAGAGCTTTCTGTTAGTTGTCACCTGTGTCAGTTTGAACTATTCTTTTTCCCCTTTACTTACAACTTTCTCACCATCTTTCTTTTCTTTTCTCCTTCCCTGTTCCTCCCCTCTCCCTGTCACTGTTGCCTTCTCTCCCCCTGTAGAGCTCTCCATCAGCCTTCTTGCAGTGATAGTCATTGTGTGTGGCCTGGCTCTGGTGGCAGTTTTTCTGTTTCTCTTTTGGAAGCTGTGCTGGGTTCCCTGGAGGAACAAGGCCATTTCTCCTAACCTGGCCGTCGTGCAGAGCGAGGCAGGCTGCAATAAGGAGAACATGGCAGACAAGCTCAAGGACACAGGTGCCCTGAGTTTCCTGGAGGCAGCAGTGAAGATCAGCCACACGTCTCCAGACATCCCTGCAGAGGTCCAGATGTCCATGAAGGACCATCTCATGCGTCGGACACGGATCCAGAGGCAAACAACGGAGCCTGCATCTTCGACCAGGTGAGCTGGACTCAGGTGGGAGAAGCATTTAATGGACCCTGAGGTTCAGATGCCTTCAGGGAGGCTAAAGAAAGCACCCTCAACCCCCATGCTGGATTACTTTCCAAAGTAATTGGTCATTAACCAATTAATGTGTTATGGGTGGCTTCTTGTGGGCCCTTTAAAAAGAAGAATAATCAAGGATTCAAACCCGATTACTGTGATTTGACCTCATTGTGTCAAGCTGTCAGTATGCTTTGGCCACTTTAATTTTGCTCCAGCATGAGATGCAGGCTGAGGTATCAATGATGGTATGCTGTCAGACAGAATTAGACCTTTTTGCTCTCTCTTGGTTTTTTGTGGCTCCTAGCAGGAACAATTAGCTAAGCAGAATTGACGTGTCGCTCGCTGCACAAGCTCAGAGCCAGCTGTGCTCAGTGTTTGCACTCAGGCTCTGTCTCAGCCAGGGATAGAGATGCCAACATCACGCTCAGTAAATCAGGAGAAGGTTGTATGAACCTTGGGACACCTTCTCAGCAATAACACTGAGAAATACGGTACCTCTTCCTTGACACAGAAGGCGGTGAAAATGGGACAGGGAAGGATGATTGCAGGCTCCTGGCTGTGCCCCAGCACTTCTGCTTGCTTTGCTGGCCATGCCTGTGATGTGTGTGAGAGTGCAACTGTGGGGACAGGCATTGCTCAGAAAATGGGCTGCAGTGCTGCAGGATTCACGAGGCAGCCTCCTGTTTGAAGATGCTGGAGTTGGAATCAATGTGGTGCCACCTGCAATTGTGCCGTGGGACTTGTTTAACTGCACTGCTTTTTGGGCAGCTGCTTGCCTCTCTGTCCTGCACATGCTCATTCTTTCCAGTAGAGGAGAAAACAAAAAGCTCAGCCTTGTCTGAATTAGGACAAACAAAGTGGGAAGATTTCAAAGCCACACCTGAGGACACCTCAGCAGTTTGGGATCTCTGACTCACAGCCCAGCCCAGCCCAGGCCAAAAATGCCTTTGGGGAACCTAACAAAGAGGACTGAGCACCAACTTCTTAGTAAGGTTAAGTAACCCCATGCACTGCTCTTGTAAACACCAGATAATCTGAAGTAATGCCACAGAGTCCACAGACAGCTTTTATGCTTTCCTTAGATAAAGCTTTGCTTACACACACTTTCCTCTGTGCTGAAGGGGACCTCAAGGCAAGAGAGAGCTTCCAGCTGAGGCTGTGCATTCCCCCCTGTCAGAAATCATCTGTTGGTTCCTGATGGGAGTCTGGTGGAGAAGTTTGCAAGCAGCAATACTCAGATTAAAACCTCACTGAGCTGGCTGTGGTTCTCTCCCTTTAAAAGTGTTTTGTTGCCTGAGGGGAACTTGGTGCCAGTGTCTTGGAAGATTTAAGGACTGAGGGTGGGAAAGAATCTCCACGCTGGGTTGTCTATGGCTTGGTTAAGCTGTGGGCTCTCACATCTTTAGCTGTGAGCTGTTAACTTGTGTAATAGGTGAAGAACACAGCTTGCTGCAAACCCTCTGAAAGAGGGACATTTGCTGTGTTGGTTCCTTTGATCACCAGAGGTGTTCCCTCAGTGTTCACTTCCAGAACATCTGTGGTTTCTGCACAGAGGTCAAGAGCACCTATTGCAGCCATCCCTGTGCTCTCGCTGCTCTCTTGGTGTTAGTCCAGGAGAGAAAAAGGAGAGGGAAACCATGCAGCTCTCATGTCTTCCTCCTGCAGGCACATCTCCTTCAAAAGGCATCTTCCTCGGCAGATGCACGTGTCCAGCATGGACTATGGGCTGGAGCCGCCGGCCGTGGCCGAGCAGCCGACCAGCATCGGCCGCATCAAGCCCGAGCTCTACAAGCAGAAATCCGTCGACTCCGAGGACCCCAAAAAAGAGGCAGCAAAAACCTGTGGGAAAATTAACTTCACCCTCAAGTATGACTATGAGAACGAGACACTGACTGTTCGAATCCTCAGGGCTTTTGACCTGCCAGCCAAAGACTTCTGCGGCAGCTCGGATCCCTACGTGAAGATCTACCTCCTGCCTGACAGAAAGCGCAAGTTCCAGACCCGAGTCCACAGGAAGACTCTGAACCCCACCTTTGATGAGTCCTTCCACTTCCCTGTGCCCTACGAGGAGCTGGTGGACAGGAAACTCCACCTGAGTGTGTTTGACTTTGACAGGTTCTCCAGACATGACATGATAGGAGAAGTTATCTTGGAGAACCTCTTTGAAGCCTCGGATCTTTCCCGGGAGACTTCCATCTGGAAGGACATTCAGTATGCAACCACGGTGAGTATCTGCTTTGGAGGCTCCAACATGCCCTGGGGGTGTTGGCAGCATGCCACATGGTACCTGTGTGTGTGCAGAGGACTGCTACCAAGTGTGTGGTGAGCAGGTCCAGGGCAGGATTGGTTGGGATTCTCTTGTGGCTGGACTGCATAAAGGAGTCATTCCTTCCCAACTGGCAGATGATGGGTTTATTGCCTCCCTGCAGATGGTATCGTTAGCCCTGGGGACCTACAGCCATCACACACAGGGGTGGTGAAGGATGTTGTACTCAGAAGTCTGTCAGCTTTAGCAGAATCCCAGTTTACTGGAGTTTCATCCCTTTACTTAGTGACTTGCTGTTATCTCACAGTGAGGCTCACTGATAACAGATTTGCTAAAAACCAGCTGAGGGGTTCAGCACGTTCCCTGTCCAGCCTTCATCAGCATGGGAAGTGTCTCAGGTTCTGCTTGTCTCCCCCTTGCACATGATAGCAGCAAGAAATGGCTCCAGAGGGTCAGTACCAGCCCATCAGAGATACTGGGCTTTCCTGACAGTGTTGTCTGATGTGTTGCTTGCAACTTTTCCAGAGCTTGATGTGTGTCTTTCAGTAGCTCTGTTGAATTCCCTTTGAAAGTGAAGGCAAAGATAAGAGAAGGAAAAATCCCAGCCACTTCCAGTGTTGCAGGGAGCTGGCAGGAGAAGCCACTTTCTCACATTGATCACTGAGTACAGAAGCAATGACATTAACCTCTACATAATAGCTGTCTGCTCCTCCACTGTCCTCCTGGGAGGATCTGGCTGGTTCTGAGGGCAAACAATTGAAGTGCTTTGCAGTTGGACACTAAGTCATTGTCTTTGTCATTTCATGTTGTTATTTCTGAAACTGGAATATGAGATGCCCTCACCCCTGTGGCTGCAAGCATGGGCCCTGTCAGGTCTTTGCTGGTGACTGGCATAACTTGCACAAATCAGTCCTGCAGCTTCCTTGGTAGCACATCTCTTCCCTTTCCTCTCCTGCTTTCTGTCCTGGGGAATGAACTGTCAAGTGTAAATATTTATTGCACTGTGGTCAGCAGTATCAAAAGACCTTTGCTTTGTGACTCTCTGCTGCTTTTCTCTCAGTACCATGTTCCTCAGCAGCTGTAGCCCTTGGGCACTGCTGTCAGGGCTTGTTCTTTCATCGTGGGGTGTTCACAACGTTCTGAAAGAGCTGTGAGGTCTGACACGTGTGTCCCTGTGCTGGGACTCGGTGCAGGAGCTCAGCACCATGGGGAATGTCGTTTCATCCTGGTCAGGACAAGGGGTAACAGGTCCAAGCTGGAACACAAACAGTTCCACTGGAAATCAAGGAGCAAGTCCTTTGGTGCTGAGGTGAGGGAGCCCTGGCCCACGCTGCCCAGGGAGGGTGTGGAGGCTCCTGCTCAGGAGGTTTCCAACCCCACCTGGACACGTTCCTGTGCCCCCTGAGCCAGGGGAACCTGCTGTAGCAGGGGCTGGGGCTGGAGCAGCTCTGCAGGGCCCTTCCAACCCCCACCATGCTGGGCTTCTGTGAATACACTGTGTATGCAGTGTGGTGGCCCTGCTAGGTAGCTCTCGGGCTTGCAGCTGCTGTGGTAGGGCACAGAGAGCACCCATCACGCTCCTGTGACAGCACAGCTTTTGCCATGCCTGCCTAAGGATGCTGAGATGTGTGTGATGTCTGCCAGGTACCCTGAGGCATTGCTGGGAGCATGCTATGAGCTGCAGCTGTGTTGTCTTTTGAGCATCTTGCCTGCAAAGGAGGCACAGGATTAACTGCAAGGAAAGTCAACAGCATTAGTTAGCACGGGATGTTTTCAGCTTGTGGCTTTCAATCCACAAATAGCCATGTCTGATATGATTAATGAATGGTAATTAAAGGAAAAACACTGTTAAAGAAGCAAGCAGGCATCAGGCACATCCATTTCCCTGGCAAAGGGTTGCCAGCAGAGGAACAAGGTGCATCACACATGTGGAAGCCTCATGGAAGCATCTACCCCTTTGCATCAGCTCTGCTCTGAGACTCAGCTTGCTGTCAGCTCTGCCAGGCTGCCTCTGCTGTTGAATCTTTGGATGAAGTCACTGGAGTGTTGGCAGAGACTTTCCTGTTCCTGGCTATAGAATCAGCATAGAAAGAGTGTGGTGAGACTGAAGAGTTTGGAGGGGAAAGGCCTGTGAGCAGGAGCAAAACTGGGAAGGGGCAACATTTGGTCTTGCTGGAGAAAAGCACAGAGCTGCAGGAAAAGGTTCTGGAGTTTTTCACCTGTGTGTGTGCTGTGTTTTGCTGGGACAGTTCTGCAAGAAGTAGTGGATGTTTCCCTAGCTGACTGAGTAAACTAATTCAACAGGGTAAGAAACCTCACAAAAACAGGTGGAGAGACACCAACAGAAGGGCTTGCTGAGGGAAAAGCCTCCAAAGAAAGGTGTGAGGGGTGCAAAGCCAAGGTCATGCCCAAGAGACGTTGCCTTGGGCTTGCAGAGCTCCCCCAGAAACATCCAGTGCCACCTTTGGCTCTGTCCCCACTTTCTGTGCCATTCTTTGGAAACAAGCCAATGGTAGTGCCTCTCAGCCAGTTGTAACACTCAAGGACACTTCTGTTTAATCAAAAATTAGAAGGGTAAACACAGTTTTAATATTACTCAAGGAAAGCTCTGGGTGACTAATAACCCATTAGATCAATCGTGTGGGTAAGGAGATGGGAATGCACTTAAGCAGTGCTATAAGCCATTCAGATAGCTAACACTCAACTATTTAATTAATGACTGTACAGCTTCTGCTGCACAGCAGTGAAATGGTTTTGGTTTCAAGTCTGCAAAGTTTATTGATTCAGAGCTGCCATTATTTCCTAAGAGCTACTGATATGAATTTTGGAAATGTCCCAGTGTCTATAATCTGCAAGAAAATAATGTACCCACAGGACATGTTTTACTCTCCTGTATTTATGGTTGCAAAGAAAAATCTCTTGACCTAATACAATGAGGTCAAAGAACAGTTTATGTTAGTTTTATACCCTGAACAGGTTCTCTCAGTGCGAGGAGAGGAATAGAAGATGAGATGATGCCCAGAGGGTGCTCTCGTGTTCCTACACAGGGCTGCTCTCTTCTGACATCTGTGTCCAAGGTTTCCTGCCCTCATTCCTCCCAAACCAACACAGTCCAAAGGATGTATGAAAGGATAGGCTCAGCCTTGTGTGTCATCTGGATACCCCTTGCTGCTGCACTGTGCAGTGAGCACACAGAGCATCCAGTGCAGCCAGCACCCAGTGAGAGGCAGGTGCTCATTGCTTTGGGAACACAACAACTTTTCTGCTGTCACTGAAGCCTACAGCTAAGACTGGTAGGTGCAAGGTCTGATTGGAGCTGGAGACAAGTGAAAAGGTCCAACCCCAGTTCTCAAGCTTAGTTGTGATGCAGTGGCAGTGTTTGCAGCAGGTTCCAGACACTCCTTCCAAGTGTCTCCTCAGTGCAGAGTCATTTCTTCAGGCTCTTTGTCACGCAGAGCAGTTCATCCTCAAAGACCAAGGACAGCCACGTTGGAAAAAGCAAATGGTAATTTCAGGCACAGGGGGGTTGAGTGGTCATTTTAAGACACTGTAAATGAATGAGACCCTGTAAAATACCAACCACCCTGAAAACTGGCCACAGTGGTGTCAGGGATGAAGAACCACAGCTGAGCTCAGCCCTCGGCGTGCAGGTGACAGCAGAGGTAAGAGTGCCAAGTGTCTGAGTGCTCTTTGTGCACCCATTGCCTTCAGGGTGCTGTAGCTGAAACACATTCAGGAGTTTAAACCCCACAGGGGCTATAAAAGATCTTTTGCATGTGATGGAAATGATTCTGGTACCTTAATAAGGTGCCTTTAGTAATATTTTCTGAGGCAAGAAATTCAGCTCCCAGTAGATACATCAGGAGGTGCAAAGGAGGGGTAACTCAGTGAATGTTTCCCTGTATTCACTACAGATCAGTGCCAGCGAGGCTGTGACTCCAAATCATTTTGTCACTTCAGAGGGAAAGCTCTTTGGGATGCTGCTGGTTCATTAAGGCAAGCAAGAGATCAGAGTGGGAGCTCTGAGTGGGTGAGAGCACCTCTTGTTTACCAGCAAATAGCACCTTCTGAGACAATGCTTATGTAGGTACTTACAGGTTTAGTCATATATTGTTCTGTCCAGAGAACACTTGGCTGCCAGTTTCTTTCCTAGACTCTGTGAGAAGATTTTCCATCTATTTGCTAGTCAAGTGAAGTCTTGTGAAGAGCCAAGACTTTTACATCGTGTTCATTAGTGTTCTGCATGTCTAAGTGGGATAAATAGCTAATCTTTTCCTGACCAGAGAACCAGAAGGAAATCATCTGGCCAAAATCTCATCCATCAACAAGATGCATTCTCCCAACACTTAGCAAAGCTTTAAATGCCTAATGCATTTACTTGTCTTTCTAGTTCCATTACTCTACTACCAACAGCTACAGTTTCTTTTTGGCAGCTCATTATATCACACTGAAGTGAATCAAACACTCTTTCCAAAAATAAGCAGGTTGTTTTCTCTGCAGATGTGGACTCTGTGTATGCCAAATAGGATTTCTTCTGTTAAATCCATTTTTGGGAGGTGTTTGGGAGTCTTGCTGTTGATTTCAGATGAAGATGATGCTTTCTAGTTATAGAATACTTCTGGTTTGTTTCTTTTTCTCTCCCCTCCCCTGAATTTTCATGAGCAAGGCAATGATGGAATGGGCTTTTAGGAGGTGTAGGAGATAAGGCTGCATGTACAAGAGATACTAGGAGCAATGTGTAGAAGTTGAGGCACTAAAGTAAATTGTTTTGGCCTCTGTGTAATCCAGAAACTACCAAATGTTTCTGAGAGCTGCCTGCTGGATAATTCACCTTTATGTACACACACATATGTGCCTCATACTGAGTGCATTAGCTCTTTGAAGCCAGCTCAAAGGGGTTGGTGTTCCAAACATTAATAAGCATGTCACAACCTGAAAGCTCAATTGCTACTAAATGAGACCCTTCCTGGTTCTCCTCTCTTTTAAAGCTGTGCCCCCTTGGTCTGTGACTGCTTAGTAATTCATGCTCAGCTTCAGAGAGGGCTGAGTGCTCTGCCAAAATGTTGGGCACCAACAAAGTCCATCGACCTCTGTTACTGGAAAGACACCCATTGAGCTGGTTGCAGTGTACAAGCAGAGAACGTGTCACTGCTGCATGTCAAGGTCTCACCTTTCCCTGGTCTCACTCTGTGTTTCTATCACATTCCTCCATTTGAGGAAACAGATGAGAGTGTCACACACTTGGCACGAGAAGAGATGTACTGAACATTGAAGCAAAACTTGATCCTGACATAATTTCCTTAATGGCTTTCATCTGGTATTAGGTGTCACTTCACTCCTGGGTGAGCAATGGAGCAGGAAAAGAGGAGTGCATTAGCTGTGATGTTGCAATGGGAAGCACACTGAGGCTCTGGAAGATTATCCTTAACTATGATTTGAAGCTGTGGCATTTGGGAACATGAGGGTTTGTTTTCCATTGTTGCCTATATTCACTTTTAGCCAAATAATGTTGGGGTACCCTGGAGTCACTGCCATAAAGTGTCATTCACAGGGAGATGACAGAATGGAGAGAAGCCTGTTTCAGATGCAAAGCATTGGGATGGAGAGTGGGGGCAGCCTGGCTGGTCCTTGAATGTTTCCAATCTAATATGTTCTCTGTTTTATTCAAGGAAAGCGTGGACCTGGGAGAGATCATGTTTTCCCTTTGTTATTTGCCAACTGCAGGTCGCCTCACCTTAACAGTCATTAAGTGCAGGAATCTCAAAGCTATGGATATCACTGGTTACTCAGGTAGGTGCTTGGTGCCTGAGAAGGATCCCATTGCATCCACAATTCCTCCTCCTCCCTCAAGATAGCCTCAGTGGACAATGGGCACGTGTCTTTGGATGCCAAGGCTGTATTGTCACATAAACCTCTGACAAAGCTTTGTCCATATTTAAGGCATGGACATTTTAATAGTAGAATTATCTTTTCAACCCATTGCCAAGGGCATGAATCCAGGGAAGGTGGTTATATAGATGAGTATACAATTCAGAGACCCACTGAGGGGTTTACAGAGGCAAAGTCTCTAGGGTTGGATGCCTCAGATCTGTTGCAGATGCTGACCCTGGTAGTTTTATGTGAGTTTTCCAACAAATAACCTCCTGAAGCCAGAATCAATCCTTTCATGCCAAGATTAGGAAAGAATCACGGGCCACCTGAGTAAATCCCAAGTGAATGTGTGTTCCTCTGTGCACTGGCCAGCTTGGAAACATTAGGATTAAGGTCACCTGGAGGCTGTATGCATTCACAGTTCCAAAGGGCTGGCTTACAGATTGAGCATGCACAAGGTCTGGGTTTAAAAACCCAAAGAGCAGTTTCTTTTCCACATTGCAGCGTTGGAATTTCACTGAGGACTTGTGTAAAACGCAGAAACGATCCAGTAAAAGAGCTTTGTGGGGGGAAAAAATCTCCTCAGTTGGAGCTTGATGCCATATGAAATGTCTGAGAATTGAGTTTTCAGATGGAGCCAGCTCAGCATTTCTCTAATAACACATTGCATGGTTACTGAGAGTTGAAAATGCTTCTCAGTCGCCTGGGCAGCCGTTGCAGCAAACAGGAGCTGTCTGTGGCTGGAAGGCATTCTGCCACAATCAGCCAGTTCAAGGCATGTGAAGCAAAGCTGCCCTAATACCTTTTCTTTCTGCTGCTCAGTGACATTTGGAAAATGGGTTTTCAAGTCCCCCTGCTCCCTGGACGTTTCGCTACGTCACGTCAGCAGTTGGGTGGTTTTGGTAGGAGTGCAGAAAAGAACCCTTATAAAATCACTCCCTGCACTTGTTTGGGTCAGTAAAATGGTGTGTTGTGTTTTGCTCTCTTGGGTAAATGCTGAGAAAGCTGTGGCTTTGCTTCAGGGAAAGTACTAGGTTTAAGTCTGTGGCCATGTAACTAACACACACTAGAAAGCCTGAGTGCCCAGGGCCAGTTACCATCTCCTGATGAACCCTGGCCCTTGGTTTGAGATGAGGCCTTCTTATACTTAATCCTTCTCACAGAAACACTGATGGAAACGATTTTGCCTTCTAAGTAGTTTGCAGTGGTGGTTCTCCAGTGCCTGAACCTCACATCAGCACTCAGACCAGTATGAGAAATGGTAGCTTCAACTAGTCCAGGGCCATCCCTTTTCCTAAAGGTACATTGAAGGAGTGCCTCTGGCTCGTGGCAACTTACAGACCATCCTTTGATAACCCTGTTTCTATGCTGTGATGGTAAAACTGAACCCAGGAGCCCTTCTCCTCTGTCTTCCTTTCCAGATCCATATGTGAAAGTGTCTTTGCTCTGTGATGGGCGAAGGCTGAAAAAGAAGAAAACCACCATCAAGAAAAACACACTTAATCCCACTTACAATGAAGCAATAATCTTTGACATCCCCCCAGAGAACATGGACCAAGTCAGTCTGCTTATCTCTGTCATGGATTACGATCGGTAGGTGGGAGGCTCTGGAGGGGAAAACATCCCCTTGGGTTCAGGTTTTCCTGCCCAAATAGTCATTTGCTGCAGTGTCAGGGCCTTGCCTGCACAGCTCTGTGACAGCAATCTGTCTCCAGTGATTTCTTGTTCATGTGTCATTGATATTTATGGCTGTGGAAAATTACCTGCTGGAATAGTAAGTGTGGGAAAGCTGTTCCTTTGCTTTATGGCATTTTCTCCAGTGGGTGCTGTGTTCCCCTTCTTTGCTTGTCCTGCAAACCATCATCCTGTTCCACAAAGCAAATGTGGCCTCACCCTGAGCAGCAGCTGCTGTATGAGTTATCCAGTACTGAACTCGTTCTCATTCTTGCTTTACACACTCCCTCACACCTCCTTCCAGATTCTCTGTCTGGACTGTTGAAACCATTTGAGAGTGATAGTGGCTTCTGGGTCATGGCAGTGCCTCTCTGGGCTGGTGTAGCAAAGGTCTGACTTGAGTGGAAGCCCAACAAACAGCCCATGCTCACCAGCACTGTGCCTCATGACACTCCCATGGGCTCAGAACTGTTTTGGTTGGAAAAGACCTTTAAAGTGCCAACCCTCCCCTGCCCAGCCCAGCACTGACCCACAGCCCTCAGCTCAGCTCCACAGCTTTGGGATCCCTCCAGGGCTGGGGATTCCACCATCCAAGAAGTCCCAATAACTGTATGGGCAGCCTGAGCTAATGATGTTGCTGTTGTGTTGTTCCAGAGTGGGTCACAACGAGATCATCGGGGTGTGCAGGGTGGGAGTCAGCGCTGAAGGGCTGGGCAGGGACCACTGGAACGAGATGCTGGCCTATCCCCGCAAGCCCATCGCCCACTGGCATCCCTTAGTGGAGGTAAAGAAGTCTTTCAAAGAGGTATGTGGAGCTGTTCTTTCAGTGCATGCACTGGGCATGAGTGAGCTGCTGGGAGGCTTTCAGAGAGCTTCTGCTCACACTTGGGGTTTTCTGACAAGGGGGCTGAGAGAATTTTCTCACCAGAAATGCAGCCTAGAAAACAAGCCTCTGTATTGCCTCAAAATAGCTACTTGAGCTTGCAAGCAGGAATGAAAGGGACTGTATTTACAGATGTGGCTGTTACCATATTGGGGTTCTTTTTCTTCCTCAAATGAGAGATTGAGAGCAGTAAGGGAAGAGAATGCTCTTCTGATTGCAGAACAAACTGTCCAGGGATATTGCCTATTTCAAGTTTCAGTTCTGGTTTTTTTCCATGCTAAAAGATTTTTCTTGACTCATCTCCAAGCCTTTGAGCAAGAATAAATAGAACAAATGTAATTGCTCTAAGTATCTCCAGAGAAAGACATTCACTTGATGCAGCCCCAGATGATGAGAGAGGGCTGAAATGCCTGGCTGCCATTCTGACCATCTCTAGCGTTTTCCTCCTCCTTGCACTCGGTTTTCTCACTCTCCTGTGGAGCAGTTTGGGTTTGGCCTGGCTGAGGTCATAAATTCTGGAGGAGAGAGATTTGGAAAAGGGCACACATGCTATTGACACTTCAGTATGAAAAGAAAGCCAGTGTTTATGGCCAGTGATAGTATAATAAAGGCACTAAAACCTCCCACTGCAGCTGGGGCTAAGGAGGCATTTTCCCTCACAGCCACAGACTAAGTACATAACAAAAAGCATCTTATTTTCCCCTTGAAGTTCAGACATTGAGCTCTACTGGAAGGCAGATATTAGGCTTGGCAATCCTCCACAGTAGTCTGAATTTGTATGCATCAAACCCTGTGTTTCTTTGAAACCTGCTCTTTGCTCTAGCAAGAATGCAGTTTGTGCTCAGGGCTCTATCCCAGCTCCTATTCACCAGCCTGGTTTCTGAAATTCAGCTGTGCCCATCCCACAGGCAGCTTCTGCTTCTGCTGTAGGTTTCTTTTCTTTCTCCAAGCATTTGTAAGCAGCAGCCATGTGAGGTGAAGGCAACAGCCCAAGCAGAGCTCTGCAGCACTTTTCATGCCTGCTGCATCCCTTGGTGGGCATTTCTCTTCTGGCAGATGAAACGTGGCTGTAGAGCCCTGTCCAGAGCCAGGGTTTCTCCAAGCAATATCCTTGCATCCTGAACCCAGAATGATTACACCCAGGGGGAAAACCTGGCAATTAATACTTTAGTTTAAGATAGAGTGGAGATCCATTTATCAGATAATAGAAACTGAAGATCTGCTGGTGGCTGTGTGAGATGTCTCATGATCTCCCATTGCACCACTGCACACTGGGAGGAGACACCCAGGTCAGCTGTGCAGAACTGGTGTAGATCAAAAAAAGGGTTAAACCAAGGTACAGCTTGTTTTCTTGGTGCCTTCCTTCCCAGGTCCATGTGTGAAAGTGTCTTTGCTCTCTACAATTTGTGTATAATGGCAATATTGCCTTTGGCTGGTGAGCAGTACCAGCCTTTCATTAGCTAAAACACTGGCTTTGTACACATGAGCCAGAGCTGTTTGGGCAGGCAACATGTGCCAGCTCAGGCTGCCACGATGAGCTGGGGCTCAGCAACCACTGAGCTTTCAGCATAAAGGCTCAGCCATCTCTCATTTGATCAGTCAGCTCAATATCTGTATCATCTGTAGCACCTCACAGCATGATACCAGCTGCCACATCTGCCCCAGGGCCAGGAGTTCCTTCTCCAGTTTGTCATTTAAGTGACTTGAACTACACCATGTTTCAGGTGGAGGTGGGAGTTTGAAAGAAAGAGTCCTGTAAAGGTTTTTTTGGTCATAAATAGGAAAGGAAAAAAGAAAAGATGACATAATTATTGTGATGAAACTCAAGAGAAACAAAGGCAGGCAGGTGAGATGAGTCACCTGCTAAAATCTACTTTGAAAATCACTGTTGAGCCCCCAACACTTCAGAAAGAAAACCAAGAAGACCTGAGTGAATCATTTCACCCTGCTGTTCACAGGTCAGGAAAGCAAAAGCCTCAGATCATCTGTTCTGGTATTTCTGCCACAAGCTGGTGCACAGAGCCAGCCAGCAAATGGGCCCTGGATTTAGTTGCCCTTTTAAGTTTTAGCACTGCTGACTGCAAATCCCTTGTGCAGCTTAAAAAAACACCCCCAACCTAACAAAACCAAACAGAAAAGGCAGAGGCTTCTGGAGAGAAATTAATGGGAAGTGGTATCTGCTGGTCACAAGGAGCTGCTGACCCTCTCCATCCTTTGTTCAGCCCTGTATCTTCGTGGGGGTGAGCTCAGCATCCTGAGCTGGGCACTGGCAAATGGAGCATTTGCTTTCCAGTTGATCCTGATGCTCTTCCCTGTTTGCTCCTGTGGTGTATTTCAGTGGCTTTCCTGATTGATCTTAAGCTGAATGCAAGAAAGCTGGGACTGGATTGTCTTTTTGAATGTCGGGACTGAGCAGTGGGTGACTGGAGCTGTTGACCCAGGAGCACAGAGCTGTTCAGTGCCCACTGCCAGCTCCCTGCCTGTGCCTTTGCCATGTGGCTGGGGGCTGCAGATGGGTGAAGAAAAGGGTGTGGAATCTGGAACTTCTTTCCTAGCCCACACATGTACCACCCTGCCTGGCATGCCTTCAAAAGAAGTGGAGGAAGAAAGGGGGCTATGCTCAGAGCCACAGGTTCTGGTGGTGTTACCAGGGACACTATCACCACAAGCCTGTTGTACCAGGAGGATGGACCAGCCCTGCCCAAAGCTCCCCACCACAGCAGTGGGGACAGATGGACAGTGATGCCATCAGCCTCCTCCTGCACGTCACATGGACCCTGAGAAGCATTGAGCCTGCTCCATGAGCCACTGCTCTGCTGACATGACCCAAACCCTCCTCTCTGGGTTGACATCATGCCCTGGGCCCTTTCTCCATGAGCCAGTTTTGCTCTTCTCATTGATGGAGTCTTTAGGGAAACACATTTCATGTCTTTGGTTGCTCCACATTTATCAACAGTGAGTAACAAACTGTAGTGACTGCACTCCTTTAATGACCACCATCATTAAAAGCAGAACATGTGCAAATGAATCATTAATTACAGGCTTCTAAGTACTGTTCTCCTCACACAGCCATTTAGAAGGAGAGTGTGTGAGCAGAAGGCAAGAATCCCACTTGCTGTTGCATTTTGAAGTGATTCTGACCATGAACTTTGAAGGGAACTTGTGCAAACTGGAAGTTTCTCTGTTATCTGTGAAAGACAAAGCCTGTCTGATGTTGCAGAGCAGCAGCATCAGTGCAATGCAAAAGGGGCCTTTGATGTTGCCCAGTGCCTCTGACATTCAGCATGGGAGCAGTTAGTTGTTTAAACTGTTTCTCCAGATAAAAAGGAGCTTTGCTGAGAGCTAACTCATGCCCCTAATGAAGAACAGCCATTTATCTTTAAAACCAGCAAAACCAGCCCCTTCCAGACCTTTGGGCATGTTTGATTTTCTCTGACCTGTTCCTGGTTTTGGACTGTTAATGACACAATGGGTGGTATCTCCAGGTTCCTCAGGGCACACTGGTCACTTGAACCTACTCTGAGAAGGGTTTTCATCACACTATTTGGTGTCATTAACAGGCAGAACACCACCACAAGCATGGCAAGAGCCCATTGCTATTGCAGCTTCTGTTTATCTGCTGATTGATTGGTGATTCTCACTGGGAGGCTGTATCCCTATTATCAGATCCTTTAGCAAATATATTTGACATGAGAAACATAGAAGAAACTGTTCTCTTACCTTGAGCCAAGCTGTTTGGAAGGACAACCTTTCCAGCTTCTTTGTTCACTAATCTCTGCCCAGCCCTGATGAAATACAGTCTGTGTAAGGCAGACCTGTGTGGTGGGTTATTTCACACTAACAGGTCTCTTTGGGGAAGGGAATGAGCTGAGTTCTTGACCCTGTGTCTGTCAGCTGCATTTCATTTCAAATGCCTTTGTCAAAGCAAGGGGGAAGTTCGATTTGCCAAATGAGTTTTCACCCACAGAAGTGAAATGTGTTCATGCTTGAGCATTAATATCAGCCAGCAAAGAGTTTCTGCTTATGTAGGAGAGGAGGGAATTGATCTGGGCAGTGGAAGCACTATGCCTCCTGTTGTCTCTGGGAGATGCCTATCATTTGTCATTTGATTAGTAAAACAAGATGGTGAGATGGGCAAGCACTCAACATGAGTTCTAATGGGTTTGGATTATAACAATAGTCCCTGAGGCAGATGACTAATAATTTATGATCCCATAAGTATGGCAAGAAAAAAAGAGTTTGCTACATCCACCAACACTCTCATCTGATTTTTTCCCCTTGGAGAAATGCCCCTGGCACTGTGCACACAGAGTGTGAGTCCTCAAACCACCAGGCTGCAAAGACTCAGGTGGGTTTTTGCAATTAGTCAGTGTTTATAAACCAAAAAGGCAACTAAACCAGGGAACAGCAGCAAGCTAAACCCAGAGCAAACTTTGTCTTAGCAGCATCCTGGTTCTTTCCCTTTGCACTGTTTGGTGATTTACAGAACAGTGAAGCCAATTGTTCAGTAATTCTTCTGGAGTGCTTAAACAAGGGCGTTCCAGAGCTGAGGATTCTGAGCTTGAAACAGGCTGAGGATCCTGCAGGAGGTTGACAATGGGGTGAAGGGATGTGAAGAGTTTCAACTGACCTCTCCTGTTTGCTTACACTTGCCTTCTCTCTTTTCTCTCCCACCAGTGGCAAGGCCGAGCAGCCAGCTTTGACAGCCAGGGCTCCTGTCCCAGCCCCAAACCACCCCCCACACCGTGATGCAGAGTGTGGGGACTCACATGGGACTGAACCAAGTTATTTTTGCACTTGGCCTAGAGTCTCAGTAATTTGTTGCTGAGTGGCAGTGGCAGCAGCAAGACTTTCCAGTCTAGTTGTTCCCACGTAAGTAAAGGCAGAAACCCGTTTTGTGGTCAAATATGTCTTTGTCTAATCTGTCTCCCAAGGTGATGTGTATTTCTTGTGGCTTTTACTGTGTGGATCTGTTGCCAGAGGGAAGAAGGTGGACTGAGCCATGAGCTGCAAGTTTGATCTGTAAAATAACATGTAAAATAGTTTTTAGTGTGTGTGTGTTGAAGGCTGGGAAAGTGCAAAGATGCTCTGAGTGTCTACAGAGAGCTGGAGTGCTGAGGAAGAGGGGGCATTTGGAGCAGCCCTGCTGCACTGCCTGCTTGGAAGAGCAGCAGCCAACAGCGTGGGAGACTCCTGAGCTCTGAGCAGCTCTTCACTCTGCTGCTCAGCCCAAAGCCAGCAGCGTGGGCACAGCTTGCCTGGTGGTGTAGAGGTGCTCCTGAGCTGGCAGAAGTTTGTGCAGTGTGTATCCCAACCTCCTTTTGTCATACATGAAAACAAATGCTGTTGATTCCTCAGGGGGGAAAAAACCACTCTTTGTTTTCCCTGTATTTGAAGTCTCCCTCGAGCTACCTGCATGAACAGTTTCTTAGGATCCCTTTGTAGCTGCTGCTCATTCCCTTGTACATCACCACTTTATCTGAAGTGGAGAGAACTGTGTTGCCACAAGTGAGGTTTGGACATAAAGGGGGAAAGATGTTACAGAATAAGTGACATCCTTGCATGAACACTGGGTCTTTAGTTCTTGTATCACGTAGAGGGTGGACAAAAGGGTCAAGGGGAATACAGAAACACAACTAAAGCTTTAAAAAGCATCCAAACTTCTTTACTGAACAAGTTTCTAAAGGCTTAAACTCTGGAGGAGGATCAAGTGTTGAGAAAAATGAAGCTTTTCTGGTTCTTTGGCTGCAGAGGCCAAAAATGAAGTTATCCCAAGTGGTGGCTGTGCAAACACAGCTGATCTTTCCCAGGCAGCTGTGCACTTGGGACACTTTCTCATGGTGGATTTTTTCTCTGGGTTTAATAAACACATTAGTGCTGTTTCTCCCATTGTAATTCAGTCAATGCAAAGAGTTTGGTTTTGAGTTAAGGTCTGCAAGCAAGGCAGCCATTGCTCCTCACAGTGGGAAGCAGAAGTGTGTACAGAGCTGTGGCCACACTGTTGAGGTCAACTTCAGTCTCCATTTCCCCACATGTCACAACATCAGCCATGGCTAGCAGAGGAAGGGTGTTGGGTTGCATTGGTTTTTTTGGGTAAGAGGAATCCTTTGTTCAGTGAAGGGCCAATACATCATTTCTCATCACACCCTGTGTCTTAATTCTCTTTCTGTGCCACGTGCTATAGGAGCAGAAACTCAATAAAACGATTTTATTTGTAAGCCTTGCCTTGTCTGGTGAAATGCCTCCTCTTGTGAAAGCTGCAATGGTGTGTTGTGTGACTTTGGGTGGTTACAGGAGTCACAGAGGCTGCTGTAAGTGTGGTGGTAGCTCACGTGGTACAAGGCACTGCGTGATTTGAAGCAGCCACTCCTCAGGCCACAAGCTCTGCAGTTCTTGTTTGTCCTGGGACAGCCAACACACATCCCCTGGGGAAGTGCTGAGCACCAGGCATGGAAGAAAAACTAGATTTCAAGCACCCACAGTTCATTGAAACAAAAAGATGGTAAAACTGCATTAAGTTCCCAGCACAGAGAGTTTTGCAGACTTGTGCTGAGGGACAGAGCTGAGGATGCCTCTGAGACAGCCCATCCTCTGTGGGAATGTTCCACATCTTATTACAGGGAAGAGTTTGGAACTATCCAAAATAATTGACTTGCAGTGCTGGTTGGTTCTCAAATTGACCACAAGCCCTCTGACCCTTGACCTGAGCTGAACTGAGCCTGGAGGGGTTCATGCCATGAATTGGAAGTGCCTCTCACAGCTCAAAGCACCTGTGAGGCAAAACACACCTAGAAGAAGCCACAGCAAGTCCCAGCTGGGTGTGAGGATGGCACTTGGCAATCACTAATTGCACTAACCTACTCAAATCCTTTTCTTCTTTCATCCTGGCTTCTTGGGGTTTGGTGTTCTCTGTATAATCTCAGTCTTTTATCCATTCTTCTTGTTATCTAGGATTTAGTCAAAACAGACGTGGGGTTTGACACAAAGCTGCTATTTTTAATCCTTGCTTCACACAGATAATCAATTTCCACTCAATACTGGCTGTCACTTGCCTTGCTGGAGAACTGGATCTCATGCTGGTGAGTAACACCCACTCCTGGATGGCTCAAGCCCCCTACACTTCCATTTAAATGCTGAGAATTTGCCCCATCCCTTGGTGAGGGGATAATCAAAGTGGTGTGTGCTTGTCAGGGCAGCCACTCAGGAGATTGGTCACACCGAGGGAAACGAGCTTTACTGTACTAGTGGAGATATTTCCCTTTCATCTAGAGAGGGATTATAACTGTGTGAAGGAACTGAGATTGCCACAAATGCCATCCCAAGATTAGTTAAGTTGCTTTCTTGCTCCTGACGTTCTGTGCCACCCTTTACTGCACGACAGCAACTCCCAGAACAGTTTAAATCACAAGGACCATGGGAGAGTTTGACATCTTGGGACTTGAGCTCCTTTGGAACTCAGGGCAATGACAAACTTCCCTTGCCAGGGGAGGATGCCTCCTGCCCCATCCCATCAGAACCAGGCAGCTGCCCAGGGGCCCGAAGCACTGGTCACTTCTCAAAGTTTGCAAGCAGCCACAAATTAACAACCTACTGTGAGTACAGCAGGCAAAGCAAACACACAGCAGCATCCCCTTTCCTTTTCCTTTCTGTTCCCCCTCTTTCATTTTAGTCTCATAGAACAATGACTGACTGCAGGAAGAGACACTGAAGTGAGTGCTGCCACTTAATGATGGGGACACAGGGAGAGGTGAAACCCCAGGGGTCCGTTGCTCATTATAAGGGGTCAGAGGGCTGAGCAACTGTCCCAGCCAAGTGCTCTCCCACTCATCTGAGAACAAAATAACTTTAGCTATATACATATAACTTGGTGTACTCAGTCCTACACTCATGCCAACCCTGCTGCAGTCTTTAGTCCAAGTATCTTCAGTGCAGACACTTCTGTCTTCACTTAGAGGTTACAAATCAGGCAGCAAATTGCAGCTCGTTGGAGAAAGTACAGCCCCTGCCTCAGAGCCTTATCTCAGGCATCTGCTTGTCCTTCATTCTTTCTATTTGGGTGATTTGCCCTCTTCATGGTCTCTCTAATCTACCAGTCCTGGACTTCTCAGCTTCATTTTGCTAGAGGTTTTCTCCCCCAGGGCTTTGATGGTTCTTCCTGCCATTGAGATTATATCTATCAGTACAGTTGTGCACTTACTTAAATGCCAGGTCAGGGATCTCATTTCTAGTTACAATGCATCATGCAAGGATGACCTGACACTCTGTTTGTCGTTTATAGGAGTCACAGCTCCTAGATGCACAAACCTGACTGCTTCACTCTCTTCCATCTCTGCTTGCACAGCTACTGCCAGGGCAGCAGCCATCCTGCACCAGCTGCAGCTGGTGGGGACCCTGCAGAGGATAAGCTTCCCATTGATGCTTCTCTGCTTTGCAGGTCACTGTCAGAGCTGCCCTTTGGGAGGACACAGCCCCAAGGCAGAATCAACCACAGAAACAAGACTGTCCCCATCTCCTCCACACTCACCCTTTAGGTATTTATCAGCATTGATAAGGGCCCCTCTGTGCTGGTGAAGCAGAAGCAGCAAAGACAGGATTAGCCCAAACATCTGAGGCATTAGGAGGGTTTGGAACACAGTGCAGTTGGATTAATGAGAGTGCCTTCAATGCACATCTCACTGTAGCCTGTTGATGTCTGGAGTCCAACCATGGCTAACGAAATGTACCAACTGTTTTTTCTCTTCAACATATCAGGTCACACAATGGGTGCTGTGAAGGTGGAATCACAAAGGTATTTGCCCAGCTGAGACAGCATGTGCTTTTCATTTCATTTGGATTAGGTTCTATTTGAAGCTGGGTTGGTTTTTTTCTTAAATACTAATCAAGCCTAGAGAGGGAGCAGCAGCATTTATTTATGCCAGTTCTAACTAATAGTAGGATGTTGTTTACTCTCCCAGTTAATATGATAATTGGAAACAGCTCAAAAATCATTCAGAGCTTCTTGCCAGAAAAAAAAAAGGAGCTGATCTGGATCCTTTGGCAGCATCAAGGTGCCATCTGTGTGCACAAGTGACATGCATCGCTGTGCACCTTCACTGCAAGCAGACACTGAGGTGCTGGAGTGTGGCCAGAGATGGGCAACGAAGCTGGTGAGGAGTCTGGAGCACAAGGTGAGCAGCTGAGGGACCTGGGGGTGTTGAGCCTGGAGAAGAGGAGGCTGAGGGGAGACAGGAGCACTCTCTGACACTCCCTCACAGGAGGCTGCAGGGAGCTGGAGGTCGGTCTCATCACACATCTAACAAGTGATGGGACAAGGGGAAACAGCCTCAAGTTGCCCCAGGGGAGGTTGAGGCTGGAGCTGAGGCAGAACTGTTTCCCTGAGAGGGGTGTCAGCCCCTGTGCCAGGCTGCCCAGGGAGCTGGGGCAGTGCCCAGCCCTGGAGGGATCCCAAAGCCACACCGGTGAGGTGCTGAGGGGTCAGTGGTGCTGGGCAGGGTGAGGGCAGCGCTGGGGCTGCAGCAGCTCCGGGGGCTTTTCCACCCAAAACCATTCTCTGCTTGTGTCCTGGGTTTGGCGGGGAAGGGGTTAACGGCCGCCCGGTGTCGCAAGGGGGCGTGGCCAGGCTTATCAGCGCGTGTGACGTCACGCAGCAGATAAGGGCAGCTGCGGGGGGTGAGCGGGGTGCGGGAGCTGCGGGCGCGGGGCGGGCAGCGCTCGCTCCCTCCGAGCCGCGGCTGTCGGCGGAGCTGCTCCTTCTCTGGCTTCTCCTGTTCAGTTGTCCTCAGCTCGGCTCACACCGCTCTCCGCCTTCCTCCTGCTTCTCCTGCCGCGGTGGGGACGGGGCGGTAGCTGTGGGTTGGTCATTGTGGATGGGTTCACACCCCGCTTCGCAGCTCTGCGGTGGCTCAGAGGGAGCAAACTGTGAGCAAAGCCGATGTCCTCACTCATCCCTGTGTGCACACAGAGGAGGAGGTTACCCTGATTGTCCCAAGGGAGAGAAAAGCTTTATGAATTAGTTACATCCAGTTTTAGGAACAGGAATTGTGCTCAAACTAACTTCAAACTATTTCAGCAAGCTCAGCACTGCTCAGCCTGGACTGTGTGTGGCACAGAGCTGCCAGACAGCAGCATCCTCCTGCCTCTGCCCCCAGAGCATCCTGTGCAGCAGCCAGAGCTTTGCCTTTCTGCTGCTAAGTGTGCAGCAAGAAACCTCAGCACCTCCCATGGTGGAGAGGGTCTGTAGGCAGAGCTTCATTTCCCCCAAAGAGCAACGATTCACACTCTTTGTGCCCAAAACCAGAGATTGCTTCTGTGTTCATCTCCAGCAGCAACATTTGCCAACACAAAGGTCTCCAGGAGCCTGGACCCTCATCCTGATTAGCAATAAAACTTGACAAGGCTCTTTTTATTGCAGAAAGCAATACTAGAAACATCAATAAACACTAGAAACATGAAGGAAATGCTGGTTCCCCACTTGTCCCTAGTCTCTCCTGGCTGCAGAGTGTCTGCTTATTCCCTGTATTAAGCTTTCATGGGGGCAATTACTCAATTCCTGGCACACCTCAAATATCCTGGCTACACAAGGAAGGAGGAAGGAAAAATAATGCTGAATCTGTAGCCTAAAGTGCCAGTCCTTGGATTGAGCTGCAGGCAAACACTGAGATGTGAAGCTTAAAGAGAATTCACTCACTTCCTCAGCTCAAGATGAACTGACCTAGCAAAAACGAGCACCATGGCAAGGGGTAAGCAGTACCTGCTGCAAGGTGCTGTCCTGGACTCTCAGCAAGCTCATGCTGTATAGTGCCAGCTTCACTGGTTTCATGGCAAGGAAAAATGGCTTTCCTGGAAAGCACCAATTCCAACAGGCATTGCAGCTCATTGCACTAAGAAATGGACAGTAAAGACAGACTTTGCAGCTGAGTGCAGCCAGGCAAGGGGATTTCTTGGACAGGACTATGATAAAGAATTGTTTTCTGGTGATGGGACTTCTGGATTATATTTTATTGACCTGGAATGTTTGCATTTCCTCAAGGTGAACAGTTATGGCATCACTTGTCAGTGCCAGAAGCTCTAAAAAGCTGTTTCTGCCCCAGCAGCATCAGATGACTGAGAGACACCAGATGAGATTCTATCAGAGATGTGGCTGTGAGTATTGCAGCTCTCAGATCTGCCTGTCCCTTCAGCATCTTGGGAGCCCTGTGCTGGCCTCTCTCCAGCAGTTCCCTGCCTCTCTTGACCTGGGGAGCCCAGAACTGGATGCACTGCTCCAGTTGATCACCAGGTCAAAAACATGTTTCTGCAATGCTGCAAAACCCTATAACGTGAATCTTGTCTGGTGTGCAGCTCTCAGAAGGATTAAGCTGCCCTTTGCATAAATGTTAATGACAGATGTTAACACACCCTTTTATCCTGAGAACACATGAAAAACTGCTGCTTTTAGGGTCTCATTTCACCCCTCAGGGCCATGGACTCTATTATCTGTATCACCACATCATTTCTTTTTAAAAGGCTGCATTTTCCTTGAAGACCAATAAAATGCTGCTGTCAGAACCCAGGAGATGGATTAAAACATGTCTTTGGTAATGAAGTGCTAAAGGTTCCTCAGAACCCTTTCCTCTCATACACTCATCAGCCACTGTAATGCAGGAAAGGAGGAGGAAGAGCTTTAAAGCAGAATTGCAGGAGTCTCCAGGTCTTTCCTGGTGGTTTCCAGAGCAGAAGAAGGGTTTGGTCAGTGATATGCCAAAGCCTGGGAGACAGGCCTTGGATAGTAGTTGGGTTCCAGATGGATCCTGCATAATGGTACTTGCTACATCTTTACAGACAACAGTTTCTTCACTGATGGTAGTTGCATTAATGAAATGTGTGTGATTATTCAAGGCTGGGAAACCAGGTGGTCAGCCTTAGTTGAAAGGATATGAAGAAAAAAACCCTAGGAGATAAGGAAAACCCCCTTGGTTCCTCCTGAAGCTTTGGCCAAGCTTCAGGTGGTCTCTTACTGGAGGATGATAGTCTGCTGGTGAAGTTCTTTATTGTTTCTTCAATCATATGAAAAGCTGGACCCTCTTGTAGCAACTTTGGAGACCTCTTCTACGAGTGGACCCGCTGTGTAGGAGCTCCAAAATGCTGGGACAGGCTCTCCAAGTGCTCACAGCACCCAGGGCTCCCCAGTGACTGCAGGTCTGGATGATGGTAAAGTATTAGAGCAATGGGTGATGGATCTGTCTCAACCACTGTTGCCCTGTAGGGATGATGAGGTGCAATCACCTTGCTTATGCTTTTTGCTGCTTTACAGTGTCAGAAGCTCATTGTTGTAACTGAATGCCTTATCTCATTTTCTGTAACCTTTTTTAAGTGGTGAGTAAAGCAAGATGAATGTTTTCCTTGGGACCTGTGTCCTTTCTGCTGCCACTTGTCACTGGGCAACACAATTGCTGTCCCAGACAGGATTTGGATTGAACATCACTCAGGGGTTAAGCCCAGCCGCCCCCAGCCACCCAGAACTAGCTGAGGTTGGTTGGAAAGCAAGGGGGTTTAACCTCTGCCAAAGTGATACAAAACAGGGTCTGAAATGCTGCTTCTCCAATTGAAACAAAGAAGTGTGGTTTTGTTGGAGGGACCTGGATGGGAAGGACCCTCCCTGACAGTTGGATGGGCCAAGGTCAGAGGTCTGTGCCAACCATGGCAGGGGTTTTAACACTATATGTGTTAAAATGCATCCCAAAATTACCCCTTGACCAAGGAAAAGAGATTGCAAATGTGGGAAGGTGGGGATGGATTCTGTTAAGGGCACATCAGAAGCAGCACCAACAGAAAAAGCAGCTGCATTGCCAGCAGGTAAAACACACTGAGCACTGTGCAGATCAGAGGACATCACACAGCTGTGCTCTTAACCAGTTATAGAGCAATCCAGTTGTGCTCTCTTTTCATTTTCCCACTTTACTGTGGGACAGGGGGGGAAATAAGACCTTGGAGCCATCCCTCACAGACTGGTGTCAGGGCTGTCAGGCCTTTGCTTTGGAAAGCGTCCCAGCTCCAGGAACTGAGCTGCACACCTCAGAGCTGCCTCCTCTGAGGCTGCACCAAATGCCAGGATGGCTGCAGCACAAAAAAACACCCAAACCCTAGGAAAAAAACCCTTAAAAGTCTTGTATTTTAAGTACTGGGTGTGCTTATATTTTAAGGACTAGGCTCAGGTAGAAGTGCCAGAGCTTTCTGGAGAGGTAAGTGCAGAGTGGTGAAATCACAGCATCTCCACCACAAAGATTGAATCAGGTTTAAACTTCAGTATTTTCAGTCATCTTGGAACTACTGATTGCTGCAGGTTCCAGTTTCATCAGGGCTCTTCCACACTGTGAGCAGGAGGAAAGTCTTTTGCCCAGTAACCAATGGCCTAAGGCAGATGTGCAAAGAAGAAACTCAAATGGAAAGAATCATTTTTCTAATTTAATAGAAAGAACCAAAACAAACTGTTTCTTTTTTTTCCAAACAATGCTTTTCAACTGATCTAATACAACTTCTACAGCACATTCCAGAGCACTTAACAAGAAATATTTACAGGCAGCTAATGTATTAAATAACCAGGTAAAAAAAGAAAAGCAAACCAAACCCTTTAATCACACACCAGCAAAAACCACAGGAACAGAACAATTAGAAACAGTAACCTTTATCTTGTGTTAAAAAAAAGAACCCAATATGATTATTCAGATAATACAATACCACAGAAACAGCACTTTGGGGAAGAACCCTATGAAAAGATGAGCCAAGGTTTACTATGTGCAAAAAAGAAGCAGGGCAGTTACTGGAAGCGAGAAAGAATCAAAGAATGGCATGAGTTTAAGCCTTCCATGAGCATGTTTACATGTAGAACAGGCTTTCCACTGCACAAAGCTTTTGTAGGCTTATTTATACATGTTTCATGGTGTTCTGAAGCTAAGAAATACCCTTGTTTGCAGGCCAGCAGCAGACATGCACTCCTGGATCTTAACTGGAGCTCGCTCTAGAGTGAATGCTGAGAAGATTGTAGTACCTTTCCTTGTAGGAGTTCAATACATTCTAAAGGCAGCAGCCTGGAGCTGTGAGATCACTCCATAGAAAAGGCCAAAACTGCATTTCATACATTTAACAGCTCACTGATAACAAAGGTACCCAAATGAAGTGCCATTTCTGGAGACTTGATTCGATTCTGATAGGTTAGAAAGTGTACAAAGTGGGATCCCTGGAAGCAAACACAGGGGCTAGAGGGAAGGTACCACACACAGACACACACTTGGAGGAAACAAAAGCAAGAGCCAATGCACAGGTTCAGCCTGAAATATGGCCATGTGAAGTGTGGCATATACATCTGTGTGTGTTTGTTTAAAAAAGCACCTCCCTTATTTACTCCAACAGCAACTCCTTATAAAAATATGGGAACTTTCCTCAGTTTTCAACTAAAATGTCACAGGAGTTGTCAGCAACTCCATCACACCTGGGTTTTCAACCTAGGCTTGGTGAGAGGCACACACCTGCCCTATGGAGTCCCTGTCCCAAGGGATTCCTGGTGTGCTGACAGGCAACAAAGCACTTTTATTGCTTTTTCTAAGGGAGAGAGGAAGAAAACCAAGAAACAGCCAACTTCCAGCACAACAGAACCATCAACTTGGGCTGATTTTTGGGACTTCTGTTCCAGTGGCTTGTTTCATGGTTATGAAACATGGCAGTGATCAGTGTGAAGTGTGTTGCCACAGTCAAACATCACAAGTAAGAGCAACAGGGACATTCCACACAAACCCAAGCTCTCCACATGTAACAGAACATTTCTAGTGTCAAATGTTTGGGGATCATCTTTTTTTTGGAGAGTAATTCTACCACTTTATGTTGCAGATCACTTAATTCCAGGGCACAAGTAAAAGACCTGACCCTATTGAGTTGGTTCAGTTATCACTGATCACTAGTTATATGGCAGGACACCTGCTGAGGTAAGGGAGAAGCCCACTGTCACTGTACAGTCTGCACTCAGTCCAAAGCAAGCTGCATGTTACCTATTTGGATTCACTTAAGGTCATTTTGAACACAAACTGAGCCACAAATGGTCTTTTATCAACAAGTGTCTTAAAGGAGAGGTTCTAGTTACATCAAGGGCCACTCTGTGCCTGCTGTCACCTTGGAACACCACAGTCATGCAGAGGAAGGAGCAGTGTCCCCATCACACCTTTCATCTGCTACAGGTTTTATTGATGTGTTGCTCCAATGCCCTGGTGAAACCCACTGGCACTTGCACACATTGCACAGGCAGCACCTGGCAGAGAGAAGATGCTCAGAGCAACCTGAAAGGGGAGGGAGGCCTGTTTATACAACCCCTCCCCTTGAGTCACTCTCAAACAAGTGGCACTGAAAAGTTGTGTTGACTGAGCAAAGCCTCACCCAGTTGTAGGATGAGCTGCAGTTTACAGAGGCTCAGGAAATGAATTTGCTGGTATTTTAGTTTTCAAAGTAGCCAAGTTCTATCATTGAACTACAGTGGGAGTTCCAAAATGAAACAGAGAGGGGGAAATGTTGTTTTGGTTTCTTTAACTAGCAAAGAAATGCTTAAGGTTTCTTGCACACAAGTCAAAGTGCCACATGGTTCTACTGAGCTCAGTGGGTTATGTGCTGGAACTCTCATCAAAGTCAAAGCTTAGCAGCACTTGTGGGTTGCAGGTGAAGCAGTGCAACACAGGCTACCTCACTGGCCCACACATTTTTCTACCTTCTCATAGGGAATGAACCAGAGAGACTCTCAACACTGACACATCTGCTCTGGGGGCTGGGTGGAGCACACATGGTGCAGTTCTCACAGCAGTCAAGCAGCACGTGCTACCCCTGAGCCCCAGCTTTGCAGCATGGTCCTTCCCCCACTCCTGACCCAGGCTGAGGATGGAGATATGCTCACCCTCTGCTCCAGTTCAGGCACTGGGCAGCTGCAGTACTTGAATCCACAACTGCTGCCTTAACAAAGCAGTTGAGGCCTGAAGGGACAGAACCTGGAGGGAAGTGCCAGACAGAAGAGTGACCCCAAGTGAAGAGAATTCACAAAAAAATCTTATTTTTCATGATAATTTTAATAACATTCCTTTGCAAAATGAAGCTGAGAAACTAGAAATGCAGAAATAGGCAATACAGAGCCATTAAATGATCCCTTGTTACGTTTAGTGTCCTACTCACACACGTCAGCCTTGCTCTGGGCAAAGGGCTTTGCTATTTGTCAACGTCACGCTGAAGTTGAATTACTTCTCCTTTCACATACAAACTGGGAAAAAGAAATTTCAACTGGCACTATGTCAATAAAGAAAAAAGCAAAAAGCCCAGCTTGGGGTTGAAGTGTAACATTTGCAGCAGCTGAAGTCACAAACACCTTCAGCCCCTCCATTTCTTGCCAGAGGCACAGGCACAAGGTGCACACGCTTTGCTCTCAGAAAAAAGGAACTCAAATCTTCAGTGATCTGCATAAAAATCGCCAAGAGCACCTCTGCATTTGATACATTGTGCTAAAACATTCCTCTTTACCATTCTGGTGAAGTGTGTACCCTGTCAGAGGGATTGCTCATGCTGAGTAGACCAAAAGCCCAGTGATTTACCACAGAATTTGCTGCGTTCACAACAAAACCTCCCAGCAAACATCCAGCCTGGCACCTTGTCCTCATCCAATTACTCCATTTCTTCTAACACCATCTTACTTGATGATCTAAATGAAGGGGAGAAAATACATTTATTATTTCTAGTATTGATTTCTGTCAGGAAAGGAAACAACTGTTCAAACTCCTCTGGGATGATCTCATTTCTAACCAGAACTGCTGGAAGGAAGGCAGTGTGCAAAGGGAGGGGGAAAGGCACTGCAGAGATGCCTGCCACAGGGAAATTGTTCTTAATACCTGACCAGAGACCACTCAAAGCCAAATCCTGGTCTGTGCAAGTGCTTTGTTCAATGGATGGACAAGCAACCCAAATCTCAACAGTTTTATTCCAATCTTTATAGACATTTTGCTCACAAGCTGCTTCTGAAGAAAAGTTCTGAGTAGTACTCTAATAAAAATAAGACAGAACCTCAAAATGAATGCAATGTTAGAAATAGCATATATTACAAATCTTCTCTTGATAGGAACAATCAATAAGAATACATATTAGCTTAAAAACAGTTCAGCAAATGTTGCTGAGCTGCAAGAAATCTCGATTCATTATTTACAAATAAGACAAAGTGAATACAGGAAATTTTACACATTTGGTAGTTAATAGGTTATTGTTTGCCAAGTGGTCTGTTAGAAACTGATATTTAGGAAGACTGGAAAAACACCCCAACCAGTTATTACCTCTTCAGTCTATATTTGAAGTACAGAAAGTCAGACAATGAATACTGGAGATAACATTCAGCCTCATTGGGGGGGTTTGGGGACAGATGACACGATGCTAAGACTTCTGCCATTAAAGTGTTCTGTGTACAGGATTGGTAATAACCACACCTAACCCTACTGAAAAGAGGTCAGCCTTTCATCTCTCAAGAACTCACACTCCTGCACTTGCCAGTTCAGAACAGTTTAATGATTTTTGGGGCTTGCTTTCTTTTTTTCCCCCTTTTGCTATACAGAAAACACAGGAAAGAAAAGATTTGGGCAACTGGATCAAGACAGGAGATGAGTTATTCACCACACTGCTGAAATGAGATGGTAAAAGCAATGACCAACACACACTTAAGATCACACCAAGAGGGGATTTCAGAACATTGCTCACAGTTTGCACTGCAGTCCAGCAGGAAGGCAACAGACAGCAACTGCACTGCTCCAGCCCTGTGGAACCATTCGCTAAGCAGCCTCTGTACACGGAGCATCGAATGTGCCTCTCTCCAACATTCATCCACCTCTGCCTGTGAGGCCAGGATGAGTGTATCCCCTCCATCAGGAAAAGAAAGGATATAGCAAATAATCAAGGAGAAAAAGAAAAACCACCAAAAAGTTACGACACAGTTTATTTTCCCCTTTTGATGAGAATGTTTTTCTGTACAAGTGGGTTTTTTTTGTAATCTAATACTGTTTAAAAAGCTATCAGCTTCTTCAGGATGGCCACTGTAGGCATGATAATATTCCAGGAACACTTAAATTAACAGTTTTTGTACAATAAATTTTAGGTCCATAGCATTAGATTACTTTATATGCACTGGTCTCTCATCTGATTTTAGGCGTTTTCTACGTGGTTGTATAAAATCTTCATCGGAGTCCTCAGTTATTTCCCCATCATCCTCTTCCTGCTCGAATTCAGGCAAAGGCTGGAAGGTCCTGTCTGGGTAGATCTCTGTAAGTTTATCTTCAAAGTATAATGCAACTGCCTTCCCTGCCTGTGCTACTTCTGAATCAGCCTGTAAACAAAAGAAGACAGGAATAGTCACCCGTTGGAAATGCACATCCCTTCGCCAAGTGTGCATGGTCTGAAACGCTTACCTTCAAATTAATCTCTTGTGTTTCTGCATAAACTTGAACAACTTTCATCATCTAAAAAGGATACCAGAGTCAAAAAAAGGGAAATTATAATCCTTCCTAAAGTTATGAGATTGCATAGGATTGGATGACTAAAGTCAGCCACAACAACAAAACAAGTTTGTTATGGGCTACACCTCGTTAGTTCTCACACTTAGCTGAAGCAGGTTTTAAACAGTCTTAGGAGGGTGACATCAGGTAAATAAACCTTGAACAAAACACACAACTTTTGTACAAATAAGTGTCTCCCAGTCACTTTCAAAAGTGCTCTCATCACTGCTTGCTTTGTTATCTATTCCTGGGGAAAGGTCTCACTTAGGACAGCCACGAGAAAACTTTCTGGGGGGTTCTTACCCCGCTTTGATTTCTATTTTTCAGAAGCACATGGCTTAGAGGCACCAGACATGATGTTATTAAGAGCAGACTCATCTTTTGCCATGAGCCACATTTCAAACACTAACTCTGAAACACCTTTATTTAACTAAAAAACCACCCCCCCCAAAAAAACCCCCAAAACAGATCCATCAGTCCTTGCTCTCGTTTCACTCTTGTCCCTAAGAGCTGCAGCGTGTTTTCCTCTACATTAATGCTTCATTAACTCCCTTGATTGAGAAGTTCACACAATTGCAACTTCTTCCATAGTGCTCATTAACCTCCACCTAATACAGACACATAAGGGAGTGAGGAGTGTCAAAGTCCCAAACGCTTGTGAGCACTGACAGCATCACATCATTAACTGTGACTTTTCCTACTGCACTTGTGAGACACTTGAGCTTTTAACTGCAGGTTTGTGTACTTCCTTCAGCTTACTTCACAGAGCCAGAAATGCAGCCCAAACGCTGCAAAACTCAGATGATGTTTTATAGAAGAATACTGGCTGGTTTATGCTTTCCTAAGGGCAGAAGGTGGCCATTCCCTGCTTCCTCCCAGGGCTTTTTGTCAGCCTTGCTTGGAGGCACCTCAGAAATGAGGATAACCTTTTTATCTCAGCTCCTACTCTGTTTCAGCATCATTTTTTTGCAGAGTATTTTTTCCCAGCAACACCACTTAGGTAATTTCTCTCTCCCAAGTCAAGTTTCACATGCAAGGTGCAAGTATTTCATTATCAGGTGGGCTCACTGCAAAATAAGTCAGCTTTTCACATTGATCAAAAATATGACTCCCTGTTATCTACTGAAAACTGACTTTTGTGAGAGCTCAAATACCCACAAGTAGAAGCACTGAACTTAACACAATTCTTTTCTAGATTCAGCCTGCAGGAAGTACTAGAACCACTAGAATATTCTTCAGAAAGGTATTTTTCCTCAGTAGAGGAAGTTTCCTACACAGAGGTCTACCATGTTTCATGAGCATAAGAAGATCTGTAGAGCTCAAAACAGCTTTAAGGGCTGCTTGATTATTACCACACTCCCTAAGCACTCCTAAAGTAATAAGGTCACCCTGCTCCTCAGTCATGTATCCATCCCAGTGAATGCACTTGAAAAGTTGCCTCTGTTAAAGCCTGATCTCCTTTTGTAGCCAAACCTGAGATGTAGCCTTTGTTTGGTTTGGTTTTTAAGTGTCTGATTCAGCATCTGCTCCATAAGCAGAAGTTACAAGTGGAAGCAGAGCCTTTAAATGGAGAAGCTACAGAACCATGTGGAAATCAAGCTTCATCTAAAGCAATGGATCCAGATTGGAAGTTAACATACTTCATTAAACCTTTCACAGTTCTTGAAGATCAACCGGACGTCTGCCACAAAATCCTCAGGAGTCTGGTAGTGTTGGGAATGCTTCTTCTGCAGTTTCTTTTTCACTGTAGATAAATCCATTGGTTTCTTTATAATTTTATAGTAGTTTGGTATCTGTAAAAGAAACCCAAACAGTCATTTATCACTCCAGAGACTACAGAGTTCACAGAAGCAGCTGAATTTCTTCACTCATCAAAACATCCATCAGCTAATCTCATCATGCACTGTATGAATGCTCCACAAGTGAGAAGAGTTTCCTCTCCTCAAGCTGTTTAAGAAGTTTGTTCTAACCTTCAGTGTCTATCCTAGCAATGCCATGTACAGATCCACTCTCCACAGAAACACATCATTATAGTTACTTCTTATACAGCTGAGAACAGAGCAATCAAAGCTGTTTCTTTCCTCTTTTCATTTAAAAGATTGGCCAAAAAAAACAAAGGGGAACAACTCTCAAAGTAATTTGAACTTCAGGGGTTTGAGATTCAAGTAGAGCCTCTGCATGGAGAAACTACAGAACCAGTTTCTGTCTCAGAATCATTAAATCCTGGACAACTGCCTTAACTTTCAGGCTCACCAAGGGGGACACGCTTTGGGTAAAAGCAGTCAGTCTCTTCCCAAACTCAACTCTTGGCTTACAGATGTTATGCCAGAAAATAAACCACAAACTAATTTTCAGGAGACTCACCGAGGCTGGGACTGGCTCTTGAAATTCAATGCTCAGCTCATGACAATACAGGTAAAGCAGGAGACGTTCACATTTCTTACAAAGAAATAAACAGCTTCACATTAATATCCTTCATTTATCCTCAGCCCTGAAAGTTCAAACCTCCCTATTTTAAACAGGTCTGGACTTCAGCAGCTCAGTATCATAAAATTTAAATGCAATCCCCACAAGCTTCATTATAAAACATAAAGCTCTGAGGAGGACATTGTTGAGAGGGTAGAACACCACCTCACTGTTCACACAGCAGAACCATACTCCCCTTTGGCACCCACCTTCCTAAACCAAAGCCTGGGGATGAAATCAGACCTGAAGAGGGATATTCTATTTGAAAAGAATAAAAAGAAAGCCAAAAAAACCCAACAAACTAACCACACAATGAACAAAACCCCCAACACAAGCTACAACCAAACTTCTGCCCACCCACAACTCCATGTTAACAGGAAAGGACTGACTTGCAATGTGCAACCAAAGTCAGTGTTTCCAGGACTTTTCCTATCAATTTCCTGCTGAAATACGTTTCTTTCCTTTGCTTCTAATTTGTTTGGAAGAAGTTTGCTTTAATAATACTTTCTTTTTGCACAGGCTGATTAATAAAAGGTAAAAATCACTCTGTCAAGGTCATTACACCTTCCCTAAGAATGGACCTAAATACTTCCAGCACCTCTCCCAGCATGAGCTTCACACATCAAACCTACATACCTATTTTATGAAGGTTATATCAATGTTAAATGCAAAGAGCTTCTAATTAAGAACACTGAAGAGATTAATGCATGTTAAAGGATGCATTTAAATATAGAATAAAGTGTTTACATGCAAGTTTTAGCTATTAGATGATTACATCCCCAATGTAATGGAGCGCTCCCACATAGTCACCAACACCTGGATACACGGTCACAGCAAGAAGAATCTCATTACTCACTTCATTTTAGGTTGGGTTTTTTTCCTGTCAGGGCCACAACTATATTTAATTAGCTGCAGCCATAGAAAAAAAACACCTTCAAGAGACAGGGGGGGAGAGCTGATGTGAGAAAGCACTTTTCTTCTAGGATTCCTACAGATTTGAGACATACCCTTTGGTCCACAGGACTCAGGCCTTGTGCCGTTTTCCCTTTCTTGCTGTGTTGTGAATTGTCACAATCATATTCTACTTCTGGTTTGCTCAGATCTCTGCAGAATGTACATATCCACTCTCCACTAAACAGAAATAAACACAATTATTCCAGATATCCAGGAACAAAAGTCTCATCAGTGATGACTACAAAGACTTTTTTTCATTAGCTCTCAGATTAAAGACTTGGATATCCAAAGATAAGGAATAACTCTTAATGCTGAAGATAATTCTGTCAGTCAAGGCCATTTTCCCTGCTCTCACATTCCTTTTCCAAGAATGTTCCCATCTTTTACACCACCTTTCTCACCATGACTTTGAAATGTACTTTACACAACTGAATGACACTTGGAGAGACCACGTGTTCATCAGCTGAACACTGACCAGTGGCACACCAAATGACTGAGGCAGGCCTCTGAAATGTCACATTTTTTACTGACAAGAAACCATCCCAAACTAGCTGAGGCTGAGAATGAAACACCAATTTTTGTACTGAAATCTACCATATGAACAGGACCTGAGAGCTGCTCCCAGCAACCACGCCGCTGTTTCGGGTACCTTGGAAAGCTGAGGAGTGTTGGTACGTGACAAGTCAGGTGAAACACCTTTGGGCACTTTTCACAACATAACAGGTCCCCTCCATTTTGGCAAACAGCACACCAGTCTTCATTTGGATCATCATCTTTGTTATTGCCTTCTCCTCCAATTCTAGCTGATCGGTGCATGAGGCTCCTCACTGGGGATTTGCCATTTACGAGGCTGTGTCCAGACTGTTTGCAGCTTTCACTTAAATCTGCTGGCTCGGTTTTTACATGGTTTTCAAGGCTTCCTAAAGCTTCTAATTCACTCTCCAGATGCAAATTAGTTGACAGTGGTGGTGTCAAGCTGCTCTCAGGACTGCTAAGCTGAAATGAAAGTAGCATGAGTAAGTCAATTTTACAACAGCATCTTTCTTCACGTGCTGGAGGTCAAAAATCATCCACTATTCAAAAGTACTACACTCAGTTCCCAAAATACCTTTATCAATCCTTATGAAAGACCTGAGTTGTGTACACTATTGAAAACTACCTTTTCCCAAGTCCATCATTTCAAGAACAGACTCATTTCTACTGATATATAACACGAGGAACAAACTTTCAAGCCAAACACACTGACAAATTGGTAAAATTATAGCTTGCCATTAGGAAAAAGGTGCTCAAATCTATCACCTTGCTCCCAGTACACAAGCCTATCAAATCAAGCAGAGCTGAAAAATATTCTCCTGCATAAAGATCTTATTCATGCTCTGGCATTAGAACTTCTGACTGATTGGAAGGTTTCTCAGTGTAATTGTATACATGAGCGTTCAGCACTGCTAAAGATGGGCAACTTACAGCTTTTGTTGGTCTGGAATTAAAAGCAGCAAACATAATGCACTGCTGGGGATAGTTCATTTTAACAGATTTACACAACAGATGATCCTGTGTCTGGCAGAGCACAGTATTAAAGTTTATAATAAAGTCCTCAATGTGGACCAAGGAAACATTAAAGCCTGTTTTCTAACAGACTGCAGTCAACACTCAACTACCTATAAGGCATAAAACTCACAAGGTCTGGGTGTGTTCTGTATCCACAGCAACAGGTCAAGTCCTGGCCAAATCAAGAAGGGAAATGTCTGCCATCATTTAATGTCTATTTGTTCAATATTCTGTGATTAACCATTCTATGATTATACAGAGATAAACCAGCCCCATTGCCACAAACCTATGTCACAAAGCCCCAGTGATTAGCAGTCTTAGCTGTACTACAAAGACAGCTCAACATTCAAGCTGGACCACATTTAAAAGCTCAGGCATACTGCCAGGGAGCAAAATACCTCTCAGTCTTCAGGGCTGGTGCCAGAATATGAAGCTTAAGAGTAAAATTGTTTAATTATTTACAAATTCTTTAAACACGCTGCTGGGAAAGTCACAACACACAGCTGCACAAACTGACTTTACCATGCAAGCACTCCTCCTGCCATCTTCAGTCTTCTCCTGTTTTACTGCTCCTGAGAAACTGCATATCTCTTCCTCTGTCCCTGGCTCTTGCTTGACTTTCACTTGGTCAGACTTGAAGTTAATGCTAGTTTTCTCAGCAGTTCTGCCCGAGGAGCCACAGCTAGAAAGACACCAGCATATAAATCAAAGGAAAAGTCATCAGAGGAAAGAAATTTAAGTGACTGCTTCCTGGATGATTTCAAAGGCAAAGCATATCAGAACACTTACAAGATAGCTCAAGTTCACAAGACAGCAGAGAATCATAGTCAAGAAAGAGAAACAAAATCTTCATGTAAGCATTCTTGCATCACTGGGTCACATTATATCAAAGGCCTGTTGACCCACAGACAATTCATTTTTTGAATGCTTCCTGTGTGATTTTTCAGCCTGGCAGTGTTAATGTAACATACCTTCCTCTGCTGCCTGTGCTGGAGGTACTAGGTGGCCTCACAGGAGTGTGGGAGTTGGATAAACCTGCAAAAAAGCAGCACAGAAGTTGACTTGGTACAAATGTACATTCTACATTAAAGGAGATGAAAAGTGTTGAGTAACATCAGAAGTGCTGTTAGAATATCCTAATGTAATAGTTCACAAGTCAGCTGCCATCCCAGTCAATGGATCACAACAAAGGTGTAGCAGTCCTCATCAACAAAAATGTTAGGAGTCCTAATAACTTTCACCCAATCCAACCAGTGCTGGAGCCCTCAGTCTAGTAAGACCTCAGATTTTATCAGCCGACATCCATTCATAACGTCAAGAAAAGCAGACTCTGTACATTTTGCACACATTTGAGCAGCATAAATTCAACTGCTACAACCACTGATTCACAGAATCTTAGAATAATCTAGAGAAGAACAAGAGAAACACACACCAAATGACTGAAAGCAGCTTCTTACTAATAGAAATGGACCTTTTCAATGTTTAAATAACTCAGCATTAGGTGCTGGTGACTGAATTTGCTCACATGCATAATGGAAGCTCTGCCATCAACTGGATACAGTTAGAATTGCCTTGCTGAAATGACTGTTGGGTTAAGGTATCTCACTTCCCAAATCTCAGAATGGTTTAGGCAGTCATTGTTTGAGGACAATAACTATGTCCTCTGATAAACAGAAGAAAAGGGATTGTGGTAACCTAGGACAACAGTGTAGCCCATGCATGCATCTGAACAGTGCAGGAGTGTGCTGGCAGTTTGTTACTATGAAGATATTTCTAAAGAAGAGGAAAATACGAATTCTTCTGGAAATTTACTTCTGAGCAAAACACATTCCAAACCAAATTTCACTTCCCTTTTGGCAGCAAATGGGAGGTAAGTATTTTCAGCTGAAATACCAGAAATATCCATCACTTTCTAGAATCAAACACCCATCACATTTACCTGATGACCCTGGAGATAGCGCTGAAGGTCCTGGGGAAGGATTCATGGTACTGGTAGGTTGTGGGGGTAGGTGGCTGCCTGTAATGTATCTGCTTAGAAGGTTATCTAAACTATTTGAACCAGCATCTTCAAGCTAAGAAACAAAAACAAAAGCCTGAATCAGAGAGGCCCAATTGAAGTTTCTTAACAGTTCCATATCTTTCAACTGTGATCAGTATCTTTACTGGAATTGTTCACTATCCCTTCAAGGACTCTGGAAATCAGCAAACAAACATTTTCATCAGTTTTATAAAGAGATCAGCCTTTCAAAACAGAAACTCACAAGTGAAACTTTTCAAAAGCTCCTAAATATCTGAATTCTTCCAGGATGGTCACAAGCTGCACTTCAGGTCACCCTAAACTTTCTGGTTCCCAGATGTTCAGGGTGTCATATTAATGATATCACTCATATGAACTGCCAGGCTAACAGTGTTGCAAGAGTTATTCCACAATTAAGGTATTAAGGGAAAGCACAAACTTGTGTTTCCTTGGCATGATGTGAAATCTCCCTCCCATTCACTTGTTACATATATTTTAGTATCTATTAAAGCCAAGGATATTTTAACTGCTTAAAGCCATTAGGTGCAAGACAACATAACTGTAAATGAAGTGTTTGAAACACCTTGTATTCAAAGTGGGATTTTATGACCATTCAAGTAACCTGAAAGACTATCAGCTTCCTATCCAGCTCTAGAAAAGAGCATCTTAACAGAATCCTGCCTTCTCAGTGCACCTAGAAGTTGCATGTTTATGCTTTAGACCACCCTACTAACAACTATTTCTAACTTGGTGTATCATGAACTTTAGGCAGATACAGCTGAAGCTGTTATGACCAGTTATACTTGTGTTTTGCTCTAATGACCAAACAAAGCTTCACCACTGTGGATAAATCACATTCAGAAATGTGATCCTTTCCCCCCACCCCCCCACTACTCTGAAGTCAGCAAGTTACCTGCAGTCTCATGAGAAAATTGAACATACAATCCCTAAAACATAACACTCTATGGATTATAGATTTGCTACTGGTATTATTTCATCTGCTTGGATAGAATTTAGGTTTAGTTTCCAAGGTGGTGGTTGCCTGTATCATGACTGAATCCCCTGGGCTTTATACGGGCATTTCAATCCTGTTCCCAAGACAAAGCCATCACCCTCTGCTCCTCAGACTCCCAGTCACTCCTGTAGAAAACATATTACTTTTACTTTGTGTGCCTCCATTCACACATTAAATTATGCTTCTGATCTCTCCAAATGAGCTTGACTTCATCAAAATTTGCCTCAGCTTGTGTGCAGCACTATCCACTGCCTCTCTGGGCAAAGAACACAGAGCAGACTCTGCAGTTCCCAATCAGTGTTAACAGACTGCAGATGAAATGAAAACTGCAGAAGCAACATCAGGCATACTCTGTGCAAGCAAGAATTTCCAGGCAGACACCGCCACAGCTCCAGATTAATCAGGGAGGGCAATGTGAGTGTTCTGCAGCACCTTCCAGGATCCAATAATATAAAGGCTGCCCTCTTGCATACAAGGAAATCATTACAACAATACTACTGGGGTACAGAGGAAATGCAAGGAGAGAGAAAAGTAGGGCAGTGGGACACCTCTGTACTCCCTGCACTTGTTATACTTAAGAATATGACAGAGAAGTGCCAGGCAACTTTAACTCTGAATAAATCACCATTCAGGGCACTCCACATATATAACTCTTCAACTATTCCAGTGATGTCTTCACAGAAGATAGTCTTGTGGAAGAAAGGAAGTGAACACAGTGTTTGGGATTAGTTAATCTCGAATTTACTGTAGGACAGCCATTAAACACTGATTAAACTGAAGGTTAACACAGATCAAGCTGGTCAGCCATGGTATGTCCAAATCAAGAGGCGTAGACTTCAGTTCTTCAAGTGATAACAAACAAGCACCAGTATCCAAATAAAAGAGATACAGAAAGGAAAGCAGATCATTACTTGATCCAGAGGCAAAGTGCCTGGTCCTCTCACTGACCTGGATGGGTGGGATATCTGGCAAGGAAGGTAAGTTCTCTGGGTTTGTTACAGAAGGAATGAGCTCGATCGCTGCAACGGACGGACTCGTCGGCCCACGGTTGGCACTCGCCATCGTTGCTGTCGTGGGGCTGGTTGGGTTTATAGTGGTGTTGTGCACAGAAACAACTGGGAAAGGCCCCGCGTGCCCAGGGTTAGAATGCTGCAGGAAGACAGAAGAGACCATGGCTGCATTACAGACAAATCAGAGAGTCACTGTGTGTAACACTGCAACACGTGCATTATGTGACAAGTCCTCAACAAAAAAACGGGGCAGGGGAAACACAAACTCACATTTCTATCAACATAACCTGAGAGCACTGAATGCAAAGCAACTGCTGTGTTTATTCACTTGGAAGGAAAAGACCATCTTCTGTGGCTAGATACTTAAATATACAGCACATCTTCCACCTAATTATTCCCATAGATATTTTCTTAAGGAAGTTACTTCCTCCAGAGAAAACTTCAGACTCCACACATGTGGGTTTTTTTAAATGAAGAGTAACTGTTGCAAGCATTACAAGTCATTTTTGGTTTTTCAGTCACATTAAGGTTCTTTGTCAAGCATTTTTCTTCCTAATGGTTTGCAGAGCTCTGCATCCTGCTTCAGGTTTGAACTTAAAAGCACTTTAGGATTTGGTTTCATGAAAAATCCTTCACAACTACATTACTTTGAACTTCAGTATTCCTGACTGTTCTCTAAGAAACCTAAAAGCTACTGGAAAGTGAAGAGGGAAACCCTTTTGCTTCCCAGAACTAAAATGCAATGCAAACATGAGAATTCCTTCTCCCTCTTAAGGTTTGAATTTTCTTAGCAAAAAAGGTCACAGTACAGTATGCAACATGACAGAGCATATAAATGTGTGTAGCTGTGAGTTACAGGTGTTACAGATAAACACATTTACAGCTGGAGGTATCTACTGTAATGAAAGTTTGGCACAATGGCACAAATGAAGCGTGTACACAGGATATACTTGTCTTTGAAGGTGAGGTTGCATCATGGAGTATTGTGGTCCATTGTGGCGTGGTATTCCTGGTATACGAGCAGCATTCTGAGCCATTCTCATCTGATGTGCTTGGAAAGCCCCACAGTTCATGTTACCCCTCTGCATGGTCTGCATGCTGATCAACCTGGGAGGCTGCAAGGGTTTTTGTTTTTTAACATTTTTGCTTTTAACATGGAAAAAATAGCCAATCTCTTTCCACAGTAGTAGCTTTACTAGTTACACAACATCAAGAAAGCCAATAGCTCCCACATTTAAAGTACTGTCAAATTTCCACATTTATAAACTGCTTGGTAAGTTTATATTTGAAAGGGCACTTTTAAACTCTCAGTGTTATGGCAAAAGGTGAAATCAGAACATACAAGATACTTACCTGCTGCTGTAAGACTTGGGGACTCGTCTGCCTGGGAACTGACCCAGTTGGCTGTGCCATCCTCATCTGCTGCAGTTGCTGATGCTTTTGTGCATACACTTGCTGCTGCATATGTTGAAGTCGAAGCTGGGCTAGATTGATCTGTCCTGGAGTTTTGCTGATGTGGTTTGTTCCTGGAGGAGCTTGTCCAACCACTACATTGGGAGTGTAACTAGGAGTTGGTTTATTTTCAATTACCAGGTTACCTAAAAAAAACAAAAAGACTCCAGTAAACAGTTCAATCTCCATCATCATCCAAAAGCTGACAAATGCAGAAACTGAAGCACCCATTTAGCACTACTGTGTTATAGTATAACTGTCAGAACCACTTTAAGAGGAGAAAAAAAATAGGCTGTGCCTAGAACTGTTCCCACTGGAAACCAAAACCCATGGAGAAAGCTTTGCAAATAGAAAGAACAGAGCAAAGAAGGAGAGTAATCAGGACTGGATGGGTTATGCCAAGAGAGTTTTGGTCTCTTGCATTAAAAGATGTATTGAACACCAACTCATATTGGATGACCAAACCCAACTCTAGTTTTTCAATTAAACAGAATAAACTCAATTTTCTCACCTAAATTGACAACGTTCTTTGCCCAGAAGGTGGGGTCACAGTGGAAGCGAATGGCTCCGTTGGCAGCCGGGACAGGATCACAACGTGCCTTCAAAATATGACGTAACTGGAACGTTATCTAAAGGAAAGCAAAAGCAAGAGTGTTGATGACATGAAATAAAGAATGAGAACACTAAGAAGTGTGCATTTGCCCAGCAGGTTTAGACTCCTGGATCAACCAAAAGGACTGTCAACAGCAACTTTGGAGAGCTCGCAATTCATCAGGAAAATCATCCACCACGCAACTAGTATTTCACTCACCTCAGAGTATTAAAGACAAATGCTGTTACACAATAATGCCTCAAGTGAAACACTGAGGTGCCTTTACAGAGCTTGACCCCATTTCTTCTACAACAATACTGTTTAGCCTTTAATTTATGGTAAAACAGGGGTACAAGTCGGGAAATTCATCCCATTATTACAGAAGGGTTTGGTTTGTTTTTTAGATGGAGGATGAATAACTCATTGTCTCTTCCTTGGATATAATCTAGGGAAGCTACACAATACTTTGAAAATCCTTTGGACTAAACATTCTCTGTACTGTACAGACAAGTTAGAGGATGCTTCCTTACCAGTCGTTTACTGTAGAGCAGAGCAGTACTGCTGCCACTTGCAATTGCCCAATTAGTAAAGTTCATCACATGCTTCACTTGTCGTGAAAGGCCAGTGATGTCATTCTGTTGTTGTATTAACTTCATCTGTCTCTCCTTTGTTACATTCTACAAAGAAACAAAAACTTCATTACAATGGGGGCTTCAGATTTATGAGGAAAACATAAACTGCTATCACAGTTCTTAGAGCAAAAGAAAAGTGTCACAAGCAAAGCAGCTTATGCTAATGCTTATACTCACAGAGTAATAATTCTCTCCTCCCAGATATATCAAAGAGCCCCTGCTTTATCCCAGGAAAATATCAACTACTAAACCAAGACTAGTGCTCCTCCTCATTTTGCCAGAGGCATTGTAGCATGACAAAGAACTGGGGGGGTGACCCAGAATGAGGCCCACTGGAACTGCCAGCTCCATACTGGGTGTTGCCCTGGCAGCCTTGCCAATACCAACATGGGAGCTGCAGAGCAGAAAGTGGAAGAGACAGCAACAACTCTGACCACCAGCTCCAGTGCCAAACAGAAACCACCTCTGGAGACATCCCAAGTAAAGAAGGTAAAGTCAGCAGCCCCATCTCCAAGAGGTCTTCAGCCTTTGATAACCTCAACAGGTGACTGCAAGCAGTGAACACTTTTTTCTCATAACTGTACCTCAAGGTGCTGTAACAGAGATTTTCCTTTTTTATTGATTTCATTGATGAGGGTGAATATAGCCACTTTGATTTCCTGTTCTACACGTTTGTTAGTTTCATTCACTTCTTTTATCCTAAAAAAAAAAGAGAGAAACACATTGTCAGACAGTCACTTCATCCTATGCCTCCAAATACTGAACACCACAGTACATCCTATGCTGCTTTAACCTAATGACAACATAAAACTGCAGCAGGACTCTGCTTTAGCAGAGGACAATACCTTGTCATGAGCCAATCTGAATGAAAAGACTTAAACTGTCCTTTTCTTAAAAGGCTCTTTCACTGCTAGATCAAGTATCTGAACTTGTGATTATATCAGGATGAATGACATCACAAAATCAATACTCACTTGGCTGACAATAACCTTCATTGTTGGTGTCAAATGTCCTTTAAGACACCTTGGACGTGGGTTTTTTTTTGACAACACAACCTGGTCTTGTACTCCAAAAAACATTCAACCAACCCTTCTTGAAGCCAGTAGGCATCCATCCTTGGCTTTGGCACCTAACAACTACTCCAGTAGGCAGCTATTCTTTTAACAAGTTTCACACTTCATGATTGCATACAATGGCAATTCTGTACCATCTGCCAGCACTGACAGGATGATTCTAACACACTTTTTTCCTCATTCCTTGAAGTCTTTATGATAATGGATTTTGTGCCCAACACTTCAAAGTAACTGAATGGCATGTCAAAGTAAAGGATTGTCTCACTTGCACTACGCATTTGGCTCAGCAAATAACCATTATCTTTACACAATCTAATCACATGCTACAGAAATTCAATGAGTTTTCAGTGAAGCCAGAAACTCTGAGGCAAAAAAACCCCATTACAACATGTTACTCATATATACACCCCCCATGACTGGCCTTGAATTCACATCAGAGAACATTTTGTGGCATTTCTTGAGCTTTCAGTTTAACTATTTCTCATGTAACCAGGTTTCTGTTTCTTCTTTAAACATGTAACAATTCTACAGCTTGCCATCCTCCTTCAATATGGTGTTCTCTCAAAGAGCTCGATGGCAAATCAGCACAAAGCTTCCATTTTCATTGTTTCCCCCTTCACACATTTGCCTCTGTCACATCATATGTTCTTCTTCCCTTACAACTTTTTTTTTTCATGTACATGGTATTATTGGCAGTTAAAATTTGCATCAGAACTTCTCCTTCTATCTTTGGCACACTTCCTTCCACCCTTGTACTTCCCATCTCCAGATGATCCGTCATTTTGCAAATGACTCAAAAGTTGCAGAAGGCTCACTGAGAATCACAGTGGAATTTCCTGACCTCCAGCACACCACATCACCACAAGTGGGTGAAAAACCAGCAGCAATCACATGCTCTCTCTTTCTCTATTCAATATTCTATATGACTTTGAATTTAAGCTCATCCCAGAATCCTAAACTTAAGCTACCTGAGGAGAAGCTTGTCTTCCTTTTGGGTAATTACACTAAGTTTTGCTTGCCTAATTCACAAACATCCAAATAAACAAAAACCCTCACATCATCAATTTTAGTTGCCCGATTAAAAACTTTAAAAAGCAAACACAAAAAAACCCCACCCCACACCCATCTCTATTCAATTTCAAACCAAGTTCTTGTTACATCTATCAAACAGGAACTATTTTTGTTTCATATGAATGCAAGAAAAACTTCTCTGTACAGCCCACACCTCTGTCACCTAGAGCTCAACTTTACAGAAATCATAAGATGGGTTGGACTTGCCTTTTTTTCCCCTTTCCCTCCCCAAGTGTAATAAATGTGTCACCTCTTCAGTTCTACTCAAAGTTCACAGAATCATTACGGTTGGAAAAGACCTTTAAGATCATCAAGTCCAACCACTAACCTCACACTGCCAGGCCCATCACTAAAGTTACCATAAAAAAGACATCATCCTTGACATTTGTTTCGTGTAACAACTTCCAACAGTTACACAGTGTTGTAGGGAAGAAACCATCATGAAAAGGAATTAAGTCAAATATGACTGAAGATACAGAATCAACTAAAATGCCAGTATTCTGGTCTCATCATTCATCTTACTGTGCTTTGGTAAAAAAGGCAATGGAATAGTAGCAGTGAATAGTTCTGGAGCACTCACCTATTCTGAACTTGGGTAGCTGCAAAATTTACATAATTCTTCTTCTCAAGAAGTTTGGCCAACAGGTTCTCAATTGCACCCTTCTGGTTCTGAAAAGCTTCTTCCAGGAACTGGTACCTTTTCAACACGTGAAAGAAGAGATCAATTACCAAGCAGCAATGTGTGACTGAAGGTGAAGCTATCAACTTTTGACAGGACTTGTATTCCAATAGCATGCAAAATGGGGCTTTTTGGTAAATACTGTATTCCACTTCTAGCTTGCCAAGTGAGTGTACTGAAAGCTTCCTAAGCTAGAGGGATCAGCACAACTTTAGGCTGCTAAAAGAATGTCAGCTTTCTGCAGAGTGACCAGCAATTCTTTCACTTGAAGCTCTGAACAATGGACTGAAATGGTGCTACTGAAATGGTGATTCACCCTCCTTTGGATCAAAATGTGAGGATTTCAGGTAAGAGGTAAACAAGAGATTAAAGTCAATTCTTGTTTTCCTTCAAGGATTTAGCGAGCTTCATAAAAATCTCAGTTGTACTTCGTGGCAGATGAAAAGTCGCCCTAAACATCTGCAATTCACATCTGCAGACACAACAACTCAAAGAATATTCTGCAACAAAGCACATTAATAGCAAAGTATTCTCTTACTGGAAAAGAACAGGGAAGTAGAACAAGATACATGTGTTAATTAGTTAGCATCATGCACAAAACAGATGCAAGGAAATCAACTAGGAAAAGTTAGTTAACTCTAGGAGAGCACGCTTTCTGGACACGTGTCTTTCATGGTTCAGCCTATGAAAGAACAGAGCAGGAATAGTCAAGATTGTTAATATTTTAACAGCACTAATTTCAAAAGTGAAAGTTCTCCACAAGGCTGCTGTAGCACAGTCAGAATATTCAGTACTCTGGAAACAAAAAAGCCAACCACAAACACTCACTAAACGTATTGCAACGTACTGTGTCAAGCACCTTTGAATAGCAGCGCTACACTGGCTGATAAATACTTATTTAGCCCCAGGTTCTCTATTATAACACTGAAAAGTACTTTTTCAAACATTCAAACAACTACACGACGAAGCTCACTAAGGAGCTGGAAGTTTTAATGTATCTTAAGAGGTTTCAACTCTTTTTTCTGGCAGCTAAGAGAGAAGCTCCAGAGACAAACCCCATTTTTACTCCCAATGAGGCAACTTTCAACCAACTAAAATCAAAGCATTTTCCCCTTTACTAGAAAAATACTTTCATCTAAAAGGCAAAATGTGGACCTTCCTTTAGAAAATCACCCTAAATGGAAAGATTGTTGCATAATAAATTATGCCCTTTGAAAAAATTACCTCATGCATGACTCACTACATCACTTTTGCTTCTTTACAGCACCAGGTGTTGAGGGCTGTAGCAATTTCTCTTCTAGTCCTGAAAAGGGTGACAGCACTGGTAAAAACCAGGCAAATTAACACCTTACTCCACCAAATCACCTCAGACCATGTGGTTTTGAATCTGCTCTTAAGATACATGACCAAGCTCAACCAACTTTCAGCACTCCACACAGGTTCTCCTTTGCAAGGGATCACTTCAGTCTGGCAAAGAGTGAATCCAACGGTATTTAACAACACAACTGTTTCAAACCAAATGTCACTTGGTGCCCTGATAAAGTGCACCACAGGGATGAAGAAAAGGTAATATTTGTACCTGTGTTCTTTGTGCTCCAGTAACTGACAGTCTCTGCATGTCAGCCTGTCACATGTTTCACAGAAAAGTTTTAACTGCTCTTGTTTGTGGACAGGACAGAAAACGGGACGTTGACCAGATGCTCCCACGGCCTCTGTTTTTAAAAACAAACCATTTTTGCATTTTAAAATAAAATTCAGACAGTCTGAAGAGCAAAACTATGAACTTCCAAGCTAAGTAACAACCCAGGATTTGAACAAAGACAATTACAGGCCTGCTCTCACCCTGAAGTTATTGTGAATATGTTCTCGTTGAAATATTTACAGTGTCAGTGGTTTTACCGTTATTTCCACTTCACTACATTCAGCGAGGAAGAGCAATTCCTCTCCTATCACAAACAACAACACTGGCACCTGTAAGAATGTAAAAACTCTACACAGGCAGCAGGATCACGTACACGTGTTTAAAGAGTAAAGTGCATGTAATTTCAGCTCTGACACACTGAAGGATGAATCAAACCTCAGAAACTTTAACACTGGCAAACACTCAAAGGTTTCCTAAGTCATCATTTCAGAATCTTTATAAACCTCAGAAATCAAATGCAACTGAAGTGGTAAATGTAAAGCAAACATGGCCTGTGTTAAGAGTTACTTAAACTCTAGATAAACTGCTTAACTTTTCCTCCTGAGGAAATAATAGGTAACATCAAAAAACAGTTCCAAGTTTACTAGAAAGTGCTGCACAGTCTTCTAATGGTACTTTGAGCTGAGCACAGAGGAAAGCTGCCTTTGGAAGACAGAGCAGGTGAGGTTTAAAACACAAGTGTCTTCCTCAATCTCCAACGTTTCTAAAGCTTGTTATATCATGCAAGTTATTGTAAAGAAAGAGAGCACAAGAATCTACAGCTGACATTCATTAATAGACATTTAAAGTCTCCAGGGCACATCTGAGAGTTTAACAAGACAGAAGGGAAAATAACGAGTCATTCCCCACAATCAAGAGTTACTACAGATTGCTGTCCATCAGGCCAAAGGCAGGCAGCATCCTTGCTGTATGTCAGCACAACAACTACACTTGGGGCTTCCTTCTTCATAAACACCAACCTAAACTTCTGACAGAAAGTTTACTTTACTGAAACAGCCATTTTTTGGCACCTCCCCACTCTGGTCACTGAAGGGAAAGCAGAGCTACAGTATCACCTTGACAGTCACAATACAGCACTCCTAATGAAGAAACACCAGTATTTATTTGGAGGGTCCTGTAATTTGATTTCCCCTTAAGGGTTTCTCATCTATTAGGATGAATATGTTTAAAATTAAATAGGTAATATTTTGTATTAAACAACATCTATTAGGACATACAAAAACCCACCAAACTCCAAAACTGAAGTTTGATAGGGTAAGTGAAATAAGACTGTTTTCTAAAAGGTTTAAGCTCAGTAGCAAGCCACGTTACTTTGAGAAGGGTGAAAGCAGTGTTACACCTTTGAAATGGCACAACAAAACAATCTGAAGATCTTAACTAATTTTCAAGGCAGAGAGAGAGCAAAGTGACAGGATCATTCTTCCTCAACACAATCAGTCTTCATATGTATCCAGACTGTGTAGCTACTACAGGCTTTGAAATCAGAGCTAAAATCTTCCCTCAATAAGTTACAAACAACATACAAGCAAATGATAGTTTAAGAATCAACTTCCAATAAAGCTGCACATCTAAACAAACTGTACACATCCCTTGCACATTAAACTTTGCTGAGACACTAGACCTAAAATAAATTCAAACCATATTCATCAATATCAATCCAACAGTAACATTGTACTAAATATGACTCTTATCTGCACTAACTACTCTACTGTGAAAGCTCTAATGGCAATCTTATAACGTACAGCACAATGTATCATTTCATTTTCTTGGCCAATGGGTAAGATTGCCAATACATCAGTGCTCCCCAGAAAAAATACAGGTTTTCCTCTGTTTTTACAGCTACCAATTTTGCCCTGTTACCTTTGCACTAAAAACTGTTCCCAAATACTTGTGGAAAGCCATATAGCTGATTCTTACTTAAATAATCCTCCCTCTCTCTTTTTACATCTGCTGCAGAGAAACCACTTTTACTACAAGCAGGACTAGGTGAAACCCACACACTCACCTGAAGATACATCCTCTTTTTTTCTGATCATATGATCTTTAGTAAACTTTACTCGCTGATGAGCTTCTATGCAAGTCTTGCACAACCATTCCCCACACTCTACACAAAATCCAACTGCACTAGCATTGTCTTCACAGCTTGTACACACCTGCAAAGGGAAACAGGCAGTTACCATCGTTGTCTTGGAAGTGTTAACATGTACAGGAAGAAAACCAACACATGAATTGCAGCAGGTAGGAAAGTGCCAGACCTGTTCTGACTTCTCATCAGAGCTGCTCGGCGTTTCTGACGTGTCTTTTACAAAGTAGTTATCCACTAGGTCTATCTGTCTGCATTCCTGGCGGCATACTGGGCACCTGATTACACCAACTGCAAAACAGAAAAGGTTTTGCACTGTTAAGGAACAAAACACACACAATCCACATGGAAATCAACGTGCCCAGAATGAAAGGATGAGGAGAATGAACACAAAATCCTCAGACTGCTCGTTTCGCTTGGGTAAATGAACAGATTCCACAGCTGACATTACCCTTAAAAACCAGCTGTTAGTCATGTACGAGGGGCTTTCCACCAAAAAAACACCCTAACAACACAACAAACAAAAGAATTTCCACAAACTATGCACACATCTCTTCAGAAAAGGATCCTTTACCTGTGATAATTTCTACATCAGATTCTGTTTCTCCTACAGATTTCTTCTTGAAAACATTCATCTCCAGATCAGTCATTTGCTCTCCACGAGGAAATTCTGTCTCTTTTTTCCCCATTTTAGTTTGTTAAACTCAAGATAACTGTTAATTATTTTGTGTAACTGTCTATTGTGTAGCCTGTCTCAAGGCAGAGTTAAGAGAGGTGTCCCTGGGTAGTGAGGTGTGACTGTAGTGACGCTGATGAAAATGTCAAAGCAGCAGCGTGTCACAACATACTCCCAGAGACAACAGATGTTTTCTAATAGAACCTATTTCCATGAGGTCAGGGAGGCTGATAACAGCAAAACAAACTATCCATCTGAAGGATCCAGGTGGTTTTTTTCTTTCAGATAATGTTCTACAGGGAAGGCTAATACCAAAAACCCATGAGCAGAGAGAAAACAATCTTCTGATGCCAACCACACCGGCCTTCCTTCAGTACACACACCTTGCACATACAGATGTACACATGCACATATAGCTTTAACCCTAGATATCAACAGACCAGTTCCTTTCCAGTATCCTGCTTTCTTACCCTCTGTAATTGCTAAATTAATGAGTTTTAAGTCCTCAGCAGAGCTGCAAAGAAGTTATTGCATGAATCAAACTGACAGTTAAACATGTTCTATGAACAACCTACATTAAAGGGTTGAAAATTCATTTACCACTGAGGTACCTGTTAATTTCTTCACAGAAGTATCATCTAGTCTTAAATCAAGTTCCTCTACAATGTTATTCTGACTCTCAAGGAGAAGCTTTCAAAGTAACTGGGTGTTTTTATACACTGGGACACTTGAAACTACTTTGAAAAGTAAGTGTGATTAAACAATGCTCAACTCCTCTGTGGCTATTCAGTTATGGCAGTAGGGTTTATTTCAGGGAGATTAATTACATTAGTAGTAAGTTAGCATTAATTTTTTCAAGTGCTAAAATGAATGATTGCTTCAGAACACAGAAGATTTACCACAGAGCAATAACAACAATCCAACTAAAATCTCCCTGTCTCATCAAAACAAACACACTTTAAGAGCAGGATGTAAAAAATAGCCAGTATTTCAGTACCTACAGGTACAAGAGCTTTCAATACAGAATAAGGCCTCCTCCATATGCAGAACCTTGAGATTGTCTTAGTGAAAGACAAAATTCTTCAGGTAATACTATCTGAAAGCCATCTATCAGTTGATGTGCACATATAGATACTTCCAGAACAAGAAAATGTAGCAGTGAGACCACTCCATCAAAACCAGACCACAGCTAACTGGGTTTTCAGTCCTGTCTCAGGCTAATCACAACAAATATTGCAGGAAAGAAAAAAGCCCAAGATGTATCATCTCTACACAATGCAAAGTCAAATTTCACCCATGCAAATGACTTTCTGCAAGGCAGGTTTTGTTTTCTTCTCCAAAGCAGACAAATAACTGAAAGCTTGAATAAAATCAAGACTTTTGATGTCCAAAGTGTGACACAACTGGGTTGGATTCTGACCAAGGCTAATTCCACCTTGTTTCTCTCCAAAAAGACATGGGGAACAGGCAGTCCATAATTCTACCCCCGTGGTCACACCCCACTCTTTGCATCTCCATATTGACACACACTTTGCACACAAGGTATCACCAGGGTTCTGCACATATCTCAATAGATCACAGTCCCAAGACAAAGCCTTGCAATTCTCACTCAGCATATTACACTTCATTTTCCCATCTCCATGCCCATTATTTCCAACAGCAGTTGTGCCACTGTACATCTCATACTCTCATGTCCTGGGTCTTTTAATCTACTATAAAACAAACTAATGCAACATTATTTGTATTAGAACCCAAACTGCACTACTGAAAAGATACAGATGTGGCTGATTTTTTGAGGGGAGAGGGAAAAGTAGAGAATCACAAATCCAGAAGGTAGGAAAAACCTGCCTTGCACTGTCAACCCCACTCAAAGGGAGACAGGTTTCACTTGCCATCTTCTCACATATGAGCCATTCCTCCCTACCAGTTTATGCAACAGAGGGAGAAAAGAAACTCCCAGACTCCTTGAGACACACTCCTAAGGAGTCTCCTGATGCAGGCAGAGAGGGCAATTTGCCCAAGACACTGCTCTGAGCTGAAGAAAACCACAAAGGAGACCTGACAGAAGCACATCCCTTCAAGAACATGCTCAGGGATATATCTGTAAGAACTACAGCAGGAATCGGTCCTGGGGAGCTGCCTGAGCTGCTCGGCACCCCCACTCTCCCCAGTGCACTGATGGGACTCGAGGCAGAGCCCACAGAAGGACGTTTTGGTACAGCTCCAGCTCTCTTGGTAACTTCTGCTGACGTTATCACCTATGCTTCTAATCAAACACAGGTGAAGAGTTCTGTCAGAGCAAAGAGACAAGCAGCACAAGTTTTACTGTGCATGTGTTGCACTGTCAGTTATACAACTGCAAGGACTTACCTCTTCCTTACACTGCACACTCCATGTTCTTATTTGTCAAGACTTTATTAAGAACACTAATGAGAGTAGCATTTATGTAATCCTTTTAACTGCTTATGATTTAGATAAAGCACACTAAACCAGACCACAGACATCAAAGGATGTCACAAAGCACAGATCTGTAGTAAACTGAGGAGAAAAAGGCTTCAGCCTTCATCCTGAATTAGCTTCAATAGGAAATTCATTCAAAACATGCTTAGAATTCATTTCTCCAGTCTAACATCTTTACCCTGACAAAACTAAAATGCTCTTCCAAACCTTAAAGGTGCTTGAGAGCTACAGAGCTGGAGGGGGAAAGGCTTGATTCTCTGCCCTTCCAGCCTTGGAGGATCAGATCAGAGAAAGGTTATGTCAAGTCTTCCACTACTATACCAACTCCAGCTTGGTAAGAAGGAATTCAGACTCCTGGCGCTTTTAACAGAAGTTGAAACCAACTGTTTTACCCCCAAATACACCTTTGCTAGGCCAGACACATTCTGCCCAGTAAGACAGTGTGTGTTCAGCTCATACCTTTTACTTTTGCACAAGTAGAAAACAAACCCTGGAATTTGTGAATCTTCCTGTGTGTTCCCACCACACACTTCTAGAAATTCCCTTCTGGAATTTCATGAGATGCTTCAGAGACCATCTGGAGAAGAGTAAAGCTTCCTGAGCCAGTAAGAATTACCCCATTTCCTCACCAAACCCAGATATGGTATCTCAATCTGGTTTTCTAGCTTTTCTTCACAAACATGAGAGACAAACTGCCCAGGAGCCTCCAGCACTGTAGCCCTGGGGAAGCAGAAAGGGGAAGTGGGGAGTAAGGAAAGGGGAACACAGTTACAACCAGCCATGGAAACTTTCCTGCTCACTGCAAACATTCAAGAGTACCAAAACTATAAAAAAAGGTAACTTTTACCTCACTTCAATACTCTAAAATACAATGCTTGAAGTACTTTATGGACAAGAAGTTGAATGGGAGTCAAAAGCACACTCTTCAACACAACAGCCACACTCCCCACTACAGGACAGACTGACAGACCAGGGCAATCCCAGTGGTGTTGACCAAGATGATTGATGAAAGAACATTCATTTTAAAGAAATGGCTTTGATTTTCTGTTGATACAAGACATTCATTTGCACTAAAACTCTACCACATCATCCACTGACAATCTACTCATCAGCTTCCCACAACCCCAGTTACTGCTGAGTGACCAGCACCATTTCAGACATCTGCTTTTAAACATGCATGTTTGTTTTGGGTTGAAACATGTCAGCCTGATTCCCCACCCAAAAGTACTGAGTGAATATAAGGAGATTCTAAATCCTTCCAGATGTTTACATTGTTGTAAGGATGATAAAGGTTCACAGTTCAGGAAATACTTGCAAGCACTCATGCAATCTAATAACTCCAGCTTCCGTTTTAAGCTCAAACTTGGCATGTTTGTAGTCCTCTGAGGAATGAATCTCTGCCAGGTCTCATTGACTGCCTGAGAACATCCATAGTACTACATGGCCATAATATTTACTACTCTCAGAAACCTACAGGTCTAAATATGTTTCTGCATAGCCACACATCAAACCCCTTGTTCTAGTTTCAGACCTTGAAATAAATCCTCAGAGGTGAAGTGAGGGACAATCAGACAGAATCACTACTTTAAAACACACTAATAAGTTAGATTGAAATTTAAGTTTCAGACCAAGATTTTTAGTAAGTCCAGAACATGAACTGAGTATTTTTCAGGACACAGCCTTTGCTGGGCTCCAGCATATATTCATGACCCTCACTCACAAACACAGAGGAAAGCTAAAGAATCCTGTTCAGGTGACTACCATCCACTGAAACTGGGATGGTCTGCATTCACACACCTTAAGCAGCCTATTTGATGCAGGAATTCTCTCTTTCCATACTGAAAATACAGTGGTATGTCACATTCTCATAGCCATCTCAGCACTTTTGTGTCACAGAATCGTAAGGGTTGGTAAGGGATCTCGAAATCTCATCCAGTGCAACCCCAGTGCCAGAGCAGGACCACCTAGAGTAGGGCACACAGGAACTCATCCAGCTGGGTTTGGAATGTCTCCAGAGAAGGAGACTCCACAGCCCCCCTTCCAAAGCAAGTTGAAAACAGTTACTGCACACTAACTGGTGGTGTGTGCTTCCCTTGGGGTCTGCCAAAGCATCTTGCAGCTCTTCTTGAGTTTTTCAGCCTAAGATTGCAACATGCACAAGGAGCTGGGAGAGCCACACGTTCTCCCTGTTGAGATAATCTCCTTAATAGAGACTGTAAATAGTGAGGCAGTGAAACCTCCAAACAACCTTCCCAGGAGCAGCAGCAGTGCATAAAAAGTTGTTTTGCAGTACCTGTAACTGTCCTAAACCTCTGACTTAGAAAACAACATGTTTCAGATCACTGGGACACAAATCCAAGCAGGCATTTCCTTCTAACCTCTCTTCAATCTGAAAGGGAGAATCCAGTTGGACAGCTGATACACCAGGCATTAAGAAATCACCCATCCAGCACATGAAATCCACATTCCAGTGACACATTAAGTCAAACTGAAAACAAGATGCTACTTTTCATGTTAAACAAATGACATACATGTATCTCCAACACATAAACCCCAAACTTCTACTTTTCTCCCCAAAATAAATGTGGCCAACAGCAAAAACAAATTCTTTCACGAGTGCAACAGGTACAAACCTACCAGTTACTCTTTTGTAACACAGCAAAACACAACTAAGGGAGCAGCAGAAGAGAGAAGAAGAAATGCTGATGTAGGCCACAAACTCTTCAAGCATCCTTGCTGTTCTCTTTATGCTTTCATCAGGAGAGGGTACAGCCACTCAGAGAACTGCTCTGTAGGTACACACCTTACACTCAACTCCTAAGTAGCTTCCACAGTTACTCCCCAATAAATGCACATATTTACTATTTTAAGGACTGACAGCTCACCAACAAAGCAAAATCTGAAGCTGATTACTGAAGCAACCAGGAAAATATCAAGAGAAATCCCTTTCTTTTCCATTGCACTTTTAGCTTGGTGTAGAGACACTGGAAAATAGCAGGGGAATGTTAATGCATATGAAACAGCACAGTATATAATCCAGCAGTGAGAGGCTGCAATTAAGTGTAACCTGCTTCAGGTATAGCTATGGGTCCCACTTCCCATTAACCTTCATGAAAAAACACCTGCTCATGGTTAAGGAGACTACAGCAACAGCAGAAGTGGAAGTAACACTTCATGACTATCAAACCCTATGCCAACAGGGAAAGAACCTGCATGACTAAGCAACGTGGCACTTCTTGTTGGGAATGTCCATTTTGTACCTGATGTACTGCTGAGCATCTCATGTGTCATTCAAAGGATGCCATTTACAGTGTGGAGAGAGCTGTCCACAAAACTGCATCTTCAATGGCAATGTCTCCTTCCTAATCGACTTCCTGGGCTAATAGATTTGTTCACAAAGACTTATCTACCACTACAGATGGATCAGACACATCTTTACCGGATCAGACACATCTTTACCAGTACACTCTCCTGGAACCTACATGTCATCTTTCTCACATCACATAAAAGGTTTTGATGCAGCAAAATCCAGATGAATTCTTACTTCACTAAAGCCCACAACCCAGCATTCCTACAACATGTGGAACAAGAACTGATATTCCAGTTTACATACACTTCAGAAGCTATGCTTCATGCTGTTCCCACACTTGTATCCTTACAGATGTAGTGGGATTTGGATGATTCTGCTAAATTGCTAGTAAAATAAGCCTAGGTTTCCATGTTCTGTATCTGCCAAACACAATGCAAAGTGTACAACCTAGAACTTAACATGACTGCTCACATAACCAACACAATGGTTTAGCTCCTACATGTATGAGCTATAGTCAATGGCATCATCTTTTCTAAAACTGATGGATTAAGCATTCTGAAGTTTCCTAGACTGAAGCATTCAATTTAGGAAAGCATTTCCTAGATGAAGCGTTTCTGAAGTCTGAGTGGAAGAACTACTACCAAGCCAAGTTAATCCCTTCACTGTGCGACACAGGAAAGCCTTGAGTCCTTGCTAAAGCCAGGAAGAAGTCACCAAACAAGGTCTGTCTGACCACAGGGCTCAGCCAAGACCTGCAAAACCACGTACCAGGGCCATAGTTTGGTCTGTAGACCAAAGCAGGTGAGTCACTCTATTAAAAGCTCCAGAAGCTTTCAGTTCCCTCCCTGAACGTATAAAATCAAAAAGATAAAATTCAAGCAGTAATACACACAGCTGGAAGGGGCACTCTGCACTGGCTCCACGGCACAAAAGTTATCCATGTGTGGAGTATACAGGGACAATGAGACAACTAACAGAGAGCAGTGATGGTTTTTAACTCAGTGCACAGTAAACACGTATTTGAAGGCAGGTGTAGTGCACACACAGCCTCCAGTTCAGCATATGATACCAGAGCAGCACTGAATGACATTTCACTTAGACAATTTTTTCCCCTAGTGCTGTAGAACTGAGCAGTTGAACACCTCCTCACAGACACATCTCTCCTGCAGCAGCCCTGAAAGCCAAAACTAAACAAGAGGCACAACACGATTCCACACAATCGCCCCATGGACTTGCAATTTCACTTGAAAACAGGACACAAGCTGCTGCTGGGTGTTGAGAGACAGATGCCAGAAGATCACAGAATAGTGATCGTTTCAGTTGGAAAAGACCTTCAAGATCGAGTCCCAGCCCTTCCCTCACCCTGCCAAGCCCACCACTAACCCATGGCCCTCAGCTCCATGGCTCTGCAATAGCTCCAGGGACGAGGACTCCCCCTGGGCAGCCTGGGACAGAGGCTGACAACCCTCTCAGGGAAAAAGTTCTGCCTCAGTTTCAATCTAAACCTCCTCTGGAGAAACACGAGGTCATTTCTTCTTGTCGTGTCATTCATTACTGGGGAGACCGACCCCCATCTCACTCCCCACCTCCTGTCAGGGAGTGTCGGAGAGGGCTCCTGTCTCCCCTCAGCCTCTTCGCCAGGCTCAACACCCCCATTCCCTCAGCCCCTCCCCAGCACCCTTGTGCTCCAGCCCCTTCCCCAGCTCTGGCCACGCTGCAGCCCCTCAGTGTCTCTCTGGCAGTGAGTGAGGGGCCCAGCACTGACACAGCCCTGGAGCTGCAGCCTGCCCAGTGCCGGTACAGAACACAGTCCCTGCTCTGGTCCTGCTGCCACACTATTTCTGATACATCTGACATTTCCGAGCAGACCAGTACTACCAGTCACGTACGCAGGTGCAGCCACCAAACAAGGCCAAGAAAAACTACAGGTCCCAACCCAAAGAAACCGAAGCTGAGCGCTCGCTCGACGCCAGGACGCGGAGAACAGACGCGGAGAAACCCACCGGGGCTGAAGCCGCCGGCAGGGGAGCACCGGCAGCCGTCCCGCCGCCGCGGCCGCGCTCACCTTGCTGGATGTCGCCGTTGGCCCCGCCGGGCACGGGCACGCTGAGCTGCCGCTCGGGCTCGGGCAGGCAGCGCCGGCAGAAGGAGTGCAGGCAGGGCAGCAGCTTGGGCTCGGCCTCACGCCGGCTCTGCAGGCTCTGCGCGCAAACCGCGCAGGTGTCCAGCAGCGAGAAAGGCCCCGGCGCCGCCGGTGTCAGCGGGGGCACCGGGCTGGGGCCAGGCCCCGGAACGACACCGGGCCCGACCGCCGCCGCCGCCGCCTCGGCCTCGGCCTCCCCCAGGGCGCGCTCCGCCGCCGCCACCGCCACCGCGCCCGGGCTCTCGCGTTCATCGGGCGGCACGGCGGCGGAGGGGGAGGCGGCCATGGGCTCCAAGCCGCCGCCTCCGCCCGGCCCGGCCTCGGCAGCCCCCTCCCCGCCGCCGCCGCCTCCTTTGTTTTCCGCCATGTTTCCTCCTTTGAACCCGACTCCCCGCTCCGCGCACGCAACGCGTCAGCACGCGCCGTGCGCGCGCCCCCCGGCGGGGACGCGGCGCCCCCACGGGCCGTGCGCAGCGCGCGTGCTCCCGCGGCCGTGACGTCACGCGGAGGGGCGGGGCCAGGGGGCTGTCACCGCACCGCGGACGTGAATCTCTATTGGTCGGCGTCAGCGACGGTTCAACCAATCGCTAGAGGGGACCGGCGGCCTCCCAGCCAATCGCACGCACGCACCGCGCACCCAGCGTGCGGCGCCGTGAGGCCGCGGCGGGAGCCCCCGGAACCGGCTCCGGCGCGACCGGAAGGGCCCTGCGGAGCTCACCCAGCACAGCCCCGGCTACCGCAGCGGCCCCGCGCTCAGGGGCGCAGCAACGCGTCCAGGTGGGCTTGGAAACCCCCCGAGAAGGAGCCTCCACACCCTCCCTGGGCACCAAAGGGGTTTCTCCTCCTGTGCCAGTGGAACTCCCTCTGTTCCAGCTTCAGCCTTTTAGGCCTTGTCCTGTCTCTGGGCATCACTGAACAAGACTGGACCCATCCTCCTGACATCAGCCCTTTAAGTATTGATCAACATGGATAAGGTCCCCCCTCAGCCTTCTCTTCCCCAGGCTGAACAGCCCCAGGGCTGCAGCCTTTCCTCCTCACACACATGTTCCATCCCTGATCATCTTGGTAGTTCCTTGTCTCTCCTGCTCTGGGGAGCCCAGAAATGGATACAGAGGAGTAGATCCTCCAGGCAGGAGCCAAGAATGCTCTCAGTGTCATCACCTCAAGCACCAAGCTGCCATCAGCAGCCTCCCACAGTCCATCCCAAGTTTACCACACCAACCCTGTGGTGCCAGCAGCTGGGTTCATCTGGCCAAGCCCACCTCCCTGAGAGTGCAAAGCAGAAGCCACAGAGACAGAAAAACAACATTTATTAAAGGGGGAAATGAATAAAACAACCTGGAGCAGTTATTATAAGAGCTCCTACTTCAGAGATACAAAAAGTGAAACAATTCACAGTGCCCACTGCAGTTGAACAAGACATCTTGGGTCTACTCTGCCTCCTCCTAGAACTTCAAACAAGGTAAAGAAGCAACAAAAATACCTTGCACAACTGCAAGTAGAGGTGTCTACAAACACACAGCCACCTCCAAAGCTGGTGGTTGGGCTGGTTTTTTTGAAGCATGCTGCAGTAAGACCCCAAGATCTCATCACTGGAAGTCCTGCTGGATGTTCTCTTTGTTTGCTTCCCCGTGCTGCTGTTTGATCTGGGAAATTTCATTTTCGAGCTGCACAATAGTTCTTTCAATCTCATAATTCTTACTGACAAGAGAGACCCATCTGGAAGGCATAAGAAATAAAAAGAAAGCTTTTAGGTGTTAAGTAAGAGTCCCCTGTTTTAAAAGCAAAGACAATTATTCCACCAAGAAAAGCATAAAGACATCAAACAAAGCAGCACTTTCTCTCAGTACATGGCAAACCTCAGCCGTTACTAAAGCTGAATAACCAAAGTGCTAAAGAGAAGGTTTTAAGCCTGTTAAACCTTAACACACAGAAGTTAATTTACTAAACTTTAACACACAAACTCCCAATACTTAGATAAAGAAGAGTGTAAGAAAATGTAGACAGGCAACTTCCAGCAGCCCACGTGCCTCCTGTTCACCTGTGGCTCAGACTCACTCAGCCACGGTCACTGTTGTGTAGACATGACCTACAAATCCCTTAGAACACTTGGTGCAGAGCAGAAGCATCCACACAACACCCCACACTAGAGCTGACAGGTCACTGATGCCACACTCGTGGATGATGTAAGAGGAAAGTTCCCAGCTACTCACGTAGATTCCATCTCGCGTAGCTTGGCCCCAGCTGTGAGCTGCATGTTCTTCCGCTGCCAGTTCAGATCTTGAATGTTTTTCCTGGGAAGAAAAAGGATTTATGGTGGGCTTTGGTTGGTTTTTCTTTCTTTTGCTGCCTTTAAAATCTGTATTATCTGCTGATAATTTCAAAATACACCTAAATCCCTCGAAGTACTGCCAGAAAACAGTTGTGCAGCCAGGACCAGAACTACAACACAGAGATGGGCAAATCCCAGTACAAAGGCTGTACAGAGAACATAAAGAAGAAACTTCACTCTGCTACAAGCAAAACTTCTGACAGTCAAACCTGCTGCTCCTGGACAAGTGCAGAACAGAGAAATTGTTCTCTCTAAAAATAAGCCCCAAAAGCAAAGGTGAATGGCTAATCATTCACCAAATTCAGTAACTCAGAGAAGCACCTGAGCAGTACAGAATGCTCACACTGCTAATGCTCATACTCTGCCAGCCTCCTCACCCCACATCATGGGGTTCCTTTGACCTTCCTGACTTCTGCTTCTACCCTTTCCTACACAGTCTCTTCTGTTCAAAGCTGAGGTTCACACAAACAAAATAAATCCAACCAAAATGAATACAGTTTGACTGGAATCAGCATCATGAATGTAACCACATGGGGAGGGCAGGATAAGATTTCTTAAGTATTTGTTATTCCTGGGTCTTTTTTCCTATGACCATGGCAGTAGCATATACACAAGCCCTTGTACAGCCTGGACAAGGGGATGGAAAAGGGATTCATTTTCTTTTCAGCTTTAGCATAAAATCATGAAAAAGAGTGACTCACCTCAACTTCTGAAGCTCTTTCTGGGCTTGTTCTATCATATGAACCAGGTGTCTAGCAGGAGAATTGCAAGAAAAGCATTAGGAAAACATGTAGCTACAGCTCAGATTCATTTAACCCATGCTTGAACTTCTCAGAGTTAAGGACACAACGAACCCCTTCAAGGCAGAGACCACCCAACTCGTTCTCAGTGCAGTCTGTGCTCTTCATTCCAAAGGGAAAGACACAGCATCCAAACCTCCAATGGTAACATTAGGCTGTTTCTTCTCAGCCACAGAGACCGCTCCTTGTTTGGACCAGCCTCCTTTTCCTCCACATATAGCACCCTCAAAGGGGCTCTGTCATTCGAGGAGAGGTACTAAAGAGCTCCACTAGCCTTACACAGATAAACACAAAGAAACTGAACTCAGAACTTCCAGTAGGCTCAGCAAAGCCTTACTCGTTGTACACCTTCCAGGCGTTACAGCCGTGCTGCGACATGAGCTCCAGGTTCTCGATGCGGACCGCCTGATGCTCCAGCTGCGCCATGGAGTTGTTCACGCACTCCTGCCACGCCGTGATATCGTTCTTCTGGCCGGAGGACGGGGCCGGCAGCTCGTACCTGCAACAGGCCGCGGGGTCGACAGCTCGTTCCCGAACAGGCGGCCCCGGGACACGGCGCGGGCGGGCACAGGGGCGGCCGCTCGGAGCTCACCTCTTCATGCTGAGCAGCTCCAGCGGCTGCCGGGCGGCCAAGCGCTCGAACTCGTTCCGCATGATCTCGGTCTGCGGGGAGGGCGGCGGTGAGGAGCCGGGCGGGGAACGGGGCGGGGGGGTCGGAGGGGGGCGGCCGGGCCGCCTCGGCTCACCTCGAAGGCGCTGTAGTCGTGTGCCGGCAGGTAGCTGAGGTAGTTCTTGGTCGGCCGGTAGCGCCGCGTCTCCTCCTCCACCAGCGCCGCGGCCTTAACGCACACGGGGCGTCAGGAAAAGCCGCCTCACGGCCGCCGCGGCCCCGCGCCCTCCCCCGGGCCCTCGCCCCGCACTCACCGCCTCACGCACGCCCGGCGCCTCGTAGCCCTGGTCGAAGTACGGCAGCGCGTCCACCACCACGTCCCCCGCCACCAGCCCCGGGCCCGCCATGGCTCCGCCGCACGGCGCCTGCGCACCCCGCTCCCGCCCCGGCCCGGCCCGGCCCCTCAGCCCGCCTCCTGCCCGCCCCTCCGCGGCCCCGACACAGGAACGCAGACACGGGAGCCGTTGGAGTCAAGAGATCGTTATTTTAGCCGTAAGCTGGCGACGGCAACAGCACGAAGGGTCCCGGGGAGCCCCAGCCCTGCTGGAGGCAAAGAGGAGTCCGGCTCCGGCCGCGGGGCTGGCGGCGGCCTCCGGCCCAACGCCGCCGTCATCGCTTCTGGAGGAACTTCATCTTGCTGCCTACGGAGAATGGAAGCACAAAACCCAGACATTAGGCGCTGGAGATGCGTCGGGAGTCACCTGGCTGAGGGAACTGGTGCTAGTAGACACGACCTCGGTGTTGTCAGCCATGCCCAACGTTAAGAAAACAAGTACAGATAGCTGTGAGATCAGGCGACTTCCAGAAACTGTCTAAAGGTGCAAAAGCTTCAGAATCAATGGAAAAAAGTCTTACAATGAGCTCATTGTCGCCTGAAGGGGCAAAGCATAGAATCCCAGAATGGTGGGGGTTGGAAGGGTCCTCTTGAGATCATCCTGCCCAACCCCCTGCTAAAGCAGGTTCACCTAAATGATGAACATCTAGGTGTGGATGAACATCTAGGTGTGGGTGTTTTGCAGACAAAAAGAACGAGGCAAAGCACAGGCCCTGCCCCCTTTTTCATGCAACTGTTTGTTCAACAGCTAAATTTAATTTAAGAAGAAAAAAAAAAAGCCCAAAAGCAACAAAAAACAAGTGTCCCTTTACCAAGACTGCGAAGGATTTTGTTCATTCCAGTTGGTCCTGTGTCTGGAATACTCTCCAAATACTCCAAAGCTCGGACCTCAAAGAGGCCTGAAGAGAACAAAGAAAAGAAATTAACAAAACCCACTTGTCTAGATGAGGTGTTGTACCGTCTAGTGTGTGGCATCTTATATCAGTAACGAGGAGGTTACAAAAAGGAAATCCAGGTATGTAACTGTCAGCTGCAGGATCAAGCCCAGGAAGGAGAGGGAGGCAAAAATTCTTTCCTTCCTAAGATTTCTGTGGAGTGATTAGAAGAGGACGGAGCTATGGACATAAACCAAAATGCCCACGGGATAAACTGCCAGGACAAAAGGCTTCTGAAGAGTCCAACTCAAATGACGTTATACTTTGAGTTTGTAGAACAAAGTAAGAGCAAACCTCACCTTTGGCCACGTTCTTACTGAGCTCTCGGTCCTGTATGAACCCCGCAAACATCTGTGTTTCCATGAAGAAGTGCAGGAAATGCCGCACGTTGCGCGACACGTGGGACTTGCGGAAGGGCTCCCGCTGAAACACCCGCTCCCCTTTCTCCGTGACGTTCATGTGCAGGGAGTAATGTCCAACAAGCTCCACAAAGAACTGCACAAAAGCTTCAGAGACCAGGGAGTTAAGAGGCATGTCACCTGTGAAGAGCACAATGGAGGAGAAATTTCCCTCTACGTTCATCCCTTTGGTCATTCCTCTTCTAAAAGAGAAGCAGCAGTTACTTTTTAGGCTGGCTCTCTCAGACTAGGAAATGTCAGCTGGGTGTTTGAAATGAAAGAAGCCACAGCTCAAATATTAAGGTTTTTCTCCCATGTCAACCTTCTGCTGCAGGAGTCAGGTTCCATTCTGAAGGCCCAAGAAAAACGAGCTCTACACACACCAGTTGTGGAAAGAACAATTGTTGGGACACCAACATTCTAACCCATTGCCAAGAAAAGTGTCCTCAGCAAGGTCGCAGGAAAGCAGCTTTGTAAAATGTCACTTCCTAATGTTTGTTTCTGTTTGCTCCCTTTTATATCAACTACACAGGAGCTGTGGAGACTTGCTAATGTGAAATCATTTCCCCACAGAAGTACCTTGTGTGTCATTCTGCTCGTGGGACAAGATTTCACTTCGTTCTTCCAAGATCTGAACAAGTGCAGCCTGGAGTTTATGAGGCAGGATCTCATCCTCATCTGATACCTGAAGAGAAAAATGGCCATGAAAGCATTTGTTGTGTTAGATCTATCAACAATAAAAACTTATTAAGAACAGATGAGAAATAACCATAACATGCCTAAACCAGGGGGAGGTTACTCTGTGATAAGGGATATTGTGGGGGAGACAATACTGTTTGTCTTATAGGCACAGAAGGGAAAAACATTTGCTCAGCACCTTCCAAATACACAGTCACACACACAGAACCACATGACAGATACTCAGGATTATTATGCCACTGATAAAACACACCAGGACAACAGAAGTCTGTTGAGAAGATATGTCAAATCTCAACATTATGGTTACAAAACCTAATATTTTAATACCTTTCTCCACTTGCAGGCTGCAGTGCAAGATGGAACAGTAAGGCAAGGAAAAGGAGATGCAAATGTCCTCTTGAACTAGTACTACTCCAGTACTACTGCACTATGGTTATAGCTGCTTGTTTGGAGGCACATTAGGTAAAGTTCAGCAGAGAAGTGCAAGTGAACCTTGATAATGTCTCCCCAATCATCCCAAAAGCAACAAACACACCCCAGATAGATGAGAGAGGAGAAAGTCCTGTAGAGAATAAACACACAGAAAGACAGCCAGAAAGCAGCAACTTTAGTGGTCCACTTCACACAACAAACCAATTAAGTATCTGTTCTTAGATTCAGCTCTTTGGCTTTGCAAAGCTCTTGTACCTCATGCAACCTCAATCTTGCAACAAGGAATTATTTCTTGTTCTCATTTTCTTACACTGGTGCCTTTTCCTGGCATACAACCAAGAGTGACTGGCCCTGCTATTTCACTTACCTCTTGCAAGAACTTGTCAGCACAAAGATCAACAATCAGAACCTGGGGAAAGAAAACACTGACTCTTAGAACCAGATTTGTTGCTGTACAGAAAATAACACTCGTGTTTTTAATGTTCCCAGCGGCAGGGGATGTTGGAAACAAACAGATTTTGCATAACTGCAACCTGTCTATAAGAACAGTGAACATTATTTCTCTTTGATAACAATGGAACTCCCTGACATGTGTCTGGTGAGTTCACCAGCTGTCTCAGGAAAGTTTAAGACAATCCACAGAGATCATTCCACAGAGGTCAGCCCCATACCACTGACATTGTCCCTCCATTGTGCTTCACCCAGTTCTCACCTCTTCTATGGGCAGGTCCTGGAGCTGTGGTAATGAGCAGGAGAGAATGCCAATTAAGAATGGGGTCGGAGAGCACACAATATCAATCATAGAAGTTGGCAGGACTGGTATGTAGGTGTGTTGCCAAGTGAAGGGATAAAGCGTTGCGACTGCGGCATGGCCACATTTAGACAGAGTGCTGGAAAGGTGAGAGAAGCACAGGGTGGGTTGTCAATGTCTTGTTCAGTTCTCAGCTATAGATACAGGTTAGAAATGCTCAGAGAAAACATAAATACATTGTTTATGCATCAGCAGAAGCCCCATGCATCCACTTTTAAAGTCAGTTATGGGGAGCTAGGAATAGCATCAACCTAGACTAAAGAAGGAAACGTTTTGTGATCTCCTCTTGGGTAAAGAGCACACTCTACATTCTAAGCATGCACAAGTTGTGTGGAAAGCCTGTCAAAAGCTTTTACATGTAACCTTTTGTCAAAGGTGAGACAAGCTTGCACATGGAAAGAAAAAACAGCATCCCTCAGAAAGAGCTCATCACTCAGAGCCATCTTTTACCTTAAGTTGTCAGCAACAAAGATCACTCTCCTTTCCAGCAGGAGAGAAGCAAAGACTCGAATCATGTGAGAGACACTTAGACATTTCAACAGGCACTCGAAGTCAACATGTTCCAGTCGAGAATCCAGCGGCCGACAGAGCTCCATCACCTGAGAGACAGAGAGGCAGGAGCTGGAGGAGGCCACAGCACAGAGTCAGGCCGGGCCAGGGGCAGCCTGGCTGGAGCACAGAACTGCTGGCTCCTCAAAAGTGAGACCTTCACAGCCTGGGCAGTCAGCACAGGACTCCCAAGCAGCTCTTCTGTAAAAAGCAGGGGATCACTTTTATGGCAGATGATGCAATAGGAATCTGCAACAGCTGTTGGGACCTCAGGATGTTTTGGACATGAGGAAGAACTTTTTCCCTGAGAGGATTGTTACACACTGGAACAAGCTGCTCAGGGAGGCTGGGGAGTGCCCATCCCTGGAGGGATCCCAAAGCTGAGGTGCTGAGGGCCGTGGGTTAGTGGTGGGCTGGGCAGGGGGAGGGGAGGGCTGGGACTCAATGACTTTAAAGCTCTTTTAAAAAAGATTCTCTGATTCTGTGTTATCCTCAGACTAATTATTTTCAGGCAGCATCACTCTGCAGTGCAGTTTGCAAAGGGACAGCATGGGCACAGGAAAGCCAGTCCTGATTTGTGTTACCTCATTTCCTGCTCCTGGCAGGAAACTCCTGACAGTGATCACACGGCCCGGCGCAGGGAAAGGTGCCTCCATGACACTGCGCATGAAGGGGTGCACCAGGGCTGGGGACATCTCTCTCCTCTTCTCCACTTCATCTAAAATCTGCAAGAAAACACATCAGACATGGGCTCAACTGCTGCTGGTGAGCCACAGGAGATACCAGCCTCTGTTAAGAGTATCCCATGCCGTAGCTGCACGGGAAGGCTCCGACACAGAGTCACAGCCCTCCCCCACTTGGGATCTCTATGAAAGCTCCTCTCAACAGTCTAAACAATCAGTGGAAACAGATGCCTGTGAGTGCCACTCTCCATTCACAGATCTAGTCTCCTGCTACTGCAAGGAAACATCTTGTATTTGGCAATCAAAATCTCACAACTAGTTGGAGCAGTAAGAGGAGCAACACCTTATCTTCCTCCCCAAGAAATCCCCCTGAAAGACTGTTGTAGGAACTGTGTTCCAATGACTAGAAATCAGCTTTCACTGGAAGCTTGCCCTGTATTCCTCTGCAATAGCTGCTGTTTACCTGCAGTAGCTTTCCCCAGGCTTTACTTCTTGATCCACTCTCCTCATGGTGCTAGTAGAAACAAGCTGAGATCTGCTCCTCCTCCCCTCCTCCCTTAAACTGCTTTTCCATTCCAAAGCCATAGAAGAAGAGGATGAAGGGGCCCTATCAGTAACATCAGGTATTAGAAGCCACCTCCTGACAATAACTTGCTGCAGGAACAGTTGGCTGTATCAGCTGACAAGTCTCAGCACTAGTATCATTTTAACTGCCCAAGGAGGCACCACGCTCCTGAGATGAGTTACAGCTGCTAAGCAATTCTAAGCTGGACACAAGCACTCAGTTACTTTCTGGAGCTTGCAGGTTGTCACTCAAGTTCAATAAGAAGTAACAGGCCCTCCCCACTTCACCTTGGAGAAGAGGTTGAAGCAGCCCAGGCGGCTAACGATGCAGTACACCTCAGGCAGGCGCTTTCCTTTCCCTTCTGGCTGAAAGGCAACAGGAACAGTTATGCTGAGAGCTGGGATGCAATAAGGAACCTAGCAGCTGCATCTGAGTCACAGAATTCCTTCTGTACTTCCAACTTAAAAGATTCCTGAGGAATGAGCTGTTCCAGGAGCTGTCTTTCACACCCAGAGTCCATTTCAATGGATTGCTGGGCCTCACTCTGCTGCTCTGGAAGGGGGTTGGACTGGATGATCTCTCAAGGTCCTTTCCAACCCTTTAGATTCTGTGATTATGTGATCACTGAGCTTCTTCCCTTTTGCATTCAAAAGCCTGGTAACTACAGCAGCATCACAGGCATTACATAACCCACAGGGGAAACTGCTGCCAGTTCACATCCTGCACTTGACTGTGCATTTACCAAGGAATTCTTTCCACTCCAGCCAAGAGCCAGCTGCTTACCAGGAGCTTCCTGCAGTACCCAAACCAGCGGCTGCCGTCCTCCCCCGTCAGCACGAAAGAAAATGTTTCACTGGGGAACCAAAGAACAGTCAGGGTTAAATTTACCATGCAGTGAAGAGAAGAGACTGACAAACAGAGCACACAAACTACAAGCTATTCTCTTTCTGGTCATGTTGAAGACCTCCTGCTGTGGTTAGCAAGCTCCTTTGCCCTCTATTCAGTGTAAAAACCTCCAGCCTAAGGACTCGTGCCACAGCTGCCTTCCCTCCCAGCTGTTGTTCCATTCTGCCAAGGAACACTGCCAGCTCCTGGAGCTGGCCTTGAAGACTTCCTTCATGTAGGAAGGATGGTGCCCAGGCAGAAGCAGCACTTCTGAGTGCACCTCCATAGCTCTTCTTCCCCTATCACAGGGCTTAGGGATTCACCCTTTCCCTTTCTCCTCACTCTGGATGCAGCTCCTCTGGGCCAGGAATCTGGACGGGCCTGAGCTGTCGGCATTGCCTGTTTCAGGCATGAGTATTCAAAAACAAGCCTTTACCTTTTAAGCTCTGATGCAGGAAACCAGTCTTTGGGATCTGGAAAGCAGAATTTGGGAATGACCTTCAGCCTCTCTTCTGTGTCCTTCGACTGTTTGAAGGGATGTTCGTGCTGGAGGGGTAACATATGCATTTGACTTCACATGAAGTGTGAACAATGGGAGACAGTATCTTCCTGACACTTCCAAATGCTGAACTAGCAGATAGCTAATGCAGAAGTCCAAGGGAACATGATCTAACTGTACTAGATCCCCAGTTCCCTCATTCATCTTTCCTGCTGATTGGACCTTTGCAAAACTACCCAGCTGGTCTTGGTAAGAACTAAGTAAGGATTTACAAGCATGGCCAAGTTTACTGGAGAATAGAGCCAGAACTGATTCCCCAAATGATGCTGTGTCAGCTTGCCTCAGTTCCATTCCTAGGAGATGTGAAGGCACTAACAGGAACAGGGATGTGTTCAGCTTGTGATGTGCAGATCACTCATAATTCAGTTGACAAAACAGTGTGTGTGACTCACACCTTCCAGTTACCATGTGTGGGCTCAAGTCAAATCCCTCAAAGACTATGGACAACTTTCCATACATAAAACTGCCCAGAAGAGGCAAAAGGAAGGTTTTCAAATAAGAGAGAGAACATTTAAGTAGGAAACACCCCTGAGGAGAGGATAAAGCTGATTTCAGACACTGTACTCTCAGCCAGCACATCTAGCCTATTCCAGGGTCCCAGGCCATGCCAGTGTGGAAGAGCATTAGGAAAACAGGACAGCATTTTCACAGAGTAACAGTTGGACAAAGGCTTTGATGTCCTTGGGCATACAGCCCAAAGAAGAGGGTGACAAGCAGATTACTTGGAAGCAAGGGTATTTTTAGAAGGGAGACCAATCTGTAACCAGAACACCTCAATAATTACTGAGCAATGTTTCCTGCAAAATCCCAACACAGTGGACTGTCCTGTATAAACTCACTCACCAAGACACTTTCATTTGAGCAGAGGATGAATAAAAAAACCAATATAAACATACTCTGTGATATAAATAAGTTGTAAAAAATGCTTTGTTAGTGCATTTCTAAGAGCCAGTAAAGAGCCACATGGTACACTAAATTAAGACTCTGGCTGTAGTCTCTCATTCATTTTGTGAATCCAAAAGGTTTACACATTTAAGACACTGGAGTTACCTGCACACAAACCCCTTCTGCATCTGGACACTGTGGGTCCTGCTGGAGTCCCACATAACCTCCCCTAATGGATCTGATATCTGTTTGGATGACATGCAGACTCCTTAACAGTCTCTGGTTTACTCCTGATAGCACAGCTAGAATTACTGTATTTGTTCTGTTTTTTCAGTGGAAGGCAGCAGGTACAAGCCTGGATGGTGGCAACTAAATATTCTTTCTCATCTGGAACCACAGAAGCTCCATCCTCTGAGATCACAGTAACTACTGTGTAGTCTCAGTCAGAATCCAGAGTCACACACTGATCTCATCATCCATTTGGCCTGAACAGATAGAAAGCTTGTTTCAAATGGCTTGCTCTAGCTTCTCTCTGCTTTTTGGGGGCTGGTACACATGACTTTGCCTTTTTTTTGTCTCCCAGAACAGTATAAGTAAGTATAAAAGCCCTGGGGTTCCAGTTCCTGTGCACCATCAGTCAAACTGCTTCACTCCTTATTTATAAATCACACTACCAGGTCATGCCAGCTTTGGGAACAGAGCTGCACTCCCTTTCCTCTCCTGCAGGCTGCCTCAGCAGTGTACCACAATACCATGGGGCTTTATGGTATTTCTAAGCAATTAGAATTGGAGTAGGAGCCTTCCTAGTTATTAAGAAAGATATTCAACAACTGCCTGAGGCATTAGGCTTGTAACAGAGCAAGTGCTTCATATTCCAATCCTGAATCCTAACCATTGGGCCAGCTTTACTAATAGAGAGTTAAGGAAGGGATACACACTGCAAGAGGAAATAAAAAGCCACTGAGCAAGTTTTGTGGGCAGCTTTCCATGCAGCTCCTACCTTGCTGGGGAACTGCTGTATGATCTGTGGTGTGTATGTCATCTCAGATGCCTTCTTGTGCAGTGACACCACCACAAACAGCTCAAAGAGCCGCTGCTCCTGAAGCTCTATCAAATCCCTCTCCAAAGTCTGATAGTGTGGGTTCCTCTTGGAGGCTGACTGCACCTGCAGCAGACACCTGTGTCGACCTAAAGAAAGGAACAAATCCAAAACCAGCCTGTGGCTATCACTGCCACACACCCACAGGTCACAGAAGAGGACTCAGAAGGGGGAAGAGAGATGGATGCATCTGCCTAACAGGACTTGGGCTTCTGCATCAGCCTCTCCAGGCAGGGGAGCACTGGCCTTGCAGGAGCTCTGCAAATCTCTCCTGACTGACAGAGCTAGTGCTCTCCTGCTGTCCTGGCAGTCTTTCCCCACATCTCAGAGGGACATGCTGTGGTAATGATGAGGGAACCCAGCTGGGAGAAGCAGCCCAGCTCTACCAGTTCAGTAACCGCCAAGCCTCGGGCAGCTCCTCTGTAAAACAGCATGGATACTCAAAAGAGGCAGAGCCAGATTCCTGGCCAAGAAACCTCCAGGCTGGGACATCTTGACAGGCCATCCAGACTCACAAGCACAGGCAGAGCAGTCTGATGTGAGAAATTCCTGTGGCCCAGGCACCATGACACATTCTGGACACGTCGGAAACAACCCTTAAATCAGGCAGTGACTCAGTCACTGTATTTCTGCAGAGACTCTGCACTTTCCATTACTCTCCTTTAAATAAAAACGTGGAACTTCACTATTTATTCCAAGTTAAGGCTTTCTGTATTCTTCCCTCCAAGTAAGTGAAATGGCTAAAATAATTCTGTTGGTTCTTTTTGCTGGATGTTTGCTCAGAGATGTGACAGAGTCAGGTCGTGAGGGCTGCTGGCCAACCATTACCATTTTGCATGCCTGGAAACTAAGGCCTCTGTGGTCCTTCCCACACCAGCTAAAACCAAGTATGTTTTTCAGGACTGTAGTTTGGGCCTGTGATTAAACTCAGGACTGTGGAACTAGACAAATAATCAAATGACTTTTCCCCAGAGGAAAGAGCATTTCACCACATCATATATATATATAAAACAGAATCAAGAGAAGGAAGTAAGGGGGAAATAGTCTCAAGTGTTAGCAGCAAAGGTGACTCAGGGGCAATCACCTGCAAAACATAGTTAAGTGTGGCTCTATCAACCCAAAAAATGGACCTACTTCTAGCAACTGGCAGATTAATGGCATTAAACCCCAAGGCTCAGGAGAACTGTCAGAAACAGAGGTTGATCTGTCACAGCAGCAGCTCCCAGCCTTGGCTACGCCGCCTCTTAGATGTTTCCTCTCTCTGTCTTGGCAGAAGCTACAACTAGTCAAGGTGCTTATCCCATTAGAGCTCTAGCCAACTGTGCAGTGGACCAGCCCCTGTGATTCACTCACTTTTTGGCTGATTTTCCGTATCACTTTCATTCCCACTGGTTTCACCTGAAACACACATAGTTTTCACATATTAGCCATGCAGAAGGAAGATGGGCAACACCCAAAGTTGAGAAAGAGAGAGAACTTCAGACTCATCAGACCAATATCACTCAGGGCTGCCCACCTATCCTGCTCAAAGCATCAGCACACAGCAGCCAGCACTGACAAATGTGTTACAGCAGTACATTTCAAAAAGTGGAGCTTTTTTTTAAGTCACTGTTTCCAGTAAATCACCAGATCAGCTGAACACAGGCAAAGAGCAGAAACCAGGTGGTTATTTGATGCTGCTATTACAGTTAACAGAGTTGCTGACAAGATTGTGCTATAAATCAAGACCATACCACAGCTGCAAAATCAGAAGAACACAAGAACATCACTTTAGAGGCACAAAGGTGCTGAGTAGTCAGAGGTAGTTCCCATGCCAGGGGGTTCTTTGGAGTTTGTGCTTTTTTGAAGAAGCCCTTTTAACCAGTAGCCCAGTTCCTCAGGCTCAGATCACAGCAGAATCTTCCATTTGTGACAGTGTTAAACCTGGGTGAGACAAGTGTTCCCAATCCTGGTGGTGCTGAAAGCTCAGTTCCAGGTGTCAGGCATGGAGTTTCACTCTGTCAAGTGAGCCCAGCATGAGCTGCAGGAGGTGGTGGTGCCTGGCTGCTGGCAGTACCCCAGGATGTACAGCAACTGTGCCACTCAAGAGGTTTATAGCAAAAAAAAATGGTGCTGGAGACCTCTTTACCTTTCACTGGAGGTGCTTCTCTCCCAGCAGGACTGAGCAGCTTCACCCTCTTCTTTCCACGCTTAGAATCAAAGATATCCTGTATTTTTAATACCAGCTGGAACCCAAAGCAGAAGCAGAGATTAATGTGAGGGTCCAGAAAAGGGTTCAAGTGCCAACAGAACTGCAACCCAACAGCTATCATCCAGCACCACAACACTTGGGAAAGGCTGCCCAGGTCCTGGCAGGAGCCCTGGCGGAGGGGCTGCTTGCTGAAGTACTTTTAGCACAGCTCAGTGCATAATAAGCAAGCACAGAATTTCTGCTACGAGACAGAAACCTGGATAAAAGATATAGCCCAGTGCAGACTAAAGCTACAGACATAACACAAGGGTCAGCACTGAGACACTCCAAGTTGATGCTGTTCACTTGCCTTCCAGTGGTCACAACAGCCTTAAAAACAAAATCCTGGTGCTTTTTGTTCCTCCTATCACAGGCCTCTCTGGGCCCTTCAGCTGCCAGGTACACAGTGCTGCAGTTGGCTATTGCTTCACTGTGAAGGCAGATTTATGCTGCACACAGCGAGCAGGTCGAGTTCATGCTTGTCTCAAGAATTCATTAATGCTCCCACTGAATGTAGGAGGGTGGGGCTCAGCGCCTGTCACCACAAATACTGCATAAAAAGGAAGATATTCAGCAAGAGAACCTGTTTTTCAGCTCAAGCCTTTATTCCCAGCTCAGCAAACTAGGCTTAGGCTTTTCAGATCTATTTCTCCCCATTTTCTATGTTAGCCATCATTTTCATCTCGTTAACCCCATCATGCAGGACGCTGCGAGCGAGGAAACAGCCCACAGCAGGAAGCAGAGCTTCTCCTGCAAGATCTGCCTTCTTTCCCCTCTACTATCTCCTTACCTTGAGGATTTTCATTTCTGTTCTGACTTTTGTGTCACCAGTGAAAGCCCCTGGGTGTGTTTAGGGCAGCTATGCATTTCTTAAGCAATAACTAAGGGGTTTATTTCCTTTTAGACTCCAATCCTTTCTCAATCTCTCGAGCAATCTTGGCTCAGTTCCTTGTGAGCACAAGGAGTAAAGTGTGCTTCCTGCATGGAAATTGTTACCAGATTTTTGGAATAGGTCTGCTTTTGCAGAATGTTTTATTACCACCCCTCCAAATGAAAGATATTCTCCATATCAGCAGTTTTAGAATCTTGCCATCTCCCTCCTGATTTTTCCAGGCCTACAGTTTGTTTAAAAGCAGATACAGGAGTTGTTTGTTACTCTGAAGTAGTTAAGGTTTGACAAGGGTTTTGCATCTGTCCAACTCTGCCACACAACCTTGTGCAATCTGAGCAAATACACCAAATTTTCACAAGAAATAAAGATCTGCACAAGTGAAAGGATGTTACCATGGCAAAGATAAGTTGTTGCCACTACAAATGGGGTTTGAATCCTACACACAAAGTGCCACCACAGAGGTAGCTGCAGCTCTAGAGCACATGCTGCATGTTATCACAGAGGCACAGGAGCTGGTAACCAACACTGGGATGCAGAAAGACTCCCAACACATTGAATGAGAATTACAATGGAGTCCTCTGTTGTGAAGGTGGATTAAAATCCTTTCTCACTACTCTGGTCTCAGAAGTAGATCTGCCTTTGCACACAGGCAGAGGCAGCTGAGGGGAGAACTATGTGAAAGCTTTGTGAAATGCACTTATCCCTAGAAGCTGCTCTTCATGTCTTCACGTTTAGACTATGAAACAGCTGCAAGGACGTTCCTGATGGCAAGGCAAGAACTCCAAGCCAAAATGTCAAGTAACCAAGGGCACAGCCACGCTTCATGTAGGTGTTGGGAGCAAGGCTGAAGTGACAAAGCATGAGGAAGAGCTAGTATTGAAACACAGCACTGTTGTCCAGGTTAACACTCTGCTTGTGGATTCTTGGTCAACAAAAGCGCTGCTGCCCCAGCTAGAACTGGTAACTCTGGTTTTTGATCCCCAAACATCCACCTTGCTACCTGGAGGGGAAATGGTTTGAGCAGGGTCACTAGTCCACACACACAGCTCCATAACCACTTACAAAGCACTTAGAAGGTGCCAGGCAAAGCAGCAAGAGTTTGAAACGACACACAAGTAGTAACATTCATGTTTAAATCTCACCCAGGGCAAGTTCTTTCTCCTGCTAGCAGCCTCTACTGCTCGGACCAGCTTCCACTCTGTCAATGTGACAGGCAGGGTTGTGTCCTTCACCATTTTCCCTTGGAGACTTGTGTGGGAGGGCTTTAACTCAAAAGTCTTGCGATTGAGGAAGGGAGGTTTTGGGGGAAGCTGGAAAACAGGACCAGAAGAGATGGTTAAACATGGGATGAAGCTTTAGCCCGAGCTCAAAGGGGTCAGATTGCAAATTATAAACTTCCTGCTCTCCATCCCACTCCCACCCCAGGTACTAAAGCACCTCATCAGCACTCTCTGGTTCCTATTCTTTTGCTCCTTAGCACCTTAATCAACTACCACTGCCATGGCTGTTCATTACCATTTACATTAATAACAAGCAATAAAAAACCAAGGAAAAGCAATGACATTGCAGTGGGAAACATGGGGCCAGTGGAAGCACAAAACAGGGCCCTTGTGAGAATCACTCTCTGTTAATATGTGATAATTTCATCCCTTCACTCTACCTTGGGAGCTCTACGGGGGGGTGGAAGCTTCCAGACAGATGGCACCTTCCACAGGGGTAAGGGCAGGGCACTGATATCTTCATAAGTGTTCTCTTTTGCAGGACCTGGAAGAAGCATCAGACAGCAGATTTAAGGAAGGAGATAAAGTTGTTCATTCTTGCAAGGAGTGTAAGCAGGGAGAGTGTGCAGTTATCTGCCAAGCTTTAACAGGGTATGAGAGAGATCTGGTTTAAAATGGTTTAGGTTCCCACCACTCCTTCTAACCCACTCCTATCAACTTGGCAGACTGTACATGGACTCAGCAAACAAAACACTCTAACCACTGCAGATAAAGTAGCTCTATTGCAAAGCAGGCCATGTTGTCAGCGTTCACACTGATCTCTCTGCAGCAAAGCATTTGAAGAGCTGATAAAGAAATCAGTTTAGCACAGGCCCATTGTAGTGACCTTCTGTGACATCTGGAATCAGGCTGTTCACATGCAGACAGTTACTACCATCAACAAAGAACGCCAAAGGGGAAAAGTCACAGAGCTGGAAGGGGCCTCGGTGCATTCCCATCTTCATTCCTCCCTCCCCAGCACATCTGCTACCCTTAAAGCCAGCGAGGGCACCCCGCAGAAGCACAGGCACATACAGATGATGTCCTCGTAGATGTTGTCTTCGGACTGTGTGTAGATGAGCCTGGATCCTGCAGTGCCATTCGCCTCCTCTCGAAGCCTGTGGGAGCCGGCGGCCGCCATCTGTTTGCGGAAGCCCTGGATGTCCTCAAACTCAAAAGATTTCCTAGAGGAAAACCAGTGTAACTTCTTCTAAAGGCACCTGCATGTACTATTAGCAAGTTGCTGTCTCCAGTTGACACAGAGTATGGTCCTCCTTGGGGCCATCATGCACGAGGATGCTCCACTCGGGACTCTCTGATTTCCAAGGGTTGAGGTTTAAGCCCAGGCAGCAGCTCAGCCCCACACAGCCGCTCGCTTGCTCCCAGCCCAGCGGGATGGGGAAGAGAGAAGCAGAAGGGTAAAAGTGAGAAAACAACGTGGCTTGAGATAAAGACAGTTTAATAGGTAAGGCAAAAGCTGCACAAGCAAGGAAAGCAAAACAAGGTGTTCATCCATCTCCAGGGAAGCAGGGCTCCACCACACGTAACGTGAGTTGGGAAGACAAACACTGTAACTCCCAACGTTCTTCCCTTCCTCCTCCTTGTCCTGATTTTATTGCTGATCATGACATTGTATGGTCTGGGATATCCCTTTGGTCAGTTAGGATCAGCTGTCCTCACTGTCTCCTCCCAATTTCTTGTGCACCCCAAGCAGAAAAAGCCTCGATTCTGTGTAAGCACTGCTCAGCACTAACACAAACACTGGTGTGCTATCAATGCTGTTTTCACCACAAATCCAAAACATAGGAACACACAAGCTGCCATGATGAAAATTAACTCCATCCCAGCCAAAAGCAGCACACCAAGTGAGTGCTACTCACTTACTCTGGCAGACTGTTAAATTCAAAATGAAGTTGGAGGCTCCACGGCCAGGCACAGTCCGAGCAGGTATGGTGAGTCCCATCCTGTCACAGAAGCAAGAACCCAAAACACCTTTTGCAGACTAAGCACTTGCAGCAGGACTCAGAATTAGGGCACTGCTTCCTCCTGGGCCCCTCCTGCTGCTCACACCAACGGTGTTATCACATGTGGGAGTTTGCACTTTCCCACGCTTGGCCTCTAATTCAAACTCATGGCACAGAGGTCACAGAGGGGCTGGCAAGGATTTAACCCATCAACATAAAATTTGGTTTGCTGCTGCAGGCTTTGCCATGGCGAAAGGAGGTTTCAGGAGTCCTAGCCACCTCTCCACCACTCATGTTCACACTCCTCTCTAGAACAGCTGCCCTAGGCAGCTCATCTGTAAGCAGAACCAGCATCAAGCTAGCTCAGAGGTTTCTAACTCTGTAACAGGAACCTACATACAGGAGAAGGAAGAACAGCCAAAGCTACTGCAACACAGCTACCCACAGCCAGCAGCCTCCAACTTCAAGCAACAAGAGAATCTTTCACTCACAGGAAATCAGGAACATTTAGCAGCCAAGAGAAAATCGTTCTGTAATCCACAAACTGCAGCTGAGGACAAGCTCGGGGCAAGAAGCAGGCAGCACTCTCCCTTGGGCAAGCATATTGCCACTCAACTCTGTCTTAAGGCATGGGACTGACATCTCTTTAGAGCTTTAGGCCTTCTTTGAAAGATAATCAGCAGCAAAAGCAGTGCATGCACAATGCTGGAAAGGGGATACTTTCATCCAGAAATATCCTCTTCCCATCAACAGAGGTGTCATCTGGCACCTCCACAGGGTTATCGTGGCAAGCAAGCTGATTAAATCCATCAAGAAATTGCTTTAAGGAAACACGTTTCAGACACGAGAGATGAACTGATGTACCTCTGGGCTCTCTCTCTGATCCTCCTGCTGGCTATTCTCTTCTCAGGATTGTTGGAGGATGACACTGAGTCTCCTCCATGCTGCTTTTGCAGGGGAGCTTCCCTGGTAGCCCTGGCATCACTAGAGCTACTCGCAGCCTTTTCTGCAAGATAGCGGAAAGTCCTACGGGGCTTGGGTGGTGGGACAGCAGCTGGCTCCTCCTCCTGCCCCTCAGCCTCAGAGTATATGTTTTTCAAACTCCTCTCTGCCCTGCAGAGAGAGTCTACTCCTTTGCTTTTAAGTTCTCTTTCTGTGGAGCCACAGGTCCTTTGCTTCCTAGGAAAGTCCAAGGGAACTGGTGGGGCTTTGCCAGGAGGAAGGGGATCTACCCTCTTCCACAGAGCTTGTGAGGTATAGAAATTCCCTTGGGGCAGCGCTGCCCTTGTGTCCAGAAAACCTGCTTGTCTCTCTTTCTCCTTGGCTTGGGAAGCTAGGCTGCATGCACAGGCCTTGAGGTCACCACAGCCATCAGTCTGCACGCAGCTCCAAGCATCTTCCCTGAAGTCCAAACCCAGGCTCTTTGGATCTTTGGACCCAGTCTTTCTGCTCTTTTCTCTACATTCTGGCTTCACTTTGGGTAGAGCATTGCAGCTGGGATCATACTTTACTCCAAAGTCCTTCAGCTGCTGTTTCTCGTTGCTGGAGCACCCTTGTGTCCTCCCCTCCCACTGGGAGATCTTCTGCCTGATGTTGCGGCAGTGGCTCCGGGAGAGGGTCTGCACGGCAGAGCGGGAGAAGCTGCTGTCCACTGAGCCTGGTGGGTGCATGGCAGGTGCCAACGTGCTTACAAACCCATCTCCAGCCTCCTCCAGGTCCACCCCTGTCCTGCACACATCAAGCTGGCACGAAACTCCAAAGCAGGCAGTGGTGTCCCAATGCCCCTGGGTGTCAGCTCTGCAGGGGCTGCCTGTTAGCACGACCTGTGGACAAAAAGAACAAAAGAGCCATCAGCTGCACTTCACTGGGCACTCCCAGCTGCTCCCTGGCAACTGCTGAAGAACATTCCTCCCCAAATCACATGTGCAAGCCTGGCTTCCAGAGCAAGCTCCCCACAAAGCCTGTTCCTGGAGCACACATCTGGGAGGGCTAACAATAGGAAACAGAGGTCTTACTGGCTTAAAAAACAAACAAAAACACCACAACAGGAACAAAACACAGCCAGGGATCCTAAAGGTCCACACTCAAGGAAATTATTTAATGGCACAGGAACGCAGCAGCAGGGCCCCTCTGCAGCAGAGCTCTCGGGCAGCCCCTCTGCTCCTTGCTTGTACCAATGCAGGCTGGGCAGGAGTGCTCAGTTGCTCCTGATGCTCTGTACTGCTCAGAGCACCTCAGGCAGCACATAGGCAAACCAGTACACCACTACCAGAGCTTTCAACACAGCAGAGACATGGCAAGATACAAGATACCACAACAGCTCTATACAAAGTGAACCACATCTACTTCTCCAGAGAGCCCACAGCAGCACGACAGCTGCTGCTTCACACAGCAGGACCAGGACAGCTGGAGAAAAGCCAGACCGTTTGCCTCCTCCCAGGAGAGCTCTCCTGCTGTACAACACAAGAAAAAACCTGTCTGATATTCTGCTTGTCAGCACCTGACCTAAACTTGCCACCAGAGAGACTGGAGGGGGTGCCCAGCTTGTGTTTGGTAGCCAGAGAAAGATTTTAGAGGCACACACCACAGGCCAAAAGGCAGAGGAAACTGGTGAGTTCTCATGCTCAAGAGGAAAACAGTCCTGTGTTTAGATCAGCAGAGAAAGAATGCTAAAGAAACACTATGACTGCTACTCAAGCAAACCCTGCACGTGGAGGAGTAATGCTGTTTGAAACGACAACATACAATCCAGAGGATACAGCAAACAGTCCTCCAGAGAGTCCTGCAGCAAGACAGGCAGGTGAAACTGCCAGGGAGAACCTGGGTGGCTGTAGAGACCCAGCACCCACAGGTCCAGTATGACCTCAGTCCAGACATTCCCTATGTGGAGTCCCCAGCCTCAGGGCCCTTCAGCTCTACCTGCAGCTTACAAGGCATCCCTAATATTCTGATATGCCAGAACAGTTGAAAACTCACCTTGGACAGAAGATTAGCAGCCCCCAGGCTCTAATATGCTCTGTTCCTCCCTCCCTCCAGGCAGTTAGCCCATTTCAGACATTCCAACCCTCCAGGTGTATTTAATGTTCTCTATTTGTAGCAGTAGACAAGTGCTCAGCAAAGCTGGGGCTCAGGCCAGGTTGCCACGCAGCAAGCCTGGCCACAGCAGCTTCAGTAACATTCCCCTGGCACTCAGAAGGCTCTCTGCTCATCTGCTCAGCCAAGGCACTTGTGGTCCAATGAAAAGAAAAGTGCTGGCCTTGGCAGACCTACTTGATACAGTCAGAGAGAAAGCTTGTTGATGTAGGACAGCCCAGGGCTCCTCAGGCAATTCAGTGATGGTTTGGGCACACATGGCACCAAGCCTCAGCTCTCTGCTGTGCTTTCCCACTCTCTACCAAAGCAGCATTGCTCACAGGGCTTGAAGCTCCTTGCTGCCTGTCTCCAGAGGGAACAGCGTGGGCTCTTGCTGTTGGCATTGCTCATCACGTTGTCCCAGACAGCTGCTGGTAACTCCCACTCAGCAGTGAATGGGCTAAACTTGGACAATCTGAGTAAGCAACTGAACTGGGGATATTTGCTCCACCATCAGCCCTCTGTCCCTCATCAGCATTCCACCCTGTCCTCAATGCTTCCACAGCCACACAAGTCATGAGCATCACCCAGCACGTCTCTGAAGGAGTGAGGTGAAGTCACTGCTGTGCAGGCAGCACTGAGGCTTCAGTGCCAGCACAGCACCCACTCCTTCCAGCAGCAAGGTGCAGGCAGGGGATGAGCAGCCCTTGTCTTGATGAGCGGACAAGGGCTGCTCATCCCCTCACAAACGGGCAGGAAGGGAACAGAACAAGAGAAAATGACAACCCACACCTACCCCACTCTCCCCAGCTCCTTGCCCAGAGTGCTGCACTTCCCTCCAGGCAGCAAGGGGCCCCTGCCCCCTGCTATAAATAGACACGGTTTCCAAAACATCCTGAGCCAGAGCAGAGCCATCCTTCCTCAATCCCTGTCTGCACTGCCCTGATTAGCAGACAGGAAAGCAACTTTCCCCTTTCCTATGTCACTGCAACTACTCAGGGCCACTCCTGAGTACCTGAAGCACACTCTAGCAAAGAAGAAAAGGCTCCAACCCGGAAAGCCAGGCAAGGAGAGGGGGGAAACTGCCTCCTCTCAGCCAGTACAGTTTCAGAACTTTACTCTCTGACAGGTCTTCAAACATGGGACCACTGGATGCAGAGCTCACACAGGGACAGGCTCCCAAAGCACCTTGCAGTGCAAGGCCAGCACATGCATTCATGGAGCACTCAGCTCTATGCTGACAGCAAGCCCACACGTGGCACCTTGCTTCCTAACAGCTTTGGCAGCTTTCTTCCAAATACAGCCCCCAGGCTCAGATCAGAAGCCTGGCAAAACATCTGCATGTAGCATCCACGAGGGCAAAGCACTGCACAATGCAGAGTGAGCAGCCCTGCTCAGCTTTCTCGTTGGGTCCATCCCCAGAGTGTGCCTGTGCTCAAGCAGGTCAGGTCTGCCAGCTGCCCCATATCCTTCCTCCTATGACTCACATAGGTCAGGGTGCAACAAAAAGTGCATTTATTGCAGTTTTCTCAGGCAGCCTGTCCTATTTCTTCTTCCTGATATATGGCCACGACCCAAGTCAGTCCAATGCCCTGACTTCATGATGAGGCACAACCAGCAACTGAGAAGCACAGGGGAGAAGGCCAGTCCCAGCCAGCATACAGGTATAGGTGAGATCATGTCTGCTTACTGATGAATGTCCACAGTTCAAGCAGTTCACCCAGCATTCAGGTAACTACCTGACCCTGGCAGCCAGAGCTTCAGAGACCCATACACAGAAACAGGAACCACACTGAATTTGTTTCCTCTCCTTCAGCATAAACCTAACAACCAATATTACTTGTCCAGCCAGTACAGCTCCAGATGCTGGCTGAAGAAGTACTACTTAGAAGATGAAGCAATAAGCTTCACTCCCTTAAGAAGCCACACAGTTTTGAGTGCAACAGAGGAGGTCTTTCCAGGGCATGGCATTGATCTTTGAACTACCAAATACAACTGGAAACACATGGCTCCCGGCTCCTCTTGAACAAGCTTAAGGCACCCAACGTTCTCTCCTGCCCAGTGCTGCTCCACCAGCCACAGCCCCAAACTGCCTCTTCCAAAATAACTATCTGAGGAAGGAAAGAATGTAGCTCTTCACCTGTCCAGGCTTGCAAGGCAGGTGGCTGCTATCAAGAGCTAGGTATTTAACCAAGCATTAAACCCAACCGTGGGACACAGAATGGGAAGAGACCACCAGAGTCGAGCAGCCAGCCCTTTCACACACCATTCCTTTCACAAACTAACCAGACTTAACATGACTGCTTCTCCCCTAACCTCTCCTTCCAAACTCCTTCAGTGGCTCCAGTATGTCTCTCAGTATTTCCACAGAAGATGAATGTATTACCCCTACTGAATCAGTACTTACAGCAGTTTGGTGTAGTCAGGCTCACTGAATTATTTCATGGAAAGCACTAGTTTTGGGTAAAGAGAAATGAAATCATTTATAGACTAAGCATCACACATTTCTCCTAAAAGACAGCTTCCATATCTTTATCCAAAGCAGAAGAATGAGGCATATTCACACCACATGATAGGTAGCCCTGACTCTTTTTCCTACTCTGGAAGCCAGAGAGCACACTAAGCATTTTCCATGCAGAGTCTCAAGACAGTTCCATTTCCTGAAACCACATGCTCAAGGAGAGAAAGCTGCCAGTGCTGCTCAAGAATAAAATACCCTTTGACACTGAGGTCAAGCCCACCCACTGCAGGTGCTGCTGGTACCCCATAACCCCTCCTACCCCACTCACAACTGATTAGCTAAAGCAAGGCAGTAACACAGCACCCTACCTTATCCTGCTGCACGGCAGGCATGAGAATGCACCATTTGCTGACATGGCAAGCCCAAGCACTTCTGAAGCAATCATTCACTCCTTTTATGAGAGCTGTGCAGTTCTAAACCACCCACAAGACCTCCTTGTCACCAAGCCTCTTGTGTTGGTGGCCAAATAAAAGAGAGTTCCTGGTCTTCTGAGATCTAGGAGCTCAGTCCTGGAGGGCTGAAGGGACAGCCAGCAGAGCAGCAAGGACCCCTTCCAGAGTTCTCAGCTATTCCCATTCTGCTCAGCTCCAGAACCTGAAACTTTGCTGAACAAAACTCTGCCCTGCTGATGCCTGAAAGACATGGGCAGTGCCAAACAAACAGCTTTTATATCAAAATAAGTAACACTTCAGGAATGCAGTGTGCTTAGTCATTTCCATCTTGATACAAAGCAACTCCAGTTATTAACTCCTTCAAAGCTTCTGAGGAACCGTGTTTACCTCATAAGATCCATGGCCCCAGAGAACACAGCCCCTGGGCACAGTCAATGTGTTGCTAATCTTAATTACTTGGCAAAAGGAAGTTAACTCTGATCTCTCCATGGGTCCCAAGGCTCTTGTACTGATGAGAACGGAATATCCAGACCTTTGGACTCGCAGTCTTTTTCCTGAAGTGATGACACTCAGCTTCTTGAAAGTCGGCTTTTACCCTTGCTAAAAAAAACTCCAACCAAAAACCCAACACTTTAAACATGTAAGTCCTGATGGGTTTTATACCAGAGGACACACAGAACCCACAGTATAGTATTTTTAAAGTTGTGGGGTTTGTAACCTGGCTCACAGCATGTGAATGCTCAGCTTAGCAATACTGAAAGCGGCAGTTGACTCAGACACTACACCACAGGCTGGCTGCATGCCCCAGGAATGCTGCAGCTTCACACAAGAACTAAGATCCAAGGTGGAGACAGAGAAAAACTTAAATTCCAACAGGAGTTATCCTGGGGCTGTTTTTGGTGCAACTAGAAGAGGTGAGATTCCAGGCTTCTCCCAGGGCAGACATCACCGTTGAGCCACGATGAGCACCTTTAAGTTACTGAGGCTACCACAGACATGCTGGGGGGGGCCACAAAAACAGCTGCTTCTTCCTTTGGAAAAGGCTCAGCAATGTGGAACCAGCTGCCTCAAGAGGTTCTGAGCGTGCAGAGCAAGGTAGCATCAGAAAAATCTCTTGGACACACATCCAGATACCATCCAGAGCTACAGTGAATGTGCCACATCCACACTGGCAGACTGAGATAAGAATTTTGCCAAGGAAGTAGGACTCAGCATCCCAGGACAGATCCTCCAGCCAGCTGTTTCAAGCAGAAATGTTCTATAAAGCCACCATGATTTATTCCCCCAATACCCTCAGACATTCTCTGAACATGCCTTCCTTTCAGGGCAAGCTGGAACACACAGCCTGACAGCACACAGCTTTTTAGAATGGGAAGCCCAACATCTTTCTGAGTCTATTTCTTTGCTCACCAGATCCTATCCCTGCAGTACTTCTAAAATCCAAATGCCCAGATAGTAAGCAATTTGCCCAGTTCTGCCTGCAAGCCCCTTAAGGGACAATCAGTCCGAGTATTGATTGAAAGACACATCACACAGTCCTGTGGAACCACTGAGCTCCTGACCCTGGTCAGGACATTTCCATTGCTCTAGCAGATACCCTGCTTACAGCTTTTCTCTCACTCACCTGTCTGTGACTGCGGGGACACCTGAACCAAACTCCTGCAGCTCCCCTGCAGCAGTCACAGCCCTGCAAGGGCAGCACATGGGCTTATTCAGCAGCTTCTCACTTCTCTGCTCTGCTTTCCCTTCCCTTGCAACAAGGTCACCCACTCACTCCTCATCTCACCCTTTTGTAACTCAGTCTGGGACAACAGAAACCACAACCACCACTGCCCAAACACACATTCCTAGGGGTTGTTTTTCCTGCAACTTGCTTCTACACCAGGGCTGATGCAAGTCCCAGCTGGCAAGAGGATGAGCTCCCACCTCTACGAGGGCTCTGTCACAGTCATGGTAACCTTGTACCCACTCAGAGGCTGTGTTCAACCATGGCAACTGGAACTGGGCTTGGTCTACGCAGTGAACTGGGCGAGGCACAGGGACAGTGGTCCATCATGCCCTAGGACAGCACTGCCAGAAAGGGTGTCTTGTAACTGCTCATGCCTGTGTACCTCAGTGCAACACGGCACAAGCATCTAGCACTACTTAAAACACCTCAGCCCACCAGTCAATAACTTTCCCTGCAGAAACTCTGTTCAGGACCACAGAGTGGCTGAAGTGAGAGACGGCCTCTTGCCCAAGCCCGGCTCAAGTGGGATCACCTACAGCAGGTTGCTCAGGGCCGTGTTTGAACAGCTTTTGGATATGTTCATGGATGGAAACTCCACAACCTGTGGCAGTGTTCGGTCTCCTTCGGAGTGAAAGTGTTTTGTGATGTTCAGAGGGAACCTCCCGTGCATCAGTTTGTGCCCATCACCTCCAGTCCCATCACCAGGCACCGGGCTGGACTCTTTGCACCCTCCCTCCAGACATTTGTGTGGGTTGATAAGACACACACAACCACCCCTACTCTCAGCCTTCTCTTCTCCAGGCTGGACAGGAGGGGGTACTGTGGTAAAACATGAGGCTGGCGATTCACCTGAGGCTGCGGGTGGGCTTGAGTGGGCACCTGCCTCCCGGTGGGGCCAGCTCCCTGCCCTGCCCTCAGGGAAAACGCTCCAGTCGCTATTGCCCGGCTCATAGGACCCATCGGTCAGAGGGCTGCCGGCCCTGCCACAGGCCCTGGAGAGCTCCGGCCTGGGGCCGGCGAGTCCCGGTCATCCCGCAAGGAAACGGCGCCTCAGCGCTGCCTCACCCGAGCCCGGCAGCGAGCGGAGCCCGCTCAGCCCCGCACCGCCGCCGGCAGCCCCGAGCCCGGCCCGTTCTGCCCTCACACCGCGTCCCGCCCGCAGCCCCGAGCCCGAGCCCGGCCCGTTCTGCCCTCACACCGCGTCCCGCCCGCAGCCCCGAGCCCGGCCCGTTCTGCCCTCACACCGCGTCCCGGCCGCAGCCCCGGCCCGGCCCGTTCTGCCCTCACACCGCGTCCCGCCCGCAGCCCCGAGTCCGGCCCGTTCTGCCCTCACACCGCGTCCCGCCCGCAGCCCCGAGTCCGGCCCGTTCTGCCCTCACACCGCGTCCCGCCCGCAGCCCCGGCCCGGCCCGTTCTGCCCTCACACCGCGTCCCGGCCGCAGCCCCGGCCCGGCCCGTTCTGCCCTCACACCGCGTCCCGGCCGCGACTGCGCGGCACCGACCTGTGGGAAGCCCGAAGCCCCGACTCCCCCCTCACGCGAGCCCCCGCGGGAGGGAGCCCCTGGAACGCGGAGCTTCCCCTCTCTCCCCTCCCCGCCCAGCCCAGCCCAGCCCCGTCTCACCCAGTGCCCCGGCCCCACAGGACGCTCCCGCTTCGCATCGCGCTGCCACCGGCCCCGGCCCGGCCCGGCCCCGGTCCCGCCCCCCCCGCAGGGCGCACGAGCTGCTGACACACCGGGCTTTACTGCGCGCTCCCGGCCCCGCGCGGCCCCGGCCCCGCCGCCCGCCCACAGGTCCAGAAAGTCCGGCCCCCTGAAACACACACAGGCACACACATCGTACATACACGACACGATATACACACACACATCGTACATACACAACACGATATACACACACACACCCCCCATACATACCCCATACACACACACACATCACACACACACACCCCCTAATCGGTGGTTTTCAGGCCCTCGACCAGGAGGTTGAGCTCGTAGCACCAGGTCTCGTAGCGGTACGCCACGCGGATCTGAGCCACGTTGGTCTTCCGGATGTCGTTTCCTTGCGGCCCCTCTTCCTGGTAGTTTTCACCCAGAAACTTGGCTTTCTCCTGCCAGACACAAGGAGCGGCCGTTCAGGCGGCAGCAGCGCCCGAGGGAAAGGTGGAGAGGTGGCTGGTGGCCTGAGCTCCTGCCCAGGTGCTGAGGTAGGACGATGGAGCTGCTCTCCTGGTGCACCTTGCCCCAGAAGGGCAGCTTTACCTCATGGGACAGTCCACACTGCAGGACGCTGTTCCTGGCGATTTCACACATGTCACAGGTGGTGAGCTTGAAGACCTGGGCAGCAATGGCGTATTCCTCCATCAGAGCCTCCTGCAGACAGACACAGGCGGTGTCAGGAGAGCAGCAGCTTCTGCTGGCATGGCCCATGCTGCTGCGAGCGCTGTCCCTGAGGCGATGCCCTGCAAATGCCACCGGCCTCGCTGGAAAACGAGGCCCACAGAGCCCCAGGAGGTGATGAGCTCACACTGTACCTTGGTGTAGTGAAACTGCATGGGGTCATCTGTGGAAAGGGACACCATGAGGCCCTTCTGGTGGAAGTCAAGCAATGGATTCTTTGCGTACTCGAGGAAGAGGCTGTTGTTGCTGAGTGGGGACATGGCGATGGGAATCTGGGCGAGGAAGTACAGATACTGCAACACCGGGGTCTGCAAAGATGAGCAGAGCTGCAGATTAGGGATAAGTTGCTGTGCCCTCCACCTGTCTGGAGTCACTCCTCAGATCAGCCCAGTGCTCCAGACAGGAAAATCAGGCCCACAGAGCTCCTGTGTGCAAGAGAAGAGACAAGCAAGCTGGCAATTGGTCTGGGCCCACATGAGCACGAGAGGCCAAGGACTCATCTGGCTCCAGTGATAACAGACAGACCCAGTGATATGTCTGTGAGGCTGAACCCCTGAAATCTGAACCACCAAACATGCCTGGAGAAAACCCTCTAATCATGTAACATCTGCCTGAAGCCAGGCTGCCTGTGTCAGCCTAAAGCAGAGGTGCAATTCACCATCAGCTACAGTGGAGGCCAGCTTTGAGTGTGTTCTCCTCTGCCCGTGCCTGGGCTGCTCCATGGCAGCCTGTTCCACTTACCTTCTTGAGGTTGAGACCGTGGGAGATATTATCTGCTGTCATGAAGGCTGCAAGCAGATGTGTGATGGCCCCGGCTTCCCCACAGTGTGGTCGGAAGAGGAACGTGTTCATACCACGCTGCCTGGGCACATGGAAGGAGGACTCAGAGCAGGCAAGCAGCAGGGTTAGGTGGCATACAATGCAGGAGTCCCTGACTTCAGATCCAGCTCTGCCCCTACCAGTGGGTCCCCAAGAATCCAACACATTCCTTGTTCTCTTTTCTCTGTGCACACAGTAGATGCATCTCTGCAATCCCATGTTTCACCCCAGGCCATCACACTTCCTACCAGGGAGCGTTTCAATTGCTCTGGGACATGAAGCTCCAAACTACAGTGGCGGCAGAGCAAGGGCAGCCCCACTTCTTCCACACCAACAAAGAGCTGAGACCATTCATGAGGCAGACCCCCTTCTGCCAGCCCCTCACAGGTCCCAAAGCAGCTCCTGGGCCTCACCTGCGTAGGTTGTTGAGCACCAGGATGTTGGCATACATGTAGTAAATGTAGTAGGTGTAGGATGGGTTCTTCTCAGAAGTCCACTGGTCAGGCTTTGGGCTCTTAGTGCAGAACATGTGTCCACTGTGCTTGGATTCATCATCCACGCTGTCGAAGCCAGTGATCTGCTTGGCAAGGTAACAAAAAAGCTGCATCTCCAAGCTGCCCAGCAGGCAGGCTGGCTCACCCTGCCCCACTGCAGCTTGCCAAAGCCCAGCTGTGGCCTGAGGGGTACACCCTGCCTCATCCAAGAGCAGGGTCAGGGGCAAGGTTGCAAACCTTGCTCCTCTCAAACCCCCAAGTTCTATCAAGGGCTAGAAATAAAGCTCACACCAAACCACTTCTGCAGGAGGTGGGTAGGCAACACTTCTCACTGCCCCACAGCAGCCAGCTCAGGGAGTCTGACCCCCTTTTCCCCCAGCGCTTCTGGACACACAGCCCTTCACCCAGAACGTGGCAGTAGGGCCACGTGCCCATTGATGACATTTTCCATGTCAGGGCCAATACCCCATTTCTCCTGTGCTTACCACACTCTGACAACACCATCAGGTGACACTCACGTGGCGTAGAAAGACACTCAGCTCTTTGTGGGTTTGAGGGTTGACAGTTGCTTCAAAGATGGGAATAAAGATATTTTCCAGCATCTTCCCAAAGTGTGGGAGGAAATTCTTAGACCTGAACACATCACTGTGGAGACAGGAGTGAGCTGCTGTCAGAGCAACGTGGCCCACTGTCCCCACAATCCCTTCAGGATAAGATAAATGAGGCCCATTAAGGCACAGTGCTCTCTCAGACACACAGCACATACTAAATCCTGGGTACTTGGATCATCCACTTCATGTTGGGGGAATAGACCCGGTGTTTGTTGAACCAGGTGGCCAGCTTGAGCCACTCCTCAGCCGATCGCCCGTAGATGGAGAGGCGCGGCTCTGCGTGCTGGTACTTGGCATCCTCCAGATCAGAGCCAACCTCCTGCAGATCACGAGGGTTCAATGGGGCCCCTCAGACCCCTGGGGTAACAGCAGCACCACAGCTTAACTGCTCTCTCCTGCCCTGTATTCTCACCTTGATGATGGTGGCAAAGTACTCGCCGTCGATAGCGTTCTCTGTCTTCAGGTAGAGGTCGCGCAGCTCGCTGGCACCCACGGGGTTGTACTTGGCATTGAACTTGTCAAAGCGCTGGAAGGTCTGCCGGCCCTGCAGTAGGGAGCACCAGGGGCAAACACCACACACACACACGCTGGGTCCAAGCACACCAGCTGAGCAGGGACTGCTCCAGACAACCCACAATAGGGAAGCCAAGAGCTGCCACGTCCTGCTGCAAACACTAACTCAGGGAGGGGGAGAGCCATGTGTATGGCAGCGGGTGAGACTGACCCAGGAGTGGCCTTAGAGGAAATGTCCTACCACTTACAGCATGGACATCCAGAGAATCCACTGTCAGGTCATAGGGGTGCAGATTGAGCTGCTCAAAAAGCTGTTTCAGGGTGAGCTGTTTGCCCTTGGCATCATAAACCACACGGTCGGCATCCACACGGTACGATTTCTTGATGAAACGCAGAAGGTGCTTCTGGTTCATGCAGGCTGCAGCATGGATGTGTGTGTCCACCTGAGAAACCAGAGGGACAGCTGTCTGGCTGCAAGCTGGGATGCTCAGCTGCCATCATGGGGAGGTGAACAAACCCTTTCGTTGAGCCTCAAGCTGTGCGAGGAGCACGGCTCAGCCCAGCAGATGAACAGAGGCCTTGGCCAAGAGCAGCCCAGTCAGCACCATCCAGTTGGCAGCAACAATGGGGGTGCCACAGACTTTAACCCTAATGCCTGGTTCTGAGGGAGGGGAAGGCACAGACACAGCTCCTCCTCACAGTGCCCAGGGCTGGGAGCTTTGCCAGTTACCTTGCGGCAGTTGTAGAAGTCCCGGTGGGGGTTGTTCTTCAGCTCTTTCATCTCCTCCATCTCATTCAGCATCTCATGCACTTGGAACTTGTATGAGAGGAACTTGAGGCGCCGATGAGTGTAGGTCTTACTAGTGAAAGCAAAGGGCAGAACAGTGACTGGGCTCCTTACCCCTCAACCTAGGGATGCAGCTTTCACCTGAGGTGGAGGGGCTCATGCTGGCCTGTCCTGCTCCCCTAAGGTGCTTCTCCTGACTCTCATAGAGCTTTGAAGGGTGGCCTGGCCAGGTGTGAGCACATCTGCAGGACATGCCTCCAACCCCTGAGCACTGACTTTGCTCAAGACCCCAGCTGAGACAGCTGACAAGGCCATCAGGCTGCAGAAATGTCACCAGCAGGTTCTTCCCTCCTCCCAGGCAGAGGACAGCACAGCCCTGGCTCTGCCCCAGGCTCTCTCTGCCTCCCGAGGCAGGACTGTTTGGCTGTGCCCAGCAGTGCTGGGTTGTGCACTTACACAGGTCCCTGTGCAATCAGGGCCAAGAGGAAGTTCATGTCATCAACGAAGTGCTTGAGGTCAGGGTAGGGCAGGTCCTTTGGCTCGTCCCTGCCAGCCGCTGCCTTGTCTCCATAGACATGAACTACCCCATCCTTCATCTGGACATGGTATCCCAGGTCCTCAGCAAGATTCCCCATTTCAAAGGGATCCTCTCCATCCTTCACTGGTGGGGTGAACACTGGACCAAAAGGAGAACACCATGAGGCACAGGTTGCCAGGACACCCCACCAAGGCTCCCAGGTAGAGGGCAGGGACAGCCCCACCGCTGTGACACTGAAGAGGACTCGTCTGTGGAGCACTTCCACAGCCCTTTTCTGACCCCTGCCTACCCCCACACCTAAGCCAGAGAGGAAAAGCCTGTGGGTGCCTTGCTGTACCTGGCCCAGTGTCACTGGCCTTCCAGGCCTCGCCTTCGATCGCCCGCAGGTACTGCGCCGGGGTCCTGGGGAACCTCTGCACAGACTGCTGCATGTACTTCTCCCGGATGCACAGCGCACGGTAAAGGCCTTTGCAGACAACTTCAAAGTCTTCAACTGTCACCTGCAAGAGGGTTGTTGCTGGACACAACCACACAACTGGAACCTAGCTGCCTGAGGGATACCCTGGTGCACTGAGATGCAAAGAGGACGATTTTGTTCACAGCAAGAGACACACCTTACCATCCCCTCCCTGAGACTGCTCTGCCTGAGCAGGGCAGAGAAGGCAAAGTCCCAGATGTGGCAAAGGGATGCCCATCATGGCAGAACCACTGATTCCAGCTGCCACCCACCTCACTGCAAACTGCAATTGGCACTGACATGGAAGCCAGGCCTGGGCAAAACACTAAAAGCTATTTTTGGAGCCTAGACTGAAACTGAAGCAGGACCAACAACATACACTGACCCAACATGTCAAGGAATGTTTGATTTACTGCACAGACAAGTGTTTGGGGCAGTGGAGAGGTCAGACTGGAGCAGCAAGGGAGAATGCCATGCAGCACTTGCAGCTAGCAACAGTCACAGCAGGAGGAATGTGCCTGTGCACAGACAGGCTTTGAGCTTCTCCTAATTGCTCCTCTGCTATGCAGCTCCAAGCTGAGCAACCTGTCAGGAGTATCTCAGAAGCAGCACAAATGTAACAGGAGGCTGAGGAGGAGGAATTAACACAGGATGTGATAGCAGTCCTGGTCAACTGGCTCTAGGTGACCCTGCTTGAGCAGGGACTTGGACCAGATGGTCTCCACATGAGGTGGGTCCCTGCCAACCTCACTCATTCTGGGACTTTGTGATATGTGTAGACCTCAGACAGATATAGCTGTGTTCAGGCAGCAGCAGGCTGTGACAGAAGGATCATGACCTGCTCTGCCATTGTCTTCTCTCTGCCCTGTCTGGAGAATCCCATGGGAAGCATCCAGCACCCCACTGACTCTTGCTAAGGAACTCAGCTCCCAATCCTCCAGGGATGCAGCGAGGCACCATATGATGCTCAAGAGACACAAGACTGAGCTGGAAGACATAGACTATCCCCACTGCACCTGGGACAGAGTCTCGAGACACTGGGCATTACAGAGGGGCAGACAGGGACGGGATGAGGTGGGGAAGGGTAGAGCCATGCAAGTACCTACCCCAGAGGCATAATCCCCTGTGATCTGCACCCGCTGGAACTCAGGCACAGTCTGGTACACGGAGGAGGTGGAGATGACCTCATCAATAACAGACAGCTTGGTTACACTCTTCTGAGCCACAGGGAGTGCCAATGCAATTGTCTTCATTCGTAGCAGGCGCTTCTTCCTGCCACAGAGGAAAGCCTCAGGCAAACAGCCCCGAGACCGTGGCCACACGTGGGTGGACAGCCAGGGTCCCACACCACAGCCATGTTCCAACTGTACACAACATCAATCATCTCACTGGTGCTTTCTGAGCACCCTACACCTACACAGCCAAGAGTAAAAGCCACTATCCAAAGTAGCCACAGATTTTCAAGCATGTTTGGAAGTCACACCTCAGGCAAGTACCTGAGGGAAGCTCAGAGACCTCTGCAACAGCTCTGAGGCCACTGTTGTGCTGACACCAAGGAACAAGCCAAGGGTGTCTTTCCATTGAAGAGGAAACCCCAAAGTAGCTGACATGCCCTGGCATTGCCAAGGACTTATCTCATGAGTATGGTGGGCTGTTTTCACAGGTTGATTTATGTTCCCCCTGCTTTCTTCAGCTCTGGCTGGGGATGCAGAGACAATGCTTCTCTCTTCTCCCCAACTGCCCTGGTTGTTGCTCACCGCTTTTCTGGTGTGGCTGCCTTCTCCTGAAGCATCATGTGCTCTCTCATTTCATGGTGTGAGATGGGGCAGATCTCTTCCACATCAAAAGGAGAGATCTCTTGCCTGACCTCCTCACTTTTTACCTCGGAGGCAAAGACCTTCTCTGCGAAGGAGCGCATTGCCTCATCAATCTCTGCAAGGAGAAAGAACAGAGTGCAGGGTCACATAGGCACCTGGTCCCTGGCCACCTGAACAGGCAGAGATCCCTTGCAGTCAGCTCAATGCTCACCTGAGCATCTCCTTATCCCACCTACACCACCATGCTTCCTGGAAGACTCTGAGCCACCTCCAAAATGTGCAACAAGCTTTCAGAGCCTGGGCTACACACACAGAGGGCTGTAGACAGCCCCAGTACACCAGAAAAGGGAAATAAAACACAACCCAGAGCCCAAAAGTAGTACCAAATAAAAAAGAGGGCCCATAAACAAACAAGTCCTTGGGCAGGGCACTTATGAGGGCATGCACTGGGGTCCTGTGAGGATGGAGACAGGCACAGGTGGAGATGGGCTGAGCTGGCAGCCCAAGCTCTGTAATGGCAGTCACATTGCCCCTGTGCTGCTCTGCAAAGCCTGGCTGGCCCTGCTCCTGCTGCCAGCTTGTGTTCCCATGAAGCACCCCACATCTTCTGAGCTTAGCCAGGCTGACCAGAGACTCCTTAAACCCCTCTGACTCTTCCACAGGGATTTAATGGTATCACTACACGACACATCACAGCTCAGGAGGAACAGTATTTTTCTTCAGGACAATCAGAGCAAGACTTAACCAATAACACTATTTCTTTGCTACACTATCCAAAACTGTCTCCAAGCAGGAAGAGAAGCACTCCAAGCCCCCAGCAAGTTCCCCTTGACTGCAATCATATCACACCATGGAAATGTCTGAGGCTGCAGGCTCACAAGTCTGCCCTGTGGCTCCCTGTCTCACGACTTGCCTTCAGACCTACCTGAAATCCTCACCCGTGACATCTTTGCAGCACGTTAGCAGAGCCCCCCGCTAACACCCTACTGTAAGAGAGCACAAGCAGCTGACTGACTGCACAACAGCCTAACACTAATGGAACTGCTTTCCCTTCCCTGTAATTAGACTCTCCCACTCTAAAAGGAGAAGGGAGATCAACTGTAAGCCTATTTAAAGTGCAACCACAAGCACTTGCACTGAAACAGGTGAAACCAGGGCTCAGGTTTAACTCTTTTTTTTGGTAAGGTTTTAGTTTTACATTTAGTGGGGTTTCACCTGCTGTCTGCTCAGATTTGCTGTTTCCCAGGACAGTCACACCCTGCTACAGTGGCCTGTGGAAGTCAGTCTTTTAAGAGAGGCTGAAACTGATGTTTTCTGTGCTGACCCAATGGTTTAAAGGAAATCCCCAAGGCACAGGGCTGATGTTTTCATCAGGAGCTGTGGAGAGGCACAAATGATGTGCTTTCACCAACCAGTGTGCTAGTCAATGAAGATCTTTCCTGAGAGAGGGATCTACTTCAAAGACTGGATTGTAGCAGCAGGAGTTGCACAGATGTCCTCACATCTTCCCAGCTGAAACCATCAAACAAAAGGGAAGTGCAAGGAGCTCTGTTTTGTTCCTGAGCTTTTCAGGAACTGCCTTCATAAACCTGTGTATTGTAACAGTAAGCAGATCCTCAGTTCTGCATCTGGTGTGCCCTAGCCTATTTTACAGAGAGCAGCATTTAGTACAACCCAAGGCATGGCAAGAAACTCCTCCCTTAAGCTACACACGGTGGGGCTTGGATCTAGCTGAGCAGGTTATCAGTTTGAGCAGGACCTCTTAGCTCACTTAAGTAGATTCTTTCCAGCACACAGGCACTGAGGGCTGCACTCAGTCTTTAGAATCTCAAAAACTACTTCAGATCTCTCCCATGAAGTTGGAGAACAGGTCCTGTGTGAAGGAAATGGCCAGAACTGGTAGTGCCCTGCATGAGCCTCTGACTCAGCTTCCTGGTGGGAAGCGGGAAGCCTGGACACGTCCGGACACAACGCCTTTGGTTTGAAACAGAGTCTTTTCCTGTTTGTTTATACTTCAGTTCTTGATGGGAGTTGTAAAACTGCACTGAAATCAGGACAAGTCGAGGAAAGCATTCAGGCTACAGTCAGCACAGTCTTGCTGCTGATTTAAAAGGTCTTCAGTCGTACCATTGAAGGGAACAGGGAAACCAGGCACTCCTGGAAAAGACACATTGTTTGGAATTAGAGGTGCATGTAAGGGATTCCTGTGCTTATTTTGTAAGAACAGTTAAGAAAAGGCCTTGTCCCAGAAGAAGGCTGTCAGAGTTGCTTGTTATTTCTTGCTCTGTAACTTACATGTCACACATTTTGTCCATAGGTGCATGGGAAGCTCGTGGCACAACGAGTCAGGGAAGTCAGCTAAGCTGAGCCCTGCTGCAGCATCTCCAGCTGATTTCCATAGCATCCAGAAACCCCTTCTGAGAGATCAGTTTGGTGTGCACAGCTTCAGAACATGCTGGGTTACAATTAAGGAATTCTCCAGAGCTCAGGGAGTTTCAGCCCAACTTCCCAGATAGTCCCCAAGCACATCAATGGATTCCCCCTCCACCTAATCTGCAGAGTTGCAGCCAACAAAGCAAAGCTGAGATGCTGTTACAGTCTTGCTCTCTAATACCTGGTTCCCTCTCTCATGGTGTTCTTACTCATCCCCCAGTTTGTGAGTTCCCACACCACATTAACTATTTCATGTAAGGTCGATAAAAACTGTCTCCTGCTTGTTTGCTCTCCCACAGGGACTGTATCACCCCTTAACCTTTCTGGGTGTATCAAGGATCTTGGGATTCACATCTGAAACCAAAAATAACCTTTAGGGTGCAGGGGTCATCCTCCTCAAGAGGTCTCTTGATCCTCTGGCTTTTTTAATCACAGGGTCAACTTAGTTGGGTTCACAGTAGAAATATGAGTAAAGCTTTGGGCATGCTGTGCTAAAGTTAGATCTACAGCCTCTTTCAACTGAAGTACTGGATACAAACAAGCCATCTTCCCACTCCTTTTCAACTGGAGAGCAAGTGATTCACACCCAGAAGCTTCAGAGTGACTCTAACTGAAAAATGCCTCCACTTTTTCCTCTGAGCTGCCTTCGTTCCACCTACATCTAGTCAAAAGGAAAATGACCAAACATACCAGAAGTGTGGGTCTCACTCTAGTTCACTTGGCAGAGCAGCCCTGTCCTGGGGCAACTGTCCAAATAGAAGCTTGAGGGCAAGTTTTGCTAGAAAATGGCTCCAGTTTCTGCAGAAGAAAAGTTTGACACAGGGTAGTGTGGAAATTCCCCAGGGCACTCCTTGATGTGCTGTGCCTTTGACCAACAGCATCTTGCATGAAGAGGAGCTTCAGTGAGTTCTTTTCTCCCTACATTGCATCTGGTTATTCCCTGTGCAGTCTCCTCTGGGGCTGTTTAAATCAGCCTGTTGCAGTATGCAATAGAAGCCAGTGAGTCCTTCAGGTGTGAACTAGTTTCTAGGAAGAGATTGTTGCAGATAACAACCATGCTGGAGGAAAGCTTTTCCAGGAAAACCCTTGCAGCTACACAGTGCCAGTAGTTTTACACTCCTCTTATGAGTCTATTATTAAGCTTCTTGCACAGAAAACAGACTGAATCTGTATTCCAGAGGCCTGACACAATGTCTTAGGAGAAACACACAAAGTACATTCACTGTGTGGTCCAACACAATTTGCCTTATTGTAGGCAGAAAGGCATCAGGACAGTATTTTAGAAGACTGAATCAAGTAACTTAAAAGCTTAACAGAGAAAACAATTTGGACACAGCAATAACTTTATACTTGATTCCACTCTTGGAATGTCAGTAGTTTCCCCCTCCCCTTTTTTCTGCCTTAGCAAGCATCCTTTCCAAGGGCAAAGTCAGCAAAAACACGGCAAGGGACCCCACTCCACTCTACTGCAGGATGCATGACATGGCACAGATTGGTGAAGTCATTGAAACTGGGCTCTGGAACAAACCTATGGTACATCTCAAAGCCACTCCCACTGCTTCTGTATGCTATGGGGAACATCTGATACAGTTCTTCATGCCACATTACAGAAGTGGCAATTTGAGTCAATCTAGATCCCACAGAGATAGCAGAGAGCACTGTGGTAAGCTTTCTGATAAGGCAGTTGTGGATCCCATGCCCAGATCACTTCCACAGAAGAAACAACCAAAAGAATTCAAAGTTTATTCTTTAAAAAAGTTACTTAAGAAGCAAAATAATTTACTTCAAACCAAAAGAGATGCATTATTGAAAGCAAATCATTATACAAAGTAATAACAAATTAGCCCTTAGATAAAGAGTCCAGATCCCAAAAGCTCCCCAGCATCTGGGAGGTTAAACAGTCACTCAAGGCTTGGGGTGTAAAAGGGGGATCACCTATGGGATCAGAATGTAACTCAAACTTCCACTGCCCTCCTTCCCACCACAGGCCTGAACTTGCTTGAAAACCTAATTCTAATTCATTGGCCTGTACTAAAAATCATGGTTATGATCCAAAGTAACAGGAACAAAATGTGAGCGCTGTTGTTTGGACAAGACGTTGGAGTGGGGACACTACCAGTTAGAAGCTGCAGAGTGATGCTCTCTCATAGACAGCTGTCCTCAGTCCTAACACAGACATACTTCTTTCAGTTACTGACACTTGTAATCTCTGATGAGAGCTTTACCCTTTCTATATATTTTACCTCAGAATGTTCTTCCCATTCTTCCCAGCCAGGACAGCAAAGTTAGCCTGGCACTAACCCAGCGTTGGGCTGTTAGTTCTAAGTAACAACATTTGGACTTAGCTCTACAAACCCACCTTTTCCAGGGATCTGTCCTGTGCAAAAACTTCTCTGCTCATCTTCTAAATCATGTTCCCAAAGGCTCTCAGGGTTTTGTCCTTCCACAGTTCTCTGTGTTGCCATCGAAATCAGGGTTCTCTTACATAGACATGGAAACAAAGTCCAGCCATTTACTTCAGACTAATGACCAGAATCACACCCTGGTCTTGTATCACCCACTCCATTTGTAACTGAAATACATGCAGGTCAGCTCTGCAGCAGACTAAGAGCTGATGCATCCCCCTCTAAGGTTCCAAAGGTGAAACACATACTGACCAACCCTTACCAGGGCTTCTTCCCTTTCAACATTTCATATAGCCCAAGAAAAAGTGAACACAGAAGAGAAAGCAAATGCATTTGCCAGTTCCATACAATTGTGAGGATTCACAGCTTTTGGAGTTACAGTTAGTACATTTTTAATGACAACCAGAACATGATGTGCAAGGTAGAGAATGATCATGACAAATCTCCATCCAGAAGCAGTAATTTTCCACACTTGACCACACAACCTTCAAACATCAAACGTCACCTGCAAAAGGTTTCTCACAGCCCTGAACACGGCAGTGCTGCTTGCCAGGGAAGAAAACTCCCCTTGCCCAGATAACTGGAAAAAGAGACATGGGCCTGGATGACAGGATCTCACCATTCCAACCTACTGCAGAACTCCACAGTGCAGTCCTTCCAAAATGCTGAGTCTCTGTGAGCAGATGTGTATCCCAGAAGCGATCCTTTCCTACCTGGATTTTGTGAGGTGGACAACAGTGTGGCACAATTCTCTCTCTCTCTCAGCAGACAGTCACCTCCTGCCACAGTGCTCAGAGAATGCTTTCACAGGTAACTTCTTGCACCAAATAAAACACTGCTCACTGATCACAGATATCACAGCTTGCTGTGATGGGAATTCTGCCACGTTTAACTTGCAGGGATGAGGTCATCTTCAAACAAACTCAACTCACAGCCAGTGCTACCTGTCACAATGCTGCCCACCACTGTGCATGCTGCTGGAAAATAACATCTCATGTGAAAACATTGTGGGTTTAATTTTATTGGTGTCACATCAGTCAAGGGCAAAGTAAATTGCAGGAAGTACTTCTAAGGATTATTATGGATAAAGAAAACATAATGCAGAGTGATTCTCTGCATCCCAAGAAGAGAATTAAAACTGTAAGCAGTGAAGGAAGCATTAGAAGGAACAATTTCTTCTCTCAGCATTTACTGATTTCTAATTTCTAGTTGAAACTGAGAACTCCAAATTGAGACATGAAAATCTGACACCAGCAAACTGAAATGAAGCCTCTGGCAGTTTGGGCAGACTGACTGATCGCTCCCTCTGTTGGCTGAAGGCTCCTCACTCTTCCACCAGATCCTAAGTGGGAAGCACAGCCTCACACTGGCAGGCACTGACACACACACAGCAGAACCCAGCAGCAGCAGCACAAGAACCAGGCCTCAGAGGAACACTGGCAGCTTTTGCAACAGTGACTCCACTTGTGTGTCCCAATTCTGTGAGGTGACCATGTTTTGTTCTAGAAGGAACTGAGGCAGCTTATGCAGTAGTTCTCTCTGAGTTTGAGGCTGTCAGAACAAGCCCAGAATTGCCCTCAGTGTGTCACACACCTTCTGCGTCATCATCGCTCAACTCGCTTCCTTCCTCCTTTTGCAAGGATGCTGCAATCAGAATCTGGCTCAAGTTTTCTGGTGCAGCTCATTGTCTTCTCTCCTTGGCCTGGACATAGTAAGTCCATGACAACTACTGCACCAAATACAGTCAAACCTGAACTCCCAGCTCCTTCCCTGACAAGGAGACTCTCTGACTAGATCTCACAGAGAGACATTTTCAAGAGCCTGTGTTTACAGTCTGGTGGTAAGAACGTTAATTCACAATGAAATAACTTGCAAGGTACAGACAGAGCTGAGTAACAGCTACCCAAACTAACCAACCTCCAGTTACTTGATTAACTATTGAGAAGCTGCCCATAAATGTTGGCAGTTAATGTTAAAAACGAACAGCTGACTAATTTGGTCCCACTTGGAAGAGATCTGAACGCTGAAGAAAACCATCAGAGAATATAAACAGTTCCACCTACTAAGAAAGTAAAATAAAAAGATGCTGTATGTCCCCTTCCTTAGTTCAAGTCTTACAAGTGCCTGCTGGATCTTCCAGCCTACAGATTCCCAGTTTAGTATCCTGTCAGGCAAATCCATCACCCACACAAGAGCTGCCTGCTGAAGATAAATGAGCTTCCGAGAAATTCTAGTCCTTGGGGTTTTCCTCTAGCCAAGGGAACAGGGGACAACTTCAAATCTTCTTAGCAAACAGGCACTTAAGTTAGGAAGGACACCTCCTTTTTATTACAGAAAATGAAGGATCAGTTAAATGGTGCTCCTGGCACAAAGGAGATGCTGCAAATATGCTGCATGGGTGTAGAGAGAGCAGATACTAGTCTGGTAACGTGCCATGCACTCATGGTGGCAAAACCCTTTCTGACATTACCTGCCAAGCAACGATTAGTGCCACTCCTCTGTCAGCACTGCAAACCAGAATCCAATAGAAAGGGGACAAACATCACTTCTAGCTTTTACTCTAGAGGTAAAGTGTCATCTTTTTCACAGCATTTAGTCTCTATAGTTCACTTTTCTTGTGACTGGTTTTCTTCTTGAACAAACCCCAGATAACACAGTGTGAAAAAGAATCCCAGTACATCAAGAGATGTGACTGCTCCGTTAGCTGAGCAAGGAGGTAGATGCCATGGATGTTCTCTTCAGATGGAGCACAGAAAACGACCTTGTGCTAATTAACTGGTACCAAGATTCTGGTCAGTGGCACCAAAATACTGCAGGGCATCAGCATGAGACGCAGTACAGTGGCATCGAGACTCGTCCAGCAGCTGCATCTGAACCCCGTGTTCTTGGCATCTAGAACAGAAAGGCATCTCTGATTAGCTGCTGCCCAACTTTGTGATGGACGTGACAGGCAGAGCAACAGTGCAGCACAAGCCTTGAATTGCTCTCCCTGAACTTACAGTGATGAGTGACATCTTCTAGGGAACTGTTGAAAAGAACTGCACTCTGCTGGGGAACTGAGACATGTCAGCACTTGCATGATTTCATTTGGTTCATCTTCAAACAGGGCATGTTCCAGAGGAACACAGCTTGAGACAAGCAGTGCAGAAGCCAGTCAATCATCAGCATTGAGGGAGCTGGGGCTCTTTAGCTTGGAGGAGACTTAAGGGTGATCTCATTAACGATTACAAACGTGTAAAGGGTGGGTGTGAGGAGGCTGGAGCCAGGCTGTGCTCAGTGATGGCCAATGATAGGACAAAGGGCAACGGGTACAAGCTGGAATAGAAGAGGTTCCAAAGAAATACAAGGGAAAACATCTTCCCTGTTGAGGTGAGGGAGCACTGGCAGGGGCTGCCCAGAGGGGCTGTGGAGTCTCCTTCTCTGGAGACATTCCAATCCAGCTGGATGAGTTCCTGTGTGCCCTACTCTAGGTGGTGCTGCTCTGGCTGGGGGGTTGCACTGGATGAGCTTTTGAGGTCCCTTCCAGCCCTTGAGATTCTGTGATCAGCAAATGGCAACTGCAGAACTGTGCAAAATCCTCCTTCTAGTGCAGATAACACAGAAATTACACCTTCTCCAGGCAGTCAAAATGGTTTCCCAAAGGAAGGAGACACTGACAGGAATGATACGGAAAGTCTCACAATTATAAGTTTGGTAGAAATCCACAGGCTACACCCAAAAGGCTCCTGTGAGCAGAATTTCCTTCTCTTAAGCTTTGCTGACTACTTAGAGGAAAGAAAATATGAGCTTTTGGAGAAGTAATTCACTGTAGTATCCAAATCTGTGGGTGTAACAGTGGGGGGAAAGCCACCTAGAGCAGATACTATTTCTGAGCCATATTTATGAAAGCAAAAGACACACAGACAAGAAAGCAACAACCCCCCTGCAATCACAGCTCACCTTATCACATGACAATGCAAGACAATCCCATACAACCTTGGTTCCCATCTTCACTGCTGTTGAGCTTTTTCATCCGGTACTGCCGGATCTCTCTCACCAGTGTGTAAAAAGCATCTTCCACACCCTGAATGCAAATAGGCCAGGTTAAGCATTGCTTTTTTCCTCAAGCTTCTGAATTCCCTGTTCTTCCCATGGCAGAGTCCCTTCACACATTTGAAAAAACTTACTTCTACAGAAAGAGTAGCAGCAAACTTATCCTGCAGCTCATAAAAGGAAGAAAGTAGCACTTATGCCCAAAGCTCTGCACTGACACTCAACTCTTCCTCTGAGGGAAGCAGCCAGGGTAACAGCCATTAAAAGAAACAAGGCAAACTGTAACTACAGAGGGGTCCTGTGCAGGAAACAAGCTACTTCTTAACTAATTACCTCCATTTTAGAACTCTCAGCATTTTCCAGCTAACAACTACAGCTTTTCTGCTTCCTTGCACAGATGCAGGTAGAGCACAGGCTGCCTGGACAGAGCCACACACTCAGTGCAGCTCTGAAAAATCTTAGTCCAGTCTGGAAAATGTTGCTGTAATTGGCCCTCTAAGCAGCTGAGATCACTGAGCAGGTCTGTGATGACAGACTGCAGTCTGACCACTCCTCAACAAGAGCAGCCAAAGCTTTCTTCCACTTCTTGCCCACACAAAAGAAAGTCAATACAAGCCTGAGGTGATTTGTGTCCTGCTCTAACCCAGTGGTAGGATTCTTCCAAGCCAAGGGTGAGGAAATCAAAGGCCAGAAATTGCAAACAGATTAAACAACGGTCACTCCTGTCGTGGGAGCACATGGGGAAACAACAGACCACTCTGCATTGAGTATTCAGGAAGAAGTCAGACCAAGAGTGGAAGCACCTTACCTGTCTTGTTTTAGCAGATGTCTCTATGAAGGGGATTCCATAACTTTTTGCTAATTCTTGAGCCTGTTTTGTGTCTACTGTTCTTGTGGGCAAATCACACTTATTCCCAACTAGCACCATTGGCACATCATCTGAATCTTTCACTCTCTTGATCTGTTCTCTTTAAAAAGACAGAGTAAAGAAAAAAACAAGTTAGAAGCTACTTCCTAAATACAGAACTCGTTTCAGTTCAGTGTTCAAACCACCTTGTGCTACAAATGTGTACATAAAAACTGGACAGGACCTCAGGGTTCTAACCTAATGTCTAATGACACGTGTTTGCCTTCTTACTCCTTCTCTTAAAGCTCGTGTTCTGCACACTGTAAATAGCATTTGATGAACACAAGAGCCCACAGAACTGTCCCAGTCTCAACTGACAACATCCTGCCACAGAACACGGATGAGCTCAAAAAGCTTCTGAAGGAAGCAGGAGATTCAATATTTGTCTGTGATTTAGTCCAACAGCAAACAGCTCTGATGTTTTTTCCAACCTCCCCTCTCGTGGCAGAGATCCAGATCATTACCTGTAAAGGTTAATATCAGCAAATGATTTGCTGTTGTTAATAGCAAAAACACAGAGGAATCCTTCCCCGGTTCTCATGTACTGATCACGCATGGCACTGTACTCCTCCTGGCCTGCAGTGTCCAGGATGTCCAACAGACACGTCTCTCCATCAATAACCACCTGCTTTCTATACGAATCCTGCAAAACATTAGAGAAAAGCGTGGCACTGCTGCTTTCCACCTCAGAACAAAACAGAAATAACACTGCTGCTAAGGATAAGATTCAGAGGAGCTTTTCTACCCCCCTCCCCTCAAGGAAAGACTATCAGCATCAAAAACCATCACCACACAAGATGTTGCTCAAAGGCCCTTTCTCACAAAGAAGAAAAAACCTGATATTTGCAGAATCCCAGCATGGTGGGAGCTGGAAGGGCCCTGGAGAGCTGCTCCAGCCCCAGCCCCTGCTACAGCAGCTTCCTCTGGCTCAGGGGCACAGGAACGTGTCCAGCTGGGGCTGGAAACGTCCTGAGAAGGAGCCTCCAGACCCTCCCTGGGCAGCCTGGGCCTGGGCTCCCTCACTTCAACAGTTAAAGAGTCTTTCCTTTTGTTTCTATGGAGCGTTTTGTGTTCCAGCTTCTTCCCGTCCCCGTTGTCATGTCACTGCATACAACAGAAAAAAAGTGCTGCCCCAGCCTCCCGACCCCCACCATTTAGACATCTGCGGATACTAATGAGACCCCCCGCAGTCTCCTCCAGACTGAAGTGCCCCAGGTCCCGCAGCTTTTCCTCACAAGGAAGACGCTCATCAAACCCCCAATTAGCGCCCAGGCACAACCACCAGGACGACTCCCGCCAGCGCAGCACCGTGACCGGAGCCCTCACCGAGCGCCGCACCGTGACCGGAGCCCTCACCGTGACCGGAGCCCTCACCGAGCGCCGCACCGTGACCGGAGCCCTCACCGTGACCGGAGCCCTCACCGAGCGCCGCGGCCCCTTTCTGCGGCCGCTGCCGGCTGCCCGCGCTGCACCCCGGGGGCCCGGAGCTGTGAGCGGCAGCGGCCGGTCGCCAGAGCCTTCCCAAGCCTCTGTTCAGCGTCCACACGCGGCCTTTGAAGCGCGAAGCCACCAGCGAGCGACAACAACGCCACGAGCCCCGAGCGGGGCCGCGCGCCTCGCGCTCACCTCAATGGTCGGGTCGTACTCGTCCACGAAATGGTTCTGGATGAGCTGGATGGTCAAAGCGCTCTTCCCGACGCCTCCCGCGCCCACCACCACCAGCTTGTACTCGGTCATGGCCCCGCGGGGGGGCGGCCCCGCGCTGCGGCTGCGGCTGCCGAGCGGCCCAACGCCGAGCGCCCGCGGCCCCGCGCGCCTTCCGCCTTCCGCCCGCGCGTCATCGGGCGCCGCCGGAAGCCGCCCCGCGGCCCGCCCTGCCCGCGGCGCATGGCGCGGGCGCCCCCTGGCGGCCGGACGGGCGAGGCGCCCCCCGGCGGGCGGACGGACGGGCGAGGCGCCCCCCGGCGGGCGGACGGACGGGCGAGGCGCCCCGCGGCGGGCGGACGGACGGGCGAACGGACGGGCGAGGCGCCCCCCGGCGGGCGGACGGACGGGCGAGGCGCTCGGAGCGAAACGGCTGTTTTTGGCTTTTGTTTTTTTGCTTTTTTTCAAAATCAGTAAAACTTTATTCTATTTCCATTCTTTGCCATTAACAGAAAAAAAAACCCCTCGGAGAAAGCAATGTTTTGTTTGTTTTACAAAGATAACGCATCTCCCAGAGAAGAGAAGAGAGGCAACATGGAAACCAAACTGAACCAAAGCAAACATAACCCACAGAACTGCCCTCTATTCAAAGAAAGAACTTCTCATCTTTTTGGTAAAGTAATACACCAATCATTCAGTTTTCTTGCTTGATAAAGTGTGACTGGGGAAAGGGGGAGGGGGGAAAAAAAAAAGCACACAGACATCAACTATTTCACCTTGATGAAAGTCTCAATACAGCTATGGAAAGCCTAAAGTATTTATTCTTTTACAGTACACTGGGTGCTGGCTGCAAAAAGAAAAACAACAAAAGAAAAAGTATTCACTTCAGGCACAACTTTCTCTTTCAAATTTAAATCAGTAAAAGAAACTGGGTTTAGAAGCTGCAGTGTTGAAAGCAGCAGCAGGTTTGTGCATTGGTTTTAAGTATATTTAAGTTACCACACTGATGGCACACCTCAGCCTTATGAAATTCTGCACTGCTTGGGAAATGTCTACCCTGGAAAGAGACTTTCATTGAGCTCTAACGGCTTTGCTGGCTAAAAGGACTCGAGTTAAATGAAACAGGAAAAACCTCGTAACGTTTGGCCATCAAACTGAAGTTATCTGAATATTCAGATAGATTTTACATCAAGTTGAACTTATTCCACCCTCATCTGGTCCTCAGAATTTGAGCAGAGTGAGCTGAAGTGAGCCTTCTGCTTCCACTTGGAAGGAAAAGATACAATGCAATTGAGTACTAAGGCAAAAAGTAACACCTTGGCCAAAAAAAAAACCAACCAACCAAAACCAACAAACCAAAAGATAAAGCATAGATAAGTGTAGTGCAGAATTCCACAAGGGCTACCCGAGCTGTCTAATGTTTACTCACGTAGGCAATGGAGATTTGCAGTTACCAGTTGCGTTAAATGCACCATTCAAAACAAGCTTCTAACATGTGATACTATTATAAGGCGCCACCTTGAAGTTCTCCAGATGCAACTGTGCATAATTCTTTTTAAATGGTTTCATAAATTTATTTTAAACATAAACATGAGAAGGTGTTAAAACTGGTGTAATAGCTTCTTAGAATTTGGAGGAAGGGATGAACAGGGAGATACTCGGTACCCTTCACCAGCCCCCACCGCTCAGTCGGACGTCAGGGTTGGCTTTGGGGCATCAGTCTATAACACCAGCTTGACGGATCTTTCTCTCTGCACCAAATCCCTGCAAAGGGAAACAAAACAAATGGTTTAACTCCAGCCTCATGCTTTAAAGCAAATCCTTTCTCTTCAATCCAAGTATAGCATCAGTAAGTTTCTAATTAGGCACATCTGTCTCCAGAGACAGACCAGTTCTCTTTGGAGAACAGCTTGCTCTTTGTTGTCACAGAATTACACAGAATGGTAGAGGTTGGAAGAGACCTTTAGAGATCATATCCAACCCATCTGGCCAAAGCAGGTCCACCTAGATCAGGTCACATAGGAACACATCCAGGTAGGTTCTGAAGACCTCCCAGAAAGCAGCCTCCACACCCTCCCTGGGCAGCCTGGGCCAGGGCTCCTTCACTTCAACACTTATGTTTCAATGGAACGTTTTGTGTTCCAGCCTCTTCCCATCACCCCTTGTCCCATCATTGGATACAAGAGAAAAAAAGTGCTGCCTCAGCCTCCTGACACCCACCATTGAGATACTTGTAACTCCTAATGAGATCCCCCCTCAGCCTCCTCCAGACTGAACAGCCCCAGGCCCTGCAGCCTTTCCTCATAAGGAAGATGCTCCAGTCCTAGACACTCACAGATTCCAGACACTCAAATGGTGGTAGAACCTTATGTGAAAGCCAAATTTAGGTTTCACTCTCTTAGAAGGGGAGCGGCAGGAGGTTTATAAGAGAAAAAACAAACCAAGACAGCCATTATGGGCTAGACCATGAGCAGCCATCAGTTCCTTCTATACTGTGTGCTGACACAGGGCACAGCACCCTGGACCTCACACAACTACTGTCTCACCTCAACTATAGAATGGAGGCAGACACCACACTTCAAACAGCTTAGGCTTCCAACAGAGGAAGCAATGTTATGTTACCCAAGTAAAAACACAAGCTCTGTGACTCTGCAAGAGAGTCTTTGATGCCACATACCTTTGAGTTATCCGGTCCCCTGGGCTGACGAAGAACTGTAAGACGAGGAGCATTGGCATCATCCAGATTAATGCTCTTCAAACGATTAACAAGTCTATCAGGACGTGGAGCAGCAACGGCCTTCGCGCCTTCACTGCAAGAGCCAACCCCACAGAACATCAGTTACTTCCCAGAGATGGTGGCAGGTGCCCCATTTACAGTCACTTTCCCCACTAAGCCATTAACACAACCTGTCTGGTGTGACAGTGGCCCTCCTGGATGACACCGTGTACCTCTCCCTCAAAACCACTAAACACAGGACTCAAACAGCAGTAGCTCAAACCAGTGTTTTCCACAGGCTGCTCTTCAGAGAGCAATTTGCAAAATATGTTGTTTCAAAAGCAAAAACAATGACGTACCCATCACCCTTAAATTACCAGCTCAAAGAATGCCTGACAACATTATTGCTCTGGTTGAAATTGCCCTTCAGAGGGCAGGTGGAAGCACCGTGCTGGCCAGTACATAGGGATACCATTGTTTTCCAGATATTAATTTGTACTTAGGAGACTGTATCCAAGTTCTGTGACAGGAGGAGTTTCTTTGTTAACAGTAGATTAAAATAAGAATGATCTATCTATAATTAAGAAAAGCTGAAGGTTCTGCTGCTGCACTGTACTGGACACCTGACAAGTGCTGGCAGTTCTCATTGAGAGGGAAACTCCAGAGCTCCTGTTTCTAGGAACAGCTAGCTCAGTTTAGAAGCAGCATGTACTCCACTGCTGTGATGCAGACAGCATGCCAGATTCAATCAGTTCAATTCTAAGTCCTCACCAGACACGCCACACGTTACAGGCACTGCATTTTCCTGTGCGCTGGTTCAGGATTACAGAGAACTCCACTTCATCCCCAGCCTGCAGCTCCACACCATCCTGAACTTCTTTCACATGGAAAAAGAGCTTTTTGCTGTCACCCACTTCGTAGTTAATGAAACCAAACTGAAAACCAACACATCACAAGGTTATTTCTTTCCTCTTGGTCGGAACAGATGCAATGACTTGCTACTGCAGTTTAACTACTTCTAGGACAGTGACTCTGAAGTCCCCAATGGAGGCAGAAATGTGGTTTCTATGTTGAATAGAACATTCAGTCTGGAAATGATACTTCTGGAAGTCTGAGTACTCTTCTTGGGTTTGTGAAGTCTTATTGAAACCTCAAAGCCTACAGATCAAGTTCTTAAACTGCCAAAGTCCTGGCACTTGCACTGAACCGAGAAGAGTGCTGCTGGATGTTCTTCCAAGACTCCACCTTACAAGGTACATGGTAGAAACCACTCCATTGTTTGCTCTCACACTGGTATAAGAAGTCAGTTACTTCCATTTACAGTTCTACTCATGTATAAACCAGCAACACTCAACTAGTCTCTCCATAAATGTCTAGAGCTTAGTGCTGAAGAGTAACTATAAAAACAGAAGGCACCGACAGCACTTAATTCTCTAATTATTCTGAAGTGCAACTGACCAGTCAATGTTCTGGTTTTGGCTGTGAGATATTTTCTTCCCTGTAGCTGGCACAGGGCTGTGCTTTGGATTTAAGGATGAGAATAATGCTGATAAGACATTGTTGTAGTTGCTGCTGAACAGTGCTTACACTGAGTCAAGGTCTTGTCACAGCTGCTCACCCTGCCCTGCCAGCAAGGAGCCTGGGAACACAAGAAGCTGTGAGAAGACAGAGCAGACTTGAACTGGCCAAAAGGCTATTCCATACCACAGGACATCACGTCCAGTGTATAAACTGATGGGAAAGCTGGCCAGGGGCTGCTGCTCAGGAACAGGCAGGGCATGACTCAGTTGGGACTGAGCAAGCAATTATGTGGTACTTAGCTGCCAGCTGGGGTTAACCACAACAGGCAATGATCAGCCCACACATTTCAGGTAGATTGCAATCACTGGCTGCTTAAAGCTGTGCAGAAGCTTCTTCTAGAAGCAGAGCAGGCACAGTTTCGGTTTTGTTTCTTTTTTTTAATGGCCTGTTCAGCAGAAAAACTATTTAGATCAATTTCTAGGACATCTCAAAAACAGGTCTTCAGAATCAATCACAGTAGGAACTGGCAGCCAGTAATACTGATGTAGAAGTACCCAAACAGTTACAAAGAGTTCAGTTTTACTAAAGTCAAACTTGCATAAAACCAGTATTTGGGCTCCACAAGCCTACTTCCCTGGAACCCGAGTACAAAGCTATCCATTAGTGCACACTGAGGTTCCTGCATTCAAGTGAAGCAGGTTATCATCTGCTCTCTGCCAAGTCCAGCAGTAGTTGTCTATTTACATGCACCGTATTTCACAGCAGCAGTTGCTCACCTGATCTTTCACACATTCCACCGTGGCCCTGCGGAAGGGTGTGATGTTAACAGCCATCGTCTGCCCGTTCTGACCAAGAACACAGAGCTGGAACTTTACTGTCTCTCCCTTTTGCAGACAGTCACCTTTGTTTGCCATTCCAACAATTCCAAAAGGATAAACCTCTCCTTTCATCTCACCTAGAGAAGGAGAAAGTTCAAGACAGAATTGAGAAGTGTCCTTTAGCCCTACCTGAGGACATTCAGAATTTATTTCCAATATTAGAAATGCTGCTTCTACTGTGGGCTTAGTACAAATACAACCTGTGGTGTGACTATTGTCCTCAACATCTCTAGTTACAGTTTATTACACTTCTGCACCTCTCATGCATTTGGGAAAGGAACACTTGTGATTTAAAAGCAGCAAATCTTACCATCCTCCATGACTTCAATCATGCCCTGGTATTCTGTTTGTGTGGGATCTACACTCCTCAAAGGACGAATTACTTTACCAGAGTAAACAGTTGGATCAGCTTCTTCAGTGATACCATTCACTGAAAAGAGACAGACAGTGGAAGAACAAGATGTTCTAGTCACAGTTTATTTTGAAAAGAATTAATAAGTGGTGCAGATTGACCAGAAGCCATCAGTTTGCACACTGAGACACCTAAGGCAGTGCACTCCATCAACCAGTAATACTGGAACAGCTTAAGCACAGCAGTAAGTAATGACAGCTTTCTGATCACACATTGATGTGTCAAACATGGAAGTAAAAAACCCACCAAATTTCTCATGAAGAGGCTGCAGAACTCAAAGCAGTTCAAAATATTTTGCTTCTCTTCCACTGCATTTCTATTCCCTGCTCACTTTAATCATTCAACAGTCTTAAAGCATGTCTTTTTGTTCCCAAGCCCTTAATATCCCCACTCAACCTTTCTCCTGCAATTTTCCTTGCACAACCAGTGCAATTACTTATCAGGCTCGTTCTGCCAGTGGGTCTCCTTATAATCCTCTGATTAAAGAGGACAGAGTATAATGAAGTTCCAAAGTGTTGCTACTATCTACAGGACTTTTACTCTGCATTTGTCTGTTCTCTGGAAACATAGGCAATAGCTTTCAGGAAACTAATGACCACCACATTAAGCATTATTCTCTTGGTCTAAACTCCAGCTGTAAATACATTATTCGTAAACTGGATCCATCTGCACTTCTCAAGAGCCTTGTAAGCAGAAAATACCTGGTACAGTCTTACCTGCATGTGTTTTGTTCACCTTTTCTGCACTAACTTTGTTTCCTTTGCCTTTTGACAAGCTGTATTCAACAGTGTCTCCAAGTTCCAGGCTATCAATATCACCACAGTATTCACTACAGGAAGAGAATTAGGTACAATTTCCCTTTAGTTACATGACAAAAGCTCATCCAATATCTACAGAATTTCATCAGAAACTCCTGAACTAGCTCAGCACCTCACATTTTCAAGAAATCCTCATTCAAGAAAGTGAAGCATTTCAAATACACAATACAACTTTTATTTCTTGGCCTGGGATTCAGAGGCATTACAATACTAAGGCTGCTGACTAACAGAAAAGCCTCATCCAGTCTAGCAGAGGTAACTGATGGAACTTGAGACATCTAAGCATGTACATATATATGTGTGGCTGTGTGAAGTCCAAATGGGTTTAACAGTTAACCCTATGAAACTTCCCCCTCCCCACCAACACCACTCCCCCGCCCCAAACAAACAGTAATAATAAAATTGTCATTCACCTGTAGTGGAAAAAGATCTCCTTATCATGATTGGCTGTTTCAATAAAGCCAAAGTTATCTTTCAGGGCTGCCACATATCCCAGAAGCCTCTTAGAGCTGTAGTTGCGTCCGAGCATCCTGACTGAAACAGCTGTTTGCAGCCCAGTTCTCTTCACTTCACAAACACAGAACTCAACCTGTTGAAGGAGTTTAGTATCAGTAACAGACAGAAAACAACTAAATGAACCCTGACCACCAAAGCCATGGCCACCACCCAACAAAATGAGCCCAAAGTGACTCCTTGCCTTATCTCCTATCTGGGGATTAGTAGATCCTTCCACATCCTTGGCCTGGTAAGGAATGGTCAGTTTTACTCCACAGTCATCATAAACAATGATTCCATCTTCAGCTTCCTAAAAGCAAGACCCCACAATTGAGCAATCAGTGTCTCATTCATGAGCAAACATGTTTAATACACAAAATTCAAGCACTGCTCATCTGAGCTACAGTGGTTTTACAGTAACTGCTCAGGAACTGGTGAATAATACGAGGCAATCAACTCTGAGGAAGAAGCTTTAAGTGATACTAGACAATATTTTTGGAGGAAAGAAAGTATTATCACCACTTCCAGAAAGTACTGGAAGCTTAAGTATTCCACCACTGTTTAAAACAGCATGACAAAGCAACAAAGATTCTCTTCTAGCCCTAGAATCCCGATTTTAACCAATTCCATCGATCATCTTATGCAGCAGGAGATACAAAGGCACCTCCTATTGAATTCCTGGAAATGAGCCTCAATAACACAGTCATTAAGGACGCTTTCATCATCACTTCACACAAGTTAGTCCTCCCTGACTGCTGTCATGGGCTGTTCAATGTAGTTCACATTGATACAAGATGAATGATGCTTCAAAAAGTTGAATTTTAGATTTTTTTAAGCAAGCAGCTTCAGTCTCCAAAGCCAGGAAGACAGAATGGGTGCTTCACAACACAGAAGAGCAGCATTACCTTCTCTTTGCCTTTATTGGGGCTAGTGGCTTTGGCTGGAGTGGCTTCCTTGTCTATAGTACCCACAAAACGGTGCTCTGATTGGGTGTGGAAAGAAACCGTGCCCTTGGGGAGTTTTTTGATCCTTATAGCATGATTTCTTTGGGCAGACAACATATCCTGAGAACAAGATTGATCACATTTTAGACAGACTGCACATAATTAAAAACTTATTAAAGATTTTTTCAAAGAAAAGCATTGATCTCACTTACAGGAACAACAGTAAACTCTACTTCATCAGAAATATGGAGCTGATTTCCATCCATAATTTCACTGAAGTGAAAGAACATGCGGGCATCCCGGTCCACACACTTAATGAAGCCAAAGCCATCTCTCATTGCTGCTATCACGCCCTGAGAAGAGTCAAATGAACAATTGCATGTTTACTACCAGTATGCAGAACCTGTCAGCAGGTATTCCACAAGTTTTACTTTCATTTCTCCTCAAGAATTGAAATAATTAAAGACAGATACTTGCCATTTCCCTAGTTTCATTAGTAAACTGGAAAGTATTGGGGAGAACCTCAATATTGGTGGCTCGTTCCAGTTTGTCACGTCTGTCTGTTGAAATATTGAATCTAACGTGGTCACTTTCCAGCAAGGTCACCTTGGATTTAGTATCTTTATCTCCAAATGGAAGTTCTTTAGGAATCACAAAGTCAACTTTGATGCGGCCAGGTAATGGATCACTCTAGCAGACAGAAAACCCAACAGAGAAAAGTCAGTGCCCCTACAAGAGTCAGCAGAACTGCAGACAAGAGTAGCTGGCAGAAATACTAACACTAAGAGGTATGGATGACACCAAACACCTGCTGGACTTCACTCTTACAGTAAGTTACTGTCCACAGCCACGTGCAAGGTGTTGGTCAGTATGGGTTTTGGTTAAGCCCTAAGCATGCATCACCAAAGATATTAAGACTATTTCAAGACTGAAGTTTATAACCACACTTACAGCACTTCTAAAAGGCAAAGTGTTCCTTAAGCTCAAAATACACAACCCCATCTCCCACCCCAAACATTCCTAAACCAACATGGACTTGCCTAAAACCTTTTAGGGGAAGTGCTCATGTATTTTCTTTCCTCAAAGCCAAACATTAAAAGTGAAGTTACCTCTCTGTCAAAAACCTTATTAACTGTTAATGCTCACAGGAATCCCCAGACAAGGCTTAGTTCAGCAAGTATTTTCTCCCCTTTTGCCTTAAACATAAATCCTGAACTTGTAAAACCCGCATACTGTGACTGCTACCAATGGCTGTTGCAGGTGAAGTCCAAGCTTACTCCTTTACTCTGACTTGATGCTTATGCAACAGACTGTTACAGGGAAAGAACATTTTTAACTGTTGGACTGGAATTCAATGCAATCAATACAGCCTCTCACAAAGTAAATACTGAAATTCACCTGATTTTTGCTGGGTACTTTTGGAATTACTTTGGTAACAGTTCCTTCAAAATGTTCAATGCTGATATCTTCAAAAATGACAGTTCCTTGAGGCAGCAGTCTAACATCTGTTGCAACTTCTTTACCCTACAAGCACAAAGTCAGTCAAATATCCATAGAGAACAGGTAAAATAACAAGACACTTTCCAAGCAACCTCCTCCCCCCTTCTTTTTACAAGTTGAGAAAACAGACAGCTGTGCAGTTACACCCTAGGATCTTGTCTTCAGTTTTTACTGGATTTGGTCTTACATTTCTGTCTTTGATTGTAAACTCCACATCATCACCAGGCTGTAAGGCGTCTAGGTCACCTTTAAATTCACTATAGTGAAAGAATATCTCCTTCACGACATCACCTCTCTCAATAAATCCAAAGGCTTCCTAGGAACAGAACAAAGTGTTTAATAAATTGCCTGTTCTCTTAACATATCAAGATGAAATTTTACAGGTTCTATCAAACACAAGACTGTGACATTCCAATAGAGCAGATTTAGGGGTGCATACAGCTAAAAGACTACCACAATACATACATGGAAATAAGAATTCCTCTGTTGAGCACGTTAGTGTCAAGGGTTAGCTCTTTCAACTGTCTCACTCAATTTACACCCACAGCTCCAAATTGTTAATAGCTCTTAATGCCCTCAATACTACTTCTAACACCACTTTTCAGAACTTCATTTGCAAGTAGAACTTGAAAGATGAAGCACCACTTACTTTCATGGCACACACCACTCCTTGACAGCGTGCTTGTTTCTTTTTTAATAGCATAATGTTACGAGCACTTACAGCACCAGTACTAGAGGGGAAAAAATAAACAGCAAAGCTGAAACAACTCAAAGCTGGAGCAAAGAACAGGATTATATTTTGTAATGAAATTTCAGTTCTTGAAACAGGCATTAGTTCTGCCTGACTACTAAAAAGAGCTATTAAGTTAGAAGGAAAATACCAACTTACTGTTTATTTGTATCAATTACAAAGTTTATTTTATCTCCTGTTTCCAGCTGTACATTTCCTTCAACATCCTCTGGGGTGTAAGTCAGGTAAAATACTTCCTGTAAATTAACATTGACTAATATTACTCTTTTTACAGAATAGTTTTTCAAAGAAAGATTAACAGTTTTGTTTAATAACAGTATCTGCCATTAAAGAAATTTAGTAACACAACTGAAACTGAATCAAACACGGCATGCAAAAACATTCTTTTACCCATCATGCTGTTTGATGTCTGTAACAAGCAACTGAAGTTGAAAGGTTTGTACGTGGTCATCTTAAAACGCAACTTGTACTTTTAAAAGTCTGAGATAAGGATACATGAACATTACACAACCCAGCTTAGGTTTTTAAGAACAGCTATTTGGCTCTATACAAAGCTCTCCATAGATACAGGCAGCTGAGCAGTCAAATTAATGTTTGTGTTTGTAATAATCACCAAAGCATGCTTTTTTGTTGACCAACAACTACAGTTCTTAGCAGTGTCAATTCTTTCTGCTCATAGATCACAGTGATGGATCAGTGAAGAGTTCAAGTAAAATACATAAGCTTTACCCCATTACGTTCGTAGCATACACTCCCTGTTGGACTCTGACCCGGGGCAGCTGGAGATTTACTCTCTAAATTGTGAGGAACAGCGCACACAACCTACCAGTCAAAAAGAGATAAATCCATTGCTAGTCATTTCAGGAGCAGCATTGTTGAATTAAAAATGAATCTTAGTATCCTCTACTACACACTCAGGGATGTACTTCTAGTGGAACTCAACAGGGAATGCCACGCTGAAAAGCTTCAAACTTACACAACAGTTCTTGATCCCAAGAACTGTTTGAGCCAAGTGAGAGCTCAAATCAAACCTCAGATGTTTTACCAGAACAAAAACACATTTCAGTGTAACTGTAACTGAATGTAGGTAACATGCATCCTAAATGAATCTAGCCTTCTGTACTGCAGGATGGAAAGCATGCAGGTATAGAAAGCAGGCACTAACTTGTCCATTTATTCGTTCTTCAGGTAATATTTCTGGTTTTATCTTCACCAATTTAATAGCAATGGGTTTTCCAGTTCGGCGATCAGAAGACACTTCAAACTCAACATCATCTACAAGACAATCAAACATGAGAATGGTGTCAGAGCTTTGGTTGGTTTTTAAAATCACTAAAGGGTTACACTTGGTAGTTCAGTAAAACTCAGGTGCTTTTGCTACCAAGAAAGGACTTGCAAATATTTCTCTGATTACTCTGCTTATACAGTCTGGTTGCTAATGAGCTATTCCATTATAATGGCTTGCCCTTTGACAGTTCCTTCCTCCTGCTCTTCTCCCTGCACAGCAGACTTCATACTGAAGTTCAGGCAACATCACACACACCACTAAACAGTTTAGAATCTTCATTGCCACATTAATTAGCAGCATGATGTAGCAGCCTCTCCATTCTGAAATATTGGTCACCTTCTAACTACTGAAAAAAGAGAAATACTGAGCATGTGAAGCATGCTCTTCCACAGCCTAAGCACTTATTTCCATCTCAGTCACACAAGTTTGACCTAAAACCACACCTTTTCCAGAAGGGCCACAACTAATACAAGCTGCACAAAGCTTAAGTGCTGTAAACATCTCTCTTGGGAGTGGTAGATTATGAACACAATTGTCTCTTTAGCCCATCAGAAGCAACAGCACACATCTGCTCATGCCACGGGATAAAAGGATCTTCTATGGCAAGTGAAAGGGACTCATCTTCACAGGCAAGAAGGTACAAGAGTTGCTTAATTACCTCCTACTTTGAGCTCCTGTAAGTTGCCATTATACTGTGAACAGTGAAAGAACAGTCTGGCTTGCCGTTCTGAACACTGAATGAATCCATAAGAGGTCAGCAGTTTCTCTATAACCCCAGTCTCACGCAGCGCTGCTGAAGTACCATTGGGGTACCCGTTGTGTCCATTGTTGTGGAGCAGGTTTGGATCAAAGCTCATCTGTTTAAATGAAAACACAAGGGGGGGAAAAAATATATATATATATATAAATACTCAAACTAAGTTTCTGCATGCCCACAGAACAGTGTCACACAAAGAGCCTGTGATAGCTGCCGTAACAAGAAAATTCTAGCCACTTTTACAAAACAGGAAGAACAGAGTAAGTAAAGCTTTGGTAAAACAATAATCCTTGAGATTTAGACATGCAATGTGTTTATAAAAGAGGCCAGAAAAACAGCACCAAAATAAGACTTGACTATATCAACCCAAATTCCTGACTCAAAGTACTCCCACATACTTATTTTCAGACCCTTGGTGTGAAAAGGTGAATCTGCTCTTTCACATTAACAGGTAACTAAGACAATCCAACAGCTGTGAACCAACAGAATTAGGTTCTTGCACAGTTTGTCTGTTGAGCCTTCCATACTCCAAAAATGGTTTTATGTATTCAAACATTTTTGCATAGTTAAGGAATTTATAAGCAGAATGAAATCATACACTAACATTGTTGTGGAATGGGAGCTCAAGTGCTAGAGAGACTGTAAAGACCTGTTAAATTAACTTACACCCATGAAAACTGAGCTGGTTTTTTTAGGCAGGTGTTTTTTCTTTTCAAAGCACAGACTCAACCTTCAAATAGTCACAAGTCTCTTTAATAACTCATTATCATTTTGATGTGCAAGTCTCCTTTTTAAAGCAAGCCACTTCTCTTTATAGGTTAGCAATTAAGTCAGTGGAAATTTATTTCCACCTCACTAGACACTGTAGTTCAAGACAGACTAGAGATGCAACTCTCCCCAAAGAGTCAATATGGCTCTTAATATACAACATTGGAAGGTTTTATTTGCTGCAGTTCCCAGAGTATTTTGGAAACAGAATGAGACTGTGTCTGTTCTCTGCTTGTTGCATCAAGCAGAAGAGATTTAAAATTAGTCAGCAATGTTTAGGGGAGATAAGACACCTGCAACTTTTAAAATGGTCACGCTTCTTACTCTGCTTCAGATGCCAAGTTACTCAAGGTATTAAAAGATATAATTGCAGCATGTGTTATGCTGTTTAGAAATCAGTTTAAAGTGGTGAAAGAGCACTGGAAAACCCCTGCTGTGAAGTTCTTGGGAACAACTGCAAGAAATGAGGATCGACAGAGTTGTGACCTCTAAAAGAAAAAGGCAAACAACAGCATTGGTAATTTTTTGACAGTACCTAGCCTTCAACCATTAATCCCAAATGGTTCTTGGAAAAAAAAAAGATGCTGGTACTGGTTAATGGTGACACTGCCAAGCATAACCCATGCTGGTTTATTTTTCCTGGAAAACTTCCACCTTCGTGCTGTGTCTTGCATGTTATTTAATTAAGACTTTTATGAGAAAAGGATGTCAGATCAGAACCTAAAGGCGATTTTCACGTGTTTAATTCTGCAGAAAGAAGTGATGTTCTGACATGAGATCTTCTAAAAATGTTTCAAGACAAAACTCCCAAAACTAATACTTCACAGTTGCTCAGGAAATGACAAAACACTTCACATTTGCTGAAAAATTGTTGGTACTAAGAGTGTGAAGAAAAGTGACAGGACTTCCTGCACTAGTGAAGCATGATGACGTTGCTCCCTGACAAAGAAGTCTAAGGCTGGGAAGCCCTTTCTGTTTAAGGCCCATGTAACACACAATAACATACAGTAACTTTGCTATCAGCTTCACAAATATGAAGAGGCACATTTGTCACTGTCAAAAACCTTTGGGAGAGTGAAACTATTCTATTCCAACAGAGAACCACAGCACCAGGGCAAGAAAACATCACAGCGTGGTAGTTTACAAGTATCAAGCAAAGAATCTAACAGCTACATGAACAGCTGGTTTGCAGCCAGGTTAGACTTCAACTTTACTGCCACCATACTCAGACTGAGAGCCTCCATAACATCCCAAAAATCAAGTAACAAACTGCATTATGCAATGTCTTCTAGATAAGTCAAATTAGCAGCAAATGACAGTACTGTCTGCTAGAGGGGCATGATAAGCCACGGTATAACAGACAAGCACTTACTCAAGTCTCTTTATTTTGATCAATATTGCCCTCTTATTCAACAATTACATAAACTCAAGTGTCAGGATACTCTACCAAACCTGTAATAACTGGCATAAATCAATACTTACATGTTCAAATAGGTCATAAAATGCTAACATGTCAGAAAATAGTGACTCAGAGAACATGATCCCCAACAGAGACACCTAGAGAACTCCAGCCCATCTTCCTCAAAGGCATCTTGCCAACAACAGACTGAAGCAGCTATGTCACTGGCTAGCTCAGTCTTGAAAAGCTCAGAGTAGAGGTTCCTCCACCTTTCTGGGTTAACCATTGCAGTGCTGTGCAACTCTCTTAGCACTTATGTCTCCTAGAACTCTCTCCCTTATCTCCAGTCTAAACTGATCAAGGGTCAAAAGCCACAGGAGCTGCACCTTTTTTATGCAGTGGATTAAGTTTAGAGGATACATTTTTTCAGACTGTCTACAAAAAAAAGCCACTATCAAACCTGCCAAGAGTTATAGCTTAGTTCCTATCAGCATCACTCCAATATATGAACCCCCAGGTTTTCAGGAAGGCAAGCCCTAGGACATTCTGCACACAAGGAGATGCCCTTCTGGGAAGGTAACAGCTGAAGGGTTTGATTTTAAGCCACCCTGGAGCTTGAAATACTCTTTAAAAATAAATTGGTCCTGCAAGTAAGGTGGCTGGGGGAAGGAAAAATGATCTGTCATTATACCTTTTCCCAGAAGAATAACAAGCAAGACCATTAACCCATTCTGAAAACTCAAGCAAGCTGACAATTGCTTTTTGTGAGTCACAAAATGGCCACTTCACATCTCTGCTACAAGGTAAGTACACAAATGCATGTACATCCCTGTCAGAGACATTAAGTAATAGACTAAAGGTACATCAGATACAGAAAAGGACAAAAATGTACCTAAAAGTCCAGTTCAGAGTATTCTATCTTAGGACTGATGTAATCTCTTGCTCAAAGACTATTATTACATGGCACCATTTGAATAGTTTGAGTTTAAAGGAGTATTAGTGGTTTAGCACAAAGAGTTGATCATTAATTATCCAAAACCTGACAACTTAAATTCAAAGACACTCTCCTCAGGGTGACACTAAAAGTTGCTGTGCAGAGAAAGAGACATTACAGTACCAGCAGCCCTTCCAGGTGCTTGGCCTATTCCTACACTTGTTCAGTGTTATAACAGTGTGGTCATGCATAACATCCATTTATATCTATCACCAGGAGTACTGACATAAAAGTGTTACCTTAAGATTTAGTAATAGGCTACAGACTATCAATGTACATACATTGTTTGGACCTACAATGGAATGGTTATACACTGGACCATGACTGTTGCCTTGTTGTGCTGTCCACTGCCAACAGCTGACTTATAAACTCACAGGTCAGTTACTTTAAAAGAATGAGAACTATGAACCCCACCAACACAAGTACATAGAGGAAGAAAAAAAAACCCAAACAGACCTGTGCAGCAAGAGTTGGACTAAAGCAGAGGTTATTTGGGGAAATAAAAAAGGAACTGGAATCACAACACTACTGTTACTGGAAGACAAATAACCAGTTCTCTAAGGTTTTAAGTGTTGTTAAAAGAGAACCATATTACAAGTACTATTGCCCTACTACCATTAAATCAACAGAAAAAAACTGCCAAAAAGAAATCCAACAAATCCCACACCTTTATGTTGACTTGTTTCCTATTAAGGTTAGAAATAAACACACATGTAACTAACACAGGCACTAACCTCGCAGTGATATTCAAATATTGCACTTTCAGTAGTATTAGCCGATTCTTCTGTTTCAGCACAAGTTTCTAATGATGAAGACTGCTATTATTTAAAAAAAAACAGAAAGAAAGAGAGAGAAAGAAACAGAGAAAGAAAAAAAGATAGCAAGAGAACGTGATCTATCAAGCTAATAGAGAATACAAGCGCTGCTGCCCTGGGCAGTTTCAATACAGCACTGGAGAAAACAAAGACTACTAGCAGCGTTGGGACGTGCTCTTTTGAAGCTGTTGAGTAGGCACAAACTTCTTGTTTCAGATCAAGCCTTGTATCTTCAGTGTAAGTTTCCTCTTCTTTGGTCTTGAGTTGTTGTTACGATGTGGTATATTCTTTTCCTGATCTGAACTTGAAGCAGCAGTTTCAGGTGGTAAATTCTGTTCTGTTCCACTTCATACTGGAGGAAGGAAGAAGACACATACTGAGTATCACTTCAGAAGAAGTTACATATCAGTGCTGGGTATTCCTAGAAATATAGAAATCTCAATTATACATAGAGATGCTGTATGTGTGTTCTACACAGTCCACATACACCCACCATAGCATGGACAATAACTGCAGAGCAATCCTCTGGGCTACTTAAAACAGTGTTTACAAAATGTTGATTACATATAGATAATATTTGCTCAGATAATACAACAGAGAAGCAGCTCTGCATCAGGAACAACTTATAATTCTCTCCAGTACCATTTTGCATACTCATGAGAAAGTGTTTCAGCCAATCTGCCATTGAGCAGATCAAACTGAAACCTTAGAGAAGCAGAAGCTTTTCAGGAAAAAAAAAAAATAAATCAAGTTTGGTTTGAGTTTGCTGCATACTGGGGAGATAAAGGAGAAAAAAGGAGGAGATTTTTGTGGACAAAAGCTGCTAAGAAGCAACATGACTACGAATCTGTGGATAAACTAGCATGTTATGCCATAATCTAAAGGTATGAACCACCAGACCACCACTCTTCCAAGTCGTTCCACAAGTCCCACACCAAATGAACCAAACAATGGACAAAGCCTATTTCTCCCCTATACAGTGAAAGTGAATTTCACACTTTACATTGAGCTCTGAATTCCCTTTAGTGAACTTGGAAGAGCCAAAGCGACTGAAACGTGAATGCAAGGACATTTAACTGTCATCACAGGGAAAATGCTGACTGCAGCCAGCAATTACAAATTAGAACTCCAAACCCCAAAAGCACACAACGGGTGTGTTTCTCTCCAAGTTCAGGAGAAATGATGCAAGCACACACCACATCACAGTAACTCCACAGAGACACTTACAATCTTCCTATTCATGTCATCTAATTAGACTAATATTATTAGAGCTCTACTAGAACTGTAACTTGTATCATGTTACAATTCTTTTTTCTTGGCATAGAATATATTTTATTTTCACAGAATAGTCAAAACAGCTCTTCTGCCCAAAGACAACTAAAGCTAATTTTCTATGGTAATGGGAAGAGGCGCAAGTTTTGCCTCAAAAGACAGTGTGATTTGATAACAAGATTGGTTTCTTATACTGAAGTGATTAAAAAAGTTGTCAAGCAAACATAACTCAAATAAAGACAAAGCACAAAAAACAAACACCCCAAACCCCACACCACTGTGTGTGTCTGCCTCAAATTCTTTACTTTTTAATTCAGCTACTATAAATACTCCTCCAAATGGTAAACACCCCAAGCAGCTGCCCAGCCCCCAAGTCACACTGGGTTCTGCATTTGTGTATTTACAGTTGAAAGGATTAATGCACAGACAGGGAAGAGCTGTACAAGTCCGGCCTTGAAGTCTTTCAGGTGCAGATTTTGCTCAGTGACAATGAGTCACATAAAGCTGTTCACAGCCAGAAGCCATCTATAAAGTCTAACAGGAGATCCTGCCAGATTACAAACATTGTTTTGTTTCTCCATTTTCTTCTGAAAAAAAGAGATAAGTACAAGAACATGCATTTTGCTGGATTAGATGTGCTTCCAGTCTGCCATCTCTTAGGTGACTAAAATCTAACTGAATACTGATAAAGCTTTATATTTTCAGTAGGCATGCACAACACAGCTATTGGACACACGTGGAGACAAAGCTGTTCTGAATCTTTTCAGATGAACATTCTGAGCATCCCGAGCACTATACAACAGCTACAAGACCAGCAACTGACATTCCAAAGATTGCTGAAATCACTTTTATGCAAAACAAAGTAAAAAAAATACATCTATGAGAAGAAAAAAGAAGTTAAAAAACTTCCACGGATGTCTTTAAAGGCATATTCGCATACGGAATCGTTAAACAAAATTATATACAACCAAGAAACCTTTTTCTTTTAATGGGTCTGGAATCTGGGAAAGAGTCCCGCGCTTGTTATTAACCCAGACAACAAAAAATGGGACTCAGACCGATAGAGACTCGACGGTGGCCTTCAGGAGACGCCTGGGGCCCCGCAGGCTCCTTGCGCCCGGCGCGGCCCTCCCAGCGGCCCTGTTCCCTGCGCTGCTGCAAGATGGTGGCGGCGGAGCGGAGTGGCGGCCCCGCCGAGGGGCGGTGCCGGGAGCCGCAGCCAGCGGCGCGCCGAGCGGGGGCTGCCGGCTGCGGCCAACGCGCCGGCCGCGGCCTACGCTATGACACCGCAAAGGCCGGAAAAGGGGCCACGGCGGCCGCCGCCGCTTTCGCGGTGCGAGGGGAAAGGCAGGACACGGCAGAGGGAGTGGCCGCCTCGCCGCCCTCCCCGCACACAAAGGGGGGCGATGGCGGCCGCTCCCCCCCCCAACACACACACAAAGGGATGGGGGCCTGGTCTCAGCGCCGGGTGGGGCTGCGCGCTCGGCACGCCGGGAGCCGCGGTTCGCCGCCGCCCGGCCCCAGGAGCCCCAGCGCCGCGGCCGCGCCCGGGGCCTGCCGGGACCCGTAGTCCCCTCAACACCGCCCCAAGGCCTGCCCGGCGCCCTGCCGGCCAGCAGGCCCCAGCCGGCCCCGCAGCCCGCCGCGCCGCCCACCGGGAAAGCGAGTTCCAGCGCCACTAAGGCCCCGCCTACGCCGTCGAGCAGAACTCCAACCCCCAGGAGCCCCGGTGCTAGGCGTCTGCCCGCGGGACGCCGGGAAGCGTAGTGCGCACGCCGCCACGGCCCAGCGACCCGCGGCCGCCGGTTGTCCATCGCCGGGAGCGGCGGCCTGGCCGGCAGGCGCCCCGCACCGCCCCCCTCAGCGGCCGCCGCACTCCGCGCAGCCGACGGGAGGTTCGGGGCAGCTTTACCCCGCCAAGGCCGCTGCCATAAAATGTAACCGGGAGGCGCATCCAGAGGCGCCCGCTACCTCTCTAGTCTGACTCCAGAGTCCACTAATATCCCCTCGCTTGCGCGGGGGCCGTCTGGGGCAGCGCCGGGAGCCCTCAGCGCCCGCGGCGAGCCGTACTCACCCCAACAGCTCAGCGCCCCCGCTCCAGCGCCGCCATGAGCAGCACGGCACAGCACGTAGGAATAAATCCCGGCCTCTCGCGAGAGCGCCCGAGGGGGCGGAGCCGCGCCCGCGCCCGCGCCCGCCCCGAGCCCGCGCGGCCCCGCACTGCGCATGCGCGCACCGGCGGGCGGGCACGCGCCGCGAGCGCTGGCGGCTCCCTCAGCGCGGCGCGCGGGAAGCCGAGGCTCGGGGACGGCGGTTACAGACAGGCTGTACCGGCGGGGCCCTCGGGGTAACGCCACGGAACGCGGCCCTACGGGCAGCACAGGCTTTGTTGCCGGTGGTTGAGCTGCCATACAGGGAAAGCAGGGCCTCGACACAGGGAGACAAGCATTGTCCACGCAGAGATGCTTTGTCTCCCTCTGGATTTCAAGTCCAGGCAGAGTAGAATTGTCCATCCTGAAGCTCCAGTCCAGTTTTCAACATGAGGGGAGCAAGTTCTGAAAATGCCCATCAGCCCAGAAGACTTGTATATATAATCAGACATTCACAGTCTGATTCCATCCTTAGAGATCCAGAATAGGAGAGGAGCAAATGACACATATTTAAAATTCCCTTGTTAATTATAGCCCCTGGCTAATTAACATTAAACTCATTAGTCAAAGCAACTGCTATTTTGTTTCCATTTTTTCAGGCCGCACAGCAACCAGCCCATTAGAGGAGGAATGTTAACCTACACTGGGGTAATGAAGGTAAAAACACATAATCACAGGCATTTCAGCGGATGCTAATTCAAGAGATAAAATGCAACATTTCTGGTCCTTGTAATATTTCATTCAAGCAACCTGAAAATTGGAGAGGGTGCAAATGAAAGGCTTGGCTAGAGGCAGAGCAGATGGCATTATCCTCAGGACTCACAAAACAGAATACACTTGAGAAAGTACTTCCCACTGGGTTTCTTTTATTCCCTGTTAAACAATTTCTAATAGAAAAGGATTGCATACAAGAATACTCCTGTACAGAAATCCCTTATATCTAACAAACAATCTTGCTGGATATTCCAAATGGTTGCAAGAAAATGGCTCTTCAATAAACACAGGAACCTTTTGCATCTACCAAAACTCTCACCCGTGACAAAGTGGCAGAACAATTTAATACTGGAAATGAGATGTTTCCTGTTCCTGGAGGATTATCATTTGATCACAGGTAAGAAACACAGAAATCTTTATATAAAAATGTCATTAAAAATATCACAATATTGATAAATTCCTACAACACTGCAACTTAATCTCACTCAATACAGGACTCTGCAATAACTACGTAGCATCTGTCACTACACTTACCTGTGACATAACATTAAAAACCTGCCTACATAGTTGCTTTTGGTTTAGTCTTAAGACAGACCTCAGCTCGCTCTTCCTGAAGTTCAAAGTGTTAAGAGGCCAAAGAGCTTTGATCTGAAACAGCAATGGCCTGCACGGGTTGAGTGCGCTGCCTTCAGCTCAGAGCTATCCAGGACCCAAACTCCTGGCAGAATTGGTGAAGCCAGAACAGGTCTAGCCATAAAAAAATATTGTCAGACATGTAAAATGTCCTTCAAAAGTGCACAAGTGACAGAGAGGGTCACCCACTCTGATTTTCACTCCTAAATCAAGGTAAAATATGTTCCTTATACGAGTTACTACTTGAACTGCCCTGTTGGCTATCTGCTGTTCTCTTGATCTGCCACCAAGCTCTGTGAGCCTGCTTTATGCAGGCAGAGCAAAATGTGTACCTACCATTTACAATGTAGTTCTAGAATACTCTCTTATTCCTTCTATCAAAGAAAAGAATCATAACTGGTATTATGTTCTCTAGCTACAGACAAGGCAGATAGATTTAAGTGCCACCTGCACAGCTGGAATTACCAACTAAAGCTCATAAAAAATAACAAACAAGAGAGGAAATAAACCATCACAAGGGAGTACACATCAAATAGTTCGTTGTCAAGCATTACTAAGACAGAGCAGCAATGCAAGCCTTTACCATTAACAGTATGTAATGTCAGAAAAAATGCAGAGAAAACAGCCCATTTTGAAGGATAAAACAAACATACAAGGAAACACCTAAAAGAACAAACCAAACTCATCCTTGTAGGGTAGCTTCACAATAGTCTCTGTAGTCACGATGTGGAGATGTTATTTTGTGACCCGAGCTTCAGTCAGGCAGATCTTCTCTCCCCACCTCAAAAGATTCCTTGCTGATTGACAACAGTTCACGCAGCTCTTTGTTTTCAAGCTGCAAAATCAATATTTTGTTCCTGAAGTAGAAATGAGCTAATTCACAATGAAAGGGCTACAATAAAAACAAGCTAATTCACAATGAAAGGGTGGTAATTTTTAAACAGCTCCACTCCTTCACCACTAAATAAAACATCATTTTTGTAACATAAACATAAATGCAGTGCTTGCAAGAGAGGAACCACATCATTTAAAGCTTTTGTTTCTGGTTTCATATACATATATGTAATAAAAACATGTTCTCCATTTCCAGACCCCACCCCCAAATTTTGAATTGCTATAAATCCTTGACACATGGGTACATGGGAAAGGCCAGAGTAAGTCTAGAGACTCCCAAAGCTTGAGCTATCCTTAGCAAATGTATCTGTTCTTACCTCCAACTGAGCTAGCTTCTCCTGAACTTTAAAGAACTGATCATCATCGACTTGAATAGCTTTTCTCATCACCTCTCCCATCTCACATATTCTGTCTATTTGACTTTCAATTTCCTGAAAGACATAAAAGTAATATATTCAATATGTTCAAGCAAAAGCAGTAGTAGTTATTTATCCCTTCTAAACCAATTACTTTGATTTGCTTGGATCATTTTCTTGGTTTGAATTTTAATCTTTTCCTCCCAGCACTTTCTAAGTTGTACAATGTTTAAAGATGAAAACATGTACCCTATTGTCCATTACCATGAGTCATCAATGAAATCAGTGACTACTATTACATCAGTCAGCAAGATAACGTACCCTTACTTCCAAGGCCGGAAATAATTTCAAGTGTGACAAGGACTGAGGCAACAGATTCAGGTTCATGTGAATCAGCGTGCACCAGATTTTATACTGCTTTATTAGAAAAGCTGACACTGAATTTGTAAGAATGCCGAATATGAAAGCAAATGAGATTTCAAGACTTAAGTAACAGTGTGAAGTAAACAGCCTCATCTCAAAAGCCAAGCAAGGAAACTAAAATGAGTAAAACTAACAAGTCCTGAGGGAGTTTTTACAGAATCTGTCTAGTTACAGCTCTAATCCTTTGAAAGATGCATTCTGTTGAGGCTCAGAAACACATATACAACGAACACTGAAAAGCTCCAACATGTAATGTTGCAACAGATCCTGTTTGAAGAGCATTCCATTTCAAAATACAGTATTGGGAAAGGAACTCAAATGTGCAAACACAAAAAAAGGTCACTAATTGGCAAAAAGTAGTAATATAAGAATTTGGAAGCTTTTGAAGCATTTTAACATCATACAAAAAACTATCAGATTATCACAAAGCACTTTGGAGAATATCATATAATGTTACAGGGTGGAGCTTCTATTAACTGTCAGTAGTTCCTCCACTGCCTCTGGAAGAGAAATCTATCACCAGAGCAGAAAATTCAATTTTGAATTCCATTGTAACCAAATTAGAGCATCTAACAGGGAGACAACAGGGGAACAAGAAAGGTATAGGTAACTGAATCTGGGAAGAAAGAATGGTATTTCTTCCTTAATAGAAAGGTGAATATAATTACAATAAGATATAATAAGAATATTGCTCTTTCAAAGATATTAAAAGATTCTTGCTGCTCTCCAAGTGATGGGTAGGAAAAGCCTCCTGGACTTAATCTGAAGCACAGAAGATTTTGCCTAGATATTTGAGGCAGTCTTTAGTTCCACTAAAGGTTCCTCCAGAGCCTTTTCAGCTTTGCATTTCCATGCCCTTTGTTACAATTACTGAATGGGAACAATAACAATTCTGATGACTTTGAATTTACTGTGGACAATCATGTGCACCAAGCTTGACCCAGGGAATTCACCACCTAGTGCATAAAAAACAAGCCTTCACCTGGGCTGTGAAAGGGTTATGCTTTTCAGTGTCCTCTATGATAACTGTTACAACCTGTGTGCTGTGAAAGGAATACATAACAAAACACCAGCAAAAAGAGACAAGAGTTTCAGAAAATGTATTTTGGAGCAGAGAGGAAACAGGTTATATGAAAGCAAGCAAGAGATTGAGAACAGGAATCTTAAGCCCTCTCCTTTCCCCACCACACCTTACCAATGAACTAGCTTGATGAGCTTTCAAGACTGGTTCTGCATCTTCACTTTTTCTTCCTTGCAAAAGCTGTAACATCTGCTTCCTGTATTTGCTCATGATAAGCTCTAATGCATCTTGGTGCTCCTCCAGCGAGATCCATAGCTCTGCAAAACACAGGATGTCACTGCCACAAACTACAAGCCATCTGTCACAGCAACGACAGCAGATGCACTGAGGTACTCGGTACCAGCCGCTTGCTTCATTTGTGCAACTCCACCAATCCCCTCTGCAGCACAGCCCTCCTGCCTGGGGCAGCTGCCTCTCCAGCTTCCTGGGCCAGCCAAGAAACCATTCTGATGCCAGCAGCCACTTCCACACTGAAGCATCCAGTGACTCTGACAGATGGCAAAGCAGATGCAAACCGTGGTCCCCTCGACAAGCCTCCTCCCACTGCATCCCCAAGCGCGCAGCTCCCCAACACCCTGCCCCAACACGCCCTCGGGGGCCCTTGTGCCCATCGCCCCCCACTCTCAGCATCCTTCCCAATCCCCCCGAGTTCCCTCGGCGCACCATCAAACAGGGCCCTCGGGACCCCCCTCTGCCCCCCGCCAGGCGGGCTCACCCCTGTTCTCCTGCTGCAAGTCGCGGATCTGCGTGTTCTCTTGCGACAGAAGCACGTGCGGCCGCAGCCGGGACAGGTCGGTCCGCTCGGCCGCGGTGCCCGGGCCCTGCCGACACACAGCTGTCAGTCCGCCGGCCTCACCGGCCGCCCGCCCGCCCGCTCGCTCGCCCCACCGGCCGCTCTCACCTTCTCGGCCCACGCCGCGCCCGCCTCTCTCATCGCGGCCACGCGCTGGTGCAGGACGGCGGACTGATCGATGAGCGACTCGGCTGCCGTGTCGTGCTCCTTCAGCCGCTCCAGCAGCGTCTTCGCGTCCGTAAGGATCTTCTCGATGGTGCAGGTCATGGCGGGCGGCGAGGCGAGCAGCGACCTTCAGCCCCGCCGCGGCCCCATGCCCCGCCGCCGGGCGCGGGCCAGACGCGAGCCCGCGGGCCGGGGCCGCCGCCGCGCGCGCGCACTCCCGCGCCGCTTCCGGCCGCGGCTCTCGCGCCACGCAGCTGCGCAGGCGCGTGCGGGCCCGGGAGCCGCCTGGCGGCGCGAGAGAGCCACCGCGCGCCCGCCCGCCGGCACTCAGGCGCCCGGGGCAGCGCCCCCCAGCGGCCAGGGCGGACACCGCGGAGCGCCGGGCGCGAAACCCTTCTGCTGCTGCTTGTTCCCGGGGGGCTTTTAGGGGAGGGGACACCGCTCTCCCTGGGGAAAAGCATTACAAAGCCGTGACGCCGAGTTCACGTCCTCGCCCTTTTAATGCGCCTGTATTTACAGCAGCCTCGGACTGCCCGTTGGCTTCGTGCCACAACTCCCGCCCGCACAAAACGCGCGTTCGGCACCGCGATGACTCGAAAGCATCCCAGGACACGTCCCACGGCACGGTGTGCTCAGAGGAAAGCCGGGGGGAAGCCTCTGCTTCAAAGGAACGCAGCTTCGTGTGGTGCAGGCTATTTGCAGAAGGCTTATACCCTTGACCCCAGGGGGTTCTGGTTATCTTTCTAAATACTCCCTTCAACAGTGTGTGATAAATTCTGGGCTGAGATCTGTTGAGCTGTCATCTTATCTAATATTCTTGTTTGTCCCTTTTAACAGTAAACATCCTCTACTCAAGTTAAAATAACAAGCTTTGTAATGCTGACTTGCCTCTTTGATATTTATTTGCCAACTCAAGCTACTGTTAGTGATCTGAAATGTCCTTGATGCTTTGCTTAACTTGGTGCCACAAAGCTTTTCTCTTTAATATCACCAACTTCACCAATAATACTTTCAACAGTGATGTTTTGATGTGACTCCTTTTGACTGGTGTCATCTTCCAAGTTTAAATCCTCATTCAGACAAACACATATGAAAAATCTAGGATGCTTTATCAGATAAAAGTTTCTTTCTGATCCCAGAGATAACCAAGCCTAGTGCAGAAGTGCTGAATCAGGTAAGTTTTTATAAGCAACAATTTCAAAACATTCCTACAATCCCGAGAGGATACAGTAAGCAGCTGCATTTGGAGTTATTTCATTGGAATCTGCTTAATTAGTAAAGTATGAGATATATTTTGCAAATTTGAGAAATGTGATGCTGCTTTATAGCCACTTGTGTGGAACTGAGGGTCCAGACCATGCCTTACAGCATCTTTCATCTTCTGGCACTTCCTTATTTTTCTGTTTAGCGAATACTAAAAAGTTAAGGCAAGTCCTTCTCCAAATTCCTTCTTCATGATCTTTTGGAGAATTGACAAACATTACTGTGTTTACCATTCTGGTTATGGAACAAGTTGGCCAAAGATTGCCCTGTCCTAAGATAGATGTGACATGCCCAAGCTGTAGCCAATGCTTGTCTCCTCTGTCCCACTGCGTGACCCCACTGTTGGATCCTCAAAGGACGTGGCCTGTGCAGTTCAGCACCTCCTGTTGCTACTCTCTGCTTAGACTCCCAACCATGTGGCTGCCTTTAAAGCCTCTGCCAATTACATGAATTTTTGCAGAGCCATTGAGCAGCCACACAGGAGTAGGCCTGATACAGCTACATGGAATTATATCTTTGTACCAGTTCAGCATCTTCCCGTTTTTCACCTTATTCAACATGAGGAAGTTGCTGTGAAATCAAACATGCCATCTCTATGGTTCCACTCACTCAGTTTTACAGCAAGGAGGCACTCAATAAGCCAGTTAGAAATGCAGCCCTGGAAATTCCAATTCCCACCTACTAGGAAGTCAGCTGAAGACACAAACTGTTTGCACAGAATGAAAGATCACTACACCCCAGTGGAAGCTGCACCTGGATTATATGTCTGAGTCTCTGGCCTGTCTCTTCCTTGCTTTTGTACTTAGGATTTAAGACTTGCTTTTCCCTGGTGTCAGCAATGACATCTTGGCCTTTCATGCCAAGTAGAGACAAGCAAGGGAGATGAGGGCCAGCAATGCTGTATCAGATTTTCATTTCAGGACCAGTGCAGTCCCTCGCTGGGATTTTGTCTGCTTGAAACAAAAATTGCAGAAGAAGATGGGAATCTATGATACTACCACTACACAGCACTTAGTCTTGTCCTCTCACTCAAGGATATGGCTCACCCCTCTCCAGCAGATCTTTTGACACAGAATCATTTGTTCAACTTCCAAAGGACAGTAGAATAAGCTAATGTGGCGCCAGGACACAGATCGGATCCCAGTAGGACAAAGCTCCTTGATTTAAATGCTGGGAATGCTTGTCACCAAAACTTCTAGTGTGTAGCAAGAGAGCTTACACAAATCAACAGATGAGCATTTTCTGAGTAGTGGTGTCTTATAATTCCTCTGGCTTATCACATCAATTCTGTGTAAACTAAAGAGAATGTATAAATTTGGCCTCTCAAACTTTTCAGTGTTTAACTTCAATTCGATTAAACACTTATGTATGTGTACAAAGAGAAAAATGAGGTTACAAGAGGTTAATGCTTTAATGCTTTTAATAACTCTTAACCACATGGCTGTATTTTGTCAAACAGGAAAAGTATACCCAAGATAGAAGCATGCTGAGGCTCTCCAAAACAGCAAAGCTGCTACAGAACCAAATCCATTTCTAGGCCATCTTTGAAAAATCATAAATAGTATTTCTGTGATGGAGGAAATACACAGCATTTCTGTGTGTAGCTGAGGAGGTTCTTGCCCAGAGCAGGAAAATCAAAAAGAAAAGAAATCTGACCAAACCAAAAGCACAAAAAAAGTAATTAAAGAGAATACTGAGCACAATATAGTATCTGTAAACCTGTGATGAGTTCAGGCAATGGGTACTGAGGCTGTTAAAACAATGTGCATCAGGTACTGCCTGGAACTTACCCAGAAACTGTCAGTGGAGTAAATGATGGATAATAACACAGAGGAACTGACCAGTAGAAAGAGTTACATTGAGTGGTGTCCAGATGCTGGAGGCAGATAAAAGAAGAAAATGGCAAATTTCTGAATAACTTTTGGGTTTCAGGTAAAATCATGTGAATCACAAGTATGTTCAGCATGGTTTGAGGAACTTTGGCCAAGTCTCTGAAAGGACAAGTCTCATGTAGTAATGCAGCAGACACCAGCCTTTCAAAAGCTGAATGTGACACTTGTCATTTCCACTACAAGTCTTTCTTTGAAGGACTTGGTATCTAACAGCCAAATATTTCAGCAGCTACAGCTTGTTTAGAAATGAAAACAGACCACTCTCACACCATGCACCCCAACAGTTTTTGACTGCTTGCTTTTAAAATTAAGTGATGGTGTTAAAATCATCAGCTACAGGCATAATTTCACTGGTATTACCCTCAACAAAATCTGCAGCACATTGGGTTACAGACCAGGAGGCCAAGTGAATCCTCCTCTTGCACTTCCTAGCCTATACTTCAAGGTGGATTACTGTTGCATAAAACAGAGTCATACTGTGACAAAAGTTATTACCAAAAAACTCAGTCTTATTGTTCATCTTAATTATCCTGCTTTGATAAATCTTGAAGAGTCACTCACTGAACCACAGCACTCACATATATGAGTCTAATATTCTTTTTACTATTAAAACAAATGTCTTTAAGATGGAATCCAGGCTGGAAAAAAGGGAAAACATTATCACTGATAAATGGATATATGCAGCTATTTCAGTCTCTCAGCAGCAATAGTCCACTGATAAAATGCTGACCAAGGGATTCCTCAGTCATTATTTTGTAATGCTGAATACAGAGTATCAAGAGATCTTGCTTTATGGACATCAGGTCCAGGACTTGGCTTCTCTTTGCTGTACCTACAAAGAAGTACAGTCATTTAAGAATCTCAGTGCTCAAAATTACGTTGTCAGGTATTGTCTATAAACTATCAATTTGGAGATCATTGCAGGAGATTGGAATCAAGCTTTTGTTGGTATCTTTCCTTTCTCCCACATTGTGCCTTGCTGAATACTGATGCTCTAGAACATTTTACTGACAAATCCTGGTCTTCTTGCCAAGGGGAAACATAGATTTAGCACAGGGTATTGAAAGGTGGAGATGTGAGGATACCCATACATTTTGCTGGCATTGAATGGATGGATTTATTAGTACCTACTCTGCCTTAAGGTAGTGGGGCTGCCCTGCATATCAAGCTTAAGAGAATGCACAGAAGAAACAGGAACATTTTGTAGGCTGTCTTGAGATTGTCAAGTAAGGTTAAAGAATTTTGGCTCTTGCATTAAAATTCAACATAAGTCATATGGTTAGTTCAAGACTTGTGAAAAGCCAGTAAGCAAATCCTTAATGAAACTACCCAACAACTTCATGATTAAGAAAAAAAATCAGCCTTAAAAAGATTGGTTTTCTTCTCTGTTCTGATATTATCTCCCATCACTTCATCTCATTAAAGCATTTAAGAACTTGATGAAAACTTTCATCTTCTTCTAAGTTATTTATCTCTAATTTGACTATGATGATGTCTGATACATTTGATGCAAAACAGAAGTGTATTTATATGATCAAATACTAAACCAGCTGAAGGAATATATGTTCTACAATGCTGCATGGGAGCTGTTCACTGTAGAGATCCCTCTTTTGAAGATTAATAAATACTCCAGGAGAGGGTGAACCGAAAGCTTGCAGGTTTTCCCCACCAGTTCCTTAACACATTGTAAATGCAAACAGATCACAGAAGACAAAATTGTTAGCATGTATTTGTCAGACAGGGTACTCTATGTCTATAAAACATTTTCTAGAACAAAACTAAGTCAAAATTAAGTTAGATCATTTTAATAAACAAGCTGTATTGTTAATACTCAGCTTTCTTTGATATTGTTCAGAACAGTTTCCTAAGAGAAGAGATTTAATCCTATTATGAAATTATTTGCATTTCAATATAACATTTAACTCACATATAACAACAATTACTGTAATTAGCAATTAGTGTTCCAAAGGCTCCCAATTGTTTAGTATTTGATTCTTGCTTTCATCATTTAATGATTTACAGTAATGAGCTGGAACATCAGTATTTTGTACTGAAATGGCCAAAATAGTTGTCCAGGCATCATTGCCCTCATGTGACAGATCTCAGATGTTTTTGTGAGAAGTTAGCCAAAAGCAATAGACAATGCCATCACTTCTGATTTATTTTTACTGAAAAACAACAACAAAGTGACCATAATGACTTGTAGTCAAAGTCTCAGTAGCTTTTGAAGGACTGTTACTTTGCTGAGATTCTGCCCTTTGTTTAAATTTTGTTTGACAAATGCTTTATAAATGAGCAGAAGAGGTGGTTTATGTTTCATTAATGAGGCTGATAGTGGTTAATTACTGAAGTTACGTAAACAATCCAATACCAGATCAAGCCAAACGGGTCAGTTATGTAGAGAAGATCCAGCTGGAGTAGATGTGATTTCCTTTAACTATTCGGACACCAAACAAGTTACAGAGATCTAGAATCTCTAGCTCAGATTAACAAAGTATTCTGCTTAGCTCAAAAATGAATTCTCTCAATAGGTGCCCATCTAGGGAAGCTCTTTCTTGGACTGCAGTTTGAGGGCTGCAAACAAGTTCAGACATAACTGCTTGAAGGCAGACATTCTATGTAGATTTGAGTGCACAGAAACTCACAGTTTACACTAATCCTGGAAACGAGGCTGCAAGAACAGCACAACATAAGGTGTTCAGGTCAGGCCGATGTCATCAGATCTGATTGTTTTCTATGGAAAAAATGCATGTCCCTTGTTTTCCAGCCCAGTGGTACTTTGAGAGTTTGCACGAGCCATACGTGTGCAGCACCAACACAGCTATGTCAGAATCAGGACAGGGGGAACGAGGGCTTTTGTGGTTGGAGACATTGGCCTAATCAGGTGTTTCCAAATTCAATTATTACATCATGTAGCTATCTCCAAATACTACTATTGCAATATTTTCTCTGCCCAGGAGATGAACATCAGCCACTAACATTTAGACATGTCAATGTTAAACAATCAAAATGGGAGAATTTTAAATTCTACCAAGAAAGCAGAATATTTAGTAATCGGACAGGGAGAACTCTGGGAAACAGTGACGTGAGGGTCCCCATGGCCTCTGTCCCTGATGACCCAGTTATTATTTGATTTATGTGGACTTGCAGCTGCCCTTGCTTCGACCCCAGAAAAGGCTGTGTGGGAAGTTTGTGTCTCAGAGCTGTAGCATTGCTCTGCAGAGTGTCTGGAGCCTAGTGTATGCACAGAAACTGATAAATAGGGAAAAGGCTTGGTTTGCTCCAGCTGGACTCAGAGCTAGGATCAGCGCTACAGCCCAGCACACTCCACTCTGGAAGCAAGAAACTCTCTGGTACTACTGTAAGTATTTAATTTAATATCTCTGAATGCTCTGGGATTATAAGTTGTTGCTCTAGCTATAAATCAATTTGCCCTATGAAAATATTTCAGGCATCGGGCTTTTTTCTTCTTTATTTCCCTTCTTTCTTTTTAAACAACTGACTAAATGAAAACAGCAGGCACTTTTAAATTTGGTACCCTACTGCCAAGAATTTGTCCCAACAGTGCTTCATTTGCCATACAGAGTGAAGTACAATGACTTTTAAATTCAATTACATGTTTCCCTTCTCCAAAGCACCTGGAAAACTGTTAAGTTTCAAACAACCTCTAATCTCTTATTTTACAATGTATAAAAATTACATCTTTGCAATAATAATTATTGCGGTGTAACAATTCCAAAGGAAGATTTCAAGATAATCGCAACACTGTCCATCAGTGAAATAAACCAGTTCCTGTTATGGCTATGATATGACAAGGAAGGAACACATTTAACGAGGAGAAATGTGGGATTTCTTCTAACAGCAGCTTTGGGGAGCTTCTTGACACATTAAAAGTGAGAGAAACAGAGAAAACCTTAATAATGCACAGAAGCTGCATATAGGATCAACCAAGTGATCTTACAACTTCCCCTGCAAAATAATTGTTTAACTACAGTAATCAGTGATTACTGAATTACTTAAATGAAACAATATATCACCTGGCATCACACATAGGTGCCACCAAATGTGCCAAGTTCAATTTTTTTTTTCAGTTTTTATTTAAATGTCACAAATTAAAGAATGTAGCTACGCCTTCCAGAAGCACAGAAAGCACAGGGATTAACACCGAGATGGAAATGTGCTACCTAGTTCCACTGCACGATCATTAACGTGCCACAAGGTGTGTTAAACAAATGCTGAAGACCTTCAGCTTGAGTTCCTAAAATTCCTTGTAAACAAGAAATTTCCCTATGACTCAACTGTCAAAATATTTATGATAGTAGTTAAAGTACTGTAACATATATATCTTTAAGAGCTCCCTGGAGCATCTTCTATAAGAAGTATGTTTTGCATCTTAATAAATTTGATAATATAAGTTGCTGATATGTTACTTTACGATATGGTATTTTACAGCAATAAAAATGATAAACCCATCATATTTCACCATAAATAACAATAACCAGATGTACAGTATGTATTCTCATCTGAACATGTACATTTGTTAAGTTACTGGTTTATGATTCTGCTTTCCTTTTGCCAATTAATGCCTTTTCTTTCTTTAATGGCTCCCATCTTTGATAAGTTGTAAAGTCAGTTAGGGCCAATAACTGAGTATCACTGAATTTCTGTATTAGATGGATAATCAACCCTTTGAATCAATATACATTCTGGTTTCTATTGAATGTTATTAGAAGACTGATTACTGTCTAAACTAAGGCTGTAAAAGTGCAACATTTTCAAATATGCTTAAGCACCCCAGAGCCCAGGTTGCATCTTCTACTTAAAAGAAAGAAATATTAAAATCTTCCACTTGTAGAGGCTTTTAAATTAAAACCAACCACCACACCCATGCTCCCAGTCTAAAGACTGTTACTGTGATTCTATGAAATAAGCTACTAAAAATCCATCTGCTTTTGTTTTCGGTTAATTCCACTTTTAGGCTAAAGACCTTTATGCATCATCTCTGGAAAGATATTTTTCTTTTAGTTCCTTTTTAAAGCACACATACACATAACATATGGCTACATTTTGAGTACATAGAAAAGAGAAAAATGGGCACAAAATATTTTGCTTTGGGAACAGCATGACTGTAACTGCCCCAAACCCAAAGCTCTCATTCCAATCTTATTTCAACTTTGTCCAAGTCATTCTGTTTTGAAAACCACAACTGGGTATGTATGCTACGTTCTGTCAAGGATTCCACAGCTTCACAGTGTGCGGATAAGCTTTGTGCACACACACACGGCAAAGGAAAAATGAATGAATGTGTGGGCTGAAGAAGTGTCCTTTAGGTCATGGTTCACTGCCAGGAGGTGTAGGAGATTAAGGACGGCTACTGAACTTTTGAAAAACAAGCATATAATGCATCAAGAAATTTCAGCAACTCCTTAAGTCTGGATAAAGCTTCCCTACTGATCACTGGCTCATATATAAAGGGCAAGGCAAAGGTTGTAACACATGAATATGACAGTCAATCTTATAAATAATTTTCTAAGACAGGGAAGCTTTGATAAAGTTCCTTCTGTACATTTTATTCTGTTCTTTACCTTTGTTTGATTTCTGTTTTAAAAAGTCCAATGCTATTTTATGTTAGAAGAACAAGCTTGTTAATGCTAAATTCTCATCAGAATATGAAACAGTTAACACTCATACACATAGATGACCATTAAGCCTCATCTCAAGACAGTACAGCATTCCTCAAATAACCCGTGGATTTACTATTAAGACTGTTATAACATTCTCTTAATTTAAGAGTTTTGATTTACAAATTCTCATTCCAAGACGGGAATTCTGTGGTTGCAACTGATAACTTCTACTAGCCATAAAGATTGGTAAGAAGAGCTAAGTGCTGAAAATCCACTCTCATACAATACCTACACTGAGGAAGTTTTGCCTAACGAACGTCTGCTTCCACCTTGCATTTGGTAATATGTCCTTCATACTCCCAATATAATACATTCATTAGACTCAATCAGTGTAATTTTATTTCAGCTTCTATTCTGTTATTTTTATTCAAAGAAATTTCTGCAATCCAGAAACACTTCTTCAGCAAACACACATTTTTGGGGAAAACTGTAGACTTTGCCCAGGCCAAATTGATCTGATAAGGACCTCAGGATGCAGTGACTCATCTCTCTCTCAAACAAATATTTACTAGCAAAGATAACAAAAAAAATCCCCAGCATTCCAGCCCCACTGCATCTTTTCACCTTCTACTGACAACACAAAGAGAAAGTGTTCAGTTCCGAAAATATGTCCAGTTTTGGGGGAAGGGATGCCTGTCTTTCAAGATACGACTTCAGATTCTCTGGAACAGTACACTCATTTTCTCAGCTGTAGCTAGGTATTGCATAAAACCCAACATCTGAGTCTTTCAAGATCTTTAAACAAAATTTGCCATAAATTCTGCAAGAGGCATATACAGAGAATGCTATTGCACATGTAGGAGTTTGATTTGCTATACTTTCCAAACACTTCCTTGCCTTTACTGGCTTGTAAAGTCCTTAATCAGTGGGCATCAGATACAACATAGTTTTAAGCACTGCTGCTCTCAAACATTCCGCACATGCAAAGAGACAGGGGGCAAGAAAAATATTTCCTACTTACTTCTCTAACAGCTACTGCATTGGTAAGCAATACCAGAGATTGTCTATACACACACACACACAAACTCAAATCCAGCTTGTGCTTATGTCTGTATGGACTTTTTTTTTTCCTAAAAGTCTTTTTAATAAGTTTTAGAACACACTTTTTCAGAACCTCTTGCTTCAAATTTCCAGTAGAAGTGAATGAAGTAAATTCACTAGAAGCCCATCTTTCTGCAGAAACAGAACATCCCCTTCAGTGTCAATGCCCTGACTTACTCTGAAAGCTATTTTTTTCTATCCAGTGAAGCTCCTTTTGGTCACTTCCCAAACTAGATCATTTAACAATTAGTCTAATTCCTCCATATAGTTCTATGTAAAATTAGAAGCAGAAGAGCTCTAAATATAACTTGAAAATTTAGGAATGGACTCTCCTGAATCCATACTATCAGGACAATCAAACATTTTGCAGCCTCACTGAAAGTATTATGTGACTTAACACGTAACTCTGATTTTCTTATGATCTGTAAACTGCACAATATTCTGGAGCTTTCTGGGTTTAGCTCTGTAGCTAAACCTACACAGCAACTCTTTCTTAAATTATGCTTCTTTTACTTTTCCATTTCTCTAGGCTGCCTTCTTAAAAGTCTATCACATAGCAAAGTGAATGAAACAGTGCAGTTGGGAACAGAATATGGCAAACACATTTGTCACTGTACCTGATGGGTATTGTCTTCCTGAGCCCATACAGTACTACGGTAAGTAATGCTAAATATCTGCCTTATGAAAAAGCAGTAAAGTAAAATGAACATCTGTGGCAATGCCCATTATTTTCTTAATTTTAGTTTATCTTTACAAGCTCTTAGAAACTACACATTTAACTATCAAGCTGAAAAAATACTACTGGATGTGTATTATCATGTGCCCGTACAGGCTTTTGTATGCAATTGTGATTATGCTGACTTGTCACTGCATGTAAACACTACTGGTGCTGTCTCACTTTGGTTTGCATGAAGTAGATATAGATTTTATTACAATATTCCAGAAACATTATAAACAGGTAATGGTTATTCTCTGTCTTACATAACTATAATTGCAATAGCTAATTTTGTTCTGGACAAGTAAAAGCAGGAACCAAAGTCCATTAAAAAGACAAAAAAAACCCAAGGTGCTTAAAAATCCTAAAACTTTCCAATTTGTTTTTATAGAGTTTTGAACAATCACAAAGGAAAAATGAAACATGATGCACATTGCCCAAGCTTTCTTGTATACAGCTATGTACATTTAAGAAGGGTTGGATAAAACTGAAACTCTACAGACATAAGGAAGAAGATCTCTTCATAATTCTGTAGCTACATTTTGCTAAGATAAAATTCCTCTAAAAGATTATATGCAGAAAAATACTAAATAAAACAAGCCTCTGCTTTTTACTCTACTGAATTTCAATTTTAAGACTCCTGTATCAGCAATTTTTAACCACTCTGTAATTTCTGGACCCTCTCTCTCAGACTCTGGTTGTGCAACATTTTCCAAATTATGCCTGAAGTATGCATCAACAACAAACATTTCACTCATTAACAAAGTCACTTACTTATGGGAAAATATTCTTCTGTAATGTGGACAACTAATAAAAACAGCCTTTAAGTGTAAAATCTAATGGCAGCTGTATAATCAGTTGGTAAGTGATATTCAATTATGCACTAATAGGAATGCAGTGACACCCACATGGCATTACCCAAACTGTCACCAAGGCATTTTTACTATATCTAAGATTTTTACTTAAAAACATGACAGGTAGCATATGTAAAAGAATGTGTCAGACTGCCCTTTTGAAAATGTGCTCCTCTAGTACTTACGATTAAATATTTAATCTACAAAGCACTTTAAAACTTTCAAGTAGCTGATGTTGAGATATTCTTCAGGTTTTGACTTCATTTTCAATTTCTTCTATAACTAGATGTTTTACCAGAGCACATCAACTATCAGTTGCAAGACACTGATTTCCAGACTGCACCTTACTGCCAGTACTCAACAGTTCAAATTCCTCCTCCAGTATTACAGTCACAACCTCCCCAGTCCCAATATGGCACATATGGCCTGGACTCTCAGTACAGTGATGGGCAGTGCATCATCAGCAGCTGTGAACTGAGCAAACCCCCTTTCATGGCCCCTCATATTGATGACAGTGGATATCAAGGATTAAAACGGCCAAGATTAAACCATTCTTTGAGACTGAAGGGACAGGAGGAGCTGTGTGTTGTGTGTGGTGACAAGGCCTCAGGCTATCACTACAATGCACTTACCTGCGAAGGCTGTAAAGGTAAGAGAGAACAGGCCGATCTGTGTCTTATCCAGGACCGTGGCTCCACAGCACTCATCATAATGTTCTGCATCTGTGATTTAAGTAAATAGATTTCATTATTTTTCAAGCTGACTTTTCTACAGAGGATTTTAATATATCTTAGGAACCCTTTATCTAAAATGGTTACTCCAGAATCACATTTTTATAACATTTTTTTAATAAATGCTTTCACAGTGTGTATTTAATTTCATGCATCTCAGTTTTGCATTGACTATTCACTAGAACAGTGTCTATTTAGGAAGGTGCTGATTTTCTCATGACTATTTATTATAGGTTTACTTTAGTGTTATTATTTTTACTCACTAAAATTAAATAAAACCAAGTAATTACTTGCTATAAGTAATGTAGCTTGCTATATGGGAGCTGTCTTGGTCAGGTAATAAAAGCAGCAATTAATATGAGTCAGAATGAACAAGATATAACTATGTTGTTAAAAAGCAAGTTTTAAATCGAGGTAATGCTTTCATGGAAAAAACAAACAAACAAAACCCCAAAAGACACTAATTCTTTACATCATTATGAGATAAAGCTCCTTAGATTCCTTCAGTCATAACCTGATCCTTGTTGTAGGCTTCTTTCGACGTAGTATAACCAAAAATGCAGTGTATCGATGCAAGAATGGTGGTCACTGTGAAATGGACATGTACATGCGAAGGAAGTGTCAGGAATGTCGCCTGAAGAAGTGTAAAGCTGTGGGAATGCTAGCAGAATGTAAGTGCTCCTTCCATGCTGGCTACTTTACTAATCAACAAAGATATAACTTCCAAAGTTGATCCCTTCCCATTAGAGAGCAATGGTATTGGTCTAAACTTCATTTAGTTGTAAGAAAACTTAACTTTGGAGTCTGTGGCACCTGCAGCCTTTTCATCTGCAGAAACCATCAATGCTTGGGAAATACCTCCTGAAGTTGATAACACACTTCCATGCCTTGCAGGTTTGCTGACTGAAGTACAGTGCAAGTCAAAGCGACTCAGGAAGAATTTCAAACAGAAGAGCAGTTTTCTTTGCAATATAAAACTGGAAGATGAAGGACTGAATAGTAAGCATGTGTCATCTACAACAAGAGCTGGAAAAGTGGGATATTTTTCTATTTAAAATATCTCTTTTTATAATTTATTTTTTGCCCCAAGTCATTGTCACTTGGTTTATTTTTTAACAGATCCCAGAGAAGATGGAACTTACTCCAGGTGAACATCAGCTTCTTGATCACATTGTAGCAGCACACCAAAAATACACAATTCCCCTCGAGGAAGCAAAGAAGTTTGTATGTATACAGAACCATCAGCCTGCTTGGCTAAGTTGTTATTATCCTAGGTACTATATCTTGGTTATATCAGATGTCTAAATGCTCTTTCATGCAGCTACAAGAAACTGCAAGTCCTGAGGAAAGTTTTCTCCGTCTTTCTGAGACAGCAGTTGTCCATGTACAAGTGTTAGTGGATTTCACAAAAAGACTTCCAGGTAAGTTTCTTCCTTTGGGAAAGTCTTGCTTTTTTCTTGTCAGTTATGTCTTTCTCTGAATCTTTCAAAACAAGACACTAACAACTGTACTTTATTTTTTTCCTAACCTACAAACTCACATAAAAAAGACCCCAATAATCTTTGGTATGTGCATCTTTTATTCATAGCTCCTCCTTTCCAGTAAAGGCATTTATTAAATAATTAATTTTATCAACTCATGTTAAGGGCTTAAAGGCAGCCACAGCCTTCCTTAATTCTTAACATGTATCTTTCTTTGCAGGATTTGAAAGTTTAGCTAGTGAAGATCAGATTGCACTGCTAAAAGGGTCAACAGTTGAGGCGATGTTTTTGCGTTCAGCCCAAATATATAACCAAAGAATCAGTGAATACCAACCATCAACAAGTGAAAGTAAGTTTGACTTACTCTGCCAAAGATTAATCTAGATCAGGTTACATGCCTACATACCTTCTAAAGGTTTGCTTGTCCAATATAAAGTTGCATTAAGCTTGGCTGGGAACTGTCATCTGTCTTGTTCCAGGTCATCTAAGACTTTCCAATCATGGGACATGTTGCCATGTTCAAAACCTTGATAAAAACATTTATGCCATGGAACTGTCTCACAATGAAGAGAGTCCGACTTCCACTACTACCACAGGTAATGGAAAGCTTGGAATGAAAATACTTGGGAATCTTTTGGTTTGCTGGCCCTGGCTCTATTCTTAATCAACACTAAGCAACACTGTTGGTGTGACTACAGCTCCTTTTCCTCTCTTCTCCTCTCCCTCAAGCTGTTTTCTTACATTTTAATGGAGGGAAGAGGTGGTGCTCATGCTTACTTATATCCTGAAGTCTTAAAAGAGCCTTAAAAGATTAGTTATAAGATTATTTATAACAGCAGTGCCTGTTTCTGCACTGAAATAACATTCTGACTATTTTATTTCTTTTTTAAGGTATAACCGAGGAGTTTATTACCGCACTATTTTACTTCTACAGAAGCATGGGGGAACTAAAAGTGACCGAGACCGAATACGCCCTGCTTGTAGCAACAACTGTGTTTTTCTCAGGTAAACTGAGCGGCGACTAGCTGTTAGGCTTTAACGAGCTGCCACTTGCCCCAGGCGCTTCCCGCCTTCACGCACCGAGCCCTCAGGCGTGGCAGCGCTCCCGCCCGCCCACAGCCCGCTAACCGCCCTCTCCTGCCGCACTCCCACAGACCGCCCGCTCCTGAGGAACAAGCGGCACGTCGAAGAGCTGCAGGAACCGCTCCTGGGCATCCTCTACAAGTACTCGAAGATCCATCACCCTGAGGACCCACAGCATTTCGCCCGCCTTATCGGGCGCCTCACGGAATTGCGCACCCTCAACCACACCCATGCGGAGGTGCTGGTGACGTGGAGAACAAAGGATCCCAGACTGACCTCTCTGCTCTGCGAGATCTGGGATCTGCAGTAGACGCGGCCGCCACCACAGAACCGCGCTCGCCTGGGTGTCGCCTGGGTGTCGCCTCTGTGCCCGGCCTCGCGCGCCGCGCACCTCACGCGCCGCCTCCCCTCACGCGTCAGTCGCGCGCTTCCGCTTCCCGCCTTTTTGTCGTCCCTCAGCGAGCCGGCGGGTTCCGGGCCTCAGGGCGCTCGGCATGAGGCGTTGGCCTCGGCTCTGACTCCTGCCCTTTCCTCTGAGGCCATGGAAAAAGAAAAACCGTTTAAGTTGTTCGTGCCGCCGCGCCTGACTGGCGGACAGGTGTCCGCAGTCAAACCTCAGACGAGTACGCGGGCAGCGGGGCTTTGTCAGGTAAACTGTGCCTCCATCCGCCTTGCGTTGTGTTGCTCTGGAGGCGATGGCTGACGAGGGGACATGGAAGGGTGTAGGGAACGTTCCAAGGGGACACAGTGGGAAGGGGTCCTCCTGAGGAGTCCTCAAGCAGTCCTCAACCTCCGTCCTAGCAAGCAAAGATGTATGTGTACAGGAAAGTCCATGTGTGAAGTCATTTTTCGGCAAACCCTGGTTGGTGCTGGTGAGGCAGTCGTATGTTAAGTTTTTATTTCAAAGACTTATTTTTTTTCCTATCAAAACCGAAGAAAATAATCTTATCCCTCTGCTATGTATTTTAACTGTACGCCACAAAGGATACAAATATGTATTTGGTGTGGGTAGTTCAGAGCAGTGTCAAGTACACCTCTCAGGTGCCCTTACTGGCTTTGACTTATTGGTCCCATCAGGTCAGGTGTGCAATGAAAATATTCTGTCACAATGCTCTTGAGTTATGTGACTTCAGCAAGATATTTTTTCATACCGAGGCTCCTTATGAAAAATGCTTAGAGTCAAATGTGATATTTTGACAGGAGTTGACATGCTATTTATGAGACAAATTTCTGTAACTGTTAAAACACCTTGTAAAATGAAATTTTAATGCTAAAGCATAATCAGATCTGTTTTAGAACTACAGCGTGGAATAAAGTAAAAAAACAAGTACTGGACTTGAAAAAAAATTCATTTTGCTTAATGAGTCATGCAGCTGTGTACAGGGATGCAGTCATCAATAAGTTCTTGTCATCAAAAGCTTTCACTTTGGCCACAGCATAGTCTGTAAAGTAAAGTACAAACAACTAACAGTCTGAAAAGCTGCTGTGAAGAAGAAAGCTAGAGAGTCCCAAAGCCATTACCAATACCTTGGGCTCTGAAAATTGTAGGCAGATACCCCTTAGCTATGCTTCCCCTCTTTACAAATCTACCCAGAAGAAACTAATTTTTAAATTTGTGCAGGATTTTAACAAATGCCCAGATGATGATTTCAGTTTGCCATTTGTATTGGATACGTCGAACCGTGGTGAAATCACTGATCGAGGTAAGGCTGAAATAAGCATTTACCTTGCACAGTCTTTTTTTGGTTCTAATAATGTTGGCATTTTTCACAAGTAGTGTAACAGTTTCATAGCTATAACACTGTTAAATACAGTTCCCCTGCTATTTTTTTAAAGAAATAATTGATCAAAATATCTTCATATTTCAGATGCAATTTCACAGCAAGTAAAACTTTGCTCTGAGGTAGATGAAGAGGTCAGCTAAGTATAAACTCTGTATATCTAATTTTTTAAAGCCTCCTAATTTCTTCCCAAAATAATGCTTAAAACACTCTTCAGTAGGGACTTCAAGGCTAAAGGAAGTAGTCCAAGGGGAATAATAATTTATGCCTCCTGTTTAAAGCTGGATCACTTAGAGGAGGTGTTTGTGGTTCAGTGAACACGTCTGGAGATAAACCTTTAAATATTGAGGTGATTTCCAAGTTGTTGGGTTTGTTTGGTAGTTTTGATCAGGGAAAGATTTAGGCAGTTAAAAATCTTTGTAAAGCTGGTTCTAAATAGGCTTTTGAAAGGCAGAAGGATGGAAGTAAAAGTATTCTTTGGAAAATAGAAGTAGATTATCTAATTGCCCTGTCTGGCTTTATCTTTGTGAATGTCACTGAATCTGAAGGCAGTGGCATATTTTTCACTTGGGATTATGTCTCTTTGTTGCCCTGTAATGTCTATTGATACATATGCAGTGGATGTGCAAAGATTTAACCTTTGGTTCCAGTTCATATGTAAGTTTGTGTCACTATCTGTGGGGGAAAAAAATTGCTTTTAATATTTCTAAGAGGTAAATATCTATCTAAAGCATTACTAATTAGCATTTGAGATTAAATTGTGGAACCTATTTTAATAGAACATAGAGAACATGAATGAATTGTATTCAAAACTCTACAAAGAGGCTGAGAAGATCAAGCGGTGGAAACTAACTGTAGAATCAGAACTAAAGCAGAAAGAAAGAAAATTGCAAGAAAACAGAAAGATTATTGAAGCACAACGTAAAGCCATTCAAGAATTGCAGGCTAGTATTCTACAATATACACTGAATATGTAAAGAGAAAGTTCTTCCTTATTGTGTGTAAATATTATTTGTACAATTAAACATTAAAGAATGTTGCAGAGAGAAATTTCAAACTGTTAATGTGATGACTTCAAAGAAGCTATTTAGGCAGGTATCTGACCTGTGGCTCTACAGTGCTAAAGGAAAAAGTAACATTTTGGTTTTTTAAAAATGGCTTTCCTCTTTTCAGCTATTTTTTCCATCTTTGGGTTATTTACATGCACAGCAGACTGTGGGTATGCAGAAACCTGTTTGAGGCTGAATAAGTTTTCATCCTTCAGTTATGTGTGAAGTATGCTCATGCATATTTCTGTATTCAACACCTACAGGAAGTAGTGCACTCTGCTTTGTCCCAGTTTCTTATCTCTCAGCTTTGAGACTGAAATATATACTTCAAACAATGAATTGGTCTTTCATGTTTGTCTGTTTGTATTTGCTTTGATAATTAGAGTACTCTTTGACTGTTTGGCTTTTGCCTTGAGAAAATGCTTGTTCTGAGAAGGGGTGCACACCTGTAATGTGTGAATAGCATACCTATAAATGTTTCAGTTGCTGTTAATTGGTTTGTTAATATGTCTTTCATATTCAAAATTGTCTTTCATGCAAACTGTAACAAAATACAGCATGTAATACCAGATAAAACAAGTTTCTGTCTTCTGATGCAGAATATTACTTTTGTGAAGAGAAAGTGTATTTCTAGTGTATTTTTAATAACAATGTGGCTTTGTCTTTTTTCCATGTGAAATTAGTTTGAAAATGAAAAACTAAGTTTAAAACTGGAAGATGAGATATGTGAAAATAAAGATCTCTTGAAAGAGTAAGTAATACAGCCAGATATGTTTCTGTGAAAGCAATGTTTTTGTGCTGAGAACTGTATTAGTATGGGAAGCTATATATAGTGATTGACTTGTGAAGGTCATCAGAGCATTTACATGGTTCCTACCTAGGTATGCAAAGTACCATGCATTCCTCTGACAATATATTATGATATTTTTTCCCTCTTTTAGAAACAGCGCTTCAAGGCATCTGTGTAATCTTCTCAAGGAAACCTGTGCTCACTTCACAGAGAAGTCTACCAAATGTAAATGATACTTAAATTTTTATTTATTAAACATATTTTTATCTTTCTCTAAATTCACCAAGGGGAAAAGCTATTGTTCTGTCCCAGATGTGTTCTGGAACATATACAGATAAACTCTATAGGGATCTGTATCAGGATGAAATTAGAATTAAAGCTCTAGGTCTAATACATACATGTTTTGTAATGCTAAATCCAGAGGTTTTCTGAAGTCAGTATGATTTTTTTGCTAAATAGTTACAAGCCTGGGAGCTATTTGTGTGTTAAAAGACTGAATGCAGTGTAAGCAACCTTGATTAGCCACTAGTAGCCACTCCAGAGGTGTGCAAGTCTCCTGAAGTCTTGGTAGTCCCTTGGCATCTTTCAGTCCCATCCACATACCTTAAAGTATATGTTGAGTATATGTATGAGGTATATGTATTGATCCAGAACTAGACAAAGTGAGATGGGGAAGGAAACTTGAAAAGCTGAGTTTACTTGATCTTTCAATGGAGTACTTTTTCTCCAGATAACATAAGTTTTGTCACCCTGTTCCATAATGATTCTCTGAAACAAGAGCTTGTAATTCTTTCTTTAATTCATTATGTTGTTTAATCTTAATGGCTTGGACAGCTGACATTCTTTTTCTAAAGGAAAACTTTATGATACTTTCTTACTTTGATAGATGAACATGAAAGAGAAGAAACAAGGCACCTATATGCAGAACTTAGTAACAACGTTGAAGTAAGTGACATAGCTGTTAAAGGTTCAAATGTGATCTGAGTTATAGGGATGAGCTATGTGCATATGTTGGGATAGTATTTGTACAAAGAATGTTTTGTGATAATGAAGCCATTGGAACTGAAACGTGTCATTCAAGAAGTCAGGTTTTCCGTCCCTTGAATTCATTTAGATCTTGAGTATAGTACTTAAACCTCCAACTTTGATTATAACACTGTTAAAACCTGTTTGTGCTCTGAATTTTGCTTTTAACATTTCTTCTACAACTGTGAATGAGCTTGTAATGCTGTTTATTTACAAACCATAAAGATAATTCTTCATTGTGACAGTACTTGGCTCTGTGTGAACATCTATATTGTATTTTATTTTAGAGAATGATAATGGCATTTGAAGAGCTTCGTGTACAAGCAGAGAACACCAGATTGGAAATGTGTTTCAAATGTGAGAATTCTGTTTATTGTGTTAAGCATAAACAATTTTGTATTTCAAAGATACTATTGCATGAAGTTTCAGGCCAGAAAGACAGGAAGTGCTAGAATGGTGAGCAGTCTGGATACCCTTTTATTCCTGCTGACTGCTATTAGATGCCTGGGCCCTTCTGGTTTTTTTTCCCCCTCAGTCAGATTTGGAACTTTATTTTTCAACTAGTCACTTAAAGTCTAAGTTCTATCTGTGATGTACACTCTAGAGATCACTACTTATTTTATGTAGCTACATAATACATGGAATAATAGGTGAATTCTGTGGAAAGCTGGCACAATCATTATTTTGTCTCATGAGAAAATAATTTCAACAATTATCAATGACCCCAACAATTACATTTCAAGAAACCAATCCTATAGCTGTACAACTAAACTGTAAATTGTATTTAACTTGGAGTGTATTTTAGCTAATATATTAACTGTGGATATTGCTAAATCTCAAAAGTAAAAGAAGAAGCAGAAAAAATGGACAAGTTTGAAAAAGAATGCAAACTGGAAATCAGTATGAAGGAAAAGCAGGTTTGTTCAGTTTTACAATCTAATATATACAACTTCATATTTGAAAGCTATGTTGCAGTTTCTTTAATATTTGAAGTCTGCTTTGCTTTTGTGACTTACTGGTATGTCATATGAAAACCATTCTTTTAAAAGTACTTGATTCTTTGTAATATGTTTGTATGTTGGAAGGATGAAAGTTAATGACCTTTTGATGGTGTGTTCCTTTTGTGTTATTTATTTGGCATAAAATGTGAATTAGGCTGACATATTGTAACAAGGGACATCTTAGTGACAGGAATCATCTTAACACAGAAAACTCTATTCTCTATATATATGCTTGCTTTTAAAGTGGCTTGTGCAGAAGCATAGAGCTAGCAAAACAGTTACTCCTCATAGTTAGGAAAGGTGTAGTTCATATCTGGTTAGAAGGAAGGTGGGAAGAAGAAACATAATGTATATCAGACCACAGACTGGTAAGAGAGTTTAGGAATATTAGTTTTTCTGTAGTGGTGATGAGGTAGACATGATGGAAGACTGATTAAGCTGTAGAAATTAATTGTGGTAAGAGTTTCTAGTTTGTGAACAGGTCTCTGAGAAGCTGAGCATCCATCTATATCTGGGAAGGACTCTGGGGAGAGTCTTTGGCTTTTCTGAGGATGGATGTGACATTGCAAGAGGGCAAGGAGTGTTTCTGTCCATCAGTAAAAAGGACAAGAATAACAACTGGAGCTATATTTAAGTCATATTTTGCTAACTTTAGTGATGTTCCAGTATCTCTAATCCATTGGAATTCATGTTTTGATTTTAAACTAGAGAGCTTTTTCATCCAGACTAATATGACTTGACCAGTATTTGACTAAGATTGACCATCCTTCATTTAAGTTGAATTGACAGCAATATGTGTGCTACTCATAGATGGTGCACAAATGAAAATCTGTCATTTTTCTAGACTTCATTTTGATATTATTTTAATTTTATTAGATTTCAGTTCTTACCACACAGAGTGGTGAAAAAGATGATATAATCAGAGACATCATGACTCAACTGCAGGAATCAAAAAACAAGATTGATGACTTAGAGGAAGCAAAAAGTAAGAGTTCTCTCTGCTATGTTAAAATGGAATTGGTTACAGAGCATAGGAAACAGGATCATGATAATTTCACCCTGTTACTTTTCAGCAGCAGAATTTTGAGGCCTTCTAGGCCACAGTATCATATGGAACAGAAGCTGCTGATATAGAATCGGGACTAGTAGTATCATCTGCACATACATATATATATATAATCTGGGCCCTTATTTTATAACAAATGCTTTCTCATTAGGCTTAGTTTACACCCTGGTTTTCTACTGATGTGACAGCTTCATTGCAAGAGATTTTTCTTCTCAATAAACTCTAGTGTGAACATGCCATACTACTATAAAGATGCCCTGTCATTCCTTTTCTGTAACAGAAGTTAAGTTTTACCAGGACGTTGCCCCTGTTCTTGACATTTTTTCATATGATATGAATACATTATGTAACTTGCTGAAGTTGTAGGAATGTATTTATGTGTAAGATAGAAACACAAGCAGTATTTTAGTAAATATCCTATTTTTCATAAATGTAAGCATATATCTTTTTGCTTAGGACATGAAGAAGAAATGTTAAAGGAATCCCAGATGAATCAAGAACATTTGAAGGCAGAACTGGAAGAGACCAAAGTTTCATTGCAAAAAAGAGAGGTACAGCTGGCTTAAAATTTTACAGTATAAATAGATTAGATGAGTAATTGCATAAGTAATTGGTGATAGCTTAGACATGAAACAATTGTAACTGTTTGTTGCAAAACATGCTTTTATATAACTCTTGAAGGTTACTCTAAAGAGCTTAGAAATGGAATTGCAGACTGCAGAGAAAACATTAATTCAAGTCACTGGAGAAAAAGAAGCACAGGTGGAAGAGTGTAAAAAAACAAAAGCTTTGAATGCATCCCTGACAGAGGAGTTTGAGACTTCTGTTTCCAATTTGAAAAGCTTGCTGCAAAAAGAGCAAAATAGGTAAATTAAACAGTTTCAGTTCAAAGGATCATCCTGTAGTTAAAATATCATATTACCAAACTGCTGGGAATAAACCAAAAATTCCTTATCTACTCTGGTGGTAATAGTTTTTTTGTAAGAAAGTAAAGAAAACAAAGTATAAGAAAGGATTTTTTTTCCCCCTTAACTTTCATAATTCTGTTTTTAAGAGATACAGATTTATGTCTGTAAATATTTGTTTACTTTTATGTCTGCTGCTCCAAAGTTTTAAAAGTGAAATTTGATGCATGCTGCAGGCAGATATATCATGTTGCCTGTTCTTAAAATGCTTGTTGTAAGGCTTAGTCTTACTGTCCTTTAAGGTTCAAATTCAGTGCTTTGTACTATAGAATAGTTTGGGAGGGTTTTAAATTACCATTTTCTTAGATTGCAGAAATGTGAAAGTGAGTCAAGGCTGCTCACCTTGGAGCTCAGAAATAAGTCTGCTGAACTGGGTAAGATTTGTAGAAAGAAATAGAATGAGCTAGGTAGTCATAAAAAATGTTTTCTGCTTTGTTTCTGACAATGGACTGTCCCCATTGCTTGGAAAAATGACTTTAGAGTAACATGTATCTGTCAGAAATGCTTACATTTATTTTTACTTATCTGACTACCTTTTCTTTAGTTGTCATTGTTGCTGGCAACAACAGCAGTGCTGTGCAGACCTCCACTAGTAAGACCATACATACAGGTCATAATTTAGCTTTACTTTTTGCCAGGCTTTGAAAATTGGGTACTGCAAAGGGATAAATGCTTTATGCTGCCTGCTGAATATATACAATTATTTCTTTCAATTAATTTTATATTACATTACATGTGCTGCAGAAGAGATGAATAAACTAAAATGTGACAAAGAAATGCAACTTGAAGAGCTGTCAGAAACACTGGTAAATGTTCCATTCATTACATTTACTTTACATATGAAGTCTCTCTTGCTTTTTAATTATTTTAAATGTAAGTGTTTTTATTTATTCCAGGCCGTGGGATTTGTGAAAAGGTTGTGTATGACAAAGTGAGGAGACAAATAAGCAATTTCATAGGTTTCTTAGGTTTATTGCTTCACAAATCTGTTGTGATTGCCTTGCTGTTTGTGAGGTGTTAGTTATGGTGAGCTGTCCTCCATACTGCAGTGTTTAGTACCTAGAAAACATGGTGTTCTATCAGCTAAAGTATGATTATGTGCAACCAGGTTTGCATATTACCCTCTATGTCTGTTATATACTGTGTTATACACTGTGCATTGATGACTTTTCTGAGCTGAGTTTCCTGAATGTTCTTAAACAGGGAAAAGTTGAAGGAATTCTAGAGAAGAAGAAAGACCTTGAGGCTATTGTAGAAAATTTACAGGAGAGAGAAAAAGAACTGGAAAACGTTCTCGAAATCAGAGAGGTCTGAATAAATTCTGCTAGTAGTGTTTTTATAAAGTGTTACATTACACATTATCACCTGTCAATAAGAACATTGGAAATAACCCATAGCCACATCATATTGACGTCTCATCTGTTTTTGAACCTCTTTGTGCTATTTGACTCCTCAGTCTTCTGTGATAAAAAATTCTAGAAGTTCATAGAATCATAGGGTGCTCTGCTTAAAAACTAATCCCTCTCTCTCCCCCTCACCCTTCCTGTCTCCCCATCAACCGCCTGCCAGTGCCTGTGGTATCAGTGTTTTAACAGTTGGAGGAAACAGTACTCAAAGCATCTATATATTACCAAGTAAATTACATTACAAGGCTTGCCTTATCTTGTAATGGTAGCAGATTTCTGAGGGAAGTTCTGCTTTGTGGTTTGGGATGCATCCAAAATATGTGCTTATTCTGTCACATTGTGCTGCATTTCTGTGAATTTTAACTTATCTGAATGCAAAAGCTTATGATGTCTGAAGCAAATTTATTTCAAGTAGTGTCCAAGGAAATCTAATTTGGACAGTAATTTTGCATTAGTTAGTTATACTTACAATAGGGGACACATTTAGCATTTGTGTCAGAGGTCAACCTCTCACATCAGAAAGAGGTAAAGATACAGTCCAGCCAACCTGTGGCATGTGTGCCATTTTGTTTCATCTTAAAGCTTTGTGTTGTCAGTTCACTTCCAATGGCTTTCCTGGCTTGTAGTTTATATATGTGTATTCAAAGCACTTTCTTTTTCTTCTGCAGAAAGAAATCGGTGATTTGAAAGTGCAGCTGACTAGTACAGCTGAAAAGGAACAAAGTTCTTTAAAACAGCTTATGACACTGAGTACAGACCTTGAACGAGAGGCGTATGATCATTTCTGAAAATACAGTATTAGTTTCTTTTTTTCCATAGAAGTTAGTTTAAGCTACAATGACATGATTTATGATTATTTTCTAATGAAAGTTTTGAACCTATACACACAGTATGACATGTTAGAGAATTACATTTATAAATCACATATTTTGTGTTCATATATATATAGTTGTAAAATATCTTTTTTACTTACTCAGATTAACCTGAAGAGGAAGTTTTTTACTTCACTGTTAACCCTGATTTGAGCTGGATGTTGAACTACATTGTCTTCAGCAACCATTACATTTATATGAAAGTTGACTCTCATTTTCTTTCCTCCTTCTGTTGCCTTTTTGCATCATTGTAACTTTTTTTTGCAAAGCATAAATTTCTAGATCCAGGCCTGGTCTTTTTTCAGCATGAAGTAGTATTTTGTAATGCATAAATGTAACTTGATCATTTGTTTTAAATTAGGCAAAAGAATGAACAACTAACAGGGTATATCAATAAGCTCTTATCAGAAAAGGAACAAATAGCACAAGAGAAAAGTGGTATGGCTGCAGAACTCAAGAAACTGCAAGAAAATAATAAGGCAAGTTGTAAACCTCCAGCTGTTTTAAAGGACAATATTCCATTTAAAATATAAATAATATGCCAAACTGCAACATGACATGGTTCATAGTGTATCTGACAATTTTGTGTGTTTAAAATACAAAGGAAGAGCAGTTACCCTTGTGGATAAGGCAAGTCAAGATACTACTTAACATGTCTTTGAGCTTTTTAAGATGTCACTTTGAATTTTATTCATTTTACTCACTTGGGTCTTTATTTAGGATAGTAGAAAAAAAGAAGAAAATACAAAGCAGTTAGTTGGGAAACTGGAAGAAGCAAATGACCAGCTGAGGCAAGTAGAAACAAATATTATTGTACAATGTTATTAAAGGAAGTAGACTTGATTCCTTCACAGTTAGTCTAAATGTTGTGTTCATACAGTGCTTTCTGTGATTTTGAGATTAATGCTTTTTTAATTATATAGCTAAGCAGAAACTATTTAGTATTCATGTTGGCCTTGTAAAGATTCTACAAATTAGTGATACCAACTGCTACAGGAAGAATTTTTGCTATAGCTTTGTATTGCATCCTGTTCTGCGTTAACATCTTAGGTGTGAGTGCAAATAGAAGTTAAAGGTTATGGATTAAATGCAAAAAAGTGAAACTGGTTAAATGTTACTCTTGAAGTAGCCTCTGTACCAGAAACCCAATAGACAGCTTTCTGTGTTTCAGCAATGCATTAGAATATTGCAGATTTGAATATATTTTACTCAGGTAAGGAGATCATCTTTCCATACTTAGATAAAGGATGTTTAGGCCAGACCTTAACTGACCAGTTACTTTGCATAATTTTAAGAGCATTTTCATTGAACAGCTTATGAAGTTATCAGTATTATCAGCTCCTTTTAGAAAATGAAGTATGGGTTTGGCAGTAGTGAAAAGAAGTTAAGTAAATATTTACTAATTTTTGTCCTTCTGGTATTTAGAAACGAACTAGAGTCTTTGAAGGAGAAGATGGCAAAGAAAAGTGAAGAGATTAAAAGTAAACTGGATGAAAGAGAAGAAAATGTATGCCATCTCGTGTGCTTTAGTGTGAAAATATGTAACATAACCTGTAGGACAAAAACCTAAATGTAAAAGATTTTTTCTGCAGAGCTTTACCTAGGCATGTCATCTTTTACAGAGGCTTTCTTCTTTCAGTACTGCTACGAATTGAGTCAATATATGTACATATGCTGAGCCTTTTTATTTTAAGACAAATCCATATATGTTAGACTTGAGGCAAATACAGAACCTCTTTTTTTCCAATTTACATGTATTTGGTGATGGATGGGGTCTGGATTAGCTTTCAGTATGTAATACAAGTTTTAGCTTAGGCATATTTGAATTACTTTCTTACTGTAGTTTCAAATCACACCTGTTTTTTTAACATCACAGTGGATTTAAACATTTTATTGTAAAAGTGAAAGATTTACAATTATAATTCCAGACTAAGAATATTGAAAATGAAATTTCAAAGAAGGAAAAGCAGTTGAAGATTCTAGAAAATAAGGTATGAAAATTCATTTTCTCATGGACTGTACAGAACTTCATACAAGATTAGGTTGGAAATAGAAGTTAATCTTTTTTTGTTTCTAAACTGGTTCACTGCTAGCTAAGTTGCTGCTGTTGGGAAAGAAAAATTATTGTAGTACTTTATGGTTAAAACTTATATTGTTGTAAGACAGGTATTTTAGTCCCACTGGAATTAACCAGACTTGTGCAAATGCATGTTTAAGAACATTGACAGTAATCTGTAACACAGTGAGCCAGTTTTTTGGAGTTAGTTAATTAACTAATGTTTGAAATATCTCTTTTAGTTCAATAATTTAAAGAAACAGATGGAAAATAAAACCAAATGCATTGAAGAGTTGCAACAGGAGGTAGGTGTGGTTTTTAAGTCACAAATACAGAAAACAAAGTATTTTGTTGTAACTGTTACTTTTCAACAGTTTTTGTCTGGTGTGCTGTCTTTAGAAATACCTATGTAGTTGAAATATTTCCTTTCTTATCCTGATTGAACAATTTAAGGAATCATCAGTTACTAATAGTTGAAAAGAATTGTGCATTAGGACAAATTGTTAATATCTGTACTGTAAAAATATACCACTTGTATTTTCTGCCATGCCACCTGTACATTTCCTGTCAGCAGCATCTTAGTTTCTCTTCCCATTCTGCACCTTCTTTCATTACTCTCTTTTGTTGCCCATGAAGAGTTTTTCATAAGGTCATGAAGTGATAGTACTCTTCAAGTAAGTAGTTGAGCAGTCTTTTGTTTGGAGGATTGATCTGGAAGCTGAACTGCACAAGAAGAAGAGTTATTTGCTTGCTGAAAGCTGGAATTTTTAAGATTGTGACCTATGTTTGCTTTATTTTAATAGAATAAGGTGCTGAAAAAGAAAATTACTGCAGAAAGTAAGAAAACAAGTAGTTATGAAGGGAAGGTAGGTTGAAATAACTTCACATACAAGATGAGAGTAAAGCACAATGACTGAATTAAGTCCCAGTGTAACTAATAATACACGTTAAGCATGTTCTTAGCTGTTTTGTGGATATAGTATACAGATTTCACAGGATAAGCTCAATATTTTTTGGAATACTTGCTTAGGAACAGACTCTTCTTATTTGTTTCATACCAAATTCTCATTCATATTAGCAGCTAAAAGGAATTAATTGTTTTTAGAGCTAAATACAATTCTGAAAAGAAACTATTTCTGCACAAACTGTTTCTTCACTTCTTAACTGAGAGAAAATAAGCATTTAATTGTAAACCTCATACAGCCATACTGCTAAGTTTTAGGAGATGTCAGTTATGCTTCATTTTCCTACTTTATGTTCCATGCCGGCAATTTTAAAGAGCCTCTTGGACAAACGGCAGAAGAGGGTCAGATTGCTAATGGGTGGTTCTCTTACACTGGAATTATTCTTGTGACTGACTAGCCTTTAGGACTGTTTTATTGACTGGGGTAGACAAAACTGTTATGTGCCATTATTTCTGTATTTTCTGACTTGCTTCAGGCCAAAGTTCAACTCTTTATGAAAAAAGCTGAACACTAAATAGGAAACAGTTCAGTCATGTATCTGAAAATTAACCTTTTCTGCTTGGAAATCAGAGATAAAAAACATTATTGGCATATTTATTCTTGAACAAGTAACAGCAATAATTCTGTATTCTCAAAAGGTAAACAAATTACAGTTGGAGATGGAAAATATGAACAAGCAGCACAAGGAAACAGTTGACATCTATCAAAAAGACATTGAAGCAAAAAATGTAAATGAAAATAAACTTCTTGAAGAGGTGAGAGTTGTTCATTTTTACTGCAATTCTACATTAGTTTTTTTGATGTCTCATGGCTTTGTGAAGCTATATTGGCCAGAGTCTTTGCTCTTATGTAGCATCTTATCAACATAAAAGGAACCTCTAGTGTATGCATGTGAGCAAAGCTTCAGTACTTTAGGTTCTTAAGTTTTGAAGTATTTGTATGTGTCTTTCATGAATTAAATTAAACCTGTTATAAACAGGTAGAAAAGATGAGGTTACTTGCTGATGAAGCAACAGTAACACAGAGAGAAACTGACATCCGATGTCAACACAAGATAACTGAAATGGTGGCACTCATGGAAAAACACAAGGTAAGATTCCTGATATTGGGAATGTGTGATACTATGTTAAGTAAAAACCTTTCAAAACCAGAATGTTACAATTAGAAAGTGAAGCTTCATAATAAAGAGTTGAGTCTAGGAAAATGAAGTTGAACGCATGCATAACTTCTCATCATGAAAAAATGAAGTGTTTTAAGGCTGAGTAGATCTAATATTAGTCAAATGTTTTGAGTTTGTTGTTTTATTTTAACACAGCATGAATATGATAAAATGGTTGAAGAAAGGGATACAGAGTTAAAACTTTACAAAAGAAAAGAGCAAGAGCAGTTATCATCAAGAATATCATTGGTAAGGCGTACTCTTCAGCAGTAAATAATTAAAAAGGAGAGGCTACTGTCCCTGAAGTGTAATATCATATCAGACTTCTTCCTGTTTAACATTTGGGAAGGTTAAGTGTTTCCTTCAGTGGGAATGGACAGTAAAGATTAACCCACTAATTCCTCTTCACTGTTATTTTCTTACAGATTTAGCTATTATTAAAAAAAACCCAGATGTTCCTAAAAATAAATAGGATTAGCTGTGCCTTTCTGTCTACGCTTCCTGATAGTGTGTCATGTTCTAACCTCACTGTCTGAATAGAAAACTTCTGTATTAAATAGCTGGATTCCACCCATCACCCCCCATGTCTCTGTTCTCCCAAATGTTTCAGGTTTTTACCCTGAACAGTTCTGGTGAAGTACCAGTTCTTAGTTCTACTTCAGTTCTTTTTTTTGTTTTTAAACAAACTAAAACAAGACTTCAAGTCTAGAGCTGAATCCCTTTTTAACTCGGCAATCCCTTTCTGGGAAGCTTAGCCTTGAGAAATGTTCTGATTGAATCATTCTGAAATTTAAGTGTAGACACCTCATGGCATGCTCACTTCATGGATAAGTTCTCTCTGTTGAACAAATGACATTTTCTTTTGTTTATAATGAATATCCTTATTAATGACTGTCTCATTGTGAACTGTTTTTCTTCTTGCAGATTAAGCATAGTTAACCCTATCTTTTATCTAAACTGTTTTTAGGAAGGTGAGCTGTCATGTTTGAAAAGTGAACTGTCCTCCCTTAAGGAACAACTTAAAGCAGAAATTGAAGAGAAGGTATTTCTTTTCATTAAATGTAACAGTATGGGTGACATACTTGACCTGGTTTATGCACTGTAATAATGACAGCTGTGAACTGCACTTTCAATTTTAAATACAGCTGTGATACAAATGGTATCCTATTTACTCCTTAAAAAGGGATGAGATGTAACTTACCAGAGATGAGAGAAGTTGTATGAGAAATGAAAGTAAATAGAAAAGGATTGTCGTTTGAATGCTGCAGTTTGACTTAAATCTGGCTCATACATTTGTGTGAACTTTGTAACAGGATATGAGTGTGGACTGTGTTCTGTAACTGCACCAAGCTTTTCAACAACTGAGTTAAAACAAAATATTTACTTTCTCTCACATTTTTAGGCGAATCTTGCAAAAGAACTCCCCAAAAATATGGTTCCTGAAAGTGAGAAGAAGAACAAGGTACCTTTAACCATATCATTAATTAATTATAGAGTGTGGTAATATTTATAGATGTGCAATCTAACTGAAGTTCCATGATAAATTATGTACAGTCAGCAAAAGACATTGAAATGATATTCATTTAAACATGTTTTAATTTTAGAAAACACAAACTAATTTTCCTGAGACTCCTAAACCTCAATTGGATTTGGACTTTGACTCTATTCATGTAAAAAATAGAAAGTCTTCAAATGAGATTCCCACAAAAGTCAACATGATGGAGAATAGAAACCCACCTCCTTCAGTATCTGCAAAAAGTCCCTTGGGAAGCCCATCACTAAAGGTTTGTAACTCATAATAGTGAAATGTTCTTGTTTTATTTTTCTGACTGTATTTCTTACTTATCTATAGATGATTATTTAGCTTTTGGTGTGACAAACTGGGATTTAAAAGGTAGACAGCCACAAAAAAGGAAGAAAGTAACCCACGGTGATGTTAAAGAGCAGTTTGTGTAAGGGCTTCCACCTTGTGTCATCTTTGTGAATACTCTGTGACTGGGTGGTGGGTTTGGTTTTAGATTCTAAGATTACCACCAAAAATATCATTTGAAATACCATCTTTTTCTTTCACAGACATATATTATAAAGACTCCTCCAGTACCTAAAGTGCAAACTGAAAACACAAATCTACATTCAGAAGAGTGCATGAGGAAAAAGCAGAAAGTGCTTCTACAGCTGGATGTTCACTCAGACAGCTCTGAACACAGTGACCTCTTGGTAAAAATCAGATAACAAGTAGCATATTTAACAGGTTTTTATACAGTTCTATATCTAAGAATGTGTATAAAGCATGTGGAGTTCTGTATCCAAAACAGTATTTATGGGTTTATTTCATTGATCATTTTTGGAATTGTGTTTACAGGTACATCATTAGTAACTACATGACAAACAGTACCCTGTAACAGAAAGATGATTTTTTACACTGCTTTTATTAAACAGTTGAGGCTTCACAGTAACTTTTATTTTTCATACTCTGATATTCTTAGAGGGAGAGAAAAAAATATAATTTGATGTAGTCTGATGAAATAACTTATTTCTTTTTAATTTAAGAGCATAGTCTCGGAGGAAGAAATGTTTAAAAAACTGTACAAAGATTATCCTCAGGCTTCACAGTTATATGCCATGACACCAAAAAAGGTACCTTTAGCTTTTCTTCAGATCAAAACAAACAGCTGATCACAGTGGTTATAGAAACTAATGGATGGTTTTGTTTTTCTTCTTAGAAACCAGCTACATCAAATGTGAAAATTCCAGGCTCTGTACTGAAACTTACAGCCATGAGAAAAATGCGGGAGGCTGGCTGGACTGCAGTTTCTAAAGTGGACAGGAAAAGAAAAATGAAAGAGGCTGAAAAGCTCTTTACTTAAAATGAAAAAATGACTAGTGCCCTAGCATTACTTGATTAGTAAAACCACAGCAGTGTTACTATTCTTTCAGAGTTAGTATAGTGTTGGTGTTGCATTTTTTGTCATACTCAGAATGTTTAATACTGCGTTCATTTCCTTTGTAGATGCATGACTGTAGTCACCTGCAGAGCATTTTCTACTGCTATAAAAAGTCAGGAGACAAATTAGCTCATTGAAATATTTTGAAATAAGTGTAACTACATAACAAGCTGTTTCAAAAAGTAAAGCCAAAAAGAGTCTGGCATTAGAAATACTGGTGGCAAAGAAGTTTGATTTGTTCTTTAAAATTTACTCTCTTTCTCATAATACACAAGTTACAGGAGAGTATCGTTTGTTGAAAAAAATACTACAGCTGTTAAGTGCATGCACTCTTTCCTGAATTCATCTTGCTTTGTCATCTCAAATGTTGTTCAAACTGTTCAGACTGTTTTGCTTTCAGTAGTTACTTTTCCAGAATGTTAAAACAGTTTTGAGACTTTTAAAATTGAATCTTCAGTAGAATTACTTTGCTTTAAAAAGATTCCAGTTTCACAAGGAGTAAAATATGCTCGTGTTTTCGGCTTGTAAAAGCAATGTTAACGTTAATTAAAGATTGTTTGTCTGAAATGTAAAGTGTGGCACTAAATGTTGTTGCTTTATGTGTGAGAACACAGATGTAAGTCACCAGGCAGCCTTCCTAAGGACTAACAGCTTCTGCCACACAACCATAAGAATAGTTTAGAACGACGTTGATTAGTCCTTGATTAATCTTGGTTTCACAACAACAACAAAAAGCTGCTTCAGAGGCTACAGGTAACAAGAAAACTACAGGTACATTTTAAAATAGTATGAAAACTCAACATTCTGGATTCTTCTGAAGTGAAGAGCAAAACACACTTGTTTGTTTCTTTTTGTGTAGCAATGTTGTGCAGAGGCTTGGGTTTAGATAGAGGTTTGGGTTCCTTCATTTATTTTTTTAATTATATGTAACTGACAAATACTCTCCAAAGGTCTGAAAGAATGTACTGGGGGATTTTCTCCATATTTGGAAATGGAATCTGTTATGCAAGCAAATTTTCTGAGAAGTTAGAATGTCTTCTCTTGCAGGAAAGATGTTTCATGTTTGCAGAGTATTGAGTTTTAATAATGTATCTACTTAAGTAGTGTAGATCAGACCAGATGCTGTTTATATGCACCAATTATTTCCACACTCCTTCAGGTGAGCACGTGACATTGCTAAGAGAGGAATCCATATTGGTAAGAGCAGCCTCTGACAGGATTGCATGCCCAAAGCCTAGGAGGAGAAAGAGCAACATAGCCTGATGTTCATACTGAGTATACGTAATTACCTTACATTCTGATCTAAAAAAGTCAGTTGTACATGCATAGTGTCAAGTCTCTGTATCAGATCTTCGTCAGTGGAGGCCTTGTCTGATTACCTATTGACTGCTTGTCAGATTGACAGTCAAATCAGGAGAACACTACACTCCTTAGAAATGGAAAAGTGCATGTGACTTTGACCCTGTAGCATTGTCACAATAGTAAGTGGGTCTTATCATCCTTGATAATACTGCAGAAAGCTTCTGGCTTGTCTCCCTTGTTGTTGTTTGGGGTTTAAGTTTTTTGCCCTCAGTGTAGCGATTGTATATCTTAAAATAACAGGAATATCTAGCACTTTCCAAAGAAATGAAACTGAATACAAAGCGGTCTGTCCTATAAGCCAAACAGCAATAGGATTACAAAGCATTTTCAGACCATAAATGGACATCACTGGCATATGATATGCAACAAAGAGAATTGCTGGTTTAATCTGTGATTGGTAGGAAGTGCTGCAGCTAATCCTAGGAAAGAAAGACAAGAGCGATCATCTGTGAATCTATAAATTACAGAGATGAGAGCTGTGTTTCAAGCTATTAGAGAGGCTTTCAATAGACAGATTAGCTTTGAAAATTCAGCAGCCACAGTCTGTTTAAATGCAAAACAACTTGTTTCTAAGGCAGTATATCAGGATCTTATTTCCCTTTATCAGTGGAGGTCTGCAACAGGATGGGGTTGAAAATAATTCCCCTACCAGAATACCAATGTTACAGAAATGTGATAGGCTTTGTTTTTCAACAACATAGCTTCTTATTCTATGTTGTTTGCAAGAGTCATGGACTAGTCTGCAGGTCAGCAACAGGGCAGCCAAAGAAATGGATCCATAAGCATCAGACTTTTAACTATGGATTTTAAGAAACTATAAAAGAAGCCTTTGGTGCTTATAGATTGCCACACTGGACTTTGTTGTCCTGCCACTGTCTTGTCTTACTGCCCCCAGTTGATAGTGGAATCTCGCTTCCAGAGAGAGAGAGGTTAATAGTGTTCAGAGAGGTCAATAGTGAATGAACTCTATGATCATACCTAGAAGGAGAATCAAGGAAAAGTTTTCCTACCAGCTTAATAATTTCTGTAAATTACTGAAGAGAAGTGAATGTGTGTATCACTCTGGTGATGTTTGGTGCCTCTCTGATAGATGGGCAGGGTAATATGATGCCAGCTAAGAAGAGGTAGTAGCCAAGAGGTTCTGTGTCTGTACCAGTGTGGACCTAACCTGAGTATGAGAGGCAGTAGTCACATTAGTCTCAAGGTCCACTTAGACTAACTTTTTGTGCTTCCAGATAAATGAATTTTCATTCTTAATATTTGATCTGAAACTTGTGTAATGCAGAATACTTCTGTAATGCAGCCCATTCAGAGTCTGGCTAAAAGAAGTTGCAGTGTACTGCTGAAATTATACTGCCTTCTCCAGTGATTAATAATTGCTGGCATTCAGCACACGCTACACTGGACTCTGCCTGATAGTTCCAAATCTTCAGGACAGCAGGGTTCTGGACAGATGGGACTAAGGACAGTTGCCTTAACAACCAAATTTGTAATCACCTCCAAGAACGAAATCAGGTTTGTGTGGCATGACCTATTTTATGTAATACCATCTCGACAGGCATTAGTTGTGTTCTCATCCATTAATTCTCAAATCCTGTATCAACTTTCTGTTACTTTACCTGATTGATCAGGGATAGATGTCAGGCTAGCTGGCTGAGACCTACCTGCCTTAACAATCTCTCTTTAAATATTGGCATAATGTTAGCACTTTTCTTTACATTTTGCAATTTGCTCACTTCCACAATTGGTTGAAGTTGGCATTAGCTGATGATGTTGGTTTTAAAATGCTCATTCCTTACACAGTTTATTTCATCATTTTGGTTGCAGAACCACCCCCTGTTACACCCATTTTTCTCAAATCAGAGAAATTAGCACTTTGAAGCAGCAAAGGATATGCCTTCATACTCTGATCTGTCCTCTGCCTGTAAACCAGAATTAAAGTGTCCTTGAAAGCAGAAAGCACTTGGCTAGTCTTAATAGAACAAGAACTCCATCATGTTATCAAGAAAAACCTTTGGAGAATTAGTCCAGGATGCAGAGTGATGTGTAGCAATCCAAAACCACAGGAAAATGAGACGAAATAATTCGGGAATTAGCGAAACTCCAGTCAGGACTGACTGGATCACTCCTCACACAGCCCAAAGTGACTGTGCTTACCAGCTCAAACTCAGCTTTACCATATTCCTTCCAGCTACATAAATCAAGAATGGAGTTGCCCTGCCTGGCACATAGATCAAATTACAGCCCAAATGGCAGTTGTGTGAATAACTGTAGGGGTAGGTGTCAGCAGAGCATAGTGACCAGACTAGCTGGGCACTGATGAAGCAGTAAAGGGCAGTGTCTTTGTTGGCCCTTTCTTACTTTTGCTCCTCATCAAGTATTCCACAAAGCTCAAAACATGTTTTTCCCCATCTGTGGACATGTCAGTTTCTCTAGTGTTGGTGCAGTATTTTGTGGCTCATTGTGCTGCAAGGAGTGGTTTCTTAAAAGTTTTCTCCCTATCCATTAGTATTTCAGAGTGAATTGCTTGTTACTTCAATACTTGGTAGATTTGAGGCCAGATCATTTCTCAGTGTGTTGTGTTTGAGTAGGTAAATCAGGCTATACCTAACCCCACTGTAGACTGTCTGATTTGATGTGAGTTTTGTTGCTTTATGTTTATGGCACCACATCTCAGTTGTGCCTGCCTGGTAACGAGGAGGAGAAGCAAACCAGGCTTCATTAGACTTTTGCAAAACATAGGTGTAGAATTAGTCATATGTGAAACAGGATGACTCTGTTTCCATGTGAGCCTTCCTGACATGATGTTGCCATCCTATATAGCGATTAAATTCATCAATAATAACTTTTTTACAGCAGTGGTTAGTTTAAAACCTCTCCAAGGAGAGAATGACTGTTAAAATAATTAGATTCTATTTCCAGCTCCAATTTCCAGGTTAGGATATTACAGATACATTTGTTCCTATTACATTTGCTTTGTGGTGCAGTATGAATTTTCAATAGATGACTCTGTGATAAGAAAGCAGCAATTCAGATGCAATTATATAAACAGTAAGATCAGCCTGGAATTAGCCTGGAGAGTATAAAGCACAGACAGAGCTTGTGCTGGGTCACTGCCTCTCCCAGCTCAAGGCAGAATCAGGTTCCTGTAATAGGGAAGAATTCGGCTGACAAGAGGTTGGTCTTTCCAGACTTGCATTGTTTCAGCTACAGGGTAAAACCAGGCTGTGTAATGAGTGGCTTTTGCTATGGGAAACTGATGGCTGGAAGAGGCAAGAGGGTGATGTCCATGTGTTTGTAGACACTGTCATTTACAGTCTGTAGTTTAGAGGCTGTGGAGTAGACCCTGGAATTGTCTCGGAGCTAATCAAAGCTTTGTTCTCAGGATGTCCCAGCAGGTCTGAGAAATGAGGTCAGCACAACAGACAGATAAAGTGGGGATTCATTGATCTGTACTCTTTGCTGATGTTCTTTATTGTAGTTTGCTTGAATCTATTATTCAGTTCTTGGCAGTGTTCCCATTTCATGGTTTGTCTAAGCCAACTGGAGAGTAAAAGATAGAGCGGTATCCCTGATACGTACAGCTGTTTCTTTTTCTCTCTTGAACATTTTATGAGATACTTTCTTTGGAAAACTATTTTTAAACCAGCAAGATTATTTTAGCATCTCTGGTTAATTCTAGAGCTCACATTCTCTCACATATGTCACATTTTCAAATCCTTTTGCTCCTGTTTTTTCCCTGTGTCAGCATTTCATCGCTCCTTGGGGAAACTTTCTGTGTAATACGCTTTAGTGGGAAAAAGTGAATTTGTTATTCGTTGTTAACGGCCTGATTGTCCTTTGTTTTGTGGTTGCTACTATCTCAATTGAGAGTTTGAGACTGGAAGGAAGTTGTCAGGCTGAAAAAGATTACTTCTAGTCGTGACTATCAAACTGTTCTTGTCAGATTCTGAGAGAAGGGCTGGAAGGTACATCTAGTTTTACTTAGGGTTTGCTTTCTTTGTTTTTCCCCCATCTAGCATGCATCCCTTCTTTGTGATGTCTCTCCTCTTTGGCCTGATTTTTGGTCAAACCGCATCACTTTGTGCTCCTTCAGAATATATAATCCATGTGGAGAAAAGGGAATGTGCCTACTGCCTGGCCATCAACACCACCATCTGCGCTGGATTTTGCATGACTCGGGTACAAGGTGTTCCTCTGTTTCAGGCAGTTGTTTCTGTAATGGCCATCACTACAAAAAAAGTGCCTATTCTCACTGGAAAACTGTGTGTAAATGATCTGATTCTAATAGTGTTTGTCACAGAAAAATCACACTATCATCATGGTTTCAAGTTAGCTTTTTGCAAAGGTATGGACTCCAGAACTATGGAGGTTGTAACGTCAGTGGCACAGCAGAGAACTGACTGCTGCTGTCACTGCAGAACTCCTGGGGTCAGTTTGTGGGGTCAGGATGGAACAGATGAGAAGCAGAGTATATTTAATCACTCTTATTTCATGTCAATGATTTGGGCAACTTTTACTTCCACTACTGTTACAACAGCTAGCTGGGGAGGATACCTTGCAAGCAAGGCATGTCACACAGTGTGCTTGAGCTTCAGTGTAGCGTTTAAGCTCCACTGTGGTCAGCGATACACACTAAGCTACAGGGGTGGAGAAGCCCAATCACATGCAGGTTCAAAATGACAGATCTGAACAGCAGCACACTGAAAATATCAGAGCTAGAGGTTTGGAAGCTTTCTGACACTCATGTTTTGGGGAAGTAATGTGTTTCTTTTTCGTTTGTAGGACAGCAATGGCAAGAAGCTGCTACTTAAAAGTGCTCTGTCCCAAAATGTGTGCACTTATAAAGAGATGTTGTACCAAACAGCACTGATTCCGGGCTGTCCTCATCATACCATCCCTTATTATTCCTACCCCGTGGCTGTGAGCTGCAAGTGTGGTAAATGTAACACTGATTACAGTGACTGTGTTCACGAGAAGGTTAGGACAAACTACTGCACTAAGCCACAGAAGCTCTGTAACATGTAAGCTTCCGACAGAAAGGGGAGGAAAGGTACCTCTCTGCTCACAACTAAACGGAAATAAAAGTGTATTCCATAACAGGTTTGCAAACTGCTGTGCACAGAGTTTCATTCTAAGGCTGTACGGCCGGTTACTTCACCAACTGGATGTTGCCGCGCGCTCCGGGAGCAGCGGCCGGCGGGCGCAGGGACCCAGCGGAGCCCCGTCACGCGCCTCCCGCCTCCGCGCCCGCCGCGGCGCGAGCGGCCAATGAGGAGCGAGCTCCGCCCGCCGCCCCTCCCCCTCCCCTGAGGGGAACCGCCGCCATGCTGCGCCTGCGGCCGCCTCCCGCCCCGTCCCGCTCCGCTCCCCGCCGCGAACTGCTCCCTTACCCCGTGACCCTCGGTGGTTACCGACCACCCCGCCCCGGGGGATGAGCGAGCTTCGGTCAGACCCGCCCCGGCCTGCACAGCCCCTCAGCGGGCGGCCGGGCGGTTGCCTCACGGACCTTCCCGCCCCAGGCGGTGCCCGAGCGGCGGGACGCAGGAGGTGAGGCGGCGGGGGCGAGGGGCGCGGGGAGGAAGGTCCTTGGGGTGAAACCGGAGGATTTTGGGGGAGGGCTGGCTGTGACAGGACGCGCTGGAGGGCACAGAGACAAGTTCTCTCGGGTAGTCGTTTATTTCAGGTTATTTTTATTAGAAAGTTTCAAATTCAAGAGAGAAAAGCTGATAAAACGCCACTTCAGAACACGTTACACTAAAGGGAAGTGAAAGCTCATTTCAGTATACATTGTGTTGGTTTGTTTTTCTTGCAAAGAAAGCTGCCATAGAGGTAATTTTGCTGCAGACTTTGCAGCATAAACCGATACGCCAGTTCTGTCCAAAATCGGAATCTGTCCTATAGAAACAAATCGCGTTGTATTGGAAGTGGTTTGTGTTTTGGAGAACCTCACGGCTGGAGCACCAATAGCGAGGAATAAGATTGAAAAACTTTATTTATGTACACGTCCTGTGAACAGCACCTGCTGCTGTTCATCAGTAGCCTCCAAAGGCTGGAAAATACAGCATCTGAAGGCTTAACTCAATTCCTTTTTCTTTGTTTTCCTATAAAACTGTCGGTATGAAGAGAAGTGAAATAGGAATCTTCATTGAAAGGATATTACAGGCCTGTGCTTCATCAGCTCCTGTGCAATTTCTACAGGCTATCAAAACTGACTGAGATTTTCCTGTAACAAACGAAGCTCTCACTCAAGTCAGTTACTTAAAAACCTAGAGAAATGTGATTGATGGTGTTTAGAGATGTAATAAAGGCATTGACAATTTACATCCTTATGCTTCAGAACAAACTGTTTTTCACGGGAGAAGAAGAAAACACTTGTGATGTGCTTTCAGAATTATCACCTGGAGCGATTTGATCTTTCATCTTTTTCCTCTGAAACAGGTAAAAGGGACAGGACTAAATGGGTATTTCTGCTGACTTCCATGGCAGGTACTATGGATCTGGTGCATAGAAGCCTCGGAGTTTGTTAATTAAATCCTGACATGCAACTTTGGGCCACAAACTGTATTTGAGGAAGTTTAGATTACTGGTCTGGATGTTATCTTGGAAAAGCTGTCTTACTGAAGACATATGGTGTAATTGCTTGGAAATAATTTTGTACTGCTGACAAAGATCAAAGATTTTGCGCTTTTGAGAGCTGAAATGAAAGAGCAGCAGCACAATAAACTCTGGGCACTCTCTATGCAGTTTTGGTAGCCATAGACGTGCCTGTGACATCTGAGCATTTTAAAAGGGCTGCTCAAGATAGACAATGGAAATGGGAGTTATTCACTAGATGTGATCTAAAAGCAACAGGAAAGAATTGTTACATCTTTGACAAGGAAAGAACAGCTGTATTTTCTGTCCCATAATGAGTTAAAAAAAGACTTTCACTTACTAGGATGCACAGAAAACTGCAAATGTGCACCTGACAACGGCAGGAAACAACAAAACAGGCTACATTTCTGGATTCTGTTAAAGGCACTAGTAGATTCACAACTTGTTGATTTCCATCTTAAATTATATAAATAACTTAGAGGGTAACTTATATTATTCTGTTCCTGATATGCACTGCAAGTATCCCCTATACATAAAGAGAAAACCCTAGAGTATAAGCAGTAATTATGCTCAGAAAAACAAATGCACTGCTCAGAGGAAGGGAAAAAAAACCCCACAAATGCAAACCCAAAAGACTTCAGCAGAAAGTTAGGTTGTTCAAGTCTGAATTTATAGAAGGTTTCCTTGTACCACTCTTCCCTGTCTTCATAAGGCACTTGGATTTTTTTTGTGCTTCTGGGGGAGCGGGGGATGGGGGAAGCAACAGAAGCTTCTGCAAGCTGCCTCTTTATTCAGTGTGTCTCAAAAGCAGGAGTGGGCAACTTCCAAATTACTTAAACAGTAAACAAATAAAGAAGTAAACTCTGGTCCTATCATTACATTCTGGTGCTACAAATTTGAGGAAGTGAAACCAATTATATGTAGATGTGTTTAAATAAGATACTGTCATTACAAGGGGGAGTGTAACAGAAGGAAATAGCTTTATTTGCAATAAATTTCTATCTCTGTAGGGTACTAATCTTGGAACCTCAACTACTGGTTTCCCTATCATGCTGTTTTTACTGGTTTTCCTGGGAAGCTCTCTTGCACTTCTTTCTGTCAATATTACCTTGGGAGAAAGCACCCCAGCTGCATACTATCCCATTATCTCTTTAGAGTAGAACCAGTTGTAGGGACAGTCTCAAGAGTACCTGGGATCCAGGAATTTGCTTTGGCTATGTCAGTTGTCTGTTGTGAGAAACTTTCTTAGTTTCAGCTTGAGGTACCCTCATGCATTTGCTGCCAGTGTCATTCTCCAAGTTGAGCCTTTCTTAGGAGCAGGCAGCAGATCAGGGCCTTGTTTCCTGGTCTGACACTTGCAGACTAAGGTCCCAGGCTCTACTTTGACATGGCATCCATAGCTCATCTGCTGTGTGTGAGTGATGCAAGCCTAACTCTCTCTGGTGTACAAGGTAATGTCTCCCTATCAGCTGGGTACCTGAAGCTAGGCTCAGAAACTGCTCAGCTGGCAGTGCCTGCTGCACACCTCGCCTTTAGTGCAGAGCTGTCACAGTTTGTGGTTGAGCAATTTGAAAAGAGAAATCTATGTAACAGACAGCAAAATGTGTCAATTAAATTAAGTGGACCTGCTTTAGCAGGGAAGTTGGACTAGATGATCTCTAGAAGTCCCTTCTAACTCACCATTCTATCATTCTTGATTAAACTGGACACGTGGAACAGCAACACTCATTCCAAATCTGAAGTAGAAGTGGTGGGAGTTGTAAATGCCAAGTCCTGTTAGACATCGTGGCCTTCTCCACCACATGTCTGGAACAACTGCATCAGAAATATGAACTAGTGATCATCAGAGAGACAGAGCTGCTACGTGGATATTGTTAGCAAAAAGCTGTTCTCTGAAATGGTGAATTATCTCAAGTAAGCCAAAAGTTAAGTGTTTCTGAGGCTCTGATGTAATTTATTTCCCCCCTTCTGGGGACAACCTTTCTCTTGTTCTAAGCTGTTTTATAAGGAACATTCTCTTATGAATAAATAGATAAATAGAAAAATAAAAATATAGAAACAAACTCTGTAAACGCAAGCCCTGAGGTATTTCAAGCACACAGTGTCATTTTTATACCTGACATGCAATCTAAAGGTGCCAGTAAGAAAATTTACTTTATGGCTCTGTAAAAACGTCCCATCTTGCTTTCCTGCCTTACACCTGCAAGAAAGGGTGAGAGGTTGAGGTAAGAGCCCCATGGAAGCTGTGATAGTCGCAGAAGCAGAAACAGAGGATATTAAAGTGCTGCGTGTCTTTCCCTGACCAGATTCACTCTCCGGTTGGCTTCCACAGGCCAGTTAGAGTATCTGACAAAGCTGCTGCTTTTCTAGGTATAGGCTCCACTCCTGCACCAGCATATATACCATAGAGAGTCTTGCAGGATAAAGGGACTTCTGAATCGAAGAAGGATTTTAGTGGCCCCTTTTAACTCATAGATTTACTTTTGCATGTGCGTCTCAGACTAGCTTGGGAAGCTTAAGCACACTTTGCTCCCAAATGACTGCATTATCTTGTCAGCTTCCCACCTCTTTCCCCCTCTTCCTTTAGCCTGGATCTCCTTGGACATGTTTCCTCCCCCAGAGCTTTCTGCATTTTGCATGAAGGGCCTGGTCCTAAAAACTAAAAAAATCCAGTCTCTGCATGACAGTGAAGTCAGTGGGTCTACTCACAGGAATTAAAGTTTGCTGGAGCAGGCTCTTGGGCATTCAGTTGTTGCTTAATAAAGTCCAGTTTTATTGATTCTACTCTGTTTGGGCTCTGGAAAGAACAGTTACGGGATGGATCATAGGTCTGACTTTTTAAAATGGCATTTGTTCCTCTGCTAATTGTTGGCAAACTGGAGCTCAATAGGAAGGGCTTTCAAGCACTGTATACCTGTGGGTGTGCGTAGGCTCTGGCATGGTGAGGCTCTGGAAGGATCCATGCAAACATGCACACAATGTATTCCATTTGCATGTACTTACCTAAACGAGGTCCTGCATCTACAGGTACCCACTCACATGCATGGATATTTGTAAGGAGACATGTGCATGTGCTTACACAATGTCTATAGATGTGTAAACTCTTAATTGCTCATATACAAACATTAAAAATCAAATTAGTCTTAGCTGCACCTCTGGGGTTTTTTTCATTACAAAGGACATTTAAAAACCTCTCTGTTCAGTGTCACTGTGATACAATTCCCCTGCTCACCTAATGGGATATTTTCCTCTCAGTATGTTAAAACACTAATTAAAATGCATTACAATTATTAAATTGGGTAGAAGAGCACTTCTTGTAAAGCTTAGTCTGGAACTCCCGGGACATCGCTGTGCAGTGAAAGTTTTAGATCATGTCTCTCATGTCACGGATCACACAGCACAGAACCATGCTGAATATCATGCCAAAGATCTAGAAGAGAAGGGAAGCAATTTAAGGATCCACTTACAAAACAGTTATAAAATAGTCTGCATATCAGAACAATCTGAAGGTTCTTGTGGCAGTTTTGGAGTAGACTAAATGCTGCTATGGCCTTTTGCTTTTCAGTTTGGTTCATGTGCACTCCACTTTACTGCTACTGTAACAAAATCAGATCACCCTGAGATACTTTGGACCCTGTCTAAAGACACAAAATGAACTGGTAAACTAAAGTCATGTGAGTGCTTGCACCCATGTGGGCAATTCCCAGAGAGAGGACACACTGAAAGTGATAAAAATAGCTGCACCTTTGAGGAATCTCACCAGTTGCCTCAAAACATCTCCCACAAGACTTTGAGTAAGGGAAAGCTACTGGTCTCAAATGGGGATTTGAGAGTGAGAACATGGATTTACTTACTGTGATGCCAGCAATTGCAATTCCAACAATTCCGACTAAATGCAGATTAGCATCAATTACATTCTGGATCTCAACCAGGCAGCTCTATTAAAAAGAAAATGGAAAGATTTTTACTCTTAGAAAAATATGCTCTGACCAAGTCTGTCAGCTGTTCCCACTAAACAGCAGATAAAGATGAAAACTGTTATTCCAGTCATTGTCCCAGTTCTTGCATCTCTGCCTCGTGTTTTGCTGGATAATTTTCACAACGTGTTCCCTTCTCTGATGAAACATCTGCACCTCTTGCCTGGACAGGCTGACACACACGAGTCATTTGCTTACATTTTCTGTCCCTAAATTTAAAACCCTTTCTGATAGATCAGGAAGTTTGGCCCTGCAATGGATGTAGTCAAAAGCAGGTTCCACAAAGGACAGAGATAACAGTGTCCTTCCTAACACCAACAAAGTTTCTAGCACAAGGCTCCATGCCAGATTGAGAGAGGCACTTGCCAAAATCCTGCCTTCATGGAGCTTTTCATTTAGGACTCCTGTTCTGCTGCATCCTTCCCACTTTCCAGATGACATAATATTGTCTCAGCTACCAGAGAATGCTACAAACAGGCTTTGGAAATGAGAGCTGGGCATGTTCAATATGACCTCCACCATTTCTGCCTCCAGTCTGCTCCATTTCATATGGAATTTCATGATGGAATTTGCAAGGTAAAATGGAAGTTCTTCCTTTCTTTTTACTTCAAGAATGTCTCTATTTTACTAAACAACTAACATGAAAAAGTGATTAGAGCAACCAGGACAGAGGACACTTGCCTTTGGCATCTGGATATTCTCTGGACAGGGTAGTCCCGTTTGTTGTTCCATATTTTCTTTGCCACAACATTGGAGCTAAATGAGAGAGAGAGATGATGAATCAAAGAAGGAGAAACCACAGACTTGTTTCATACTGAAAGTGAGTTACTACTTTCATACTGAAACTGAGACAATAAATAACTTTTAAAAAAAACCCAAAATAATACAGATAAGTAATAAATTCATTCCCTATATCAATTGCTCCCTCTGGTAGAGTTCCAGCTGTGTGGTCCAGAATTCTCAAAAATCAGTTTCAATTGTCTGAAGCCATAGCAAACAGACAAAACTGCATTAACAAAAACTTCCAGAGGGGGTTTTTATCACAGAAAAGCAGATCCCTGGCTTACAAGGAAACACAAGTCGTTAAAGGGAGAAAGCAAAAAGTTCAAATAGCACATACAGAATTATGGGCAACACACAAAAGCTACAACAAAGAATGTCAGAATCTTTGTCTGACAAAAAAAACATAGTGCTGGGTTTAGAGACAGTAATAAATCATAGTGTTTCAGAGGGTTTGTTTTTCCTGTTTGCCTATCTCCCACAAAATGCTTGGAATTCCTCTTTGGGTCAGAAATAACAGCTATGGAAGAAGGACAAAAGGGTCTGAGGTTGTGAAATGTTTGTTCTAAAGAACGTGGGAATGCTGTAAGGACCAGCAAAGCTTGGGCCTGATCTCTGTGGGAGGCAGTGTAGATATATGATGGGCACAAACAGGATTCAGGAAGTCATAGGTCCTAATTCTAACTCAGACACTAACGTTTTGTGTGGCCTGAACTGAGCTGCACACATGCTTTTGGTTCTTTAGCTATTTGGTTCAGTCAGTGACATGATCTGCCACATTGCAGGTCTTGGGACACAGGTCACATAGTTTTCGATGAAAAATGCAGAGATTCTGACCTTTCCAACTCTCTCTGCATTTGTGAGTGGATTTTAATATCCAAGAGGGCCACAATAGTCACATCTCCTGCACAACAAAGATCAGAAGCATCAGCTGAATTTTAAAAGCTTGAGGATTTTCACTTTCAAAGGTAGAGATCACTTGGGATCTGAAAACCAGAATTCTGACAGAGACATCAGGAAACCTGGTTGTGAGCCTCTGGCTCCGTTTTAAGAACTACTCAGTTCTACTCTTCCATAGCTCAGTGGGAGGCATTCTGAATTGTAAAGGGTAATGGGACAGTAGAGTTGTAGTGCAGGGTATTAAAATTCAGGAGGAGTACTCACAGCCACGTGTAAGTGATAGATAGTCCTGTTGACCTTCCCCCCTGGGTTTTTCATGTAGTCATCATAAATGTCTTCATAGATTTTCTGGGCTTCCTGTATTGCCTGCAGAAATCAGACTTTCCAAGTGAGTGGTAAGTAAGTCTCACCTCCAGTCAGTGCAGACTTCCAGCTTGTGCCATCGACCTCCAGAGCAGAAAATTACATCTGGTAAACTGAGGTTGGAAAGATAGGAGGTTTTGTTGTCTGATGGCATTTAGAGGGACTTTGGGCCATGTGCTGTATTCTGTCTTTTGATTAAACACTGTGTTTTGGAGAAGTTCAGGGCTTGCTTTTTTCCCAAGCAATACCCTTTTATCATATAGTTCTACTTGATATTCCTTCTGCAGGTAAGGTTGAACCACACCTATGGATTTTCTTTTAATAGAGAGGGCAAAAACTACATCTTATTCTGGACTTATGGTAAAACAAGCTCTCAGGGACTCCAGATAAGAATGTCAGAGAGGTTTCCTGGGAAAAGTCTTGTGGAAGGTTTTCCTATGCAAGAGCCAGACTGTAGGTCAGTCAGCACTGGCGTCCATAACTGCCCCATTATTACATTAGATGCTGTTTGCTACTTACCACTTTCTTGCCTATAAAGGCAAATACTCCAGCAGTGATCTCAGATGCAAATATCACCAACAAGCAAGCAAAGAACTGCAGAGGAAGAAGAGAATCATATATTAACACACCACTCAGTCCCTCATCCTTGCCCAGGCCTCAACAGCCCACACAGTAACTGAAAGCAAGCTGGCAAGCTAGGTCCATAATGAGAGTCTTGAGTCAGATTTGTTGCAATATGGAAGCAAAGGTGGAAATGGCAAAGATGTGGCCCAGAGAGTCACTTCAGAAAAGACAGAAGGTAATTCAGGAAATATATCACATGAGACAGGCAAAGGAACTTCTTCATATATGGAAGCTCTGCAGTAGCACAGTGGCTAGAGAGGCTAGATTAGCCAGTAAAAGGATGTAAGACATTTCAGATCTTGGACAGTAAAGATCCCTTGAAAACTTTTACTTACTGCTCCAAGTAAGCACTGGGACTCCCGCGCTGCTCCACAGCACCCAAACAATCCAACTGTGGACATGAGAGCCCCTGCTCCCACCAATACATAGAGTCCTATGAAAAATCAGAATCAGACAAGATTTTAAGGAGGTTTCTCTTTCCAAAGTCTGCAACCTGTTGTGTCAAAACCATGCATTTGTAAGTAACAATGGTCTCTGGCCCTCAAAAGAACACCTATTAGCACAGAAAAGTTTCTCTTCCACCACAGATAGGAGTGGAACACAGCAATCTGCCATGCCAGCCCACTGCCAGAAAAAACAGCGTTTGTCTCATGAGGAAACTGTGGAGCTACAGACTGTGCACACTAGAGGGCACGGTGAGCCTTGCTCCCAGCTTTGGCTGCACAAACTTTTAATGAGAACGTTCAGTATTCTCAGTTACCAATTTCAACAATACTTTAAATACTGACTCAGATCTTTAGGGTTGACAGAGCTGCTGGTGTTTACTGTTAGCAGGCCTTGTGTAAATGAGACTAGAAAGCCCTACAAATGACAGTTTGCAACGATTGCTAGGAAAATTAAACCCCAAACAAACTTGAGTGCAGAGCATCCAGCTACTCAGCCTCACAGATGCAGCTTGCTTGGAGAAGGCAAACTCCTGCCTGCTGCCCACACATCGGCACATCACTGTCCAGTCAGTGTACATCAGCCAGGTACCTATCCCAGCTATTGAGATCTTCTTCCTCCTCTCCATCCTTCTTGCCCTGGTACCTTTGTCATGCCAAGGATTGCTGCTGAGACACATTCTGCTGAATAGCAATAAACCAATTAATATGGCTTTGCCAAGTCTGTGATGCCAGATATGTGGGATCTGCTGCTGACTGTGCTGGCAGTTCATATTCTGTATTTTCTAGATGTTTAATATTCAGTGTCTTGTAACCCACTAGGGCTGTGAACATTCTTCAAGCTAATACTTGTGCACAGATCCACAACACAGTCGTTTTTACTGAGGGAGTGATATACAGAGCTGTGTGTGGCTCAGGAGAGGAAGGTCAGCCCCTCAAAGAGGTGAACTGGAAAAGATAAAAAGCTTCTCCCAGGTGCAGAACCTGCTGTTCAACTGCCAAACACCCAAACTGCCCTTTCCTGAGATCTCCATGGTAACAAACAGAGTGTAATTACAAAGATGTTTCCTGGCCCTTTCTCTGCCTGTCACTCTCTACTCCAGTCCCTGTAATTACCTCTCAGGCAGCTTAGCTGAGAGACTTTCTGATTAAGAAGACTGGAAAGAAGTCTTCTCCTTTATGTTTGTTGCTTCCAGCTAGCAAAGAGGAAGCTCTCTGAGGCTCAGGAGTGAGACCACTTTCAGAAATTTGGATTTGCTTTTGTCTGACAAACAGACTTAACATTTCACTGGCATGACTCACAGCTAAACCGCTACCTCAATCAGAACTTCCCTTTTAAGGCGTGTTACAGGAAGAGCTCACTAAACAAAGCTGAGCTTGCTGTGTGTTTGGCCCCACCACCGAGCCAGCCAAAAGTTTAAAACCACCTTCTTCCATCTTCTGCTCAGGAGAGTTCATTCCAGACCTTGTCCTTTCTCAGCCTGGCACTAGTGGTTGCTGATACTCAGAGAATTATTTCTAGGTGGAAAGTAATGACAACACTTTAAAGACATTCCACAAAACTAAAGAAGTTTTGTACTTGTCTGCTACATTGACACACATGTATCTTTCACAAGCAATGAGACACTTGAAGAGTAGCTTGAAAAAAATAAGCAAAGGGACCAGCTTACTCCTCAGTTTGCACTGTCAGGTTTCCTGGCACCCAGATCCAGGTATGCTCAACTGGAAGGTCACTTCCAGGAAGGGTATCAAAGCAATAGATTCAGACACATCCTAGGTGGTGTAAGTATGTAAGACAGGGAGCTAGAACTTTTCCTAGTGGGTTATATGAAGCACTGTAGGCACTATCACCTCAAATTCTTAAGAGGAATAAACTTCAACTGAAAAGTTGTGAGTCTCTAGAAAGAAAGGAAAAGGAATGTGGAACCACAGCCTTGCCTGGAGACATGGTGCACTGACAGCCATCACGTTAGCCCAGTTAGGATCAGCAAAGCAGACATACCCAGAAATGTAGTGGTGCTAATGTCACACATAATGTCATGTGTCAGAAGCAACAAAGCTTCATGAAAGCCTGTTGCTTTCAAAAAAGCAGGATGGAAAGCAAAGCCTTAATCAGCTTCTATTGATAAGCACTTCCATTGTAAAACACAAAGCCTTGGCATGGCCTCCAGTTTGGCATCTAGAGCACAACAAAGAAACAAAAAGTCAGTTTATGGTCACAAAATGGAACGGATTTGATAGCTGGAAACTGACACAAAACAGTTCACCACAAAGCTCAGTATGGCAAAAGAAGTGTGCAAGTCAGTTTGAGGTAAAGAGTTTGTTTTGGTGAATGGAAAATTTGAGGAGGCTCTATCTGCAGCTTTTTTTGTACAGCAGAAGTAAAAAGGTACAAAGTAGAAAGGCCTCTGAAATTTTTCCTCTTACCTCTTCTTGCCTCTGTTCATTTCCTGATTCCTATTTTTGCTGCTTTGATCTATGTCTGCTAAAAGAGAGGAAGTTTTGACAACTAACTAGTCTCCAAGTGCACTGACAACACACAGCCCACAGAGGTGCAGGCAACTGATGAAGAGACAATACTGAGAACATGCCCACTGCTGTAGCATTAAGGAGGGCAAACACTGCACCTAATGGCAGAAGCAGAAACCCACCATGTGTGTGACTGCCCACAGCTCAGGAGTATTTATTGCACCTGCGTGCAGGACCTGCAAAGCAAAACCCTCTCAGCCTCCGAAAGCAGAGGGATGAAGAGACACGTCCCATTTTTTGGACAGAGCTTATTCTCTTGACCTTTTTTGTGGAGAAATATGCAGGTTCGGGGTTAGTAGGGTTGGTTGGTTGGTTTGTTTGTTTTAGCTGTGCTAAAACACACCCCACACAAACACACGGATTTTTATAAGCTGTGAAGGGAAACTAACACTTCTACTTTTAGCAGTAAGTCAAGTGAGAGAACATCCAAAACCAAACTGATTTCCCTTCCAGCTAAAGAATAAAAGAGTGTAAGAGGGAGGGAAGCCCACACTTCAGTCATTGTTTCATCAGATTTGGAAAGCAGCAAAGCAGCAGCTTTTCTAAGTACTTGATTTCTTTTTTTTATTCATCCTATGCAGAAAATGGTTCTTTCCTGAAAGGAAAATGTGAGCTGGGGGTATTCCTGGTGACAATTCCAACAGGAGGGATTCTCATCTTCTAACACACTGCTTTGCAATGACAAGGGGAATTTAAAAGTTATCTGGCAATCTCAGGGCAACTTACAGCTCCCAACAGGGCAGAGTGGTACATCTGCAACTCAGTAGAGGTCTCTAGATCAGCATCTATGTTCATAGCACAAAGTTCTTCCATAAGAGCTCCCTCTGGGTATGAGCCCAAGTACAGCTGGGGCTGGACTTGGAGACAATGGATCTTCAAGTGTGAAGAAGTACCTCAAGAAGGATAAAGGGTATTGTGTGTGTCATTTCTGGATGAATGAAACCTTTGTGATTAGCAGTGAACATAGAATTTCATCATTTTAGGTTAGGTAGAAGAGAAGGATGGAATTTTATAGCTGCTGACTGCAAGATGTCTGTGTACCAGCATCAGGCCCATTTTTAGAGAAATGACAAGTGAAATCTGCAAGACATCTGTTCTTTGTTCCTTACAGCAATTAAGAGCTGCTCTCAAGGGAACATGCAAATCAGCATGTAACTGGTCTGAAAGGAAATGTCACCACTTCTTTAGTCTGTCACAGAGCACTTGGACGGAGTAGCAACTGTGTTCTTGGAACCAGAGTCCCTCTATGCTCCCATTGCAAAGAACCACATGTCAGGCAAGAGTGTGTACTACCAGTGTTTTATGAGCAGAAAGGAAACATTACAACACAAACCAGCCAGGCAGGAACCTACTAATGTGAACATGAAAATCATTCTCATTTCAGACAATGTATGAACCATGATCACTGCCACTAGATAGACTCTGCCAGCCACCCTGGCTGGGAGAGATCCAGTATCAGAGTCTAGGATAGAACCCACTTCCAGAGCTGGTTTGGGGGAGTATTTTGTTTTGGTTTGTTTTTTTTTGGCAGAGGTGTGTTTTAAATCTTATGGCTTTGAGATATAAATCCCTTTCTAGAGCCTACTGCAACGAGCAGGAGCAGACAAACATACACTGTCTCTGTCTGGCTTTTTTCTCATGGGTTTCTTGTTTACCTGGCTGCTATGCTCACTTTCCATTTGAAATAATTCTACTTTTTCTTTTTTGGGATGAGTAACTAACACTGAACAAACTGCCAATTGTTCATACTGCACTGAGAAAACAAGAAACCCTTCTTGGTATAAGAGATCCAGAGGCAGTGATGAGAGGAGTTCTAGGACCCAGAAATGACCTGAAGAGATTTTCCTGTGGTTATATGTGAGTTACAGTTTGGGAGGCAGATGTACTCCACAGGACTGAGGCTGTCAAGCCCTCAGTAGAGCACCAAGGAACCTGTAGTCTACTTCACCCTACACCAAACTTCACTGAAGTCTGATGTAATCAACATACCTGCACGAGGTGGATCTGTACTATCGTGGTTGAACTTCACAGAATCCTGTGGCAAAGGATTCTGCAGTTTAATGACGGGAACAGTGTGAAAAACTTCCTGATATGGAAGTTGTTCATAGTACATAGTATGATAATAATCTTGTCAAACCTCTGAGGACTTTTTCTAGTTTTAGTGCATCCTTTTTGACCAGAACCACCTACAGCATTCAGCATGTTGAGAGCACTGGAAATTTACACTGAGATGTGAAAATCTTTTCAGTTGGATTCCTGTTTCCTTCCTTCATAATTCCTGACATTTCTGTGCCTTTTTGACTACAGCTGAGCAAAGTTGTCAAGAGCAACTGACACTGAGTCTAAGATCACATTCCTGTGTGGTTATAGCTAATTTAAAGCCTGTTACTTCTTACATTATCTGCTACCACTTGCACTACTCTGCTTTATTGCTGCTGTATTTCATCTGCCTTTTTAATGCTCTGTCATTTGCTTCTCTGAAATCCTCTCACCATTCTCTGCAATCCTCTCTAGATGAGAACACTCTGAATAATCCCGTGTGCATCACAGAATCGTTTCAGCTGGAAGAGACCTTTAAGATCGAGTCCAGCCTTTGTCCCCAGCCCTATCAACCACTAGCCCATTTCCCTAAGTGCAAGTGCACCCATACATTTCCATTCCATATCAACAGTTATACACTTCTAATGCCTAAATGCCCAGGCTCTGAGCCACCCAAACCAGAGAACAGAGTATGGCTATTACTCATTCACAGAAATCTGCAGCCCCACAGCAGCAGAAGTTAGGAGTCTACAGAGAGCTGTTGTTACCCACCCATGTACAGATAAAGTGCATGCTGGAACAGAACAAGCCAACTCAATCAAAACCCTCTGCAGGAGCTTTTGGAGTGACACACACCAAAGAGGAACTCAGGGCTTTTTTGTGGCTATCTTATTTTTTTTTACAGCAGGCAAAATACTCCTCTTCCTGGCTTCACAGTGCAAAGTCCCATCATACTTGCAGCTCTGTCAGAATGAAAACCAGCACAGCATACAATGGATTATATTGATATGGCTTTTTTTCTAGAAGCCACTTTAAAGCCTGGCATCTAGAGCAGAGTTAGTCCTTTTCAAGAGAGTATGTATGAAGAACAAAGCATGTCACTGAAAAAGCCTGAGCATCCCTGGAGTTCAGTGTGCTGCTACAGCAAGAGGAAGCGTCTCAATGACTTTTTACTTCACACAGTTCATGCAGGACTGGGGTTTTATTTCATGCAGATCCTACTGCTCCATTGCTAACTGAGGGAGGCTGAGGGACACCCCGTGCCCCCAGTGAGCAGTGCTGGCAGGGCTCAGCATTCACAGCAGTGCCATCAGTGTGCAGGCACCAGGGTGACTGCAGCTGCAGAGAGGAAGGAGAGGGTGCGTCAGAGAAGGAAATGGCCCAATTGTCAGTTCAACTGTCACTGCTGCGTGGAACTGGCTAGACTTTAGATAGCTACACACAAAGAGAGCAGGGTGGGAGAAAGGTCTACCCAGGAGGACAGTTTAATAGGCAAAAAGCATAAAGTGCATAATCATGGTAAGTTTAAAAAAAGCCTCCTGAATCTCAACACATTGAAAGTATCAAACAGTCACCCTGAGGCAGATGGACAGATTATTCCATTAGGCTTAATTAGCTTGTTTTCTCAGCACTTTGTGATGGCTTTGCCTTTATTCTGCCAGGCAGGATACTGAGCCTTGGGAGCTGATTGCTAGGTTTTATGATCTATCAGAGAGACTGAGGACTTCTGAGTAACTTTCCTTTTGAGTCAGGTTTTTGAAGGGGTGGAGTGGTAGTGGTGGTGTCATATTTTTTAAGCAGATTTCCATTGCATCAGCTTTCATTTTCCACTCAGGGCTGCTATCAGCCTTTTCTGAACCACTCTTCCTCAAATGCAGAAGAGACCTGCACACAGGATGATAGGAAGAAAGACAAGTTAATTGCTGAAGTCTTAAGTACAGACTAAAAGCCTCTCCAATACACTTGCTGGCAGGAGCATTTAATGCTCTTGTGATATTGCATCTCTACAGAGACTACTTTGCCAATAGCTCTCATTTTAAAGGCTGATGGAGTTTGAGAGGCTATGGATTTTGGAGAGAAAACACTGTTGACTAAGGGTAAAGTGTTTGACTCCAGAATACATGAATAGAACTAGAACAAAATGAGGCACAGGAGCAAAGAATTGCTGTTTACATGGACTTAACTGCTGGCCAACTCTTGTTTGTGTGGGCACCCACTACTATGGAGAAAAACTACTAATATCCTTCAACTCCAGACATGACTTCATATCCTCAGGCATGCACCATCTAACTGTACCTTTCAAAGCCAGAATGGTCACTCATGCCCTCACAGACCCCAAGAAAAAGCCACAGCCACCCTGAAACTTCTATCCATAATTGGTTTGGTGCTAATGAATGCCTGGACCACAGATTGGATCATGGAACTGGAACAAAGAGAATGTAACACAGCAGAACGTTTGTAAGCTCTGGCTATGCAGGAGAAGCAATGCTTCAGTGCTGCCAGTTATGAGAAAGAGTCATCCAGATTGATTCATTCACATTCACCAGGTTTTGTTACCATTCCTGATGGGGCTTGTTGAGTACATACACTTTATTTTTATTGCTACTGGCAGTGATGTGACCCTCTGCACTTCATTTCTTAGGTACATGGAGAGTTTGTCCTCCATGTTGCCCAAGGAACCAGAACAGGCTTTCCTCTTCATCCACCAAAAGCAAAGAGAGGAGAACAGATGTCTTGAACTGACTATTAAGGAGTCCCCTTTTACTTGCACTCAGCAGGTACTTTGTCTTCACTTCTGTGCATTAAGTATTTTTAAACTTAACACCACTATTACAAAGAATTAATAAAGGACCAATTACTTGTGAGACAGTAATGCTAACATCTTGGGTTCACACAAACATCTCTCTTTTCCTTCTGATTGTTGCAGACTTTCCTCAGTCTTGGTACAGGAGTCTCAAGAAGGACGAGCAATCTGAGGGAATTCCCTTTATTCTACAGATCTTTTGTCTGCTTGGTCAATGCAGTGTCACAGACCACTCAGATACATGAAGTAACTGCCCAGCTATTGCCCTTTGCTGAAATGATCTTTTTTTTCCTTCCTTTTTTTTTCCCTCTCAAGTACAGCTCAGAGAAGAATATGTGACATCTGCCAGAACTGAACTGCAGAACAACAGCAAAGCTCCAGTTCTGCCTCACCACTTGAAGCACAGGCACAAAAAATGTACTGTGAGATGGAGTAACAAAAATACTGTCATGCCTGTCACTGCAGGGGGAACTCCAAAAGCTGGGGAGCTACAGAGAGATGTCTAATTTTAGGAGGCTGCTCCAGTGTAAGATACATCTAGTAAAGTGGATAGAGACTACCTGAGTCAAAGAGTTCCAATTCCAACCTTTTATGTTGTAGGTTAAAACATGCAGGCTGCAGTGGTGAATATGGATCACTGAACACAAACCCACAAGCAACAGAAAACGAAGAACACGTATGTGCTTGACCTCAGCACTGCTGCCTGTAAGTTGTTCTCAAACCAACAAAAACATTTCAGTGGCTGGAAAAGATGAACAGGCCTGGTTGCCAAGTCGTGGCCCGAACTATTCCAGAGGGCAAGGAAAGACAGCTGGACTGCTGGTAAAGAACAAGGCTATTTAAGGAGACTCCTTCTGGCCTAATGGAAAATGCAAGGATATAATTATCAATTATTTTAAACTAAAACAACATTTCAGGTCCAGGAAAAAAACCATCACAAAGGAAGCACAAGAGAGAAGCTGGTTCCATTCAGCTGGCAGCTCAATCCAGGTATAAAAAGAGCAGAGTGTGCTGTTCTTTAGAAGGAAGAAAATTAGATGTTTTCCACAAGATGGTGATTCTGGACAGTGCTTCAACCTTCAAAGCAAACTCTGAATGCAGCTGCAGTGTTGTCCCAGTCCCTGTCCCAAGCAGTGACACACAGCTGAGCTGATCACAGAGACTGGGGCTACCCCAGGGCAGCCGGGAAAGCGGTCAGTGGGACAGAGCTAAAGAAAAGATTGTTAAATATATGGCCATATGTTTATGTCTCAAACTCTGTGATGATCTGCTTTCTCTTTCAGCCCTCTGGGCAGCTGCTCCTTCTGTGCTGCACAGTGTTCCATACTAAGAATTCCTATGCAAAATTCTGGCTGTCACCCAGATACAGAGCAAAAGAAACAGCACTCCTGGAGTCTCTGTGAGAAGGGGCCAATACACAAGTGTCAACGAGCACCCAGAGCTGAAATCTAGATGTAAAACTCTTGGAAATGACTGTCAGAAGTGCAGCCTTGTCTGCTGCTGCAAAATACCCCCACCATTGCTGAATATAGCACCATTCTTTTACCACCACCTTAGTCACAAACTGTTCAAAGCCTCCTATTTCTGACCAGCTGCCCCAGTGGATGCTCAGAAGTCACAACAGCATTTAACATGATTTGTAATGAGGGAGGACAGCAGAAAACTTGCTGTGTTTCTTTAAAAGGAATACTCTCTTCAGGGCATGATGCCTAGCACCAAAAAAAAAGGCCAAAACTTTGGTTTAGAACCCAGTCAAAAGTGCAAGTTTAAAAGAATTCTCAACATTCATGTTCTGTTCCTCAGCACTTCCTTTGCTAGCAGTTACACATTACAACATACAGCTCTATAAATACATGTGACAACCCAATCGTTGAACATTATGGTATATGACAAAACTTTGACAAGAATATTGCCCAGGACTTCCCAAAATTAACTATGCTGTACAGTTTTTGTAATTCCTGTTCAGGACTGGAGCTGAACTTTGAAGAGATTTAAATACACATGCACACTGTGTTTACACAGTGTGAGAGTCTGCGCTGCAAAGCTGTGAAATGACTGTGCTGCTGATTCACATCACAGGGAGGTGTTACTTTCTGGCTTCTAACGAACCAACAGTGCTTGATTTTGAAGGCCAGAACATCCTCCTGTCTTCTTCAGTGTCCTGAGCAAACATAAGTGGATGAGGGAGGAGTTCCAAGATACAGCATAGGAAATTCAGGTGTAAACTGGATCTGGAAATGAAATTGGTGATCTAATACACTGCTGACATAAAAAAGTAAATCATACTTTCTGGCTCTGTCAGTGGAAGTGCTACAGGCTACTTTATAGTAACTCCTGGGTCCCAATCAAATCTTCATCTGAGTGGTTTTATTCAACCTCCTAAACTCCCACAGAAGCTTTGCTGGATGTAACATTCTACTCCTCTTTTCCTGCAGTACTATAGAGTCAGCTCTGTGCCTCTAGCCTGTTTGTATATATTAAAGAAGCTTGGGGTTAGGACTGTGGTATATCAAAGTCAAGGTCTCCATTAGGAGAATTGGGGTATTTAAAGTAACTGCACAGCCCTGACAATATTCCTGTGATGAGTAACTGACTGCTACAGGGCATCTTGGGTCAACTTCCATTCCTGCCCACTCTGTCAGAGAGGCTTGATGGACAAGGCAGGACTGGTGATGTTTGCATCAACTGGATTTTATTGAGTTCATCTCCAGGGGTGATATATGAGTCTCCTGGTGTAAAAGTATGTTTAAATTGCCAGTGGGTAGAGAACTGGAGTTGCTGGCAATCCTAGACAGCTGCTATTTAAGGATGTCTATAGATCTGTAACACAGGTGACATTTCCAGAAAACTCAACTGGAAATCCCAGGAAGAAACAAAATTATCCTAAATGTATAAAATGAGATATGGGCAATACAGATTCTGTGGGCTTGGGGAACTCATTGTTTCCTGCCTAGGTTGGACAAACGGTTCTTGAGGTGGCTGAACACTGATTAGCTTTACTTTTCAGCTCTGATACTTAAAATCACACTGAGGGCCTCTGTGTGCAGACACAGGGAGAACTGATGAGAAGAAGTTTTACTACTGCACTGCTATTAGAAGCATTCAGAAGGGACACTGGTGTTTTGTTGGCTAGCAGCTGCACAGAAAACTGGAAGGATACACTGCTGAGCTCCATGTTCCAGCAGTTTCTGACCCATCTCAACTTCTATCCTGATAATATTAGCACAATGCATTTAGGATACCTGAGGACTGGGTCAAATCTGAGAGAAGAGTTCAGTTAGGACTGAGGAAGTTGATGCCAAGCAGAGAAAGGATGAAAGCCATCATCAAGCACATGACACAGCACCAGAATGTCCAGTTTTGTGTATTTCAGCCCAGAAATTGTTGACCTTCATGTAATTCAGTGCATAAGGTGTCTCACATGACCCAGGATGAAGCTGAAAGGCTACTGTCATCACAGACATCTTAACTTACCCATGAAGAAATACTCTGGAGACTTTTTGTCTGAAGCAAAGTCTGCCATGACGCCACCAAACCGCAGCCATAGGCCAAAGGCAATGACAGCCAATCCTGCCAGCTGGAACATAAACAGAGTGGTCTGTAACAATTGCCTGGAGAGCATCAAAGAGGCCCCACTGGCACCTTACACTTTCTTGGAATCCCACAGCTCAGGATTGAACTGTCAGAAAACTGAGGAAGCACTTGCCAGTGTTTGATAACAATGAACTCCTACTCTGGTGCAATGTCCTTTCAGCTTTTCTATGTAGTGGTGCTTCTGAACTTACCAGTGACTTTCAAACCTTGTACATTTAGTCATTAAATCATCAAAACTTGTCCTAATTGCAATGGAGAATGGAGTGAGGTGGGGGGTGAGTGTGGAGGGGAAGTGAGTGCCCATGAGAAGAACAAACAGGCTGCAAAAACAGTGAGGAACACTCTGTCCTCCTCCTGACCCCTCAGAACCGCCCTGTAGTCGGTCGGTAGGAAGGAGACTGCTCTGGGCCTGGCTCTGGAGCCAAGATGCTGTTACTGTAGGAACAGCAGCTCATGGGGAAGTGCAGCATGACCAGGAGTTAAGCCCTGCTGGGTTATACACCCCAAACTTTTAGGACAGAAGTAACTTAATTGACTTTTTAAGGTTAAATAACAGCCTTTTGGGCTGAGAAGTGCCTTCTTCCCCTGCATGTGTCACAGGTCCAGCTCCAGTGTCAGGCATATATGATGCTGCAGGTGGACCTCTAAACCATCACACCCAACTACAGGAGACAATCTACCATTCCAAATTGCTGCTGCTGCTCATCTGTAAGAAAGGTTCTGTTTAGAGCTTAGCAGAAAGAAGAGCTTGTGTTGTTCTTAGGGATGAGCTGGAGTGAAGTGTGTTTGGACCAACTGTGATGGGGTATTTTCCTGCAACTGGCTATGGGACCCTCCATCAGAAGCAGGAGGTAAAAGGCTGATTGCAGTGTACAACATTGTGGAACTCAGAAATGACTAACAAACAAGTGATGGATGCTGTCAAATGCAAGGAAAAAAAAAACCCTTTTAATGCAAACAGGACTGGATCAAAAAGGTTTGTCAAGGCATGTTGTTTGAGGAGAAAGATCAGGGAGTCTCAGTCCCACTGCATGCCAGACATATTTATAAGCCTAGCAGGAAATGGTGTGTCCTGGCAGCTTCAGCACCCTGCAGGACCAGGCATGATGCTCTGCTCCTGTTCTGACAGAGGCCCCAGAGCCTTTGTCTGAAGCACCTGCACAACCTGAAAACTCCTCACAAAACTCCTGCTGCTTACCATAACATCCTTGGCAGCCTGGCTTGGGGCTTTTTGACTGTCCTGCATTGCCTGGCACTTGATTCATCTGGCATAGCTATGGCAGGCAAAGACAGCAGGGCAGGCCTGTGGCTGAAGAGCTTGGGATGGCAGCTTTCCTCACAGAAGTGCCACAGCACACAGAGGGTCCCCTGTCACTTTGGTCGTCACCTTACAGGCACAGGCTCAGCCTTTGGGCTGCCAGGGCGCACCAGGAGCCCCCTCCAGTCAGTCCAGGCTTCAGAGTGCCTCTGGTATCCCAAACGTGTTAGAAATGTATGTCCCCAGTCCAGCTGAGGAGGTGGCTTCTTCCATCAGTGAAAAGGCAGATAACAAAACACAGTAACTGTCACTTTTGTCAAACAACATAACACAAAGCTTTGTCCTTCTACGGACTTGCAGCTGCAGCTGGGCAACATCACTCTGCTCCCACAGCTTGAGCACAGCAGCACTGTGTACCCGGAGCTTGCCGTGCTGTCACCAAGACAGAAAAGCATTTGGCTTAGCTGTGTTTCAAGCATAAAGGAGACAAAAGCCCAAAACTGCCTGGCTCCAGAGAGTCTGAACAGGATTACTTTGTGACTTCTTTAAAAAAAAAAAAGAAGACATTTAAGGAGATAGCACTGCTGATTGTTTCCCAGTGTGAAAAACGGGGAAGCTACTGGAAGGGAGGACACAGTGAGGGAAAGTGAAAGAAAAAAAGAGCAAGCTTGAATTCCATTGTGCTCTGGAACTGTGAGAATATTAGAAAGGTGCAGTGAAGGGAGAACAGGCACAGCATTCCTAAATATCCTGAGAGTTCTGCAGCAGCCACAATCCATTTGCACATTAGGGTAACTTTCAGTAAAGTAAGTGCAATAACATGGATTTTGTCTTAGGATGAACTTGTAGAAGTAGCAGCTGTTGGCTCACTGTATGAAACTGTGGTTTAAAAGCATCAGGATGCTGTGAAGAAGTGTTCCACTGCAGCCCACGGCAGGAGATGCTGCGAGAGCCTCTCACGCTCTCTTGCCATTCCAAAGTTTATGCTTGTTGGGGAAACGCTCACAACCTTAAATTACCAGTTAAGAAAGATGTTGTCTTTTTCTCAGCAACGCCATGCCCGGGAAGAGCTGTATCTTTAGAGAAGTCGAGAGCACTGGCAGGGCACTCTCGTAACGTTCGCACACGCAGGCAGCCTGGCCTGCCCCGAGAGGCACCCCGCACCTCTCCAGTGCTCGTCCCCGCCGGCATCCCGGCTGCCCGCGCCTGCCCCCGGGCTCGCTCCAGCCCCGCCGCACGGCGCTCGACCGCGGCAGGTGCCGCAAGGGGCACGGCTCCGCCCGGCCCCGCCAGCCCCGCTCCGCCCGGCCCCGGCGCTCACCCAGAACGTCAAGTTGAAGATGAACAACAGGATCTTGATGCAGCGCATCCTCCCGCGCACCGTGCCCATGGCGGGCGCCGGCTCCGGCAGCAGCTCCCGAGGCGGCTCGGCCCCGACTGGCCGGCGGCTCGGCGCGGAGCGAGGAGCGGGGGAGGTGCCGGGGAGGCAGGTGCAGGGCTGGGCGCGGCGAGGGGCGGGCCGGGGCCGGGGCCGGGGCTGGAGCGGCCCGGGCAGCCCCGCCGACCTGGGCCCGCCCCGGCAGCGCTCGGGGCTCGGTGCCCGCGGCTCGAGGGCGCGTCCCGGGGCTGTGCGCTGCGGCGCCGCTGCTCGCGGCCGCTGCCCTCGGGATGGAAAAGCGGGAGGGTGTCTGTCCGACCCGACCCGGGCAGGCCTCGGGTGGCCAGTGGCTCTGTCGGGGGCAGGCGGCGAGTCCGGCCTCCCTCTCCGACCCGTGCGTTCGGTACAGTCGCTCCCGGCCTTCTGGCCGTAGCATCTCAGGCTAAAGCTTTAAATTAGGCGCTTAGACACATGCCCACAAAAGGATAAGCAAGAGCGAGAGTTCACTGTGTGTGAAGTCTGAGCACGGCAGGAAAACGGCCATCCCCCTTAAAACTACTTTTGCTCACAGTCATAAACTAAAAACCCCTAAAGTTCATTTGCCAGTCTTCCTCCTTTTTTTTCTTTCAAGATTTGACCAAAACCACCAACTCTCGTGACAAAATCTTAGCTCTTTCTTCTATCGCATTTTTTTCAGCTGCTCCTTCATGGTCTTCAGAAAGTCTGAGTCTGAAGCTGCCCGAGGGCTTTGCCAAGGGTGAGGTGGAGTCCCTTGAGTAGTGGGTTTTCTGTGTGACGTTCCCTCCCTCCGTTTAACAAATAAAGCAGTTGTTGCCTGGTTTGTGCTGTATTCCAGTCACTGTACAGTTTTACCTATCCAGATTGTTTTCATATTTAGAATCGATTTTCCCCAAGGTGTTTTTGAAAAGACATAGGAAAAGATGCTTGGGTGTTGTTTTGGATGCAATTACACACATCTAATGATCCAGTGCTACTGAAGGATGGTGGAGGTGGTTTCTGTTTTCACTCACTTTGCTGTTTATTTTCAGCTGTTTTAAAGCCTGGCAGCATTTTTGGAAAATCATCCCAAATAGTTTATTGGAATTGCAAGGGCAGAGTTTTACTGAATCTCTTGTTCCATGGGCTATGAAATACACTTTAAAAGCTTTCTTTTTAAAAAGAAACATTCAACCTACCTTATGACACAAAGCAAAACACTGCCATTTCCCTTTTTTTTTCCCTTCAGAGTGATGCTGTGCTCAATGGTATTGACCTACCAGGTCCAGTGTGTTCCTTCTAAAATAACAAAACCATGAATCTGGAAAAATAATAGATAGAATAGATAAATGTATAGGTAAAACAGATAAATAGATGTAGAATAGGTAAATTAATAAATAAACAAATATAGAAATATTTATCCCAGGGTGCTAGAATTTATCTATTATAGATAAACTAATACAATCATTTGAATAGATAAAATATCAGAATAGAATAGATAAAATAATTTGAATATATCAAATAATTTAGTAAGAATGAGATGCATCAAACAGTAGGAAAAGACTTCATTATCCCCCAGCATATTTGAAGCAATAAAAACCCTGAAAGAGAGCATTTTGCACTGACTTATGGCAGCAAAATAGTTGGATTTTTAAAAAGTCTTTTATTAGGCTTCTCTAGGACTTTTCAGCCTGTTCTTCTGTCGGGTTTAGGGATGGAGCATTCAGCCTTTGCAAGCAGCGGGTCTCCTTGCCACGTAGTTCTTGCAGTGAATGAAATCCCACTGAGCTGACGTTAAGTTTATCAGGAAAGTTTTGCTCTTCCCAGCCAGCGCTTTCAACGAGTGGTGTGAATAGTGGCATCAGTTTGACATTCTACTCCATGTGGATGGGCTTTTCTGGTCATTTGTTATTGCAGATACGATTATGTTAATATCCCATTGCTTCCGGAGGACAGTAATTCACGGTGACAAGAGCATATTCTCTTGACTGGCTCTTTTGACTGTATTCAGGATGTATGAGATCACTTGATGTGGACTCGATTCAATCTTTTTGTGATTATTTTTTTCTCAAAAGCCTTTCAGAAGTGGTGATTTAGCTGCTTTGGCATTGCTTTTTCTCTAAGATGTGTTCCTAGGGCTATGCCAAAGAGGCCAGCAACCGGTCCATGCACAAAACGTTAGTCTGTTGGTTCTGTTCCCCTCACTTAGCCTCTTACACCCAAATTTCTGTGAGGTTCTGTAGTAAAGAAAGTCTCTTGTCTTGTTTGTCTTGTCCACTCACTGTGCATGGATAATTACCACGTTTGTGCAGCCAAGGGGAGGAAGATCTTGGCTCTTAGCGCCTTTATTCTGGGTAGAACCAACCAGATTAAAATGAAATGTATTCTTTCAGAAAAGTACTTGTTAGTTTTATTTTCAGTTGGTTTGTTTTTTGAACTGGAGCTGATGAGAGTAAAAGAGATTCAAGAGGGCCAAGGGGGAACCTGAGTGAATATGTGGGAAGGAACTGTGGGACCCCTTTACCTTGGAGGAGTGGCAGGGACGGCGTGGGGTCATCGTCTTGCCCAGGGAGGGTGTGGAGGCTCCTTCTCGGGAGGTTCCCAACCCCAGCTGGACACGTTCCTGTGCCCCCTGAGCGAGGGGAACCTGCTGTAGCAGGGGCTGGGGCTGCAGCAGCTCTGCAGGGTCCTTCAGCCGCCACCACGCTGAGCTCGGACGCGGTGTCCCGCCATTCGGTGTGCGGCAGCGCCCTCTGCTGGCGGCGGCTCGGCGCTGCCGCGGGGAGCGAGCGGCGAGACGGGCGCGGGGGACGCTGGCGGGGCTGGGGGAGAGAGGGGAAGGGTGCGGAGCGGGAAACCGCCCTGCTGGCTTTCTCCTGGTAATGTTAATGCTTTAACAGTGGGCTCGGGCAGCAGCCTCCCTCCAGACAGGTAGATTTCTACCTCAAATCCAATGCATGTATTGCTCTAGTAGTCCCAGCCTCTCCTGCTTCCCCTTCTCTGCCTTTCTCTGGTAACCAATGGCTATGCGACCCTTACACAGACTATAATAATATGAGATTTTGGAGGAAAAATACAAATGTGTCAGGAGTTTGGGGCATCCCTTTTTTCTATAGTATCTAGCAACAGGTCAAGGGGTGATGGGATGAAGCTGGAACACAAAAAGTTCCATTTAAACAGAAGAAAAAACTCTGAGGGTGAGGGAGCCCTGGCACAGGCTGCCCAGAGGGGTTGTGGAGGCTCCTTCCCTGGACGTCTTCAAGACCTGCCTGGACACGTTCCTATGCAACCTGATGTAGATGACTCTGCTTCTGCAGGAGAGTTGGACTAGATGATCTCTAAAGGTCCCTTCCAACCCCACCATTCTGTGATTCTATGATTATTATTTTAATTTCATAGGCTATTATGAAACAAATTGATGTAATTAAGGAAACTGAATTACAGAATTAAACTAAACTGAATTCAGAATTAAAACATTTAAAATGTATCCCTATAGGCCTGAATTTCTCCTTCCAGGTCTGACCTACTCTTCCTCTGTTTTTCATTGTCTTCCATATTGTTCTCAGCTAACCCATTGACCTTTGAGAGAAAAGGAGGGCATAGCATTGTTATTTCTTTCTGGTGCTCAACTGTTTCCCAAGTGTTTTAAAAGCATGCACCTACAATTATTCCAGTTTTTATACTTTATGAAAAGGAAAGCTTTCATATACATGCTTTTTACCAAAGGTTTCATAGATTAGAATCACAGAATGGTTGAGTTGGAAGAGACCTTAAAGGTCATCCAGTTCCATCCCCCATGCCATGGGCATGGACACCTTCTACTAGACCAGGTTGTCACAGCCTCATCCAACCTGCCCTTGAACACTTCCAGGGATGGGGCAGCCACAACATCTCTGGGCAGCCTGTCCCAGCATCTCAACACCCTCATGGTGGAGAAAGTAGTCTGAATCTGCCTGATTTTAGTTTGAAGCCATAACCCATTGTCCCGTCTGTTTCCCTTTTCTCGTCTCTTTCTGTGCAGGCTAAGTCCAAATCCCTCTTCAAGGTCCAAAATAACCTTTAAGAGAAGCGGCCAGAGAATGAGGAGAAACTGCCCTAAAAGAGAAATCTTATTTCTTGGCTTAAACATATAGTTTACATGGATTTACAACTGACTTGAAATTCTAGTCCAACAGCCCAGAAACCATACTGGACTCCCATTCTGAGAGGGACAATGAGACTTGCATCATACCGTTGGCATCGGTGTTGCTGTTTCCGTTTCCACTGAGTAATTGCCGGAATGTTAGGGCTGGCAAGACTGCCTCTGTCTCAGAATGCAGCTCAGGAATTGCTCCCTGGACTACAAAAGAGGTCAGAAGGGACTGTGCTGCTCCAACTGTCTGAGCAACTAGTCTGCTCCTTTTGTTTCTTTCCACACTTCTTAGTGTTTTTAAATATATTTACTTGTGTTGCACCAGGAACTTGCATGACAGAGCAGGCTACCGAGCTCCTACGGGCTGTTGAGAACTATGGTTGGATGCCCTGACAACTGCACTGGCCTGATTTTCTCTTTTTAGGAGTGTCCAGAGTTTGCTGTGCTTCAGATACTGGCTCTGAGGCTGCAATTAAAGAAAAAAGTAAAAAGCATTAGAATCCTGTAAAATCACAGGATCCTGTAAAGTACTTAATTTCCAAAGCAAGCATGTTCCAGGTATTATCTCTGTAGCATTTCCCCTTAATAGCCAAAATGGGAAGGATAGAAGGATGCTTTGTTTACTTTTCTGTTCTGTCCCAGTAAGTATCTCTCAGCCCCAGTTTTGCTTTTTGAGTCCCCTTCCAACTCTCCACTAAGCAAATGAGAGACATTAATCCAATGACCAGTTCTTCTGCTCCTTGGGCCTGATTTCTCTCTACTCATGTCCATTTGCAATGATGTGAATTCCACACTTTCACTTTGATTCAGCAACTCTTCCTCCTAAGGCATGTTCCTGTGTGAGGTGCAGACGAGTGGGTCTTCCATCCCACGTGTGAGTTCAGAGAACAGGGCATGTCTGTAGAAAGACTGATGATGACACAGTTTGCAGCCTGCATGACTGCTTGTCTTCTGAAGGAATTTATCCACTAAATATTCCCTAGCCAAAGGAAGAACAGGAGTAAGCTTCCATTCAGTTCCAGCTGAACTATTTGCTGTCATCTCTAACTGAAAAGAATGTGCTCTCTTCTAGAAAGTCAGAGGAGACAAACAGATACAATAGAAGCTGGAGTTGGCTTGCATGTTTGTGACAGTCCCTTTCACACATTTTTGCCATAGCAACATCCCATTCTCAGAAGTGTTTTCTTGTCTGGAGATGAAAGAAAGCACTGTCCAGAGAGGAAGCCTTGTCCCTGGTTAATATTGCCCCTGGAGGACAAAGTGACTGTTAGGAAGAGCAAGTTTAGTTGTTCCTGCTGCTCATTAAGCAGTAGCACATTCTGGACAGTTGATGTTGGTAGGTCCATGAACTATGATAAAATGTAATCAACACCCATGAAATGTTTTAATTTGGCTCAGTTTCCCTGGAAGGATTAGAGGAGTAAGAAGATACTTTGTTTCCCGGGAAACTTGGGCTAGAGAGTAATAACATCATCTGTCCAACCGTGAAAAACACTAAGGAAAAACAGGTTATCAAAACTGTTGCTCAAGGTTTAATTAGAAGGAAATCTTTTGTTATGTGTGATGCCTAAGATCATTTTGAGCTGATCTCGCTGGTTGGGCCATCATGGAAAATGAGGCATGGAACTAGTTGTGTGATGAATCATAGAGGGTCCAGAGCAGCTGTACAGGGATAAACTTCTTCAGTCAAGGCCAAAAAGACTCTGCTGTGGATTTCAGTGTGACCAGCTACTGAGTGTGAGTGCTTCGACCACAGAAGTGAATGACGTTTGCCTGTGTACAGCCTCATTTCATGTTATTGAACATGCATTTCTTTTCTTTCCTACCCTGCTTTAAAACACAAGCCCCTTAACGGAGCTTAAGAAACGTGCCAGCAACAGGAGAGTACAAGATACAGTTCCTTCATATGACCTTTCTGCATCTCCATCTTCAGCACGCTGCTTTGTGGTGGAGAACATGCTGGTTGGAAGTAGTAGCTGCTGTTCCTTGACCTGAGAGGAGAGAACTCAAATGCATGTTTTGTTTTGGTTTGTGGTATGTTAACTTACACATGGCATGTTAAAAAATAACTGTGCCTTAACATTCCTTCCACCAGTAATAGGAATGCCTTGTTCAACCTGAACCCTGTCCCTCATAAATCAAACACTGTGCTGCTTTTCACATTGAAACTAAAAGTACCACAAGGTAGAAACTAGTAACCTTGCTGCTGGAAAAAGCATAGAGGTAGAACCTTAACTGTACATCTCGTTATAAACTAAAGTCTTAATACTCCAAAACTATAATACCCTAATATGCATATTCATAGTGTCAAGTCAGGTAATATTCAGGCAAGGAAAAGAATATGGCTTGAGCATCAAGCCTTAGACATTCATTTCATTCTTCAAATCTGTTACACTGGCCATGGTGGAGAAAGTGACCTAAGCACAGATAAAAGAGCATAGCAGGGAAGGATAGCATGGGATTCAACATTGTCTTTTGCAGAGTCTGCAAATTCCTCTTGGGCTGCATACACCGAGAACTGGATGCATAATTGCACGGGTACTTTTGTCCTATATTTACAGACTTCTCAGTGCAAAGGACTGACATTATAATCCTCATTCTTAGAGACTGAATGCCTTGAGGTACTGCCAGTGCTCCCTGGTCTTAATGCCCAGTGACACATGAAAAGACTGTTTTTCCAGAGCTTCTGGCTTTTGTATGTTCCTTTCTTCTGTGCTCAGGATACTTTCACAGGTCTATGAGGCACGTATCACAAGCAGCATGAGGCCCAGCATGAAAGTGGAGATTTTCTGCAGAGGCTGAGCTGCTGGAGTCATCCCAGAACTACAATCTCTTGAGTACTTGTCCTAGCTCAGCCCTGTGGTTTACTCCCATGTAAATCTATTCTTTATAGGGCATTAAAATCTAATTCATAGAAAAAGTTCTAAAAGTGACTTATTCCATAGTGGTCTGGGACTGTTTATTAGAGAAAGCCAACAAAAAAGCTCTGCTAATCTCTGTGCTGTGTGCCATGATCTAGGGAAGGGTGTGCAGTTCTATTCTTTGGCTGGAAAGTGACAGGGTTCCTGGACTGTGTCTCAACAGCAGAAATTCAGGGTACTGCAAGCATTGCCAGCCATTCTGGGAATACCCCTGGGACAATTCCCTGGGGTCACATGTAATTTCATCCAGTCTGCACGGAGGTCCCAAAGGCCCTGACTCACAATCTGCATCACAGGATGGGACGTGCTTTTGCTGTCTTGATTTGCAAATTGTTTGAGACGAGTAGGAAAATGAAACCATTCCAAAGGGCAGTGGAAAAAAAGAGAAAGTTACTTAAATTCAAAGCTTATGCCTCAGGATCAAGGAAGTTTACTAGACAGGTTTTAAACTACACATTTCTGTGGTCCTTCGAAAATGCGTCAAGACTGGAATGTGAAATAAGAGAAGCGAGTGGTGAAACGTGCCACATATTTCCTGCATTTCACTCTACTGACATAAAGGACAGTGGTGATTTGTAACATGATGAGAAATAATGCTTCCACCAGTGAGATCTGTAGGTTGGGTCAGCTCCTGGGGAATGAATGAGTGATGTATTGCCTGATATGCTCCCACCAACAAACTCTGGCTTCCAGTTCAGGTCTACCTCTAGCTGATAGAATCATTCCAGCAACAGAAGATCTCATTATGATGGTGGATGGGGTAGCCCATCAGACATCAAAAGTTCTTAAAGAAAAGCCTCTGCTTGCATAGAACTACTTGAAGCTGGGAATTGATGGAGGTTTAGACATTTTTTCAAGTTGACTGTATAATGATGGCAGCAGAAGGTAATGAATGAGCTGTAGCAGGTGCTCAGTACCAGAGAGAAATGATCACTGAAATCCAAGACTGGTGGATAGCTGAATGTGTACTGCTTATTGTCTTAAAGAGTGTAAATCTGTTCTTTTTTGTTGGCTAAATAGAAGAAAGACAGGAAACTGAACAAGTCTAGTAACCATACTTCCCACCCCCCTTTTTTTTTGCTATTTCACTGAGTGCTTGCTGGTTTCAATCAAGAAAGACAGATTTTAAACCAGACAATATATATTTTGCAGTTAAGAAGCTACATCATTAGTAGCATTTGGTTAGTGTCATATCTGGGGGATCACCCAGCTGCCTGCTATGGCCTTACTACAAAAGGTGACTTTTCTCTTTGTGGTCTAGACTCTAAACACCAATTAATATCCCTGCAGGATGAGCTGTTGCTGAGGAACTGAATCTCAGTCACTGACTGAGGAGTCTAAATGAGCTTTCTGAATTTTACCCACAGTTAATCCTTTGTAAGGGTAAAATAGAAGGGAAAGGTCCAATATGAGCTTCATTCTGTCATGCAAATGCTTCTCAAATAAAAGAAAATGGTGCTGAGTTTTGCATGCATCTTCCATGGAAATTTGCTAGGAAGCAGATGAGCTGAGAAGAAGAGGAATTCTTGAGAATGATGTCTCTGAAGCTATTCTTGTCCAATTTATACAAAGTTGTTGCACCTGTAACAACAGCTGGCATGTTAGATAGGTACAAAATGTCCTTCCAGAGTAAATATACTCACACAGATTCAGTTATATTTGGCAACTCATAAAGGTGTTTAACTGCTCATGTATCTGCACAGAGAAGTGAAGCACTTTGGATTTTCAGACAGAAGTCAGGTGCTAATAGTGACTCATTTTTTGAAAGAACCTGCCATTAAGACCAAAATCTCCTTTTATTTTTGTGCTAAGTCAAATTTGCCCATGTCTATAATCACTGTTTATTGTATGCTTAAGTATACAAAACTTCACTGAGTTTTATAAGCTCCCTCCACTTCCCCAGTTCTAATCCCTGTAAGAACTACTCACTGGGGACTGTTAACATATTTGGAGGTGAAAAAGGATAATCATGGCCAAACTAGGACATGCCTTACTAGATTACTCTTATTTAAGAGGGATCTTCATCCAATCATGATGGAATCTGGTTTGCTCTTCTGTTGACACATCTCTCTAAGCACTGACTTTCTGCTTCTGGCTTGAAAATGTCACAATTCACCTCAATTCCAGATATCTCAGGAGAATGAAGAGAAAGCCATTATGCATAGCAGTCATATAAACAAGGTAATGAAAGTGCTGTAGGCAGGAGTTCAGGGGAAAGAAGATATATCAGGATGAAAAGACACGAAACAGAGACTTTGAAGGAAATATATTGATGTAATTGTACTGTGATACTGTATGTGTACAACAGGACAAGATATCTGCTGGGGAGAGCTGCTGAGCCTAGCTACAGCTACTACTGCTGATTGGCAAGTTGCCAATGTTTTAAATAGAGTTTTACATCTTCCCAGGTCTTAGAAATAATAGAAAAGGCTATTAAGAATGGAATAGGATGAAGTAGTTGGGTAAAATGGGTAAAAAAGCATTGGAGTTTCATTACTGTCTGTGAACTGTTGAGGAGAATTTCAGAGACCCTGTTTTTGTGTTTGAATTTGTGTAAAAATGAGCCAAATGACAGGACTCTTCCTTTGAAATCATCCCACAGCTGGAGAGTTTGAGCTGTCTTTTATTTCCATTATTCTCACTCTAAATTTTCTTTTCCTGTTCATCTTCTTAAAACAAACATAACTGAATTCCAGAAGGCTAATACTAGGAAAGTGCTCCCTCTATTCTTACACTTACATTCTCAGGCTGTTTCCTTAAGCATTTACTGGCAGCTACTGTTAAAAGTCGATGGACTGTTGGTATGATCAGAACAATATTTGTATATCTGGCATTTCTTTCAAGTCAGTTCTGAGAATTTCACTACTCTGCAAGATGTCTGAAACAATTATATTGGTCCACAGCCTGTACCCTTCTCATTTTTACCTTCAGTTTGGAAAAAACAAACCCGTTTTGTGCCTGAGTCTATCAGCTTTCACCATGTGCACACTACTGGAGTAAGTGTGTTAGCTTAAACAGAAATTTTCTTTCAAGGGCTGTGCACTACAGCCAGGGAAGCTCCCAGAAACATACACTCTGAGATGGTCTAAGCATATTCCTTATTTCTTAGGGTTGCATCAGATAGGAAAGTGATTCAAATAGAAAAGTAAGAATCACTTGAACATTTGAGAAAACAAGTGATTGTAGCCAAAAACCTACTAAAATGTAGAAGAACGAAAAATCAAGTTTACTTTGACATAGATTTATTAAAATTTGAAAGTACAAAAACTGAAAAAGTAGGCAGGAGGACCATGATTTGTTCTCCAGAGTGGTGATGCTCTGAACCCATCTACATCAAGAAAAAGAATTCAACAAACACATCACTTCATAAGCAGGTACAGTGACCATGAACAATTCAGACATGCTGAGTAAGCTTTGCTGGTTCTCATTTGGGGGATAAAACAGGGAATATGCCCTTTTCTTTCATTACAGAAAGAAAATCACAACCCCCAATATTTCAACTATAGACCTATAAAAATGTTTCAAACCAAACACAAACTCTGTCTCATTTAGTCCCACAAAAGTGGGAAAAGCAGGGACTAGATATTCTGAAATCACACTAGAGGGCACTTGAGCTGTTTGTTCCAGCGAAGGTAAAGGTCAGGATAGTAGGATGATACTCAGGAGCAGCAGTGGATAGAATTGAGCATGGGAATTAGTAGGTTTTATCACTATCAGGTTGGTAGAACAATTGATGATCTTCCCCAGCAGCCTACCAAGCTGAGCTAAGGAGTCAGGTCATGGCCCTGTTCTAAGTATTTGTTAAATATTTGTGTTTCTGCACATCAGATTCTCCAGATTTTCTCTGTGATCTGATGTTTCCCTTGTTCACCAAACCAAAAGAAGTTGCTATCATGAAATTCCTTGAAGTAGCATTTAATAAGAAGCATAAAGTGTGATCCCCTGTGTATGGCCAGGCTGTGCCATCAAATGGTACTGTGAGCAATGGCTTCTGCCTTGCCAGGAGCAGGTGTAAGTGCTGATACAGCATCATCACCCACCAGTTCCCCTTATTTTATGCCTCTCCCCATCCCCTCCAAGTTAACCTGTTCACTGCTGGCAGTTTTATTTACTTAGCAACTATCAAAAGTGAATTTACACCTCTGGGATCAATCCTTTACTAGCTTGAACATTTGAGCCTCACCATTCTGAGGCTGTAGCCCTGGAGCTTGACCCCAGGGCAGGGCGGCTCCCTGGGCATTTTTCTCTGTGCTTGTTCATCAAGTCCATTGTTAGCAGATGGCTGACTCCAGATGTTGCTGCACAGCACAACTGAAAGTTCATTTCCAGCAGATGATCATAATGTACGTGTAAAACAAACTTTGCTTGAGAATTGGCAGCTGTCTCCACAGCAGGCTGCATTTGACTGGCTGCCTTTCAAACCCTTCTCCTTATGCCCTGACAGCAGACAGCGAAACTCCACAGCATCTCCACTCACGGTTGTCAGTGAAATGACAAGCTGCAATTGGGTTTCTGGGCCTTCTGGAGAGTCAGATTTGCTATGAAGGGCATGGACTCCTTTATCCAGTGTAGAGCATCTACTTTTTGCTAACTGCACTCATCCAGTCACAGGGGAACTGCTGGCCAGTCTAGTGACCTTTCCATCTTTGTCTGCTGTCTCTCAAACAATCTCTCATCTTCATCCTTCCCTGCCCCATCATCCTGTCCTTTCACATCTTCATACCCAACTTGTCCTGCTTCTGCCACCACCATTTTGGCATCCTCTCTAGCAATCTTTGGGTCTCTTCAAGTCCTTTACCTCCTTTTTTCCCCCCTTACACTTGTCCCCAGGTAATTTAATTTTTTCTTCAGAGCTGGATCTGCTTCACCTTCCTCCTCAGTAACCTGCTACCACAACCAGCCCTTAGAAAGTGAAACAATCTGAAGTTGGGAAAGGATTCTTTAAAAAGACTATAAAAAAAAGGTTGTATCTCTGAGCTATCACATTTGGCTTTCTGTGCTTGTTTCCTCATGAATCCCAAGCCACAGTGGGAGTTTTTCCTGTTTACAGTAGCTTGAGGTAGGACATGTTATTTGACAGTCTGACATGCATGCATCACGTTTCTTGTAGCAAGGAAAAAGTGTGTGCAGAAGATAAAGCTTTGCTAATAGCTTGGCTGAAGGCTGTTGGACAAGCCCTCACAGGATCTATGAACCAGCTCAGATCCCTGTGCATTCCATTCAAATGCAAGGTGTACTTGTTTCATCTGGCTCCAGTAGCAAGCTTGGCACAGAGTGAAATGAGAATACCTCCATCCGTTTTCCCACGGATGAGGAAAGAAGGAGAATGTCTTGTGGCAGATGCCAGTTTTGCCTTTAGAGTGTTCTTGGGTTGTGAGATTAGTGCAACAAAACCTGAGTGGAATAAAGGAGATGGGAACACACATCTACTTTTTACTACAGGCACGTTGCTGTTGCTTCCCATGTGTGTATCCTGTATCCTCATGTCATCAGAGCACACGAGTTGAAGCCAAGCACCCAAATCCTCCAATTTGTATCAGCTTTTGTAAAACTCCTCTTTGAAGTATCACAGTACAGTGTCACTGCACAGCTTATTCCATCTGCTCAGGAAAAGGACCACATCTTTTAAGGTTGAATACTGTTTCCCTCTTCAGGAGGAGATTTCTGTGGCTGGAGGAAGAAGGAATTCCCTTCTGCTGAGTGGAGAATTTTCAATTTGATATTGAAAAAGAAATATTTGTTTATTTTAAAGCAAATAACACGACTTGAGTTCATGGTGAACTCCTTCCTTTGTATTTTTGAGTGGAATAGAGATCAGAAACGAAAGTTCAGTGAAATTCAGGGCTAATAATTTTGTGTTTTCTCTGCAATTAGATTATTTTCAAGACAACTCTTTAGTTAATTATGCTTAAGTCATTTAATACCGCAGTTTCTTTGGGTTTCCTGTGCTGCTGCATGTGTGGCCTGCTGCTATCTGCAGTCAGAAACATGACCTTTCTTAGAAAAACAGCTGAAATTGGCATCAGAGAAGGCAGAGAATACGGGAAGAAAAAGAGAAGTGAGGAAGAATAACAGAACAATGGAAAATAAGTATGGATAAGTAATGGATTGCACATGCAGCTGGGAGATGATTTAGACAGAAAGGAAGGAATTAGAGCAAAAACTTGTTTGGGAGGTAGGAGACATAAACAGTACTTTTCTGAGCTCATAGTAAAATCACAGTTGCTGAGGTCAAACACAGAGGAGATTGATTGTGTAGGGCCTTAGGATGTCTGCAACTGCCAGCTTTCCAATGAAGTTACAGAATAGGGCTCTGTTGTTTGAACATGGAAAAACATGCAGAAAGAAAGGCTACTGACAGCATCATGTGACAACATATGACTTGATTTGGACAAGAGGTAATTAATTAATTGAGCATGGTCAGAGCTGGTAGCAGATCTGGCTTCAAAATTTTAACCTGTTATCAAAAAATGGCATTTCATCTCTTATGTGTTGATGTGTTCTCTCTGCAAGCTGCATAACTTGAGGAAAATCAAACAAATGTGAGCAAAGATCTGTAACAAGTTACTGGAAAATCAATCTTTTTCTTTGAATGTTTTCAGTAAAATGACCTGCATCAGGTACTTGTGCTTCTTAGAGCATACAAGGATTTATCAAGGGAAGTTCTTGGTGTAAATGGTGATGAATCTTGTACTGCCCAATAATTTCTTGACCATAACCTGGATACTGTAATGGAAGGTCTGTAAAGCAGTGTATGAATGGCAAAGAGCTGAAAAAGGCTGTCAGAATGGAGGATACAGCTAGAGTTATAAATGACTGAGAAAACCTCTGAAAAGAGTATTTGTACCATAATATAACATCAAAGATCAGGCATTTGTGTAGGACAAAGTTTCACCACACATATGGCATTGGAAGTTCATGGCCAAGTAGGGTCTGCAGTGAAGAATTTGGGAGATGCTGCAAACTGCAAGCTGAGCAGAAAATGGGGCAAACATACTGCTTATGGTGGACATCACAGTTTGTGAGGTGACCATGACACAGCTTGCTCTGGGCTCTGCTCCCCAGGGAAGGTGAGGAACACTAGAGGACTATCCAGACCCAACTTTCAGCTCTCTTATCCCTTGGAGTTGGAAACATGAGGTAATTCCAGGATATTTCCCGCATATGTTCTACATATGTCTCAAATCTTTACACTATGAGCTCTGCAAAGAATAATATTGAGGTGCAGATGAGGTAATACCAGGCTCAGATGTAGACAAAAGGAATACAAGTGACAAAAGTGAGAAGCTTGCTTCTGCATAGCATTGTGATCAGAACACTGCTTTCTGTCTTTAGCTGTCTTGTTTCGACAGCTCAGGAATAGAAGAAGTCTAAATCCATCTCCTTGATCCTCACAGTTAGTGGTTGGATTCCCCTTTTACAGGGGCATTCTGCATGTCTGTGCTGGGTGGGTGACTTTCATGGATGCTTGTGGAAGGTGGCAACTCAGAATGCCTTTGAAAGTTACTGTCTGTGGAGCTCCTCAGAAGATATTTGAAATCACATTTCTTTTGCTTCTGATGTTGGCTTGTATCCAGCTTCCTTTCATGACTTTCACAAGTCCTGAGAATTAAGGCCTTCTGGCTATTCTGCTGGAACTGAGATGTTATGGGAGAGTCACTGTTCCCAAGTTGCCAGTTTGGCTTTACACCCACATTTCTGTTGGGTGTTTATGTGCCTACCTGTTGTGTGCTTCACAGGTTTCTGTTGCTAACACTTGACTAGACATAGATCAGTCTTTGTTCTGACTCAGTTGTAAAGCTTTTAAGGTATTTAGTGGTGAAAGTGGGACCATCCACCAGTCTTTCCTGACCTGACTACACCACTGATGACTGCCAGCTTCTCGTGACCCTGCACAAGGCAGGATGTGGATAGCCCATCAAAACAATGCTTATTACTGAACACTTTGAATGATTCTTTTCCTGATCAGTAACTTGGGCGTTGGTTTGGGTGACTCTGTAGTGAATTCTGGACTGAGTTCAGATATCTGAGATGCTCTTGGTTTATCTTACTGGCGAAACTCTTGACTAACACTTCAGTGTGTTGCATCCTGTCTGATAAAACCAACAATTTGCAGCTTCCCAATGATGACACTTAGTATAAAAAATGCTTTTAATGCAGTATCACGTATTTTGTCAGTTTTGTTTCAGGGTGACAAAACCCCCCTATGTTTGCAGAGATTGAGGCTTTTTGCACTTTGCAAATACTATATACTGAGGATAGAGCTTCCAGTGTGGGCAGAGGTACAGTAAAGGGAACCATACGACTGGATTAAGATCCTCCAAGGAAGAAAATGGCTGGAAGCAGCTCAGGTCTCTGCATTCAGCTGTTAAAGTTGAACTTCCAAGTTTCTAATCAAAAGCTGAAACCAGATGGAAGCAAAATGTGAGGAGTAATACAAAAAATATGTTGCAGAGAAGATCAAATGGAAGAAAGAACATGAGAATGTTCTCAATTGACTTCAGAGATCCTTCAGAAGCAGCTTGATAGGAGAGTCACCCTGTTACTACATCACCTTTATGTTGTCTATAGGTGCACACGGGTGAAACAAAGTAGAGCCTGGGGGAGCTGGGGGTATGCACTGCCACATTGCTCATGCCAGCACCGAACAGCTTAGGTTGTCTGTGTTACTGTATTAGGTTGAGGAAATTTAACAGGCTTTCTGTGATCTCTGAAGGGTCTCTTTGCACTATCCAGCTGAAAAGACAAGAATTGAAAGCAAGTGTCTCCTCTGCTGGTAAAATGTTGTTCTCATTTCTTTTGCTTTGAGGCAGTAGGATGACTTCTGTGCCCTCATGTGGAAGAGCGTGAGTTAGAAGGATTTGAAGCCTCATGATCCAAAGATCCAACAATTCAAGAAGGAGAAGGGAAAATAATTAATTAAATCACTCTAACAAGCAAGATGTGTCCTTATTCAGAGAACAGGAATACCATTCTTTCCTTCTTTGGGGAATACATGAGCAGAAAAATGAACTGGGAGACAATAACATAAGAGTGTTGTCAAAGTATTCCAAAAAATAACTGAGACTTGTGCAGATGCCAAGTCTAACTTTGGCTGATTCTCTTTTAGGAATTTTGTAGAGCAATTTTCTGAATTCTATTAATACAGCAAGCTCTGGATGCTCTGGCTCTACATTGTGGGAGGTAAAGGTGATTTCTTGTAGATTTTTCAGAGGTCAAGACAGTGTATACTTTTGAAACACAAATGCTATATATAAATTAAAAGATGGTGAAAAGGGAAGGGAAAGGGGAATGAAAGGAATAGACAGCAAAAGTGGAACCAGATTTCTAATGTAAAAGTAATATATTGAAAACATTTGATGGGATTTTTTTGGACTACATGGCACAGCAGTGGGCAGCAGCAAGCTGCTTTGCTGTCTCCATAGCCAGCATTCTGAATTTTCTATAAGCTGGTGCTGTGCCTCTGTTTGTACCCAGCACAGCAACATGGTTGCTGCCAGCAACGTGAAGGGAGCCCACTGCTGTTTAAAATAGGACAAGGTTGCCCTGTCAGTGGAAAAAACACAGTCATTTGTTGATAAGATAGTGTTTGTTAGCACTGTTAACCTATCAAGTCAAGGTGGTCGAGAGCAAAGGTAGCAGAGGTGTGACAGAATGGGAGGCCTATGATGTGTGCTGATGGCAGTACAGGATATATGTAGTCCATGATAATGGATGATTATAAGGAGATATTCTATATTCTGTACCATGGCAAGATGGTGAGGGATGGTATGTACTTGTCTGTTAGCTGACTGCTTTCTGTAGCATTATGTTTGGGGTTTAAACTGTATCTGGAGCTTTACCATCTACGAAGCAAGCATGTATACTGACCTTCCTTCTGTGAGCATCGTGTTTGGGCTATTGTTGGAAACAGGGTGCTGAAATAACAACCATTTCATCTGACTTGAATACATCAGGGGTTTAAATTATTTTTAATGATACAAACATCTTTTTAAGGGTGCACTGCAGCTACAGGCAGCCTGGAATCTTCAGGGAGGACTCTGATTTCAGTTACATCAAATTTTCTTCTATTTGTTTTCTTTCTCCTGTGCATATTATTTAACTTGAAGCAGTTGTATTTATTCCAGGAAAAGATCTTGTAATTGACTTGAAGAAGTGATGTGTTTGTGTCTCATGGTGTGTCTCTGTTTGTATAAAAGGCAGCCTTGGTTGTGCAGCCCTGGAAAATGTTTGTGTGCATGAGTAAGATCAGCTCTTGGTAGTATCTTGAGTAAATATTAGTTGTGATCCAATACAAGAGGCTGAAATGTTTAGTTGATTCCATGTTCATTCCCAGCTCCCTCAATGTCTTACATTTGTGCAAAAAGGAAGAGGCTAAAAAGAGGTCTAGATACCTTTACAGAAATACTAAAATCCTGTTTAGGTCCTAAAAGCTGTAGAAACTGTATTTGACAACCATTCTGCTCGTGGACCTTGAAGCTCAGCCCCTGCTTTCTGGACCAGACTGTCCACAAAGGCACCAAAATTTGCGAGGTTGAGAGAAGAAAGCTCAGCTTTCTGCTGTATTGCTTCAAAACACACCTCAGAAGAGGTCTAAGCCATTGTTTGTAATGTAAGGTAACACAATTTGTCATAAAGTAATACCTTGTCATCCTGCTTATTCCACCACACTGGGAAAATAAATACAAGAGTTTTCACTTTAACCTCTGCCTTAGAAATGAATTTAAACTTCAAGAATAAACATAAGATGAAGGGGACACAGTTTAAGAACTGGGAAATCATTCCTATGTATTCTGCCTGTTTATCCTTTGCTGTTGATTAGTCTCTGGTTTACAAAGGATCTTTTGTGCATTCACAGCAAAGATGTGAATGAAAGTAACTAGCAAAGCATCTAACAGTAACTGAACAACGATAAGGAATTAATGTTTGACAGTTACCTGTGATCAGGAAGCTGTCTCCAGATGGTTTCAGTTTCTCACATCTAGGTTCTAAACTGTTGTAGGGAATATTCCAGCAAACACAGAGTATCAGAAAAGCTGATGAATCATAGAGTGGTGGGGCTTGGAAGGACCTTTGGAGATCATCTAGTCCAACTCCCCTGCCAAAGCAGGTCCCACCTATATCAGGTCACACCTGAATGTGTCACCTGAGTCAGAACATATATCCATAAGCATACTATCACACAGTGATTGTAAGAATGTAGTTTTAATGAGCTTCTATCAACATACATGTCAAACTTACATAGTACAGTCTATCTATGTTGTATGAGTGTATGCATATAGTAACTGCTCTTCACAGCAATCTGCTGTAGCAATAAGAGAAACAAAAACTGATAAAACTCACTTGAAGGGATGAAAAATGCAAAGTTATGCAGCTTGTGTAGCAGTAGTCTGCAGGCAAATTGGAGGCAAAGGCAAAAATGCCTTTGAGAGCAGGAATGTTTTGAGTGAGAAGCATTATAGAAATAACTTCATTGCCTTGAGTGGAATCTGTGCAAGTAGAACGAGTCCAAACAGCTCTGATACAAGAAGAAAGGTGAAACCAATAGGAAGGAGAAAAAAAACCCCAAGCAACTGTTTGGAAAAGTTGTTCCAAACTAATTGGTGAGAGAAAAATGAGGAGAAGTGGGACTATGTTTAAGTGTTGGGAACTGAGAAGGCAAAGGCTGTTAAAGAGCTGAACTGCAGTTAAGTGGAGCTTCTGCATGTGCTGTCTGAGTGGTTCTTGTTGCTAGAAATCTTTTGCTAGAAGTGTTTTATCATTTTGCTTTCTGTCTGTTCACAGTGGAACAACTTGTGGCCTAAGCTGGTCTCAGAGCTAAGTCTCTAAAGTACTCGAGACACCGAAGGAGACATTAGTGTTACTGTAGAATTCTGAGTTGTGATGGACAGAAACTCTCTGCCCCCAACCATTATATGCCTTGGCTGCACAGAAGGAGCTGTGGTTGGACTTTAGCCATTCCAGCATAACTCTGCAGTGAATTGGAAGCACCAGTAAGCAAAATGTGAGTGCAGGTAGAAATGTTTGAGGAGGTGAAACTATTTAGGTGGCAAACTGGCTATGCCTGGCATCCACAGCCAGCCACTCCCTGAGTTCTGTTTTTACCTGACAGTGACCATGTACTCTTGGTACTTCCCTGTGGTGGTTTTGATTGCAGTGATCTCATTCTTCATCTTTTTTCCACTGCTGTGGAAGCTATTGGATGTAGGGGACTAGTCACTTCTCTCAACCTGCTGGTTATGCCCTGGCTAGTGCAGCATGGCAGAGATGCTAATGCCATTCCCCACGTGCTCACCTCTCGTGATTGATCACTGAATGAGCAGTGCAGTCATTTCAACTAAATCCCCTAAGGACTCTTAAAACCTGAAATGTAGCAGGTCAGGAGGGAAAGTGTTTGGAGGAGAGAGTTAAGTGGTATCTTCCTTTTCTACTCTCCCCGTGTACCTCCTTTCTCTTCTCCATTTCTGGACTGTCGTTGACATCTGAGTTATACAGAGCTGAACCCAATGGTTGGTGTTAGAGATCATGAGCATAAGTGCACATTTGCTGGATGCTCAATGTTTTTGGCCTGAAAACTCTTGAGAGTATTACTCCCTGTGAATAGGTCCCTCACTCCCAAACATACAATCATAGCAGAACATTTTTCAATGTCTTTCTGTAACCTCACTTTCTATTACACACAAACCACAGGCACATCTCTCAGGAGTGTTGTTTGGTGCAGTACTTTGTCCAAACATTTTTCCCACTGGATCTAATCCAGTCTGGGATCGCAACTGTCGTGAGAATGCAACAAATCATGCTGGGAAGTATCTAAATTTGCCCCTATTGGTCAAAGCAATGTTTATGCACAGCCAGAACCACATGACAGAGCAGAGAGGGTACTCTTGAACCCTTTTAGTAATATGTGCTAAAAAAATACCAGAGCTCCACATTTTTTGTATGAGTAAACCACAAAACTACTGTTTGCTGGTTTGAACAACCTCTGATTTGAACATCGTTGGAAAAAAGCCAGGAAAGCCACTGGAGTTAGCCCAGAAACATTTTTTATCCTTGTAGCCACTTTATTTATTCAGAGGAACAACAAAAAAAACCACCCACCCTCCAAAAAAACCCACCAAAAAAAAAAGCCTGTTCAAAAAATGTACTTTTTCTTTGACAGAGTGTTTTAGGGCTGTGCAGTGATTGCTTGAGATGTGGTACCTACAGGAAGGCTGCCAGTGGGAAGCCACCCAACAGAAAATAAATGCCACAAGCTTACAAATTCTTGCTCCTTTTCAGTCCTGTCTCAGATCAGTGTAAATCATTGTTCATTTCCTAGGTGGTAACTTCCTTCCATCTACAAGGTTATCTGAAAAGCATCAGCCTTGCAAAGAGGTATATTTAGCAGTTTTCCAGTGGAGTGAACTGCAGAGCTCTCATACAAACAGGACAAATGAATGAGAAAGTCATCTATTTCCCCCAGGTCCTCTGAACACTCTGCAGTGGTGGTTTTGTCTCTGATTTTAACTGATACTCAAGTTGCAAAATTCAGGGTTGAACACATATCAGAGGGAAAGATCTGAGGTGCTTGGATGACAGAGGCTCTGTCAGGAAAAGAGTGAAGCATGTTGGCAGGAGCACTGGCGTTGTTGCAGCCTGTTCTGCATGAGCTTTGAAGGGTAAAAGGTGCATTCATTCCTCCATCTACTACTTTATCATAAACACCTAAAACTATGGCCTGGCTGCTCCAGCCTCCAACTGCTGTTTCAATTTAGAGTATTGATAGGGAAGATCCTCTAGGGAAGACATGATCCCTGTTTTGAAGCCCCTCTGTTCATGATCACCTCTCTGCTGAGAGAGTTGTGGCATCTTCTGTGCCTTATTAATCAGGGTGACAGTTTGAGAAACGAACAGGCAGGAAAATATAAAATGAAGATTAATGGGATTAGTTGCAAAGCAGTTAAGTACTGTGAAAAATGGGCAAAAATAGAATGAGAGCTGCTGTTGTTGAGGAGCATTTAAAAATAATATTAAGTTGGATCCTGAGAACAAAACCAAAAATTAGTGCATGAAAATAAAAGAGAAATCAGAATGGGATGGAGAAAATGTGATAAACCAAAGCATAAACATGCAAACTGCAAGGCAGTCTGTGTGATTTCAGGTTAGCTTCAGCTGGGTGCTCAGTAGTACAGCCATTTCCTAAATCTGTCAGCATTATTCAAAGAGACAGCAGTTTGTAAGTACAAACAAGGCAATGCCCAGAAAGTGACAATATTAAATGGTTGTTGAATCACCTTTTATGCTCCAATGTAAGATCCTGTTTCAACTAGTTAACAGAAAGCCAGGATTTTTTCACTTGTCTTGCAGTGGAAGATCAATGGCAAGACTGCTGCAAGTGTGTACTTTATCTGAAGAATGACTGGTTGTTATGAATATAAGGAATAAACTCTTCCAATAAACATCATTTTTCCAGCCCGGTGCTGGAGAAGCCAGGAGCAGCTCCAGTTTGCAAAATCTCATTTATTAATTTGATTATGCCTGTGTGCCCTTGCATAGCTTTGATGTTTAGAAGTCAGTGCTTAAGCTCTGCTGCAGATGACAGATGTATTGGAAGTTATTAATCACTGAATGATTCATTTGTTCACCTGCAATAGACAATGACTAAGCAGTATGGTAAGTGGAAGATGACCCGAGTTTAGGGAAGATGAGATAAATATTATTTGTTTGAGTTTGTCCCAAATCCACTGTAGTTAAGACAGTCTGTATGTTAAACTCAAAAGAAATGTCTGGTTATTTTTAAACAAAACAGAAAATGAGGACCTGTAATGTCTTTACAAGCTGGTGAAATAGAGAGCATTTCAGAACTTGAAGTGCAAATTCAAAGGACATTTCTAGGTTGATTATAACTTAAACTGCTTGAGACAACAGTTTCCAGCTTCAGGAAGATAAATCTCTTGGTGTAACTTAATTGGATGGAAAATGGTGCATTTGTCAGTAGTGCTGAGCTAATACAGCAGTCTGATACTCCTGGCATGTATGGCTTTAATTTCCATAGTGCCACTCCTCTTTGTGCTGTGTATGGAAATTGTAATGAGAGGAACTGATGAACTCAGGAGACAGCAGAAAGCCTTTAACTTTTGTCAGAAGCTTTATCACCGCGGTTCTGCCAGTTCTGGGGACTCTCTTACAGCAGCAATAAGGAGGAAGCAAGAAAACTTCAACAGAGCATTGTCAAGTGCAAGTAAACCAAACATCACTTCTCTTTTTTTCAATGTAATGTATCAGCAATTAGTCATTAATTGTATCAGAGCTTCAATACATAGGAAGCAGCTTTGCGTGTAGGTTGCTATTCTTATGTGGCAAGCAGTGAAATAAGAAGGTGATGTCTGTTATAGATGGCTTTTCTGCATCAGCTTGTTGCCAGCAGTCATGTGGGCAAAAGTAGCTGCATGTTGTGTGTTTTTGCCCATTTTTTCACTGATACCATTCTGTGTAGTAATTCCAGTACTGGAGTTGGCAAACAACTGCAAGAGATCCACGTTAGATGGCTGTTGAAAATGGTGTTCGTGCCTAACTTCTGAATTTGGCTTGTCCAATAACTTGCTTCAGTCAGACATGTGAAAAGCTGTTTGCTTCAGCCTAACAATAGCACTTGCAAAGTTTGTTGTGCTTGGCTTCAATGATCTGCTTTGGGAGTGCACTTTGAAAGAGAACTTCAAGAACTCTTGTCTTCCTAGAACGAGAGCAGTCCCAGTTTGGAGCAGCACTTTCCCATCACAGCCTGCCTTTCCTATGCTACTAAGCACCTACATTTCTTTTGATGATACTAAAATCTCTTTACTCTCCTTGTCTTTTCTGATTTTATAGTCTTAGGAAACTAATGGAGGAACAAGGGACTTTTCATACACCTTTTGCATTCTGGTCACACCTTTAGCTCTTCATCTTAGCTCGTTACCGGCAGCTGTTCCAAGTCAGAATATTCTTAACTTAAACATTTAGTTTTACTGTTTGACAAACAATATTTGTGGCTAAAATTTGTTATAATTGTTGTCAGTTCACATAAAAGCTATTGAAAAATTTTTACATAATATCTGCTTGGTTTTTTACTACCTTAATAGGAAATTGGGTTTCATGACTTATTCTTAATGTTGTGGGAAAGCAGAATAAAAGCTTGGATCTTAACAGTTATAGGTCTGACACAGTGTTCATCATCTAGGTAATTGTATACATTCATTATTTACCTATTCAGTGGCACACTCCACCCCACTTCAAATGTCTTTACATGGTGTCAAAAGACTCACAATGTATGTATTTTTAGAAATTTGAGTTCCAGGCTGTGTGAAGAGCCTGGAACTGAAGCAATCATTTCCAGTTGGTGACGGGACTTTTTTTCCCCTCCCTTTTCTTGCTGTGCATCAAGTCTATACAAACTGAAAATGAATAGAGCTTGCATGTTACTGCAACATCTCACACTGAACTTTGGATCTAGTATACAGTTTAACTCCTAAGTAAGAAAAGCTCTGCTTTAAATAGAGGCTGTAATAAAAGCCTTGTTATTTATTGGGTTAATAGAACACTCACAAGGGAATTTGGATTGTACATGTTCCTTTCTTCCTGCTTCAGCCTAACTTGTTTTGAGAGTTGGATTCTGTGTGGTAGAATTGGAATCTTACCAAATCAAATGATTCAAGAGGAAAAAGGAAAACAGAACAAAATCCCCAGAGGATGCATATGATCAGTAGCAACAGCAGATGTGCTTTTCAGAGAGATGCCGAGAGCATCTGCTCTGTGTTCATCCGAGGCTAAAGGTATTACCTAGGTTGAATGTTATTGCAGAGCTTTACAACTGCATGAGTCATTTCTCAAATGATCACGCTTTAGATCACAAACTTAAAGGCAAGATCTTGCTAAATGCCTGAAGAGGGGCCACTATGTATGCTGGATTATGTAAATACAAATGATACAAAAGAGACAATCCATGAGTCAGTGCATTCAGTACAGGCTTGCCTTTTCCAGGCAGAAGGAGCCATCACACAGGAACTGAGTATGAAGTGAAGCACCAGTTTGCAGAGTAAGAACGGTGGATCTTGTGCTTTATCTCTGGCTGGCAACACACTGTTTGGAGGCCATGTGTGCCAAAGCAGTGCTTCAAAAGAAAAAGCCACATGACTTTAAAGAATTAATCCATTTAACTCATCTAGAGATGAGCATTTGTGAGGGTTGTTTGTTTTGGTATAGAGCAAGAAAAACTTGTCCTCCAGAACAGTTTGGCAGAAGCACAATGGAAGAATCTCTTACCTCCCCCTGGTGACTTTAGTTGGGCTGAGGAGAGCTCATCTCTGAATGCTAGCACAACATTTGCAGACAATGTCAGCATTTATTTGAACCATTATGGAGCTGTTTTGCTCTTTATCACTAACCAAAACAAAGTAAAATCCCTTTTTCTAATGAGATGTTGGTCCTGTCATATTCCCTTATGCTGTCTAAAACCAAAGGATACCGTCTCCTGGCCAGATTGGAAGTTGGATTATTCAGTCTTATTTGTAGGCATATAGAAGCTGCCTGTTCTAGAGCAAAGAATTCTTCTAGAAGGCAGCCAGAGAAAAGTGAAAATACAATCCACAGTGATTCCAAGCCTACAAGTAAATTCCCTGACAGTGGTTGCAATTGCTTTAATGAAAGATGCTGCTTGCTAAAGAAAAGCTGGCAAGGGTGTGGCTCCCACAGCATTTCTCTTTAACCACATGTTTAACTAAGGGATTAGACAATGAAGCAGCAGTGTCATGTAAGGGATGGAAGGATCTATATCAAGAAATCGTGCCTGTTATGTAACCTGGCTCTTTCTCTGTCGATGTAAAAGTTTCCCGTCTGTGTTGCAGTTGAAGTGAAAATACCCCAAGCGAGGCCTGATGAAGTGTAACCTGATGGCAGGTTTAGGCATTCGAGTGGGATTTGTGGCATTCCAGGCTTTTGGCATCAGCTCAGCAGTGGCTATGATTGTGTAACCAGTAGGATTTCAGACATGTGTCGTCGTCCCCCACGTCCCCTCCCAACAAAAACCACCACCAAAAACTGTAATAAGAGCGGTGATGAGAGGATGAGTCCCATGTTAGGTGATGGAAGCTGATTATGGTCCGCACCTTCTTCATCAACTGATTATGGTCCACACCTTCTTCATCTTTCTAGAGAACCATCTGTTTTCCTTCAGGCAAACTTTAGCTTGCACCCCTTAGTCAGACCAAATGAGCAGCAGTGAAATCGTTGGTGTCATGCATGTGGCATTTGGCTAAAGGTGAAACCACGTCTGGTCTGCTTTGCTTTTTATATTTAAGGATCTTGGTTTTCTTGCCTCAGAATCTAAAGAGAAGAATTTCAGATTCTCCTAATAGTGGCTGTGTAATTCTTCCAAGAAATGTTTCACAGCAATCCCACTACTTGATCTTATTTTATATGAAGCATCTTTCCTTTTTCTTAGCTATAATTGCTTTCAAGTGTGCTGCAAGATAGCAGTTATGGTGAACAAAGTTGATCTGTAGAGATCCTTGCTCACAAGCTTTTCAGTTATTGTCACTTCATGCCAGTAAGTGAGTGGGGTTGTCCAGTCCATTCCATTGCAGAACTCTCCATGCTGAGCTGCAGTCTTGAATCAGCATGTACATCAAAACTATAGCTATCAGAAAGGAAACCAACTCATCCACGTATGGATGCTCTTGTCATTCCCTGCATACAGTGGAAACAGCAGCAAAACAAGCTGGTTTGGGTGCCTTTAACAGTGTTTCTGCAGTGTAAATTGAGCTATGATGTCACATGGCTCCTCAGTCCCTCATCCCTTCTTTTGCAGTTGTGTGAGTTTGATCACATTGGATCTCAATTACAATCCAGAAAGTTCCTGCTGAGCAGTAACCCTGTAATTGTTTTCCACTTGCTTTAAAACCATGTAAGATGCCAGGTTTCCACCTTTGCTCTACTGTGTAACCTCTCAGTATGATTTGCTGTAACTGCCATCAGTCTGATTTCCCCAGCAAATGAGTTTGTAATGTGCTGCCGTCTCATCAGTAACTGTAAGGCACTGAGGGAGGGCACTGTTGAAAGCAGTTTCTCAATCAGTAAACATAACACTGCCATTGCATAGGAATGTGGATCAAAAACAACAACAACAAGAGCCTCTAAGCAAGGCACTCAGGCCTCTGTATCTGACTGTGCAGCAATTCAGCATTCTGTGCAGTGATGCTAAAGAAGTATTTGGAAAATCACCTTCTTCAACACTGAAAATAGGTAAAATGCCTTAGAATACATAATTTTGCATTGCTGTTTGTATTTCACGTGCATAATCTATCTCTAAAAGTTCTATCACTCTTATATGTTGCTCTGGGATTCCTCCTGGGTGCCCTTTCCTGAAGAGCAAACTGAAGACAGGTGCTTTTGTTCCCTTTTCTGTACTTGGGCCGGAAAGCATTGTGTGCAACAATCTACTGTAACATAATGATGTAGGAGATCGAGTCACTGCAGCTGAGATAATATCTCAGGCATCTCTGGATGGATTTTATCTCTGGGGGGGAAAAAAGAATTAACAACAGCTTGGCACTGAGTTAGCTTTCTAATTAAATCTTGATGTAGCCCTTTGCTTTTAAGATACCAGGTGTTGCCCAAGGAAGCAGAGAGCAGTCAGGATAATCGGTGCACACCTTGGTTCACCTCCTGGAGGCATTGCTTTCTGAGAGCTAGTTGCTGGTACAGTATATCTTCACAATGTGTTTGTGTGGAGGAATTTTCTGTGGCAGTTCACCTATCTGTGATGTAGGATGCTCAGAGATACTTTGTATGGAGATAATCAGGTCTTTATGAGAGATGTCATTGGCTTCAGTGTGGTTTGGAAAGCTAAGCCTCTGGAGTATCAACAGCAGTATCAAAAATGCTCTCCCAGCTTTTGTTCTGTTTCAGATTATATTAACCCAGCCTGTGCTGGAGACCAGTAGCATTTGTGAGTTTCTACACAGCAATTGTTGTATGAATTTTGTAGTTATTCATCCACGGAGTGAAATTCAAACAGTACAGGGCCATGTTTAATAGGCTCCATCTACATAACTGAAATTGTTCAAAAGCTCTTTCTCAGCCTTTCTGTAGATGGGTGACAACTGTGTTTCAACAAAAAGCCTGGTAATTTAGCTGTTGTCTGCAAGCACACAAATTGTGGCATCACTGAGAGTCGTGCAGTCCTTGCCTCTCACTCAAGGCAGAAGCATTTCTGGCAGATAACTTGTCTCATCTCTCTCTGGCATGTCCAGAGATGACAATTCCTTATACCTCCAGGCAGTCAGTCCTGTACTTCATTTCTGGCTGTTTAGGGTACCCTTACTGGATGACACTGACCTCTTTAGATTGCATGAAACTCAGTCCTTGAGCTTTATCAAGAATATTTTTCTGTTGCTGGAGGTGACAGGGAATTGTGATGCCAGTTACTGCACGAATGGCTTGGACTGCAGTTGGTTTAAATCCTAGCAAACATCTGTAACTGGAATGAAGTTTGAGTGCTGCAGGGGGAATCTTACAGGTTGGGTTTGTGTAACTGTGGTCAGGGATGGAGCCTTACCTTACCCCCTAAGCAGGAGTTAACACAAAAATTGAAATACAGCAAGAATTCTTTTTCTAAGAAGGCACTTTTCCAGGTTTTTCTAATTGTATAAACATAAACCCCACATTCTCATTAAATTCATCTGCACCACTTCTCAGCAGATCATTGGTCACACCAACGTGTCACACAGGCACCACAATAACATATGTGCAGGGAGAAAAATGACACATCCCCTTAAAATCTAAGTTACAGGCTTGGGTTTGTAGCTCTAAGTCTGAAATTCCAGATCATGCAATTGACAGTGGGATCAAGATCAAGTGTGAGTCCATCAAACTGTCCTTACACCCTTACACCCTCCTTTTTGAGACCTTTTTCATCAGCAGGCAAGAAATGTCAGTAGTACAAGAGATTGCTGCCATGAAGGAGGAAGCAGTAGTCCAGCTTCAGTCTTGGGAGCACAAAATAAAAATCAGCTGGAGGGGTAAATGTGGACTAGATCACATCAATATCTGCAAGACTAAGTAAAGCCTCCCTGGAATGAATAGCTAAATGGTTATTAATAGAGATTTTCATGAAAGTCCAGATGTATAACAGTAGTTCATAAAGCCTTTACTGACAACTCCTTGGTCCCTCAGATTGGATGTTTTAGGTAGCAATATCTTTTTCTTGATGGAAATGTGCTTTAAGGTATAGTCAGAGGAGCTCCTCAGTGGGATGGATGTGGAAGGAATGTCAGCTCCCAACATTGCTTTAAGAAGAAAGTCATGAATTCCAGAGCTTTTTGAAGAAATGCCAAGTCTTACACATGTTTGGAATTACCAAATGCATTCATGAGACACTTTAAATTGCAGTTTTGGTGTGTCAGTGCTAAAATCATGGCAGTCTCCATAAACATAGAAGTGCTGGATGAGTAGCAGCTTCATTTTGCCCTAGTCACATCATGTCATGTGTGGTAAAAAGCACTTCTGTTACTTTTGTCCAGCAAAGAGCACAGACAGGACTCTGCTCCAATGAGTTTCCCTTTGCCTCAGAATACTGTGTATTTCACTGGTCTCCCTCCATCTCTCCTGCCAGGTTGCTGCCATGCTGTTGTGTTCTGCTACTGTGTCAGAGCATCTGATGCCTACATGACTGCACTGTAAGTATTTCACAGTCTTCGTTGCCTCCCCCTGCTCCAGAACAAGTCGTCATTATTTGGAGGACACAGGACAGTCAGGAGCCTGCCCTCTCTTTGACCTTTCAGATAACTGACTATTCATGCAAATATTGCAAATATGTTGTTCTGGAGAGAGCAAAGCATTCTCACTGGAATATTGCTGTCCCACACCATAACCACCTACTAGAGGGGGCTGAAAATGAGCATAGCAGTGATTATCAGGAATAGTCTGTGGCTCAGTGCCTTCCACTTCACACAGGCATGCACTATCATACCAGAAAGCAAGTCTTGCTTTGGTTTGGTTGTTTCTACTGGCACTATCTGACCACAATTCATTTTCTCTAGGGATCTGCTGCCCTTCTTAGCTGTTTCCATGAGAAGCAAATGTTAAGTCTGCTTTTTTCATTAAAGAAGTAACTGTGTGAGGGAAGGCAAGGGTGACAGTGTGCCCTCTAGGATTTGGAAGAAACCAAGCTGAAAAACCTTAATGTTATTTGTTTTGAAACACTTTCTGTGGTGGATAACAAGTGCTCTTCCAAAGGCAACAATGAGAGAAACTGAGAGAAACATTCAGTGTGCAACGACTGAAACACCCACCACAGGCTCCAGGCTCCACCGTGAACAGAATTCTAGAGGTCAGTGTTCCCTAAAGCACAGAGGTTTTGAGTGGAGGATTATTTTAGGGCTCTATGATAAAATATGGCTCTGATGGCAAGTCCCCACTGGCAACATCCTAACTTGAGAGAATTTTCAACTTTTAGCTATGAGCCACATGAACTTCTAAATTTTATGTGTATATTGACATTTGCAATCCCACCTGCAATAAGTAATGAGCTGTGAAATACCACTTTAATGCAAAGATACATAGATCTAGATTCTCCTCTTGTGCAGTCCCAAAGGAACTCAGACTGGTTTATTTTTGCAGTGAAAAGAGTTTGCCAATTTGAAACCAAAACACACTAAAGGTCTTACTAAGCAATTGATGTGGTGCTATGAAGAACTAGTGTTTCTACCAGGAGTTCACCAAGGTCATTAATGACATAAAACTCATATCTTTATGGATAAAAAGTAAAACTGGAAGCAAATTTCACAGGGTCTTTTTTACTGTCTTGGTAGTTTGACAAAGTAAACCTACAAGATTTTCACAGCAAACTGGTGGGGTTTGTGAGGAAAACTCCTTTGTTGTGGAAGAGAGGAATATGCATGAGAACTGTGTGAAGAAATGTGTTCCTGTTGCAGAATGCTGAGCACAGATTATCCAGTGCAGAGTTGTAAGGCTGAATGAGACAGCTGAGCAGCTTTTGAAGGGTTCTGCTGGTGAATAAATTGCAATACACAAAAGGTTTCCAAAAGAGTTTAATAAATAATGAGGTTCTTTCTGTACTGTATAAACTATAAATATACCATGCAGTCCTTTATAACTTAAAATAATTTACAGACTGAGGTAGGGGGGTAGGAGGATGTTGTTGTGGGGTTCAGATCCGTCTCAGGGTCTCCCTGACTTCCTGCTGAGCACACACACACAGGCTGTGTCGATCCGAATGAATCTCCAGGCTGCTTGTTTGCCCTCCATGGTCAGGGCTTTGACAAAGGTGTGTGTGGTGGTGCAGTAGGAGTTCCAGTGCTTCGCGTCGATCCCCCGGCACCCACTGGACACTGGCTTAGGGTCCCTGCACTTGGTCTCGAAAAAGTACTGCTTAAAAACGTTGTTGTTAATGTTGACCTCTCCCAACACTGTCACCTCTTTGCCTTTAATGTCAGTGGCTGTGGTTTTGTCCCCAACCCACATGCTGACACTGTCACACACTGAGAACTCTCCCCGGTGTAACACGGGATGCGCGGTCCTCTTGGTCCTGGCAGTCCTGTTGAGAGAAGCTGCACTGCTGAGAAATGCCATGTTGTGTCCTTGCCCTGACACTGGCGGGGGCTGTGTGCTGAACAGCACCCGAGGAGATCGGAAACGCCGCCTCTTAAACACTTTTGGGTCCATGGTGATATTTATAGCTTCTCTTCTACCCATCGTCCAAGTAGAGTGGCCAGGGGATGTCTGCGGAGCTGCCTCGGGAATGTGGTGTCTGTCACTCGGGTGGGTATTGAGCAGGGAGTGTTCTGCAGGATACTCCAGTGGAGCATTGTCCTCTGACTTTGGAGCTGCCTGTGTGCCGATCAAAAAAGCTATGATCAGAGTGTAGTACAGCATGGACATTACGCTATGCACCTAGAACAAAAGAGAAACACCATGTTACTGCAAGCCATGCTGCCACAAACGGATGCCATCGCTCACAAGACATTTGTAAGATACCCAGGGTCACACAGATTTCATCAGGTGTGGGTGCCAGATGTTGTTCTTCAGGAAGAGCTCATTCATCCAGCATAAATGTTCTTAATAAAGCGAGAACATTAGAAAATAATAGCTAGATTATTATTAATTCCTTTGGTATTTGTTGTTAGAACACTGTTTATGAAGCACTTGTTTGGTGTTATTAATGTGGAGACCATATGGCAACAGCATGTTCCCAGGAGTAAAATCTCTAGTGATTTTTACGGCAACCTTTTTGGCCAGGGCTGGTCTCCTGGCTGCAAATATCCTGCAGAGCAGTGGAAGTAGGAGTCCCTTGGCTAAAATATCTGTCCATTCAGTTAATTTGTCTGCAGAGGTGTCCTTGGGGGCAGGGTGGGGACCACCAAGCCAGAACTTGTGGAAGGAGGGGGGAGCCCCAGTGAATTGTGTCATTATCACACACTCAAGAGCCACGCTTACCTGCCATGTGGACAGACCTCACCACTCTGGCTGTCTCAGCAGCCTCCAGCAGCTTCCTTCTATCCCATCTGCCCTTTCAGGACACACCACATAGCTGATTTTGGGCAGATAAAGCCTAAGCTCCTGCCCAGAAGAGCTCAGGCGTCACATATCACAAGGACAGATGGGATTTTCCATGTTCAAGCTGACTATTAGGACAAATATGGGTATTACATAGGAGCACCATGGGTAACAGGCTACTTCTGTGTTGGTATCTAGGTATAGCACAGCTAAAACCACTGTGTCCATAGTAATGGGAATTAGGTACAGGGAAGGACCTTCCTTTTTTCAGAGTGCCAGGAGCAAGAAGCTCCACAAATGTCACTGCATGTCAGATCCTGTGTCAGTGCTAGTTATCCTTTGATCTGGACAATATGCAGGTCTGTTTGGGTGTGGAAAAGGGTAAGGTAAACATCTACAACTTCACTAAGACCAATTTTGTGCTGGAAGACCACCAGCAGCAGTAATACCTTGTTAGGGAACTACCATGTGTTGAGTAATCCAGCCACATGTTGGGTTAACAAATCAGCAGCAGGCATCCTGGGAATAAGAGGCATTCAGAAATGACCTGAAATTGCAGTTAAGGGCAGACTGTATTTCCTCTGTGAAGACTTATTAAGCAGAGACAGGGTATAAACAGAAAAAAAACCCTACCAAGCAAAGCTCCTCCCCGTCTCTGACTTGTTTTGCCTGACATGTCTCAGCTGGCCCTGAATTACACTGTGTCCGGCCAGCAGGCAGGCAGCCGCACATAGACTGGACAAACAGGGTTTTGTAAAAGAGGAATCAGGCTCTGCAGTTCCACTGTGACTTCCCAGCAGGTCTTAATGTTTTTTCTGGGTGTGGGTCAATTGCTGTTGAAGTTCCCCCTCTCTCTTTCTGTTCAGCTTTCTCACACTAGGAACCCAAGCAGTGCTAAAGCGCTCGGCCAGGGCTGTAGCTTTGCTAGAGCACATTCCTGTAGAAAATGTAGAACCTTGAGATGTCCTGTAGGATCCTGTGTGGATAGTCTTATCTCAGACAAGTGCTGAAATGAAATACACAGCAGTGTTTGTGCAGGGCTGGGCAAGCACTTAAGAAATCTGTAGGAGATGCTGAGTAGTGACTGAAGAGGCTGAAGATGCTACAGCCCTTGCATCAAGGGGAGAAAAGAGGAATAAGGCTAAAAGCCACCTTAGCAGTTGTCTGTGCAACATCTGAGCTGGAAGAATTAGGGACAAAATGATGACGATGGAAGTCAAGTATCTCTCTCAAGAATAAGCCCCTTAATGTTCCAAAGCTACTTTAATTTACTTAAAAGAAGGCTGAGGATTGCTGCTTTCCCACATGCTGCTCGTGCTTGAGCAGTCATCATCATCTGTATAAGGAAACAGAGCTGGGTGTAGCTCAATAGCTTGGCTATGCACGATTCAGAGAGTAACCCCTTGTTCTACAACCAAATTAAAATCAGATGGTTCATTACATCTCTAAAGAGTTAGCTTTCCCGACAGAAATGTTAATGGAAAAGGTTTGCAGAACAAAATCCAGGCACAATGTAGACATGCCAATAGCAGCCTCAACCTATTGTGTTTATACATAAACCCTTTTTTTATGATTTCCTTCTATAGAAAAGAGACGTTGCAACGTCAGCAAAGAGCTGGTTCTGCTTTTGTGCTCAACCACATTCACTGCTCTCAAATGTAGCTACATTTATCTCTCTGAGTTACTGGTGTAAGGTTATTGCTTTAAGGCTGTTAACACAAAGTCAGAAAGATCTCACCTTCTTGTGCTTTTTTTATGGAATCACAGGATTGTTTAGATTGGAAAAGATCTTTAAGATCATCGAGTCCAACCGTGAGCTGAGCACTGCCACGTCCACCACTACCCCGTGGCCCTCAGCGCCACATCCATGCGGCTGTTCAACACCTCCAGGGATGGTGACTCAACCACCTCCCTGGGCAGCCTGGGCCAATCCTTGATAATCCTTCAGTGACAAATATTTTCCTCATATCCAATCTAAATCTCCTCTGGGGCAACTTGAGGCCGTTTCCTCTTGTCCCATCACTCGTTACTGGGGAGCAGAGCCCGACCCCCAGCTCCCTGCAGCCTCCTGTCAGAGTGTCAGAGAGTGCTGCTGGCTGCCCTCAGCCTCTTCTCCAGCCCCAACACCCCCATTCCCTCAGCCCCTCCCCAGCCCCTTGTGCTCCAGCCCCTTCCCCAGCTCTGTGCCCGGCTCTGGCCACGCTGCAGCCCCTCAGTGTCCCTGTGGCAGTGAGTGAGGGGCCCAGCACTGACACAGCCCTGGAGCTGCAGCCTCCCCAGGGCCCAGCACAGGGGACAGTCCCTGCCCTGCTCCTGCTGCCACCCCAGTGCTGATCCCAGCCAGGATGCCCTTTGCTTCTTGCCCATGTGGGCACGCTGCTGGCTCCTGTTCTGCTGCTGGCACCAAGCCCTCCCCAGGCCCTTCCCAGCCCCTCTGCCCCCGGCTGGATCAGTGCCTGGGCTTGGGGTGGCCCAAGGGCAGGATCCAGCCCTTGGCCTTGTTAAACCTCATCCCATTGCCCTCAGCCCGTGGCTCCAGCCTGGCCAGGGCCCTCTGCAGAGCCTTTTTACCCTCATGCAGATCAGCACTCCTGCCCAACTCACTGAGGGTGCATTTAATCCCCTCATCTAGATCCTTGAAAAGATGTTAAATAGAACAGGCCCCAACACTGAGCCCTGGGGAACACACTGGTGACCTGCTGCCAACTGGATTTAACTCCATTCCCCACCACTGTTTGGGCTCAGACACCCAGCCAGTTTTTACCCAGCAAAGAATAGCCCTGTCTAAGCTATGAGCAGACAGATTCTGCAGGAGAATGTTGTGGGAAACAGCGTCAAAGGCTTTACTAAAGCCTAGGTAGACAACATCCACAGCCTCTCCCATTCCTGGTCATAGAAGATCAGGTTAGTCAAGCAGGACCTGCCTTTCACAAAGCCATGCTGACTGGTCCTGGTTATCCTGTACATGCCATGTGATAGCACTCAGGATGATCTGCTCCATAGCCTTCCCCAGCACTGAGATCAATCTGACAGACCTGTAGCTCCCCAGATCCTCCTTCCAGTCTTTCTTGTAGATAAGAGTCACATTCTCTACCTCCCAGTCAACTGGGATCTCCTTGGTTAGCCAGGATTGCTGATAAATGATGGAAAGTGGCTTGGTGAGCACTTCTGCCAGCTCCCTTGGTTCCCTTGGTGGATGCCATTCAGTCCCATAGACTTGTATGTGTCTAAGTGATGTAACAAGTCACTAACCATTTCTCCTTGGAAGGAGGCTTCACTCTGCTCCCCATCCCTGTCTTTGATCTCAGGGAGCTGTGTACCTATAGAGAACAACTGGTCTTATCATTAAAGACCGAGGCAAAGAAGTCATTCAAGTACCTTAGCCTGTTCCTCATCCTCTGTCATTGTTTCTCCCAGCATCCAAGAAAGAATAGAGATTCTCCTTAGCCCTCCTTTTATTGCTAATGTATTTATAGAAGCATTTTTATTGTCTTTTGAGGCTGTAGCTAGATTAAGTTCTAGTTGGGCTTTGGCCCATCTAATTTTCTCCCTGCATAATCTCACAACCCTCTTGTAGCTGCCAGCCCCTTCTTCCAAAGGTCATAAACTCTCCTTTTTTATTTTCCTCAGTTCCAACCATTTTTTTTAAGATGCCTTGTATCTCCTCTCCTTGTGCTAAAGCGTTCTGTGAGGACTCTGGCCCAAACACAGATAACATAGATCAAAATCTTCATCAAATCTTAGATCAGTGGAGAATAGAAACTGAGAGATTTAACAATGAACTAGACTTGATGACACAAGCAGAACAGTTGGGCTGTGAGGATTGTGTACTTTTTAACAGATATTTTACAGGCTATTTTGGGGGAGTGTCACATAGCTGTTAGACTCTTTCATGGCTGATTTCTAGAAGTGTTCCCAGCGCATGCCAAGTGCAGCCACATGAACTTCCAGGGAGAGGCAGGGCTGCCAGTTCTAGTGCTGGGTATGTGGGTTCTAGTACGTGGGTGACTGTTTGTGACATTGGCCACAAAGGTTATCACAGGCATTTCAATGCCAAAAATGCAAAAGCTGAACTAAACCAGAGGATGTTCACTTCTCAGTGGCCCATCTCTCACTGTAACATTCCCCACTACAGACATGATGTCTGGAGACAGGTTAAAGAAGACAGAGGAAGTGGAAACTCCCATTTTAGCCAGGTAAAAGCTAGCTAATATGTCAAAGAATGAAGCTTTCCCAAAACCAGGAATGTTGAGTGCAAACTGCTCTCATCTTCATCTTCAGAAGACAGACCAATGATCAAAATGACACCCCTCTTCCCCACGTGTATGTTGGTCATTTAATACTGGAATAGCTGTCCAGGCCACTGTCTGATACTGGCAACACATGATTTCAGTCTGCTCTGAGAGGAGTGGGGGTGTTGTGCTTACCTCTGAGTACACTGCACAAAAAACTGCTCCCCCAGCAAGGTCTTTACTTCATCCAGACGCTGAGCTGGGGTTGGCTGCAGCATGCCATCGGGCCAGTTTGACTGCAGAGCTGAGTCTGGGAGTTGCTTATTCTGCGTTCCACTAGAAGTAGAAGTATTTGTTTCAATAATTAGCCAGGAAATAAGAGTTTTCAGCACCATTCCCCACTTGATAGCAGGAGTACAGAGACAAATCCACTTGCTTGGCTCTCTAAACTGAGTCTTTTTCACTGTTGCAGTGCAGAGGCTGATTAAAGTGCAGTTCTTGGCTTTCAAGAGCAGCATGTTTGTAAGACAGAGCTACCTTTATTTAGCATCTTTACCAGACTGTGGTTAACAATCCACTGCTGATACCTCTGGAGCATTGTCCAGGCTCACCCAAACCAGGAGTGATGCAGCATAGTGAAGCATCAATTGCACAGTAGCAATAGACAAATGAAGGCTCAGATCTCATATTTGAGGGTTAATACCCTAACCCCCCATCATATTTGTCTGAGAAACAAGTCTGGTGGCAAGTAACAACATCAAAAGTTGTGTGCCAGCAAATGCAGCTGATGTAAAACTCAGCAACTGCTCTGCTTGGTTGTCCAGGCTGGTCTAAACAGCACTATCACCAGCCCTGTGTTCCTCTTCTACTTCAAAATGGTGTATTCCTGTTGTTAACACTCAAACACTCAAAGCCAGAGACATTTGTAGTGCCTGCAGGACACAAATCTATCTATGCCACAGGCACAAATCTGCTATGCTCACATCTTAGCTACGCAGTTCATGCCCCATGCTTTCTCTTCTTCTGATGCCTCAAATGCTGGAAGTCCTTTGGAGACCCTGAAGGAGGGTTGCCAATATATTCTAAACACACAGTGGAAAATAACTTTTGTATCTCCTTTGAGTTTTTGTCAATGCATACAGTAACATCAGCAGCAGCTGTAATATTGCCCATGAAATACCATCTGCATACAGGATAGTTCTAGTCTCCCCTATCCCCTGCTTGAGCTACGTGTGAAGAAATGCAGTTGCAAAGTTGGCTGGACTGTTTTATAGTAGCATCACAGTTAGTGAAAGTGAGTGGAGGGGAAAAAGAAAAGTGCATCTCAGCAGGCTGGACTCTGCTGATTGTTTGTAACATGAGTTCCACTTGAGCAATTTCATAAGAGGCTGCTGAGGGACCGTTTCAGTGACGAGATGATGCCTGAGATCTTTCATTCACACATGGGAAAAGGAAAACATAAATCTAAACTAAATTATGCTGCCAGAGTGAGAAGACATTGTGTGCTAAAAGCTAGCAAATTGGTCAGCCTCAGTGCTGGATGTCTGCAATTTTAGGAAAAAACCCCAGAGAATTGGTATGCTGCACAGAATGGAACTGACACAAGCTTGGGATGACAATTTAAGGGGTGAACCAAGTCTGTCCTTACTTGATGGAATCTCTTAATCAAGACCTTTGGCAAACTAGCACTGTGGGGTGAAAAGACAATGAGCTGTCCTCTTTCTGTTCTAGGCAGGCTTCCCTTTTTCACTGCTGTTCAGGCAGGAATCAGGTGGGGGCAATTCCTGGCTTAGGAGTGGGTTTGAAGACCTTTCACAGGACAAAGGCCTTAAACTTACATTTGGGTTGGGGTTTTATGTATTTGATTCAAAGCAGGTGTAAATGAGCTACTTGCCTGGGATACTCTTTTCATTGAGGCAACATAAGTTGTAGACACACTCTCAGATTTAGGAGAAATTGGCCAGAAGATAAGGGTAGCTGCTGAAGCTTAGTGAAGCAACAGCTACAACAGTGGGGAAATCTCTCAGCCAATTCAGTAGATATTCAGAAGGGGAATCACAGATTGCCATTTGTTGGCAAAGAATTATGTGATATTTGAGCAGAACTGAAGATACAAAACTTGCAGGCACGTGAAGGCACTTCAGTGCCTGTCCTCTTGCTACTGTGAAGGCAGAAACAACTCTGGTCTCAATTACTACACCATGAATGGTTGTATTGACCTCAGATCGGAGGAAGACAATGATTTCCATCACCACTGAGATCCAGCATGCTGACACCGTCTCAGCAGAGCACATTTGATTGTAAATTCACCAGTGTCATTGAAAGTGATAGAAATAGTATTTTATTAATCTTAAATAGCTTTTCTGCCCTGTTTAATAAGGTAAATAAGGGTTGCATAAGGCACTCCTGTATTGCAAGAGATCCTGCTGAACTCAGTGTGGAGATTCAAGTGCATAACATGAACTGGATTCATTTTACACCTGCACAGTTTCTGTCAACCAGTGAGCTGGCTGCCAGTAACTGGAGCCACTGGGTTTGGCTCTTGCCAAGATCCAAATATAAGCTACTCAGTTTTAAAAAATCTAACTGAAGTCTTCCAAGCCCATTTTCAAGCAGTGCAGGGCACCAGAGTCAGTGTGTTCCGTGCTCATTCTATCACTGCTGCAGGGATTTGCTCACCCTTTGGATTTCCTGCTGTCTGCAGCTCATAGCTCATGTTCTACTGCACCTATGTAGTTGAAGCATTTAAGAGTTAAGCTGGTTACAGTGACATGAACGTGTCAGAAAGGTCAAAAATCCAAAGCTTCATGTCACCAGACTGGGTATGGTATCTTTTTGCAGGAATACCCTAGTAAAGCACTGACCCTTTCAGTGGTCTCCTGACGGTCAGTAACAGTAATGACAAAGCTATAACATGCTGGCCGCTGCCAAAAATAATCCAACAACTTTTCCAACTGTTTTGCCACCCTAAGAAAACACTGCTTCAGTTCCAACTGGCTGGTTTTTAACCACAAAAAAGTTTATTTTCAGCAGGGCTTTTGTTTTTTTTTCAAGTTCTATTACTGTCATCTTCCCGGATTCCCACTTGTGGTGGAATCCAGTAAATGATGCCATGTTATTCAAATGATGTTGAAGGCAGCACCTCTGTACTATTCCTCTTTACCTACCTTTCACAGAGGTTAACAAAATATCCTACTGAAGGCAGTATGCCTTCAGAATTTACATGCATTACAGACATGGGGGTAAAAACCCTCACTTCATTCTTATTTATCAATCTGAGCACATATAACAGGAGTAGAGGCACGTTATAAATGTAACAAAGTGATAATTGCACATGGATGCTTCACAGGGGCTTACAGCAAAACAAACCCATTATTTCCCAACAGGTCTAAGGGCTGTCTGAAAAAGGTAATAAATGAAATACAGATGTTCAGTCTCCCTCCTTGTTTGCCTGTTTGACAGTCACACAATAAAGACATCACTAGTGAAAGCTGAACAGTCCGAAAGCAATGGTCCAGGGGGCTTAATGTAAGAAGGGAGAAATGGATCACACCAGAAAGCAAGTGTGTCTTGAGTAACTCTTTGCTTTCAGGTGCCTGTGAATGAAATGAGGGCCAAACAAACAAATATATACAGGGAATTCCCATGTATTTAAACAGTTATCCCACAGAATCTGAGGAAGGAAATGATGTATTGCCTAGAAATGTATTTAGAACTGAAAATCTAGTAAATTTACTGAATTATTTGCTTATAAAAACAGCAGTACTTGAAATTGCTGCCAAATATCTATATAGATCTCTGTTCCATGTAACCCCCCCCAAACCTGTATGTCCTGATTCCTGTGCACATCCATTTCAATTCAGACTGTAGTACTTGTGACAGCAACTGGGTTATAAAGCATGTCAATATATATGTGAGAGTTTGGGAGTTCCAAGAGCAATTTCTAGGTTTGGCATTTCTCTCTCAAAACTGCCCTTGATTCTGGGCAGCTCTGCTTTTGCTGGAATACAGAAACATAACTCTTATAAACCTGATAAAGTATCATTATAGTGGGGAGAAAAAATAGGGTGTACTATGTTGAAATAGTTCCATTTCATGACTACCACTTGTACAACTGGAAATACAGCATGGAAAGCTGGACTTCAGGACATCACCCATTCTCCCCAGGACACTGAACAGTTCAGCTTCTCAGTTCAGAAACGTTGATGTCTTCCTTTAAACTTTCTGAAGGAGAGAAAGTGGAAGCTTGATTTAGCCCAGCTCCAGCAGAGCAGTAATGATGGTGTTTAACCACCATAAACTCCTTCCTCAGGTATTCAGCTTTGTCAGAACAAATCAGAAATGCTTCTTTTGCACATAGGTCACAATCCTAATGTTTTAAATAGCATCTAGGGAGGTATATTTTAAACAGAAGTGACTGGACTTGAACAACCTGGGAGGGTCCCTTGCAGTTATGTGTTCTTCTAAAATCAGCCTTTTTCACAGAATAATAGTATATATGCTTGATGGTAACTGGAAGAAAAAAGCCAACACCATGTTTTGCTGCATTTCAGAGGTATTTTTACATTTGTGTTTGAAGTGGATTGATTTTGCTCTTTCATTGCCTCAGCAGGAATGGCTGGGGGGGACAGATGGAAACCTGCTACTTGAAATTTACTTGAAAAACATATAATTACATTTCAGACAGCTCATGGTCATCTAACATTTCTTATTTCTGGTTACATTTGACCATCATATGATGAAGAACAGACAGCTTTCCAGCAGGGAAATTTGCTCTGGGGATTGTAAGAACTTCCCAGGGCATTCAGGTCACTCTGAGAAGAGTCATCCTTGAGATTAAGAACTATTTTCTTTGTTCTCATACCTGTAGAATGAAGATAAACAGCTGCTTTCTTCTTTGCTGCCAATGATATTGGAGTGAAGATATATTTAAGTCTTAAAGGAACATAAACTCTGGGAATTCAGTTTCCAGCAGAGGTTGCAATCTCACTCTGCTGCCTTGTTTCAACTAGAAACAGCTCTCAGAAACCGGTCACCCAGGTTTTTTCTGCAGGATCAACAAAAATGCTGTTCTTTTGTACAAGCAAAAGGTTTTTGTCATGATGAAGAGCAATAAAAGTTTTATCCACAAGTGTGTGTAAAGCTTCCCTGCTAGGCCAGCTGACAGCCCCACAGCACTTCCACAGCCATAACCTCGAAGGTTTAGTTTACAGATGTTACACTAATACAGTGAAAGACTCCTATCAAATCACAGCCTTCTCCTTTAGGCTGAATCACTGCCTCACAGTGTCTCTTACAATCCTACAAAGATGATTTATCCCTTCTTTTTGCTGGTATATTGGCTAAGTCCCCTAAATGCTGTAACTTAAAACAAGGGATTCAGTCATTAGTAATCAGACTTCAGTTTTCAGCCCAGTTCGTTTTGCATTAAGGTTTTGCTGACAGTGAAAGCTAAGGTGTCATCTGGGCATTTATTGCCACGTGTGTTACCAAATGTGAGTGAGGATGTGGAAGGAAAAAGTTCCTCATTATTAGTTTGTTAGACTAATATACACTCTATGCATTAAAAGTGTGTCACTCCTGTCTGGTTGGAATCTGCTCTGGCTTTCCTTGAAGGGTGCCACGTTACCTTTTTCCTTTGAGCCCATAAAGCTTTAATTATGTCTCAGTTTTTAGCCTACACACTTAATTTGTTGCACACAGAGTACTGATTAGGCTTTTAAAGCACAGAAAACAATGATAGTGTGTGAGATTTGGCTGTCTTGTAGGTCTTGAGGTTCTTGGATATCTTGCTGCTTCCAGTAATGCCTGACTAGGTAAAGTGAGACATTAGGCCTTATTTGGCTATTAATATGGTATTGTTATGTGTAAATTAAAGTAACCTCTATGCTAGTAGGAGAACAGATACATGAAAGCTCAGTTTGGCTCAATCAAGTACAGCAAGTAGATTATCTTCTGAATAAAAATAAACACAAGCAATAAACACAGGCACAGAATGTTGGAATTGAAAGCATGATACGATTTGGGATGTTGTTTTCTGTCACTCTTGACAGATGCACAGAAACACATTAGGATCGTTTTGCCTTTGTGACTACAGAAACACCAAAAGCTCCTGAATTTGTGAACTGATGTGTAGTTCAGGACTGAGCTCCCTAGTGCATATAACCTAGTTCCTCTCAAGTCTCCCACAGCTCATGCAGAAGGTGTGGAGAAACAAGGGATTAGTCTGCTGAGAACACACATCTAATGCACCAGTTCTGTAATTCAGATTACTGGAAACAGAAGAAAACCTACATCATAATAGCAGGAAATCATAGTTTTCAGAGCCCCAAAGAAGTCCCCAAAGTATTTGATTAGACTTTTCCCTTTTAGAGATGAGAAATGTTTACTCAGTAATGTCAAAAGAAGACCCAGCAGTGATGTTTATAAACTTCTTTCCAATGACACAGAATGGAGCATGTGTGCTGTGCTGGGGCTACTGGTAGCAGATGGTTTGCAGCCAGTAAACTGCCGCTGCCTTTCTGGAATGATTTGCAATGATGGATGATATGCTTGGCTGTCTGTGCAGCAAATGGGATCCTGGAGGTCACCAAAATAAGCAAGAAGTAGTTTTATCTCACTGCTTCTGGTAGTAAGAGGGAAATGAGGGAGGCAGTTGCTGCTGAAGTTGCTGTTAAAGGGAAGGTGTCTGCTGGCTCGAGTCCCTTACTGAAACATCTGAATAGGTGCATGAATTAAAAGCAATAGCAATTCAGACAAGAATTGCTTCAGAGACCTGAGAGGCCTTGAAGGGAATCCTTAAGCCATTATGACTAAGAGCAGTGTCAGAGGGGCAGCATTTCAGCTTTCTCTTGATCTTAGCTGATGAGCAAGGAAACGGGAATTTCTAATGGACTCAAGATTTCACTCCTCCATTGTATTTACAGTGACTCATCCTGTAAATAACAGCTTTATGTATGCTGAAGAGCCAGTTGGAAGCTACCTGTGTCTCATATACTTCCTTTTGTTACAAATGCCTGCAGTACTGAAATGTTCCTTTGAGTGTTTCTAGGCAGAGCAGTAGACTCAGAAAAATGCTGCCCTGGAGCAATGAACATGCATCATGTCACCATGATCATCGTCATCACAGGGTGAGCAACAAATATCTACCTCTAGAGTTCTGGTTCAAGTCTGCCCTTAGTCTAGGTAATGGTAACAAGAAGAATGTTTGGTAGCCCATGATATATCTGTCCATTTTGGGTGCTTAAGTGAAAATAGCACTATGAGTCTTGACCTTGAACTTTAAAAGACTCTCTTTGTAACTACTGAGTTGTAAAACATAATCAAGACTTCTGTAATGTCTGGCATCTCACATGCAGAATACACTCTTGGGAATTTAGAGTCATCAACAGTCATCTGAAATGTGGCTTCCTTTGGAAAATAATACATGATCTTCGGGTCATGATGGCCATACCAGTAGAAACTTGCAATAGGATGCAGCTCTCGCTGTGACAGATGGGCTGTTGGTAGAGTGTTAAACATGCTCAGAGCCACCCTGGCAGAGGAGGAAATTTTATCTCATTTGAGATAACAAACTGACAGTCATTAAATGAAAGATACAGAAATTGTCTCTGTCAGGATAAAAATCTCTTTAAAAAGAGTGAAGGAAAAATGAACTAATGGTGACTTAGGAGAATCAGTGAGAAATCTCTCTAAGCCAGGGACAGAAAACAGCCTTAGGAGGATCATGTGAATCTGATTCTCCTGAAGTTGATGGCCTCAGTGGCATAAAGGTGGTGAAATTGAGCTAGAAGTAAAAATGCTGGCTAGAAATACGTTATCTGAACCTATGACAGTTGTGTGTCGTGTCTGTATTATAATCTATAAAGCAATTCCTACAATTAATGACTGACAAGGGATGATTGCTTCAGAACTTTCAATATGGACTTCAAACGGTGTCAATATCTCACAGGACTCCAGAGTTTCCTGAATCCTATTTCATTGGCACAAAATAGTGACTAAAGATCTTAGACACTGACTGATAGGAAAACTACAGCAGCATATATGGGACAAATCCACCCCACCCATATAGAGTTGGATGCCTCAGAGAGTCATGGAAACAGAGGTCTCCATCATTCCCAGCTACCAGCCAGCATGAAGGATTGCTGCTCACCTATGGTTCCTGCCCAAATATAAGGAGTCGTTTCCTAGTTGTTGCTTATAGGAGAAGCTCTAAAAGAGCTACATGAGGGGTCATACATGGCTTGTCCTCTCCTTCTACCCCTTCCCCAAATGGATCCTGAGCTGGCTCTGCCAGGTGTCTAACTTGCTGTATTTGCTCCTGCCATTCCCAATATGAAAGGACCAAAAATGACAGAACTGGAATTTCAGACTTTATAAAACTACCAAAATCAAACTGGAATTCATCTGGGAAAAGAAAGTCCGAGGGCAGTCACACCACAATGTTACTATCCCATCTCACACCACAATGTTACTATCCCATCTTACAGCCAAAAGTAGTTCAAGCAGAAAAATACAATATCTTTAAGGAGCAGTAAACTTTTCCAACTAGTGATCTTATTCCAGCTATTCAGAAGGGAATAGAAATCCTGATTCTTGTCCAAACTCTGATTAATAAGAACCAGATGAATCCCAACAGCAATGCTAGCATTTAATTTTTATTCAAGCTCCTAATTTTCTTTTTTGTTATCCATTTTCACTTTTCTCCCACTGCACAAAGAAATTTGAAACAAATAGGATTTTTAGCAGTTGGACAAGTGTTGTGGTGAAATGTGGTGGCTCCAAAAATGAGGTAGAAAATATAAATGAGCTGCTATGTCATGACCAGGTTAGATACATTCCATCATCTGTAATATTTCTCTAGACCTTGAATTTGGAAAAGAACTTTATATAAGTACAAAGAGCATCCAGAAATTATGGCCAAGATCCTCATAGTACTTTTAGTACTTGATGCCTCTGTGTCTCAAGCTTTCCTATTCTAGTCATTCTTTACATCAAAAAGGAATTTTACCTCCTATAAGTCAGGCAGTGCTTTCATAACTATTTTTTTAACCCTCAATGATATTTTAATGGGGCATGAATTCTGAAATATGGAAGGGCAGTTGAAATGTGTCTGTCTTGGCAAGCCAAAACACAAGAAGGATGCAGCAAAGAACGCGAGGATTGGGAGGACTTTAAAATATATGTTCTACTGAAGCTGAGGATCTGGCTGCACTCAATAAAAATCTTTGTAGCTGGAACAGTTCAAAATGGCATGTTGGATTTTGTTTTTAAATTTTAATTGAAAAACCCCTAAAGGATATAGAGAAAGTATTGCAAAAGAAACTTCCCACTTTACGAAATGCAGATACTCCCGTGCTCCTTCTGACATTTCTGAGATAGTGGAGAAATAGACAATACTGGAACAGAATGTTATTTTGCATATGTAGGGTTTTCCATCCAAGAGTATTAAGTCATTTTACAAGCACATGGGCACATGGGCCTCGCCACTACCTTATGGTCAATGAGTAGAAAGTACTTTGGTAGCAAGTGAAGAAGCTTAGGGATACACAGGGTTCTTCCCAAGCAGCAGCTATGTTCCATTTCTCCCCTCCCTGCCTCCTTCCTTTTTTTAACTTCTAGGTTGTTCTTTCCTGTTTCTAAATCTATTTTACCTTCATGAGACTTACAGAATTCAATTGCTTTCTTAGTGATTGAATTCCCTCTCTAATGATTTACTGTACATGACAATACAGAGAACAGAAAACCCCAAACGAGACCTTCAGAAATGGACTTATTTTCATTGCAGTTGGAAACGAGCGTTGACCCCATGGCAGTCACCTTCATTCTGTGCCTGCCTTATTGTAACTACATTTAACAGTCCACATAAGGTATGGCAATAACACACAATTGAGTTAAAATATTCATCTTTTTCTTTCAATCAACATGCCCCAAGCTGAACTGAATGTCTCCAAAACCTAAGTAATTGAGCTGTTGCTTGTTAGTGGTCTGACTTCTATATTTTTTTGACAGATCCTGTGTATTGGAGAAGTAAATCATTTCTAGTAGACTACTGGACATAATCAATGGAGAGCAGTGAGCTGTGCCTGCTATAAATGAGGTGAAATGCAAAGATTTAGGCAGATACTTGTATATCTTCTCTTTGCAAAGCCTGAGCTTGTTCTGAAGATCCTAAAAGATGTAGTGATGCTCAAACTCTTGTGCTCCACCTGCCTTTCCCATTTAATTTGCATTTAAAACAGTTTCCTTAGAGTTCCTGAGTGCTTCACTTCAGACAGGTGAAAAACACTGGGTTTTGCCATTTTATATTAGAAAATGGTTTAGTTGAGTGCAAGAAAAACTTTGAAAGCTTTTTGGTAGCTTTTGGTGACTTAAAAGTTCCTTAAAGAGGTGGGGAAAAGGCTTTTCTTTCTCTGCACAGCAAAGCCCTTTCAAATCTGGTACAATCTTAAAATGAGAGGGTCAAACCTTCTTAGAACAGGGGCTGTAGTAGAGCTGTCCACAAAAAAATCTGGAAACACCACCAAATAAAACAAAGTAAAACACAGAAGCACTGACACAGTGATCAGGTTGCAGAATCATTTGTGTAACTGCTGTAACGTTCTCCAGAAGCACAAGTAGTTCTTATAGGAGAAATAGGAGCCTCTTCATGTATAGGGGAGTTTACCAAGAAAAACATGAGGTTCTTACTATTCCTTTAGACCTTTAAGCTATTTGGACTAATACTTTGGCTCATCTGGACATGATCAGGAAAAGGAAACAAGCAAATAGGATTTAATCTTCGAGTTGTAGCACTTCAGAAGCAACGATGCTGCATCGTTTTCTCTGAAGAGACAAGAACTGTTTTGTAAACTGTGGTGCTGCTGGAATTTTTACCCATGTGCTTTCATACTTCATATGTTTGTATTTGGTGCTTACTTTAGATTAAAGCATGGTTTCTGTGCAACTGTGTTGATATTATACAAAATGCTCCATATCCACTTCTGGTTTTCCCTGTATGTTTTCTGTTCTGAGCTATTTTCAGCCTACAAGATCATCTTGATTAATTAGCAGCAGAGTAAACCATGGCAAGGCTGATCTGCAGAAGTGTGGAGGACGTTTGGGAACCAGATCCTATTCCTTCACACTCTTTTATGTGCCCACATTTGTTCATTGTATTTTTTACTATGTCAAATGGTAGAAAAACAAGTGTGGTTTTGTCAGTGCTTGTAATCCATGTGAGTACCAGCTTCTTTGCACCTTTCTTTATGGAATGAATGGAATAAGCAGCAGGAGGAGAATGGGGTTACCATCCTGAAGTCCAGCCATTGACTGCTGCTATGACTAAGCAGCAAGCACAAACAAAACACACTTGCACTGAATCATTCCATCAGGGCCACGCAGACCTGTGAATTCCTCATCTAAACAGAACAGCTGTGCTGGTTTGATAATGATTTGCTGGGCAGCACACTCAAAGACCAAGCAATATATTCCTGCTGGTAAAATCTCATATTGTCTAAAACTCAGAGCTGTCTCTGGTCATGTCTATGTCTTGATATGCTCTGTTTTGATTCCTCTCCAGCTCCAAGTGCTGTCTGCTCCATATGCTTTCTGACTGGATCCTTTATCTGCAGGTCTCCTTGCCTTCTTTCACACATTGAGACCAGCTGCCTCAGAGTTGCTGCTCTACTCAGTCTTTGTTGCAGTGCATGTTGGACCTCTCCTCATCTTAAGCATCTTGGCTTTCATTTGCTGTAAAAGGTATTTACTCCTTATTCTCTATTAACTTATTGCACAGTGACTTGCACAGTTACAATGCTGGGCAGCTAATGGCAACCTTGAAGGAGGGTGGTAACAAAATGTAGTGGATTCTGTGCATTAGCAACAAACTGTATATTCAGAGCAACTAATTCAAGCTGCTTTTCCTTGCACTAAGTTAGTACAGTGACTTGATTTAGGAGGTTGCTTCATTCCTATGCTCTGAGTATCTCATCTCTGCTTTAGTTGAGACACTGACACTAAACCTATGAGGCCAGAAAAATAAAGTCCAAACTTCTGCACTATGCAAAGCTCTAAGCATCCTGAACATGTCAGGCAGCTGCTGCACACAGAAAAAAACCTGACTAATACTCCCAGAGAGCAAAGATAGCTTGAACTGGGTCCATATTTTAGCTGTATGGTGTGGGCTTCTGGGCACAGACCCAGTGAGCAGTGGGTGAGTAGGAGTTTTCTGTCCTTGTATTATGTCAGAGATTGAGGGGAGGCAGCTGCTAGGAATGTTTTAAGATAGGAGGTTTTTCTTCCTCACTCAGACATTTAAAGTGAAATGAAATTTAAGGTGAAATTTAAGTATAGGAAGGGTTTTTTCTGGATCTTGAACTAGCAGCCTCTGGAGCCTGTCTGCTCTGCACCATCCCTACCTCACACAATGCTTGGGCAATGATCAGTGGATTCTGCAGAGAGGTGAATGATGATACAGAGTGCAAGATGTCCTCTGCTGGGAGCCCACAGCTGTCTCTGAAATACATGCCTGTGTCTTTGAGCAGTTCTCCTGGTCACACAGTTACTCTATGCCAAAAGACAGTTAGATAGGAAGATGTTTGTGAAGAAAAGATCTGATTCTTTCTCATACTGTTCACTCCCTTATACGTGGGAATTCTTTAAGCAAAGAACAAAGTGCAAAGAAGTTTAAATGAAGTTCAGGCTTCAGCAACCTCTGCTTAAAAACAGGAAACAGGGAGTTGGACTAACCTGTCAGCCTGGACAGTTTTTATCAGTTTTGCATTTGGCAACACACTTGCTTTAGGAACATTTGTGTGATTCTTACGTGTTTGTTTTCTGGCATCATCTGGTCGCTGAATGCGGTTTTTTGTCACTGTCAAAAATGATATGGGGGAAGATGTGTCTGTTTGCTTTTAGTTGTGCACTTGCATGTTTCTACCACTTTTTCTAGAACTCTCTTTAGCCTTGTTCTATGTCTGACTGAATCTGAATGCCTGGATTTCAAAGTGATAGCCAGAGTCATTGCATGTCTTTACACTGCTCACTCTTTAGCTCTCTGTGGGGGTCACTGACTTCCCTGCTCTGCAGAGTCTGAAATGTGGCAATTCTAATAAAAGTAGGATTAGAAGATTCCTGTTACTGTGTTTACCAGCATATTGTTTTCCTTGTTGTCTTATATTAGATATGAACCTTTTATTCTGCTTCCACAGTCAGAACAATCAATAGCTTGAATGTGTGAACTCCTGGGGTGACTAAACTGCTGTAACAAGTTTCCTCACCCTACATTCATCAAAACAATCTTGCAGAGGCTGATTAAAGGGAAATTTCTTTTAGTACTGTATCACAGATCTTATAGAAGACATGGGGGAAGGAGTCAGAGTAAGTAGGAGGAGGTATTTCTGAAAGTTACAGAATGAGAAGCTGCAGAAGCTGATAACTTGGAAGTAAGATGTGAAGGCTGCAGCTGGTGAGTGCAATGTAGCCTCAGCTCATGCTTAGTCATCAGTTTAACATGGGAAAAGTTCTGCAGACAAATGCACACATGTTCCTAGCATGGCAAGATGTGAGGAGCCTTTGGTTGCTTAAACTACTGAGAAGGATGGCAGTTCCCAAACCTCTAAACTCAACGTTTTGAGGCAGCTCTGCAGCTAGCTGTGGTGTGCAAGTGCTGCTGATACCACTGCTCCAAAGCAGAGCATGTTGTTCAGACCAGTGTAGATAAGAGTTTTATGGCCTGTGCATGGAAAAATGCTATTTTTGTGCAAACTTTGTGTTCAGAAATGGTAACTGGAACTCACAGATACACTGATTACCCTGCTGAAAGAAGACTTGGAATCTCTTCCCAGAATTACAACATTTTAATTAGAAGAATGTGAGCAAAGTCTTAATCTTGTTAATAGGGATAGAGATGGATAAGGCAGAAACAAAACCCACACAGTGACATAGCCTAAACATGAAAACCAGTGGTTTGGAGGGCAGTAACAGCAGTGCTAGCTACAGCAGCTAAATTGCTCCCTGTCCCCACTTTTCATACAAGACTAAGCTTGACAGTGAGTAAGTTGGAAGGAATACCTCTCCTGCATCACACACAGCTATTTGAAAATGTGTGGCTGAGATGTGGGTAAAGACACTTCACATTTACAAACCAAACCCACAGAGATGTGATTATTTTCCTTTAAATTTCCTTTCAGCCCTTTTAAATTCCTGTGACATTTGAGGATCAATAAAAACCTCATCTGTAGCTGATTCTGACAGATGTTAATCTTTCCCTTGGCTTTGCAGTCTGCTTGAAATAGTACTTGTTTCTTCATGTCAGGCCTCTGGCAATGCTTACTGGAGTTAAGATTACAGTCTCCAGTGAATCCTATTTTTACTGTCATTAACTTTTTAAACTGTTCCCCATAGCTGACAACCTTTCCATGCTTGGAGACCTACTTAGTGGGAAGCTGGGAGAGTGATGGGGTTTAGTCTGTCTAGAATCATTGTGCCTTTAATTGACATTTGCTTAACTTTGTAATTAAGTCCATTTATGTTGTAGGCATTTCATGACTGTGATCACATGCTTTGCTTGCACACTGTCTGTGTTTCTGGTGTGATTACCTATTAATGAAAGGAAAAAAAAGTCCCATCTTTACTTATAGTGTTTACAAATAGCTCTGCTCTTGTTCTTCTGTGACATTGGTTAGTACATTCAGCAAACTTTTGGACTGGAAATTGAGAGACATGCCTCATCTGCAGATTCTGTGTTATGTTCTAGCTAAGGAAGTAGCTAGACTTATTTAGCAAAATACAGATTCTCTAGTTTTAGTACCTACCTGTCCAGATAACAATCGATGCCCTTGTCAGAACCCATAAACCCTGGGTTTATCATGGATTCCAAATTAGGTACAAATCTTGTTCAGAAAGCAACAAGAACAGACACATTTCTCTCCCAAATGACAAGGACTTTATGGTGAACAGAAAACACTGGGTGCAATATTACTGTTTGTGTTCATCAGTCACACAGTTGTCCAACAGACTGTAGGTTGCACGTTATGTTCCATCTCTTAGAATATGAGTCAGGGGTGACCAAAACTGTGTGAGTTATAACATGAGCGTGACAGTGATCACTTTATCAGTTGGGGAAGCCAAATACTTGCTTCTCAATAAGAAAAAAAAGAAAGCTGATCAATCAGCTGAGTCATCCTGCTCTACTTCAGTGTTGGTATGAAGACATTCCCTATGGATCAGCCTACACAGAGGCAAATGCCAAACCACAACGGAGACTGAGTGACCGAGTTCAATCTAATGCTTCAAAATATCACCCATGAGTTTGAGATAAAATAAAAAGTAGGGATAATCTCAGTCAAGCAATTAATTGCTTCCTGAAAACTTGTCTCGTTCTTTGCAATAAATTAAAGGTTTTCACTCGAGCTCCCTCCAAGTAGAACAACTTAATTTCATTTTATAGATTCACATGAGGTTACACTGTACAGATTCACAGACTGGATCATGGCACCTGCCCTCTCTCACATTCCTCTTTCTGAACACTGCTGGAATGCTGCCTTGTTTCTGGGACAGATAACTTGTTAGAGCCTCTAAGAATTAAACCAAGTCTTTGGAAGTTTTTAGGACTATAAAACCCACCAACCTACCCCAACTCTTGCAACTATTACTGCTGGCAGCAAAAATCACACGTGGAAGGGAAAGGAGGTACTTTCAAGTTAAGTCAGTAGGTTTTTCACTTATTTTCTTTGAGAATTAATTCCAAAAGGATATTCCAATGGGGTTTGCCTCATATCTAGAAATTGTTTCAAACAGGAGCTGTAGAGAGGTTATAGTCAATTCTTTTTTGCAAGAGTTTATCCATCTGAAACCAGCCGTGGTTGTTTGAATACTCTGATTCCTGATGTGCCCCAGGTTGTGTGCAGTGATAAAGAATTTATCATCAGCACATCTACAAATGAATAATCTCTTTTCCTGCACCCACATGGTTGCACAATTTTACTGGCTGCTTGCTTTGATGAATATTGGTGTTTGTCATGTGAAGCTATCCCATCACGTTTGGAATATCAGAAACTCCAAGCACAATACCCTCATGCAATGTCACAGTGAATGTATTCAGAGTCACTTTGTGACCCAATATACTATGACAAAGTAGTCTCCTTTAATTACCAATCATATAAAGATAAAAGTTACAACACAGGTTCTGGCTGCAAATCATGCACTTGGATTAAACATCTTCTCATCTGACTGTACTGTGCCATGCAGCAGAGATTGTGCAAGCAGGTGCTGGAACTGTAGGTAAGATCCATTATTACAAAGTTAGCAATTACTTGTCTTTCTCATCTTTCTTTTCAGTAGATCAAGACAATAAATTCACCTCCTGACAATAAGATTTCACTCAAATATTAATACTGGAAATGGAAGATTCTTCCTTTTCTGTTCTATTTTGTTTGAGTGATGACATTGCTGGAAGAAAAGTGAAATAAAACTGAAGGAAATAGCAGGAGGTTGAAGAGTTTTGTCAGAGCTCTTCTTTGGAGTTCAGGTCTGTTTCCTCTGCTTTGTGCTTTACCATGAGTCCTTGCTGCATTACTTCTAGAACAGTTAATTTGATGCTCCCCCATATGAGTGGGGAAATTGGAAAGGTACATAAATTGTCATTCCAAATTCCCACTGGACCTTTTGCTGACAAGTAAAGCTTGTTACTAACTCACCCAGAGTTTGTAATATTAATTTCAACTCAGATTTTCTGTGCTGAGTAACACAAACTGAAAATTGTTTCATTTTCTACCTTTATGTTCAACCCTGTGAAGAGCAGGATGGGCATTTTGTAAAGAATCTAAGAACTTTTCCCCCAAAGCTTCTGTACTGCACCTATAACTTATGGGCAGCTGGGAACAGGCTGGGGATGCATACAAGCTATCTGATATGGTTTTGGTCTTTGTTGTGTAGTCATTAGTCACAACAGAGGAAGCATAATAAGAAACATAATCCTTTCCCTGTATAATTATGACTCCAGTTTGTATTTTGGATTACTGCAGGTGCAGCACAGAATGGGAACAGCTGCCTGAACAGAATACCTACAAATACTTTCCCATAGTGAAAAATAGAGATTGCATCCTTTATGAAATAAATGCATTTGCACAGTAGGGAAAGTGCCAAGTGAATGCATTCACAAGGTCTCTGGCACTCTTCTGCAGGCAGGACAGCATGCCATGGCTGGGCTCTACACGTTCTCTAGCTCCACAGAAAGCATTCAGAAAAGGCTCCTGTGAAACATGTATTTCAAATGTGTGCTGATACTAATTACTTTGAATAACCTGACATATTTGAAATTCACTGTCATTAGTTCACTTAATATGTAACCACAGAGTTCCTTTGTGTGGATATTTGATGTGCACCTCATCCTATTTATTACAGTATTACTGGTTAATGCTTTTGTCTGTCGAGTCAATTGTCAGGAACAACCACAGTAGTTATAAGAAAGCAGTTTTAATCTGAGTTGGAAGGAAGGCAAAATGCATGAGCATATAGTAGAAAAAGACAAATGACATTTGCAGCCAGATGTGGTCTAGAGTATGAAAATGCTGCCCAAGAGTGTGACTCCACAGCTTGGTGTCATAGTCATGACATTAGGAATAGATTTTTCTTTGGTTTTACTACAGTTTTAATCAGGTGATGAATACATGACAACTACAGATTGTCTAAGAAAAGAAAAAGAAGCTCTTTAAAAACAACACTGGATGCCTGGGAGGCTGCTGACTTAAAAATCTTCTAAATGATATTTGCATTTAGCATATTTCCACTTCTCTGTGGGGTTATTTTTGGATGAATACTAGGTTCAGAGCATATCCAGGTTGGATATCTTACAAGATCATTTTCTGCCTGCTTCAAATCCAAACCAGAGGGAAGTTTTGGTCATTAGGTGTGTACTTAGTTGCTGTGTACCATGTCATAGTATAAATATTTGCCACTTGGAAATGAGCTTTTGCAAATTTGTCTTATTTCAAAGGTAGGGAGATGGACTTTAAATCCATCTCTAAACGTTGCATCAGGGTTTTTCTGGCATTGGAAATGGGTTATTTGCTTAGAGAATACTTCCTTTCACTTTCAAGTGATGGCAGATCATGGGTCAAGTGCTGAAGACTCAGTTCTGATGACTCAAATTCTTTGAAAAAAGAGAAATATTGAACAAAGGTAAAAAAATCCTCCAGTTGAGTCAATAGCTTTCTAATGTCTTTGCTTTCAAATAGAAAAGGGATGGGAGAAAGAAGAAGGAAAGGGCCACAGGCTTTTCACTGTCAAAGCACACACAGGCAAAAAAATGCTCTTTAGCACAGTCCTTCACAATCCTCACCTGCTTCACAACACAGGTTCCAGTGCAGGAATGCCCACCCAGGGAGAGATAATGGATCAAAGTCCTTCTAATTCCTGTGATTCTTCATGGCTTTGGATAGCCAGAAATTCACACTCTTGGCCTATATAGTGTCCTGGAGTGTAGGGCTAAGCAGTGAACCTTTGCACTCCTCTGTTTACAGCATGTGCCTGAGAAAGTGATGAGAAGGAAGATTTGGCAAGAACGACTGGGGCAGGGAGGATTTGGATCTAGGCAGAAGGAAAACAAAGATGTTGAATATTTATAGCATTGACAAGAAACACCAATAAGAGAGGTACAGAAAGGATTCTTGACATGGAAAATGAGCTGGAGTCTTTCTGATGGGAAGATATGAGTAAAAAACATCCTTGAATTAATGTTAGATAATTGGTTGTAAAATAACTGGCTCCATGCTCTACCCACAGTAAAGAGAGTTACAGGATAGAGAGGCATTTTTCCCTCTGCTCTTACTTGTTTCTCTTGATACTGTCTGTGTACTTTTTCCTCCCAGGTAAGAAGTGCAAGTAGTACCATCAGTTTGGCTGAGGGAAATGAGTAAAGTTGCTAACACTGCACTCAGAAGAAAGCTTCCCCATCAAAGGGCACCTCTTCAACGTGTTGTCAGTGTTCAGGGATGACTGTGCTGACCCAGATGAAAGACATGTCTATCCTGTCTCTGACAGAGGCAAATACAGGATCCTTAAGAAAGTGTCTAAGGGCTAGACAAGCATGTAGTGGTACTTTTCCAACCACTCTCCTGTCCTTCTGCCTGGTTTGGATAAGCAGCTTTCTGTGCCAGAGGGGTTTTCTGTGTGCTTAAAATCTCCGGTGTATTTCCCTTCCACATACCTGCCTAGCTGTTCCTTGAATCCATTTACATTTTTAACAACAAAATACCTTGAGACTAAGAGTTCTGCAGCTTAACTACATGGCATGTGAACAACTGTTTTATGTTGTTATTGAACATGTCATGAGGGAGTTCCCTTTGATGCACTTAGCTCTTGCAGTGGAAGAGGCACCAAGCATCTGAGCCTGCTGAATCTGTCCATAATTTCAAGCCCCTGAGGGCTTTTACTGTTTTGCCTAAGTAAAAAAATATGGCAGTGGGGAGAGCTGGAGAGTTGGGTCTAATCCCCAGTACAGCAGCCAAATAGTGGGGAAAAAATTTAGCCTGTGAAAGGATATATATATATTTTTATAGGTGATGGAAGCATGTAACTGTAACCCAGGAGGCAATTTATGATAAAAAGAGAAAATACCAAAGCTGGTGACTCTGAACTGCAGCCAACAGGAAAGGAAAAGCACAAAAAAACACCCCTCCTAAAACAAAACCCAAACCCTCAAGCTGACTTGAGAAAGAGAAGGGAGTGGCTTCTCATGGAAAACTTGTAGGTGTCAAAACAGTAATAAATACAGGCCATTATCACATGGACGTCATCCTTCATCGGTGGAGCCAACTCCAGGCTTACTCAGGAGGCTGAATTCACTCATCCATAATGCTCTTCCTTGGTTCTGGGTTCCTTACAGAGCTGCTGCATGGCTGCTCACCCCCAGAATTCTGCATTGCTCATGTCTACCCAAGAAAATAATAGTGCAGAAAGTTTGTTGCTTGTTACTGACCACCCAGCAAACTCTTCCAGTAAATGGCATGTAGAACCTTCTCTGAGCAGGAACCTGACAGGTCATGTCCTGAGCTCTCTTCCAGTTTCATTTATTCTTTGATTATACACTTCTCAATATTTGAAGGCTGTCTTCCTCTCAGGGAACCCTCTAGAACTGAATTGCTTCATTTGTTCTCTGTACTGGTTTTTAACCGTTTCTTTGTTACTTTGAAGTATTTTCCATGTTGCAAGTCCAGTGTAAAGCTCAGTCCTTTCCTACATGTGTGAAAATGGTAACAATAGGTAAAAACCAAAAGATGCAAGTGTGGATTTATTGTCCCCATTACATAAGAATTCTTAGGAGATCACAAAAACCCCAAAAGTATACAAATGTGACATTTTCTGGTGGTCAGCAGCCAGAACAAACTTGTCAGATGTGATGCTGTAAGGGAATGTCTGTAGTTCTACTTGAGTTCATAAAGTGCTAGCACACAAAAAACCACCGAAGCAAGCCATGGAAAGCTTAAAATGCCCTTTGTAATATTGATTTTGGATGCAGAATTTCTTGTTCTTTTACTATTACATAAGGAGCACATAACTGTGATCACCAAAGAGCCTCTACTTATGTAACAAAGCTAAAACCAAGCAAACCTGTGGAAGCTAAATAGAGATGCTCAGGACACACAGAGATGAGGTGCTGAGGGATATGGTTGAGTTTAGTGATGGGCCTGGCAGTGTGAGGTTAGTGGTTGGACTTGATTATCTTAAAGGTCTTTTCCAACCATAATGATTCTGTGATTGGCACAAAGCAGAACAAACTCCACAGTTCCTTAGTAGAGGATGTGAAAATCCAATGTAATGAAATGTAGCTGTTCAAAGTAAAAGCAACAATCCCTGTATCCATGTGCATGTTTAGGTTAAAGGAATTGGTGTGCTAATGTAATTCACAACACTTAAATCCCCCTAAGATTATATACATGTCCATTTGCCTCAGTTTTTGAGCACTTCACACTCAGAGTGTGGTGGATCCTTTGAGATCTGTAGGGATAAACAGCAGTAACATTTGAATGGGAAACTCTACTAAACCTGAATTATTAGAAAGCATCTCTTCTGTTTGTTTCTAACTTACTAAAACCTTAGGAACAAATGGACACAAATGTCAACACAAAAGCAGCACGTACAGTTTGTTTCCCAGAAATGCAAGTGAAGCTGATACAGAATGCATCATTCTCTTAGCAAGTGCCCTATAGAACACATGAATTTTGGGTAGCTCAGTGTTTAAATGCCCAGGCTTCACTTGCTGGGCCTGAATTTCCAAAGCTGTTGTGTCCCCAAGCTCCATATTGATTTTTCAGATGCTTCAAAACCTGCTAAGTGGGTCCTAAGTATGACACAGAATACAGCCCAACTGGAAGTTAGTAGCTGCCTTTGAAACAGAAATTGCTCACTCTTTTGTAGATCATCCTGCCCTGAAGCAAATTGCCCTATGAAGTCACAAATCTCTGAGCAGCAGCTGGCTGCAGCCTGTGCAATGCATCAGTCCATCAACTGGAGTCAGGAAGTTTGCTTTATGTGTGTAATGAAGATGAAACTTCTGTACATTTTCAGAGATGGCAATTCTATGCCCCCTTGTCCATTATTAAGGAGGAAAATGCCATTGCGGAAAGGCTGCTGTTTAGAGGTGTTAATTTTCCAGTCCTTTCATATTTCAGACTGAAAATGAAGGATATTGACAGCTGCAGTGACAAAAGATGTCCATGCTTGCACAGCTTGATGGTTAATTCCTGCCTACTGAACCACAGGGACTGCCATGCCCTGGTGACCCTCCCTAAAGGCCACCGTGTAATCATTTTGATGATAGGTGAAAGCACAGTTCTTAAGCAGGGCTGAATTGTGAGTTGTTCTTGAAGTGTGGCAAGCAATGAATCGTTCAGCTGGGAGATTTGTGTGGCTGTGGCAATACCACTGCCTCAAACACCTTTCTGGTCTGGGGCTGCTCCATGGAGCGTCTCAAAAGGATCGTGAAATAATGGGCAGGAAATGATGCATTTTGGAAAGTGCAGGGCTGTGTCATCCACCACAGGGCAAATCTCTTTGTGAACAAGCACAGGTTTTTTCATACCTGAGTCATCCAGCACATAAAGGCTTCAAAAACACAAACCAAAGAAAAGATACATTTCAAAATAGGAAAAAACACATTTTCTGGGAGGCAGGGTTGTTAAACAGATCAGAACCCAAGCGATGCACAGCAAGGAGATGCTTGGCAAATTCCCATCACAAACAGTTCTGAAAACTCTTTTTTTCCCCCCTTCTTTTTCTTTTTATAAAGAGCCTGGATTGCATCTGATTGTCTCCCAGACAGAATGAAACCAATCAGTGTAAACTGGTGAACCAGACCACAAAAAAGCCTGTGTCACCTTTACCCCCACGTGATACAGAGGGAAAAGATGAAATGCTTAAGAATAGGAAAACAATAAAATAGTAATTCTTTTTTAGACTAGCAAAGCCATACTTAGCAAATAGAAAACTGTCAAAAAAATCATCTGCTTCCCAGCAGTATTTATACTGGGCTACTTTACTCATTTTAGGTCCTAATTGTCAAAACCAATCTGATCTTTGCTGGTTTTCTGAGCAGTTAACAGCTAACTGGGATAAATCCATTTCTGTGGCATCTTCCTTAAGGCAGCAACACCTCTCACAAACGTGGCAGTTCAAATGACCAACCCTGAGTGTGAGAAACAGATTCATTTTATCAATTATTCAGTCATTGAATTAATCTCATTCCTGGGAGGAGCTTCACACTTGCATTACATAAATGATCATTATGGTATTGTCAATAATGTCTAGAACAGGTTTGATTTCTGACAGTTGTCAGAGTCGTGTTCAGAAAATGTTTGTAGGTATTGTCAGACTGAGGGGAGACTGTGTTAGGGTTTGAGTTGTAAAGCTCATGCCAGGCAATTCCTTGAGATTTCTCCTATTATTACTGTCAGCATCTCAGTTTCCTCCATGTAACACCACTATGAAACATGGGAGCCGTGTACGTGTGATAAAACCGATCCCAGCAACAGAGAGTGTGAGGCTGATAGATCTTGATCTGGGTTATCTGAGAGTGTCAATTACTATGCCACAACATCTCAAAGCATTGCTGTAAATGCAAGAGCCTAGGAAAAAAAGAAGAAATAAACATTGCCTCCAAGAAAAGGAAAAGCCAAAGGTGTTGATTCACTGAGCAGCGACAGAGATTTGAATGATGCTACAGAAACCTGGCAGTCAAACGATCAAGCCTGTGATTTCAAACTACCTCATGCAGTTATTTGAACTTGGGGCTTAGATAGTATGCCAGAGAAGTCTCATTCTTCTATGTATGTGTGTAGGGACTGATTTTTACATGTATACAGCAGTTTTCATCCTAACATCTGTATGCAGGCTCAAAATACCAAGCAGAGCTTTGCCTATTTTCCCCTGCTGTAGGATAATGGCATCTAAATGTCTTTCACATGAACCTAGTCACACAGACATTATGCCTGAAGGTAAAGTACTGTATCTTTCTGTCTCTTATCCCTCTCAACACATGAAAGCAACTGTGCACTGTGGTGTGCTTCATGTGGAGGCATCACATTCAGACATGCTGACTAGTGAACTGCTGTAGCCAACTCTGTGAATCCTTGGTGACTTCCCAACACTGCCAATGCAGTCAGCACCTTCCTTCTTCATTTGTGTCTCCATTACATTTTATTTCATCCCTTCTCCTGTGTCCCATAATTGTTTACAAGGGCCAGGGGTTAATGTTCCAGTCTGTCACAACTCATTTGCAAGTGCTTAATAATCTGAGAGAAGTAAAATTTGTGGGCACAAAATCCCACTTTTATGAACAGGAAATTCTGTTCCATTGAAAAGTTTCTTAATGCATGCTGCAGGCTGCAAACCACACAATGCAGCATCAGCAAGTCAGCTACAGTGGGGGATAGGTTAGTAGTCAGGCTGACATCCAACGTCTCCTTGACCTCAGAGAACAGCATTTGGGTTTCACTGTTGGCATTGTGATCCTCTGGACTTTTGCATTTTGGAGGGTGATGTAGTTCTCAAAGTGAAAGGTGTTATTGTCAGTGTCATTCATGACACATGTCATGTTCCCATGTTACTTTTCACTTAGATATATGTGTAATATTTTCAGTGAAAGCAGTTAGAAAAGGCTTGAGTTCAATAACGAGTCTCAATTAAGGTGTCAGCTCCACTTATAAACAGGCCACAAAGGTATAAGATGGGATTGTATTTTCTCATTTGCAGTGAATTTCACCAGATGAAGCAGTTACATGCTGCCACAGACCTGCCTCCAGTAACTCAGTCAGAATTTAGACATCGATTTGCCTGAATAACTGTAAATCTCAGCATTTAGTCTTTCTGCAGTGAAAACTTCCATGAACATGCCTACCCAGTTCATGCAGGAAGACAAAAATAAGGAATGGTATCTTTACTTTCTGGTTTTGCCAGAATCACCGTTCTTCCATCAGGGAACTAGCAAACCCATCATCCCCTTTCTTCTCCCTAGGATAGGTCAAGTATTTGACAGGCTAAAACACTGAGGAGAAGGCTGGGTGTCTGTACTAGAACAGAAGTTCATCCAGGTCAGTATTCTGTCTCCTGCAGCAGCTCATAATATTTAGGGAGTGGTGTGGGAATAGGGCAACCATATGGTGATTATCTCCTTGGTGTACTCTCCCACTTAACAGTCACTTTTAATCACGTATTTCCAGAATCACAAGTAGTGTCATTGCTTTTAGTCTGTCTGATTACTTTCTGAAACCTATGAACTACAATATCCTGTGGAAAGGAATTCTGTAGCTCAGTTAGGTGGAGATTCCACAGCTCAACACGCTGGAGAGACGGGATGCCATCCAGAGGGACCTTGACAAGGCCTGTGCAAACCTCATGACATTCAACAAGGCCAAGTGCAAGGTCCTGCATGTGGGTTGGGGCAATCCCAAGCACAAATCCAAGCTGGACAATGAATGGATTGAGGGCAGCCCTGAGGAGGAGGACTTGGAGGTGTTGGTGGGTGAAAAACTGAATATGAGCCAGCAGTGTATGTTTGCAGCCCAGAAGGCCAACCCTGCCCTGGGCTGCATCCAAAGCAGCGTGGGCAGTGGGTCAAGGGAGGGGATTCTTCCCCTCTACTCTATACTCCTGAGACCCCACCTGCAGTACTGCATTCAACAGAAGAAGGATGTGGGTCTGCTGGATCCATGAGAAGAAACACAAAGATGATCTGAGGGCTAGAGCCCCTCTCCTATGGAGACAGGCTGAGAAAGCTGAGGATGTTCAGCCTGAGAAGGCCCCAGGAAAGCAGGAAAGGGACTTTTTACAGGGACCTGGAGTGACAAAATAATGGGTAATAGCTTTAGACTGAAAGAGAGGAGATTTAGATGAGATGTAAGAGAAAAGTTCTTCCCTGTGAGGGTGGTGAGGCCCTGGCACAGGTTGCCCAGAGAGGCCGTGACTGCCCCATCTCTGGCAGTGTTGGAGGGCAGGTTGGATGGGGCTGTGAGCAGCCTGGGCTGGTGGAAGGTGTTCCTGCCCATGGCAGGGATGCTGGAGTGAGATGAGCTTTAAGTTCCCTTCCAACCCAAACCATGTGATGATGCTAATTATGCCTGGAGAGAGGAACCACCTTCTTTTGTTTGCCTTGAACTTGCCATCTCGTTTTATTTCCCCCTTCTTGATTTTTGAACTGGGAGACAAGACCATAACCATTTCCTTTTAAACATCTTCAGGACAATTATGACTATAAGTATCTTTATTATACTCCTCAGCCATCTCATTTCCAGACTTAGAAATCACAATCTATGTGGTGTCTCTAAATATGGAAAATGTTTCATGCCTTTCATCATCCTGCACATTTTCTTGTTGTAATTTATTCTTTTTCTGAGATGTAAATGTTGACAAGAACTAGAAGCAATATTTAGGATGTGGGGATGGTACAGATTTATACTGAGGATCTGAGGTTTTCTTTCCACCAGCTAAGTCACACAGTTTCTGTATTAGTGGAACTGGGCAGATAGGAGCATACATAACTCACATTAACGCTACAATCTCTTGGCAACAACAGAAACCATCTTGCTTTGCTTGGCAAGATAATTTGGGGTCTAAATACAGGCACAAGCAAATATTCAATGAATTCAGCAGAGCTGCACAGAGGGCATTGTGTCAGGAGAACAAGCCACACTCATCCCATAGGACATCTACCCCAGAGCGGAGACGCTTCTGTCATTGAAATGCTCTTAAATACCTTGGCCTTTGTGACCAGGCTCAAACCAAGTTCAGCACAGGGAGAATTTCGTGCCTGGGAAAGAAATGCAGTTGCAGCAGCACACTCCATGTGCCTTTCACTTTCTTTAGCAGGAGGCGAGTTTCTCTGCGCGTCAGCTGACGTAAGACATGTTTTAGCTGAAGGTCAGGTTCTGACTCAGCCCCTCACACCTCTCCCCAGAGGGGCAGTTGCTGGCAGAGGTCACCACTGCTGTGGCTGCTTTGAGAGGGGCTGAGGTTTGAAGGAGAGACAGATATTTCTAACCTCATCAATCCCGTATTGACTTTTGGTGTCACGATATCAAAGCAGTTGGAGTGAAAGCATTCATTTTATCAACCCTTCATTTTCTTTTGATCAGCAGAGCTTGCTCTTAAAATCCAGGCTTAAAAAATGGCAGAATCAGGTTAACTTCTTAAAATCATCAGTATTTTTTCCCACATGCCTTTCATTTAATTCAATTAATGCTAACTAATATGTAGTCAATATTCTCTCAGCCCTAACAGCATTTGGTAAAGAATTAGGAAACTAATTAATAGGATTTGCATTTCAAGAGACATTTTCACGTGGCCAAAGTGATGGAGCAGTAGGAGAACTGATGGGATTTATTCTATTGATTGAAATAATCTGGTTTTTAAATGTGTTCTGTCTGACCCTTGTCCTAGGTCTCATGTTAAAGGACATTTTACACTTAAATCCTAACCTGAACAGGTATTTTTCTAACCTGATTTTTTAACTTAACATCTTCCAGTGATTACAGACTGCCTAGTTATTCCATGTAGCAGTGGTTTGCTTAGCATATGGGTTAGAAGGATCCTTTGTGCTCATTGTAATTCTCCACTGAACGTAAATGAAGACATCTGAAAAGATAATTAAAGCTTTTGATTGAGAAAATGGACACTGCTTAGTTAAGAGGGTAAGAAAAAGAAAGCCAGGGTTACCTTATTGTGAGGCTGCCAGATCCCTTTAGGGTGAGTGGCTGGGAGTGATGTGAAATCACTATTACTCCACTGCATAGATTCGTCAGGAGGGCTCCCCTCCAGACCTTGCTGAGATTTGTTAGGAAAAGATATATAGAGAGAAATATGAACAATATTTAAAGGCCAAATCTTTCTCCTCACACTCAGGTGAACACTCCAGTTTATTTACTTCTCCATTCCATCTCTAACCTCTCTGTGAAAGTGCAGAAAACAGTGTAACCCCCTGAGCTGCAAGGGTCTGAAATGGTAGTTCTCAGGGTTATTTTAAAAAGCCTGTTTTCCATAATGTCAGAAACAGCTTAGAAATGCAGAAGAGTCTGAATGTCCAGGCAAGTCAGTTTCCTGTCATTTTGCAGGTAATTGTCATGTTTTATGCCCAAAAAGACTTTAGTGTGACACTCTAATGCATGAAAACACCCATAAATTATCTGTCTAACAGTCACAATGCAACTTGGAAGTTGTGACAACTTGGAAAAACCAGCCTGACAAGCATGCTCACTTCTGCTGCTTTTCTAAAACTTCCTGAGCATATAAGGAGAATTTAAAGTGAAGAAAGCAAGGGAAGCACAAACACTTTTGTTCTCAGCACACAAAATTCCTTCTGTCTCCCTGACTGAGGTCCCCATTTTGGTCTCAGCGGATCAGATAAAACAGTGTTATCACCCTGGATAAATCAATAAACATCATCAGCTTCTTCCTGTCATTAAGAGGCAGACAGGAGTGACTTTGTCAGCTTTTCCAGGTGGACATCCTAGAGGATACACAGCCTGTAGTGAGCTGCTGCTCTGCCTATAGCTATAAGGTTTATTATGCCTTGGGCCAGTCACGTTTTGATTTACCACAATTCTTATTTATTAGTATAAGGAAAGGAAGAAAAAAAGTTCTTCTCTAGTGTAGAATTATCACAGAAAAATAACAAGAATAAAAGCAAAAGGGAAAGTGTTAAGTAAACCTTAATATTCAGAACAAAGACAGGCAAGAATGTTCCTGTAGGTGCGACTGCTCTGCGATGCAAACACAGCGAACTTCTCCTATACCTGGGTGAAAAGAATGAGAGTACTTAACATTTCCCTAAGATTCATCTGTTCTTACTAAAAATGGGTTTTCAGGCTTTAAGCTCCAACACGAATGCTTTATGAACACCTTCCAGATGTGCCTGCAGCTGAACCTGCATTAGCAGATGCAATTTGCCGTTTCACTAGACCGCGCTTTTCCTTGCGGCCGCTGTTTCTAAGCCCCGAACGCTCCGTGTTTCAGACACATCCGAGCTGTTCCTCCTTCAGAGAGCGAAAAAAAATCCCTGTGCAGCAAAATAACACATTGGCTAATTGTGAAGATACCAAAAGTTCCCCAACTGGCGCAAGAGACGCGGTACCGGCTGTGTGCAAACTGCCTGCTGTGGGCTCACTCACCTCAGAGCGCTATCACCGCACGCCGGGGGTACAGGGAATCCGGAGGGTTGTCCAAGCTCTTCTGTAGTCTGTAGCACCCCAGTCCGTGGACACTTTCCCAAGCCAGAAGAGCCATTCACATTCCCTCTGCCTTTCCAGCCTCATTCACTGCTCTCAGGGCTCAGCTAGCTGCACTGACTCACAGAAATTAAGCTCCCTCTGGGTCCTAGTGCTGTAAACGTATGGGAGCTGCACGGACTCGTAGGAATTCGAGCTTTGGCTTGGTGCCTAGTCCATGCAGTGATGCACAGATGTGCAGTGAAAGTTTCAAAGCGTGCACTGCTTGTATGACTGTGCATGCATAATGCCGAGAAAAACCTCTGACTTCCTGGTTTCACTGTCAAGAGCTGAAACCCTCTTTAAGGGATGTTTTGTCTTCAGCCTTTCTACTTTGCATCTTAATCCTCGCCCTGGATTTAAAGATGAGAGCTCAGGGAAAGAAACCCGGAGCTCCCTAATGAATGGGTCCTTTTAAAAATCGTCTCTAGAGCCTTTTACTCGTGTCATGAGTCTATAAACAAACCTATGGGCACACTAACAGTTAACTAGTGAAGCAGTGGACTGGGTTCCCTGCAAAACTTGTGCAGCCCTCATTATCAGCTGTCTTGAAGAGGGGTCAGCCAAACACTGCTCTAGAGTAGCAAAGAAATATTTGACCCTGACTTGGGGCAGAGGAAAAGATTATATAAGAACCCTTCCAGCTGTAACATTCTGTGTTTAACACTCTTACCTTAAGCAGCAAAGAGATATGGAAATAGTTTCCATTCTGTTTGGGGAAGGAGGGTTAAGTACTTCCCAAGGAAACGGTGTCTTTTAAGCACTAATAAACAGAGGAAAGAAAGGCAGAAGTGGAACTTTCAATAAGATTAAAAACAAAGAGGCAAGGTGGTAAAAGAAACGCTACAAAAAGTTGTTTTAACTGCGTGGAGAATCCCGAAGCAGCCCCTTAGAGTCACAGTTCTGACCCTGGCACAGGGTAACCTTTGTGATTGCACAGACACGGGGGAGAAAAATGAACTGGTCCTGCGGTGAAAAGCAGAGCGGTGCAGCTTGTGTGGAAACGAAGGAACGCTTTCTGATTCCATCCAGAAGAGGGCACCCATGTGGAAAGGCTCGTCCTGAGAATCCTCTGGGGAAGGGAGAGATGTGTGCAAGGTACTACGTAAGGGTAAAGGAGCTTCGGGAGCAAAATGTTTCTCATTTGCCACACAGAGATGCCGCTTTCTGAACCTCAACCAACCGTATCTTCATATTTGATTAAAACTAGCAGGCAAATCTCAACTTTCTTTCCCCCGGTGCCAAAGATAACAGTGGCTTCAGTGCTCGACTGTTTCTTGGAGGTGGGGTGCATTTCAAATTGCCTGAAATATCCCTAAGGAAATTGCAGCACAAAATACTTGATGTAAGTGCTAAAATCACCTTCCTAATTTGCCAGGATTATGCAGATTGCTTTGTTTTTCTGGAAGGAAAGTGCTTTCCACACACGCCAGCAGTCCCAGGCCAAAGGGTGATGTCTTCATCACGCCAGCCATCGGTCTCTGAAAGTTTTGCCTGTAAAACTTGACCTCAGGATCTGGCCTGAGCCTCATGTTTCGTTGCAGAAATGCCAGGCTATTCTTGTGTGGAGCATTTGTCTCGCTTCATTAGAATATCCTCAGATTAGGACTTTGTGCTGGAAAATTGGAAAGAGCATCAGAGCTCATTGTGACTGTAGCAAACAATCAAAACACAGATATAAAAAGATATGCTTCTCTCTTGTTTTCTTTACTTAAAAGCTAGTGTGCACTCATGTTCAGCATCTCTACAACTGATCTCTTGGCAAGAGCTGCCTGTTTGTTCTTAAAACTGTGGTCACAAAAGCTCATTTGGACACAGTAATCAGTAATATACTGGTTTTGTACTTAATCTGTATCACAAGCCCTTCTTTCTGTCTGGAAGAAATCCTCCTCTTGTACCTTATTCTTGTCCTTCTTGAGTTTGCACCAGCAGGCTGATGTTAAGCAAGCAAGACAGCTATGGCAATCCCTGGGAAAAAAAAGCAGTAGCTTGTCTTTTCTTAGATCCCCATGTAACTCAACCAACCACTGTTTCTAGCTTTTGGGATAGGTGTGGCCCTACAGGCACCAGCAATGCACTGAAGAATACCTAATCCAGGTGGACTACTGTACCCTGAGACAAGCAGCTGAAAGCCTTGCACAGAGGTCACGTCTCTTTCTGGTTTAGCAGGGGTCTGAACCACAGATTTAGAGAGAAGAGTCTTACTACATGCATGGCTTCTCTAACTTTCATCCTTCATGAGCTGAGGATTTTCTTGCTTTGGCAGGTCACTACATACAAGGTGAGGGACTGGTGATTTGAGGCTGAAAAGATGTGCTCTGGAGTCAGAGAAGCAACTGCATAAAGAGGAGTTCTGGCAGCACAGAGCTAATGAATCCTGGTTCTCTACAGACTTGCATCCAGTTATTTCTCTGCCTCTTCTACAATAATTTCAAGTCTCCCATCATCCCTCCTGTGAGCTTCCACAAACAATGTCTCCATCTCTCCCTGAGAGTAAATTGATCCATTGTGTGCCTGAGCACTGCCATGTAGTGCACTAACACATTTCATTTCAGGAAAAGTGCTCAGGTGAAAACAAAGAGCAAAACTACTGAGAGTGATGACTACAGATAAAGTGCCTGGTGCTGTCCTGACTGCAGGGCTGTCAGTTCTGACTGCTAGGCTGAGTTTGGTGTTACTCTGAGCCCCACAACAGCAACTGTGGATCACCACAGCCTCTTGCTTCACATCAGCACTTCTGTCCAAGGAAGCTGGAGGGTGGAGGAGGCACAATGGATGAAAAAAGTGCTTTATGCTGCTGTGGTGTGTTCAGGATTGTAAGAGGGCTTGAGGACTGTAGGTGGATTCCTTCTGGAGTCAGTGTCTTTTGGTCTGCTGAGAGACTCGGGGAAGATCATAGAATCACAGAATGGTGGGGGTTGGAAAGGACCTTTAGAGCTCATCCAGTCCAATCCCCTTGCAGAAGCGGGTTCACCTAGAGCAGGTCGCACAGGAACATGTCCAGCCAGGTCTTGAAGAAGTGTCTGGGCTTTTCTATTTACAAGCAACACTTTTTAAGGGGGGAAAAAAAAGCTTCCCAGAATGATGAAAGTCCTCATTTATTTCTGAAATCGTTGTGGGTTTGGAAGTAACACAGGTGAGTGCAGCTGCTGCTCCTAAAATCTTGGCGCTTCAGAGACACGTCAAGTCACTGAGACAGAGGTTCATGAAGCATCAGAGACCCCATAACAGTACAGGTGGGCAGGATGCAGTCTCTTCAGAGACACTTATTTGTGTGTGTGCAAACAGTTACATTCAATGCTTCCTTGTAATGATAAGTCTCAACATGATAAAAAGATGTATCAAAAGCAACCCACTTCCCTACCTGTCCTGGGGGTGCTTTGATGGGAATGCAGCAAAAGCTATGGAGCATCTCAAAGGAGGAATTCAAATGTAAGACTGTGTCTGTTTTACCTAAAAGAATGTTTCTCATTTCCAGTTTTAGAAAATTTCCAGCAAATAGAACACAGCTATCTTGCATAAACTTGTCTGAGAGCTCTCTTCCTAAGGCTAAACTGAATGTAAAGAGATATTAAACTTTCCCCTTAATAGTCAGCTGGAGGAAGCTTACCCAGGTCTGGCTGAGTACAAGTCAATCAAGGGGTTGGAAGGAATGATCACAATGCAAATTTTCTTCCTGTGTTAGTTACAGCAAATGAGAAAGTTGATACAGGAATTGAGGGGTCTCTTTTGTCTCAGTTTGTGTGGCATTACTTCAGAGCGTTGTGTGCATGGTAGGTACTAGGGAAAAAAAAGCTCACTTATGGGTCATGAATAAATAGGTCAGACAAACAAGTTCATTACTGATTACTGTAGGACTCAGTCTCCTGTAAATATTTTCTTAACTGTTTGTGCCACATGGTTTCACAGTTGAGTCAATAACACATCCAGAATGTAGCTTGGGTGAGTTGGAAAATTGATCTGGCCAGGATGCATTTCTGATAGGCTGCAATTCAAACCCAGCTCTGACTAGAAGCATTCATTTGTGGGCAATTATGGAAGTGATTTGCACTAATATTTCCTTTCTCTTCTGGTTTGTTATCCAGTGCACAGTAGAAAGGAATCATTTGACTCTAAATGAAAACATCTCCAAAGCTTGAACTTACCTAAAGCAAAATGTCTGCTGATGGTTCAAATGCTGTCACAGACAGACAGACAGAGCTATGAGAAAAACTTTACATTACTCTTCATACTCAGCAGAGATTTTGCCTGAGCATTGTTTGGAAAGGTGTGACAGCTACCAGTGAGGGTCAGATGAGAGCACAGATGCTATTTAAAATATTACAGAACTAGGGATTTTGGAAACAGGCACTCAGATGTTTATTCTGGGCTCTTCTGTGAGAGGATGAAAGGGTTTAAGATATTCCACTTAGTAGCTGCAAAGTTTTTTCCCAGCCCACAGCTCTTTGCACTTGTCTGAACCAGATCTGGGTTGAAGTCTGAATTCACCTCAGAAACCATAAAGAGTTTGTCAGAGTTCACTGGTCATGGGCTCTTGTATGAGGTCTCTGTGGACAAAAGCTCGTTTGATGAGGTTTTATAAGGAGCACACAAGATTTGGTGTGCTTTTTATATTCATCTCCATGACAGGAGCATTTCAAGAGCCAGTAAAACACACACTCCCCCAGTTTTGGGGTTGGAGGTTTTTCTGACTGGTTGTATGCTGCTAATGCTGTGTTAGCATTAATCTTCTTAAGATGTGCAGTCTGACAGCAGTGTCCTTTGCAGGGGGGAAGGGCATTGGCACTGTCAGTGAAGCTCATAGCTGTTTAAAGACTCACTCACCCACTGTGGGCATGGAATGAGACCACTCTTCAGGAGGTTTGGACATGCCACCTGTTGCACATTCCCTGAGACACTTTGCTCCTCTGCTTGTCACAGAGGATTTGGGACCAGAGAGGAGAGTGGACTCTGGTGCAGAATGACTCTTCTCTCATCTATAAAGCAGGCATCATATTTTCTCTTCTTACCCTCCACAACTCTTCTACCATGCTGTAACAGAAACTATGTCTCCCTGTCAAAGTCTGGCTTCATGTGCATAATATGCAGTGAGATAATGAGAATAATTTGCCAGTAGAGCCATACTTTGCTCGTGACCTTTGGGAGTTGGCATCTGCTTAAGAGATTTTATATCCACAGGGGATAAGTATTATAATTGTATCCTTTTTGCCATGTTGGTGGGCAGATGACACATGATCATATCAGCATTGTTCATGCTTGCAGTGCTGACTCTTCAGGCACAGTGTCTGAGGTGTATCAAAGTCTGACCTCCAGGCAATCCCCACAGGGCAGCAGTTACTTATTCTTAAGGGAGGTTTCCATGGCTCTGAACAAGTGGCTTTGGAACATCACAGGAGCTGTGAGCACTGTGCCACAGAAATATCTTCTTTTCCAGTGTGCCCTAGAAGATTTCAGGGTGCTCCTTGGCCTTCTGTCATTGACCACAGAGGAGAACTATCAGGGAAGGCATCTCATAAAGCCATTTTTCTGTCCACAAGCCATCTGCTGCACTGAGTGTTCATAAAAAAACCCAAGGAATCCCTTCACCCATGTGAAGAAATCATTTAGAGTGTATGTCAGCTCACTAGTGGGGTGTTATGCAGGTCCTTAGGAGTTAATCACTGCAGCAGCTCTCCTGTCATTCATTGTCACAGGCCAATTTTATTGTCAAACTGTTATTTTAACTAAAAAGGAAAATCTGCTTGAAGAGGCTGCCACTTTCTGGAGACACACAGGCTTGCATAACCTGCTGAGAGAGAAACCACCCAAAGCTAGCAGCCAGATTCACAGCAACGGAGTGTAAAACGTCTCTTTTTCTGCAAAGAGCTGTGCTATCACTTTGTTAGGCTGGCTCCCAGCTTTTCTGTTGGTTCAGATTCTGTGGATATTGACAAACCCTCTCTACTTTCACAGTAACAAGACCTTGACTCCAGTTTTCCTCCAGGCATGTGAGTTATGTCTCAGACTGGACACCAATCCACTCCACTGCTAAGAGAAGCCTGTTCTGTCTCCTTTGGAAGGAGCCCATTTTCCTAAGGTAGTCATCACTAATAATTTCTTAAACTGCCCTTTTCTACTAGAGATCAGAACATGCATATTGTCTTGAAGAATGAGGGTTATCCCCTGTGTTGATAAATGTTCTCTCACTATGTGTAGATGCACACACACAAAGGCAAAATGTCTGTGTCTAGCTATGACTGGCCCTTTCTTCTGCACTCACCTCTTGTCCCTTCAGTGTTACCTGCAGCAGATACAAAGGACATAGTAGGAAGTCTTGCTATGAAAGTAGGAACATAGGCTTAACATCAAACTCAGAGTGAGATGCATTTGACTATTGAGGGTGGAATCATTTAAAATAGCTCAAAGATTGTGCTTGGTGGGAGGGATCCTGCCCCTAACACCAGGAGACTCAAAGCTTAAACTTGCTTTTCACCATCTCTATGCCCAGTATCTTTAGTGCTAAATCTTAAAGAGGCTTTGGGGGAAAGACATTGCATTTGAAGCAATGCTCTGAAAGTATTTCCTATCATACTGTCCTCCAAGACCTGAGTTGTGTAACAACAATAAAACTGATGAAAGTGTGAAAAGCTGGGGCTCCCTGCCAATGTTACAACTTGTCTTTACTACTAAAAAAGGCAGTAAACTGGAAGGATATATCAAAGAGTGAATTTGCTCTGCACTTGCCTCGTTTCATGCACTTGTTTTCTACACATCTTCTGGACACTGTTGGAGACAGAACTCCAGGCCAGAACTACTGGACTGAGCCAATGTGGGAGTGCTTATGTATGTGAAGTTGTCCTGCAGTAAAAGGCATAGTTCTACATGTGAGAAGTACTCCTGAGTTTAAAAACTGAATGAAGGTACAGCTTTTCAGTTTTGCTATGAGGAAAACTAGGCATGGAGTCCCCTGGTAGGACTGCAACACTCATGAACTGGCTTTTTGGTTCAATAATGCAGACATTGTTTCATCTTCACCATGATTTTCACCCCTCTGTTGCTGGGTAAATCTTCTCAGAGTCTGCAAAATTGAAATCCCTCAGCCTTTACCATCTCAACTGACTCACTTTTAGGTGTCCTGGACTTTGTTGCCCTGTACACTAATGTGGGACCACAAATATTAAGGAGGAGGTGGGAGAGACAAAGCTTTATGGAGAGATAGTGAAACAGCTGTAGAGGTGTGATACCCTGCAGGGGATGAGGTGAAGTAGTGGTGAGAGGCCAGGTGAGATGGGGAGAGAGGCACTCAGGAGCAGCAGCAGGCTGATCGCTGACACGAGTCTGTGTTGGCATGGTTTTGTATCTACATAAATGATGGTGTTTTCAGCAGACAGCAGGGAGAATCTGGGGGAAAACCATTTTTTGGAGGGGGCTGGATCAGGGTAGTGGATCAAGCCTTGAAAATGGAAATGGTTTGTGCTTTCCAAGGACACTTTCACACAGCTCCCCTCCCAGGGGTACCGTGAAGAGGCTCCGTGGCATTGTCAGTAGAGATGGAATGCTGTAGAATGAAAGGACATCTCTGAAAGTCACCCATACAAATCAAAATGCAGGTTTAAGACATGCATTAGTTGAAAATGCTCTCTGCATGCACAAGAGCAATCCAAACCAATTTGGGTTTGAAGAAAGCAGGGTTTACTCCAGGACACAATGTGCAGCGTTTGCAGATCATTGGACAGCTCAGCTCATGCCTTTTTATGGGGACATTCCAGCTCCAAAGAAAGCAAATTCTTCTGAAACACATTGTCTTAGTTAAACTTTTAATATGTTTTGATATTGCTAGCAGCAGCTTTACATAATGTGGGGATGTAGTGCTCAGCAAACAAAAGCCTCCTCCGTGTGCTGTTGAGGAACTGGTGACTGTGGATGAAGTGACTACGAGAGTTACACACTTTTATACCTGGAATCAATGAGTTAATTACCTTGCCAGCACTGCTCTGGGTCTGGTCAAGTACAGAGTGTTTCAATGAACATGTTGTTCTGGAAGCAGTGGGAGAAAGCAGGTGTTTTGGCTGTCTCACCTTGAGCTGGCTTTATGAAACTTGTGTGGACCCTCTTTGTACAGCAGGAAAAACCAGCTCAGACCAGATGAGCCCCAAATGAGAGACAGTTACTGGTTCTAACAAGGATTTCAGTCTTATTCCTCCTTTCTGTAGTGCAATGCACGTGTCATATCCTCATTTCAATCACGAGGAAGACAAGAGTAGAGCAGTCATTGCCATAAAAAGGAGTTTTGATTGTCCATTCTGTTGGACTTGATCTTAAAGGTCTTTTCCAACTGTAATGAGTCTCTGATTCTCTGATTCTGTGACTACTGTTTAGAAAAACATGCAGATTACCAGCATTGCTGAAGGCTTTTCCCTCAATTTGTCTTCCTTCTTGTAATCTGAAGACCATGCAGTGTAGTTGGTGACTAGACATGGATGTGTTGCTGCCCTGTGAGTACCATTAGGCCTGGCTTCTGCATGAATATCCAAGATGTGTAGTGTTAAAGGCTTGGCTCTGCAGGAGTTGCTGCCATTCTGCTGTGTGTCTTGGCACCATCCCCTTTGCTATGCTGTGACTCTTTTGAAATGCTGAACCACATTATGTCTTAAAACTATTCTTCATTATGCAAGAGTGGGTATTTTGGGGTTTCCTGTTCTTACTATTGTCCTCAGGACAGGCAACTACAATTTTATGTTGCATTTCTCATCCCTTTCCAACATTTGTATCACTGCAAAAGCAAGGAATCAATTGGGTAAAGTCATTCTGCTTGGAAATGAACCTCAGAAGTGTTACTCTATTAAGAGCAGAACTCCAAAACCTCACATACTGCATATGCTTAATGTTGTCCTATAAGGAACAGCTACCAAGGAGTTTTGGAGGTCCAGGTCCAGGATATCCAAAGTGTGTGTCCCTTATTCTTCAGCTCTAATCTAGATTTTACCTGTGCAGGTCATTAGTGAGCCCTAAGTCATTGTACAACCTTGTGGTCAGTGTGACAAGTGGGCATGGTCTTGGGGGCTTTTATAATGCATTTGCTGTGTACTTGTGGCCTATCAGTTCCTGGAACTTTGGAAAAAACTATACAGCACTGTTCACAAACTCTTCCTTTTGCAATGAAACCATGCCTCTGTGACAGCTCTGCTAGAGGAAGGGCATTAATTACCTGCTGTTTGATGGGACATTGGAGAACAGGGAGATAATGAACTGGAGCTTATCACTCATGTCTTGGCTTGTCAGTAAATTGCCAAACAAATCATCATCCTCATTTGTAAGTCTTAACTCCCAAACTCTTAAAGGCATTCTCCAGGGAAAGCAAAAAGAGTGATGCAGGACCATGTTCCAGTGGTTGAAAACACTGTGACTGAAGCTTAAGTGAAGCACAGGGAAGGCAGGGCATGGAAAGACTCTGCCCAGTGCTGGAGTGGAAGCAAACTGTTCATCTCTGCTTTCAAATGTCTCCCTTTCTTTTAGAATTGTATTTAATGCTGTGATGCCTTCAGATGTCCAGCATTTAAATGATGAGCATTTAGCTAGTGCATCGATAAGAGACTGCAAACCGAGCTCTAGCATGACTGGCAAAGAAAGCATTTATGTAAGAGGTGACTGACAGCACTTGTCCCGCTCTGCTGAGTTTCTTCTGTGACTTCTGTGTCAAAAGTGAGCTCTTCAAAATCTCCAGGCCCCTTAATTTTTTAACCTGCTTGCTGGGAACAGGAAAATGTCTCTTTCCCAGCATTCTCTTTTTCACATTGCCCTTAGTGCAAGGAAGAGCTGAGTGAAAAGGAGAAAAACCCAAACCAGAACAAAAAAACCCCAAACACAACCTTCATTCCACAGTCAAATTTGCAATGAGAATCTTTGAGGCTATTTTTGTCCAATTCCATTTGGACAAAACTCAAGAATTTGATTTTTCCCATTGCTTTGCTTCGTCCTGTAGTTGACTCGGAAAGCACAGGCTGAAACCAACGCTGAGCCACCAACTCAATGAAAACACAGGGAGTGAGCAGGGAGAAGAAATCAATGGGTGGATTATTCTGTCAGCTGCTGTTCCCATGATCTTCTTATCTTATCCTGCACTAGGTGAGGAGCTGATGGGAAGTGGAGTCATTGTAAAATCAGATCAAACTGCTGCAGCCTCTCAGCACACAGCAGAAAATTGGATCAATAGCATGAGCCTATTCTTCTTTGCTTTCCTTCTAAGCAGCTGGACTGCCAGATCCATCCATAATATGGAGGCTAATCTGGTTTTTAATCCTGTGCTGTCCCACTATGAAGTTAAACAACAGTGCCTGAAACAAGCAGAAGTCAGTACACATCCCAGGCTTCTTAGGTAGATATTTTACTGCATCTAGCAACTAAGACATTTGGAACAGAAACGTTTCTTAATCATGAAATTAAACAGAGTGACAGCCTTCCTTTGGAGCAAAATGTGTTCTTTTTATCTCTCTCTCTCTTGAATTTACTAATTTAATTATATTAAGTTGATTTACTGGTGGAAAACAAATGACATCAGCCTGTATGGATAGTCCTGAATCACAGAATGGCCTTACTGGAGGAAAAAGGGATGCTGTTGATTGCCTTCAAAACTCTCCTTGTTGGTGTCTGCATTGTTCTCAAGATGAGCACAGCAAACTTTGTGTTTCTTTGGCAATGGACTGAAACATTTCACTGTAGGAAATGCAATTCAGCAAGTTCACATGTTCCTGAATAACTTACATCATAATACCTGTTCTGTAGTTGTACAGTGCCAGTCCTGATCCTTCCTGCCCTACTTGGAACTGGTGCCTCTGAAAGTTTGGCATTTTTAACTGGGTTCAAGTGGTAGATACCAATATTGAAGTGGGAACTGTGAGGTATGTGGGAGGTGAGATGGCCACTGAGAGTAGAACCTGTGTCTGCTTACAGAAATAGATATATAGACATACCCAACGTTGCTCTAGGTAGTTTGAAAGGCTTCCTGACCATTCATCATAACAGTTCATTATCCCTCTTAAGCACCTACAAGCAAACCATAAACACATCTTCCTTTCTGCCCTTCTTTCAATAGATTTATTTTTGTAGCAGAGAGGAGAGATGGAAAATCCTCTGTGCAGTAGCCACAGAAGCTGATCTACCACTGAGCAGGCACATGGCCAACTGGATGCATGGGCATATATGCAGACAGCCGAAGGGACAGATGTATCAAATCAGATTTATGAGGTCAGTTTTCCCAGCCAATAAAGCCCAGATTGCTGTCTGCCCTGTTATAACCTTCCTGTGTTCAAATGGATGTGAAACAGATAATCCAGCCTTTGGCTGAACAACACTGATAAAACACAAACATTATTTCTGTGGCCACATAAGATTATTTTCCCAATTCAGCAGAAAGTATTGGATTGAAGATTGTTAAAGAGGTCACAGTATTTTTATACTGGTTGTGTGTGAATAAAAATGTTCTCAGTGCAGGGGAAGGGGCAGAGTGTGTTTATTCTGTACCCTCCAGCAGCATCTTACTCTGATGCAGCAGTGACAAATGTGTCCTGAGCAAACAGATGTGAATGATATCTCCCCTTCAAACACTGTTAATCAGCCCATGTTTTCTGAGCTTCTTGATGTGGACAAAATGCCAATTCCACTTTTGTGAGCAAAGTGTATTTGAGGTGTGAATGAAAGAACCATTTGCAGTCTCCTGCTGCTGTACTCTGAGGTGGAACCAATTCCACCTTGCCAGCTGTTTGGAGTTTTGTGTCTATGGAAGTCTAGAAAGCATTGTGAGAGCACTCAACTGAAATGCCCTCAGCACAAAGAGTGGTCCTGAGCCCTAGAACAGGCAGGTGTTCCCAAGCTGGATGTGAGCCTGAAGGTTCCAACTGCATCTCGCAGCAGCTGTGAGAGCAGAACACAGGGACTGTGTGATGTGTGATTACGAGATTGTTCCATAGAATGGAACAACATTTTGAGAACTTTCCATCCCACCATTTCTAGTGATAACTGAGCATGTTGTTTTTCCCATACCTATAAAATCAAATGTCCCATGGTGGTGGTGCTGTCTCAGTTATCTCCAGCACAGCCATCTGAAACAGCAAGTTGCACTTTCTCCTTTATTTTCAGTAAAACAAAGCAATTTTCCATCCTATAAAATCCTTCTTCTCAGCAAACAAGCCTAAACTCTTTCAATATTGTTGTTTGAATCTTGATTTACTTATCCTATGGGAAAAAAATGCAAATTACAATATGAACATTAAATGCAAGACACTTCAAGAAGACACTGAAATTGAACAGTAAAAATAGCTTTCTGATGGGAATCTGTTAAATAACATTGAACATAAAGACTCACTGGCAGTGTCAATTGCCAGCTGCAAAAACATACAATATTAGGATGGGAAACATAGTAGAAAGAAGCAGGCACTTGGGAAGAAGACATTAGTAAAAAGACTATTTTTATTTAAAGGTCTATACAGTCAAAGTTCATCTTCCAGTGTTTTCTGAAGATTCAGCTTTCAGTGGCATTGAAACTTTAGGACCAAACACATTCCTGGAGTCATATTGTCCTCACTAGAATGGATTGAGAAGAAATTAATGCATTATATTACAACTTATTGTGGACTTTATAAGCTACTTTTCCTTTTTTCCCCCCTCAGATTTTTGGTTTGGATTGTAAAGCTGCAGCAAGAAGCAATAATTAGTGCCTTTAGAAGTGGCAAGTGATGCTGGTTGTTAAAGGAGAAGGGAAGGGAAGGGAAGGGAAGGGAAGGGAAGGGAAGGGAAGGGAAGGGAAGGGAAGGGAAGGGAAGGGAAGGGAAGGGAAGGGAAGGGAAGGGAAGGGAAGGGAAGGGAAGGGAAGGGAAGGGAAGGGAAGGGAAGGGGAAAGGCTCTTCTTCATCTTTTTGTTGTGGGTGGACTGCAGCCTTCCAGAGACAGCAACTGTGGGTTTTTCTTCCTTGTACTGGATACCCTGAAGTTGTGCTTCGTGTTTTGCATATGGTGCTTATTGAGGGAATTCTGTGGTGTCTTCCACTTAGAAACACAATAGATGGTTGCCTGTGTTTAAAGCCTGCACTCATCCTGACAGGTAGAAACACAGAGTGGCATTTCTGAGGAGTCAATATCCTGAGGAACAGTGACTTTCCCTCTACAAATTTAAATGGCAGCATAGCAGGTTCAACTTTCAATAGGCTGGTAAGTTTTATCCACCTATAATTAGCAAATAATTCCCTATAGTCACTCATTTGAAAAGAAAACTGAGATTCACTGACTGCCACAAGATGAGAACAAATTCCATAGAGCTCCTGACACGCTGCCAGCTGATCCATCAGCGTTACATTTGTTCTCAGAGCGTCCCGTTTCCCCTTTATTACTCATTTGATTGTTTTCAAATTTGGGGCTTTAAATATGCCAGGGTGGTTAAAAGTGTAAGCTCAGGGAATTCATGTCACATAATAAGTTCTCCAAAGAGGGGTAAAGAAACCCAGATTTGAGTCCTGGGGCAAGAGGGCGTGACTCCATGACACAAAAAAGAAACTGAACGTTAATTCAAATACCAAACAAAACCACGGCAGAAAGTTCTCAGAGCAAGACTCCCAGAGGACAGGGACACATAACTACAAAGTAAATATTAAGGAATCTTGGATATAAAGAAGTTCTATAAAAATGTAATACTGCTAAAAATACCCCCCCCCCCATCCAGCCCAGATCACAGGTGACTTTTGGATGGGGACTTTACATATAGAGCATTCAACATTCAGATAAAGCAGAGGGCTGTTTGGTCACCTAGTTTTAAAATGGTGATGTGGAAGAACCTCTGACTCTCTACTGCATTACCATCATCTGTCCTTTTGCTCTCTAGTTGTACTTCTCTTCAGAGTGCTTGAATCCCATGTTTGCAGTATGCTGAGGCTGTCCTTCAGCAGAAGCCTTGTGCACTGAAGACAGAGCAGCAGAGCAGGGAGTAAAGCCACCTTGTTACCTTGCTTGTTTGGAGTAGAAGTCACGTAGTTATTGCTGAACAACTGATGAGCAAAATCCTGTTTATGCTGAAGCCTGGTAATGGGAAATGCACTTAAATGGAACCAAATGAAAACACTGTAAAATTATCTAGTACAATTCTGTCAAAAGTCATCATGATCCAGCTCAGAAACCACCTTTTGGTACTGAAACCCAGAGACTGTCATGGTCTGTGAGAGCAGAGTCCTTCTACATTGAGATGAGTGGTTTAGAAGGCTGGCATGAGGAAATAGCCAATTTCCAGGGAATCCTGTGGGGATCTTAACCCCAGGCTCATCAGCATCCAAAAGTGATGGGGAGTGAGAAAGTAAGGAGGGCTCTGGGCTATTAAAAACCAGGACAAATATCTACAGTAGTCATTGGAGGTTTTTACTTTTAATTAGTCTGTAACAGTGACAAAAAGGTGACTTGCAGAATGAATTCTATCCTTGTGAAAGTTCCCTGTGCACACATGTGCAGTTGTCATTCCTCTGCTTCAGAAGGAACACAGTAGGGCTGCAAAAGGTTTAAAGAATGGTAAGGGGAATAATGAAGAGCATGGAATTACTTTTCATGCAGAAGCTGTTTGATAAATGGAGTCTGGAAAGGAGTAAAACAAGAGGGAAAAAAGGGAGAGATCTGATAGAATTTTGTTAAGTGATGAGAACCATTGCAAAGGTAAAGCCAGTGTGCTTTCTACAACATGAGAAGTAGGGGGCAACAAAAGCCACTCAGAGTAAAGAGAAGATGACTGTTCTTCCCTGTAGAATGCTGTGAGCATGGGAAATTCGTATGGGTTCAGGGGAAAATGAACACATTTCTGGAAAGCAGCTCCAGGGAGAACCAACGCTGCCTTTTGGTTTAAGAAACCCTTAAAATGCAAATTCCTGCAGAGTGAGAGAATATTCTGAAGCCCTTTAATACATGTATGTCCTAATCTTACACACTTCCATGGCTTCCCTTTAGATACTATAGTAGGAAGCAAGATATTTAGCTGAACAAGTGTTTGATCTGATTCCCCACTGACATGAAGGCACTTTGTGTTGGAAGAAAGTTAAATGCTTGTTACAGTTACTTGCCACAGTGTAATATGAAATGTATTGGAAGAGGAAATACACTTTGGAACGTTCCAACAAGACAGTCAAAAGTGAGGATTTTCTTTCTGCTCAAGCTGTTTGTCTTTTGCCTCCACAGAGGATTGAGAGGAGGAGGGAAACTCTGCTTTTGTTTTGCTTATTTACATGCAGTATTTTCACTAATCACTTCTGGACAAAGAATGCAGCAGCACTTAGAGCTGTGAGCAGAGAGCAGCTGGCTACCTGAGCTGCATGTGTCTGTCACTGTAAGCACAAAAAGGGGTAAAAGGGTACAGAAGAATAGTGGATACTTACTGTAGCACAAGGACTTCTAAGAGTGCAAGACTATCCTGTTCAATTTCATGTGGTTACATATATGTAACATAATACATCATCTATAGCATTATATTGTACCTACTGCATTGTATTATGTGTAAATATATAGAAAATAGATATTCTATGATTATATCTCTATTTCTGGCTGAAACTGCTTAGTCATGTGGTAGTTTTAGCTAGTCCTGCAGGGACTTGATGATCCTTATGAGTCCCTTCCAATGTGAGAGATCCTATGATTATTTAAGGAAAAGATACTGTGACTTGCACACAGTCTCAGCCCAGGGTGATCTTGTGTTATGGCTTGTGCTAGAGTCTCATTAGACATTTCAAGGACAGGCTTTTCCCTCCTGAGGGGAGAGCCCACTGAACAGAGAGAGCAGACCTTTCACCAGCGTGTCTTTGTCCATTCATGCAGGAAAGGCTGTTATCATTTCAGACCTTCATGTACATAATGCAGCTGCCCTCAGGAGCCCATGGGCCTGTGGCTTCTGAAGGCCTCTTTCTATAAAAGCAGCACTAGTAGCAAAAAGAGGAGAGATGCTCATGGTGCAGAGGCTGCAAGAACATCAGCATGCCTGTGTTTCTGAACAGCACTTTCCAAGCCTTCCATAGCATTTTGTGGTGAAAGTGCATTGCACCCATTCAAAACCCACCTGGAGCTCTGTGTTTCCCCTCTTGCTGATCAGTGGCTCACTAGGTGGTGCAAAATCTCTCTCAACCTCTTCCCTGTGCAGAACCTGTGACAGGAATTAGAAGCAGTGGCAAAAAATGGATGGGCTAACTAATTGTTTCACAGGTTTCACTTAAAAAGACCCAACCACTAGTGAATTGAACTTAAGGAAACCTCCAGTGTACTGCATTTGGTGATTTTTAATGTCTGATTTATAGTTTCTTGGAAAATTCTCCACATTTATCAACTTTACCTTGCTCTGTGGTGACATGATGAGACAATGCTAACCAGGAGATGTGGCAGCCTTCAAAAAGCTTTACATCACAGTCGCAGGTTCAAAACCTTTTGGAGAGAGACCCCTTGAATGAAATGCCACACACATTTGTGTGAATGGTGGGGAATGAGAGGATCTGAACACTGGTGCTGACAGTACTGAGTTTGTGTTTGCACATCCATGCAATCATGGATCACCAGGAAAGTGCTTGGCACTGCTTCTACACCGTTACAGCTCACTCCCAACACCAAGAGCCTGAGTGTGGAGACTTATGGATGTGCTGACAGGGGAGTGTTAGACCCTGGCCATGGCTGGGCATTCACACTCTGCTGTGGGAAAAACCCTTATTGAGTGACACAGATTTTTTTTAACTCCCTTTTTCCTCTCTGGTTTCTGTGCCTCACTGGACTGATGAGTGGCTTGGTGGAAGAAAGAGAGAGTGTCCCTGGAGGAGATTTCTAATTTTGCTCCCTGGGTGAGCAGAAACTTTGACAGAGCAAAGCTGCAGGCTGATAGTGGTGGAGGAGGGCTGGGAAAGGTCAGGGACCCCTGAATCTTGGCTCTTTTTTCAGCAACTTTGCTGGTAAAACCCTACAGACATTCTCTTAGGCTCTGTGCTTAAGACAAGAGACAGATCGTTTTCCCCTCTAAATGTACAAGGCTGTTTATGGTTATGGCATCCTCAGGACCCAGGAGGCAGACAGGATCTATGGAAATAGCTGGGAAAACTGCAAAGACAGAAAGTGAACCTATGCTGCTGGTTTTGTAAAAGCAATGTCAGGTTCAACTTGTGTCACCAAGCCTCTCAGACAGCAGTTGTGCCTGTCTGCTGCAGCCATAAGCTTGAACAGCCTGTGCTTGGAAGGCAAAGTCCTTTACATTTGGTTTCTCTAACACATTCCAGTTTTACTGTTTGGTTTTTAAAGAGGCACAAATAAATATTGTGATGCTCTTTCTGTCTCCCACATCCAACACCAGCAAAGCAGCTGTCAGATTGCTTCAACTGGTACACGTAGCAATAGATTGTCAATTGTCCCATCTTGGTTTTAAATGAGTTTTTAAATGATTGTGGTTTTTGGCAATCAAAGATTTTCCAGCAGTGAGGAGGGTCCTTAAATTAGTGAGATGAAGCATTAGACTTGGAAAAATTACCTCTTCTGCCAATTACAGGAGAGTTTATATAAATGGAGCGTTTCACTTTGAAGTAGAAAATCTAAATTGTGTCAGTGATGTGTGTTCACCCTGTGTTTACACAATCTTGCAACCAAATTACATTTTCTGGAATGTTGAACTTTGTCAGTTTTCTTTTCTATCAGAGACAGATGAGAAGGAATATCAGATGTCTAATAGGAAATATTTTAGTGGGTTTGTGCCCCTTTACCCTGACACATACTCAGACAAGGTGCCTGTGATAGTGGAGGATCCAGGAACCCCAGGAAGGTCTTTTATGTTCAAGACAAGGTTAAAACACACCAAATTTAATTGAATATTCCAATGTGTTTTATGGAAAGTGGAAACAGATGGAATAGACAAAGGGATAGTAATGATGTGTCTAACACTAACCAGAGAGGAGGGGAAAAAAGCAGCTATTCTCACATTGCTGTTTGCCTTTTCTGTTTGAAAATGTTCATGCAGTTCAACATTTGTTTTAAAAACCCAATCAATTACTTATAGGTGTCCTTGCAGAAGGGTTTTGGTCATGGCACTAAAAGAGGCTTTCTTAGTCTGAGCCTAAATCTTGGCTGAATCAGGAGAAAGAACCAGAATTACCTGGCTGTGGTAAGAGTGAGCAAAAGTCTGGTTACTCAAGAAATATTATTTTTGTCTCTTTTTCATACTAGAGAGGGAATTTGGTAGAGTCTTTGCTGATAAAAGTGACGGGAAGCAATTCCTGCTCTAGTGGAACTTGTCTGTGCCCACGGCAGCAGCTCAGAATGGGACGAGCTTCAAGATGCCTTCGAACCCAAACCATTTTGTGATTCCATGATCTATTGGCATGTGCAAAGTGTGTATCACAAACAGATGTACTTAAAAAGACATCTATAACTGCTATTATACTAAATCATTTTTCTTAACCCATCATATTGAATTGCATGTTCCTGCTTCTGTTCATGTCTGAGCTCAGGTTTTGTTGCAGATTTCCTTTCGCTGCCTCCTGGCACAGTTCATCCCTCTGATCATTTATTAGATGATTTCTACACCTAGAATATTTCCTGACAATAGTTCACTTCTTTTGTCCCATGTGAGTACTGGCACACCAATCAGACACTTGGATTTCATCCCTTCTCAACTACAAGGTAATTGGTTTTCACAGTTCTTTGTCTACACCAATGGGATTCTTTCCTGTTTGTATTGGCTCATTAATTACTAAGCTCAAACTTATACACTGTCCAAAGCCAAGGCTTCCATCCCTCTTCTGCTGTCTGTTTTCACTTTTTCTTTCTTAATTGTGTCATATCATACATCCTATTGCTGCTCAGCATTTGTATTTGGACTTCATCTGAGCAGAAGTTGTTTGGTTTGACAGATTCCGTATTTGCAACATCAAAATATGTTGCTATGGAAAATGTTACGAGTTCTAATTAAAAATGCAGAGGTCACAAGTTTCCCAGAACCAGCAGGGCATAGATCCTAGGAGAAAAGAATCACAACATAAAAAATCCAGAGATATGTCAATCTGCAACTTTCCAGATCTGAAAGGGGAACAGCAAGCAGTCAGAAAAAAACACGAGGCTGAAATGTTGATCAAGCTCCCTTGTGTTCATTCAGATGCTGTGTGTCTCCCCTCCCACTGGCACAAGTTGCTTCTGGAACTCATGCAGAGCATTGATATTTGAAATGTCATCCTAATGCAATTTAGAAAGAGATGGAAATGAATAAAGAGAGAAATCAGACCTGCTTTCAAATCAAATACCTGTGTTGAAATAACCTCCACATAGTGGTGCTGAGTATTTTGTCAACAACATGCCTCCATCACTTCCTTTGAAAGCTCCTTCATGTTCAGTTGTCTCTCTCATTTCTCTTTGATACTCCTTTAGTTGATTGTTTACAGGTTTCTTTTTGTACATTTAATTTGTAAGCAATTCTTTTCTTGCCACTCCCAATGCTCCAGTTCAGCCAAATGAAAAGAATCATCAATACAAGCTCAGGTTGGAATTACTGGTGCCTGGGCTGTCCAAGCCTGTGAGGAGATGTGCCCACACAATATCTTAGAGCACAGGGTTTAAGAGGAGCTCAGCTGGACCCTGACATGAAGGTACCTGTTCTGTTCTACCTTGGAGATTTCTGCAGTTGTGTGTTATGTGACATAGTCAAGACACAACCACTTTTATTCAGAATGTATTTAGCTTCCAGTCTTTTGACACTGTTGGAGCTCTTCATGCTCCCACTGTGATCATTCTGGGGTTTTTTTGAAAGGACAAATACTGTGTAATTGTCTTCTGAGTTTGTGGTCTCTGCTCTACAGTAGCAGGGCAAAGCACTTTGTCTCTTTGAACTCAGTTCTGCAATTCAAAAGCAGTGATGTGCTGCTGCCACAGCACAGCGCCAAGTTATCTCCAGCTTCCTCTCAGGATAGCTGCTAAGGATATTTCAGTCTTACAGAGCTGAGCAGTTTGCAGTCTGGTGGCTCCTGCTCACCCAATTACTTTTCTAGATTAAAAATAAAAAAACCCCTAACTGTCACTGGAGTGCTGAGTGAGCTTGCCAAAGCACAAACTGTCTGAGCACAGCACTTTGTTCTCCAGCAGAAAGCTGCTGTTTGACAGCAGGTCTCGTTACTGCACATGTGCAGCTTCTTGTAATCAGCCCAGACCAGCCTGAGATTCACATGGCCCATAGAGAATCATCCTCCTGACTGAAGGACAAGCAGAAATGTTTCCTGTAGGTAAGCAGACAATTGGTTTTGTGCATGTTTGGATAAGCCAGATGTGAACTTTGCTTGAGGTTTCAGTTATCTGCTGGAGATCTGACAGGACTTAGAGCAGGAGACTCAGAAGGTGGACCTACCATTCCAATTTAATGCATGGATGCATGTGGATGGTTTTTTTCCAGTTCATACAAGAATTCTATACTTGTTTTATTGCCAGTGTTATATATAGCTCACTATCATGACTGTGGCCTCAGGCCACATCCCTGAAACTGAGGAGATAGACAGTCAAGTGGAATACCAGAGCATGAAACTCACTTTGTTGTTAGCAGAGCCCCTTTTTCATAGCTACAGAAACTGGCATTGGGATTATGTCTTTCAAAGCCTAGATGCATCGTTTTGCTCTAACAGAAAAGGTCATAATTGATAAATCAACAATAGCCCTCTCCCCCCCAACCCTTTTTAGGTTTTAAACTACCATATCTAATTGGGATGAGGGCTAGATGTCTTCAAGAGGGCTTACAAATGCTGATCTATAGCTTTGTGAATGTAGAAAATGTCATTCTTCTCCATTTAATGAGTCTTGTTTATAGTTTTGAAGTCTGTGAGCTGAGCTAATTACCATGAAAAATTCTAGGCAGCTGCCTTGAAACTGTTTTACCAGCTAATTCCTTTTGCCATTCTTTAGGGTTTAATACAGCAAGAAGTTTTCTGATAGTTACAGAATATATTCAGGATCCAATCCACAATTAATGTCTTGTTATTGAACTGAAGCAATGTCAGATGTTAACTTCCCTGCTTTAATTACAAGCCACACTAGACGAGAGAGTGGGAATTCAGATGGCACTTTCTCTTGGAAGGAACAAACTTCACCCATTTCTACATTAATCGTTTAGTTTCTGCTTTTTAATAAGTGTATGAATTAAGCTTTATCATTTAAAAATCCTTCCTGTGCAATAGCAGAGGCTGAAAATTAACACTTTTCTCCTCTTTGTGTGCAGATGGCACAGAACAGTTTTCTACCACAAAGCAAAAGCAAAAGGCAGCACACTACAGTTATTTTACACGAGCCTGGTATTCCCATTTTCCCAGGTTAATTGCAGGGGGGTTTTTATTGCTCTCTCTCTCTTCCCTTTGAATTTATCCTCCTAAAAAAGCAAGCAGGGTGCTCTGAAAGAGCAGCATCCCAAAGGGAAGCTCCGGAGAGATTTCCTCAAGTGTAGTCTCCTGAAAAATTTCCTTGAATGAAGATTTCTAAAAGGCAAGAAATTGGAGTAAAACTGCTCCAGAGAGCTGGGAGTAACAGAATAGCCTCTGTAAACTGCTGTTGTACCAAACCTTCTGATTCAGAGTGTTGCTAAGTGCAAACAGAAATATTTTTCTCCTCGTTGCCAAACAAGGGGGAGACTTTCTGAGCTGCTTTTCACCATTTGGAACTCTAAAAAGGAGGAGGCAAGGGAAGAATTCTGTGTAGCCTGTCAGGGTCTGGTTCCCTTTGCCAGGCTTGTTTTAAATCCTGTTTGTGTTTCTCCAGCAAGGGTGTAAAACCAGCATCGAAACAGCAGTGTCGTAAATGGAACCCATTTGTTGCAAGTACGAGGCAGCAGAACAGTGTGAGGTAGGAGCAGGGCATTCTGTCTTCTGAAACGCCAGGGTGGACACTGGAAATGAAAATAAAATGTAATAGTGCCTTAATAATAACTCCATGGGAAGATTTTTCACAGTAAAGTTGGGCCAAAGAGATTTCCCACGTGCACTGATGATTGTGGTTAATGAAGACAATTGTGTGAGAATTTCTTTAGGTGATTATGGGGTGAACAAAAGTCTGTGAAGTCACTACAAGAACCATCCCTTTCAGAACAAACCATATAAGGCACATGGAATTCTACCAGGCTGACACAGGCTAGACCAACACTTAATGAAAAAGGCCCCTTAGAAGTAGCTCCCCATCCCTTTGTGCTTCCCTGAGCAGCCTTTCAGCCCTGATCCTGTCCCTGTTTCCTTCATGAATGCTTTTACACCCTGTTCTGTGCCTGCATGTGCTAAGGTCTGTTCTCTCTATTAGCAGGGTTTTGAAGGCCCTAAGGCTGAAAAATACCATGCTGCTATTTTCACTTCACCCACCTCTATGGAGGAGGTATTTAAGCCATATGCTTGAAAAGCCTTGCCAGTCAGTACAAATGGCTCTGGTTGCTCCCTATGGCTGCACCTGGAAGTGACTGGAGCTGGAAAATTCATTTAAGTCATCTTCAGGATAGAAAGTAGCTGTGGGTGGCAGATTCACACCTAGACAGCCCACAGAGAGGCATTATTACCAGGTAGAGGCCCTGAAAGGGTATTGATGGCAAGGGCAAGTTTTTTAGTGTCAAAGCAACGTGGATTTTGTTTTTGACCTTCTGAACAAGTAGAATATTTGGGTATAAAGTGTAGCCAGTAGATGTCCTGCTTCTTTGGAGAGGAAGAACACTGGGAATTGGGTTGAGTTGAAGTGTATCCTTAAAATAGCTCTGCTAATATCCCAGAGCCAAGCTGGCTGGGGCTTAGAAAACTCCCTCTGGGGGAGACAATTGTCCTTCCTGCTGGAATGAGTGTCTGGAAGGTTCAGTTGTAGCAAAGAGTTGTAAGATCTCTGTCAATGTTTAGAGGAAGTGATGGGTGACTTACATCAAAGATGTGGTAAGAAGCCTTCTGGGCTTGGGAGAAGCTGGTCAAGCACTGTCTGTCAGCCCAGGCAACAAGGAACACAGTGGAAGGAGGTTTTTGTGGCACTGTGGTGAAATGAGAAGGCTACTGAGTGAGAGAGGGGTTATCACGAGGGCTGTCTGGATCAAAGGGGTGTTTGATAAGTGTCCATCACTAGGCACGTTGCTTCTCCTCCTCTGTGACTTTTCTGCAGTCCTGCAGGTGCTCTTGTTCCAGACTCCCCAGTGTCACATTTTGTCCCTGGCAGTAGAGCATGGACCACAGAATGGAATCGACAGACAGAGGCATGAGTCTGTATTGATTTCAGATTGTGCCACAGGCTCATTTCAGTGTAAAGGCTGGAAATAAAACCTGGACATTTCCTTTCTCATACTGCAAGCAGAGATCTGGGCACTGGTGATATTACATAAACCTTTGCCAGTCTTTAATAATGAAAAGATGCTTATGCAGAACTGTAACCAAACCCCATTTTCTGGTTATAAGCTATGAGTCAATTTACTGCTGTCAGGTTATAGATTGGATATGACTTGCCAAAAATAACTATCAAAGCAGGTCACCAATGTGCCTACAAGACAAGTTTTTCCAGAGGCTGTGGTGTTCTCTGTTGGTTGTGAGAATTAATAGACTGTAAACTTATTGCAATTTAGGACAAATTGTCTTTTTATTATGCTCTTAAATACTGTCCTGACTGAGCTGACTGCTTGCATGTGGCTGTTAGATTGAAAACACACACTTTTTAACTAACTGTGCAGTGGTCTATGTTCAGATCAGTTGACTGGAAAAAGCAATTTAGCCCTGTATTTGCTGTCTGCCAAAGCTGATGTGGAATGCTGCAGTCAAGCTGACCTCCTGAAAAACCTCCCAGTTTGTTTAAAGGGAATCAATACTTTGGGATGCTGATCTTTATTCTAAGTACAAGTTAAAGGCATCTTTTTGATTGACTTTTGACAAAACTTGCAATAAAAAGAGCAGTGTTTTCACTACAGTGTTCAACCTTTACTCTGCCAGTGATGTTGCTCCTTTGCCATCATCCCTGAGAAAGAAGTCTGAATAAATACATTCTTATAGGTGCAGTTAAAGGACACAACAATTTACCAGTCCCTACTCCCTGTAGCACACACCAGACATCCCACTGCTTTCTATCACCCTAAAACCAGCTGGACTCAGAACTATATGAAGCAGTCCCTAGTTACAGTGCTTCACAAAAAAAAGCTTACAGACAACTCTCATGCACCAAATGTATTGTGTACCTGTGGTCCTGGTTGTCATCAGTGCTACTTTAGCATCATGTTGTAATCTACAGCAAGAGACAAGCAGATTTGTTTTGTTGGGTTGGTTTTTATGCAACAGCTACACAAACCATGTGGACTTACTACCAAGAAGATGATGGGGTCATGGTTGGAGTCTGTTTTTAGAATCAAGCTAGCATTAAGTAATTAATATCTCTCACTTTCATATCAAAGGACTAAATTATCAGGCATGGACAGGTAGAGAGAAAAGCTTCTTTCAGCTCCATCATTAGAACTGATGTTGTCTATGATCAAATCAATCTAAGAAGATGGAACATTTTCTTCACCCTTAAGAATTGATGTTGCAACTTTTTAAAGCACAGGCTGATGGATAAAAAAAGAGATATAAAAAAGTATCCTACAATATGTAGTAAACTTTCTTTCTTAGCTTTATTGTCAAAACTCAAGGGTGTGGGGGGTCAGTGTCCATCCTCAGGGGATACTATTAAAATATTCTCATGGCAACTGGAAAATATCTTTGCTAACAGGACACTTTTCTACTGTAATAAACATCCATTAAAATAAAGTGATCTTTCAGCATTCCATTTGTCATGAGACATGCAGACTTTCACTGGAGACCATTCCTGTTTCCTATTGGGAATCTGTGGCTTTTTCAGCATAGAATCATCTGGGATTCATAGGTGGCACCATTAAAATGATACAAAAATATGACAGATGCAGCTGATCTCTTTTTTTTCTTCACCTATCAGAGTGGAAATAAAGCAATGAGACATGGGAAAAGTCTGTGGTGTCCACCAAGAGACACTGCCATGGATGCTCAAGCAGTCCTGTGGCGTTGGAGGAGGGCAGGAGCTGATGCTTCAGCAGGTACTCATTACAAAAGCCCTGATACAGGCCAGAGAAATAAAGAATATGTTGTTGCAGGATTGGGTTGTGCCAGTGGGAAGCATCCTCTGGTCCCCCATTATGACAGAGATATGGAGTCTCTATATGAGACTCAAATCCAGCAAAGGATTGGAGCATCTCTGTGAGGAAAGACTGAAATCTGTGACAGCCTAGACAGTTGTTCTTACAGGAATGGTGAATTTTTTGAGGTGGATTCTGTCATTTGAGGGCCATGTCATGGCTGGTTTTGAGCAGACAGAGATGGTTGGCTTAAAACCATTACTTCTACAGTTAAGAGAGCTGGTTCTGTACCACTCTTGATGAGAAGAGCTTTGCATGGCAAAAGTGCTCAGCACAGAAGAGTCAGAAGAAGCTGTCATTACTGACCTTTAAGTACCAAAAAATTTCTCTGCCTCAGAATGCCTCCCTGAACTCAAGAGTGGTTTTTGTCTGATAGAGACTTGAATGCAGTCAGTGACATCTGGATGCGTCACAAGCGTGTATTTACTCTTAAACTGCTGAGAGAACAGCTACTTTAGCTTGGCAGAGCAAAGACATCTGTGAATAGGCTGTGTGCAGGCAATTTACTACAGATAATATTGCAGAAGAAGTGCTCTAGTGCTGCTATTCAGTGAGATTTGCATGTCTGCAAAATGTCACATTATCTTCCCGGTTCCTTTTCTCCTTCTCTCATGAATGAGGCTCTCTCCCTCTTTCCCTCAATGAAGCCTTTGTTTTCATCTTCAACATTCAGCACAAACTTTCTGGTGATCAGAATGAAAAATGCTATCATAACAGAGATTTTTTTTCTTCTCAGGCTGACAGTTCAAGAATATTTCCTACCAATGGATGGAGAAGAGCATTTGCTGAAAGCATCTGGATAAATCCACTGGCTTTTTCCTCCACAGAGGCTGCTGCATGTGTCCCACCACTAATGCTCTTGGAAAGATTATCTGACACTATGTGTAAGACATGAGGACTTTGCTTCTGGGTGCTTGAGTCTGTTTTATTGCATCTTTTTTTTTTTTCTTTGCCCCACACAGGAATCCTTTTGGTCAGAAAAGACCTTTAAGATCACCAAGTCCAACCACTAACCCAACTGGGCAAACAGGGAGGCTTGTCCAAAGCCACAAAGCACGAGCTCAGTAGTTTTGCTGTGTTTTACTGACAGTCCAATGAGAAAATAAAAGGGAGGAGGATCAGCTTACCAGTGGGACACTGGGTGTTACAATCTGTCACACTGATACCCAATTTGGGATCACACATTCAGAGGTCAAGAGAACCTAATAGGGAAATATATTTAACTGCTCAACTCCATGTCCTTGGTAATTCAGAGAAACTCCAGGGAGTTACATGTGGGGATTTCCTGTAAATGTGTCTCATTTTCTAATAATAAGATTAATAACATGGGTGACTGTTCCCAGAGTCTGTGCTGATGTGCTGCTTCATTTTCTTGAATATGAGCTGCAGAGATAATAAAGACAATGATAAGTGACTTGCTGGTTTTTTTAACTCTCTGCTGCACAGATTCAGCCTGGGAAAGAGAAGAAGGGGGGTAAAAAAAGCCTTTTGATGGCAAGAAATAGTGCCTGAAATTCATTTATAAAGTCACTAAAGCATGGTCACTGTAGGAAAAAAAACCCAAGGCCTGTCTAAGCAAGGGTTGGATGAAATGAGGGCATTATTTTTAGCAGAATCCAGAGATGCATTTTCCATGTGCATGCAGAAGAGGAAAGGGAATCAGCATGGAGGCAGCAGATACCTCTTTAGCAGGATTGTCAGGGACAGCAAACAATGAGAACATGGGGATAGGTGGAAAGTCAGGGTCATGGGAGGCTTAGAAGGGGTCACTAGAAGAACATATTCAATGCAGTTGATCAGATGGCTGAAATGTGGGAGAAACATTTCAGGAGGACGGGGAAAAATGGAGCTTCTGACCTGTGGAAACTTCTATTTCTGTATTATTTTGAGCCCAGATGCAGAATGAACAATTTATTCCAAGCCCTACACTGTACAGCTGTTACAGCCCATGGCCCCATCTCTGCCAAAGAAAAAAAGCTTGTAAATACACCCCTGGAATGTCACCAGTTCGAGTTCTTCCAGTCACAGTTGTGCAAAACAAAAGAAGGCTACATGTTCCTCTTTTCTCCCTTAAATCTTCCCCTTCAGCTGCAATTCAGGGTTCTCCAAGAGGCAAGTTGTGTTTTCACCCATCATCCCAGGCACCACGTACCAGAGCACCAGGACACATCCCAGTAGAATGAAAAACCTTCCTTGAACCAGAGAGCACATGGCATTACTTTTCAGTCCTCTAATGGAAACTATTGTCTGACTTTGCTACAGCCATGGTTTTCAAATTGTTGGAAGTAATTTCCTCAGATTAATGCTCTCTCTTCAAATTCATTTAATGTGACTTAGTTTCATAACACTACAGGCTTTATCAGCAGTCAAAATAACCCCTGGAAAACCCCAGGAGGCACAAATGCTTGTCGAGTTTAGCTGTTGAGGCTGGATGATGGTGCTCTGTGAAAAAATGAAGTAATTGTTTGGAGGGAAAGAACCATCAGAAATGCCTGGGTCTGTCAGGGTTCTTTGTCTTTCTCCAGACGTGTTACTGGGTGATAACTTGGCTTTTATTCCTACAATGCCTTTTTCTGTGTCTCTGGCCAGACAGGAGCACACTGAGACTCCTCTAAGCCTGTATTACAAAGTACTAGTTACCCATAAAATAAAACAGCTCCCCAGCTTTTCTTCTCCTCTGAAGTTCCTTCCCAATATGGGTCAGTACACGTGGTCCTGGCCCTGCAGACACAGACACCTCGGAGGAGGCAGTCAGGCCCACGAGGGGCTTTTGACACAGAAGGGAGCCTCATGTGAAGGGTGAGCAGGGCTGGAGCATGGCATGGACTGATCTGAGCTGTCTGAGCAGGGACAGACAGGGAAGGAGGGGAAAGGAAGAACATCTGATGGAATATGAGGTGGAATTCTTTGCAGTACCTTCTTAGAGAGGGTGTGGATGCAGTGGTTTTGAGCTTATTCAACCCAACTTGCTGGTGATGATTTCCTTATGCTCATTATTTCTTAAGGAAAAACAAAACCCAACTGCATTACATAAGGACCAAATGTTTATGGTAAATTTCTGAGGCACGAAAAGACAGTGCAAGCCAAGAGCATAACACAGAACCAGCAACCTCAGACACAAAGGGATTCTAAGCAGAGCCTTGCCAACAACTGACAGTAAAGCCCAAATGCCTACAGCACTGTCTTACAAAGACCACTCATCTCTATTAAAAAAATACACTTCCTTCTCTCTCCAGTCTGTCTTTAGAAACTAATGCAACATATTTCTTCTCTGCACGAACTTGGGAGTTTTATTGCTCAAGTTCTTCACAACATCCAGAGCTGCCTGCTGGCACATCACCCCTGGAGACACACAAGCTGATCTGTGCCGAGCAACGACAAGAAGCTCCTACCAAACGCTCAAAAGGACATTAGAGCTAACTTACTGTCACCTTATTGCCTCTTCGAGGCTGGACTCACTTTTGATATGTGGCAATATACTTTCAGTTTGTACTTTTAATTAGCAGAGACCTAGAAGCCAGTGATGGGCACGGTAACACTGCTGTTCTGAGGGTACCACGTCAGAAATGAGGGTCTAGCTTGCAGCCTGCAGCCCAGCAAAGCAGAAAAGAAACACCTTTTCAAGCAGGAGGTAGGTAAAACCTTACACCTTGACATCTGGCCAGTACCTCAAAGCACCAGCAGACCAGCCTGCAAGCATAGCTGCTCCTGGCCTTCAAAGCTTTGGGATCCCTCAGACTTTTTTTCTCTCTTCCCCAGCAGCCACTGCACATCTGGTAAGGCAAGTAAATGAAAGTCTCAACTTGCACAAGAAATGCAATAATGGAGGTGAGGACAGAGCAGTGGGAACAAAGCCAACAAGGTGCAAGGGAGAGAAAAGCACAGACAGACTGGATAAAGCTGCAGATTAATACCTTCCAGTCTTCCACATGCTCCAGGGCCTCGCTCTTGCCCTGCAGGAACCACCATTTTCCCCTGGATGCACCGCAGGGTCCTCGGTTTGCTCTCTGATGGCCTTAAATTTGCAGGTATCCTGTGACCCATTTGCATTCTGGTGAGCCCCAGAACCTTCCATGTACACTTCAGGTTGCTCATGAGCCCTCCGTGTGCCTTCTGCTGAGCCTCTGCACCCTGTGTTGGTCCTGCAGCGGGCCACAAAGTTCTCCCTTTGGATTTCTCCCCTCGTTTTCTGGGTGTTCTTCACAATTAGCTGTTTTCCTTTCAGTGTGCCCCGGGAGCCCCCTTGTAGCTGCATCACACCTGTAGCCCATCACTCTGGGAGCCAACTAGTCAGCCCTTGAGTGGCTTCAGCTGTGAGTGTCCCGGGGCCGTGCCCTGAGCCCCAGCAAGGACTCGCTCACACCTTTGCGTTTGTGCTGGGGTCAAGGGGCTGGGGGAGCCCTGGGAAAGAGGCGACACACCGTGAGAGATCCGAGGAGGCGACACACTGCAGGGGGTCCGAGGGAGGTGACACACCGTGAGAGGTTCAAGGGAGGCGACACACTGGAGGGGGTCCAAGGGAGGAGGTGACACCGTGGGAGCCCCAGGGCGGGCAGGGGGCTGCCGGCAGCTCCCCTCGCTCTCAAGAGCTGGCTGCCGGAGGGAAGGCCGCTGCTGCGCTGCCCGGGCGCTGTGGAGGGGCCGGGGGGCAGCTCAGGGAGGGAACGGAGCGATCGTGGGACGGAGCAGGTGAAGGGGGTCGGACGTCCCCGGACCGCGAGTGTCCCGGGCAGGGCCCGGGGATGCCCTGAGGGGGCGGCGGGGCAGAGCCGAGTCCCGGCAGGGTGCGGGTTTGGCTGCCAGGCGGCCGCAGCTCCCGGCGGGCCCGTGGCGGGGTCTGTCCCGGGGTCTGTCCCGGGGCCCGGCCCGGCCGCTGCCCGGAGCCGCAGCGCCCCCTGGCGGACGAGCCCCTGTCCCGTCTCTCGCTGCCGCCCCCCGGTGGCCAGCGCTGGGCATTGCCGCCCGCACCGGCCCCGACGAGCCGCGGCCCCGCAACGGGGAGCGCTCCCACACCGCCGCCCCGAGCAGCAGCTCCCGGGCACCCGCAGGTCCCTGATGCGCAGCCACGGACCTTTCCTCGGCGAAATAAACCGAATCCGGCTCCAGCCGAGTGTCCCACTCAACTGGGGGCGGCTGCACCTCCCCTGCACCCCCTGAGCAGAGCTCCCCCACCTCGCTATGCGATGGTATGTGATGGACAGGGAGAGACAGCGTTTAGGAAGGACTTTTTCCCTGAGAGGGGTGTCAGCCCCTGTGCCAGGCTGCCCAGGGAGCTGGGGCAGTGCCCAGCCCTGGAGGGATCCCAAAGCCGTGGGGCTGAGGTGCTGAGGGCTGTGGGTCAGTGCTGGGCTGGGCAGGGTGAGGGCAGGGCTGGGGCTGCAGCAGCTTCAGGGGCTTTTCCACTCATGATGATTCTTTGAACGTGTCCCTGTGGCTTTTTCCGGGCCCTTCTGCCCTCATCGGGGACACATCAAGTGAAAACATGAGCTTGCAGCTTGGCAGAAGATGCTCTTTACTGGGCATCCCCGGGGAGGGGGAAGGGCAGGGTGTCAGGGGTGCACAGGGAGGGGGGTACCAGCGGGTCTCCCCCTTCAGCGCCGCTTGTCAGAGCTCCCGGGGTCGATGCAGATGCCATAGTCGGTGTTGGTGATGCTGCCCACGATGGTCCTGTCGGCATCACAGGTCAGGCCGCTCTCACAGGGACACTTGTAGTAGACATTATAGATGCTCTGCAGGGAAACAAAGCACAGTGCAGCACAGGGGCTGTGCCCCCAGCCCTGCCCTGCCCTCCCCCGGCAGCAGGGGAGCACCTACTTTCCGGGAGCACCCTTGGAGCTCAGCTGCCTTTGGTGTGCATCGGGCCAGGCTCAGGAGTCCTTCATGTCGGCAGCAGCCGCTCTTGCACTGGAAACTGTTCAGACACAGCTCCCCGGTGTCCTGCAGCAAGAGGCAAGGCGTGAGCACCAAGTCCCTCTTGGTGAGTCCAGGGCGTTTGAGTGGATGCTGAGCACCAGCTCTGCCTTTTGGGCCGGGGTCCAGCACACCCATAGCTCCTGCCCTGAAGCATTTCCTTAGTCTGATGCCAGATTCTGAAGTGCTGCTTTGTGCTGGGCTCGTGGAGTCAGGACTGAGACACTGCAGGGAAAGCATCCCATTTCCCACAGGCACCCCCAGGAATGGGGTCCTAACTGGCACAGGTAGCTGAGAGCTTCAATCCTATCCACTTTCAGGCTTCCCTGTCCCTTCACACAGCTGCTTTGCCAGGCTTTAAGTTCCTTCCCAGCCCTGGGAAACCCAGCACACCATCCCCACCTGCCTCAGTTTCCCCAGCTGCAATGTCTTTGCTCTCGGCAGCTGCAGCCATCACCCCGGGGCTCCCCCATGTAGCTGCTGCCGCAGATTTAAAGCACCACAGGTGCCTCTGACCCTCCCCCTGCAGCACTCAGCACATTCCCTGGCTCTGGCAAGGTCAGGGTCAGTGTCCCTCTTACCAGGTTTACGATGAGCCCCCGCCCTTGGGGTGCAGGCAAGGCTGGCGCCAGGAGCAGCAGCACGAGGAGCAGGCAGGGGAGTAGCAGCTTGGCCATGGTGGGCTCTCTCATGCCTCCAGCACAGGGCTGACGGGTCCTTTATAGCCTGTATCTCCATCGGCTGATGCAGCTGCTCCTTTCACAGCCCAGCTCGTGGCATTGGGGCAGCATCCCAATGCCCTGCCCAGGGCAGGAAGCCACCAGTGCCTGTGCTGCCAGGCCTTGTTCCAGGTGACCATCCCACACCTGGCAAGTGGAACCGCCAGCCTCTCCTTTGGCAGCTCCCTTGGCTGAAGCAAACAGAAAGTAAAGCTGCTCCTGTGTGGGATTTCCAGTCCTCCCTCCTCTCCTTCACCCTGGGAGCTGTGGAGATGGGGTTCTCCAGGATGCCCTCCTTCATGGGCACTGCTGATGGGTTCATGGGCAGAGCAAGAGCTGACACTGCAGTAGGAGCTCTGCTCCAGGGGAAAGCACCCACCTCAGATCATCCATCGCCTGGGTGTTATCGTCACAGACTCCATGAAGCCCACTTGATAATGTCCAGTGTGGCAGGAGTGAGCTCACCCTCCCTGCTAACATCCCATGGAGTTTGCCCATGCCCCCATCCCACCAGCCAGCACCTCACCCTGCCCCACCTGCTTCAGTACTTGGGAGATGTAGCTGATGAGAGGAAAACAGCCCTGGGAACAGCACAGCTTTTCATGCCCAATGGTGGCAGAGCTGCTCTCAGCAATGATTAACCCAGCCCTGGCCTTTGGTGGCCATGGGAGTGACACTGAGGCTGGCGCTGGCTGAGAGGTGACTGGCACATGGCATCTGGGCCCTGCAGCAGGTCCCTCGGGATGCAGAGCAGATGTGGCTTCTGGGGAAAGGTCCCAAGGTGGCCACAAGCGCTCAGGGTCTGTCAGGGCAGGCTCTGCTGGCAGCAGGTTGTGAGGGCCAGGCAGAGACCTGCCCTTGCCAGGGGCACTGGCTGATGCCGAGGGGGGCAGAGGGGAGCAGCTGAGGTGGCACAGCACTTGAGGGGACACCCTGGAGGTCACAGTAGAGCCTCTGACACATTTGGGAGGGGGGCAAGCCACAACTTGGGGAGCATCCTGACATATCCTGGGGCATGTGGCACATCCAGAAGTGCACAGTGCAGCCCTGGCACATCCTGACACACGTTGTGGGGCTGCATGGTCCATGCCAGGGCACAAAGCACATGAAGGGGTGTGGGGGTGCACAAAACGCACCCCAGGGTGCACAGCAGGGCACGGGGTACACAGCCCAAGGTGCATCCCAGGGCGGATTCTGGGGTGCCCGTTAGGGACAGAGGACTCACCCCAGAGGCACTGGGCACATCCCAGAGTGGATCCAAACACACCCCCCGAGGGATCATCCCGGGGATACGGGGCACATCCCCGAGGCACATCAGCATCCCGGGGCTACGATGCTCATCCCAGGGTCCCATCCCGGGCTCCTCTCCGGCTCACTCCGGCTCGGGGCGGGGGGACGGCTCCGGCTCCTCCCCAGCTGGGTTGTGGGGGGGTCGCGCCGCCGGCCCCGGGGCGGTCCCGCAGCCGCCGCCGCTCTCCGCCGGGGCGGGGCCGGGCCGGGCAGCGCCGGGCGCCCCGGGGCGGGGGAGCGGCGCCGGGGCCGGGGCCGGGGCTGGGGTCGGGGCCGGGGCCGGGGTCCCCGCCATGCCCAAGCTGCTGCCGGCGCAGGAGGCGGCGCGGATCTATCACACCAACTACGTGAGGAACGCGCGCGCCATGGGGGTGCTCTGGGCCCTCTTCACCCTCTGCTTCTCCATCCTGATGGTCGTGACCTTCATCCAGCCCTACTGGATCGGCGACAGCATCGACACGCCGCAGGCCGGTTACTTCGGCCTCTTCTCCTATTGCATCGGCAACGCGCTCACCGGAGAGCTCATCTGCAAGGGCAGCCCCCTGGACTTCGGCACCATCCCCTCCAGCGCCTTCAAAACCGCCATGTTCTTCGTGGGCATCTCCACCTTCCTCATCATCGGCACCATCCTCTGCTTGAGCCTCTTCTTCTTCTGCAACGCAGCCACGGTGTACAAGGTCTGCGCGTGGATGCAGCTGGCGGCGGGTGAGCGGGGCTGGGGCGGGGAAGGGGCTGCGCTCCCTTCGCTGCTGCTTTCCTCCCTCTGCCTCCACCTCGACCCTGCCACACGGGGGTGACTGGCCAGGAAAGGGACACCAGCGTAACCTCCGCGCCCCCGTGTGCCCCCCCTTGCTGGTTACCGGTGAGGAAAAGGCTCTGGGAGCAGCGGAGCCCCGTCAGACCGCGCCCGGGCGATGCTCCCGGCCCCGCTTACCTCGGGGGGCTTTCCCGTGCTCCAGCCGCTGCCCCGCGCCGTCAGTCCTGCTCAGTCCCACGGCGAGCAGAGCTCGGAGCTCCCTGCTGTGATGGGCATCCTGCGGGAGATGGTGATAACGTTCGCTGGGTTATTGCAGGAGCTCCCTGAGCTCAGGGGATGATGTGCTGGGGAGGTGGGACGGGAGGAGGGGACTGTCAGGAGGGCTTGGTGCCATCACCCACATTTTCCTACTTTGCTGCTTATCCCCACAGCCCTGTGCTCATCCTTGTGGACCTCCAGCCTTCCCCATCCCCCTCCCAACACAGACACCTGAGACACCCAGTAACCCAGCTCCTGCCTTCCAAGCCTCAGCTGAAACCCAACCCAGCCCTTTGCCACTCCTGAATCATTCATAAGGACCAGCTGCAGCCCTCGCTGTCCCCAGTCTCCCCCTGTGGCAGGGACACCCGGGCTGACACCCCGTGGGAGGATGATGAGGCATCGGGGTTGCTCCAGTCCTTGGCTAAAGAAATGAGCTCAAGCAAAGATTTAGATAAGAGGCTTGTGGCAGCTCAGCCTCCCGGGGAGCTGGAGCAGGGAAAAGCTTTACTCTCATATTTGGGGCTTTCATGTACATTTTTGGGCTGGTTGGGGTAGAGAAACCCAGTGCAGGTGGCTCCAGCCACATGGATGAGACTGAATCATCCCTGACAGCCCAGTTTCTGACACTGGGCAATGCAGGTGCTGCTGCCTTCCTGGGGGGTATTGAAAAAGGAGGCAGGCAACAAGAGGATGCATTTTCTGGCCTTTGCTCCGTGCCTGAGTGCATCTTGACAGAAGTGATTTCTTTCCAGCTTCCCCCATTTCTCTGTGCCCCTCCTCTCTGTCAGCCACAGGGAGGAGTAATTAAATATAGGAGAAACCAGATGCTTCTCAGAGAAGTGCTCTCTCCAAACCCAGGAAGCTGCAGCTGGCCTTGCTGCTCTCCTGTCCCCAAACCATGGGGAAAACACATTGGCAAAACACAAAGGAACTGGCCCAAAAGGGTTTTCTGATGGAGCAGCCAGGGACAGGAAAGGCACTGGTATGGGGCAGGGAGCATCTCCCTGCTGCAGGAGGCTGTGGGTGTCCAAGAAGGGCAGCAGCTCCCATCCTGGGAGTTGTTTCTGGCATAAGGAGCCCAGGAGGGCCTCACAGCTACACAAACAGGTATAAAACCCCATTTTGCTTCCACACTGTGCTCCAAAATAACAGTGGAGGATGCAAACACCCTCCATGAATGAAATCCCAAAGCCCTTCCCCCTCCCCTGCCCAGTCACTTGTCCAGCAAATACAATCTCTCTGGGTGTGTGTAGGGGGGACAAAAAAAGCACTTGAGAGGTTTGGGGGGCACAGGTCACTTGGCAGAAGTCAGTCCTCTGGGTTTGTCACAGCTCCCATGGCAAAGCCACAAAGGCAACACACGAGGGTCCCAGGGAGCCGTCACCGAGGTCGGGTGTTGGGAGCAGTGACAGGAGGAGCTGGTGGCTGATGGGCAGGCTGGAACCACCACAGCTGAGCAAGCACAATTAACCTTCCTGGCAGCAGCTCTACCTTAGCTAACCATAAACTGCAACCCAGCTGTAAAAAAAGGCTTTCCACTTTGCACAGACTAAACCCATCCTGGTTTTGTTTAGAGTAAATGTTTCTCTAGACATGGCCAGGGGTGTGTCTGGAGGCAGGACAGGAGGGACGTTTCCTGGGCAACACTGTGAGGAGATGCTGCAGCGTGTCCTCCATGAGGAGCAGTGGGCCATATCCTGCACCTCCCCAGCTGCAGCAGCGTGAATGAAGCAGAGCCCAAGTGTGATGGGCAACCACTGGCCCCCCCTTTAAGCCTAATTAGGTCTTCTGTGGTAGAATCATGGAGGGGATTAGAAGGGCCCTGCAGAGCTGCTCCAGCCCCAGCCCCTGCTCCAGCAGCTTCCCCTGGCTCAGGGGGCACAGGAATGTGCCACACTCCCCAGGCTGCCAGTGGCTTCTTGCCCGTGAGGGCACGTTGCTGCTCATGGTTCTTTGCTGCCCAGCAGCACTCCCAGGTCCCTCTCCTGGAGCTGCTCTCAGCAGGTCACCCCCAGCCTGTGCTGGTGCAGGGGGTTGTTCCTCCCCAGCTGCAGGACTCTCCACCTGCCCTCATTGTTTGTAGCATCATGTTTGTGGTCATATTCACCTTCTCCAGGAGGCAGCTCATGGCTGCTGTAACATCTCCCTCTCCCTGCAGCCACGGGGCTGATGATTGGGTGCCTGATCTACCCTGATGGCTGGGACTCGAGCGAGGTGAAGCGCCTGTGTGGGGACAAGACAGACAAGTACACGCTGGGCGCCTGCACGGTGCGCTGGGCATACATCCTGTGCATCATCGGCATCCTGGACGCCCTCATCCTCTCCTTCCTGGCCTTTGTGTTGGGGAACCGGCAGGACAACCTCCTCCCCTCTGATTTTCAAGTGGACAATAAAGGTAAAGGCAGTTAGGGCTGAGCTCAAGTGCCAGCCCTTTCCTCAAAGGATGCATGAGGCCAGCTGTGGAAAGCCTGGGCCTTGGTGCCTGGCTTGTTCTGCCCCTTTTAGACCCCTTTTTGAAAACAAACCTAGGAAACACACCTTCATCTTCCCTTTGCTCCCACCCCCCACTAACCCTGGAATGCTTTTTGTTTTACAGAAGAGGGTGACTGACAGAGCTGCTCAGAGCCATCCCCACGTGAGTGACACCCGCTGGCTTTGTCTGTTCCCAGCACACAGCACCCTGCTGCTGTGTCTTCCTTACTAAAGAATGAACAAGTGTAATAGCACCAAGATCCAGAGTCAGATCACTTTGATTTGGGGTTGAAGGGGAAAAAGCCTTTGCTTTGCCTCCTGAAACCAAAATAGCTTAAAACTCGAAGTCAGGCTCCGTTTGGGAGCAGCTGACCTCTTCTCTCTCTTCCCAGGGACACCAAGAGCTCTCCTGACATCAGCCCTTTTTTTTTCCCAAGTGACTTTTCTAAAGAGCTTTAAACTTTCCAGCTTCTGGGAAACAGAAGCTTTTCTACAACTGTTCTTCTCACCTGTGGGGCCAGGAGCAGCTCCCAGCCCTCCTCGAGGTCAAGGAATGGGAAGAGCCCAACACTGGACAAAGGGGTTGGACAAAGAGGTTCTAAGTCCATCAGTAGAGCTGGGGAGAAGGGGAGGGACAGCAGTTTGCTGCTTCTCGGGGTTTGTACACCTTCTTTTATGGAAACAACTTCTGAATTAAACCCAGACATGAGTGTTTTGGATTTTGTGCTTGTCTCCTTGGGGCAGGGAAGTGCTCTGCCCTGTCCCAGGTTGCCCTTGTACTTGAACAATCCCACGATGCAGCCAAGTCCCAGCTGTCCAACACCAGCTTTTATAAAAGGGCACTTTTCTGGGGGAAAAAAAAAGAAGTCTGTTGGGTTGCAGTACCTACAGACTGCAGCAGATGGTGCTCATGGGCATCAACTCACTGCAACACCCCTTCATCTCAGCACATCCAACACCCACCCGAGGCAGAGCTGCAGAGAAGCAACAGCACTCCGTCCCACTCAGCTCCTTCCTGGCCAGAGCCCAAAAGCCAGCCTGCGTGAGGATGTTCATTTCTACTCGCTGTCATTTGCTGCAGTCACTTTCAATCCAGTTCTGAGAAGCACCTTCCAAGTCTTACACTTCCCTCTAAAAAAAATCATTTGGGAATGTTTTTGTCAAGACTCTCCAAGGAAGACAGCAGAGAGATGGCAGAGTTGGAGAAAAGTGGGCTTTGAGTGGAAAAGCTCCAGCAGAGCTGTCCTGTTAGCAACTACTCTTCTCTCCCTTTTGAAACAGATCACAATACCAGCAACAAAACCTTCACCTACAGCATCTCCCAGCTGGAAATCCAAACTAAGTGCTCACTAGAGAAGAAAACTCAGATGGCCACTGCCTCAGAAAGAACTTACAGAGGGAACATGGGAGCACTAGGGCTCAGTTATTAAATAGTCTGTTTATTGTATGGCTCTCACAAAGAAAAAAAGACAAAGCACCCAAGTAGAAAGAATAAAAATGTATTTTCCTTCAGGTTTCAGACTGACACAGCAAGTACAAATCCTTTAGTGTGAGCACTTGACGGCATTTGGAAATGGAACAAACCCCAAGTGAACGAGCACACGGTACAAGACTGAATCCTGGCAGCTGCTTCTGCAGGTCTTCAGCTCACAAGCTGGCTCTAGCCTTGGCTAGCGTGGTTAAGAAATGTCCTCCTCCAGTCAGGGGTGGCAGAGGGAAGGGAAGGAGGGGAAGGAGCTCTCTGAGTCAAAGTGTGCAGACTCCTTCTAAGTAAAGTTCTTTAGTGAGCCAGCGCTTGAGACAAGTTGTTTGCCCTGCCAAGGGATCTTCACAGTAGGTAGACAGTGGGTATTTTGGAACCCATCTGCAGTCTAACAGATATGGAAGTGACACACAACTGAGAAACTCCAGATGAAAGGGGAAAAAAAAGAAGTCAAATCAGCAGTTTAAAACACTTTTGGTATGTTACCTTCCTTTAATGTCATATTATATGCATAGAGAACCTGATCTACCCCTAAGAGAACATGCAGCATGAGTTGCATTAATGAGCCCAGTCAGGCACTGGACTGCAGAAACACTTTTCAAGTGGATTCTTGACACCAAGGCTTACGAACAAACAATCCTTACAAACCAAGATTTCCAAACACACACACACACAGGAGGGACATGTAACAGTGGTCTTGGCAGCTTTGGCAATGTAACTGTCTCAGATAGCCTCAGGAGGGCCTCCAGCACACCCCTGCAGTGAGTGCTATCCTCTGAGAGCCACCATGAATCCAAAGGCCTGTTTGGTCCAGGGTAAGGAAGTGTCTCTGAAGCCCCAATGCTGCCAAATCTTGCTTTAGAGTAGAATAGGATGCACTGAATCTGTAACAGGATGGGCAAGTCTAGAAGAAGCCATCATAAAACCATCAAATGCCACAATGATTTAACTCTTAAGTAAGATTCACCCATTTATTCATTATATCCAGCCCCTTCTGAGTTTATACAGGAACCCCATGGAACGTTTTTACTCGGGGTAACTCTAGCAATAGCTTCTAATCCAGTATTCTACATGGAAAAGTCAGTCCTCTTCCACTTCTACTAGTTCTCCTTGCACTAACAGCCCAGAAAATAAAAAGGCAGTCCCACCCTGGGAAGTCACACCTGAAGGCCAGCACCTGAAGCAAGCTAAAAGGGGAAAAAAAGTCTTCAGATTAGGCATTGAAGTGTTGATTTTGAAAGTCAAGGCTGTGGCACAGCTGGGATACAGATGCTGCCACCCTCTTCTTGGGGAAAAACGAATGGTCAACAACTAAGAGCCAGAGTAGACCACATCAGTAAAAGCCAGTCTGTCAGATACAGCAACTGCCTCAAGCAAGGCAAAACCAAAAAGTGCCAGTAAGGGATAAAAACCAAAAGAACTTAGAGCTGACTAAAATGTTAGAAGAGTTGTGACAAGGCTGCCTCTGCAGCCAAGGGGTGCACCCAGCTGTCTGCTGAAGATTGTGCGTTGAGTCAGTTCCAGCTTTTGCTTATTTTGCTTTGTCACTTTTGAGTCACAGGCACAGGCATTGAAGTAGAAAATGTCACCAGAGTTGAGAAGCTTTTCTATCTGGGCACAGGGAAGGGAAAAGTAAAAGGGCAGGGCACTTTGGAGGAAGAAATTTAAAGATACTAAACCTTAGGTTTAAATAGCTCTTTTCAAAGGATTTAATCAGCTAGAACTAAAGAAACATTATGTGAGTGGAAAGCAAACACAGCAGACAGCTAGAAGTAGAAGATGATGGAGATCTGGAGGTCTTTGCTCTACGAGGAACTAACACCACGTTGGTGCCATCGGTCATGTCTCACCCCCCGTTAGCTACTGGATCAACAGCTGGAGATTGACTCCTGAGTCAGGGAGATAAGGAGGTGTTTGGATCTTCACATCCTCCTCAGGAAGAAAGAAGAGATGAAATTTAGCTAAAGGAGCATATCTGAGCTCAGGTGAGCTCCCATCTGCAACAGTGCCCAACAGTGAGGAGACTCAGCAACAACTTCGTATTCTCGTCAAGTGAAGTCATTGGCGAAGCCCAATCGAGGCGAAACACAGATGGTGCCTGAGGAGAGTCCCCATGGAGTCACACAAACAAACTCAGAGGAACAGGTTAGATTTATCTAAAACCTTGGAAGCCTTGAAGGAAGAACTTCACACTGAAAATGAATAAGGGAGGGGGAAAAACCCAATGGTTGTGGGAAGGGGCAGCTGGGTGCATGTATGCTATGCTGTAAACCAGAGTGTAGTGCTGTGGGTGGGTTGAAGCTTTAGGAGTTAAGCCAGGGGTGCCTGAGACACTCTGCTGCTGTAGCTCTTTTCTCTGGGATCAGCTCCAACATAGGTAATAAGAAGTCTGTGAATGCAGCTGCCTCATCTTGGGACCACTCGTATTTTTCCACCAAGACTTCAAAAAGGCCCCAGGGCTTCAGTTTGGTGATGTGCTTCAGATCACCTGAAAAGCAAGACAGACAGGTTGTTTAAGTGCAAGTCATGGGAGCAGAGCACCTGGATAAAATAGGCTGAACAGCTAAACAAGGCAGAATGAATTCAGAAACTCTTCCAGCAGTTGGGCATGGGGAGTATAAAGTGGTAGGGCACGCTGAAGGAAGAAATGGATTACACCTTTCCCATCTGCTTCTGAAGACTGTTCTAGAAGTGTAATTCCTTAAAGGCTTCTTTCTTCCCCTTCATCTATTTCTTATCCAGCATCAGCAAATATTGCTTAACTTCATTAAATCCCCAGTTACACCGGATGACATGACAGGTAAACACTGTGCTGTTGCCTTTGGAACACATGCAATACATGCAGTGCTGTTGGAGGAAGCATTACACTACTAACAAAAAAGGGTTTATTTCATTAAAGATTACCAAACTAGGTCAAAAACTTCTTCCTGAGACAATACACTCCTGGGGTACTTAGGGCTTTATGGTAATGGCAGAATGTGAGCTGAGCAGCCTGGCTCAGGGTGCAAGGCACTATTTAGGTGACTGGCATGCTAGAAACAGAAGAAATTTGTCTAGAGAAGACTTCAAAAGCAAGTTAACACCTCTACTTGGCAAATAAAGCAAGCCAAATCAAGTCTGAAGAGACATCCACAGTACTGGTTTTCTACCTGCTGCATTTGATCTACATCAAGATGTCAAGAATGCTGCAGTTTTACAGAGAAACCCTGTCATAAAGCAAAGCCTTACAGATGTATCTTTGCTAGCCTCTCCTTTTAACTGGTGTTTCCAGCAAGACACTCCTGTGTACTTGGGGTGGACAATGAAGGGATGGGTGGCATTTACTTAGTTTCCTTTTACCTTTTTTGGTGAAAAACTCCTTGGAATATTTTCCTGCCAGAATGAGCTTACGAGGTATTTTCCCCAGAAGTTCGATGATCAATGCAATGTGATCTGCAAAAAGACAGACAATGAGACATCTCCACAAGACATCTCTATGCCCCACTTTCATTCTCTGGGATATAAGGACAATGACATGACTTCCCTTAAAAATCCCATGAGACTCACCTGAAATCAAATTACACTGAGCAAGGGCAAAGTCAAGGTGTGTGTGGGGGGAAGATTAAGGGCCATTTGAGGCAATGGTGTCACATAACACCATTGATTTGGCTACAGAATCCTTTTGCAAGGAGCCTTTCCATTGCTAACTCCCAAGAGAAGGCTCATTCTGAAGGAGCATCCATTGTATCTCACTTCCCAGTTTAAAAAGGAAAGACTTTGACAAACACACCTTCATCCCGTGAGTAATCCTCCCCAGAATGAGGCTCGAACAGATAGTCTCCTGTTGCTAACTCAAAGGCCTAAACAAACAGAAATGAGGTTAAATCACTTCAATGCACTTTCACACATCATTAAATGTACTGCAGGCTGAGTTTGCATATCTTTGTGGGCCAGAAGCAAAGCAGTGGGAAGAATAACCTGTAGAACTCCTGTACACCATTCCCATCTCACACCATGCAATTACTTTGCAAGACTTTAATGAGCACATTAAAAAACCATCATGGGCACATCTGTGATGATTTCTGGATCACACTTGTGTGAAACTGTCCAAAATTAAGACATCACACATGCTTAACCTCTTCCTCTGCCTCAACAGCATTTTGAAAAGTGATGTCACAGCCAAGCTCTGGATTTTTTTACAAAGACCCTCCCTCTCTCCCTCAGAGTTTCAGATTTTAAAGACATTTCTCCAACAATTAATCTCCAAATTTTCATCTGTAGCTATGAAAACACGTTTTAAATGAGAACTTGCATTCACTTCAACTCACCACTCCTGAATCCTGTGACACATTTACCCTTTATATATTCACTCTTACTCAGAACAGTACCAGTGACCTTCCATATCCCTGGCTTTCTTTAGACTGCTGTAGTCTATTGAATTAGGCACCCACAATAACTACTGCATCATTTTAGCCACATTCTGCAGAGACATGATCCTATCAGTTTTACCCCATTCAAAGATCACAGCTTGTTTTCCAAGACAGCAAAAATGACTTTGATTTGTATCAAACACAGAATGGAGACACCAGAGTCACTCACACAGTAACTGACCAGACCCCTTCTTTTTAAAATCCCCGTATTCTACATTTCCCAGGAACAGCTTCAGCCTCATCTCAGCATCACCCAGGTTATAAAATGATTCCAAAGATGCAGAGGATGCATATGACCGATCTATGAATTTACTCTGAAGGCATCTGTGAAACAGTGCTGGATGCAGCCCTTTTTTTCATCTTCACAATTGTTTTTCCACAAAGCACATTGTCAAAGTGCAGTTAGATTGGAAATCTACCTTGTTGCTGCACAACAAAACTGCCTTGCAGAACAAAAACCAAACCAAAACAGCTTTGGTATGGAAACATGGCATTCAGCAAGTCTGGAAGACGTCTAAACACCTGTGAGGGGTTCTTTTTGCCAGGCTTGGCTAGTGATTTGGCAGCCCAAAGCTTATAGCACACACAAGTTTCCCCAGAGTGCTTCAGAGGAACAGTTTAAAACCCCCTGGTTGACACCACTCACCATACAGGCTGTGCTCCAGATGTCAGCAGGAGTGTTGTACCCCGAGCCTATCAACACCTCCAGGGACCGGTACTGTCTCGTCTGGATGTCTTCAGTGAAGTGCTTGTGCTAAACAGAGGAAAAGTGCTTTACTAAACAGTTAAGAGATTGTTTAAAAGAAGAGAATCAACAGCCTGGAAGGCCAGACCAGATCAAAGCTCATTCCTATTAGACTTCATCTGAATTTTATATCCTCATTAAATATTTCTTACTATTCCTACAAGAACTGTTTAAATGTTCAACACGAGACTCAAGTGAAACAGTTCAGCAATTTAGAGGAAAGTCAGTCACAGAAGTAGAAGGGAAGACTGTTTCAGCAGCTGCACCCTCTCCAATCTGATCACAGACAGGCCACAATTCAGCTCCCTTGAAGTAAGAGTCTGCCTTGCCAGATGCTGCAAGCTTGATGTGCAATTCTGAGTTTGACATTCATCTTGCCCATAAGATCTGAAGTACTTTGTCAGTTAAGAAGCCAAGAAAAAGACACATTTCTTCTATTTGAAATATCAAACATTTAAAAGCAGCAGAGCACAATTATCAAAGATTAAAACTACCTGTTTCATGTGCTCAGGAACTCACTGAAATGGTTTGACAAGCTCATAAACTACAGAACTGGCCCATCAGAGCCACTGTCTGCAAATTCTTTGTTCTCCAGGAGAGCTCCCTGGTTCCTTCAGAAGTTCCACACATACAGATTTCTATGTTTTATGTGTGACACTGTTCAAAGAAGTTATCTAATGGCTGACCAGTGAGGCTGAAATCCTGTGTCAGATGACCACTTGTGTTCCTGCTCCCTCCTGTTTTTCCCCCCCACCATAGTTTCAAACTCTCCCTGCTTTCACAAGCAGATCTGAGATAAAAACCTGTTTGCCATCTTGGCATTCTGTGAATGAATTCACAGGTTTCAACAGGAAATGTGAAAGGGTTATAAACTTACCACCCAGCAGGCATTTCCCAGGTCAGCTATCTTCACTTTGAGCTTATCTGCATTCTTGGGCTCAAGAGGATTAAGAAGGAAATTCCCAGCAGCTGATTTTCCTAGAGGCAATATGTACAACAGCTGATTAAAGCTACGACAGTGTCACCATCTGTCATCCAAATCCTACTGCCCTCACCCTACCCAGGAAGGGTTTTGCTTACAGAACTTTTCCCTCCTCAAAGCCCAGGCATAAAAATCCACATCAGTCTGGACTATGAATAACAGGGGTACCATCATCAAGACCAAACTGGTGTTACATAGCAGAAAGACAAATGAACATATGCAAGGGTGACTGTTTCCCAGCAATCTTTGCATAGCCTTAAAAAGGCTGCATGTATCCAGACAGGCTTTCAAACACAGGCATCGCCAGAAACAAAACAAGCCTCTGAACTCTTAAGTCTTCCTAAATATTTGAAGGAGAGTCCAGCATCTTTTTGACATACCCATCACTGGCTGCTGCAACAGACAGTCAAAGAGCTAAAGCAGAAAATCTCAATGACATAAAAGGGAGCAAAAAACCGAAGTCATTAAACTACATCCATCTGCAGCTCTAAAGCAAGTTGGGAGAGAGCTGTGGGAAGCAAAATGCATCTAAATAATCTAGCAGGGGCATTCATCTCAATGCAGTTCAAGTTTCAGCAGTCTTTTAAACTTCACATGCTACTTTCCATGCCCATAACTCCACAGCAGTACTGAGACAAGAAAATGCTATGGATAAGAGGTTCAAGTATGAGCTTCTCCCTCCTCCTCCTCCAGGCAAATCGACTTCACTTGACCTTGACTCCAAGATGCAGAAAAGGGACAGTTTTCTCAATTGATTCAGCTTTTTAAAAAAACACACCCTTGGAATGTGTTTGAACTGCTGCACACTGTGTTTCTTATGTTCTCCTAAACCTACCAGACTTAGGACTTATTTCAAGGGGAACAAAACTCTATTTGAACAAGCCCATCAAAGAGTGTTTTTTTTCCCTCCCTATGCTATATGAGCTTTATGTCAGTCAGGCTGTGTTTCCAGTTCTGGGACAACATTTACTCAAGTAATTTAGGAGTTACCTGTGCTCCACATTAAGAACCAAACTATCAGGATACAGTATTTATCCCATAATTTAAACAGCCAATGACAACCAATGACTGACATTTCTAACTACTAATGAAAATCACGTGAGCAGCACCCAATACAAAGGAGGGAATGTTCTTACACTGAAAAACAAATGCAGAAGTACTTTTTAAAGTGGTAACACTTAAGCATTCAATAGTCAAAACTAAGGTACAACTACAACTGGAAGCTACAAAGTCTCAGTAGGACTGTCAGGTTAATTTAGTTCATTACTCCTGGAAGGAAAAGGCTCAAACAGGTGGTTCTGATCACTTCAGCCTAAGAAACAGAGGTTTCTATTAATGCTCCAATGAAGTGTTGTAACACAACTCTCCCACATCAAAGAGCCCTTTCTCACAGGTCCCTCCTCTACCTTTGTTGTCTGATGGGTTATTGTTGTCATTCTCATCCTCTGAAGGTATCTCTGTTCGGATGCTTTCCTGCAAATGGTTAATCTCCTGCTCACTGAAGGCTCGTTCTTGGTTGGCTGTGGGCTGACAGACCATGGAATCTTCTGAAACTAAGGGCACGAACGAGTCCGACATCGCGTCCTGAGGCCTGTTCTCCGAGTCGCCGTTCCGCTGACTGTAATTACAACTATGGAAGTCCTCCTCCTTCTGTGTGTGAGGGCAATCACCAGAGTCATTGGCATTATGAAGGTCGTCCTCAAGTCGCACAGAGCTCTGATTGCTGGCATCTGGGAAGTCCGTCATTGGTATCACCCCATTGCAGTTTATTTCTGTCACACATTTGTCCACGCTGCTTTCCATCAGAACAGACTGTTCTTGTACAATGATTTCAGCTGGAAGAGTGGAAAAGAAGATAGAGCTGCAAATATGATCAGGGAAATGGAACATCTTTCTTACAAGGAAAGGCTGAAAAGACCTGGGGCTGTTTAGTCTGAAGAGAAGACTGAAAGAGGATCTCATCAGCACTTATCAGCACCTGAACAGTGGGTGTCAGGAGGATGGAGAGACACTTGGTTCTGTTGTCTCCAGTGATGGACATAGGCTGGAACACAAGGAGAAACCCCTTTGGTGCTGAGGTGAGGGAGCCTTGGCCCAGGCTGCCCAGGGAGGGTGTGGAGGCTCCTCTCGGGAGGTTTCCAAACCCGTCTGGACACGTTCCTGTGTCCCCTGAGCAAGGGGAATCTGCTTTAGCAGGGGTTGTACTGGATTGAGCTCTAGAGGTTCCCTTCAACCCCCACCATTCTATGCTTTTATGATACCAGAATATGTTTAAACAAAGTCATGCTGACCAGCTGAAGCTGGGTAAGCCCTTGCAAGTAGATGGTGCTCAACATGGAACTCACAGTCATTCATTCCATTTGTAACTAGCCTCTTTGTAGATGGGTAGAATGCAATGCAAGCAGGTTGCATGGCAATGGCAACTCTACTAAAGGTGCTCACTCTACCTATGCCAGCATGAGTGAAAGGACACCACTGTTCTTCAGAAATACTTTAGGTGCATACCTGTCTTTTTGCTGACATTTTCCCCTGGTGGACTAACTTTTATGAGCATTTCCAGAGGGCTGTGAATTTCTTCCTCCTCTTCAGGCTGTGTCTGCCCTGGGCTTGCTTCCTTCTCCATTTCTTCTATCTCTTGCATTCGCTTCTCTAACAACTCAGCCTGACGTTTCTGCTTCTTTTTCAACTTCTTCTTCTTATTCTTTGACATTTTGTCAGCCTACACAGAAGCAGCAAAGAAATTAGACTTGGCATTTCATAGCTCAATAAATCTAAAACACATCAACTTTTAATTTATTTTGGAGCTGAGGAAGCAGTCTGAGAGGAAAATTCTGGAGACAGTTCTTCTCCCAGATAAAAAGTAGATATTAACATTTTTTGAGCAGTTGTCTACAGCTATCAGGGCATTTCTGTCCTGATCTGAGAAACCTGCAGTATTCTCCAAATGAGGGATCTTATACTCCACAGTCATCTTCACAACAGACCTTGAGACCACCAAAAAGATGGTTCATTCTGGTCAACTATGAGGTAATACTGCTTACACCTCCCAAACAGCACTGAACCCAATGCCTGCGTCCATGACAAACACAAATCACACTACTCCTGACAGAATGCTGCTTTTCCTTAATGCTGACTGTATTAAGAAACAGCAGAAGGATATTTATGCATGAAAGCTATTAACACTTACTGGTTTTGGCTGTGGTGCAGTGCTCACTGGAAGGGAAAGGAAGATCAGCAAATTAGTATGTTTGTATTCAAAAACTGTAACTGCATTCTTATCTGAAGGTAAGCTTTTTCCTATGTGGTCTGGTAACATTTTAAGGATGTCAACAAATGTTACTTTGAAGGCTCATTTCTCTACAAAAGCACAGCAAGAATAAAAATTAGAAAAACACTAAATGAGTAAATGCATAATTAAGATTCCAGATAGCACACTTCCTTGACTGATTCCAAAGCCAAACATCCTGTCACACAGCTTCATATACTGCATGGATAATTCAGCTTACTGAAAGAAAATGCAAAAATATTAAAATACTAAAGTTGAGGGAGCTTCCTTCACTAAGCTATGCTATGATGGGCTCAGCTAAACGTTGCTGTTGTAACATTATGACTGACAGAGCCTTCCAAGAGAAACTGCAGTAGTTCTTGAAAACTCCACACTGGTACAGATGCTAAGGAGGGGATCAAAGAATCAGGAGTAAAAGAAAATCTGCTTCTCAGGAAGCTGTTTCTGTTACAAGTTCTGCAAACTGACAACAGGTAAATCATCTTGAGACTCTCATGAAATGCATTTCCAGCATCACACAATGAAAAGAAAGAAATCGTTGATGAAAATGTGAAAAGTGCTTCATGAGGTTTCCACTCCAGCACTGTACTGAGTGTCTTAGCATTTATGCAGTATATGCAATACAAGGCTGACTGTCCTACTCCTTTATCAGTGCTGGATCAGCTGTGTTAAAACCAGGTGATAGCAGGTGGGTATCCTCCTTCCATTTTTCTTACACAAGCTGCCTTCCTGATTACCTTTGAGTTACAGCTTATGAGTTACTTCAGAATTTACAGTTGGCTTTTCAGAGGTTACCTGCATTATTGTTTCATCACCCTGTTAGGAAGTTTTCGGGGTATGTTGGGGAAACAGTGCCAATTATCAGGAAAAAACCCACCTGCAGAGCCAGATGGTGGGGGAGCCCCAGATCGCTGCCACTCCGTTGCTTCCGCAGCCAGCCGGCGGATATACTGGTCGTTAACACACAGAAGGATGTTCTCAGGTTTAATATCTGTGTGAATGATTCGACACTTTGTGTGCAAGTAATCCAGGCCCTGAAGAACCTGCAGAGACATGAGAAGGAAATCTATCATTAGGAAAAGCAAAGAAATGAGCAAATTGACAGTGAAGTGAAAAGATGCCTAGGATGACCAATGAACCCAAGAGACTTCTCTGAGAATATTCCAGACCAGAGCTGAATCATCAGCTGCAGAAAATGGAGCCACAAGATTTTAGCTATGAATTTAAAATACTACCTCTCTACACTCCTAACTTCTTAATACAGCTGAAAAATCTAATCTTAACACCCTACAATAAAATCATGCTTTCTTCCTCCCCTCCACCTCACCGTTTAGAAAGATGTTTTTCTTAGGCAACCATCCAGGAGGAAGAACAGGTTTCTCTCGCTCTTCCCATCATTAAGCACTGCACTTACTGTGACCAAGTTTTACAAACATAAATACTTGCACTTGTGAGGAACAAACAATGTAAGAAGAGGTTAAAAGCAAAGACATCCTCCCATCATGGTTTCAGTGTCAGAAAAGATCTGTGGCAGAAGGTTTTTTTGCGGTAGAGAAAGAAAATATTAACCCCAAACTGATGTTGGTGCATGAAAGATTTACCACTAATCCTGAACTTCTGTCTTCTTGGATCTGAGAAAGATTAGTGAGAGTTCTCAGTGGGCTGAGGGGAATAGTGCCATCAGAATTGGAACTTACCTGTTTGATAATCTTTTTGACACAAGGGAGTGGAAGCCCCTGATAATTTGACTTGATGATCCACTTCAGGAGATGATGCCCTAGAACTTCAAACACCATACAGATATCTGGAACACAGTCAAGGAAAAAGATGGATATCCTGACCCAAGGAACCCTGAATTCCCAGAACTGAGGATCAAAAGAAATCCATACCAGTTAAGCATTTTATATGAAAGAATCCTCATCCTTCTGACACAGCTTAGAGAAGCTGCCCTCCATAACAGCACCATCCTATCCTACACAAAACACAGAGGGATGGGGTTGCTTAGGTCAATGCTCCTAATGCAGAAACAACAAGCGTGAGTTAGCATTTCCTGCTAGTATTGAGACAACTTCAACAGTGTAAGTTTTGGAACAGCCTAGGCTCTTGCCCCAGGCAAAACTCAATGCTCAACTCTCTGTAGCAGCATTATCTAAGAAGATAATAAAATTTCCATTTCATAAGTCATCTTCAGAACAATTAAGTTGCTTTCCCCACCCTTCCTTGCCTTTTACCAGCAAAACAAACTTTTGGCAAGCCTGGACTTCAACAATATTTACATTTTCTGCTTTCTGCCTGTAAGATTTCAAGCTCCAGCCTCTCTAATGACTGTGCCTTTGCTTTAGAAGCCAAACTTGTAAGCATTTATTAGGCTGCTTTTCTTCTACCCTGGCAGAAAGCATGCATGTGTGAAAGAAACACAAGATCAAGGCAACAAAGCATTAACACCTACAGCTCAGTTCTCTCCAGTAGCTCAGTAATTCTCACTGAAATAAAACTCAAGGTAGCACAAAGCAGGAACATGAACAGAAATCCAATTTGCAAGTTTTAAAGGTGCATTATTAGGACTTGCCACCAATCACTGCCTATGAGAAGGCTGGTCACAGAACTGCAGATTTTCAAAGCCTCCCAACAATGTTGATCAAGTCCAAGGCAAGACGCTTCCTTAACCTGAAAACATTATCAAGTTATAGACTGCATGTTTGCCATTTTTAATTACTGATCTTAACATTTTATACAGCCTTACTTAAATATGGGGTTATTACCAGGCTGCTTGCAAAATTGAGGGGTTGGGATGGATGGGTTCTTGTACCACAAAGCTAAGTCGGACACTAAGCCATTCAGTCCTGATTCACCATCAGATGCAGCCACCTCATCTGATGTTAAAAGCATGACTAAGCAGTGCTGTCTCTGTAACTGGTATTATGTTAGGCTGAATGATCATTCTGGATCTGAGCTTAGTAAGCAGCTTTGAGGCAGATAATTTTACAGCAAGTTTCTTTGGGCAGTGAAAGGGATGCCTGGACATTGCTCACCAGCCTTGGCATGACAACCACTCAGCCAACCCTCATCTGTGTGCAATACTTTGTCCTTATTCCACAAAAGGATACGAGACCCATTAACTCCTGAAATCTTGAAGTCATCTAATAACTGAACAACTCTCTCTTTGCTTGGATCATTTGGATCACTGTTGCGGACCTGCAGAGAAACAGACGATTCATTTTTTGTTCCTTGAAGTAAATACAGGCAAGAGTATATTTTGGAGTCAGCTCTACTGCATTATTGTTAGTTTCCTATCCAAATTCTTTGCTGCTAGACAATCCAGAGGCATCAAGTATGTGACTAATGTGAACATCCCCAAATGAAATTACAACAATTAAAAGCTGAAGCCCAGTCTCAAGCACTCACCGATTTTAACAACTTTATTTCATCCAGCGCTGTTTCTGTGTAGTGCTCTGCACTCTTCACCACCTTCATTGCCACAAATCTCCTCCCTCTACAGACACAGGTAAGTGGAGACTGTTAACACCCAAAGAACTTATTCTCCAGGATTATCAGAATTGTTTTGCATGTAAGAGCTCCTTATTTACCACTTCACAGAAAAGTAAGGTTTGAGCACTCATAAAGATTGTCTTTGGTTCTCTTTTTAAGAAAACATCCATGTTAGTAATTTCTCATAAAGTGAAATAATAGGTCAGAGATGGCTGAACACAAGAGCACTCTTTTCCACATACATGGTCTGTCCTGTTAACTCTCTCCCACACACTTGCATGCACAATATCAGAAGAACCTTCTGTGTTAGGATGCAGACAGCCAGGTTTTGTGGTTTTATCTAAAGGTAAAAAGATGCTTTTTCTGATCATGTTCCTGCAACACTGTGTATTCCCACCAGAAACAATGGGTAGAACAGACAGACTTACTGGATGTCCCAAGCCAGCCACACTGTGGAGAAGTGGCCCCATCCCAGCTTCCGAATGACGTGGTATCGACCATTAAAGAGATCTCCTATTTTTACAAGATGGTAACCACCTGGCAAAACAGAGGCAAGTCATTATGTCAAGAGATGATGCAAGGGACAAAAAGCAGGTATGTGGAACAAGTACCCAGCTTCAGGCAGACTTACTGGATGTGTTTAGAACATAGAGGTTCCAAAGAAACACAAGGAAAAATGTCTTCCCTGTTGAGGTGAGGGAGCACTGGAAGGGGTTGCCCAGATGAGTTGTGGAGTCTCCTTCTCTGGAGATATTTAAACCCACCTGGATGAGTTCCTGTGTGACCTACTCTAGGTGGTCCTGCTCTGGCAGGGGAATTGCACTGGATGAGCTTTCGAGGTCCCTCCCAGCCCTTGAGATTCTGTGATTCTGTAAATGTTTCTCGAATTTGATTGACTGACAAGCTTTAATATAATTGAACTAGAATGACTGATTTTTCCTCCTTTTCAATTCAGGTCATTGCTGCAGCATCACAGAGTATTTCAGTGAAAGTACCTGAAGTCTGCTAGGATATCCACCTCTGAAAAACACAGCTTATGATGTTCAGTAACAGAATCTTACAGCTGAACATCAGTGTGCTCCGTCCCTGTAACACAAGAATACTGCACCAAAGATATCAATGGAGTTTCCCTTGCAACTGCTTTCCTGACTGAAAGGCTCTTTGCCATTTAACATCACCACTGCAAACAGGAAAGTCTCCTCCCTGTACTCTCAGTGTCTCTCAAGCTGCTGACTACACAGGGAGAGATTCCACAACGGAAGCAATAACACGAAAAACCAGACAAAAACACAAGACAACTGGCAGAAAATGGAACAAAGAGAAGAAACTGTGATTGTTAAGCTGTTAAGTTTTTGCCAGAACTTGGGAATTACATTCTGACATTCAGTTGGTATCCATCACTTCATTAGGTCAAAAAGAAGTGCCTTTTCTTCACTTGCAGACTTCAGTTACAACAGTGACAGTTGCACCAATTGCTGTCTTATTCAGTATGTATAGCAAATAGTCTCACAGATACTTGCAAAGCATTTGGAGGTGGAAGCACACATTCAAGCTTCAACTTATCAATGAGCTGAATTTGTATGACCAGTGTTCTGTCGTATTTAATGTATCTGCTATGTTAAAAACCCAACTGGACCCTTTTGATGCTGAATTATGTAACATGGTATTTGCATTTGCTCTGTATTTAGTTTCTACCCAGAGAAACAGTGGAATTTTATTTGCAGACACTACAAAATGGATACTAAGATCTTCAGAAGAAAACAGTGAAGGACTTGGAACTGATTTGAAGGGTTTGAAAGTATCCTCTTTCTGATGAATGAAGGTTTACTTTCTGTTACCAATTTTGAAAGCCCTCCCACACAGAGGAAAAAAGCTAACAGCCTTAAAAACGTGCATTAAAAACAACTCTCCAACTCAACTCTTCACTGACAACAGAGGGAACCTTGGGAAATGGTTTCTCTAGTTCAGGTTGCCTTGGAAAACATTATTATTGTAATAGTTTCAAAAATCCACTTAAACTGAGAGAGAGTCTATTTTAATTCTCTGTAGTAGATGGGAAATTCTTCATTCCATTGAAAATCCTGCACCTTACACAGGCAAGTTCTCACCTTTACAGTAATCATTTGGATCCTCTTGTTCATCATCATCTGATCCCAGGATTTCTTCCTCTTGCTCTGGAATATCATTCTCTGAATGAGCAGCAGGGCCCCGATGCTGAGTGTCGGGTCTGAAAGAGAACACACTGCATGTCTCACACATGTTATTCCTCAATTCAGTAGCTTTCATTTCACATGAGGGATTGCAGATAATGGAGGAAATACAATATTCAGCTTCAGAAAAACTCTCTTCCCATTTAAAGGCTTTTACTCCTAAGCTAGTATAAAAGCAGACTGAAACAATTTTTCATATGCTAGTGAGAAATACAACTTAATGTCCTAGATTCACTTTTACAGTGGAACAAAGACCAGACAAGAGTTGAAAGCTTACTGATCCCAACAAAAGGTGAGTCTCCTCCTCAGCCTTCCATTCAGTGAGGACTTTTCTAAAGCAAATCTATATTTTAAGATGTTATCTCACAGAAAACCTGAATATTTAAATGTTGAGGAATGTTATTGTAAAGGCCAACATCCATTCATTCTTACTCCTTTGGGAAAAAATGAAACTGGTATTTCAGAACTTGTGCCCTTTGTCCCTTTCACCTTCCAGATCAAATCAACATTTCATATTCCTTCCGCTTATAACACTTTAGAACCCTAAAATCCCTAATACTGCCCTTGATTTCTTCTGTTTTCATGTGTTAAGCAGAATTTCTGCATTGCATCTTTGCTGAAGGCCTGAAGTTGTCTGAACCACAGAGAGTGGGAGTACGCAGAGCAGATGTTCTGTGAGCTTCCGAGAGCTTGTGATTGCAGAGGGACTGGAATCAGGCACTGAGGTGATATTTTCTCACTCCCACATTCCTAAGTAAAAACATTCATTTTGTGTGTTTAACTTTTCACCACGTGTGCTACTCTTTAAGTTCCTGCTTATGAAGATGATGTTGACAAAGGCCACCTCATTGCCCTTGGGCATTTAAGCTGCATTCAAGTCCCCTGAGATAAAACGTGCATCTCTCTCTCCTGCACCCCAACTCCTCTTCCACAGCAGCACATTGCTTACAGCCAAACAGCTCACAAAATGATAACACTCAAACAGGTGTGTTATTTACAAAGCCTTACAGGGAATGGTTGTCTCCAAAATTTAACCTTCAATAGCCTTTTGTACAGAGGAAGCACTTATGAAAGCAGTGCCTACAGCCCATTTGCATCCTCAGGATTCAGTGCCATGTACTGCAGGATATCAACATTAAGCTTTCTTTTCTTACAAGTATGACACACTAAAAAAAAAAAGCTGGAGTTGTCCAAAGAATTGGGCCAACAAATTTCTTTACAGCAGTTGAAGCACAAGATAACATTCTTTACAACAAGCTTCCCAGTCAGGGTGAATTAGCGGAAGTTTCCTGCACTGAAACTATTGTTCCAGTGAAGCAGCAGATACAGCTGATGCCTTCCCACCACCCCATTTCCAATTTCACTTGTTTTGCTCAAAGGAGGAGTAACTCCTGAGGCAGCCACTGGTTATGCCAGTGGATATGCTAATGCATGTGGGTTTTCCAATGCAGTTTTTGTAGCTTATAACTGAGCTGGAGTCCTGTGCACCATATTGTGTCTGAACTAATCTCAATCCATGGGACAAAATAAACAGTTCTCCTTTGAGCAGTCACAGAGCAGAATGAATGTGCAGCGTTTACCTACTGCACCTGCACAGTGCTGAGGCTTCATACGTTAATTAATTACTGCACATTAAGACTACAGCCATCTAAGTACCCATGGAGCATGAAATGGAAGAAACCACCCGTTCCAATTTGATCATGACTAAACTTGTAGCCATTGACAGGCTGGAACTGAAGTTCATTAAAGCAAAGAGGAGCTACAAAGGTCATCCTGGGCACCACCAAACCAACTAATATTTACTTTTGGTCTGTTGTCAGAACTAGTAAATCCTGATGATTTTTCATTTCAGAAATAAGTAAGCAACACAGATTAGTGGTCTCAAACCATAAAACAAGCCTGTCAGGCCATTCCACCACAGCCAGACTAATGAGACCTCTATTAACAACCCCATAGCTTGATCCAGTCCTAAGATGAGTAGTATTTAGACATTTTCCCCCATGAATTCCCTACAGAATTACAAGCCAGAGGTAGGCAGGAGGAAGTTAGGGCTATGCAGGAAGCCTTGGAGGTCAAAATGGTGCTTTGAAACTGCAGCATTCCTTAGGGGACAACTGAGAGATGCATAAAGTCATAAACTATCCCTAAATTAAGAGCAGGTGGCAAAGGCAAGGAAGGACCACAGATAGAATGGAGACTGGATGCTACTGCAGAACAAATCCTATAGGCAGGGTAAAGAGAATCGGAACACAGAACTGTATAGAAAGGAGAATTTAAGGCCAGTAGCCACACCCATGGCCTGGGCAGGGAAGAGTCGTTCTCCCTAACACTGCAGCAAGATCTTCACTTTTGAAACTGCGCAAGATGTAGGGAATTCAAATGGATTCCAAAGAAAATGTGTCTTCAGAAGCACCGATGCAGCCAGAAACATCACACCATTCTGCAGTCCCCAGTGCTGCTCAAGAAGAGATTTCATGCATCGAGGAAGAAGTTACTGGAAGCACTAAACCCCCTTCTCTCAAAGGGTTCTGCCCCCCTCCTAAAGGGGCTGAGAAATCACACTGCTGACAGCCTTGTACATGGCACACCCTGTAGTCTGCATCTGAGTCTGTCCTGGGGATCCAAAAGCATTTCACTTCTATGTTATAACCTGTTATAGCAACTAATATGACCTAGAGCTTTATTCAGGTCCAATACATTTATACAGTGCATTTTCCTTTATGAAATCACCTACAAAACACAGCTCATTCTTTTGCCTTACTCCACAACTCATTAGATGTTATTACACTCCACCACCTTCCCCAAAAGTGACCACGTCAGCTGCAGATACAGACACAGGCTTAAGAGACTCAGCCAGTGCAGAATACATAGTAATACCAAAGAAAAATACCCTCATCTGTCTGCTTTGCTCACACAGACAGTACTCTAAAGGGCATAAAAGGCTGCTAAAGACAGTAGAAAAATCCAAACTCACTATTTAAAGATGACAGCTGAAACAGTTGTCAGCAAAAGTGCAAAAAGCAGTTAAAATACACAAAAGTCTTATGGAAACAGTTCTTGGTTTACACATTTAAAAGCCAAGTGTTTTAGAGTAGTTTTTTTTTTTTTTACACTCACCTCTGTTCTACTTAATAACACCATGATCACCTTTTACTTTTGCTCTCTCAATGTGCTAATTAATCATCAGAATTAACTGGATTTGCAGGGTCTGTCTACAACTACACAACAATATTCTGCTTAAGGAAAACAAGGTAGAACAGCAATGTTAAGGCAAAATGGTACATCTTTTACAGAATTCATGTGAACCCACACCTAGAGACCCTACAAAAAATCCTTATTCTTTCAGGAATACCTGAAGAGCTGCAAATCCATGAGCCAGAGAAGAAAATTAAGGAGGGTAACCTACCTGCATGAAGCACGGCCTCCCATCGATAAAGAGATTCCTGAAGATAGCCCAATAGTTTTCGAAAGAGCCATTAAAAATCAGAAGCCACACTGTTCAGGGAAGCAGGGGGACATCAACGGCAGGCAGAGGGGCTGGTTCTTCTCGAACGCAGCAAAGCTTTGTGCAAGAGTGAGGGAGAAGAGGGATTTGCCTCCACCACCTAGCTGCAGATGCACAGCACTGCATTGCAGGTGAAGGGCCTTGCAGCAAGCCTGGGGTTGCTCCCAGCTCATCTTCCTGCAAATTCAGTCATGTTAGGGGTTGAGCATAAATAGATTCATCTCCTTCTCTTGATGTTTACTTGTCTCAATCTTCCTTGTAATGAAATTAGAAATTCAGTCAGATACTTTGTCTTCCTGCACAAGCCGGTTTTATTTGCCTATTCAATAGCCCGCTGGATTCAAAGCTCGAAGGAAGACAAGGATCATGGTAATTGCTGACAGTCCAAGCCTTTTGATACAGAAATGCCAGCACAATCACACAGGAGAGAAAGGGAGTTCAAAGGGAAAAGGAATTTTCTGAAGTAATTCCAAACACTCCCCATCCAGACTTACGAGACAAACTCAGCCTTTAACGCTTAAAAGTAACGACAAAAGCAGGAGAAGTCGGATCCTCTTTAAAATAAAAAGGGTGAACTGAGTATTTTTCACAGTAGCAAGCACAACATCAGCCTCTGACGATGTGGAAGAATGACCAGCCTCTTCCTGTGCCTGTTTATCCTGCTGGTTTATGTAAGTGATAGGGGAAACAAGTCAGCAAAGACGTGACATAGCAAATAATAGCTTGAGATTTCTCTGCTATGGAGAACTGTTTAATTATCAGTGACAGACACTCTGAAGCTGGCTCTACAATTTTCAACCAAGATGTTTACAGAAGAATCAGATTAACCTGTATATCTAAAACTATTTTCACCTTAAAAGCTAACTGAAGCCTGAACACCCTTTTAACAATTTAGCATTGCCAAACTGCTTCATATTACAAGAGGTACCAACAACGTGCAAAGTTTCCCACTGTAGACAAGATTTTGCTCCATGTTCATTGAATATATCACCCAACAGCTCTGCTCACCTCTGCAATGCACAGCAGGGATAGTAACAGTTCCTTGCAGGAACTAAGATTTCACTCACTCACTTGTTCCTTACAAAAGGTTTTTAGAGATATTGGAAAACACTTTTGTACTCTCTTGCCAGTTTAACAACATAATTAACAAGCAGCCTCCATCACACAATGTATATTCTTAAGGATTTGCAGTGAGGGTGATCCAACAGCATCAGGAGGACAAGAGGAGACCACATTCCTGCCTGTTAGTACAGACAAGGCAATGAAAAAGCAGCATTCCTCATGCTGTGGAGTAGCACCAGCATGGGCTCCCTCCCTGGTGGCTATCAATTACTGGTCGAGCAACAGCCAGGTCTCCACATGCAACTTCATCACCAGGACTTGTTTTCTTTGCCCCAATAACTTCCATAATGGAACACCTGAAGATGGGTGTTTGCTACTCCTATTGAAGGGTAGGAAGTGACTTCTTCAACATTATTTTGTACAGGAAATATGTATTTTCCTTGTCCCCAAAAGAGCAAGAATACTACTAATACTGTCCATGCTACCTATCAACCTTGCTTTGAACAGATACAAAAGCAGACCGCTTTCACTTTCAGGCAAGGGAGGCAGCATACATTTAACCCAAATCACTTCTGTCACACCAATCATCCCTATGTATGTGCAAACAAGAGGGTTACTCTCCTTACTCCTCCTCACCTCAGTTTGCCATTCCCTTGCTATCTGTAGGGATGACGCCCGTCTGCAGGAAATTGAAGACAACTGCTTTCCTAAATGATGTTTAAGCTGCCTGCAGCACAATCTTTATAAATACTGTCATTCCTTATTTGTGAACTCCAATTACACACATGAAACACCCCCAAAGAGATTTGAATTCAGCCAACGTAAGGCTGATGACGAATGCAGCTCATGCCTTCAGAGACACAAATCAGAGTACTACAGTGCACCCTGAGGACTCTTGCTGAAGGAAACACTGCTTTCCACCTTAACCATCCAGGCAAAGATCTCCAGGGTGCTACACCCACTGCAGCATGATCTCTCTTCAAGTGCTGTGGAGGATTCCTTGTTTTCATTTGAGGGAGAGAAGAATAAAGCTTCATAAGGCACAGTGAAAACTATTCCTTAGCATGCCTGTAATTTCAAGATCACGCTAAGGCACATCTAGTCAGTGACTGCTTCTGGTGGCAGCCTCCAACAGGCTTCTGTCCAGATCTGCTGGCAAATCTAATGCTCACTAAATACTGTAACTGTTTAGACTCAAACTTCCAGTACAAATTCAGGTCTGAAAGGATAAAAAGTATTTTCCTGCTTCTATGCACTTTATCTTCCTGCTCAATCAAGACACCAAGACATACTTTTGTTCAGTGGATCTGTGGGAGTCAAGTTGGAAGGTCAGTCATGAACTCCACTTGTGAGCAGTACTAAGCCACAAATAACAGAGGCAATCAAGTTTCTTGCTCCCTATGCCCACACCCCCACACAAAGGCTTAATAAATAAGTTGTTTGTAGAACTGTCTGCTATTCCAGCTATTACAAATGAAAGGACTTCCATGGAAACCAGCAGATCTGCAGTTGTGTCCTGTCACAGTCCAATAATCTCTTCTGTAGCTGTATGAAAAAAGCCTGTGGACGATGCATTTTCACTCTACCTTAAACTGATATTCAAAATACCTACAAGAGACGTAATCCTGCTGTTAATGATGAAAGACAAGTGAGGAAAATGTAATCCAAGAGCCTCATCCCAGGCATAGTTTTAAATAAGGAAGTTGAAAAAGAACCTGAGAGGACTCCGGGGCTCCTCTAAGACAGCAGGAAAGTGATACTTTCCAGTTTATTGCACATATTGCTTGTAACAGACTCTACTGGAAACTTTCTGATCTCCAGACAGTATAAATGGAAAAATTACCAACTTCTCTCTTCACAACAATTCTGTTGAGGAGAAATGAAGGAGGGAGGCTTCACTGCATGCCAGAGTCTGGCCAGAAAATTACTGATAGCTCTAAACCAGCTTCTTGAAAAAATACTGGATGTTGCATGCATTTGAAAGAGGGAGAGGACGCAAGACAGCAGTACTGTACCAGCTCAGCTCTGACACTGCCCTCTCTGCCAGGAGGCAAGGGAGCCATAGGAACTACTGAAAATCCTGAGAAACAATACATCCCATTCAGTAAATTCTGTAAGGAAGGATTAAGTAAAGTCACCAGTGTACATAGAATTAGAGCAAAGTACTTCAGACCACATACATTCTTCAGAACAAGCCACATTCTGTAACTGTACGACTGCCACTACCTTTGTAGTTCAGTAATAAAACGTTCTGCTTCGCAGCACTATCAGTTCAACAGCCTTCACACTGAACCACTGGGTTTGTGCATGAGTAGGCCAACTTCTCCCAAAACAAAGACACTGCTGTGCCCAATTTCATTACAAGTTACCAGAGTCATAGGTAAAGTACATCTGCTTTTGTATTTTAGTTCAAAAAGAAGCTTGTATTTTCAAATACAAGTATAGTTTTGAAGTAAATGCCAGATCTTTCTTACATATCAGCCTTTAGATCACCTAGTACCAGTCACACAGCATAAGAAATTCAGTTCTTTCAACTGAAAGCACACAGGCAGCATGCTCCAGCACAACTTCAGCCAGGAATTGACATTGTGACCACACTAGAGCTAACTCAAAGGCATGTTCCCCTCTGAACAGCACTTGAGGTCTTTAAAAAAATCAAGCTTGTAATCTCCTGTTTGCCTGCACTGCTTCCTGAACAGACAGTACCTTACTGCACCAAGGTGTTCCAAGCACACACGTGGCCCAGCCTCTGCAGAGCAAGCAACAGCCACCTCGTGGCAGACAAAAGGCTGAGCCGTTGGGACACCCATCATGCCTTCTTCCTGCTGAGATCATGAACATCCTCATCCAACACAGCTCACAAAACGCCAGATGACAGAAATTCTGTTTTGAGGTCCCTAGAAATCATATGACAATAAATGAGCACAAGAGCTGTTCCCAGAAAAGCACTGGGCAGCTCCCTCTCCTTGAAGAGCAGGGCAAATATGACCACGACCGCTGCCCCAGAACTGAACTCGAGATATTAGTAACCACTTCAGACAGAGTGCAAAAATACTCTGACAGTTGGGCAAACTCCCTGAATGCACCTCACCTGGCACAGCTTAGTCTCAGTTCTTAAAATTTTAGTAAAAAACACCAAATTTTTAAGCCCACAGGCTCTTTTCTCTTTTTTGAGAGCCAGGCTTTTTTGAGTGCCTTTGGGAATCAACTGACTGTTAGCACCAGAGATGGTCACACCTCGTCAAGCGATAACATTTAATACATCTCCTACTTCCCAGCCAGCTTTCAGCAAAGCTATCTTTTGCACTAACACACACTGCAGTAGCCTACCTACCAACCTCCCTATGTTTTGTCACAATTAAAGCTTTGACATGTGTATTTCCTGACACAACAGTAAGGAAAAGGCCAAAGAGAAGCTTCTCTTCTCTTGTTTTCTAATGTTCCTTCCAATTCTTTGCATTTTTGATGGAAAAGACTAAGATAAGAAACTGAAAGCTCAAGGCTGCAGTGACAGTCAACAAGAACCCAGGATCACCCTGTATTTAAGCCTTGAGTTTTGTCCCTCCAAGGCATTTCTCTGTCCCTCTTCCTCCTCCTTCTAACAACAGGCCAACAAGCAGGCAGGGCCAGCAGAAGCTTCCTAAGCAAAGACTTGAGACAGCTAATTAACTGATTATTACAGATTACAGAAAGATTTGGGGTAGTTTTACTGGAGTGGGAAGACACACGTAGTTTATCTTCCCATGCCCAAGAAACTTTACTTGCTCTCTTTCTGCAGAAGAGTATGTTGGCATAAATGCATTCACTTCTTCATTGATGCCACATAAAATTTTTCAGACTGGAAGGATGGGAAGAAACAGGAATACCCAGAATTTAGGGAAAATGAAGAATTTGGTTGACTCTGCCATAAAAACAAACCCTTTATGTGGAACCATAATTAGTATTTGTGTTTTTGTAAATAACCACTTCAGACTGGCCTTGGCTGAATCTTAGCAGCAGTAATTTTAACTACTGAATGGTGGAAAAAAGCAGTAACCTTACAGTTCTGTATTACACACAGTCCTTTGAAATTGTTTTAACCTTTCCAAGTAATTTTTTCCTGTTTTTAACCAGACTGGGTTGACAGGGAAACTTAAAGCAGGTGCAGTTATTTTCTAAAGTGAAAGATACCTTAAACAGCTTTAAATCTCTTTAGAACATTCTCTGCATTTTTATACTCACCCATAAGACGATAATTCCTAATACTTACCAACATTAACCTTCTAAAATCAGCTGCTTCATGCTTTGTTACATAAAAGAAACGTACATGTGTGATCTAACCAATTACCACAGAAGATGAGATGTTAAAGGGATACTCCATGTGGTTTCAACTTTAGATTTTATGGTAAAAGGGCTTGCAACAACCCAGCTGAGCTTATTTTAGAAGCTTTAACTAGAGCAGCTTTGTATTTAAATAGCATGAACGTTGTAGAACTGCACCTGAAGTTAGAGGCTGAAACCAAGTTCTTTCTGTTGTACAATACAAAGCATAAAGTACATGCAAGTTTCTCTAATTCCTGAGGCAGGATCTAATAAATCTATGGTATCAAAGAGTATGGTTCTCCACTCAAACCAAGGTTAGTGGCAAACTTAACAGCTAAGCAGCAGTGCAGTTAACCTGCTCTGGCTACAGGGTTAAAAACCATGCCAGCACTGAAAGTGACTATTCAGCAACCTCAGAATTTACACAGAAATTACTCTTTCCAACTGTATTTGTGGATTCTGAAATTAGGGGCCCTGGTAACAATACAGAAAGTGCTCTTCAAAACTGTCCTAATACTGTTGTCAAGAAATACCAGGAATGTGAAAAAAAACAACACCCTGGACATCTCCCCAAGAGTTTAGTTAATGCTTTTCACTCCTCAGAAGCCCTATCTAAAGACAACTGAATCTTTGCTTGAGACAACCAGAAAAAACACTGATTTTTCTGAGGAAATGACTAAGAAAGTATTTCTCTAGGTCTAAAGAAAACCCTCCTTTAACTCCCATTCCCTTGGTTACTAAATACCTTTGGGTCCTAGGCATCAGCAAGTGTAAAACCTCCTGAGATACCAGAGACTTTACACAAATAAGCAGCATTTTACTGAGCACAGAGAACTGGCTCTAAGATTTACATGTTTCACTAGAAAGGAACCCCCAAGCAGCACCAAGTGCTGTCATAAGACAGTCTGGTGTGAGTCCTTGTTTTCACTCAAGATCTTTTCATTTTTATACCTGCATCCAAAAGTTCCCCACATATAAAGACTTGTGAAATTCCTGTGGTGGGAGAGAAGCCACGTGAGAACACTGAAGTGAGAGAAAGACGTAAACAACACATAGCAGCGCTTTTCTGGTGAAATTAAAATAAAAAGAGAAAACAAAGCAGGGAGTGAAGAGAGACAAGAAAAGCTGGTTCATAAAGCCAGAGGAGAGGGGGCACTGGCAAATCTCACAGTCTTGGGCTGATGAAAGGAGGCTACAAAGGACTGAGCGTGACACGAAGCAGGTCACCACGACTGAAGCTCCATCATCGAGTTTGGGGACAGAGGCCGGAGAGCCTCCTCACCCACCGAGGCAGCTCTGCTCCCCCGCCTACAGCCCGCCAAAGAAACCACGGCAGAAGACGGCCAGGAATCGTGCAGTCCCGGGGAAAACCAGCCCCGGCGGAGAGCAGCGCGGAAAAACCCGCCGCCCCGGGCCACCAGCCGCGCCGGCTCCCTGCCTATACCGCGAAACGTGCCTTCAATTAAACTCGCGTTGAAAACCCGTCTAGCCCGAGGGGCCTGCACGCTTCCCTGCCTCGGGAGCGCTCGGCTCCTGCCGGGGCTCGGCGGCTCCTTCCCCGCGGGGACGGCCGGGGGTAACAAAGAGGCTGCGGTGCCGGCGGGAGGCAGCGGCAGCGGCTGCCTGAGGGGAGCCGGGGGCCGCACTTACTTCCTCTGGGCCTTGTCCTTCTTGGCTTTGGTCCGCTTCTTTCGAGCCTGCAGCGCCAGCACTGAGGGACAGAAGGAGAACGAGATGCGTGAGGAAGGGGTCCCGTCGGGAGCGAGGGCAGCGCCCGGGGGCAAGGGCTGGTGGAAGGGGGAAGCGGGGAGGTGCGAGGGTCCCGCGCGGAGCTCACCTTTCCGCTCCATGGCCGACAGAGCCGGCAGCCCCGTGCGGCCCTCGCGCCTGCGCGCTGCGGCCTCCCCCTGCGCCACGCCGGGCCGCGCCGCGCCTGCGCAGCTCGGCCCCCGCAGCATCCTGCCCCGCCGCCCGCCAGGGGGCGCCGCCGGAGCGCGAGCGGCGGCCGGCCGGAGCCCCGCCCCTCCCGCCGCCGCGCCTGTGACGTCACCAGCGGCAGCGCGGGAGCCGCCCGCGGCCCCGCCCGGGACGGGGAGCAGCGCGGCGCCCGGTAGCACGGCGGGACGGCAGCTCGAGGGGTGTGAGGCGGCCCGAAAAGCTGCCGGGAGCGCACCCCGCGGTGCCCGCGGGCCCCTGCACCCGTCACGCGCTCCTGCTGAGCGGGCAGCGCTGTGGCTTGAAAGGATTTGGCTGGAGCGGAGCGAGCTGCGCGTTAGAATCAGAGATTCTTGGGATTAAATTGAATGAGTACCAAGAAAAAATAAAAGTTTTCAGCCCCCGTGCCCTTCGGGTATTTCGCTGCAAGCACCACACAACACCCGCGGGTGAAGGTGTCCTGTATTCACCTTGGAACTTTTGCCAGTTCTAGTCAGAGCTGCTGTTCTGCTTCGCTATTTCCCTCCTAAAAACTTAGGTGCCAAGCACGTTATACAGGTTCCTGTCAGGGATTCACAGCTCCATCCTGCCTGGGAATCCAGCAGAGGGAGTCACTGGAGCACGAGCAGTGTCTGCTCTGCTCTTCATTTCCAGGAGATGGCATTTTTAAAATGCTTTAAGCATGCCCAATCAGATTATAAATACTTCCACGGAAAGGCAGGTGCAATTTTGGAAGACAAAACAAAACAACCCCTTTCCATAATTTGCAGTTGTTGCTGTATTACTCACTACAAGCACGAGATGGTTAGTCCAGCTGTCTGTTCTGCAAAGTGAGAAACCACAAGATTTTGTGGTGATAAAGCAACAGAGAGGGGCGAATTTCTACCCTTGAACACAGTAATTGTGCAAAGTAATGCTGAGCTGAAAGACCTCATGCACAATGGAGTCCCTTCTGCTCTCATCACAGAGCAGCTTCCTCAAAGGAGTCATGATACATCCAGACCACTGAAGTGATGACAGTCTCAGTTTATGGGTAGCCTGTCTGTCCTCCTGCCTTTGCAATAAATGACTCTTGCAGTTGGCACTAGCAAAGGTGTGCGTTTCCCCCTGCCATGACTACTGCTCTCACCCAGCCTAGGCTGCATTTCTTCACGTGAGGACATCAAAGACAGCATGTGGCTGGACTTGGAAAGCTACACAGTGAAGCAAGTGTGCAGATCATAGTCCCTCCAACAGTAGCTGCCACCACAGTCTGAACGAGGAGCCTCATGCACAGGTCTCTCCTCCAGAAGTGAGATATTACTGAGCGTCTTCACTCCTGCCAAGCCTCTGCCATGACTCTTCTAATTTAGGGTAGGAAAATGCACCCTCAAAGGGTTGCTGGGCCAGGCCTAAGCCAGGATACACTCACCTTTCCACAACCTGCCTGGCACTAGTTTTTAAAGCAGAATAAATGCCCCCAAACTATGCCCATGCAGAACTGGTTTATCTGGTCCTTCCCCCTCGCTTCCTGCACAGGGTGACATGCCGCAGCACAGGGCCCCAAAAACTGCTCTGCTCTGCCATGCTCTGCATGACTTCAAAGCTTCCTGGACTGCTTTATGTCTTCTGCATCCATTTATGCACCAGAGTAATATGTTAATAAAACAACAGGGTTGGGGGTGGTTATACATCCTCCGTGCTGTCTGCAGTGTGTGAGGATCTCTATCCTCTAATTGGGTGCAGAGGGAGAGCTGCCTGGGTTTGTGCAGTATGGAAACCACTGTGGTGTCACAGCAGCTGGGGAAAGACATTAAAAAGTAGCTCTGTGCACAAACCAATTCTAGTTTGTTGCAACTAGGTCAGGTGAGAACATCAAGCTGCCGACTAACACATGATTACAGACAGGCCTTTGAACTCTGACTTGTGTGGCTTTTTAGAGGTATAGGTGGAGTCCTTGGCCATAAAGTACGTGCTTTGTCACTTCACAGGCTGTGTCCAGGGATTCGTGCTTGGCTAAACACAGAAGCCTTGTGTGTGTACACAGGAGCAGAGTTACGGCACCACACAGCTCCAAGGCAAAAAGATCAGGATTGTCTGGACTTCCTCTCAGCCAGAGAGTTGTTTTGCAACATGAATACCCATAATTTGAATGCTAACATATTGACGTCTGAGTTGTCCCCTGGTGCTCAGCTCTGCAGAGTCATGGGGGTAGCAAGGAAAGATTTAGAACTGTGCAGAACAAGCCAAAATAATAACAAAAAAACCCTCTTAAATTTGCAATGGAGACTTGATGGTGCCAACAGCTAGGAATGCCAGTTCATCTTAAATCAAGGCTGCCATATCAGAGCCAACAGCATCTGGAAATTAGGGCTATGTTTTTCATGGGGTTTGTGTTACTCTGTTTTGAACAGAGCTGAGAGGAGCTTGGCGTGAAGCCACTGTCCAAAACAATGTGGGGAAGCATATGTGGTTTGAGAATTACTCAACATCATTTGAGCTTTCAGTTTTTCCTGCCTTTCAATCCAAAAGGTATGAGAGTTCCAGGACTCAGTTCCCTCTACAGTAAGTAACTGTACACAATAATGTTCACTAAACCCCTTTACCATTGCAGTTTACATATGCAGTACATGGCTTCCCTCTAGAGAAACTGCTTGGAAGCAAGAAGATTTTAAATGGGGAAAAAAACCCTGTAAGAATTCTCTGGAATACATTACAGATAGTTTAATATTAATATTTCTATTATCCATTGTATCATTGCTAAGATTTGGCAGCCAGGAGCAGCAGAATTCAAAGCTACCTTGTTGCTACTGCACATCCAGAAACACACAATGCCCAGCAGCCAAAGTTAGAGTTGTTCCCATGTTAATGAGTCTAGCCCAGAGCACAGGCTGTGTACACAAGGGATTTATCATTCAAATCCAAGCTTTGCCCTAAAATTGGGTCTGAATGGTGGATATACCAGTGCTGGCCACCCATCTAAAATTAATTCACCTGCAGCTCTTCACTCTAGGTGATTTGTGTCATGGGATAATCCTCCAAACAGGGCATGGTTAAGCCTTGTGATGTGTATTGCTGGTGTCATAAATGCTTCTGCTTTCAGAGGAAGCCTAGCTCACACTGCATCAAACTCTATGGCTGTTCTACAGAAAACATAAACAAGTTGATTTTTTTTTTCCTCGGGTGCTAACTGTAAGTCTACAACTTTCCTGGCTCTTCAGAACAAAGTGGATACATTCCTCCTTTCTTCATTATTTCAGGAAAAGACTACAAAAACATGAAAAAAAATCATACTGTTTACTGGGATTTAGTTCTGGTGGATTAGAAAGAAACTAAGGGAGAAATAATGGATGGACACCATGTCATGTTAGTGCAGAGAGTACCAACTTCAGCAAAGTACTGAAGAGTAATGATGTTTTCTTTGAAGCTTCACATCATTCTAAATAAATCCCAAAATGATGGAAGTGCCTGAATGTAATCTGTTGAAATATGGCAGTTTGATTTTACTTACTAGCAAGCAACAAATACATCAAAAGTGCTGAGTTAAGTCATTAAAACACCTACAGAATTTCAGGAAAGAAGTTCAGATAATTTGCTAGATTAGCTACAAAACTAGGAATTGTATACTGGAGTTTCTCTGCTTTTGGCAGTGCTGGGTAGCATATTCATTTGAAAATGCTTGAAAGCAGTAACATAAATGTTGCTTTATGTTTAGAACAACAGCATTACTGGAGGCATTAGGCAGACTGTCTATTTTGAGAATTCTGGATCAGAAAAAATAAAAAGAAGATTGAAGGCTGTTGCTTAACTGTACCTTTCTCCTCTCTACTGAATTTCCAGTTCCCCAACACTGTGATTGCTGGTATACTTCCACCTCTTGCCCTAGCCTGGATCCTGGAAATCTGACTGATGGGGTGCACTATCATAGTGCTGGAGCTCTGCTTTCTTCTGGACTGACTGTGGGACAGCTGATATTGGCTCTTCACACAGAAGCTCTTTGTCAGAAGTCTTTGCAGAGAAAAAAAAAATCATCTTTCTTCTTCTTCAAGAGCAAACTTCTTTCCTGAAATGTACACAAACATTACTGTAAGCCAAGGGTGGCCCATCTGTTGAGTCAAGTGCAGTTCCCATGCCAAGGCAACATCATGTGAGCACTGAGAGGGCCATGCTGGCGTGGGAGCACAGGACAGCCCAAATCCCCAGCTGCTGAGGAAATGCTGAGCAGTGACTGCTGAAGCTGACACCACTGAGCTGTCCTGGGCCCCATCTGCACATTCAGCCCAGCCTCATCTCAAAGGGGGCTCATGGGGAACCACTGTCACCTCCTGCCTGGTAGCTGCTGCCAACCCTCCCCACCGCATCAGTTAAAGAGAGATTGGTCAATATATCCCATCAGCTACATCCTTGGCAGTTTTTTTCTATGAGTGAGAGAGTCTGTAAGGTTAATATCCTTGCACTGAACTATTCTGCACAATGCCAAGATAAGAGAGTTAAACAAGTTTTTCCATGAGCAGCAGAACTCAAGAAGTCTGTTTTCCTGCACACTGGGATCGGCTTTTGCCTTCATTCTCACCTCCTCCAGCTATAGGACCCCAGTCTGGTGGTATGCATAGGATGATTAGCCAAGGCTGGGTTCTTTCCCTAGGTGGGGTAATTACTGGAATCTCCTACTCAGAGCAAGGGCTTTTCCTGGAATTTCCACCATCTGCAATACTCCAGCTTGGCCGAGACAGACAGTGAGCTCAAAAATTATTGCAGAGTACTGACAGAAAGAGCATGTGCATAAACTTCAGTTCTTCAGGAAGGATGCTAGCAGCATCCTTCACTTCCTTTGTCAGCCCCAAGGGAGCTGGCACAGTAACCTCTCCAAATAAAAAAACTTGGAGCTTTTGCTCTGCCCTGGCAGGGTCCTTGCTCTGTCAGAGAAATGGAAACAATTTAAAATGCAGCAAAGTCATTCCCTGCCACAAAACTCAGCTGGATGCCTTTCCAGCCTGCACACAAAGATGCCTTGCCTTTCCCCAAACAGGAACAAAGGACTCCAAGACACAAACTGGATTGGTGATCCATTTCAAAAAGGCAAGTACCTGTGAAAAACTGGGGAAATCAAAAGAGCATCTGCTCTGCCTAGTTTCCTCAGCCAAATGACAAGGTTTAAGTTACTGACAGGAGAATTTAATGACATGAAGGCTTAAATGTTAAGCTAAATATTCTACCTTCTGCTCTTCAGCTACTGATTGTTCCACAAATGCTTTTGCAATAGGTTCTAGCTCATGTGGCTTCTGATGCTGGTCCAAAGCAGACAGCATAGCATCATGAGGAGATAGATAGAGTCTTTCTTTGGTGACACAGCTGTCAAAGAAAAGAATTCTTCTCAAAGTCACAGAGGCTATTACAGATGGAGGGAAATAAATAAAGCAACAAAATAATACTAAGCAGTACAACTAACAGGCAATCATAGAAACTCATTATTTCAGAGAATCACAGAATTGCAGAATATGGGTCTGGAAGGAATCTAGAAAGACTTTGACTTTACTCACCTTTCCCAATGGGAAGGTCATTAATGGGTGGGAAATAAATCATCTGGGATTCTGGGGACAACAGCTCAATCCACAATTATTCCCAAGAGGTGTTAGTGTAACCTGTTATTAAACATAAATCTTTTGAAGTGGAGCTACAGAGGGAGCCGACTGAGAATCCATCTGGAACTGTGTCTTTCTGAGAAGCACAGATACATGACATTTATTTTTGCTAAATATATATGTCTATTGGCTAGGATCCTCACTTCAAGATTTAAAAGTTCAAGGCACATTTCAAAGAAAAGGCTAATTAGGCAGTCAACAATAACAATAAAATTGCTCTAGGAGAAGACAGCTGGCAGTTTTCTACCTGACACTGTGAAAGAACAATGAAGTGTCCATCCCCTGAAGTTCCTTTCATATATTGTCAATTATATATGTTATTGATAATAAGATAATCCAGAAAATTCAGATAAAGAGGGATAAGAGTGACTCTAGAAGACACAGAGGGGTCAATTACAGTAAAGATGAGAAATCCTCTAATCATTATAATCATAGCTGCCTTTGAGGTATTTTGCACTTGCACTTAGAGGAACTGGCAGGAACAAATTCCTTGTGAGCAGGGGAATTCTCTCATTTCTATGAGGAAAAAGAAGAAAATCCCTGACAAAATTAATTCATTCTACTGAGGAGAGGATATGTTGAATTGCTAGTTAATCCACTCACTAGGCTGAGCTACTAGAGCTCTCACATAAACTATGTGTAAAGAAGTACAATGATAATGCTGGCTTCATTTCAAACAGCAAATATATATAGGATTTACATTAACATTTACAGCCTTTTCAGTGCTGGCAAATTAAGAACATTGTCCTCAGTAATATAAAACCAGGCACCCCAAACAAACAGACTAGATAAATATACTTTTAAAGCTGAACCTAGATGGTAGTAGAGGTGGATCACAGACACAAGAGCATTTAAGATCGTTCCTTTCCTCTGCAGTGTCAGACAAAGTGAAATTAAAGCCCTCATTTCACTTTCATCTAGAGGCATTGCTTTCATGTCCATCTGAAAAAGAAAGGGATTTTCATTAGGGGTTTTATCTCCCTAATGCAGGCTCTTAGAAACTTCTGCTGACTGAAAATGTGACATTTACCTTGTGTAACAAATAGGTTTTGCAAAAGAGATTGAAGAACTGCACTGGAAGATTCTGGTACTTTCTATCTCCCTTGCCTGTAAAACAAAAGTTGTGTCTGTGAAGGTTGTACCTAGCAGGAGCCTTTTCCCCCTACTGACTGTGTTGTAGTCTGCAAGGTCCTAGCCTAAGGACAGAGTTGGTCTGGTCACATTGTTGCTACACTGCATACTGGCAGTAGCATTGGCAGCAAGGACCTATTTACCATAACCTCATCTGCTTCTCTTGCAATTAAAACCATACCTCCAGCAGATCTATCACAGAGGACAGTTGGCTGCTCTAATATAAAATAAACCAAATTACTTTTAATGCTTATTACAGAAAACATACACTAGACATTTGTGTCACTAACCTTGTCCTTATATTATTCAATTATTGTTTGCAAATTCATCAGCATAGCACTGGGAATGTGCCCATCAGGCAAAGACAAAGCTCCCCACTACTGTATTGCCTAACTCTATGTGTGCAAGTCTGGAAAATAACATGCTAAAAAGTGCCCTACCTATTTTCCCATCACTGGGAGGACCAGTGAGGCAGTCTAGCACATGCACAGTCACTACTGTGGAAACACATGTAGAGTGGACAAAACCAGACTGTAAAGAGCCAGTCAGCAAAAAATGCCAAACAGCACTAGAAATGACAGCACAGCAGCTTCCACTATGGAGACAGCATGGATGGCCATGAGGAGCTCCACAGGCCCAAGCAGGCTGAGACCCTGTGAATCACTTCACACTATGGACACTTAAGCACTCTTCAACTTTCCAAGTTTTGAATCAAATGAACTAAGTCTGAATGGTCACCCCCAGGCATTTAAGAGAAGAGGCTGGATTACAGAGAGATGGAACATTTGTTTTTTGTTTCCTCTTACAGCTCTGTGGAGGGATAAACTTCTATAAATATTCATGTTTGGAATCTGTCCCAGCACCACCATCTTCTCTGTGGAAACCTAATAAATATCTTGTTTCAGAATGAACAGAGAAAATCCATCTGTTGCCAAAAGCTTGATCTCTGTTTCGCTCCTCTTCACTGGATACACTAACTGCAACTTAGAAGGTGTGAGTACAAGAAGTTATTCACCCATAATTAAGGCTCTTGGAGCAATACACAAGCACAGCCTTCAGCTACACTGGTGTCTTCAAGAATGTATAATGTCTTATTTCTAGCTCTGGAACACTTGGATTATTGTTACTATTTCTGCTAGAAGTCAGGTTCCCTGTCATCTCCCCACAGCCCTCCTCAAAGACATATCTACATAGCCAGGAGGCAGCTACAAGTTGTACTTAGAGCTGGCTGCACATAGACTAGGTCTGATCCAGAGGTCACGTTGCAGAATTAATGCAGACAGGAGTTTGCCTTGAAGAATAGCCTGGTCTGGGTACTGTGCTTTGCTAATGACACTGGAAGGTTTTGGGGCAGGCTCTGGTCAGTTCAGGGCATGGGTTGAATAAACATGTAACTGGCTGGTTGCTGGAGAACTGGAAGGCAGTGGGCCTTGATGTATGGAAAACTGTTGTCAAGACATTCCATTCAAAGCAATCTGTTTGCAGATAACTTCCCATGCTTTTTTGAGTGTTGCTGGCGTAATGCTCTCACTGGTAGGAAATTGATAAGCAGTTATGTTTCCTGAAAGCAGTATGGACAACAGGGATACTCAATTGAACAGAAATGCTCTTTCACAATGCTTATTAAATCCTAACTCTGAGCAGGGGTAAGACAGTGAGTTTCAGACAGCAACTGAGATTTTCCTGCAGGTATTCTTCCAGTGCTACTTTGGATCAGATCACAAGCAGTTTGATATTTGCAGCAACTGAGTTATTTCCTACCTATTTCCAAGTTATTTGAGAGGCCTAAGTCTACTCAGAAAAGCACTTCCCTACCATGGTAAATCTCATGAGGTGTGGTTTGGGTTCATGAATGATTTTCCTGCATGGATTCGCAGTTAATAAAACAAGTAATGTGAGTCTGATGTAACCTCCTTCCCCTGTCATAAACTGAGTTTAGGGAGAAGATGAAATGACTTGGTAAATGGCAGTGAAGACTGAAGGAAGCATTTGAAATACAGGCACAACATCTCATTTAACCCTACAGAAATGTATATGGAGATCACCTCACTTGGCTGATTCTACACCACAATAAGCAGTTCAATGGCATGGTAAACCTGCAGAAGGAACTGTCACATTGGGGTCTTTCTGAGACATCCTGCACATGAGTTGATGTGAGAATGTGGCTCCTGCTGGCAGCTGGACAATGTCATTCTTGGGGGATTTGGGAAACAGCAGGAATAATCAGTCATAGAGAGGATCAGAAGCATAATATAGTTTGCTTTGACATTTGAACTCATCCTTTCTACTATGGTGGTATCTTCAGTTAGAAGAGAGATGCTAAGAAAAAAACTATGTAAAAACGTCTCTCATTTATTGGTATGGGCAGAGAAAACAGTTCCCCAAATAGCTCAGATTTAGTACCATCATTCTTCTCTCTCCTACATGACCTTTTTCTCAAGTTTTCTGATTGACATTACTAAAGTAAATTAGGATAAATTAGCATTCACTTGTCTTTAGCTTGGTGTCTGCTGCTTCTTTGTCAGATATGATAGTGTGCCAAATAGCTTGCCCATGATGATCTACTGAGGAAAAAAAGACCCTTAATCTTTGCTCTACTACAATTACAGACAAGCTGAAAATATATTACAGAGCTACATAAGTAATTAAAAATATGCACACAGACTTTCTTTCTTGCATGTCACACAATAAGCTCCTCACACTTTTCAAGGCAACAGGAAGGCGAAGTAAACCACAGCTGAGACTTGCACAGATATCCCTTAGCAACTGGCTTCCATCGAAATTGCCTTCCATTTCTAAAGCTTTTGTTTTCTTTCTCCTCCAAGAAGCATGCTTTTCTTCCACTAATAATGAATTTACTCACATAGAAAAATGCCCAGGGGGCCCTTACGTAAATCAAGCACAACGTCAAAGATAAACTGTGATACAGTGACATGCAATGCTGCTGCTGCAGTGAGGTAGGCATTAGCGAGAATCTTTGGCATGTATGTTGTTACAAACCCCAGGCCAAAGCAGCCCAGCGGCAACTGTAGGGAACAAACAAGAAGCAAGATGTGATGTAATTAACCCTTCTTATTTCTGTGTCTGAAGAACACAACTCTTCACTGCCAGGTATGATGAACGGTTATTTGAACATGCTGTTTTCTTTATGCATCATTAAGACAGACACTGGCAAAGGAGGAGCATTTTACAGGTGTGTGCAGTTACACAGGACTACCTAATGGTCAACATATTGCAGAGCTGGTCAACAAAAAAGGTAATAATGTACTTCACACATATTAATCGTGGACAGGGTGAATCTTAACCTATCGTATCTTTTTCAGACAGCACGAAAGGAAGAGACAGACTTTCACGTCCCACTTTACATAACACATATTCAAATGTGCTGAGCTTAATATTTGTGGTAAGAATATGCAAGCAGTACCAACTCTTACATTTGTATGAAGAACTTACATAAGGATCTATCATTAAGGACATAAACCAGATTAATCTTCTACCTGAATGATTCCAGTCAAAAACGTTATTGCTGAGATGTCAAGGCCTCCATGTAATCTTTCATAAATGTAGAGAAGTTGTCCAGTGAAGCATTAGAGGACAACGTTGGAACATTTGTCATCACCACATTAAGATGCTGAATGAACCTGGAACCAATGGAACAGAGAACAGAACATGGAACTACAAGAGATGTTGCAACAAGGACTTCTCTTAAAACCACATCTCTTCCCTCCATCATCAGTCTGTGCAGTATGAGACAATCTATTTCCAGTCATATACATAATCCACATATATGACCAGTTTTTACTGTTTCTGAGTAAGTACCTAAAGTTTCCAAAGCAGTTTTCATCAGCAGTTCAGTCATGGCAAGAAACTGCACGGAGAAGACCATGGAGGATACAAGGAGCCAAATCATGATTCACAGTAACATCCTGGGGGTAAACATGAAGCAGCTTGGGCTGGCCTTGGTCTTCATGACATTCCAGCCATCTGCTTTGCACTGGTGTCTGAGATAGCTCACATCCTTGGGGTACAAAAGACCTCGCAGCTGAAACTTGACTGACTTGACTGACTTGCTGAAATTCTCAGCTGCAGAAGTGGAACAGCAATGAATCTGGAGATCTGGATTCTCACCCAATAACATCTGCATATTATATGAAATAGATTAGAATATCTCACCAATTTTTTTAAGCAGCATTGAACAGAATCTCTATGTCCTCTAGAAACATTCCACAGTACAAAATAAACCTCACTGAGATATGATGTGACATCCCAAATATGTCACTGAGCAGCAGAAAGCAGAAAGGAAGTCATTGATGTTTGGCAAAGGTAACCTGGTCAGCCAAAATCCTAAAAGCCCTGGAAAGCAAAAGTCCATTTCTAACATCAAGCAAATTGAAAAGGTTCTCTATCTTTGGTTACTATTTTAAAGTAAAATTTTGCTGCTGAAAATCTGCCAATCCTTATGTCAATCCTATTGTATTTATTAAGAATCACTATGGATTGGCAGCATGAGCACTGGTTGATTTTAAGGACCATGTTATTTTGTTTGCAATACAGGAAAATGCTGCATTTAGTTTGTATTTTTATTAGTGTCCTGTCCTTGAAATTACACCTTGTAACAACTGATTATAGAAAAGTTCTCCTGCAAATATGCAAATAAAAAGGTTAATGATTTAAAGAACTTCCAGGGTTAACCTGATGACATTTGAGAGAACAGAAACACACAGAGGAGACATTATGAAAAGTATGATATGCAAAAGGAAGCTAGAGTGCTTTTTTTCTCTCTGCCCACCTTGAGGAATCAGAAACATCCTGACACTTAGGCCTGCATGTAGATGACTCAAGATTCGTTTTCTGAACTGATATGAAAACAGCCAGTTCAGGACAGGGAACATCTGGAGTATGAACTTCCTGAACCTTCTCCATGAGACGGAAAAGAAACAGGTAAGCTTAGTTATATGCAATGGCTTTTACAGTCTCCGTCTCTGCAGTGCTTTTGCATGGCTTCATCCTATCTGCAGGCACAGAAGCCCCACTCTCAGTTAGCTTTCTGCAGGCAATGCAGAGGCGTTAGCCTTCCTTAGATCCAGCTGGCACATAACATAAATCCTACATAGGCATCCCCATGCCTTTGCATTCCATTCAGATGAATAACAAATACTGTGTGTGCCATTTGTATGATTGCCTGTCAGGGCCACAGCCCAGAGCACTGAACACATCAATTACTTGACCACATTAACACCATAAAAAATATAGGAGATGGTGTTTTGCTTCCTCTCGTTGTTATCTAGAAGAAAAACACACAAATACTACATTTGTAGGGAAGAAATAGGCAAGCTTATCCCACCTCCCTCAAAACAGTCAAATGTTTCCTGTATTACATTATTAAATAAAGGGATGGAAGCAGGACTTGATCTACATGATTTATTTAGTGTGGATGTTTTTGAAACAGAATTTCCAGTAGGTAAACTCTGACTAACCTCATGGCCCGCTGCTCCTTCTTCTCCTTTTTAATCCCTTGGCAATGTCAGTGATTTTCTACTTACAAACCAAGTTTAAGTGATGTAGTGTCTATAGGCTTCTGGCAGCCTTGAACAGTGGCTGTGGAGACTGACCCCAGTCAACATTGTAAAGCTGAGTCCCTGTCCATCATTTTATTATCCAAGGTGACTACACACTGGGCTGACAAGTGGAAACAAAATGGAGAACTGAGCAAACACTTGAGACAGAGAAGTGGAAAAGAAAAAGGGAAAAGAGTATGAGGAAGCAAGGCAGATATGGTTCTTAAGTGACAAGCTAGGGGAGGGAATAAAAATTAATTGGGATTTAAGTTTTCTCCTGTTTCGTTTCCCGAACCACCAAGATCAGTTTATATAGGTCTAGTGCTTAGCATCACTGACATCCGCTACTTGTGATACAGCAAAGGGGACTCCAGCACAGTATTTACTCTCTTATCAGACATATCTACCAATGCATACACACACCCCAGTCATTCTAAACCACTGAGAGAGCTAGTAGTAGGCAAGTCTTAAACAGACTCCATCCTTAAGGCACAGTTTCTCCCTCTTTTTACAGAGGACATAAATCAAGGTCTTCCACAGACAAGTTTAAGATCCATTTGTTCATTAGCTTTTTATACCTAGCATAAGCTTTTGGAGACTTAGCTGTTTCTAACATCTTTCAGTACAACCAAAGGCAAGGTAATACAACACGTAAAACTAGTAAGAAGCTACACTTTGCAATTCAAAGTCATTAGAAACACCAGCTCACACAGTCGTTACTTTTTACATGTAAGCAGTGGTACCTTTCATCCATCCACTCCTGTTATTTGGGTTTCAGTGATGACTCACAGCAGCAGACGACAGGGTCCCACTCTGTTATGCCACATGGAGAAAGACAAGGCTTTAGACATGGGAAGCCAAGTGTTTTAAAACAGGCTCTCCTATGCAATTTGCAATGTGGCTGTCTTGCACAGTATTGCTAAGGAGATTCCTCTTCCTTACACAGGAAGGCAAAAGCTTTAAACACAAATCCCTAAGACCACTTATTTGCTGTGACATTCTGTTCTTACCACCTGGTGAAGACACCACGGGCTCCACTCCAAACCGTGCATAACCTGCAGCACTTCAACAACTCCATTGGGTCTTAGGCATGTACTTGGAAGCAAGCCATAAAATATCTTTTATATTTTAAGGCCCATTACAGCATTAAGAAATAGTTTATTCTCCAAACACACAGAAGGATCAGGACACGGGGAAATTTGGGCAGCTCTCCCCATCACTCCTGGCTGGAAGCCCCTGGAAGGGAACAAAGCGTCCCTTGGAAGTTTACAAGGGCAATTAATACTGGTCTGTAAGCCTTCAGAAGCATTAGGTCTGCGGTTACCTTGAGACTCAACAGAGACCCTCAGCTTACCCGGGGCCGCCACAAGCGCCGTCTGAGGTAAATGTTTTCATTTTCTTTTACTTAAAGCACACTTTAAGAGTTATTAAACAGGAAATCCAGGCAGGTTGCACGAAGAGGCGAAAAAGGGGCAGCAGTTCCCGAATTTTAGCTCCTTTGTACCAGAGGCTTGGAGTGAGTCCCTCCCACCCCTCAAACACCCGCCGAGACGCGCTCGCCGCCGGCCTCTGCCCCTGGCGCAGCTCTCGCGAGAAGCCGCCGCGCTGGTTCCATATTGGGTCATCTCAGCCCTCGCCGCCTCAGCTCTCGCGAGAGCGGCCGTGACGAGCCGTAGGGCTCCGCCGTTGCGGCGGGCGGGGGCGCGTGTGGGAGGAGGCGGGGGCCGTAGCCCAGGCCCAACCTGGGCTGTGGTGCTTGAGGCGGGGCGGGCGGAGGGGTGGAGGCAGCGGTTGTGGCCGTCCCACCTGCGACGGGAGTGTCTCCTCACACACCGACCAACCTCACCTCTGAATCAGCCCCTTGGCCCGCTGGCTGAACGACCCCCGCCCCGCCGCGCCTCGCCTCGCCTCGCCTCACCCCGCCTCACGGGGCTTCCCGCCCTCCGCGGTTCGGGGGAGGGACGGAGAGAAGGGGAAGGCGGTGACAGGGCCGCCCCCGCGCCCCGTGAGGTGAGGGGAAGGCGGGAGGGGGCGCGCGCGAGCGGGAGGAGCGGCGGCGGCCGCCACCGGCGAGGGGAGGGCGGCGGGGAGGGCGGTGCTGTGACAGGGCCGCCTCCGCCCGCGGGAGCAGCGAGGTGGGGAGGGGAGAGGAGGAAGGAAGAAGCTGCTGCTGCTGCTGTTGGAGGTGGCGGCGGCGGTGGTGGTGCTGCAGCCGCGGGCAGAGCTTCCCCCTCCCGCCGGGCCGGGCGGGGCGGGCTCCGGAACCGAGATGTCTCAGGAACGGCCCAAGTTCTATCGTCAGGAGCTGAACAAGACCGTGTGGGAGGTGCCCGAGCGCTACCAGAACCTCTCTCCGGTCGGCTCTGGGGCCTACGGATCCGTCTGGTGAGTGCTGGGAGAGGACCGAGGCGGACGGGGCTGGGGGCTGGTGTGCAAGGGGGGGTCGCGTCAGGTTGCTGCCCACCCTTTCGGCCTGTGCCAGGGCTCTCTGCCTGGAGACCTGACCCGGTTTGTAGCGAGCCGCCGCAAAATGCGTGCCGGGCGGTCACCGAGGGAAGCAGAGCGGGGCTTGCTTGTCCTCCGGAGGTTCTTCTCCCCCAGCTTCTATCTTTTTGCAGTCTCCTGCAAAAAAAACACTTTTCCTTCTCTTTGAAGAGCGGTGCTGCCGGGAAGCCGCAGTCTTGTCTTTGGAATGCGCCGGGGATTGCACCACATGGCAGGTGGCACTGAAACATTTTTGCAGGAGAAGATAATCATGTCCCAGCCCTCTCCGTGTCGTACCCCCTCCACCCGCCCCCGAGTGATCTCACATAGACACATTTCACCGTCCCTTCTTGCAGTTAGTAGGTGGGGGATGGAGAGGGATGGAGGCTGGCAAGACCCCCGTAGCTGGCTTTGCAGAACTGAGAGCCTGGCAGCTCGTCCCAGTTTCTTTATGGACCTGAAGGATAGATTCTGTTCGAAGCAATTACATTTTAAAATGGAATCTGTTGATAGGCAGGGAGGGTAGAGGGAAGGCTACACGGTCTGATTTTGCATTTCTGACTTGTAGCAGTGGGTCAACAAGTACATATGCTTTCTTAGCAATAGTAAATCAATGCAGGAAAACTTGTTTTATTGCTGTGGAGTGACAGAATTACTGCTGTGTGTGCTGCCTGGGAGAATAAAGTCCTGGTATGAGACCTGCAGAAATATGGAGAGCTTGAAGATAAGAGTTCAGTTTTTAATGCTTACCTAACAGGAACAAAACACGACAGGCTACACATGAGAAATAGTCTTTCTTTAATTTGCAGTTTCTCTGCTGAAGGATATTGTGTCGTTAAACATAAGTTAACTGCATTGCCTTTAAGATTAAACAACGTATGGAAGGTTGTATCTGAATCAGTTTAATGTCTAGACTTTAGCAGTCATGTAGCAGAGCTGTATAAAAGTGTTCACAGATTTCTGTGTCCTTTCATTAAGGAATGTCTCTGGTTTTTATTCTGTGTTCTTTGGCTCTATCAAAGTGTGTGCAGGATTTTCAAATGTGAGTGCATGATGATTATACAGCTGCTCTGTTGCTGGGTTTGAGCAGACATACGTATCTTTTTCATTAACATAATATGCAAATTTATATAACAAATATCATTTATGTTATATCGTAAGGAGGGATGCATGCTGAATGGTACTAGTAAGAAAAGGAGTTGCTTTGCATGTGCAGCTTTTAAAGAAATGAAGTCCTCAACTATTCTTAACCTGCTCTTAGGACATTCTTGGTAAGTTCAGCTTAACATGCATTTCATAAAACTGCAGTGCCTCAAATATGCAAATGCTTATGTTTTATGAAAGACAAAGGCTGATCCATTCTAGTAGCATGATTAACCAACGTACTTCCCAAGTTCTTTTAAAACAGATGGGTCTAGTTTGGTGAAAGAAGGGCCATGCTGCCATGGCTGGTGAATGCCCCTGCAAGTGCTGGGAAGTTGCGTAACTCCCTGACTGTCATAGGAAATGAATCTATTCGGTCCCTTGTCCATTGTGTTTTTAAGATTGACCCTACACTGTCTGGTCCATTCCTCTTCTATCTCCCCTCTCCCCACAATCTCCATGGTGCATATAGTAGTTCCAAGGTTTGTTTTCACAACCAATAACTCAAGAGTTTGCATCATGAATTTCCTGTTTTGCTGTGTCAAAACTTTCAAAGATTGTGCAACTGTGTTCAGACCAGATGAAACAGTTTTGTATTGGAAGCAATTTCAGCCATGTGGCACAGCACTGTCCATGTTAATGGTTTTCTGCGTGTTCTTGTAAAAACACATTTCAGAAAAGATACAATTCAGAAAGATTTGTGATAAGGAAAATATGTCAGAATTTTAGGAAACAACAAACAAAACCCCTTGCATATATATATAAGCAATTTTTTAGGCATGGTGATGCACAGTATTCAGGATATTCCTGCAGTGACTAGTTCTGCTAGCTGTTGCTTTAGAGATTTCTCTCCCCAGTAAAATGTTACTTAGTTTCATGTCAGACTTTGTGTTTGGAGAACCTCTTTGTTGGCACAGTAAATAGCAGGGTTGTGACCACCCTCAAACTGAATGGTTAAATACACTTCTATACGTATCTACTGCAGTGTTCCATTAGAATGTCATAAAATGCTCTGTTTATTTAGTTGTCAAGATGAGACATTTAAAAGTGGATGAAAAAGTTAATTAAAAAAAGGAATTAATCCAGCAGATGAATCATTTAGAGCGATTCTGTGCTGTGGAGTGTTTTAAACCTCTAACGTGAGTATGACTCGGAGCACCCTAATGTAAGAACGTGACTTTATTTTGTAGTCAGTGAATGGACAGTGAGGTGTTTCCTGCAGGCAACTTCAGGTACCCAAGGTATGTGCTTAAACGTAGAGCAGATATTCCAGTGTTCTCTGGAGTATCATATGCAGCACTCTAGGAAGAAGGGTTCAGACAGCCAACACAGGTATTTTTTAGGATCTGTTTTTTAAAAACTGCAAGTATGTGGAGATGCAATTAGGGATTCACTTCCAAAACTTCAAGAAACATCAATATGTGTCCTAAGATTGATCATCACTAAGTCATATAACAGTTGCTATGACATCTGTTGTGTGAAATGCTGTTTCATTTGCACTTGCAACTGTTGTCCATGTTCACACCACGTAGCCTTTTGCATGCAAAGGGTTTTGTAACCAGTTCTACACTAAAGCCCATGCAGGTTCCTGAAGCATCAGTCTTGTAATACACCATGTGAGGAGGAGAAGGGCCTGGGTCACGCAGCATCTTGCAGGAGGAAGTTGCTGATCAGAGATGGGATCGATCAGAGACTCACACTTTAGCTGGGGGATGACTTTGTTTCTTCTGTGTGCTGGAGAGAAGTCTCAGCACAGCTTTAAGCAAAGCAAAGAGGTGTCTTGATGATCTGTGCAATCAGTTCGTAAAATGCCGTGAAGGCAGACTTGGTATCACTCCTAGGGGATTATTTCATTCTTTATTGTATTGATAGCTTTATAAGAGATGGGGTTTGATTTAATGCTTTGCAGGCTATCTGTATTACCTTTTTTAATTTGGAAAGGAATTGAACAGCCTAGACTTGTTCTTGCATAAGGATTTGTTAAACTTTAAAATGTTAGGCTCCAGAGGAAACAAATAACAGTCCTAAATACCACCTTTGCATATACAGTTCTTCTGTGGATTCTTTTGGTTTTTTTACCAATGTGTGTCTTTAGGCTTACTAATTCCTTATCAAAGCCTGTAAGCGCCTCCAAAGTATGTGTGCACTTGGAGGGACAGGTGCCTGCTTCTGCAGTAAGGTGTGGTAGATATGTGAGGAGTGATATGCAGAGAACCATAAAACTGAGTGGGCTGAAGCAGCCATACAGGTAGGATTAGCAGAACATGTATGAGGAAGGGGGAATCGAGCAGAAGGTGGATCTGCACAGAAAAGCTGTGAGCAGAGCTCTAAAAGTGAAAACAAGTGGATTGAACTTGATGGGAACTTTGCATATTAAGAATTTGAATTAGTGTGAGCACAGCTGTCCTACAGGAAGGTTTTTGTTGCTGCTTTCTTAGAAGCAGAAACCACTGTGGCAGAGGGGAAGTAAGATTTACAAATTGTTGTAGTGTGTTGGGAGGGTGATTGAAATGTGTGTCAAGATTGAACTCAAAAGTGGCTGGTGTTAATGATAAACAGTACTAAGGACTATGTCTTTTCTGTCTGTAACTAAGGATCCATTGTTTAACTCTAAAGGTACCACTGAAGAGCTTCAGTTAAGCTGGGTATTTGCATAGGCACTAGTGAAGAGCAGCATGCTATTCAGCAGAGGAATCTTTGCACAAAATTAACATTCTAAGTATCTAATGTTTAAATAAATGACACTTCTAATTAATTTTGTACTTCAGTTCCTCAGACTACTTCAAGTATTACTTTTAAGAAGATATATGTTGTATCAATGGATAGGTTCTCTAAAATGATTGTTTTATTCTAGCTCATATTTTATGGGTTAAATTCATGTTAGCTCAGAACTGTAGTTAGAGCTCATTTGTGGGGAGTGGATACAGTTCATGTGCTATAGTGCAATATTATGTGAGAGGTTAGAAAATGGGGAAGCTGTGATAAATTCTTGAGTTTGTGCTGATCTTGTTATAAAAGGAATTTAAAGCTGTGGATAATGAAGGTTTTTTTCACAATTATGCCTTTTTAGGTGGAATATGACCAGTATAGTGCAGCTGTTTCGTATCTGATGAAAGCCAGCTTCGTGTTCCTCAAATCGTTCTCCAACATGACAGCTGTTCTGTGCTCATGAAAACCATTAGGCAGTTATCTATATTGGCAGACAATTATTCAGCCTGAATTTATCTGTAGGGAAGTAGTCTCTAGGCCTCAAACACAACTGAACTTTGAATTTCTCCAAGAGTAACTCTGGATTGTAAATGTGCAGTAACACCAAATTTGCTTTCCTGAGCTTGTGCACAGTGTCATTGTGCTGGTTAAATGGTTTCTCAGTTCTGCTGATTGCAATTTCCCTTGGAGGCTGTGCATCTATTAACAGTGGAATGATGACTTGATATGACCCTCAAAATGTCATTAAAAAGGCAAATTGAATTTTAGTTGGGGTCTGAAATAGCTTATGTAATGGCTGATGTCTCTGAAATCTTCTCTAACGAGAATCTTGAGGAAACCAAGAGAGAAACCCGACTACATGGCTGTAGTAGTGGTTAATATGCAGGGGATTCCCTTTTTTCCAGAATGAAAGAGATACTGGTAAATGCTACCTTTTGTACCCAAAACATTTGAAAGCTGATAAAGATCCATGTCTAATTCACAACAGCATGATGAATTATGATGACTAATTTTACTTTTGCTCTAAGTCCTAGAAAACACCTTGACTGTCATTAAAGTATTGACATATAATTACAGCCTGAATTAGTTTTGTTCATATATTGCAAAATGGTGTATATGAAGCTTAAAGAAAACTTAATTCTATGTTTCATGAAGTGTTGCAGCTTTAAATACCGATATTCTAGTGGTGTATCAAAACCTGCTGATTGGAAATCATGATTTGAAGCAGAATGCTTGATGACTTCATTTATCTGCCCAGACTGAGTGAGGTGTATAAGGGTAACTTGTGTATGGAAGCAGTTTGTAGTGGGCCTCCTTTGAGACAGGATGGTGTAGTTTGAATAATCCAGCCATGGCAGTTTTATTTCCCCAAGAGCTGAGAGCTCTTTTCCCTGCACGTGTTCCCCTTCAGAGAAGTAGATAAGCAGATACTCTTCCATCATACAGGGTGAGGGTTTTTTCCATTCTCATGCAGGACCTGGGGGAAGGAACACTGCTCACACAAACTTATTAGTTTGTCTTCTATTTCTGATAAAACTCCTATAAAAGTTCCATGGAAACTGAGCAACTTTGAGACACTGAGATTTTTTCTAAGTTAATTCCAGTTAGTTATTTTAAAAGTAAATGACAGCTACATTTATTTCAGATAACTGTCTTGATGAAGGCCAGGGTTGTATATGCAACTATGAGTTTGTTCTAGAACTACTTTTGTGATTGGTTTTGAGCTGTTTTAGTTAAGCTGCTTCACGCTTTACATTTATAAATGTATGTATCTTTCATTTTCACTTGCTATCAAGAACCAATGCATACTCACTTTTAAATGGCATCAGGAGTTCACTCTGAGTCAAAATGCAGCAGGAAAATAAACAAATACTGTCCTTCTCTGGCTTTCTCCATTCTATACTTTACCCTTGTTTGTTATCTTGAATCAATTGTAACAGTAATTTCACATCCTTTCTTTCTCTTGCTCCTTCCTTTTTGACAAACCAGAACTGGTTTAGATAAAAACATCAAAGAGGAGAGGAAAGAGGTGTGATTTAGTTCACAGTTAAATACCTACATTTCTTTTGTTCCTCACACATAAGCACTAAGCTTTGGATTTTACACAGTGTATCAGAAATCTAGCAAGGTTCTCCTGTTAAATTCCTGGTTGTTTCAAAAGTATCAGGCATTTGCTTCTTAATATTCTAAATAGATTGTAATAGGACTTACTTCAAAAGATGACTTTACAGAGTCATCTATTAAAAGAGACTAAATAGGATAGGGTTAGTCTTCATGGATTCTGAGAAGAAACACTATTGATATGCACAGGTTTTATGTATAAGTTTCTGCTAAAATTTTAGTTATATGCAGCTAAATGTCATTTACATGCATTTTTGTATAACAGGAGTTTAGAGTTAGATGTGATTTATCAAAGAGGTTTGATTTCAGCTTCAGTTATGATTAACAACTATGATAGTGCATTTTATTAGGCACAAGCCTTGCATTTTTGTGTGGACTTAAACCATAGAAGATAGTATCTTAAGGACAGCATACTGTGGTGAAGGGTGTTGTATAACAATATGTTTAGAAATGAAGATAATATTTACAAGTACTCTTCTTCTCTCCAGACTTTTATTGTCATATTTATCTTTAAAAGCACAACTAGTTTTAGACATAAAAATCATTAAAATGTCATATTTTCTACAATTTTTCCCTTTACTGCATGAGCAAGACTCATCTTTTTAAACTTGTTCTGTAGAAACCAACACTTGTATAAATTTGTGAGGGTTTTGGGTGGGGGTTTGAGTTGTTGACTGGGATACCTACAAATTGTTTTCATTGCACAAATGGAGAACTGCGTTGCCTGTGACTATTTGGAGTTGCTAATGTGGATTTGAAAGTGTTTATAAATAATTCATTTTGATAATTTGATGGCTCTTTATTGCAGTTCTGCCTTTGACACAAAAACTGGGCTGCGTGTGGCTGTAAAGAAGCTGTCCCGACCATTTCAGTCTATCATCCACGCCAAAAGGACCTACCGAGAGCTACGGCTACTCAAGCATATGAAACATGAAAACGTAAGTTGAAGGACACAGTATGAAAAGTTGGTCTAAAGTTAAGAGTGAGCATCCATCATGGTTGTGTTTAAGGATCTTGTTGGGGTTTTTTTTCTAATAATAAATACCAATCTTGCAGTAGACCAAGGGAATTACAAGTTTAGAAAGCATGCAGCTAAACCTCAAAAAACATGCAACCAATTTTGCATTATCCTAGAAAAATCTGGAAATTACTCCTGAGCAACTTCGTGCTGTCTTAAGGATTTAGGACACAGGTGATGTCACATATTCTGATTGCTTGCAAAGTCTCATACCCTACCCTCTGAAGAGCTTTCAGAATGTCAGGAGGAAAGGAACGCTCATGATTTCTCCTGTCCCAAGCAAATCTCATCTTAACAAAAGGGAAATGCAACATATTTTGGAAGTGAGCTGAACAAACCCAGGACCTTGATCTGGCACAAAAAGCCAAACAAACTTGATTTCCTTGGAGGATTCTCCTTGGATGGTCTGTTCAGAACTGCATCTATTGTGGCAGTGGTGTTTTTTTGTTGTGGCTTCTAACCAGCAGAGTCAGCAGCTGGTATCCACAGTACAGCATCTTGGCATTTTCAGTGTGGCTTACTTAATTGGAACTTTGGATGCATGTGTGAACTATTGTTGATAATTCTTCCACAGTGCCTCTGTACGATACCGTTGTCTCAAAAGTAGGGGTAACATTTGATCCTGCTTAATATCCATCCCCTGGAGTTTTTTCTGGACGTGTCCTTAGAGCTGAGGTATTCTCCAAACAGGAAAGTTTTGAATATCTGTTACAAATAAAAAATAAAATCAACATATCAAAGCATTTTGTCTATGCTAGTAAGGTGAAGCAATGAAAATTAGTTTGTGGCTGGTGTTACAGCAGTTCTGGGTCTGGCTTTCATTAATATTTTTGGATTAGTATTGCAAAGAGCCTATATAGCTTTAAGAGTAAGGGATAAAAGGGAGGTAAGTTGTTTATATCTAGAAATATTTATTGTCAGTTCATCATACCGTCATCTTATCTGTGGGAAGTTTATCTAGGTTGTGGTTTAAAAATTCTGCAGATGCAGAGACATTCAGAACCAGTTCAGGCAGGCTTATTTGTGATAGTGTCTTGATTATTCAGATCTCAGTTCGGAAGTAAAACACTTGGGTTTATGTGGCACGGAGCACACCAGCAAATATGGAAGGGATAGCAGTTCAGGGGCTTGAGTGTGGGATGGTTTTCCATATCCTGTGTCTAATCTGGTTCATGATGAGCTTGAATACTCTTCAGGGCCATTTATTTGCTCAAGTGCATTTGCGTGATACTTTCAATTTCCAGGAGGCCTTGTTAGCTCATATAAAGTGTAACGCTGAGCAGATGGGAGAGCAAACAGGCTTGTTGTCACAGGAAGAAATTAATAAGCTCTGTGACATCCTGAAATGCTGGGAGGGGAAAGCAAAAGGTTCAGGGTTGGATTCTGAATCCACTTGTGTTCACGCTGTCTTAGAAGTGAGTTGGTGATGTGCTGCAGAATAACTATTTTCCACCAAGTAACACATGCATATCCTTTCACTCCCTACTGCTAGAATAGTTTATCTGTCAAATGAAAGGTGGAGTAGCTGTTCTTTGGGCAGAAAATAAAAGTGACAGTGTGAAGCTGTCAACTGTGTGTGAAAAGTGGGTGATCTTGGCATTGCACTGTTTTCCTGACTTATTTTCCAGTGTAGTCATTATTATTCATTGCTCGTCTTACAAAGCGTTGATTTTTTTCTAGCCATTACTCAGTACAAGTGAAACCAACATACTCCCCCAATTCTTATCTTAGTATTTAGTCAACAGTGTAACTAAGAATTGATCGGGAAGCAAACAGATTTCTCTGGTGGTTGTTGTTTTGTTTCTCTCATCCATTGTTACTTCCTGAACAAAATTCAGTTGGTTTTTCAAGTCAGATACTCTAAATCAGTGTTCACACCTGCCTTTTGTGATGCCTCCCATTTGATGCTTTAAATGGCTGGCTGGTGTGAAAGGACAGATGTATATTTTTAACCTTTATTTTTTTTACACAAGAAGTGAACATTTGTTTCTCATCTTGTATGAACAGTAATTTGTCTGCTATTGTCTAAACATGTACTAGAATGAGTAGTTTCTATTCCACAAAAGATCTTACTAACTGTATTATATTATACTATCAGTGTATTTCACAGCTTTTTCACTTTACTATTTTCTTTCTAGGTGATTGGCTTGTTGGATGTGTTCACTCCTGCCAAGTCACTAGAAGAATTCAATGATGTGTAGGTAACTTCTCTGAAGACTGCAACAAAACATCTCTTGTGTCTTCCTTACACCTCCCAGATGGCTATAGAAATATTTACCACCTCGTCTGCCATCATTCTCAGACAAATCTGAATTCCAACACAAAAGTACTAGGACATCCTAAACTATTGGACTTGTCAAACTTGTTCACTTGTATTCTATGCACCAGTGCTTTAGGAATTACTAACCTGCTACATTTTTAACCTGTCATGAAATGTATTTCATTCCCCATCACTCTTTGGGACACTTGGCCCAGCTACTGGAGCCTCATGGGGAATTTTTATCCTAATCCTGTTGAAGGGGTTGCTTCATAGCCACTGTATTTCCTTTGGTTCACAGGTACTTGGTGACACACCTTATGGGAGCAGATCTGAACAACATTGTGAAATGCCAGAAACTCACCGATGACCATGTGCAGTTCCTCATCTACCAGATTCTTCGGGGCCTGAAGGTACTTGTGCCTGCCCTACCTGATCATTGATAGCTCATCAGCAGGAGTGGAAGTTCTTGCTGAATGTCATAGCCACAGAGGTTCATATAAGTACATAGTGGGGCTTCTGTAACTCTCCTCATGTATCATAGGATAACCTTTTATTATTGTTCTTTCACTTGGTACCTCTGGGGAGCTCTGTATCAGTTATGTATCAGTTAAGAAGATATTTTTATACATTTCTATGGGCAGAGTCTGGAAGCTTATGAACTCTGCTGCCCACTAATCTACTCTGCCTATGAATCTTCAGTCTCTTCAGTTTTATTTGCTTTGTGTTGTCCTTCTCATGGTGGCAGTGCTCCTGGGTGTTTCTAAGGAGAGACAAAGTGAACCACCTACCTACTTGAAACCCATAGACACACTTGGTTCCTTCTGCAGACAAGCTGTAGCATTTGCATTGTGTGGGATGATTAGGGCAGTACTGTCTAGTGAAGAAATGAGAAGGGGACTACTTGGACTGTTTGATGAAATCTGTCATCTTACTTTACAGTACATCCATTCAGCTGACATAATACACAGGGTGAGTATTTATCCTAAGATTGCTTCCTGTACTGAACCAATATCTTTAGAAAAATGTAGCACAGAATCTTACAATGCAGCACCTGTAGAAACAAGGAATTTTCTGAGAGTTATTTCTGTTCAGCAGTCAAAAGGTTAATCGTGGGAAAGAGTTGTCAAGAGCCTTAGTCTCTGTTAGTGACTGTTTGGTGCATATCTTTGTGAAATAGGTTCTCTATTTGTTAAATATACATCTGAAGTACTGGTGTTGCAATAATCCTTTATGCATTTGCTTGTGTGTGACACCTCTGAGGACCACAGAAGTGGTAGCTAACTGGGATAAAATGATTTTCCCAAGTATGGAGAGTTGATATTTATAACCAGTTAGAATTTATTGCCTATCTACATGTACATTTTTATCTACTTTAGACTTGTGAAGCAGCTTATATACCACTGTTAATGCTGATATTTAATTTTTTAGGACTTAAAACCTAGTAACCTAGCTGTAAATGAAGACTGCGAGCTGAAGGTAATATAACCACCGGGTCTGATTTGATTTCAGTGAATACTGTGTGGATGTATCTTAGAATTGAAGGAACAAAATAATTCCTTATGTAAATACCTTTGTAACCTGAAGTAATAATGCCCTTCCTGACTGTAAAGGGCTGTAAGGATGTTTTTTTCTGTGTCTGCTCCAGTGTTTTTTAATGAGTCATTGTGGAAGTGGAAGGGTAACAGCTTTAGTTTGTGTTTAGTTGTTTTAGACACGAAATATGCAGAGATAATTCTGATTGCTGAGTCCTACCTATTCTAGGTTAGTGTCTCTTAACAGGTTGTGAAATGTAGTTTCATAATCATCTTTTGCAGTTTCACCACCTTGCCTCCACCCATTCCAATGACTGCTTAGTTATCTGCTACAACTAGTTCGCATTGCTCCGTTGCAGTAGTTAGTGGATGTCTTTTCTTTTCTGTAGATCCTGGATTTTGGCTTGGCCCGACACACTGATGATGAGATGACTGGGTATGTGGCTACCCGGTGGTACAGGGCCCCTGAGATCATGCTGAACTGGATGCATTACAACCAAACAGGTAATGCATTTAGCTAACACCATCAGTTCCTCAATTGTGGGGAAAAAAGAGCTTGTCCTTTGTACTGGCTCCTTTCCATTTGATGGCCTAAGTTAACAGTCATGGTAATTACACTTCCATAAGTGATTTAAAAGAGTGAATGCACAGAATTAGCATTTGAACCACAGTCTATCAGATGTAAATTCATTCACAAAAACTGCTTTAAACTCGAACCTTTGCAATTGCAACCAGCAAAATATTGTCAGCACTTGTCCCTTATTTTCCTTGGCACAGTGATTTTTAAAGTAAGCATTTTGAATGTGTTTGGGTGAGGAGAAGATCTGTTTCTAGGAAGCTGTTGGGAATACACTGAAAAACCTCTGGAGTTCTGCTGTGAAGAAATGCTAAAAAGTATATAAAGTATATAAATCTCCCTTCCTTCCCTCTTTTCTCAGCCATTCTTCACAGTTACATCTTCCTTGCAGTTTCCAGTGTCTTCTCAGTAGCACACTGTGCTTCCAGATTAGTCACAGAGAGGAAAAGCAAATGCTGAGAATAGTTTTTGAGGAGAGAATGTGGATCTAAGAAATTAAAAGAAAATAATGTGCTACTCTGACTTCACACTTTGCTACTTTTCCTTCTTTTCTCTTGTCCCCTTGCACGCTCCTGGACTTGTATCTGTAGTACAATAGGTAGTGGTGGTTTGGATAGTACTTATTGAAGGCCATATGCAAATGCATTCCCCAGGGTTGTCTTGAACAGGTTTCTTCCTCTTGGATTGTGGAGATTCCTTTGCAGCTCTTTGCAGTTCAATTCATATTATGCTCTGGAAGGGAAATTTGCCTGATCTAATGTTCTGTTATTTGGACAAATCTTAAAAGATGTAGTTCCTGAACAGCATTGTTTAGCTTGCAGCCTATCTCAGACTGTTGCAACGCCACAAGAGTGATGAAGGATCAAGTGGCTTGTTGGATAGGGTGATTCTATTGAGACTGTATTTTTCTACATTACATTGTTTTGTGTTTTATTTCGTTCAGTTGATATTTGGTCAGTGGGATGCATTATGGCTGAACTATTGACTGGAAGAACATTGTTCCCTGGTACAGACCGTATCCTTTAAAAGTAATATACATTTGAAGTAGAGGTTAGAGATCTTCACTTTCCCATACTTCACAGGAGAAGAAGTTCTGGGTTTGCTTGTGGAGTTTTTTGTTTCTTTTAAATTAATGGCTGCTTTTACTCAAAGTGCAATGAGGTGAGTCCTTGAATTTGCTGCACGAGGCAATCACAGTGTGCAAGAAGGCGGCACATCTACTCCTCTTCATTGTCTTACTAGCATCACTAGAATTGCATGTTTGTTTCTGGGAGTTACTTTCCTTTAAGTTTATTCCAATTCATTGCTCTTTGTAGAAAATAACTGTATGGAGTAGGCTGTCTGCTAAGAATCCTCTCACGCTTCAGATTTCTAGCAGATGCAAAAGACCCCTTCTGGCCTCTCCTGTGTCCAGGTGGTATGCTGTGAAAGCAGTGGGTTTGCAGAATCTTTAGTGCCAAGGATCTCATTCCAAATGTCTCTGAAATGTTTAGGTTCCATTTCCATGCTTGAGCATAAACAGATTGCAAGCTGCCTTTCACTGTATGTTTGTATTGATGGGAGAAGTCAAACTTGAATAACGTCTTTTCAAGATGACTGTTTTTGCTGCACCAAAGTGGGCTGAGGAGGATACTTTGGGCAACTCAGGAGGCTGCATTTTGTGAGAGTTGGTGTTGTTTTTTCCCAGGAAATTAGAACTGGGACTTGATGGAAATTATGATACTTAGGGTTTTTGTTAGTTCAGCCACACAACACTCATGGTAATTTACTACTGGCAGGATTTTAATTGCCTAGAAATTGTACTTTATTTGCCAGAGAAAATTAACATTGACCACCCTCACCCAAGTTTAGTCTTTCAACCAGTTTGTTTAATAACTTTCATTAGATCATTAGTATTTATACCTGTTAATTCAAATACGTTAGCATTTGATGAAAACTACTGTCAGAAGTGATGGCTTTCTGTGTACTGTGTTACTGCTGGAAAGCATCAAGATTCATTCTAGTTTTGACACAGTTTCATCTCCCTTTTAATGTGCTTTAACTTTACCCTGTTTTCTCCTTTTCTCTCTGTCTCCATCTCATAATCTGTCTCCACATTTCTTGAACTTGCTGTACTCTACTGTTTAGTCATCCTTGGGGAGCAGAGTTTGTGATTATGAGTCTTGTTTGTGCATATGACATTGATCCAAGGATCTAGAAGGGCACCAAGCCGTCAGCTTGCGCTCCTGTTTTGCCATCATCTCAAGACAGGAAGCAGATAGTGATGGATTCTAGCTGATTCCTGTCTTGGAAGGCTTTTTGAAATGTTTCTTTATGCATGATTTTTGGACAAAGTTTTAGGTATTTTCCAGATGTAGATCCTTTTGAGTACTTTGAAGGCTCTTCATTTCTTGTAGCCACAGATTTGCTGAGGCCTGTGTTTGTCTTGCTGTGTCACTGTGCAATTGCTGACTTACTGACTTTGCAATTAATGTGCAATTAACATGCTTAGTTCCTGATGTATTTAGCATGATTCTAGCAGCCAAGGATATAGTATATTGAAATCCACTGCAGTTCCAGGGAATTCACTTTGCAGTTGGAGGCAATGTGACTGTGTATTCTGTGTGTTCGGGAAGCCAGAAACTGCTCCTGTTTGACATTCTTCTTGCTTTTTGGTATCAAGATGTTAATTTTCTCAACTCTATAGCTTCACATTTCCAAAATGAAACAGTGACAGAATAGGTAATGCCTTCTCAGGATGATAATCACTCTCTTCAGATGGTTCTCTTGTTAGAAATATCAGTCCCTTTCACCAAGGATTTAGCAGAACTGGTGGGATGTTACTGACAGTCCATCAGATATTTCTTTATTTGACCTGGAGATGCATATATTACTTGTAAGGGACTTCAGAACAGGCAAGATGTGCAGTTAATTTAATCTGGTAAGTAATAAAGCTGTAATCAAGTTGTATTCTGAGAAGATGATCTTCAATGTTGTTTATGATGATTACAGTACTAATAAATTAATGCTGAATTGAATTTTAAGTTCTGAAGGACCTAATCCATGTAGAGTCTGAACATGACTGCCACCAACTTAAAAACAAGAATAGTAGATCCTGTTAGAAAAACCCCTGTGATGATTATGGCTACAGGACTGTTACACTCAGTTTTGAGTTAGGAATATGGTAAGCTAATTGCATGGTTCCTATTGTGATCTGTGGGTAGAAATACTTGGATGAAGGGTGGATTTCTAATATTGGTAAAATCTCTGCTGGGAGGTGGAGAAGGGGAACAAGATTGTGGGAAGGACTAGTTGGATGCAAAATAACTGAAGTAATGAAAATCAGAGTCCTTGAGGCTTTTAATGTGAAGCATGGCTAGAGGCTTTTGTTTTGTGATTAATGTGCCTGTCTTATGCCAAGATCAGTTTCTGTTAAACATGTATATTCTTACTGTTTTACAGCTCTTTTAATATGAATGATTCATTCAAATAAGTAGGAAAGTTAACTTTGGCAATTTGGCTTGAATAAAATGATTGAAGGTACAAACAGGAATATCTTGAATGTTTTAAACTAGTTTAGCCAATTTTCTTTTCCTGTGTTTTAAGTTGACTGTATTCCTTTTATACTCTGAAGAGTATCTTTATTACTATTTTTAATCAATAATATGAGACTTCCATGATAACTAACTAGTCTGAAATCACTTATTCTTCTGATGCATCTTACTCTTGCTTGCGGTGGCAGCTAAAACAACTTCAGAACTTTGCTATACCTGGGTAAGCTCTTACAGCCTTGCAGTGCCTGCTGCTGATGGTGATGGCAGGCTGTTCTCTGAATTTCAGAACCATGGAGATTCCTCAGTCGTTGGGGTACCTTGGTGTTGGTGTTTGGGGTTTGCATGCTGTGCTTCCCTTCTCTATGCACACGGGATTTCTTTTGCTTTGTATTTCCTAAGTCTTTTTCTTGTCTTTGATTGCACATGGCTTGTTTCTCTGGGAGGTGGCAGGTTTATAGCTAAAAGACTACTGCAGTTCAGCAGGTTGTAGGTGGCAGGCCTAACAATGGAGGTGGAGGTTGAGTTTTGGTATGCCTGTGACAGTGCCAGTTACATTTGGTCTAAAGTTGACATCAAAAGATAAAGGCTTTAGCTGAGTATTGGTGATTTCCTGCATACACAGTTTGCCAGTATTACAAGAACTCTGAGGCTTTTTTAAAGAACAGGAGATAGTTTTTGAAGTTCTTCTACTCTAAGTAAAAGATATTCTAACAAGGAACTGTGTCACTTAAAACATCAGAAAGGTGTTGATCCTGGGGAAAAAAGCCAACAACCATTTTCTAGTAAGTAGGCTATTGGTATGGAGAGGAAAGTGTAATTACTTTGATATATTTGTAAGGGCAAGTATAGACATCATAGACAGTCTGAAATCACAAGTAGGTTTTGAAGGGCAGCATGGAGGATAATTCAGAGAAGGGAGATTATTCTTGTAATAGTTATAAAATGATCATTGTATCTCCTTACCATCTTGAGCTTTAGACATAAGTGTATCTTAGTGGATTTTTTCCCCTCAAGTGTATATTTTGTCACTCATACCAACTACTTAATTTTTCTGCCTTGTTAAAGAGAGCAGCTGAAATTGGTGTGTGGAAGCTTGATTGGGGATAAGATATTCTCTAAAGAGCTTTCCACTTTGAGATTTTTAAATCTGAGCCCATATTCTGTTTCTCTGCCAGTGAGTCTGTGGGGCAGAAGGGAAACCCGTGTGCTTTGGCCTCTGTTCAGTGGGAGAGATGCTGTAGGTCCCGAGCAGCATCCGGTCACTTTCTGACTTCGAGTTTTAGAAGTGGCTGAGTTACCTTGGAGGGTGTTCACAAAAGGCTTTGACTTTTTTTAACGTTAGTGCCTACACTTTTCAGCCTTCTGCTTTACTTCATCTGTCACTAACACAACCTAATCCTGCTAACTGCTGCTCCTTTGGTGTGAGGCCTGACGGGTGACGTGAGCATGGAAACTGATCTTTGACTTCTGCTCTGTGATAGTTAAGGATGCAGTGACCGATGCAATGCATGGGGTGTATTTGTAGACAAGTTGATGAATTTGATGCAGACAGAGCTGTGTGATATGGGGGTGTTCAATTGTAAACAAGAGGAATGAATACAGTTTGCTTACAATAGCTTTTCAGCCGAGGCCTGGGCAGGTGTGAACTCTCAACATTAATAGGCTGTTATGTTGCGTTTTTTCATTTTGATTTGTCCCAGCATTTTCCTTTATGGTCCATCATTAGATATTGATCAGTTGAAGCTCATTTTGAGACTCGTTGGAACCCCAGGGCCTGAGCTTTTGAAGAAAATCTCCTCAGAGTCTGTGAGTTTACACTTTGATTGTAATATCTGCCCTTTTGGAAGTCCCTAGTTTCTGTGTCACCCTCCTGTAGTCTACCTGTAGTACATGTTGGGATCGATTTCTCTGTTATTTTTCTTCCTTTGTCATTCTTTGCTCTTTGATGGCTTTGAGTTCTTATGCTGCAAATATCTGATCTTTATCCCTCTTGCCTGTGCTATGATTTCTTCCTTCCATGTTCTTATTTTACTGCTTCGTGACTTTTCTTTCAGTTTGTGGGTTTGTACTTTGTGATGTATTGTATGATCAGATGCTGCTGGGGAAGAATTTTTCACAGCTAAGAGCTTGAGGCTCGTCTCGATTATTACTTCTCCAGATTGCCTACCCAAGGATCTTTCTTAACAGGAGCAAGTGTGTTACACACAGGCCCTTCTGTAGTATGATTAACTTCTGAAACCTTATTGCCACTATCTTTGGTTTTGTGGCATAAAATCCAAAATGCCTTTTGGTTGCTTTCAAGTGGCAACTGTTTGCAGGGCACACAGTATGTAGTCTGCTGAGACTATAACTCATTGTGCTGTGTATTTAAAGAGTACTGCTCTATGGGACCTGTTTATCAAGGTGATAGCAAAAAGCTTTCTGCAGTGTCCTTTTTAAAGGGCCACCTCTGTTTTCAGCCATACTGACATTTCCATATTGTTCTAATCTTGAAATGTGAACTTCTGCATAGACAGTATTAAATGGCATTTGACTTTTCCTGTTCCTGAAGGTGAAATGCATAACTCACGGAGTAAGAGATGCTGTCACAGTATGGATTAACAATTTAATGCGTAGTGAGCTTGTGAAGAGGTAACTAGCAGCTTACCACTCTTTAGCCATCCACTCTGATGTTTCAGATACATAACAGAGGATCAGTGTGGTGGAGAGTGACAATAAGACTCTTTTGCCCTGCAGTTTATGTTCTGTTTCACGTAATGGTGATGGTAAATGTGAAATGTGAGGTTGGCCTCGAATGGCATTTGATGAAAGCAGATGTGCAGTGCATGCCGGAAACACTTGTCAACTTGCAGAATATCACACCAATTTAAAACACCCTGGGATGTTCTCCCCTTGGAGAGGGGCTCCTTTGGGTGCCTGTGAACTGACCTTCAGAGTAGGCTGGTATTTGAGGTAGAAGGGATTAGCGAGAGAGATGAGCTTAAGGGTTGACTATGTTAAGCAGAAGATTAGTTTGCACACATCACGTTGGAGTGGGTCTCAGGGAGTTTTTTTAACATTGTACAATAAAAAGAATAATTGCTCTTAGCCAGGTCCAAAGCAAGAGTCTTAAAAAAAGTTCACTAAACTACTGTTTCTACCATTTTTCCCATTGTATAAAGATAGAACTACTGTTTGAGGGCCATTAATGTGTCACTGTAACCAATTCTGGTTTTCTGCCACGTTACTTCACTTGCTCTTACTTTCTCTGTCTGTTCACTGACATCAGCTAACTCTGTCTTATGCAATGCTAATGTTTTGCTAATTTTGCATTTATTGCCTTCTGTCACCTCACCCACACATGAAAGTGCATTCAAAGCTGTGTAGCAGGAGGTGTCAGCTGTGAGCTGAGATTTCACTTTGCACCACAAGGACCTCAAGGAAAAAAAAAAAGCTGGTAACCAGTGCAGAGGACACAGGTTTTGTTTCTGTTTTAATTTTTGTTCATTTTTCTGAGGCTGTACATAGGAAAATTTTTGAGGAGTGGCTTCAGCCAAAGGAAACATCTACTTTGGTGGCTTAAAAGTATTGGAAAATGTGATTGCAGTGGTGTGGTAGTGTGACACTACTTCTGGCAAACAGAACTGCTTTCTGTGCTGGGACCATTACCAACTGATCAGTAATTCTCCATTGGTTTAAGTGTTCAGGAGCTCAATTGCTATAAGTTTTTCACAAGTATTTGAAAAAAACAATAGTGGGCCCTGCCTGTATGGCTTTTGCCTTGTGGTTTGCAGAAGAGATGCTTTGTATGCAGCTGTTTTCTATTGAAATGGTTTTTGCACTGTTTTTAACAAAGCCCTTGACTAGGCACTTAAGATATTAACCAGCTTCAGCAGATCATGCGTCTGACGGGAACACCCCCTGCATATCTCATTAACAGGATGCCCAGCCATGAGGTGAGACCTGGGCAGATGAGGGGGGTTTACAGGGCAAGGTCTTCACTTGCAGTTTTTGCTGCTTCCATAACTGATACCCTTGCATGTGGCATGGGGTGGGCAATTAACTACCTGCTCAGCAAGATTTTTTGTACTAAATGAAAAACTTGAGATTTGGTCAGTGCATAGTCAGCCACAGGCTTCTGAGGCTCAGGAGGACCTGGATATGAGCTGGTTTTGCACTCTGTGCCATGTTATGCAGCTTTACCAACAGCCCCTAGATTGCACGTGGCCTTGCCAGGGCTCCAAGGCAGGCAGCTCTCACCACACCTCTTTGCTTCTCAGTCTTGCATGAACCCTAAGTGATGTCAGCTCTTTCTCTGCTGTCTTGAGTAGCCTTTAGTGGGGAAGGGTAGAAGCTGATGGGCTCTGTAACAGAATAACTAAAAAAGACAAAATGAGGAAGCAGACCATAATAACCAGTGCTTCAGGATGGTTGCAATGTACTCTTGGTGGCTGGATTGTACTGAACTTCAACACAGCCTTTATTTCCACAGGCAAGAAACTACATTCAGTCTTTGTCTTACATGCCGAAAATGAACTTTGAGAATGTGTTTATTGGTGCCAACCCGTTAGGTAAGGCTTGCTTTTGAAACACTGGGCTCTTCCTGAGGCAGAAAATAGTGTGTCCTGGGACACCAGGCCTTTTCCCAAAGGCTTGTTTTGACTGCAGAGGTAGTTCAGAATGGAGCTATGCACCATTTACAAAGTCTGTGTTGAGCTGAGGCTGCAAGAGGAGGAAATTGTGAATGATGGGTGGGTTCTGAGAAACTAGATTCCTCATATACTTTGGGCTTTTGTGAGCTGAGGTCTCAGAATGAACTGTCACACAGCTCACTGTGTAAAATCCTCTCTCTTTGCTCTTTTGGTTCATTTGCAGCTGTGGACTTGCTAGAGAAGATGTTGGTACTGGATACAGACAAACGAATCACTGCAGCAGAAGCACTGGCTCATGCCTACTTTGCTCAGTATCATGACCCAGATGATGAACCAGTGGCAGACCCCTACGACCAGTCTTTTGAAAGCAGAGAACTTGAGATTGAAGAATGGAAAAGTGAGTTTGAGGGCTGGGAGAGAGCCAGCCTGCTTCCCTTGGGATCCGTTCCACAGCTGCAGTTCAGCTGAGCCGTGGCAGTTAGAGGCACAAAGGAGACTGAGGAAAACATGGGCATCCTCTTTGCTCTGAGCTCTTGACTCTTATCACATGCTGTGCTCATAACCAGCATGGTCCCTGGTAACTCATTATTACTGTGAACACACAGATATGTAGGGAAAGCAGTTGCTCATGGTTTTGTCTTGCACCTTACCCACGTCTCCTCAGCTCTCTGGAGTGTCTGTCATTGTATGTGTTTGTCTCTGAGAATGGTGTAACCATTCCTTTACTCTTCTTAATTAAACCATGTTTTTCCTTTAAAAGTGTTACAATTTTAAGATTGTTGCAGGTTTTTCTGCACCAGGGACATCTTCAGCACTGCCCATTAAGTCTCTGTCCCACTTTTCCCACCAGGCCTGACTTACGATGAGGTGATCAGCTTCGTGCCACCACCGCTTGACCAAGAGGAGATGGAGTCCTGAGAAGCTGCTCTCTTCTGCTCATCCCACTTCACTGTGAGGGGAAGGCCTTTTCCTAGGGACTCTCCAATTATCGTTCAAGTGCCTCGTCACAACAATATTCTCCTTTGGTGGAGGGGTTTTGTGTGTGTTGAATTGGGGAGGGTGGGGGGGAGGGAAGAAAGCTGAGTCTATGTAAACACGCTGCATGCTTGTGTATCTGTGTACAGCCTGGGGACAAGCCTCTGCAGCCCTACTCCAACTGCTCCTCAATCCTTCCAGAGCAGCGGTGCCCAACCAAGTTTGTGCTGCTGGGGCAAGGCAGGGAAGGTGACATTTAAAGTTTGGTTACAATCGTTGCCATTTATCAATTCTTCTACAATTAAGTAACCTCAAAATAATGGAAGTTGTTTCATAGGCCTAGAGAGTCCTCTTGTTCTCTCCAGGACTGAAGGTGGAGTTGAGGGATGTTTGTTCAATGCCAGGTGGCTGATTTACGTCCGGATCTTCCTGGTACAGCAGAATGTACAGACCTTCCAATGTCTGATTCTTGGAACATGAACAGGTTTTGTTTGAAACTGTAAATATGTTTGTGCCTTAAATGAATGGTGAGAGAAGGGAAAGGAATTCTGGAGTGGAAATCTCTGGCCCATTCAGAGTGAAGGCTTCCAGACAGCCAGGCATGAACTTGATGTAAGCAGGAAGTAACTTTGAGGCAAAAGCCTCTCCCCCTGGATTGGATATTCCTGGATTTTCCCTCTTCCCCTCCTCTCATTCTGAGGCTTTCCAGCATTAGCTCCCAGGAGACAGAGGCTGGAGAAGATTCTTGCTAGCCACACGTTTCTGTGTTTTGTTCCTTCAGAGGGAGTGTTTTTGCATGTCATAGCTGTACGTGCATGTAGAGCTGCTTGATTTTTGTCGTTCCTTTTTGGGGGTGGCACTGGGGCAGTTAAATCATCAGTGAACTGTTTTACTGAGTACCTCAGCCAGTGCCCCAAGATCACAGCGTCCTTCCTCTTGTGCTGCAGCTCCTTGTGAGACACCTGCCATGCTGGGGCCTTCGAGGAAAACATAAAAGACATGGCATAGAAACACGCACCTTTTTCTTCGTTCTGAGCTTCCGGTTTCAGAGGAGCAGAGCTTGGGACAGAGGGTTCCTTGTGACAACAAATGTAAAAAAAGGTTCTTCAGAGAAACAACTACAGCATCTTGTGCCAGAACTTATGTCCTGAAAACAGTTTTAGAAGTATTGGAATCCAAAGCAAAGAACTAAGCATGCATAAAAGCACCATCTCCCCTTCACTGTCTATAGCTATAAATATAAATATTTATATGTAAAACTAACATTTACTAGGGGTTTGGGTTTTTTTACCCTCTCAGATAAGAGCTTCTTGGCTGGTGTTTAGCAGGTTGATCTCTGCCTGAGGAAACATGACAAGGGAGGATGTTTGAATGCAGACAGGGTTCAAATACTTTGTATTTTACAGGACTCTATGCGAGCCAAATGCCCAGAGTCAGAGGCTGTTGGGAGGGAGGTGTCTCGGCGTGTTGTGTGCTAGAGCTGTACCTGGAGAGCTCAGGAGCCTCTCTCTAGGACTTGTGGAGGAGATGTTTCTAGACAGTGACTTGTCGTCAGCATCCTGTGTGGAAATGTACCTGCGTATGTGAGGAGAAAGGCTTTGGCAGTATTTCGTGTTCCCCTTACCTACCGCATGGAGAGGAACTGTTGTAGTGGTTTTACCCCGTGTTTGAAGAGGCAGCACAAAGGGATGGGACGTGGATGACAAAGACTCTTCCTAGGCTACTTTTCCAGTGATCTCTTCAGGTCAAACACTTGATAAAGGTCTGGGATGAGATGATGAGAGCAGTTGTTTCACTCTCATCAGCCCAACAAAATCGAGACAGAAAACCTCCCTTTTCTGCTGGACCAGCAGTCCAGGTCTTCAAAGGAAAATGTAGATAAACTATGTAAACCTACAGCAAGATTATTTTTATCAGCCATTTTTTGTGTAGATGCTACAGTGTGATTTCACGTGGATATATTGCTAAAGATTTTTAAAACTATAGACATTGTGAGTGTGTGTGTGTGTGTGTGTGTGTCTGTGAGAGTGGGAATGTTCCGTGGGCAGCCCCTGCTCCCAGGGCAGCCCTCCTGCCATGCACTCCCTCCCCTCCCTGCTCAGCTGCTCAGCTGCCTGCAGGCTGGACGGGAGGATGAACTTCAGAGGAAGAGATCAGCTCTTTTCTTTCTCTCCATGAGTTTTTGCTGTCATTGGTTATGCCAGATAAGATGTCACAATACCACTGGTTAAAAATAAAACCTATTTTTCAGATTTACTGCGCTGATGGTACTTGTGAACCTCTCGTGCTACGGGGCCAGTTGTAGCAGGGGGTGAGTTCACCCCTGTGTCATATGGGTGATGGGGGCAGGGGGGATCAAGACTAACTCCATCCACTGACACCAGGCTTGTGTCTGTGTTTGGTCCAAGTGAATTCTTAGCTACAAAACGAGCTGAGAGTCTGACTGGAAAAAATCACACTTGTATTTTCTGTTTAGTAAAGGGAAATACATATTCAGCAAAAGAGACCAGCTGTCTGGCCTTGCCCAGACCTAGGACTCTTCCCCAGTCAGACAGGTTTGTGTCTGTTTGCTGCTTAAAAGTGATTCTTTCTTTTTTCTCCCCTCAGCTGCCCCTTAGTTGGTGGTAAGAGGGTGTTGATGAGAGCAGGAGCATCACAGCACTCTGCAGTGCAGATCTTCCAGCTTCTGTTGTGTATCAGTGCCCTTCAGTCAGGAGAAGGACCAGAGCTGTGTCCTTCACACGAGCAGAAGCCTCAATAGTGGACGTTCCCAGGCCCTGGTAAAGTGAGGGGGGTTCTGGTGCCCCAGGTCAGGCAGCTGACACACCGTGCACACCCCCCTCCGAGCTGCACAGCACCCAGCTCAGTAAGTACAAAGAAAAGTGCTTGTTGTAACTGCTTACGTTGGTACAAATTGAGAGGGGAAAAGGCCTCAACAGGACCTGTCATTTCCTGTTTTCTAGGAGGGAAAAAACCCCTCCAGACCACACAAGACAGACAAATCTAGAATGTTCTCACAGTGTATCCTGGTTAGACTAAAAAACCCAAACCTGTGAAAATTGGATGGGGGGGGGGGAATAAACTACCCTGACAAAATCCAGTCACTTAACTCAAAGTTTCCTATTTGCTTTGAATCACTCACCTGAATTAATTCATCTTTCTACAGCAGAGTCCTTGGCTGGCTCTTCAGACCTTAATTGTGTGCTGACAACCAGCGTGTGCACGCGGAGTTGAGCAAGAGCTGTGTCCATAAAATAACAATCGAGTTACACCTTGGCTGATGGACCAGGAGTGTCTGCTGCAACACCTCTTGTCAGAGGTGTATTTATAGAACCAGTGGCCAGCTCATTTCCTGAGCGGGCTGTAGCCACAGCCAGGGCTCATTTACATAGACATCATAAAACAGGGTGAAAAATTGCCGCGGCAACTTGTCCTCAGTTTGTTGTATCAAACAGCAGAGCTGCTTGTGGCTGTTTGAAAAATGTGAAGGGCAGTGCTGATGTGTGTCACAGGGGTTGCCCCTAAGCTGGTAAAATGAGTCTGTTCTTAAAGCCCTGATGGTGCCTTTTCTGTAATTCCTGTTTATCAGGTACCCTGGTTGTTGCTGCAGGGACGTGCTGGGAGCAGGCAGAGCTTTGCAGGTGACAGGTATGGCAGGAGCAGAGGCTGTGGGCAGGGTTGGGGGCTGCTGGGCCAGCTGGGTAAGGACAGGTTAGTCACTTCCTCTGGGGAGCAGGTAGGATGTACCTAACTTCCCAGAGCTGCTGAGAGCTGGAGAAAAACACAGAGATAATCCCAGCTTACCAGGAATGGACCTTTCCACAGGCTGGGTTTGCAGTTCTGGCCTGGCCAGACAGTGAACTCAGGCTTTATGTTGTCCGAGAAGACCCAAGAATGGGTTGGACCTGCTGCAGGAGATGACACCAGACCCAACAGAGCTGAGGCCTGAACAGTCCCAAGGTTGTCCCACCGCTGTGGAGAACCTCAGCTGGCTCTCACCATTTCCAGCCCCACTGGGAAGCCAGGCTTGGGAGAAAATCCTCGTTGTTCCTCGCTGTACTGTGGATGTAACCCCTGGTGTCATTCCTCACGAGCCTGGAGCTGTCCTGCATCAGCTGGAGAGATGAATGTCCCTGCGAGGCTGACGAGGCACTGTGGCTCATCCCCCAGATTCCCCAGCTCGACAAGTCCTTACTCATCAGCTTGTTCAGAGCAGGGAGTTCACGAGGGGCCCTGGGAGCCCCAGCAGGACATTTCTCAGCGGGTGGCAGCAGGAGGCACGAGCTGTGGGTGCTGACAGGGCTGCCGGAGGTGTGCCCGCGCCAGGGCTGGGCCCTCGCCTCCTGTCGCAGAGTCCAGAGGCACCTGCACGAGGCGTGTCGGGCAGCCTGATGCCTCACCTCTGCCCATGTGGAGGCGGAGGGAGGAGGGCCCAAAGACATGTCCCTTCACGCTCGCAACAGCTGAAAACGGAGAAGGAAACTCCTTGGAGCCTTTTTTAGCAGCGCAGGAGGCCTCGCTGGCCCGCTCCCGCCCCAGGAGCCCTCCCGGACTCCAGGACTCTGGGGGGGTGGCAGTCTCGCACCCGCCGGGCGATGAACATCGCAAGGAGAAGACTCTTCTACAGACAGGAGGTGAACAAAACCCTCTGGGAGCTGCCCAGGAGATACACGTCCCTGCAGCCGGTGGGCTCTGGCGCCTACGGCTCCGTGTGGTGAGTGGGGTCCCGGCTGCTCCGCGGGGCGAGCTGGGGGTGGAATGAGGGGAAACGAGGAGGCACTTGTCAGCACCCCTCCATTAGGAAAGGCCATTTGCATGTGTGATGAAGGGTGGTTTGCCTCCTGCTCTGGCAGCGGTTTAGAGACTTGGTCACTTGAAGAAACTGAGCTGTTCCTGTGGTCAGCCTGGGTGGGCAGCAAGGGCAGCGTTTCCCATCCGAGCTCAGCTCGGGGGGCAGCCTTGGGAGGAGCAGGGAGGTCCTGGGTGCACTTCAAAGTGTCACCTTCATGTCTGGTTTGGGTCTGGCTTGGTCTTCACCTTGCATTAAGGCTCCTGTCTGGCAGCAAAGTTGGGGGGAAAATACGTGGGGGTCTGAGAGCAATCTGTAGGTGATGGCAGAGGTGGGTACTGGAAGAGGAGTGGTTGCAGTGTGTCCTTGAGGCTGCTGCTGGGCTGCCTGGGGAAAGGAGCTGACCAGTATGACCTCTGCCTTGATACTGCTTCCAGCTTGAATTCTTAAAATAGATAGAAGTTATTGTAAAGCAGGATCAGTAACAGACTTCCCTCCTGGCTGATAATCCTCAAGCTATGAAGGGAGCAGCACGAGCTGCTGTTAATTAATGAGCTGGGCAAAGGTGGCTGTAGTGAGAGGAGGCAGAGGGCAGATTGTCTTGGTGCACTCTGGTGAACTGGAGGAGGCGAGTGAGTCTTTGGCAGGTTAAACATGAAGCAGCCCATCGATGGGATCTGAGCTGAGCCCTTGTTTCATAACACACCGAGCTGGGGAAAAAAATAATAAAGGTGTGTCCCATTTTGTGGGTGTTGGGCAAAGTCTGTCTGTGCCCTGGGGCTGCCCCTGGCTGTGCCCCTTCCCCACTTTGCTGTCCAGATGCATTTCAGCTTCTGAGAAATGCTGCAATAGCACAAGACTAACCTCGAGTTTTAAAGTATTTTCCCAGGGGGCTTTTTCTGGGCTTTATCATAAAGCAGAAAGACTAAAAGAAAAAAAGACAAGACCAAAAAAAAAGGACGAGGGAAATCCTTGCAAAGATTCCCTGCCCGACAGAAAAACACAACCAACAGTAACAAATCTTTTCCTGGTCCCTGTGAAAGCCTCGGCCCCTTTGGAGGTCTCGGGGAAGCCAAGAGCTGTATGGTAGGGACAGGGCTCGGCAGGGAGGGCTCGGTGCCGATTCGTGTGCTAGGCAGGGGGGGAACCTGTGGAGCGAGGGTTTGCTGTCCTCTGCTGGGGACGGCTGGGAAGCTTTCGAAGCACAGTTACTCCGAGCTGCCGGATTTTACACCTCCTCTAGCAGCTGAGAAACTGGGGAATAACAGCAAAGATCTGTTTCTTCAGTCAAAATCTGTAGTGATTTGGCTTCCAGCTAAATGGAATAGTGGAAGGAGAATCCTCTGACCCCTCCAAGCCCTGATCTCTGCCAGCTGAGGCAGGGACACAGCTCTGACTGCCCCATCCCATCCCAGGCTCCAGCCCTTCCTGTGCTGGGAAAACTTTGTGCTGTGCTGTCCCCACCTGCTGAAGTCCTGAACTCGAGACAAGTCTTTGCTGTCTTAAGTATCCCATGGCATCTTCAGCCTCACATAGCTGTTCCTGCACTTCCTTTGCTTTTCCCAGATGAGTGCAGTGATGAAAAAGCCACCATACCAAAGCTCCCAAAGGATAAGGTGTGTTTTGCTCTCATCACATACAACTTAGAAGGGAATTGAAATGTCCAAGAGCCTGGTGGTATTGGGGAGGATAATGAGAGCTGTTGATAGCCCAGGCTGCTGGAGGACACACCACAACTGATCACCTGTGGCTGACTGTTGGAGAAAGCTGTGGAGGAGATGTGTAAGGTTTGCAGTGAGGGGCTGACAGAACCCCTGTGGTGCAATGACACCTCTCTGGAAAACACTGAGAACCCTGAATTACTGAGGTAATGGTTCTGCCTGAGAACCTTCCTCCTCACTCCTTATCTGGTGAAACCTGGAGCAGCCTTTGCAATCTGATCAGAGAACCTCCAGAAGCAGAGAAAGCATTGCAGGATCGCCCTGTCCAGCTGCGAGCAGCAGACATGACCAGAGGGAATAACACATCACCTCTCCAGCCATAGCTGTTGTACCAGCTTCTTGTTACCTTTTTAACACTCTCATTTCCAGCCAGACTGCTTTGACACAAAAGCACATGTCTAGCATCAAAGATCCCCAATGCAGGAGAACTAATACCAGCAGCCTGTGTTTGCAGTGTGTGACATCCACTGTCTGCTCTAGAATACGACAGACGTGACTTGATGAACCTTAAAAGACAACAACCTATAGGCAGATGGCAAAGCAGAAGTTGCTTTATTCCTTTATCTTTGTGTGTTAGGGAAGGAGAAGGCAGAGTTAGAACTAATCCTGATCTTCAACCTTTTGTGTTTCCCTCTTCTCACAGCTCCAGCTCTTTTCTGCAGGTTAAGGGGGATAAATATGAGCCTCTAAGGCTTTGCTTGGTGTCACACCTGGTCCTCCAAAGAGGCTGAGGCCCAAAGTCATTCAGAGTAACATCCATGTGTGCAGAGCCTCACGGGGTTTCTCAGGGCTCCTTCCTTTGCTTTTCTTCTGTGAGCTCCAGGATGGGCTCTTCTCTAAAAGACCTTTAGTATTGCAAAATATGTTAAAGCATCCTGCTGATAGGACTGGGTTTTACTTGTTCCTCCATAGTTCAGCCATAGACAAGAAGACAGGGGAGAAAGTGGCTATCAAGAAGCTTTGCCGCCCGTTCCAGACCGAGATCTTTGCCAAGAGAGCGTACAGAGAGCTCATGCTGCTCAAGCACATGCAACATGAGAACGTGAGTGCTCGTTCTTCTGTTTCTGCTGAAACAAGGGGGGATCTTCTTGCCACCTGGGAGCAAGTCCTTTCTGGTGGCATCACCTCTTTTAATTGAGAGGTCCTGGTGCTTGGCACGTGCAGGCAGTCTCGGGGTTTAACTGCTCACTGTCTGCTGCGCCCAGTTGGCACCAGGCTGAAGCAGATGTGTAATGGGTGCTCCTGTAAATTAGTAAGATGAAAAGCAGCTGTGTAGCATAGCAAGGAGTCCCTGGATTCCTCAGATGGAGTTCATGATGCTCACCCATGTGTGTGTGGGAGCTGCTGCCAGTCCCACGTGCACATTAAACACTTTCCAGGTTTAAACGTGGACTTCTTTTCTCCATCAGGTTATTGGGCTGCTCGATGTCTTCACCTCTGCCAGCTCCTACCAGGGATTCCAGGACTTGTAAGTTGGAAGCTCATGTCCACCCTGTCTAGACTCAGCCACAGGGCCCCAGACAGCAGATTCTGTGATCTAGTGACAGGGTAACAGGGCAGGTTAAGGTGCAGACACACAGACTGAGTTGAAAAGAGGCCAGACTACAGCCAGCCATCCCCAGACAGTGAGGAGAATCAAAAGCACAAGTCAGTTCCCGCAGCTAAAACACACAAACAACTCCTATGGCCAGGAGAAGCCGGTAGGTACAGGCCAGTGTATGTCATGAAGAGGCACCACATCATGTGTAGCATGATCTGTGCCTGTGGGATGGCTGAGCAAAGAGGCTGCACTCACACTGAGAGAGTTTTTGTCAGGCCCTGGAGTAATTAAACTGAGGATTTTAAAGATCTGCCTTTCTTTCCATCTTAATTCTGGCTGTTCTATGTTTTTTCCTTTGGTGTTTCCCTCAGTGTGGATGGTCAGGTTGGACGAGGCGTTTTCCCTTCCCCATCCTTGGCCACAAGCAGCATGTGCCTGGCTCTGGGTTTCTGGCTGATGTCTGAGTATTTAGCAGCCTCCAGGAAAAGTGTTTGAAGGTTCTCAGAGCAGTTCCTGCTGGAAAACCCTCAACTAATTAGCAGTCTCAGCAGGCAGGCCAAAGGCTGGAGAAAGATAGATGTTGTCTTCCGAGGCAGAGCTGGAGAACGCTACAAAGATGAACTTGGGAGCCAACACAGCAGTTTTGCAAGACTCTGTAAAGCTGCACAAGATGTTTCAGCTCCCAGATGGTTTAAAGCCTTCTGGAATTGAATATTGCTCGAGGTCTAAAGTAAACTAATTCAGGATTGTTAAGGCTTGGAAGAGCCTTGTTTTTGCCATCAGATACCCAATTTAAGGAGAGGAGAAAAAGCACCTTTCAGAGCAGATTGAAGTCCCAATGTCACTGCAGGCTGTGCTAGTGAGCCAGGAGCAGTGTCACAGCTTCTTGTAGTTACAGCAAGCTACAGAGCCAAAAAAACCCAACCCCAAGTGAGAAGAAGGCTTAGTCTGGCTCCCTGTTTTCCTTCTACACTCAGGGCCTTGTCTTACTGCCTTTTAGCTACCTGGTGATGCCATACATGCGGACAGACTTACAAAAGATCATGGGACATGAATTCAGTGATGAAAAGATCCAGTACCTGGTCTACCAAATGCTGAAAGGGCTAAAGGTAGGTGGGTCTGGAGGAGTTTAGTGACTCCTTGTGTCTCCTCTGGGTTGACCATAACTAAACCCCCTCCTAACACTATATAGGAAGATTTGGGGCAGTTGTGGCATCCCCTGACAACAGATGTGTGCTGTTGGACTGCCCTTGTTCTAGCACACATCAATAAAATGACTGTTGATGTCTGTCAGTTGACAGTCACAGACCTTGTGATGCTTTCTCCATGACAGTGGTTGCATTGCTCTTTGACTTGTCAAAACCCTTAGCAAAGCTCTGCCTAGAAAGCAAGAGGCTGGCAGCAAGGGCAACTTCTGCTGAATTCCTGACAGCGAATTCCTTCTCAGAGGAGAAGAGAGAGGGGGTCATTTTCTATTCAATGGGATCAGGAAGGAACATGCTGCTGTAACAGGCTTTGGGGGAGCAGAAAGCAGTTGCTGCAACCCTTGGGATGTAGAGACAGTGTCTTGAGATACTGCCCTCAGTAACATTCTGTGGCAGAGCAGCAGCTCACAGGCAGGAATGAGTGTGCCTCCATAACATTGTCCCCCAGATCATTATTAGCTTGAGTTTAAATAAAAGAGGAAGAACACACAGAGGGTTTAACTGGTGTGATAGCAGCCAGCTTTTGCAATCTGATGTTGAAATGATGAGATTTTTTTTTCATGTGGTTTAATACCCCAAAATAACAAAGTTTTCATGTTGTTTACTGACCTGTAATCTCGATGCCTTTGGGACTTTGAAGCTATTAGTGTCCTTGCTCCAAGGAGCTATAGCTCCACATCTCCTCTTCTGCTCTGGGTCTCTTCTTTCCACTGCCAATATCATTGCAAATGCTGTCGGAAATTCAGTCCAGAGATTTCTTTCCAATCTGCTGCCCTGGGGGCTGGGGACCCACAGTGGGCTGCAGACTTGTGTTCTCAGCAAGTTCTTGTTTGTAGCTGTTGTTTCTCTGCTGGAGAACAGAAGATCTTGTCTGCTGGTGCTCACATTGTGGCTCCTCTTTTTCTTGCAGTATATTCACTCAGCTGGCATCGTCCATAGGGTAAGTTCAGGTGTGCTCTTACTCTGATTTGTGTCTGTTTAGGAGAAACACTGCTTGGTTGTACGGTTGTTAAGCCACTAAGAGCCTTGTCTGCTCTGAGGTCTCTCTGGCGTCCTCCCTCTTTGCCCTCCTTTGCCACGTGTGTGTTTGGATTTGCTCCTTTGTGCAGCATTTTGAGGAAATGCTGTAATTTTTGATGAGCTGAGAAGCATTTTGGGCTGCTTTTGGAAGCAGAACTGTTTCAGAAAAAAAGAAATAGTAATGTAAAGCTGTAGAATGTGGCAAGTGTGGTGTCTGCTGGCTCAGGATGTGATGGGACCCCATCAAAGGGGAGCAGAGGTTTGGCTGCAGTTCGTGTGGATATGTTGCAAATGAAAATATCCTTATTGTCTGCTCTTGCCTGTTGTAGGACCTGAAGCCAGGCAACTTGGCTGTGAATGAAGACTGTCAGCTCAAGGTAGGTGGAAAAGCAGCACTTGGTAGCACATAACACATCAGATCGTGAAGGAACTGCCCTGCCAGCAGGAATTTGGCACTGTCATGTTTCCTCTTGCCTTCTGAGACACAATTGGAGGTGTTTTGTTACTCAGTGGTTGCAGGCAGTGGGAAATACTCACCTGCTGATGTAACTTGCTGAATCATGGTCCAAGACTTGGAATGAACATCCTGTCGCCGTCACTCCTGCGGCACAGCAGCTCCTAACGACTTCCTAAGTAAATTCAGTACTGCTGAGCAACACTTGCATTGGGTGAGCAATCCCTGATGGGTAACTGGATTCAGCCACAGTTACCCTTTGGTTCTCACTGACATGATGGTTGTGACTCCAGACAAAGATGTTTTGAGGATTGCTCCGAAGTGGTTGCTGGCAGCTCGCTGGTGCAGTGCCCTAGCAGGCCTTTGGCTGAAATGTATATCATAGGGAATGGCTGGAGGAAAGGGGAAATGGCTCTAGGAAAAGCTGTAAAGGTTGTCTCAAGCTATGTTTATCTCCAGTACTGAGGGCAAGGCCATCCCCTGTCAGCTACAAGGTGTTCTCATTAAAAGAGTGAGTCATGGTGGCCTGGGAGATGCCTTTGCTGCCAGCTTACAGCACAACTCAATTAAATAAAGCTTACAGAGATGAAACTTAAGCATCAGGAAAGGAAATGACCTTCCAGCTAGCACACAGCACTGATCCTTTTGGCAGGGTCTTTCCACAACAACTGGTTTTGCAGCTGGCTTGCAATTTACAGCGGGATTAAGACAAACCTGTTACTTCTCTGAACCATCCCGTGGGTGGCTGTGGTATAGCTGGAGCTTCATTATTATCCAATGGGATCTACCTCCTTTCCTCCTGGAAGCAGATTCTCACTTGCCTGTAGGATTTCTCTTTTCTTTCCTGCCTTTCCTTCTCTCTCTTCCTTTGGTGAACTACAGATCTTGGATTTTGGCTTGGCCAGACACGCTGATGCTGAAATGACAGGCTACGTGGTCACACGCTGGTACAGAGCCCCAGAGGTCATTCTGAACTGGATGCATTACAACCAGACAGGTGAGCAGCGTGGGGCAAACCTCACCTAATTCTCCAGAGGCTTTTCTTGTTGATCATCAGTGTCCCCTGGATCAGAGGGAGTCCCAAAGCTGTTGCACAACTCCCAGATCTAGTGCCTGCGGGAAATGATGGCAGCAGAGATTTCAGCAGCATAGAAAGAACAGGAGAGGGTGGAAAATGGGATTGAAATTGGTGCTTGCTGCAAGCAACAAAGAAAGCAAAAGCCCTAGAAATTGTTGCTGCCTTTTTACAGTCCTGTTTTCCTTTCTTTTCCCCTCTGCACAGTGGATATCTGGTCTATTGGCTGCATCATGGCAGAAATGCTGACTGGGAAAACGCTGTTCAAAGGAAGAGACTGTATCCTTTCAAGCTGAACCTTTTCCCTGGGGGGAGTTAAGAATTCTTGGGGTGTGTGACAGGGCTTTTATGAATGAGGCTACTGGAAAAATAGGTGTCAGTCTGGTTTACCAGGAGATAATCACAGGGACCCATCTTTTTGGTGAGGAAAACAGAGAAGATGGGGGGAAGGATGTGCACAGGCAGATGTCCTGGCAGTTGTGCCAACAAAATTAACCATTGATGGAGATGGCACTCTCAGGAAAGAACCTAAAAAAGCCTTGGAGCTCTTTTTGCCAGGCTGGGTCTCTGCTAGTGCAGCTCTGTTGGGTTTGTATCACAACCTACTTGTGGGTCCCACGTGTCTGGGGCTCTCCAGCACCCATCCCACAGGCTGAGCTGTGAGGGTGTCCAGGGCTCCCTCCCAGATGGATGATCTTTAACACAGCCTGCCAGACCTGGATCAGCTGACTCAGATCCTGAAAGTAACGGGATATCCAGGAGAAGACTTTGTGGAGAAGCTGGAGGACAAGGCGGTAAGAAGAGTCGCTGTGGGTTTGGGTCTGGCTGACAGAGGTGTGGTGGGGAGAGGTGACCTTGGCTGTGTCTTTGAGATGGGGGCTGCTGTGAGGAGGAGCAGCTGCAGCCTTTTCCCCCTGGCAGGGGAGATGTTTCTCTTTGCTGGTGGCATATCTGATGGATTTGGTGTTGTGCTGGGAACTGGTGGGGACTGCAGGGGCTCTCGGGTGAGGTGTCTGACCCCCAGCAAAGCACCAACCTCCTCTGTTCTCCACTTTGGTCCTTCAAGCAGGGAGATTTCTGTACCTCAGTTGATAAAAATAGTTCCTTGCAATCTGGTCACTGAAATGTGACATCTGGGATGATTTGCTGCTCTTTTCATTTGCCTTTGCTCATCTGAGCTGTGAGACCCAAGAGCTATATTCCCAGCCCCCTCACAGTTGTCCACTTGCAGTAAATGTGCTCTTCTTTCCCTTTCAGGCTAAGAATTACATCAAGTCCCTTCCTAAAAACCCCAAGAAGGATTTGTCTGTGCTTTTCCCCAAAGCCAATCCTCAGGGTAAGTCACCTCTAGTGCTTCTCAAGTTTTCACAGCTGGAAAGGAGTCACAGCTCCAATCTTATTTCTCCTCTTTCTCATAATCTCTTACTACTTTCTCCCTTGCAGGTTGTGCCCCTGCCCCTCCCCAGGCCAAATATGTGCTAATTAAAAGCCAAATGATTCTTTATTGGTGTTACAGTGGTGATGTTCTGCTGTTCTTGGCCATTTACTTTGGTTTTTCTTCATTCATTTTTCTAGTATGAATTATCTTCTGTTAGTTATTTATTTTTAAATGACACAGCCTGTAACACACAGTGTTGAAGGAAGAGAGAACCTTCTGCCTCTTGTACCAACAAGCTCCTCTTCATTCATTATGATTTCCTAGCCCCACATCTAAGGCATCACAGTCCACTGAGACTTGCTGAGAGCCCCACAGTCCACTCCAGCTGGGTTGGGTTTTTTTTTAGTACAGCTTAGTATCTGTTTGTTGAACACCTGGATCTGTTGATACTTAACAGGCAGTTGAGATGGGCAATTTTCAGGGTAAAATCAATCTCTGACAAGGAGCTCTGTTCCCAAGTAGATTAGAGGTGAGAGCGAGCAAAACTCTTCTAAAAGCCAAGAGGGGAAAAAAGCATTAAGCTGTTAAAACCAAGGGGAAACAGGGCTGAGAGTCTGGTTGGTATCTGAGTCTCCTGCCTTCCTGTTTACCAGGGATGTATAGATTTCTGTATCGATTGCTCGTGTTAAGACTGCTTTGAGTTGCAGGCTCAGAGTGAAAGCAAATGATTAAAACTGAAGGACACCTTAAAGTTACTGGCTTGCTCTTCATGTTCTCACAGCTCCATCTCTGCAGCAAGGCTTATTCGAGACTAATTTGTCATTTCTGCCCAGTTTACATCTCCAGTTCTGTTAGTGAGAGCTCCATGAAGCTCTCACTTTGTGTCCCCACTGAAGGGAGCTCTGCGCTCCCTTGGCCAGGTTGAGGGATCACTTTCATTTTCAGGTCTGGAGAATACAGGACTGGGAACACTAATCCCATCACTTGTAGGGTTCATGCACACGATGCCTGTTGTCCATCACACCTTCCTTAGCCCTGTTGGTGTCTCCTCCTACAGCAGTGGACCTGCTGGACAAGATGCTGCAGCTGGACGTGGAGAAGCGCCTTACGGCGACAGAGGCTTTGGCTCACCCCTATTTCGACCAGTTCCGAGACGTCGAGGAGGAGACAGAAGCCCAACAGCCCTATGATGATTCTCTGGAACATGAAAAGCTTTCAATAGATGAGTGGAGAAGTAAGTTTTTCTTTGAAGTTCCTGTCTAACACGGGACTTTCCTGCCCCTCTCTCTTTCCTGTGCACACGCTGAGTAAAGCTGCGGTTGCCTGCTGCTGCCTTGATGATCATGCACATTTCTCTTGCCTTCCTCTTATGCATTCAGCAAAGATCCCTCGAGCTCTTCAGACAGATTCTCTTTGCCTCTCTGCTTTGTCTCTTGCATATCCTGCCACATCCTCTCCCCTCGATACCTCTCTCCTCTCTGCACATGTAACAGTCGAACTTTCCGTCTTCTCAAGTCACACACTCACGGTTGCTTTGTTCTGTTTTTCAAGAGCACATTTACAAGGAGATCTTGTCCTTCAGCCCCATCGCACGTAAGGACTCAAAGAAGCGAAGTGGGATGTCATTGTAGTGACTGTGACCCAGAGTCACTTCTCCTGGGTGACTGATTGGACAGACCCCGCACTGCTCAGCTGGTGGCCAGCCTGTGGGACTTCCCTGTGTGCCAACAGGAAGATGACACCGTGCTGTGAGCACTGGACTTTGTTCTCGTGAAGGGGGGAAGCACCCCTGAGAGTTTTCAACACAAAAGATAAATATATTCGCATTGAAACTTGAACTGGGAGAGTGTGACCTGGTGTTTCCTTGGGTTTTTTCCATTTTCATCCACTTGAGAGAGCAGAGGTTTCCCTGCTCCCTCCTCATTAGCCTTTCCAAGCACAGGTTTTAGTACATAAATTATGGATAAGGTAAAGGAAAAGGTAAAATTGTCTGGGAAGTGAGTCCCAAGCTAAATAATCAGAAATAGTGAATTTCAGTGTAACAAGACTTTCTCCAGTCCCCTTCCCCTGAGCACTGAAACAGCATCCAGCCCAGTGAGGCTGCTGGGATGATGTCAGCTCCAGGGCACCACAGGCATCCAGTCCATCATGGGCTCAGTCTGTGCTCTCAGCACACAGACCAACCAGACAGTCACCTGGATCCTCCCTCCAGGGAAAGTTTGTTCCATCTTTTGGTTCTACACCATGCAAAGTCATTCAAATTTCAAAGTGTGTTTTGATCTTTAAAGTACTGGATGTACTCTGAGGTACACTGACACCATCTGAAGCCTGGCAGTTTTTGATGTCTATGCAGCAGTATGGCCCAAGCCACCAGCCAAACACCTGGGTGTTTGCTGGAAACGTTATTGCCATTAGAACAGGGGAGAGATGAAAAACAATGAGAAGAACAAAACAAGGGAATGGGATCTGAAAGCAGCTGTGATGTTGTTATTAGAGCAGTCTGTCTGCAGGCTCTTGCCTTGGTGGGTTGGGCTCTGGTACGAGCATGGAAATGCTTCTGCTTCAGAACACAAGTGAAATGTCTCCCCAGGGTGGGATATGTCAGGATGGCAAATGTGGCAGAGCAGGATTTGGGGAGTAAGGGGCACTCTAAAGTAGCTCCCAAGTCTGATACTTTCATTACACAAACATCTGGCTCAGCAATCTTTCTGATGTATCTTGGTCTTCTGGACATCTCTCACTTGTCCTCTTGCCCTACAGCCCACATGCACTTGTGTGGCTTCAGCCCTGAGTCTTGACTGGTGGTGTCAGCACCAGGAGATCAGAGTGTGTTTTGGAGACTTTTTCCCTTCCTCCTCTATGCTCAGAAGTTCTCATCACTCATATATTAAACAATTGCCAAAGCTTCCAAAGTGCAGTGGAGCCTTTGGGGGCTTTTTATCCCCCCTCTGCAGTTCTACAGAACGGATTTGGTTTTTTCCCCTTTATTCCTGCCTGAACTATGAATGAGAATGCTTCACTCCCACAAAAACCCTTTACATATGCATTAGTGCAGCCCTCAGCCTGTCACACACTGCCTTAACCATCACTTTGGTTAATAATTACAGTCCTGGAAACGCTAATTGCTAACGCAACATTTGTGGAGGTGCCTGAGCTCTGCTTCTGCTGAGCAGGACATAAGCACCCAGCTGCCTGTAAGGTGTGATTCTCAAACTGGGCATTACCTGCAGCTTTGCTGATGGATGGAAAGTGTTAGCTTTCTTGAATGGACTCTGATAAACCTCTGGAGAGGTGTGAGCTGTGTGTTAATGTTAGTGTGGAGAAATGCCTGACCAGCAAGGGAGCTGTGACTGACTCTGTGGTCTGACAGAGGCTGCACAGGAGCTCAGGCTGCTGCCATGGGTCTCTCTTGCAGAGGTGTCCATCCCAACATCCATCCCAGAGACAAGTGTCTGCTGCACAGGAGCCCAGAGCACACAGTCCCCAGGGCTATAGAAAAGTGGATGAGTTTGGTCATACACATAGCATTTCTCACCTCTCCACCCCTGCTGTAGCTGCTGAGTCATGCTGGATTGGTTTCACCAGGACATACACTGGCAGTGCTCCCTCATCTTCTTTGCCTGAAGTGGTATCTGAGTTTGCTGCACAGACCTCAAAACTGTAACATCACCACAATTTTCTGAGCTCTCTTCTCCCCTGGGACCCAGACACAGTGATGTTGTGCTTCTTGTCTGTGTCTCTGCTGCAGCTCATGGCTCAGCACAACAGCCCTCCAGCAACTGGAGCGTTTTGATAGGATGGTGCTGATGTTATCCCACTGCAGCTGCACAGATGCTCTGTGCTGATGAGACATGGTTTCTCCTGGCTCTTATCTCTCTGGGCCATGTCCAAGCCCTTTGCCTCACTCTGCTCTTAGGTAGGGACAGTGAGCATGGCACTACTGTGATGTTCCCTCCATTCCCTTCACATGCAATGGTTTTGTTGCAAAGTGCCCCAAAGAGCTCGGCTGGGGGACATGCAGTGGTGTCCTGCTGCCTCTGGTTTGAAGAGAGGAAAGGACCATCCTTTCTTCTTCCTGTGAGACAACTGGTGTTGAACCATGGAAGGGAGATGTTCCAGCTGCAGCAGTCAAACAGCAGTTGGAATATTGTCCTTTTGAACCTGGCATTGGCCTTGGCTGCTGTGGCCACTGCCTAATCTTTAACAGAGGGCAGCTCTGCTGCTGCCATAAACATCTCTGAGAGCTGCAGATATTTTATGCTCTGGTCAAATAAAGGTTAGTAGTTAGCAGTGGTGTGTGCAAACACACAGGGGGGTACCTCAGAGCTGTGGCTGAGGCAGGCTGGCCTCATGTCTGTACAGAGCCATGGACACAGAGGGGCAGGGAGGAGTCTGAAAAGTTCATTTTGTGGAGGAAAAAATTATTAAACCCATGGAGACTTCTGTAGCAGAGAGCTTTCCTTCAGCAAGGCATCTGCCCCTGCAGACAGCTCATAAACTGCTTTACGTGGGGATTTAGGGTGTGACTTGCCCCTCTTCACAAGGGGAGAGGCAGGCCTGAAGAGTACTGGAGTGTAATGTTGGCTGAGGGACAAAACCTCTTGACAATAGCCCTGTACTGAGCAGCCTACTGGGCACTGAAATGGAACCCTTGTAGTTCTAAAGAGTAACCTGAGGTGCCCTTTGGGAACTGTGTCTGACCACAGGATGAGCACAGAGGAGGCTCTGGGGGCTCCTGACAGTGAGAACAAGTGGGAACACGAGTGGGCTATGTAGGTTTTGCTGTTACAGCAACCATTAGTCGCCCTTGTCTTGGGGATGGTGTGTAAACCCACGGCATGGGGATGGCTTCAGGATCACTCTGCTGCTTATCCTTCTAGAAAGTGTTTTCAGGGATGGTGTTTCTCAGCAGATTTTCAGGCTGCTGTGACACACGGCCCAGCACCTTCAGAGGCGTCTGTACATCGCTTTGTGCCATCCCACTCAACTTCAGGGGGCTACTCACATGCTTAAGCACAGCTCCAAATCTTTGCCAGGCTGAACCTAACGTGATTATAAGAAGCCAGTTCCAGTGCACATGTAGAGCAGTTTCCAACCAGGAGGCAGTTGGCAAAAAGTCTGTCGTATTTGAAAAGAAAAGAAATACACCAGAAGTGGTTTAGGGGGAAAAAAAAGCAGGTAAAACCTCCTGCTAAAGCAGAATTAACCTGTCACATACAGGAGAGGAAACTGGGATAGTGAAGTTGCTCATCAGTTGTTGAAATGTATTTACTGTTTCATTATCTTCCCAACTCAGAAGCAGAAAGGCCCCTGGTTTTGTTTTGCCCTCAGGGGACAGCAGGCTGCTGCTGCACAGCTGCTCCTTTGGGGTTAGGGGATGTAAATCAGTGAGCCCCGAGGCTTTTCTTTCTAAATCCTCACTGGGTTATTCTTCATGCAGGACAAGAACAGGATCAGTTGTTGAGTTCTGAGACGTTAACAGTGGATTCTTTAAAAAGCACACAGAGAAAGAAGCGCTCAGGTGCTGACACACAGGACAGTTCAGCAGTAAGTAACACGTTTTCCCCCATGCTCTTAAGGCTTCAACAAGCTCTGGTCCAAGCTGAGTACTTTGGGAAGCACACTTGTGGCATGGCTGCTCTCAGATCACCGGTTAGAGACAACAGATTTATAGCTGTATTGTAAATGAGGGAAAATAGCATTCATTTTTTTCCCTTTGAAAACAATTCAGTTACTTCTATCGATTCAGATGGTAACATTATGCAATACTCTGCACAATCTGAGTGGGAGGGGGAGCTACATATGCCCAACTATGTGGTATGCTCTATAAAAAAATAAGTGTAGGAGCCTCTGCAGTTCTTATCTCGCCACTCAGCTGCAAATTGAACTTCTTCCTTGCTCTTTCCTCTCCGTTCCCTCTCTCCCGCTGTCCTTCCACTCCATCACCCTTCCACACCTGAGGAGCCCGTGTGCACCTCGAGTACCACACTAGGAAATAAACACGGGCTCTTCTCGTGAGTTTGATGTTGCAAGGGCGGTAAAGCTCCAGGCTCTCTGGGGGTGCTGCCAGCTTGGGCTCTGGCGACGCTCCGGCACATTTTAGTGCGGGAACCTCTTGCCAAAAATAAAGCGGGTGCGGGATGAGAACACCGCAATGGGCTTGGGGCAAAAATGCGAGCGGCCTGGGGGCTCCCAGCGGGAAAGCACCGGACACACACCCGCTGCCTGCACCCCAACCCCGGCCAACCCCAACCCCGCAGAGGGGGAGCCACGCTCCCTCCGTCCGCCCCGTCACCCCGCAGCCCCCGGGGGTGGGAAGGCACGGCGGAGGGGCGGGCGGTCCCTGCCCGCGGGGGGGAGCGAAGCGCGGCAGCCCCCTCCCCCGCCTGCCCGCCGGCTGCCGCCTTCCCTCGCCGCTCGGCCGGGCTGCGCCGCCGCCACCGCCGCCGCCTCCATCTTGTGCGTGTGTCCCCTGATCCCCCCCCTCCCCTTCGCCTCCACACGGCAGCGGGAGCGGCGGGGGCGCTGGAGCGAGCGGGGCCCCGGGGAGGGGGGGGGCTGGGGGGGTGGTGGGGGGCGAAGCGGCACCGGGGCCGGAGCGGCGGCGGCGGGAGCAGCGGCGGCAGCGGCATGAGGAGGCGGCGCTGAGGAGGCGGCGGTAGCCGGAGCGGACGGAGCCGACATCTTGTGCCCTCCCCTCCCGCCGGCGGCTGGGTGAGCCCGTCCGCCCCAGGGGGGAGGGGAGGGGAGGGGAGGGGGAGGCGGAAAGAGAAGATTTACAGAAAAAAAAGGAAAACAACAAAAAAAAACCAACCCCAAAACCAACCCCCCCAAAACAAACACCCCGAACCCAAAAGGAGGCGGCGGCACCGGCGGAGACCGCCGCGGCGGCGGCGCGCTGAGGCAGGTAACGCGCTGCGCGGGAGCCCGCGACACCCTTCCCTCAGGGGTCTCTCCTCCCTCACACACCCCCGCGCCGGGGTCGCGGGAAGGTGACCGGGCGGGCGGGAAGGAGCCGGGGGACGCCGCTGCGCCGCAGCCCGCGCGGTCCTCCCGCGTCCCCGCTCGGCGCCGGCGCGGCGGGAACGTCCCGAGGCCTCTCGCCGAGGAGGGGGCGGCGGCGGCGAGCGCCGGGGGAAGGGGAGCGGGCAGCGCCGTGTCGGCCGGGCCCCCCCCTTGCCGCCATCTTGGCCCCCCCTCGTCGCGGTGCCCGTAGGGGCCCCGCCCACCTTCTCCCACGCTATTGGCTCAGGCGGGGCCGGGCGCACAGCGCTTTAGACCCGCAGCGCCTCGCGTTGCTATTGGCGGCGGAGTCGTGACGGACGGCGGCGGCAGCCAATAGGCGCGTGGCGTTGGTCCCGCGCTCTCTCGCTCCCGCCGGCCGCGCTCCTGAGGGAGCTTCTTCGCTCCCCGGGGCCGGGCTCAGCGCCCGCCGCTCCCCTGGGGCGGGTGTGTTGCTGTCCGGCTCCCTGCTGTGCCTTGACCCGGATCGCTGACGGCAGCTGGGGCTCCCTGCAGGGATCCTGTGTCCCTGGCTGCACAGGGGAGCTCCTCTCAGGAGCTGGCACCTGACACAACTCATGGTGTGTCCTGGTTCCCTCACAGCGCTGTGTCTGAGGCCAGACACAACTCATGGCCTGTCGTGGTTCCCTCAGAGTGCTGCTGAGGCCAGACTCTCCCAATGAGCGACTCAGTTTTTTAAGTCCCCTTCTGCAGCTCCCCCCCTGCCCCAGGCATCTCTGGCCCACAGATGTGAAAGCTGCCACTCAGGAGTTCCTGAGTGAACTCCTGGGGTAGAACTAAGTTCATCCCTAGTGACTTTGTGCATTGTAGCCACATTGTTTGCTCAGTTCTGCTCTCTAGGAACCTCACCCCCTGCTCCTGGCACACCACCAGCAGAAATGAGTGATGGGAGTGTTTTGGGAAGCCAGTGAGAGGACACCTCTTTGAACTTTCTACTTTTGCATCAGCAACCTTTGTCCGTGCTGGGACAGAACCAGCATGGGATGAAATAGCATTTAACCCTGCTGAAGTCAAGTGTGTTTAGCATTTCAGCATGCACAGGTGCTGTTTGCAGAGGGATTCTTTCTTATCCGTGCCTGGGAGGTCATTTCAAGTGTGCTGGGAAGATCAAAACGTTCCTAGATTGCTGCCTAGAAGTTTTTGTTGTTGCAGACAAGGTCATTGTGTTCAGCTCAGTGTGTCTTGAGTTCATTTCATCGCTGCTTTTAAGGTGTTTTGGAGGTGGGTACCTGTGTCTCTGCTAATATCCAGGTGCATGTCTTATCCCAGGCATTCAACTCTCCTGGCAGCAATTTTCGTGCAGTTTTAGATGCTTCTATGCAGCACCAAGTAATTGTGTGTGTTACAAATGGGTTGTTTTGTGGCAGTTGGTTGCTGTGGTGGAAAGCCCACTCTGGGTGATTTCTCTAGACAATACTGATTGTTTCAACTAAAGCAACAGGAACTTTCCCCATACGCTTGCTGCTTTTTTTCTTGTCAACAGGTAAAATATCCCTTCCTTGAGGTGTTTTTTGGCTGGAATTTGCTCATCCCTCAGCACTCCCAGCAGCTGGTTGATGTCTTGGTTTTTTTCCTGAACAGAATATTAAATATGATTATGGACAGCTCATGTTAATTACTTTATCCTGCACATCTATTTGCCTCAAATATTTTCTTTGCTCATACCTGCCTGAATTGCAAGAGCTGACTTTCAGCAGTATTTTCTATTATTTTCATTCAATGATCAAGTGGCCTTTACACCCTTGTTTGAAAATCCTTTTCTTCCCTACTGGTTGAAGCTTGGCTGGGACAAGTTGCAGTTGGGTGGCTGCTGGTCAAGTGGCTGGTTAGTATCTTAAGGCAAAGGTCCTGACATTTGTCATACCTGTATTTGCAGGTGGAAATTGGCATCTGGTTAGATTGTGCCTCCAGGCTCTGTGGTCCTCTGTGTGCACACTGAAATGGCACCTGCAGCTTATTTCTCTGGGTGCAAAGAAGAGTTTGGTAACTTTTTCCCAGCAGGACACATGTTGTATCATTAGTCTGGTGGTTCACAGAGATGATACTTTCTGTCACACTTGGAATTTTTTACATCTTTCTGGGAACAAGCTCAGAACTTCTTGTGGGTGCTGGCACTGTGAGGTTGTGCTGGCACTGTGAGGTTCTGCTGGCTCTGACTCACAGTGCCAGGGGTTGTGGAGTTCTGTCCTTCACAGAGCAGAAATAAGTGCAAGTGATGGGTTTGTGTGTGTTTTCTTGTCTGTGGGTCCCACAGAAAAGGGCTGAAAGTGCAGATTGCTCTAAAGAAGGGTGAGGTGCTGCTTCAGGCCTCTGTGTAGCAACAGATAAGCTCTGGGCTGACTTATCTTCTCGAGGAGGTACATTTGTTTTTCTTTGTCTCTTCTCCTTCTGTCCTTGGTTTGTTTTTGCCTCAGCCCGTTCATTGTCATAACTCACGTTCCCATCCCTGACACCGACCTCCTCACTTGCATTACTCACTTGGCTTCCTCTCTGCTTTCCCTCTTCGCTGCCTCCCTCCTTTGCCCTCAGAGCACTGGACTCCCGTGAGCTCGACTCTGTCCTCCCCCAGCTCCAGGCTTCTGCTCTGCTCTCCCTTGTTGGGCACCTCCTTAATGTCAGGAGCCGACTCTGAAGTAATTATCTGGGTTGCTGATTATCAGTTTGTGAGGGCAGAGCCGGCTCGGGCTTTTCATTACAGCTCTGAGCAAATACCATTGCTCGGTTCCTGGTGTGGTCCTGCTTTGCTGCTTTCCTGCTTGTTCCTGTGTGGACCCTCCATGCAGAACCAACTCAGATGCCTGAACTAGTAAGTCCATCTGGATCCATGCTGCTTTTTCCCATGCTCATTCCCCTTCTCTTCCTCCTGGATACCACCAAAGTGCAGAAGGGATGCACATCCAGCACCTGCTACGTTGCTCAGTTCATCCTCTGGTGCTGCTTGAGCTTTTGTGATCTGTTTGGCATGTTGGGAAAGACACAGTCTGTCCAGTGCACATTGTGTGGAGTGGGGTGTGTAAGGATCAGCTACATCTGTGAGAGAAGGGAAAGCAAAGCTGGAGGGTGACAGTGGGTACAGTGCTGTCCTTTCCACCTGGAGAACATCCAGCATGCTTTGTGTGCTGTTGGGAGTGTAAAAGAAAAGCCAAAAGAACACAAGACGACTCTGTGGTTTATCTACTCGTGTCTGAGGGGGTGTAAAGGCTCAGCTGTCCTGGACTTGTTGGGAGTCTCAAGTAGAAATGTTGCTTTGTTCTGAGTTTTTGAGTCCACTGCTCCTTGCTTGTCTCCCTGGCTCACACTGCCCTCTGTCCTCTTCTGTTACAGGGTCTCCGGAGCGCAGCCATGAGGAAGCCTCGGAGGAGGTCCCAGCAGAACTGGGAGGGGAGACGTTCCCCCTCTCCCTACAGCCTCAAGTGCTCTCCCAGCCGGGAGACGCTGACGTACGCCCAGGCCCAGCGCATCGTGGAGGTTGATATCGACGGGCGGCTGCACCGCATCAGCATCTACGACCCCTTGAAGATCATCACGGAGGACGAGCTGACTGCCCAGGACATCACAGAGTGCAACAGCAACAAGGAAAACAGTGAGCAGCCCCTTTTCCCTTCCAAATCCAAGAAAACACCTTCCAAAGGCAAGAAGAAGGAATCCTGCTCCAAACACGCGCCAGGGACATCTTTACACTTACCCCAACCCAACTTCCGCGTGGTGGATTCCTTCAGCCAGCCGGATGCTCCCCCTCTCCCCGCCGCCTACTACCGCTACATCGAGAAGCCTCCCGAGGACCTGGATGTGGAGGTGGAGTATGACATGGATGAGGAGGATCTGGCCTGGCTGGAAATGGTCAATGAGAAGAGAAGGGACGACGGTTACGGGACGGTTTCTGCTGACACTTTTGAGCTGCTGGTGGATCGATTGGAAAAGGAATCGTACCTGGAGAGCCGGAACAACGGGGCTCAGCAGTCCCTCATCGATGAGGACGCCTTCTGCTGCGTCTGCATGGACGACGAGTGTCACAACAGCAATGTCATCCTGTTCTGTGACATCTGCAACCTGGCTGTGCACCAGGAGTGTTACGGTGTGCCCTACATCCCCGAGGGCCAGTGGCTCTGCCGCTGCTGCTTGCAGTCCCCTTCTCGCCCTGTGGATTGTGTCCTTTGCCCTAACAAAGGTGGAGCCTTCAAACAGACCAGCGATGGCCGCTGGGCTCACGTGGTCTGTGCCATCTGGATCCCAGAGGTCTGCTTTGCAAACACTGTGTTCCTGGAGCCCATTGAAGGGATAAACAACATCCCCCCGGCTCGGTGGAAGCTCACGTGCTATATCTGCAAGAAGAAAGGCATGGGAGCTGCCATCCAGTGCCACAAGGTAAACTGTTACACTGCCTTCCACGTCACCTGTGCCCAGCGGGCTGGGCTCTTCATGAAGATCGAACCCATGAGGGAGACCAGCATCAACGGCACGACGTTCACCGTGCGCAAGACTGCCTACTGCGAGAGCCATTCCCCGCCCGGCACGGTGAGGAAAGGGGCTGCAGCTGCTGGGGGTGAGAGGCACGAGCACACCGTGAAGGAGGAGGGAGAGGAGGAAGCCAATTCTGGCCCTCCCAAAGGATCTCTGAAAAAGAACCAAGTGAAATTGAAGCAAAAGATCAAAAAGGAGCCTGGTGATGTGACCAATGGGCATTCGTCTGCACCCATGGTGACCGTCACACAGATCCCCTCCTACAGGTGAGTGTGGCAGGTTTACAGAAGGAGCTGGGCAGCTGGAGCTGGATAGGGTCCATTTTGAGGACTCATTTCCTCTTGCTGTTGACCTTGGAAACACTGAGTCTTTAGTCAAGACCTAGCAGGAACTGTATTCAGAGTGGAATCGTTCCCACCAGCGTTCTTCCACCTGAGTGTCACTGGATGCTGTCACTTCCCTGCTTTGCTGAGTAGCCGTCCCAAACTGTTGTGTAATGCAGAATCCTTGGTGGTCCCTGATGGCAAACACCCATCTAGTATCTGAATTCACATGGGTGGCTGTGAAGGGGCTTTTAAAACACTTCAGGCATTACAGGTTGGCAGGCACATAGGGATCATCCCACTATGATGTTTATTTTCTGTCCTCATTTCACAGGGTCTTAATCCCTCCTTTTATCACAGAGCATATCCAACCTGTCAGTGTTGCAAGGAGCCTTGAGTTTGGCTATGTGGTTTTTCACTCCCAGCTCTCTCTCATGCAGATGTCAGTGGTGCTGGATTTCTGTTGGATGCCTTAGGAAATGTGGTGATGTGTTGCCAGTATTTTAACAGATAAGCTTTGGAAAACTTCTGATAAGGAACCACCTGTAATCTAATGAAAAGGTTAAAATGGATGATATGTTATTCTTGGACTTCCATCAAGTTGATTTTCCAGACTCCAGCTTAATAACATCAGATTTAAATGACCTCCAGGAAAGTTCTTGACACTGAAAGTAGTTTTGGAGTCAAGCCTGGGAGCTGGATTGGTGATGGCATCCTTGGACCATGCCATTGCAAGTGCTTGTTGAGAACTTCCAGCTGAGCTTCTACTGATACAGGACTATATTGTTAAAAGTAGGCACATATATCTTCACACTGGGGAGAGCCTTCATTGGACCAGCTGCACCAGACTAGATCAGAGCTGCTAGTGAAGTTCTCTCATTGGCACAGGACCCTCAAAGCTCCATCAGGAAACCTGATGGTATCACCAGGTTCTGCCACTTTGCAATTTGCTCCCTGACATTTCTTTTGCTTCCTTCAGGCTGAACAAAATCTGCAGTGGCCTGTCCCTTCAGAGGAAGAACCAGTTCATGCAGAGGCTCCACAACTACTGGCTGCTGAAGCGGCAGGCGAGGAACGGGGTGCCCCTGATCCGGCGCCTGCACTCGCACCTCCAGTCCCAGAGGAGTGCAGAGCAGGTACTGGGCCCCAGCTGGACTCATGTGGGAGGACAGACAGTGTCCATTCTGGGAGCTGATGTGCTTGATGCATGGCTGGGAAGGGGAGTGAGGGTGCAAGGATCAGAGAGTGACCTGATTTAAGTCTCTTTTGGTGTCCTCGTGGTATGTTCGTGCCTGAAGAGCTGAGTTAGTGTATCAGTGGCATATCTGTCGTGCCACTAGAATTGGTGTTGAGCCAGCAGGTAAGAGCTTTTCCCCTGAATCAGGAGACCCAGGATTATGCAAGAGTGTGCTGGGCCCTTGGTGGACTGTTCTCTTAAATGAATCATAAAGCCACGTTCCTTGCGAGTGATTAAAGATCCCCTCCTCAAGAAAATGGGTGTTAGCTCCAGAGTCCTGGCCAAATGCCAGTTTGGGTCATTCTTCCTGCAGCTTCAGTTTATGACCCTCCCATACACATTCATATGGAAGTTTAAACATAATCATAAGCTCTGGACTCCTTTGCTTCCTCCTCTGAGCTGTCCAGAGTCACTCAATCTCAGTGCTATTAAACAGCACCATAGTTGGCATGAGAAGTAGTTGGTGAAGGAATGAAGAAGGTGGACTCTGCCCTCTAATAGGGTCTGTCAGTAGGCACTGTGCACATTGTGCATGGATGTTTTTTTCTGCAGCTGGGAGGATTTGGAGGCTTTTGATTTGCATGAAGTGATGCTCTGAGTGATTAATAAGCAAAGATCTTGCCCACTCATCAGTCTGGAGCTTGGGGAGGGGCAGCACTTCCTTGGTGTATTAAGTTGTTACTTCACCACAAATAAGTTCTTAAAAACAAATGTCTTACCAAATCATCAATTGTCCTCTCTTGGCAATCATGTGAAAGTCTGTGCACTTCAACTATGCCCTTAGAAACCATTTCAGAAGCTACAGGTTTAGGAGAGGAGCTACAGGTTTAGGAGAGGAGGAATGATTGCATTGCAGAGCCACTGAAGTGTGTCTTGGAAGGTGTGTGCTCATCTCCCAGCGTTGGCTGTTCCTTTGTGTTTTGGTGAATCTCTTTCTGCGGCTCTGTTTCTTATTGGTTGATAAGAGGATAATAATAGCTCATTTCTGCCTTGGGCTGCCTCTTCAATGCACAGCAGCCAACAGAAAAATTTCCAGCCCCTGTAATGAACTCAGATACAAAAGCAGAGGGGGGGTGTAAATGAGCAGGCACTGAAGTGTTTTCTCAGAATGTAGCTACAGCATGATTTGTGTCCTCTTGACATACACAGGGTGTCAGGAGGATGGGGAGACACTTTTTTCAGTAGTGGCCAGTGCCAGGACAAGGGGGGATGGACAGCAGCTGGAACACAAAAAGTTCCGCTGGAACACAAGGAGAAACTCCTTTGGTGCTGAGGTGAGGGAGCCCTGGCCCAGGCTGCCCAGGGAGGGTGTGGAGGCTCCTTCTCAGGGGGTTTCCAACCCCACCTGGACACGTTCCTGTGCCCCCTGAGCCAGGGGAACCTGCTTGAGCAGGGGCTGGGGCTGGAGCAGCTCTGCAGGGCCCTTCCAGCACCCACCATGCTGGGATTCTATGATTTAGGCCTAACTCCACAGATAACAAACTCCAGCAAGGCTGGTGGTGTGTTCATCAGACAGCTAAAGGCTGTGGCAAGGAGCAGATGTAGCCCGAGCAAGAAACAGGTAGAGAGGAGGAAGACCATGGCAGCCATTCACAGAGGTCACCTGGAAGGAGGAGGAAAAGCAGAAAGCCAGTATTTTTCATCTTCCCTCACTGCTACTGCTGTGTCTTCCAGAAGGAGCAGGATGAGAAGACCAGTGCAGTGAAGGAAGAGCTGAAGTATTGGCAGAAGCTGCGGCACGACCTGGAGCGCGCGCGGCTGCTCATCGAGCTCATCCGGAAGCGGGAGAAACTCAAACGGGAGCAGGTTGGTAGTTTTGCCTGTCACATTGCTGCACTTGGCTTCAGTCCCACGGGTGCTGCAGGTGGCAGAGGAGGGACACAATGGTTTTATTGAGCTTTTTCCTTGAGTCTTGACTGTTGGGTGTGCAGAGCAGCCATCTCTTCCCTGTGGCAGTCAGAAGCTCACGCTGCTCAGCCTCTGTCCTCAAACCTGAGACTGCTTTTGAGGACAGAGGGTAAGCAGTGCAAGCCTCTGGAAAATTGAATGTTCTGCAAAGTGTATTTGCATAAGTAACAGTGGGTTTGATTCCTGACCTGCAACATCTCTGCTCTTGCTGTTCTGTAGAATAGAAGCTGGGTCTCCTTTCACATCTCAGGATTTTGGTAATGCCTGCTGCAGAGAGAGACCCCAATCACAACTCTGCTCCTCGTTTCTAGAGCTAAGAGTTCCTGTGTTTTACCCTCGAAGTACATTTTAAGATAGGGACCTTTTACTCAGTTCTCAGTTTCCTCTTTGATCTGTGTGCAGTTCTCCAAAGTTGTACCACTTACGGTTTCTTCTCATGCTTGCCAGCTTTGCCTGCTGAGGATCTTAGTTTGCCATACCTGGCTGGTTGCTGCAGCCATGACTCTGCATGAGTATCTTAAGTACAGCTTCATGAAAGACTTTCCCTGTACATGTGGCCTCGAGCATTGCCTGGGTCCTCTCAGGCTGTCTGCAGGGATCTAGGCAGAAGGAAAGCAGCAGTCTCAACAATCACAGCTCTTCTGCAAGCTCCTTTTTCATGGCCAGAAACTGCCCACAGCTTTTCTGAGGTCCTTTTGATACCAGCACTGATTCATTTGATGCATTGTCCTTGATTTATAGCAGTGGCTCAGGCCTGTTTGCTGTGTGGACAGAGTGTAGGTAGGAGGATCAAAAACAAAGTCACTCCTGGGCTTTGTTTGCTTTTGATATCTTGATATATCCCAATCACAGTTGGCTGAATCCATGAAAGCTTGTTGAAAGTCTGGTGTGCTTTATAAAAGGGTAAGATATCACAGATAGTGTATCTAGTTGGACTTCTATCCCAGCCCAGCTTTTAAGTGAGTGGAGAAGGATCCCCTGAGTCTTTGTTCAGTGTCTTCCCCGTTTTGGGGGAAGAGTGTGGACTTTATACCTGTCTTCATTCATTCTCTCATTGATACTGTCTTGTTGCTTAGCACAGGAAGTACAGTTGGCTTTGTGTAAACAGGCTTGCTTTCCTTTGCCACTGAAGTGGTTGATTTAATGACATAATGAGGGATTACAAGATCAAAGACAATAAAACGTTAAGGGAGAAATAAATACTTGTGTCTTGTTCCAGTCTCCTTTGAACAGATTCAGTGTAAGAGATCAAACCTGTGCCACCACTTGTGTGCTTGAGATCAGGCAGCATTAGAGGCTTCATGAAGGATGTGAGAAGCTGCATGAGGAATTTGCAGACATCCAACCACTGTTGTTGTGCCTCCAAGTGCAAGAGCTTATCTCTTAAACTTTGTTTGTGCTCTCTAGTCTCGTTATGGCTGCTGTTGAGCATGTGAACGCCTACAAGTTTTGTATACAGTTGCTAATTGGCATCATAATATCTTGAGGCAGTTTGCCAGGCATGAAAAGCTTCTTCCTGTTTTCATTTTCAGTTGTATCATCCTTATGTTTTTTTTCCTGAGGTTTCCTCTTGTTTTGGCTTTCTGAGCTTGAATAAACTGGAGTTCCCCCTACAAAAGCATTGGATTGGGCAGTTAGGCTCTGCTGAAGAGCATCCTGCACATGGAGGGGACAAAGTGTTCACCACTAATTCCTCAGCAGTGAGTTTACCAGGCTGATGATAGGGTAACCAGGGGTTTCCACCACCCAGCAGAGCTGGGGTAATGATTGAGGAGAAACCAGAGGGACACACTGCTGACATAACCCTGTCCTTGATAACTGTGCTCCTGGCTGTTTCCCTGTTCCCAGGTGAAGGTTCAGCAGGCTGCTCTGGAGCTCCAGCTCACCCCTTTCAATGTCTTGCTGCGCACAACGCTGGACCTGCTGCAGGAGAAGGATGCAGCTCAGATCTTTGCAGAGCCCGTTAACCTGAATGAGGCAAGTCTCTTTCCTACAGGCCTCTAATGGGTCATAGATGAGGTACTGCTGGGCAGAAGCTCACGTGCTGTCATAGCCCTGGAAGCACAAACCACCTTCTCCAAAGCTGCTGGTGGAAAAACGATTCTCTCAAAGAGGACTCACAACGTGGGTATCCTTCTGGGCCTAAAAAGGATACTGCAGGAAGCTTCAGCACATCTCAGATGAGTAATGTTTTATGGAGCCAGGATGTGTCTGCCTTAGAATCATAGTGGTAGGGGTGGGAAGGGCCCTGCAGAGCTGCTCCAGCCCCTGCTAAAGCAGATTCCCTTTGCTCAGAGGGCACAGGAACGTGTCCACGTGGTTTTGGAAACCTCCTGAGAAGGAGCCTTCACACCCTCCCTGGGCAGCCTGGGCCAGGGCTCCCTCACCTCAGAACCAAAGGAGCTTCTCTTTGTGTTCCAGTGGAACTTTTTGTGTCCCAGCTGATGCCCATCATCCCAGGCTGAACAGCCCCAGAGCCCACAGCCTTTCCTCCTCACACACATGTTCCATCCCGTCAGCACCTTGGTAGCCCTGCACTGGCCTCTCTCCAGCAGTTCCCTGTCCCTCTGGAGCTGAGGAGCCCACAACTGGCCACAGGACTCCAGATGAGGCCTCAGCAGGGCAGAGTAAAGGGGGAGGAGAACCTCCCTCACCCTGCTGCCCACAGCACACCCCAGGCTGCCACTGCCCTTCTTCCCCACGAGGGCACACTCCTGGCTCACGTTTAGTTTGCATCAACCAGCATTTCTGTGGCACATTCATTTCTGTGACTGGCTGGCACAGAAGGGAGCTGCTGGCACAGCCCTGTGCCAGTGCAAAGGGCATTCAGAGCGCTGCTGCTGCTGCTGCTGGATGAGCTGCAGTTGGCTAGTAAATGGTTTTTGTAATTGTACAGGTTTTATATGTTTAGGTTCCAGATTACCTGGAATTCATTTCCAACCCAATGGATTTTTCCACCATGAGGCGGAAGCTGGAGTCCCACCTGTACCGAACGTTGGATGAGTTTGAGGAAGACTTTAACCTTATAGTTACCAACTGCATGAGGTATAATGCTAAAGACACGATTTTCCACCGAGCAGCTGCCCGGCTCCGGGACCTCGGGGGAGCGATTTTGCGTCACGCGCGGCGTCAGGCTGAAAGCATCGGCTTTGACACTGCTGTGGGGATTCACCTGCCTGAGTCACCCAAAACCCAGGACTTTTACCGCTTTTCTTGGGAGGATGGTGAGTGTCAACCTTTCCCTTTTGTCAGGCAGGTTGTAACTGTGTTCTAAGCTCTGAGTGTGTCACTCAGCCATCGTAGAATCGTAGATTAGAATCGTTACGGTTGGAAAAGACCTTTAAGGTTCATCGAGTCCAACCACTAACCCCACACTGCCCAGCCCCCCGCTAAACTAAACCATCTCCCTTCACTCTTCCAACCTCTTTTGATGCAGTGGATAACATCCTCCTCCCAGAGAACCGGGCCCACCTCTCCTTGGAGGCCCAGCTGAAGGAGCTGCTGGAGAAGCTGGACATGGTGAGCTCCATGAGGTCCAGCGGCGCCCGGACGCGCCGCATCCGCCTCCTGAGACGGGAGATCAACTCCGTGCGGCAGAAGCTGTCCCAGCAGCAGAGCAAGACCCTGCCCAACGGGGAGCCTGTGCCAGGGGAAGAGGGGCTGGATAAAACGTCAAGGGAAGGCGATGAGGAAGGGGAGAAAGGTGAGAGGTTGCAGCTGGGTTTTAGCTTCTACTTTGTAGTGCACGTCAGCAGCCAGGACCTGCTGTTCCTCCTGTCTGTGGCCCTAGAGTCGTGCAATGGTGGGGTCAGAAAGGACGTGCAGAGCTGCTCCAGCCCCAGCCCCTGCTCAAGCAGGTTCCCCTGGCTCAGAGGGCACAGGAACGTGTCCAGGTGGGGTTGGAAACCTCCTGAGAAGGAGCCTCCACACCCTTCCTGGGCAGCCTGGGCCAGGGCTCACCTCAGCACCAAAGGAGCTTCTCCTCCTGTTCCAGTGGAACTTGTCCTGGCACTGGAAACTACTGAAAAAACTGTCTCTCCATCCTCCTGACACCTACCCTTTAGGTGCTAAGTGCTGATGAGTTACCCCCTCATCCTCTTCCAGACTGAACAGCCCCAGGGCTGCAGCCTTTCCTACTCACACACAAGTTCCATCCCCTCAGCATCTTGGCAGCCCTGCCCCGGCCTCTCTCCAGCAGTTCCTTGTCTCTTGAGCTGGGGAGCTCACAACTGGACACAGGACTCCAGATGAGGCCTCAGCAGGGCAGAGTAAAGGAGGAGGAGAACCTCCCTCACCCTGCTGCCCACACTCCCCAGGGTGTCCCCAGGCTGCCATTGGTTTCTTCCCCACACAGGCAGTTGCTGCCCATGTTTATTTGCTGCCCGCTAGAACTCCTCATCGCTCTCCTTGGAGCTGCTCTCCAGCAGGTCACCCCCAGCCTGTCCTGGTGACAGGGCTGTGTCTCCCTCCTCACCCTTGTGAAAGATCAGACTGGCTGTCAGTGGTTTTGGGAATAACTCTTTCTAAAATGTTGAAGCAGATTCCTTATTCCTTCAGCAGATGATGCCAAGTCCCGGCACCCTCCAACCCTGGAGCCCACAGGACCCGCCCCCTCCCTGTCAGACCTGGACTCTCTGCAGGACCCTCCAACGCTCAGACCCATCAGTGACAGCAAGTCCTTGAACCAGCTGCAGAAGAGGGTGATGTCAGACAGGGAGCTGTTTGAGAAGAAGGCCCTGCAGCGGGAGAGCGAAGCCTTCCAGCGCCTGCTGAGCGACAACGGCCTCAACGGCCTGGCCCTGCCGCCCACGGAGCCCCCCGCCAGCCCCCCGCTCAGCGGCGTGGGCCGACGGACCTCTGTGCTCTTTAGAAAGGCCAAGAATGGGGTGAAGCTGCAAAGAGGCCTGGAGTGCTCCCTGGAGAACGGGGAGGAGCATGGGCAGAGAGGGCAGCGATCCCCCTCCCGCCCTGACGGGGAGCGACAAGGTCGGAAGCGGCCGCAGAGCAGGAGCTGCAACGAGAGCGATGGAGAGAGGTCACCCAGGCAGGCAGGACAGAAAGGTAACTCCTGGGGGATTTCTGTTCCTTCTGAACCCTTGGAAACTGTGAGATAGGGATGAGGAGAGATGTCTGCAGCCAGGCTCCTCACCTGAAGCTCACTTCATGCTTGGGGGAGACGTTATGCCCATAACTGGAGGTGCCTGATGGAGCTTCGTGTCCTCCACACGTTTCTAAAAGAAGGCCAGACAAGACACATCCATAGTGGGTTGCACCTCTCTTTCCTGGTGCCTCCAGTGACAGGACAAGGGGTAATGGGCATTAGATGGATCACAAAAAGTTCCCTTAAACACCAGGAGAAGCTCCTTTGGTGCTGAGGTGAGCCCTGGCCCAGGCTGCCCAGGGAGGGTGTGGAGGCTCCTTCTCAGGAGATTTCCAACCCCACCTGGACACGTTCCTGTGCCCCCTGAGCCAGGGGAACCTGCTGTAGCAGGGGCTGGGGCTGGAGCAGCTCTGCAGGGCCCTTCCAATCCTCATGATTCTATGATTGTCTCTTCTACAGTGACTCTACATAGAGTTTCTGGTAACCTAGTTTAGCTCTGGACACCTCCATTTTAGACATTTAAAGGTACCAAGGTAAAGCTCAGGGAGGTCACTAGTAATTCTTCTCTTTACCAGTTTGCAGGGCTGCTCTAAGAGAGAGTTTGCCATGTTTTGTAGGGTAAACCAACATGCTCAGCTGCTTGCAAAGCTGCTGAGTGGCCTAGCTGGAGACTCCAAGGTCTCTGGTAAGGGCTGAGAGGTGTTGTCACTCATGGAAGGGTTTGTGTTGTCTCAGCCACTGATGGGAGTGAGAGTCTCCTGCTGCAGAAATGGTGCATTTGGTTGGAAGTATGTGGTGAACCAGTAACACAGCACCCATGTGAGAGGAGATGTTAAATGTTCCTTTTAAATCATCTGTGCTGTCAGTTCTGGGGTTTAGATACAATTAATGGGAACACGGAGCTGCTTCCTCTTCAAATTAGATCTGCAAATGAGTTTAAGCAGCTGAGATGAAATTTGTGAAGATACAAGGTGAAAAAGAACATCTGAGTGGCAGCAATGGGGTTTCTTCTTGGATCTGTGGTAACAGCCTTTGTGGGACAGTCCCCATCTGTAACAGTCCCCTGACTTAGCCCAGGCCTCAAATGTTATCTTAAAGTTCCTTGGCTGTCAGAAACTCAAGAGTGGGAGGGAAGCAATTGAATGTGGGGATGAACTTACCAGGACATGTTAAAGGAAACAAAAATGGCTTCTCCAGAGAGATGAGGGACCTGCTGTCATCATCTGCCAGCAATTAAAGCAGAGGAGAGTTGCCCACAGGTCAGAGATTGAAATGAAAGAAGGAAAAACACAGTCAGGGTGCTGGAAAATCACTGATAACCAGGCACTGACATTCTTCCTCTGCTGAAGCAGCACTGGTGGATTTTTCCTACGAGCTGCAGCACTGTCTGTGTGGTTCAGCAACTTCCACTGTTCCATTGGCTTCTCCTAACTGGAGGGAGTGTCTGGTGTGCTGAGACTGTTGCCACAGGAGCACGTCAGCGTCATCAGGAGTGTTTGTGCTCCTTGTGGCCATTCCAAATGTATGCCTAGAAAAACAACAGCAGTCTTGGCATCAGTTTACCCTTTGTATGGCTATTGGTGGACATTTGATGAGCCCCCAGGGAACCTGGGGGTAATGGGTCCCTGAACAGGGGAAGGCTGTGGTCTCCTGGCTCCTTCCACCTGCACTGGGCTTGGGGATGTTGTCAGGGGTTGTTCCACCTCTGCCTGTCCCTGGCTGTGGATCTCATCTAAGCTCAGAGGTGGCCCAGCTCACTGTGTAGCTATCCTTCTGGTGCACAGAGCAGGAAACCTGGCAGTGAAGGTGATTTCCAGTGTCTGGGGCAAAGGAGTGAAATATTCCACTCATGGCTTCAGCGACAGTTGTACCAGCCAGGGAGGAGGGTGGTGGAGAGCCTTCCTCCACCCAGGGGAATTTGCTTCCTCACTGTCTGCTCTGTGCACTGGAAAAATCTCATTTCCAGAAACTGAAGCAACAAGTTTTTCCTGGAGTGGTTTTTCTCTCAGCAGGGAGCCTGTGACCAGCTGGGCTGTGGGTTTGGAGCCCTGTTCCTGTGGGCAGGGAGCAGCCCAGCAGCCAGGCCAGGGCTGGGGCAGGGCTGAGGCCGTGGCACTCAGTGTGAAGCCTCGGTGTCTTTTTCAAATGCACTTCAAGCCAGATGAGCAAGTGCTTAGTTTTCTGGCCTCTGGGCTTTCCTGGCAAGCTGGTTGTTGTGTGAAGCTCTCCTGCACCATCCCTGGGCACTTCTCCAGCACTTGCTTCTTCAGAGACAGACTAACTTTTCATGTGTTGGGAGGAGAAATACCTTTACTGGTCACCTTTTGGTTGCAGCTGAGTTTGGGGAACTCAGTGCAGAATTCCCCTCTCTGCTTCAAGTACTCAGCATCTGTGCCATGGCAGGCATGAGACAGTGACCCTACCTGAATTTTTATGGCTTCTCTGTGTCTTCCTGCTGCTTCTTTGGGCTGATTCCAGTTTTTCTCCTCAGCAGGAGTGACTAATGGCTTCACAAAGCACACAGAAAGTGGCTCTGACTCCGAGTGCAGCTCTGGCCTGGGTGCTGGCCTGGGGTTTGAAGCCTGCAGGTAAGTGTCCCTGTGCAAAACCCTTCCCCAGGACACCTTCTGTGTCTGGGTTGGTCTTCCTGATTTTATCATTTCACTGCTTTGTTGAAACCAGCCCAAACTGCTACTTGGTTTGTGTATTGACCCTAAAGCCAGAAAGGTGCTCAGGTTCCATCCTGTCCCTGCAAGCTGTAGGTCCCCCAGTGCTTCATTTTTGAAGCAAATAAGCATCTCCTGTTTCTCAAAGTGTGGATGTCTCTGCTGACATCAAAGGAGGAGCTGCATCAAAGGGAACAAAAAGGAGAGAACTGGATTGACACATAGTTGTAACATCATTGCAGGATGCTGTCAGAACAGGACCAGGAGCCAGAAACTCACCTTTAGACAGTGTCTTGGCCTGATGGCCTCACCATATTTGCCTCTGTTTCCCCCTGTGTTAGTGAGGGAAACACATCTGAATTCACAGGGGAGCATGGGGACTTGTTAGTCAATATTTGTGTGGTGCTTTGCAGATGACAAGTGCCATGTAAATGCTTAACACAATAACTGCAAGGGGTTCACATAGTAAAAGTTACACTAGAGCTGTGTATAAGCAGCCTAATGGAAACCAAGCTATGGACATGGAGAGGAAACCCAGCAAAGACTTTGTGCTGGAGAGCATATGTGCAACTGGACTGAGGCTGCTTCTCTTGCTCAGGCAAAGCTGGTGTGATGGTCAGTGTACTTGCCCCAGAAGGGTGGTGTTGACATTTCTCCCTCAGTGTTCCTGTCATGTGAAGGGTGCACTGTACAGTAATTCTGCAGTGTTTTATACAGAGCTGAGGAATCTATTTCCTTGGCTTTGTTTTCAAGGGTTATTTTCTCCTAACACCTGCATTTCCATGTCCTTCTAACAGTGGGTTGATGCCTCCCAAGCGAAGCCGAGGGAAACCAGCTCTTTCCCGGGTGCCCTTCTTGGAAGGTGTGAATGGAGACTCTGATTACAGCAGCTCAGGTGAGAAGAGCTGTGCAGGGACTGGCATCCACCACCTGAGCCAGGGGCAGCAGCTCTCCATGCACACCAGGAACCAGTCCTGTGCATTTGTTACAAACCTAGGTTACTGTATAAAAGGACTTTCCTGCTTTCAGTTCTGCTGCTTGCCCATGCCCTGTGTTCAGCTCAGGTGGCTGTTTCCTGTAGGTCTGGTGTGTGCAACATGCCTGGCATTGTCTTCTCTTTTGGGATTAGTTTTCTTTAGTGATGCTGCAATACAAACAATAACTCAGAAGAGGGGTCTCTCTGGAGAGGGCTTCACAGCTGCTCCCTCTTGTATTGCTGTCGAGGGCTTTGTAACAGTCATCTTTGTCAGACTGTGCTACACATCAGGAAAATGAAGTCACACTCCTCTAGTACTCCCCAGGGCACTGTACCAACCTTCCAGCACTCACAGGACCAGATTCTTGTCTTTCTCACAATCTGTCAATCACAGAATGATGGGGGCAGGTTCCCCTGGCTCAGGGGCACAGGAACATATCCAGGTGGGGTTGGAAACCTCCTGAGAAGGAGCTTCCACACCCTCCCTGGGCAGCCTGGGCCAGGGCTCCCTCACCTCAGCACCAAAGGAGCTTCTCCTTGTGTTTAAGAGGAACATTTTGTGTTCCAGCTTAGTTTGCTGCCCACCAGCACTCCCAGGTCCGTCTGCTGGAGCTGCTCTCCAGCAGGTCACCCCCAGCCTGCCCTGGTGCAGGGGATTGTTCTTCCCCAGGTGCAGGTCTCTGCACTTATCCTTGGTGAACCCCATGAGGTTCCTCTCTGCCCAACTCTCAGCCTGTCCAGGTCCTGCTGAAGTTCTGCACGTGTTCCCATGGTAATGATTAAGTGTTTGCTCCTGCATGACAAATAGCTGGGCAATAGCTTTGTTCTGTAAACAAAAAAATAGGTGGAATTTCAGCTTGCTGCTTATTAAACCCAGAAGTTAAACCAGGATGTTTTAAGTGCAGCAGTAGTTTGTTTCAGCTGGTTGCCTCTGAGGCAATGCAGCCTGGGGTAGATGATGGTGTGGTTTCTTGGGTTATCATAACCCCCTTGCTGGTAATCACCCTCCTAAGCCATGTCTCCTCTGTCCCTTAGGCAGAGCTCTCCTGATGTCCTTTGAGAGTCAGGCTGAGCTGGAGCCCTTGGAGCTCGTGTGGGCCAAGTGCCGTGGCTATCCCTCCTACCCTGCCTTGGTGAGTACTCCCTTGCTCCTCACAGCCTGTCCCCACAGCACAGCTGGCCCAGAACACAGTGCTAAGTAACCAGAGAGAAAACTTCCCCAAATCAGACACTATCCTCTCTATCTTTTCTTACCCCTTGGCACAGTTCATTGTCCCTGTGCTCACTGTTTCAGAGCACTGCAGAGGCGTCATAAAACATTGGTCTTTTGGTGCCAGGGACAGGAGGATATCTTTCCTCTCCTGTTCACTTTGCAGATATGGGGAAAGTAATCAATACTGTTGGCATGAGAAGACCTAAACTGTGTAAAGGCAGGCACCAGCTTCTTCTGGTGTCTCATCTGCCCACACATTTTCCTCTATAGTGAGCACAGCTCTATATGTAGGTGCCCAACTGGCCTTTTGATGTGTATATCCTCTGACAACAACCATATTTAATGGTTTACTTGTTGAAATGTGAGAATACATGCATGTGTTTGCACCTAGTCCTTGGAATGATATTTCCTTGGTATTTATCCAGCTTTAGATATTTGCCTGCTAACCCCCAGTCCATAAAGCTGCTGTCAGTGTGTACCATGCTCAGTTCCAAAGCAAGGCATGACATGCAGCTGTGGCTAGAAAGTGCCAGTCCCACTGCAGGCTTTTGAGAAAGGCTTGTTAAATTATCAGCACAGATTGCTGAAGTAAGTGTGTAAGTCAGAACATGAGACAGGCTGCTTTGTTGTGCCTGCTGCTTTTAAATATATCCCTTGAGACGTGGCTCTTCCTGCATGGCTGCAGCCATTCCTCTTCATGGGTGGAACACACAGTGCTTGGGACTGCTGAGAAATTGTAGGGGGTGAGGGCAAGTGTTGTTACCATGAAAATGATACAGGTCCCTCCATCTGAGGAGCAGTGCTGCCAAACAACATGAGCTGACACAGCATGTGTGCCTGGCTGAGGCTGAGCACAGCTCTGGGGCTGTCAGATTCTGCTGAAAGCTTGACTCTCAGCCATGCTCTTACTCCAAGTGGGAGCCCAGAGGAGGGAGCAGCTATGGATCTGCTAGTCATGTTGGCCAGCCAAAGCCTTGTTTGTGTATCTAGCGAAGCTAAAGTGTGCTTTAGAATGGCTTTAAATGGGGAGATTGGCCCCCAAAAAGGCTTTTTCTTCAACAGCAATCTGTTGTGGTGGCAAAGTGTCTTAATAAATTCCTACAGCTGGCCAATGTCAAAGTCAGTCTGGTTTTTCAAGCCCTTAGGAGCCAAGATGAGGAGGCAGAGAAGGGTACACCAAGCATTGCATCCACCCTTTGTCCTTTCCTTCTCCTCCTGGGCTCTGAAATTTCTGCTTTATTTGGGGAGAATTTTGGGGAGAATTTGGGGAGAACTTTTGTTGTTACTTCTCTCCAAAATGACTTTACAGTCAGCCTTCCCCTGGCCTGATAAACCTGCCACTGCTTGTTGAGACTCTCAAAGCATTGGGCCTGATTCTGATTGAGTAGCATCAGAAATCTGCTATTTAAATGCAAGTGTAAATTCAGCCACGTCGCTGAAGTCGACTGAACTGCCCCAGAGTGGAGCCGTTGTGCCTTTGTTGTGTGAGTTTGGAGGGAGGGAGGGAGGGAAATCCTCTGCTGAGCACAGCAATACTTGAGTTTGCATGAAATTACCCATTGGCAAATGCATCTACATCCCCAGAGAGCCACAGACTTCTGTCCTTTCCCTTTCTGAAGATGAGGTGCTTGGTTTTTGGACTGACCCTTCCATAGCCAAAGCTTCAAGGACAGGAAGGTTCTTTGAAAAGAGCCCCTGAGACAGGCCAAGCAATTTTTGCTTACACATCCTATGTAGATTTTGTTAAGCCTGAACAGACTGAAAGAACAGGGTGGGGGGGAAATGCATCCTCTGCAGTACTTGAAGGGGTTTGTGCTTAAATATCCTTTCCCTGTGTCACCAGATCATCGATCCAAAGATGCCACGTGAGGGTTTGCTCCACAATGGAGTCCCCATCCCAGTGCCACCCATGGATGTGTTGAAACTGGGGGAGCAGAGGCAGACAGAGGCAGGAGAAAAGCTCTTCCTTGTCCTTTTCTTTGACAACAAGAGAACCTGGTGAGTGTGTGCAGACAGGCAGGTGAGTGCATGGGAACCTGTGGTGAGTGCTGTGGCAGAAGGAAGACTTAACAAGGTCTTTGGGAGCAAACAGGGATGTTGATGATGATGATGGTGATGTTACATGTAAATTAGAGAATTTAAACATGCTGCAGTCAAGAAGAGTCTAAATAAGGAAGCCAGTCTGCCTTTCCTGGCCCAAGAGCACGACATCACACTTGCACAGTGAGCAGCAGCCCAGCACCCTTCACCCAGGGGTCACATCACCACAACAGTACTGAGGCACACAAAGAGACAGTTTTGCAGTCAAAATCTGCAGCAAATTGAAGAGACCGTTGGAGGGTTGGTCAGCCCCTGTCCCAGGCTGCCCAGGGAGCTGGGGGAGTCCCCATCCCTGGAGCTCTGGTGGGTTTGGCAGTGGCAGGAAGGGCTGGGACTCCAGGAGCTTCAAGGGTTTTTCCAACCCAAGTGATGCTGTGAGTAGTTTATTACAGCTCAGGGAATCTCTCCTCCTGACATGCACATCAGGGGACAGAAGCACACATGAAGAAAATGAATATTCATGGAGATCTAATGCATATGCTAATGGGCTGCAAAACTGCCTGAGGCAAGCGTGAACTTTGGGGAGAGGTCTCTGGGGGTCGTTTGAGGGAGACTTGCGCTTGGTTTGTCTGTGTATGGTCACAACTCACAACTGTTTCTGCCATTTCTGCTTTTGGAACTCAGCCAGCAGAGCTGACTGGCACCCAAACTCATCTTGCTGGTGCAAAGTTGACACCACAGGGCTCTTTCCTTCTCTTCTTTGAACCAAGGGGGAGCTGTTCCTCACCAAGCTTTGCTTATCTCGTCTGTCAGAGAGGGTCTGTTCTTCCCTACTTTGTATCTTTGGCATCATTTGCACTCTCCTCTTTATTGCAGGCAGTGGCTTCCACGTGACAAGGTCTATCCCCTGGGTGTGGATGACACAGTGGACAAGCTGAAGATGATGGAAGGACGAAAAACCAACATCCGCAAGTCGGTGCAGGTGGCGTACGACCGCGCCATGATCCACATGAGCCGGGTCAGGGGGGATCACCCCTTCCTCACGGCCTCCTACCTGTAAGGGATCCAGCTGGATGCTCCTCCTCCTCCTCCTCCAGACCCTGAGCAGACTCTCCTGCACTGGCTGGCCATGGGATGTTGTTCCCAGCAGCTGTCAGCAGCTCCTCAGAGAACTCTGAAACGTGCCAAAAAAAGAAAAGCCTGTCCAGCTTCTTCCTGAATGTGTCTCGCTGAAGAGCTGGCAGGAGATGAAACGTGGAGTCTGCAGGACCAGGAGTTCAGGTAGCTAGGAGAAGCTGCCAGGTGATGGGGAGCCAAGGGGAGCTGCTGCAGTGAGCACAGCACTGGGATGTTCAGACCTCCTGCACCCTCCCTCACTCCCCACCTCCCCCTCCCCAGGGGTTTGGAAGTCAACCAGCCCTGAGTGATTCCCAGGAACCTGACACCACTGTAAACCCAATCAGAATCCTTTATGGAAATCCCAACTGGACTTTCTGTGCCAAATTTACCCTGACCATCATTGGCCTTGTCAGTTTTTTGTTATTTAAATGCCGTTGATTGTCCCATCCCATTGGAAAACAAACCGTGTTCAGGTGGATTCCTCAGTGTTCAGGTGGATTCCTCCCAGTGTTCACGTTGGATTCCTCTCATTGCATCTAGACACAAAAAAAGCTTGAGCTATTTTGGTCAGCTGCCCCTCTGCTGCACACACTCACATGCACAGATGCACAGAGCTTTAAATATGAAAAGCAAAACTTACCTGATTCTGTTTTGACGTGTGTGTGTGTGTGTGTGAGGAGCTGCTTTAGTAGTTTCACATTTAAATGCTGATTTCTGTGGCTGTGCTTGTTCCAGTCACGTTTCCCACCGTGGGTCAGTACAGTAGGGAGTTGAAGCAAAGGCAACTTCTTCATTTGCAAGAAGCAAAACGAATCTTGGAGGTGCCTGATGAGCTGGAGCAGCTTGGCAGGCACCGAGGTTGATCAGGGTCGGAGGGAGATGCATCTTTTGTGTTGCTTTTCTGCACACTTGGTGTAAGGCTCCTCTTCCTTTCTTTCCTTTTGTTCCCTCTCTAACTTTTTGGCTGGGTTTGGGTTGAAACCAAGCACTAAGTAGAGCACACAACCATTTTGCCTTTTCACCTTTCTCCCCCTCCACACACACACATCTCTCCCTGGTGTGTGGGGCTCCAGGGTTGTCACCCATGAAAGCCCAAGTGAACCCAGCTCTGCAGACAATCCCTCCTGGCTTTTTGGAGGGGGGGGGGGGGGGTTGCATTGTAAAAATGGGGACAAAATCTTGTCAACAAAACCTTTTCCCTTAGCCAAGGACTTTATGATTTCTCTGAGCTCTTCTGTTGGTTAATCCCTTTTTGCTTTCCTGTTTGAAGAACCAAAGGTGCAGAGCAAGATTGTAGATTGAATAATCATCACTTCGCTTTTTAACTCAGTATTTTTTTATTGGTTTAACTTTTTCATACTGAAAGAGAATGTGGGGGGGGAGGGTCACAAATAATAACGAGTAATAAGAATTAATGAATAGTGGGGACTAATCACTGCCATTTCTACTTGGTCTACTTTTGTAAAGATACCACTTCTTATACATTGGGATGTGGAACCACACTTTAAGGAAGATTTCTGTAACATATAAGGGACGGGGCATAGGATTTTGTATAAATAAGAGTTAAAATGATGCCCCTGGAGTGTGGCTTAGGGAAGGATGTTGTGTATATAGTTGTAAAATACTGTTCTAAATTATTTAGACCTATTGTCACCATTCTTGGAAGTCCTCAGTTGTGTTGCTGGGTCTTTTATATGCACACAGTGTAATTTATTTAAAGGAACATACACTTTTCCAGGTGATAGCTCAGCTGTGGACGTGTGACCTGTGTATATGTTTGAAGATCTTGGGCTGGGGCTTTGTTTTTTGGGGGGGGGTGTTTGTTTGGTTTTGGGGGTTGTTTTGGTTTCTTTTCAATGACACTTTAGAGTTTGGATTGGCTGATATCCTGCTGTTGCTACGGGACCCAAACGTTACTGTCAGTCTGCTGTAAAGCACAGATCGCTCTATTTATTGTAGAAAGTGAGTTTATTTGCTTTCTAGAGTTGTTTATATCAGATGGTATAAGAGAGGTAAGAAGAAAATCTATGCTTATAAAGAAACAAAATGCTAATTTTACCTACTATAATCTGACTGTCTGAGTCTATATTTTCTCTCTGAGAAATAAATGTTCTAATGTATATAAAAACAAAAGGCCAAAGGAGTCCTTGCTTAGCAGAGCTGGCCTGAGCTGTGAGCACAGCACGGACTGCCAGGGGGTGTGATCCATCCCCCTCGTCCCAGATGTGAGCAGGGACCTGTTGGAAGGGGCAGCAACAGGGAAGGGACACGTGGAGGAATTCCTTGTCCTGCCTTGAACATCTCCCAGAGGTGAGTTTCATAAAATCCCAGAACAGTGGGGGCTGGAAGGGCCCTGCAGAGCTCATCCAGCCCCAGCCCCTGCTACAGCAGGTTCCCCTGGCTCAGGGGCACAGGAACGTGTCCAGGTGGGGTTGGAAACCTCCTGAGAAGGAGCCTCCACACCCTCCCTGGGCAGCCTGGGCCAGGGCTCCCTCACCTCAGCACCAAAGGAGCTTCTCCTGCTGTCTAAGGACACTTTTTGTGTTCCAGGGCCCACAGCCTTTCCTCCTCACACACATGTTCCATCCCCTCAGCATCTTGGTGTCCCTGCACTGGCCTCTCTCCAGGAGTTCCCTGTCCCTCTGGAGCTGGGGAGCCCACAACTGGCCACAGGACTCCAGATGAGGGGCAGCAGAACCTCTCTCACCTGCTGCCCACACTCTTAACACACCCCAGGCTGCCATTGGCTTCTTCCCCATGAGGACACACTCCTGGCTCATGTTTAATTTATTATCAAGCAGGACTCCAAGAATGTGCCACATCCCAGACCCAGAGAAGGATCTTACCCTTTGAAAAGCCTCCTGGAGGAGACCACAGTGCAGGAGGAGGGTGGTCCCTGCTCCCTGGGGGGCTGCAGTGCTGCCTGGGGGATGCAGGGCAGTGCCCAGCCCTGGGTGAGTGCTCACACACACACACTGATTTGTGGGATGGGTCTCCTTGAGGCAGTTGCTGCTTCCACACCCACAGAGGATGAGTTTTTGCAGTCACAGGTACTGACTACACACCCACAGCTGTAGGTGCATCCAGGGGACAGCTCTCCCTGCATGCTCATTATAATTAAGTATAATTACTGCTTTCTATATAGACACAGCAATGTGAATATGCTCCAGGAGAAAAGAGCAGCAGCTTTTCCCTCTGTGTCTGACAGACAGACCCTCAATGAGTCCAAATCCCCTTGGGTGAGGATGGGGGTTCACACTGGGTGCTGTGGGGGGAGTTTGGCCTCAGGTGTGAGAAAAGGGTAAGGAAAGGAAGGGAAGGAGCAGTGTGGAGGCAGCTCCTTGGAGGCAGATGGAGAGCAGGTGACAAAACCTGATGGTGCTGCCATGCTGAGGATTAATCCTCTCCTGCTCCAGCTTCCCCACATCACCCTGGGCTGCAGCTGCAGCAAGTGCCCAGGGTCAGCAGCCCCTGGAGCCAGGATCCACACGCTGCCAGCTCCCAATGGCTGGTGACTGCTCCCAAATGAGAGGTGCCAGGAAAGAAACAGCTGTCTGTCCTTAATCCTCCCTTAGGGATGCATCAGAAGCTCCACCAATGCTGGGGCTCAGGGATTTCCTCCTTACAAAACCCATCCCCACACTCTCCCATCTCTGTCCTCGGCAGCTTGAGCCACAGCCTGGCTCCAGGCTTGTAACCATGTCAGGATTGCTCCCAGCTGAGGGGAGTCAGCACACAAACAAGTGGCTGTCCTTAATCTTACTTCAGGGGTGTGTTAGAAGCTCCACCAAGGCTGGGGCTCCTGGCTTTCCTTCTTCCCTACAGCCCCAACACTCTCCCATCTCCACACTGGGGGTTGTGCCCAAACCCACCTCCAACAATGAAATCTCAGGATTGCTCCCAAACCAGAGCAAAGGAAAGAAACAAACATCTGTCCTTTACCTTCCCCTGGTGGGGCAGCAGTGCTGGAGCTGGGGCCTTTCCTCATGAACTGACATCCTGACATCCTCTCGCCTCCAGCCTCTGTCCCTGGAGCCCCACTGCTAACTGTAAACCCTGGAAGGATGGTTCCCACCAGCAGGAGCTGGGGAGGGATGCTTTCGGCTGGGACTTTGCCAAAGCCTGAGCTTCCCTGGAGCTTCTGCTGAGCCCCTGAGGGAGGGTTCAGGACGGGCACTTCTTCCCAACACCTGGGAGCAATCCCAGATGGTTTCAGTTTGGGAGCTGGGATCCTGCGAGCTCCCGAGCTTGGAGGTGGGAGAGTGTCAGGGGCAGGAGGGAAGCCCGGAGCCACAGCTTTGGGGACATTGGGATGCAGCAATGAGGGGAGAGGGAGAGGCGGCAGCTCCCCCGGGAGCATCGGGGGCGTTCGCAATGGTGGAGCCGAGCTCTGGGGAGTCCGTGGGGAGACGGGAGATGCTGAACCCGCCGCGGCCGGGCACTGGGGGCTCGGGGTGACCGTGGGGGGCAGCGGGGAGCCCGGGGCGGTACCGCGGGAGGCTACCGGAGGCGATAGCGGGGGCCAGCGGCAGCCCCGGGGGCGAGGTTGGGGGCGGTCCCGAGGGTCTGGGGGCGGCCCCGGGGATCCGGGGGAGGTTCCGAGGCGGTACCGGGGCGGTACCGGGGACCCCGGGGGCTGCATCGCAGGGAACACCGGGGCAGCCCCTCGGTGCGGGACCGCGGCCGGGAGCCCCGGGCGGTGCTGGAGGCGGCCCCGGGGCGGAGCCGGGAGCGGAGCCGGTTGCGGTGCCGGTGCCGGTCGCTGCCCGTCGGTGCCGGGCGGAGCGGGACGGCGGCGGAGCCCCGGGCATGGCGGGCCTGGGGGACTCGGAGCCGGGCAGCGGCCCCGGCCCCGTCCCGGCCACCCGCGTGGAGCTGACGGTGTCCTGCAGGTACCGGGGGCGGCGGGGGCGGCGGGTACTGGGATGTACCGGGATGTACCGGGATGTACCGGGATGTACCGGGCGGCCTCGGGATGCAGCGGGGGGCGAGCGGTGTCGGGGGACACGGGGGGCACTGGGGAGCGGAGGGAGCACAGGGGCTGGCGGGTGCTGGGGGGATGCTGGGAGGCACTGGAAGGTACTGGGAGAGCCCGAGATACGGCGGGTGGGAGCACTGGGGGGAGTGGAGGGACTCGAGGGGGCACCGGGAACATGGGGGCACGGGGGGGACACTGGGCAGCACTGGGGGAGGAGGGAGGGGCACTGAGAGGCACTGGGGGGACTGAAGGGCTGTGGGGGGACACTGGGAACGTGAGGGCACGGGGGGCACTGGAGGAGGATGGGGGGCACTGGGGAGCACTGGGAGAGCAGAGAGTGCTGGGAGGGCTCTGAGGGGGGTGCATGGAGGGGGGATTTCAGGGCTTGGGGGGAGCTATGGGGATGCCAAGGTGTGTCCCTGGGGACCCTACACCCCCCTCCTCACTAATGTCATGAGCCCGTGCTGTGGGTGTCGGTCGGGGCAATACACCCACACGGGTGCTGGGCGCTGCCCCGGGGGGTGCTGGGGCCCAAAGTGGGGAAGAGGGGGAGACACCGACCCTCCTGCCCTCCTCTGCATCCCTGCTCTGCAAGCTGGGGGCCTGCTGAGTCCTGGTCCCACAGCCGTGCTGGGACATCCCCCCACAGCTGGATGTGCCCCGGCTGCAGCAGAGCCCCCCCCGGCCATGCCCCCGCCCCCGGCCGCGCTGCCTGCGGCCGCTCCGACCTACTTTCCTCCCACTCCATCGGGGACGGTCCCTTCAGGCCCTTCAGCTGGACGCTGCAGTGAGGGGGGGACACGACACAAGACGACATGCAGCTGTGTCCCCCCTCCGTGACCCTGCACACACACCCCCTCCATACACACCGCCTTCTGTGCACCCCCGCCGTGCCTGGCACGGGGCACACGTGGCTGTGCCCCCCCAGCCGTGCACACGCACCCAGCCGTGCACACGCACCCAGCCGTGCACACGCACCCAGCCGTGCACACGCACCCAGCCGTGCACACGCACAGCCCCCTCCCGGCCCCTGGTGCAGCTCCCCGGCTCACACTCATCTCACACTGGCCCGGAGCCGTTCCCCAGCGCCCGTCTCCCCTCAGGCAGCTCCTGGATAAGGACACCTTCTCCAAGTCAGACCCACGTGAGTGGGGCCGGGGATTGGGGGGAGATTTGGGGGTGTCCTGGGAGCTTTTTGGGGTTCCCTGTGGGTTTGGGGGTGCCCATGGGGTTGGCAATGCCTGGGGGTGTTTGGAGTGTCTGAGGTTTGGAGGTGTCCTGGGGAGGGTTTGGATGTGCCTGGGGGGGGGTTGGAGGTGCCATGGGGGGATTTGGGGGTGCCCTGGGGAGGGTTTGGGGATGCCCAAGGTTTGGGAGTCTCTGGGGTTTGGGGTACCCCGTGGGGTTTGGGGTATCCCCAACGCCCCGTGGCTCTGCCCGCAGTCTGTGTGCTCTACACCCAGCGCCCCGGCTGCCGGCAGTGGCGGGAGGTGAGTGCTGGGATGGACCAATCAGCATGTTGGGGTGCTGGCCAGCCGGCCAATCAGCATGTCAGGTTGCTGGCCAATCAGCATGTTGGGGTGCTGGCCAGCCAGCCAATCAGCATGTCAGGTTGCTGGCCAATCAGCATGTTGGGGTGCCGGCCAGCCGGCCAATCAACGCACCAGGATGCTGCCCAGTCCACCTGTGGAGGTGATGGCCAATCAACCAATCACCAGCGTGTCGATGGCCAATCAGATTGTGGGTATCATAATCAGGTGGCCAATCAGCATGTTGGGGTGCTGGCCAGCCAACCAATCAGCATGTCAGAGCGTCGGGATGTTGGCCAATCAGCATGTTGGGGTCTTGGCCAACTGACCAATGAATGCATTGGGGTACCGACTAATGAGCATGTTGGGGGGTCTTGGCCAACTGGCCAATCGGCAAGTTGGGGAGCCAGTGAGCTGGCCAATCACGAGTGAGCAGTCAGCCAGCCAATCAGCATGTTGGGGTGCATCCGGCCAGCCAATCAGAACACGGGCGAGCACATCGGGGTGCCAGGCAGCCAGCCAATCGTGCTCCAGCACGCGGCCAGGCAGCCAATCAGCGCGCTGTCCGCGCGGTGGCCGCGGCCGGAGCGGACACTCGGGGACACCCCGTGGCCCCCCCGTCCCCTCCCGCCCCGCCGCAGCCCCTCATTAACCGCGCCGCTAATTGCGCGTTGGGGCCGGGGGCGGGGCGGGACGCGGCGCCAGCGCTGCCGGCACAAAGGGGCACCTGTGCCCCCGCCTGGCCCTGCCCGCAGCGCCTGCGTCACCCCCGGGCTGTGCCCCCCCGTGTCCGTGTCCACGCCTCACATCTGAGTCCCTGTGTCTCCATCGCCCCCTGCTCCGATGTCCCCGTGTCCCCACTTCTCCACGTCCCCCTGTCCCCATCCCCGTGTCCCCCCCAGTTTGGCCGCACCGAGGTCATCGACAACTCCCTCAACCCCGACTTTCTGCGCAAGTTCGTCCTCGATTATTTCTTCGAGGAGAAGCAGAACCTCCGCTTCGACCTGTGAGTGTCCCCCCCCGTGCCCCCCGTGTCACCCACCCCTGCAACCCACAGCCTGGGCTGTCCCCATCCCCGGGCCGTCCCCATCCCCGTCCCCCTGCTCTGTCCCCAGGTACGACGTGGACTCCAAGAGCCCCGACCTCTCCAAGCATGTAAGTGGGGGGCCAGGACTGCCCCCTCCCCAGCCCCCATCCTCGTGGGCTTGGGGACAGGGCACAGGACCCCCCCAGTGACACCACACTCCGGCAGGATTTCCTAGGCCAGGCCTTCTGCACCCTGGGTGAGATCGTGGGCTCAGCTGGCAGCCGCCTGGAGAAGCCCCTGACGTGAGCCCCTTCCCCCAAACAGCCCTCACTCATGCCTCAGTTTCCCCTGGGGGGCCCCACACCAGCCCCTGCCCCCATGTCCCCCCGTCCCCAGCGCTGGCAGGACGCCCAGCTCCTTATCTGAGTGTGGAGGACAGAGCCCAGACCCTCGTGCTGACAGCCCTGTGTCCCCATGTCCCCTCCCCAGCCCTTGCCTCAGTTTCCCCGGGGGGGGGGGGGGGGGGGGGTGTGTGTCTGGCTCCTATTTGGGGAGGGTCTGCCCTCCCTGTCACCCCTCACTGTGTTGTCCCAGCAGGTTGGGGACTGTCAGCACACACACCCGGGGCAGGAAACCCGCTCCAGCCGTCTCTAATGGGTGAGTTTTGGGGTGCCCAGATGTGGGGGGTGGGCACCCCCATCACCCTGTGTGTGTGTCCCAGTCTCAGCATCCCCCCAACCCCTGGCAGCGGCATCCCTGGCAAGAAATGTGGCACCATCATCCTCCTCGCCGAAGAGCTGGGCAACTGCCGGGTGAGCTGTGGCTTTAGGGGGGGGACACGACGTTGGGGACCCCCCAGTGCTGTGGAGGAGGGGCTGGGACACCCCCACACCCCCCCAGCTGCACCCCCTGAGCCTTCCTCCCTGGGACACGAGGGTTGACCTGTCCCCATGGGTCCCAAAACAACCTCACCCCGGTGTCCCCACAGGTCCTGGGACCTCAAACAACCCCCCTCCAGGGCCCTGCACCCCAGTGTGTCCCTGGAGGGGGGGGTGAGGGCACTGACCCCCCCTTTTCCCCCAGGACGTGGCCACACTGCAGTTCTGTGCCAACAAACTGGACAAGAAGGATTTCTTTGGCAAATCCGACCCCTTCATGGTTTTCTACCGCAGCAACGAGGATGGGACGTGAGAGACAGCACCCCCCACCCCCCAAAACCCACAGTAACACCCCCAAAACCCACAGTAACACCCCCAAACCACAGCAGGGGTGTGTGTTGAAGGGCTCTGATGAGCTCAGGGGTTGGTGGGGGCAGCCAGGGGCCGCCTCGGGCACCTCCAGCATCCGCAGGAGTCGATGGGGAGGTGGCACCACAAACCCCCTCAGCGGTGGTGGGTTGAGGGGGGGGTTTGCCATCGGGAGGTGACCCCTCCCATCGTTTTCCTTGTGTCCCCCCCTCAGTTTCACCATCTGCCACAAGACCGAGGTGGTGAGGAACACGCTGAACCCGGTGTGGCAATCCTTCGCCATCCCAGTGCGCGCCCTCTGCAACGGCGACTACGACCGGTGAGCTGCCCCTGCCCAGCCCTGCAGCAGCCCCCTGCTCCGGCCTGGCTGTGCCCAGCCTGGCACTGGCCTTCGGTGCCATCAGGGAGCTGTCCCTGGGGGTGTTTCTCCTCTCTGCCCCCCTCCAAAGCCGGGCGTCACGGCTGCATGTCCTGGCAAACACAACCCGTGGCGGTGCCGCCGCTGTCGGGCGTTGCTGTGGCAACGGGGGATAAAAATATCCCACCGAAAAGGCCTGGGGAGGGGGAGGAGGAGGAGGAGGAGGCCCATGGAGGCGTCAAAACAAACCCATGGGGAGCAGGCACCGGGGGGTGGCCTTGGGGAGCCCCTAAAGTAGGGGTCTGGGGTGTTGGGGGTGGCAGCAGGTGGCTGAGAGCCCCCGCCGTTGCTTTTCAGGGCCATCAAGGTGGAGGTGTACGACTGGGACCGTGATGGCAGGTGAGGGAGAGGGGCTGGGTGGCTCTGGTAACTCCCCAGGGTGACATTTCCCCCCCTTCCTCACCTCCCTCCTCACCCCACAGCCACGACTTCATCGGGGAGTTCACCACGAGCTACCGGGAGCTGGCACGGGGGCAGAGCCAGTTCAACGTCTACGAGGTGAGGGGACGAGGGGCCCAGCTGCACCCATGGGTGCTACAGCCCTCCAAACACCACAGGCCTCATGCTGCACCCTTGGGTGTTACAGTCCCTTGGGTGCTGGGCTGCACCTCATGGTGACAGGGTGCCCAGAGTCCCTGTGCTGCACCCCATGGGTGTTGTGAGCCCAGTGCTGCACCTCAGGTGTTGCAGTCCCCAAAGTCCCCCTGCAGCACCCATGGGTGTCACAGTCCCAGTGCTGCACCTCAGGGTGTCACAGTCCCCAAAGTCCCCCTGCAGCACCCGTGGGTGTCACAGTCCCAGTGCTGCACCTCAGGGTGTCGCAGTCCCCAAAGTCCCCCTGCAGCACCCATGGGTGTCACAGTCCCAATGCTGCACCTCAGGGTGTCACAGTCCCCAAAGTCCCCCTGCAGCACCCATGGGTGTCACAGTCCCAGTGCTGCACCTCAGGGTGTCGCAGTCCCTGTCCCCAGGGTATCTGTCCTGCACCCTGGGATGCCACAGCCTCCCTGTCCTGCACCCCCAAGTGCCACAGCCCCCCTGTCCTGCACCCTGGGGTGTTGTGTTCCTCATAGTCCCTTCTTCCCTCCCTCAAGGTGGTGAACCCCAGGAAGAAGATGAAGAAGAAGAAGTACCTGAACTCAGGGACGGTGAGGAGGGGGCAGGGGGGGACACACACACGGGGAGGGGACACAGGGGGGTGCAGCCACTGTCCCCTGCTCAGCCCCATGTCCCTGGGCAGGTGACACTGCTGTCCTTTGCTGTGGAGTCTGAGCACACCTTCCTGGACTACATCAGGGGCGGGTGAGTGTTAGGGGGACACCTCCCCACCCACCCCATGAGCCTCAGTTTCCCCATCTGCACCCAGGGTGGTCCCAGGGTGTCCCCAGCAGCCGCTGCTGCTCAGCACAGGGGGGGTTTGGGGGTGCTCCGAGGTTGTGTGTCCTTGAGTGGGAGTGTGAGTGGGGCTGAGGGCTGGGGAGGGGGCTGTGTGTGTCCCTCCCCACAACCCCTCAGCCACCCTAAAGCCACTTTCACCTCCCCCCAGGACCCAAATCAACTTCACCGTGGCCATTGACTTCACGGCGTCCAACGGTGAGCGTGGGGCTGTGTCCCCCCCTCCCTTCAGTGAGGGGTGTGGGGGGCTCCTTAACTCCTTAAATCTGGGGGGACACCCTCCACCCCTGCAGGGAACCCCTCCCAGTCCACATCCCTGCACTACCTGAGCCCCTACCAGCTCAACGCCTACGCCATGGCCCTCAAGGCAGTGGGGGAGATCATCCAGGACTACGACAGCGACAAGATGTTCCCTGCCCTCGGCTTCGGAGCCAAAATCCCACCCGACGGCCGTGTGAGCCACGAGTTCCCCCTGGTGAGGAGCTGGGAGGGGCAGGGGGGCAGCACAGGGACCAGGGCACCCAGGAGAGCAGCACAGGGACCAGGGCACCCAGGGGGGCAGCACAGGGACCAGGACACCCAGGAGAGCAGCACAGGGACCAGGGCACCCAGGGGAGCAGCACAGGGACCAGGGCACCCAGAGGGGCAGCACAGGGACCAGAGCACCCAGGGGAGCAGCACAGGGACCAGGGCACCCAGGGGAGCAGCACAGGGACCAGGGCACCCAGGGGGGTAACACAGGGACCAGGGCACCCAGGGGGGCAGCACAGGGACCAGGGCACCCAGAGGGGCAGCACAGGGACCAGAGCACCCAGGGGAGCAGCACAGGGACCAGGGCACCCAGGGGAGCAGCACAGGGACCAGGGCACCCAGGGGGGTAACACAGGGACCAGGGCACCCAGGGGGGCAGCACAGGGACCAGGACACCCAGGAGAGCAGCACAGGGACCAGGGCACCCAGGGGAGCAGCACAGGGACCAGAGCACCCAGGGGGGCAGCACAGGGACCAGGACACCCAGGAGAGCAGCACAGGGACCAGGGCACCCAGGGGGGCAGCACAGGGACCAGGACACCCAGGAGAGCAGCACAGGGACCAGGGCACCCAGGGGAGCAGCACAGGGACCAGAGCACCCAGGGGGGCAGCACAGGGACCAGGACACCCAGGAGAGCAGCACAGGGACCAGGGCACCCAGGGGGGCAGCACAGGGACCAGGACACCCAGGAGAGCAGCACAGGGACCAGGGCACCCAGGGGGGCAGCACAGGGACCAGGACACCCAGGAGAGCAGCACAGGGACCAGGGCACCCAGGGGGGCAGCACAGGGACCAGGGCACCCAGGGGGGCAGCAGAGGGACCAAGACACCCAGGGGAGCAACACAGGGACCAGAGCACCCAGGAGAGCAGCACAGGGACCAGGGCACCCAGGGGGGTAACACAGGGACCAGAGCACCCAGGGGCTGGGACAGAAGACACGAGTGCAGGACAAGGGGAGCTGGGGGCTGTAGCACAGGTACCCTGGGGATGGGGGTACCCAGGGGTGCTGCACAGGGAGCTCCATCCCACCCACCACCCTGCTGGGGTTTCTTGACCCCCAGAACGGGGACGTGGCCAACCCGGCGTGCAGCGGCATCGAGGGGGTGCTGGAGGCCTATCACCGCAGCCTGCGCAGCGTCCAGCTCTACGGGCCCACCAACTTCGCCCCTGTGGTCAACCACGTGGCCCGGTGAGGAGCAGGGACCCAGCACCACACAAGCATGTGGCTGGAAAAGCCCCTGAAGCTGCTGCAGCCCCAGCCCTGCCCTCACCCTGCCCAGCCCAGCACTGACCCACAGCCCTCAGCACCTCAGCTCCACGGCTTTGGGATCCCTCCAGGGCTGGGCACTCCCCCAGCTCCCTGGGCAGCCTGGCACAGGGCTGACACCCCTCTCAGGGAAACAGTTCTGCCTCAGCTCCAGCCTCAACCTCCCCTGGGGCAACTTGAGGCTGTTTCCCCTTGTTACTGTGGAGCAGAAACCAACCCCCAGCTCCCTGCAGCCTCCTGTCAGGGAGTGTCAGAGAGTGCTCCTGGCTCCCCTCAGCCTCTTCTCCAGGCTCAACACCCCCATTCCCTCAGCCCCTCCCCAGTACCCTTGTGCTCCAGCCCCTTCCCCAGCTCTGTGCCCGGCTCTGGCCACGCTGCAGCCCCTCAGTGTCCCTGTGGCAGTGAGTGAGGGGCCCAGCACTGACACAGCCCTGGAGCTGCAGCCTCCCCAGGGCCCAGCTCAGGGGACAGTCCCTGCCCTGCTCCTGCCCCACGCTGCAGCCCCCCGGGGTGGGGATGGGGCCCGTGCCCACCCTGCTGTCACTCACACGGTCTCCCCCAGCTCGGCAGCAGCGGTGCTGGACGGCTCCCAGTACTTTGTGCTGCTCATCATCACCGACGGCGTCATCTCGGACATGGCCCAGACTAAAGAGGCCATTGTCAACGTGAGTCCTGCCCTGGGGGGGGACACAGGGACCAGGCAGGGGTGGGGGGCCCCAGACTAGCAGGGTGCAATGATCTGGAGCCACACAGGGTGCCCAAAACTGGGGAGCAACCCCCAGCCCCAAGAGGGGCTGCCCTGGGCTGGGCCTGGTGGGGGAAGGGGGCTGTGGGGTGCCCACCATGGCCTCAGACCTGGGGTGCCCTGGGGTGGGGAGGGGGTGCCAGTGCCAGGGGTGGGGGAGGGCCACGTGTGTTCCTGTCATTAACTTTGGCCCCGTTTCTCCTCCCCCCTGCTGCCCACCCCGAGGCTGCCAAGCTCCCCATGTCCATCATCATCGTCGGGGTGGGCCAGGCTGAGTTCGACGGTGAGGCCTGGGGAAGGGGGAGGGGGCAGGGATGGGGGTCTCAGCAGCCCCCCCTTGTCTTGGGCAGGGGGCAGCAGGGCTGAATTTGTTGTGATTTGCCTCAAGGTGACAGGGTGGGGTTATGAAGGGAGGGGGTGTAAGAGCTGGATGAGCCCCCCCCTCACTGCAGGGTGTTGGGGTGCAGGGGATGGGCTCAGAGGGTCCCTGGGTGAGTGGGGGGGTCATTTGGATGCTGCTGACCCCCCCAATCTCCCCTCCCCCAGCCATGGTGGAGCTGGATGGCGACGATGTCCGTATCTCCTCCCGGGGGAAGGTGGCTGAGAGGGACATTGTGCAGGTACCGACCCCCCACCGTGGTGTGGGGAGTGGGGGGATCCCCCCTGGAGTGGGAACCCCAGGGGAGCCCCCCAAAACAGCCCCCTCGCTGCTGGGGAGCACGGACAGGCCCCAGCCTGGGGGTGATGAGGGGAGGGGGATGTTGGCATTGGGGAGCATGGGGATGGGGGGGCAGGGTCTGGGATAAAGGGGGCACTGGGAGATTTGGGGGGACATGGGGACAGTGGGCTGGGAATAGGGGTCACAGGGGATGAGGGGGTGGATGGGGAGGCACTGGGACATTTGGGGGGGCCCATTGGGACCCTGAGGGGCTGCACTGGGGCTTGGGATGACCCCAGCTATTGGGGGGCACGACCTGAGGCCGTGGGGGGCTCAGTCCCTTGTGTTGTGTCCCCCCCAGTTCGTGCCATTCCGTGACTACGTGGAGGGAGGGGCCAGCCCGGTGCTCAGCATGGCCAGGCTGGCCAAGGACGTGCTGGCTGAGATCCCCGACCAGTTCATCTCCTACATGAAGGCTCGAGGCATCAAACCCCAGCCCGGCCCCCCCAGCCCTGAGCCCCCCCTCACCCCTCAGCCCTGACCCCATCACCCCACACCCCCAAACCCTCCCTGGGCTCCCCTTTCCTGTAGGGAGGGGGGTGGTCCCATCCCCTTTCCCCACCCCCTCAGCTCCCACCCTGGGTCTTGGCTGCTCCCAGGGTTGAGGGGGGGGAAAGAAGGGGGGGGGGGGGGTCCCCCTTCTTTGTGAGTGTGTGTGTCCCCCCCTTTTCTATCTGCATGGACAATCCCCCCCCTCGTTGTGTGTGTGTGTGTGTGTGAGACCCTCCCACCATGTCACACGTGGCTTTGGATCCAGTTGCCTTAAACCACAATAAATTAGAGTGTTTTTAATCACTGCCACCCCCACGGGGCCCCTCCAGCGTCCCCCCTACAAGGGGTGACCCCCCTCCCACACTCTGTGTGTTTTTTCCCCCCTCCCCCACACAGATCAGGGCACACAGCGTCTGGTTTGGTTTTATTTCTAAGAACCCAAATATTGCAAATATACAGAAAAGTACCAATACAAAGCACTGAGCACTCAGGTTTATTTACAGGGCTCTGCACTGGCCTCCAGCTGTGTCCCCCCCTCCCCAAAAACAGCCAGGGGGGGGGAGAGGGGAGCACAGGGCTATGGCTTTTACTGGGGGAGGGTGATGTCCCATCCCTGTCCCCGCTGAAGCACATGCAAGAGGTGCTGGGGCTGTGCCCTACCCCTAAATCTCACTGCTGAGGGGTGGGGGAAGCTCAGGGGAAGGGGGGAAGGGAGAGCAGAAGCCCTGTGTCATGACAGCACGGCCCTATCGCGATAGCTGGGGGGGGGGAGGAGGGGTGGAACCCCCCCATCCTGATGCACTCACAGCCCACTGTACCCCACAACCCAAGGGTGGAGGAAGGGGGGGTAGGGAAAGCTCTTGCACCCCACTTTGGGTAAGGGGAGGGGCAGAGCCGCCCCCACACACAGTTCTGCAGGTGGGGGGATGTTGTGGGGTGTCCCCCCCCCAAAAAGGGGGTTTCCAGTGTAGGAGACTGTTAGCAGTGCTGGGACCAAAACCTGGCGGGGTGCAGGGGGGGTGGGGGGAGCTGCCAGCCCCTGGAGTGACCCAGCATGGGGGAAGGGGAGGGGGTGGGCCTCTTCTCAGCCCCCCCTCATCCTGCCAGCACCCCTGACAGCTGGGGGGTGGGGGCTGGGGCTGAGACCCCCCCCTAGTCCCTCATTACAAAGCTTCAAGCTTCAAGTCATTATTGCTGCATTTCCCTCGGCCAACACCAGCCTGGGGGTGGGGGGGGAAGACACAGAGCAGAGTCACCCCCCACCCTTAGGACCCCCTCCCAGTCATGGGGACCCTCCCCCAGGTCCTAGGGACTCCCTCCAGTGCTAGGGACCCCCTTCCAACTGCAGGGGGGCACAGGGCAGCCCCCTTCCTATTGCTTTGGGCTGGGAGGTGCAGACAAACCTGGCCCAGCCCCAGCCCCCCCCAGGGCCGTTGTTGCCACGTGGGGGGGTCAATTCCTAAATAAAATAGTCCAGAAAAGGGAAAGTAAAAGATCCTAAAAGCTCCCCCCCAGCCCTGGAAGGAAACCCCCAAGTGGGGTTACATTAAACCCCTTTGTGTCTGTGTCCCCCCATACCCCCCCAGCAGCAAAATCACCCTCAGTCTGAGCAGGAAGCAGGGGTGGGGGGGTCCTGCCTGTGGGGGGGTCGTTCCTGCAGGAGGGGGGGTCCTGCCTGTGGGGGGGCTCTGCCTGTGGGGGGTCCTTCATGTAGCAGCAGCTGCAGCACGGTCACTGCTACTCCAGGAGGTCCTGGGGAGAAAGGGGAGCATCAGGCACCCTGTGCCCCCGCTCTGAGACAGCCTGGAGGGGACACACACACACTCAGGGATCCCCCCTCTGTGCTCACCTCATCAGAGTCATCGTGGTAGCCCCCCTTGGTGCTCAGGGGGCCTGGGGCCAGCGAGTCCACCCCCTCCACACCGTTGGCCTCTGCGTGCTGCTGGAGAACTGAGTAACGATGGACCAGGAACCTGTGGGGAGCAGAGATGGGGGGACAGGGGACACACGTGTGAGCACACTGCTGTTACCTCTGGCAACCCCCCCAGGACACACACACAGAGGGTGATGGTGTCAGGGAGCAGCAGCACGCACACACACACATACAGGGGGGTGATGGCACAGCACAGTGTGAGCCCTGGGGGGGTGCTGGGGGGGAGGGTGAAGCACTCAGACCCCTCCTCACCTGCCCCCACAGACGTATTTCTTGACCAGCAGCACGGTGGCAGCAGCAGTGACCAGCAGCACGGCCACCACGGCCACGATGATGGGAGTGGAGCTGCTGGCTGCAGCCTGGGAGGAGAGAGGGAGGGAGGCAAAGGGCTGAAAGGGGGGAGGGATCACATCCCCTCACCCTCCTCTCAAACCCCCCTCCACCCCCACAGGTTATCCCCACAACATCCAGGCAGGAGCTGCCCCCATCACCCACCAGCTGACTGGGGCTGAGGAAGGTGCTGGTGCATTTCTTCTTCATGTCCTTCTCCTCCCTGCTGGGGCTCTCACCCCCTGAGCACTTGTCCCCAGGAATCTTCCGATACCTGCAGAGCAGGAGGTGACACCTGAGGCCTCTTCACTCCAGCAACAAGTGACAGGAGGAGAGGAAACAGCCTCCAGTTGCCCCAGGGGAGGTTGAGGTTGGAGCTGAGGCAGAACTGTTTCCCTGAGAGGGGTGTCACCCCTGTGCCAGGCTGCCCAGGGAGCTGGGGGAGTGCCCAGCCCTGGAGGGATCCCAAAGCCATGGAGCTGAGGTGCTGAGTCAGTGCTGGGCTGGGCAGGGTGAGGGCAGGGCTGGGGCTGCAGCAGCCTCAAAGGCTTTTCCAACCCAAACGATTCTCTGTGACCCCACAACTGCTTCCCAGGGCCCATCAGCCTCATAACGAGGTGATGAAGAACGATCAAGCCCCAAAGTGAGGTGATGGGGCAGGATCCACCCCCGCTGGGTGCAGGGTGAGGGAGTCCCTGGGGATGTGAGGCCCTTCCCCTCCCCTCCTGGCACCCCCTGGCCGTTACCCGCTGGTTTTCAGCAGCTCCTGGCGCCCGTAGAGGCAGAATTCCAGGTCGTGGCCCTTGAGCTCGGGCTGCTCCACACACAGGGACTGGTTCTCAGGGCGATAGTACCCAAAGTCACTGTGGGAAAGAGGGGACAGGACATGAGACCCTTCCCAGCTGAGGGCCAGGGGTTAGGGGTGGGCTTGGCAGGGGGAGGGAAGGGCTGGGACTGCAGCAGCCTCAAGGGCTTTTCCAACCCCAATGATTGTCTGATGCCCTATTAGCTGGAGTTGGCTACAGCTGTTACACCTTTGCTGCCCTCAGGGAGGAGGTTTGGAAGGGAGAGGTTTTGTATGGTAAGAAGGAAACATCACAGTGACCAGATCAAGAGGGTGCTGCTGCCAGCCCCTGAGCTACAACCTTCAGGACCTGTCTGTGAGGGTAATTCACTGCAGGAGGACAGCCTGGGGTAGGAACTGCAACCTCCTGAGGGGAAAGACACAATGTCCTCAACAGAAGGAGCTGCTTTCCAAAGACCTTCTCTCCTCTTCAGGATTAAGGTTGATAGTTTAGTTGGTGAAAGTTGCAGGAATAGTAAAGATGAAGCCCTGGGAGGTGAAGCAGCTTTGTCTGAAGCTCCCAAAGCAGGTTTTGTTCTCAACAAGTACCACTGATGGTCTTAGTCCTGATCTGCTTTGTGCTTTGAAAAGAGTGGCTGGGAACATTAGAGGAGGGGGATGCAGGGCCTGGACAACAGGACAGGCTGGGAGTGACCTGGCCATCAGCTGGGACACAAAAAGTTCCCCTTAAACACCAGGAGAAGCTCCTTGGCTGCTGAGGTGAGGGAGCCCTGGCCCAGGCTGCCCAGGGAGGGTGTGGAGGCTCCTTCTCAGGAGGTTTCCAACCCCACCTGGACACGTTCCTGTGCCCCCTGAGCCAGGGGAACCTGCTGTAGCAGGGGCTGGGGCTGGAGCAGCTCTGCAGGGCCCTTCCAGCCTCCAGCACTCTGGGGTTGTGTGACTGTATGGAGGAGGGAGGGGGGAAGCTGGGGGTTACCAGAGGAAGTCCTGCAGCGTGCAGGGGCACACAGACGGCTGTTTGCTCACGGTGTAGTCCCGCCCGTTCTGACACACCGAGGACTTGCGCAGCCGCCGGTACTGCTCCTTGTAGCCCAGGATGCAGCCGTCACTGGGGTCACTGGGGTCACTGGAGTGTGCCAGCCAGATGGTGTAGTCCTTGTCCTCACCTGGAAGGGAGAGGCCTCAGCACTGCAGCCCCCAGAGGGGTCCCAGCTATGGCAGGAGGTGCTCAGGGGCTGGGAGGGGATGATGCTGCTCACCCCATCCCCGTGGTGGGGACCAAAGGCCATCCTCCCCCCGCTCTGCCAATACCCCTGCACCAAGGGCTGGGAACAAACAGCCCCCTGACCAGCCCTATTGTCCCCATCCCTGGTTGTCCCCAGCCACAGTTCTCCCCAGACCCATTGTGCCCAGCCTCAGCTGTCCCATCCTTGGCTGTCCCCATCCCCTTTGTCCCCAGCCCCAGTTCTCCCCCATCTCCATGTCTCCACTCCCAGCTGTCCCCAGCCCTGGTCCTCCCCAGCCCCTCTTCTCTCCACCCCACGCTATCCCCACCCCCCCTGGCTGTCCCCCATCCCTGCTCTCATCATCCCTGTGACCTCCCCTGTCCCAGCCCCTCCGTGCTGTCTCACAGGTCCTGCTGAGCAGTTGGCTGAAGTCGATGGTGTAGGAGACCCACTTGCGGGAGAGGAAGCTGCCCCGGAAGCCCCAGACGCTGAGGTTCATGGAGCGGGCGCCCGGCTCCGAGGCCAGGCCCGTGAAGAACAGCGGCTCCTTGGAGAAGGTGTAACGGTACCAGCACTGCCCCTCGTCCGTGGAGAACCTGCCAGGGCACAGCTGCATCACCACCACTCACCTCCCTTCCCCCTCCCCAAAACCTGGGAGAATCACAGGATCATTCTGGCTGTTAAAGCCCCTGAAGCTGCTGCAGCCCCAGCCCTGCCCTCACGCTGCCCAGCACCACTGACCCCTCAGCACCTCACCCCATGGCTTTGGGATCCCTCCAGGGCTGGGCACTCCCCCAGCTCCCTGGGCAGCCTGGCACAGGGGCTCACACCCCTCTCAGGGAAACAGTTCTGCCTCAGCTCCAACCTCAACCTCCCCTGGGGCAACTTGAGGCTGTTTCTAGAGAGCAGAGACCAACCCCCAGCTCCCTGCAGCCTCCTGTCAGGGTGTGTCAGAGAGTGCTCCTGTCTCCTCTTAGCCTCCTCTTCTCCAGGCTCAACTCAGCCCCTCCCCAGCACCCCTGTGCCCCAGCAGGAGGGTGTGTGCTCACTCCAGGACGTTGACAGGCTGGCTGCTGTGCTCGATGGCCACGATGAGCCCCCCCGAGTCCAGGATGGCATAATGGTGCGGCCCCTCCAGCATCCGCGCCCACGTGTAGCCCCCGTCGTCCGAGATGTAGACGTCAGGGCTCATCACTGAGATGGCCCCTCCAACACTCCCTGCCAGGGGAAGGGGAGTCAGCTTTTTGGGACACACACACACACAAATAAGGGCTCTGAATCCCCCCCAACCCCCCCGTCCCCATGCCCTGGTACCGTGGGCGATGACGATGCCGACGGCGTTGGGCTCGGACAGAGGCGCCATGGGCACGTTGAGCTTCTGGGAGATGCTGTACGAGGCGTGGATGTGGAGGCTGCACTGCAGGAAGCAGAGCACAGCCCGTCCAGCAGCACGTGGGGACACGGCTCAGGGCAGGGGGATGCACACAGTCACCCCCTCAACCTGCTCAGGGCTTCCCACAGAGCTCCCACGCTGAGACACACAGCCACAGAGTGACACTCACAGTCCCATAGTGACAGCCACAGCCACAGGGTGACATCCACAGCCACAGGGCGACATCCACAGCCCCACGGTGGCACTCACAGTCCCACGGTGGCACTCACAGTCCCACGGTGGCACTCACAGCCACAGGATGACACCCACAGTCCCATAGTGACATCCACAACCACAGGATGACATCCACAGTCCCACAGTGACACTCACAGTCCCATAGCAACAGCCACAGGATGACACCCACAGCCACAGGATGACACTCACAGCCACAGGATGACATCCACAGTCCCACAGTGACACCCACAGCCCACACAGTGCTCCCACACCCTCAGCATCTCTCAGGGGGCTGCAGGATGGATGGACAGGGATGGGCATGGTGCCAGGACCCCCCATCCTCCCCCCCAGGGGGGCACAGACCCACCTCCTCGCTGCTCCTGGCTGTGGAGTCACAGGTGGTGTTCTTGGGCTTGCGCAGCGGGACCCACTCCCCACCACGGTCAAAAGTGATGACAGACTGGATGGAATTGTCTGGCGGGAGGAAGAGGAAGATCTGACAGGGTCAGGAGGATGCCCAGCATGTCCTCACTCCCTTCAAACCCCAGACTTCATCTCCATGGAGCTGTGACCCTGATCTTGGGGGTGTGGGGACATGTGAGCACCCACCTTCAGAGAGGACGCTGGTGATGTAGATGCCGCGCAGGGAGGTGACGTTGGTGAAGTCGGTTTCTCCCCCCGTGGTGGTGTAAAGGTGCCTCTCCAGAGACTTGGAGTAAACGATGCCACGGTCATCTGAGGTGTAGATGGTGCCAAAACCTGTGTCTGTGAGAGGGGGGATGGCAGTGAGGGAGGGGCTGAACCCATAGGGCTACCACAATTCCCCCCCAGGGGGTCTTTGGAAGAGGAGAAACCCCCATTCGAGTGCTTCAAAGGGAACTTGGCACAACCAGGGTGCTCAGAGGCAGCAGCTCTTTAACTAGCTGTGCCTTAATGAGAAAGCCCTTCCTCTGAGGCACAGCAGAGCTCATGCTGTGTGCAGAGCCCCAGGTGAGGAGCTGCAGGGAGGTTTCCAGTTGTCCCCAGCCCCAGGGGAACCTCCCCTCACCTCCTGGTTCATCCACGTGCATAAAGACCAAGTCGTCGTTGGCAGCCAGGATGGAGTAAAACTGCCCATGGCCAACAGAAGGGAGCTGAGCCATGTTCCAGGTGTCCCCTTGGTCGAGGGAGACGTGAATACGCCTCGTGGTACCCTGAGGAGCCAAAAGCATCAGCCTCCTTCAGCCTCCTCACAAGGGAGACGCCGGGCAGAGCTGGCGGTGGGGAGGAGCCACCACTGCTCTGCATCCAGACCAGGAAGAAGGAAGAGGAACAAGAGAAGGAGGAGGAGGAGGGGACAAGGACCTTCTCACCTTCTCTGTCATAAGAGAGGCAAAGAGGAAGCGTCCTCCCAGCCCAAAGGAATAAATCTTGGTGCCGATGACCTTGAAGGTCCTGCCGAAGTCGGTGGTTTTCTTCAGCTCCAACAAGCCCAGATCAGCTTCTTAAGAACAAGGGACAGTGGATTAACGAGCCAGGAGCTGTCTCCAGCTTGACCAGAGCTGTGTTCCCCCCACCAATGCACAGCTCTAGACAGTCCCAGTTTTTCTGCCAGTGCCACCATGGCTCTCTGCAGGGGCTTTGCTGGGGGTGGGCTCTGAGGGGGCTTTTCATAGAATCACAGATTCATTCTGGCTGTTAAAGCCCCTGAAGCTGCTGCAATCCCAGCTCTGCCCTCACCCTGCCCAGCCCAGCACTGACCCCTCAGCACCTCAGCTCCACGGCTTTGGGATCCCTCCAGGGCTGGGCACTCCCCCAGCTCCCTGTGCAGCCTGGCACAGGGGCTCACACCCCTCTCAGGGAAACAGTTCTGCCTCAGCTCCAGCCTCAACCTCCCCTGGGGCAACTTGAGGCTGTTTCCTCTTGTCCTTTTGCTCCCCCTGCTGTAGAGACCCCAAAGACTCGATTGAGTACTTACTGCAGGAGTTGTTCAAGTATGTGGTGAAGAAGATGGTGTCTTTTGCACCCCTGGGGAAGAAAAGGAGATTTTAGAGGGGGGGGACACACACCCAAAGCAGGTGAGACATGGGATGCCACCCATGTGGCATTACTCTGAGAGCCTCCAGAATCATTCTCTGCCCCCCTCAAAGCGAGCAGCCACTCACCACTTGGCCAGGCAGACGGCTTTGTGGATCTCCTCCCACTTCTCCCCAAAGTCCTTGGAGACCCAGAGGCCGTTCTGCAAGATCCAAGAGGTTAGTTACAGTCAACTAAACCCCTCAAACAGCCTCCTCCCCATCCTAGGGGGTGTTCCACATCCCAGAGGTGGTTGGTGTGTCCCAATCCTGGGGCCACACACATCCCCTGGACACGGGATGTCGCTCACGCGGCCACGCTCTGGCGCATCCTTCAGGAAGCACCACTGGGAACCTTCCCCATCCCCAACCAGGGTCCCATCCTGCACCCTCCCCAGCCCCAGCCCTCACCTCGGTGCTGAGGGCCAGCAGGCAGTCAGAGTTTTGGGGGTGGTAGGTGATCTGCACCAGTGGGTGGAAGGGCAGGTCCGTCTGGATGAAGTTCTTGGCGAAGTCGGAGGAGCGGAAGATCCTCCCGCCACGGCTGCCACCAGAGACATCCCCCGTCAGGATGACCTGGGGAAGGACAAGGGGAGAGCTCCAGAAGCAAAACCATCCAGCTCAGGGTGGGGGGAGCTGCTGGGTGCTGAGTGAGGGGCTTCCTGGCTGGCTGGACTCATCACACAACCCCCCATCCTACCTTCCCCGAGTTGTCCGGGCCGATGGCCATGCCGAACTCGGTGCGGATGAACGTGTTGTTGATGAGGCTGGTGATGTCCTTGAAGGTCTTTCCATAATCCTCACTGCAAGGCAGGAACCAGCACAGCAATAGGGGGGGGGGTTGCTCCCAGCCCCCCCTCACACTGAGGGTCACAAGGTGGGGGGAGGTGGATGAGGAGGGTCTCACCTGCGATAGAGCTTGGACTGCCCAAAGCTCATGATCACCAGTGGCACTTGGAAGGTTGTCAGGACGAGGATGACCTGGGAGGAAGAGCAGGTCACATATGGTTCCCCCCAGCCATGGGCTGTGTGCCCCCCACCCAGAGACAGGAGCTGTCCCCTCCTTGGGCACCCCCAGCTCCCTCACAGCCCCTGAGGCTCTGCTGTCGTTCCCCACAGAGACCCCTCATTGCTTCCCCACCCCTAGAGGTACCTCCCCATTGCTTTGGGGGGGTGGGAACACCCCACCTCCACCCCCAGCCCCCCCAGAGGGGTACTTACCCCTGTGCTGTCGCCCACCCAGGAGAGTGACACGGAGCCACTGAGGTCATCGAAGACGCACTGCAAGGGAAGAGATGGCACCAGCACCCCTACAGCTGGGGAGGGGAGCACCAGGACACCCACAGACACGCTGAGGGGACACTCAGGAAGGTGGCATTAAGCTGTCAGTTGGTGACACCCCCTGTGCCACTCGGATCCCCCCCCAGCGCTGGGACACCCCCTCACTGGAAAAGGGACCCACTGGCCTCTCCCCATCCCTCGCTGCCCAGGGGGCACTGGGGACACTGGGTGGGCTGGGGACAGGACGGGTGGGGGCAGGAGGGGACACTCAGGGGAGGGGAAAACAGAGGGAAAAGGGAAAGAAAAGGCTGAGCAAACCGGGCTGGCAAAGCCACCGAGTGGCAACCGGCCCGGCCGGCAGAGCGGCCACACGCCGTGGCCCGGGGCCAGGTGAGCCCGGCACCGATCCCGCACCGGTCCCGCACCGACCCAGCCCCGGGAGCGGTGCCAGCCCCGGCGATGGCCGTGGCTGTCTGTCTGTCTGTCCTCCCGCCCTGTCCCCGAGTCTGTCGCGGGGGGATCTGCTCCCCGCGGGGCGTCACGGGGGGCTGAGGGTGCTCTGCCGGGCTCCGTCTGTCCGTCCCCGCCCCGGGAACCAGCCCCACTGCTGCAGGTGCCTCCGCGGGCACACGCAGGGCTCTGTCCGTCTGTCTGTCACACGGGGAGAGCGGGGTCTGTCCGTCTAGGGCATGTGGGAGGGGGGGAAAATCTGTCTGTCCGTCCATCCTGGGGTCACGGGGGGTGTGTCTCTGTCTGTCCGTCGCACGGGACACGGGAGGCTGGTCTGTCTGTCTGTCCGTCCGTCCTGGGGGTGCAGGAGGGGACGCGTCCGTCGAACTCCATAACAAACGCGCTGCCCAGGCGGGGAGGCGGCTGTGTCCGTCCGTCCCTGTGTCCGTCCGTCCCTGTGTCCGTCCGTCCAGCGCACAGGGCGCGGGTTGGCGCGGCGCAGAGGCGCCTGCCCGCGTGTCCCGGCCAGCGGGAGGTGTTGGGGGGAGAGTCCCCGGCCCCGCTCCTGGGCAGGCTCCCGCTCCCGTCCCGTCCCGCCCCGCCGGGGCTGCGGCCGTGTCGGCCCGGGGGCCCCGCCCGCCGCCTCACCTGGTGCGTGTTGTTGCCGAGGGCGGCCGGGACACCGCGCAGGCCGCCGCAGGCCTCAGCCCCGCCGCCGCGGGGGAAGCGGGTCCGCATGCGGTGTCGGCCCCGCAGCCCCAGCGCCGGCCCCGCCGCCCACAGCGCCAGCGCCACGGCCACCGCCAGCCGCGGCCCCATCGCGCCTCCGGCCGCCGCCGCCGCCGCCGCCCCGCGCCCGGCGCCGCCGCTCGCCGCCCCTCGCGCGCCCATTGGCTCCCGCCGCGCCGCGCCCCGCCCCCGCGCCGCGCCCCCGCGCTCCGGTTGGCCCGTCCGCCTGTCAGTCACCCCCCGCCTCCTCCCGCCAGTGGCTGCCGGCGCTTGCACCACGGGGGCGAGCCCGCCCTCCCCCCGCCGACCCCGGCCCCGTAATCTACCTAGCGACAGCGCTCTGATTGGCTGCGAGCCGAGGGGCGGGGCGGCCGCGCGATTTTCTGATTGGCCGAAGCCGGAGGCAGCGGGGGGCGCGCCGGGCCCACCCCCGGCCCACGTGCGCCGCGACCCCCGGAGCCGCCGGGAAACCGGTCCCCAGGGCTGCGGGGTATGGGGGTGCTGGGGCTGGACGTGGGGCTCAGCAGCAGGCTTCGGGGGCGCAGAGCTGGCCGGGGTGGGCCAGGGGACCGCAGTGTGTGTCCCCCCGCCCAGGGGCTGCCCCCTCGGCTCCCCTCGGGCCGCTACAGGCAGCGGTGGGGGTTGTGGTTTGGTGTGTGGAGCCCGGTGACGGTTCCACCCTTGCACGTCAGCCACGTTGCACAAGCTGGCTGGAGCACAGCCCTGCCCTCCCGAGGAGGCAGCTCGGAGCAACAACTCCCCACCTCGGCAGCCCCCTCCCCGGGCCGTGGAGGGTCCCCACAAGCTCAGACAAAGGGACCAGGCATTCACCGTCTCGAGCTTCACTGAGGAGGTCAAACCTCCCACCACACCCTCCAGCCCTCAGCCTCTCACCCTGGCAAAACAGGAATCAGCATTTCATTTCCACATCACCCTTCCGCTTCTTTTTCCCCCTCCCCAGGCCACTTCCCCTGGAAAAAGACAACCTGCAAGTTTGATGTGAGAAGGGACGGCTCCCTCATGCACCCCCCACCCCACACACGCAGCCTGGGAAGAACTCAGGCTCTTCCCTTGCCAAGAGGGATCAGATAAGGAGCACAAAGCCTCGATTTTCAAGTCCAGAGGAGCTGCTCTCACACGCCGCTGTCACCAGTGGCCCATGTGACAAGGGAAAGGGCATAAAGGACCATTTTCTGCTGGGAAGAATTAGCTTTTTGTTTGTTAAGCCTATAAAGAGCAAAGAGTTCCCTGAAGTTGAGGGTTTTTCATGGGGCATGGTGGTTCACAAGAGCTGAGCCACCCCTTGGTCTCCTGGCCCAAGGAGGGAGATGGCTGAGCTTTGAGATGATCCAAAGCTTTGAAGTGGGATCTCCCACACAAACACCAGCAGATAGCAGCCCCAGTTTCACTGACAGGCTGGTTTTCCCAGGGTGAGGCTCAGGGTGGTGCCCTGGATATCATCCTGGTTGGCTGGATATTCAGGAGAGGTGAGCTCCCACACCAGAGCCACCCTCAGCACTGCCTCACGTTCACCAGGGGATGAGGAGCAGTGCAGGGACCAGGGACAGGGCTCCAAAGCTGTGCAGGTAGAGCCAAACTCAGGCTCATTTCCCTGCATTTAGGCTAGAAGGAAGGTCTCCCCCTAAGGTCAAGTCCTGCAACTCACTATGTATGTTTGCTCTTCCATCCAGGGGTAGAGATGTGGTATCAAATCCCACCCACCTCAGACATTACCTAGTGACTCAATTTGTTCCCTTCTTGTGGTTACACAGGAGACACTCACAGCACAAGTGTCTGAAAATGGAGGTGACCCAAGGACTGATCTTCCAGCCTTCCCTTCCTGCATCTGCCCAGCAACAGCAAGAGGAAAAACCTCTCCTAGTATTGGCTTTACCCTTCCACAGAAAGCAGAAGTGTGTCATCAGACACAGCTGGCAGCAGCTCTGGCTTTGCCAAGTGACGAAATGCCCATCAGAGGCTGCTGAACTGAGGGCAAAGGTACCCATTTCAGTCTAATTCAGCTGGAGATGTCCCCTCTTAGCAGGGCAATCCCCTTCCCCACAGAATTACAGGCCTCATCTGTCTCTTCCACAGCAGATGATACTGTTTTGAGGGAGGAATTGTGATCTCTCCCATCAGGGCAGAGCAGAGCCACCTCCATCACCTGCTAGAAGTTTCTGGCAGAGCTTTCCAGCCCCTGCAGCTGCACTGACCCCACAGGGGTGATTGTGGAGGAAGAGACCTTGCTCATCTCAGCTTATTCCCTTTATGAGCCCCATTCTCAGGTGTGATTTTGAGGATGTGTGTGCTGGAGGTGGAGAAACAGCAGCCCCCAGGCCTGTGAAGCAGATGGGCAGAAGTTTGCTGCTCAAAAGGAGACCACTCTCCCAATTTCAAAGGGAAAGGGCTGTCCCTTGGATCCCAGACCCATTCCCACTTGGTGGGTGCTGGTCTGGCACACTTGGTACAGGCATTTCCAAGGAAACACAAAGCTCAAGTCTGGTTGTGGATTGTTATTCCCTCCTGGGATGGAGCCAGAGCTGCAGGTGAACCCTTAGAGACAAAAAAAAACCACTGGGAAAATGTACCAAAAAGGGGTATGAGCAGCTCTAAAGCTCAACATGTTTTTCCAGAGTGAGGTGAAGTGAGGCCCAGGCCTCCTGCTGCTGCATCTCCACAGTCCCCACGAGAGGGAGACTCGTGGCTGCTGCTGCAGCTCCTCAGCCCTGGCAGGGAGGGACAGGGCCCAGAGTAACAAAATGATTTATTCTCATCTCCTCTTATTGCAGAGATTGGTTATGTACAGAAACTGTAAAAAAACACCTCCAGGAGCCTTCTAAGAAGAGCAATTACAGATGCTGCTGGAAAAGAAACAAATCACTGGTACCGGCAGGAACTGAGAGTTCACTGGGCTGGGGGTGGGACGAGCCTTGGAGGGGCCCCTCTGCCCTTTCAAATATCCTTGATGACCTCTTCCAGCTCCTCTTTTGTGTACATGTGGAACTTCAGCCCAGGCTCCACCGTGGCAAGCTGAAAGAGAGGGAGCAAAAGGGTTAAATGTGGCTGGCTGAGTGAAGTGAGAGCAGGGACAGGGAAGGGAGAGTGGCCAGGCAGCCACAGCAGCAGCTGTTCCTTCTGGGCTGCCCAATCTGCCAGCCCAGCAAGATCATGCCACCCCCTGACCCTCTCTTTGATGCCCTAAAATAGCCACCTGCTGCAGAAATAGCTTTTAATTGACTCAGTCTCCTCACAGAAGCAGGGAAAGTCTGTTGGGAACAGGAGGGCTCTGCTTGATGGGGCTGATATGAGCCCTTCCTCACCCAGTCCTTGGAGAGGGGCAGAGCTGGCTGCAGAGCAGCAGAGGCACCTCTTCTCCTCCACTAACCAACCCAGGGTACAAATCCTGGTCTGTATGAGAGCCAAGAAATAGTGGGGGCAGCAGAAGCAGGGCAGGGACTATCCCCTGTGCTGGGCCCTGGGGAGCTGCAGTGTGGCCAGAGCCGGGCACAGAGCTGGGGAAGGGGCTGGAGCACAAGGGTGCTGGGGAGGGGCTGAGGGAATGGGGGTGTTGAGCCTGGAGAAGAGGAGGCTGAGGAGAGACAGCAGCACCCTCTGACACTCCCTGACAGGAGGTGGTTTGGAGGTTGGTTTCTGCTCTCTAGTAACAAGAGAAAACAGGCTCCAGTTGCCCCAGGGGAGGTTGAGGTTGGAGCTGAGGCAGAACTGTTTCCCTGAGAGGGGTGTCAGCCCCTGTGCCAGGCTGCTCAGGGAGCTGGGGGACTCCCCAGCCCTGGAGGGATCCCAAAGCTGTGGAGCTGAGGTGCTGAGTGTTTGGACTCCAGGAGCTTCAAGGGCTTTTCCAAGCCCTCCCTCACCCTGCCAAGCCCACCACTAACCCATGGACCTCAGCACCTCAACTATGTGTCTTTTAAAAGGCAAAATGTCCCCAGTGTCCAGGCTGAGAGCCCCCAGCAGCCCAAGTTTGATCTGGCACTCTCAAACACACTTGCAGAAGCCACCCTGAACACCTCAAATCACCCACAGAGGTGCTGGCCCCAAGCTGGAACCTCACAGGCTTAACACCCCAAAGCCCCAAGCAAATGTTAGAGCCACCTACTCACCTGGAACCTGGGTCTCACTTTCTCCCTACAAACAAAACCTTTGCTCAACTATTCCCTTTACAGGCTTCACTGGGAAGTAATTAATTTCAAAGCCTAACAGTGTTTGGGGCTCCTGACCTTCACTGTCAACAGATTTAAGCTCTTCCACGACCACACTTTGCCCCTTTCCCTTTGCTGCTCAGTGGCAAATCCCACAGAGATGAGAGGGAAGTGGATGGAGTAAATAAATGAGGCTGGAAGGCAAAGCAGCCACTTCAGGGAGCAGACTTTCAGCCAGAAGGGTGACTTGAGTCAATAGAAACCTTTTAATCCTCAGCACATTCTTCTCATGCTCAACCCTGATACAATTCCTCAGCGGGCTGGAGCTTTGCCAAGCACAGTTAAGCCCTGTTAAACGGGGACATGACATAGGGATACTGTACACACTCCTCTGCCTTGATTTCTTCCCACTGTACTGCACATCTTCCAAAAGAGACCTGAAGCTGATCAAGAGAGAAGAGGAGAGCATCTGGGGAAGGAGATTTCAGCCAGCTGCTGCCATTTCTGGACACAGTGTTTAAGTTTTCAGAGTGGTGGTTGCCCTTTCCCTGCACAAAAGCAGCTGGTTAACCATTGCCAGGAAGGGTTCCCAGCTTCTGAATGTATTTTAAACACGGGCTGCACACTTTTAGGCTACTTGGGAAACAGGTTCCCAGGGCTCAAGAGGAAAGGAATGGGAGGAGAGCAGCTCAGGAGTTGGAATGACGTGATTTGAAAAGGTCTAATGTCTCATAACCCGCCAGAAATAGAAGCAAACTCTATACTCAGCCTTGCTCCTCGTTGATCCATTATCCCTAACAAACCAGAAGGGGTTTCTTATCTTTCCTACTTCAAAAAGGAGCACAGGCCTGGTGAGCAGGGTTGGAGGGGACAGGTACCCCCCTCAGTTTGTGGGGATCTCAGAGCACCGTGTGCTGTGCTCTGTGGTGAAAGGCAGAGGTTAGAGGAGTTCCTGGAGGCTTCACCTCTGTGGTCATCCCGTTGAGCAGATTTTTGGCAGCACCCCAAGACTGAATATAGCAAGTCCAGAAGCTGGATAATTTTCATTCCTTCTAATATTACAAGTAGCAAGGAAAAAAAGAATGGCTCAAGCCAGGGGAAGAAAAAGCAACCTGGCTGCCACAACGGGGTCCCACTGGCAGACTTGGCCCCGGTAAGGTCACTGCTCATGTCCAGGGAGCCCCAGGAGAACCCCTCGATTCATCCAGGGAAGGGCTACAAAGATCATCAGGGGATAGAACAAGTGTGTGAGGAGGAAAGGCTGCAGGACTTGGGGCTGTTCAGCCTGGAGAAGAGAAGGCTGAGGGGTGACCTCAGCAGCACTGAGCAGCACCTAAAGGGTGGGTGGCAGGAGGATCGGGACACACTTGTGTCTGTGGTGGCCAATGACAGGACAAGGGGTGATGGGCATCAGCTGGGACACACAAAGTTCCTCTTAAACACAAGGGGAAAGTCCTTTGGTGCTGAGGTGAGGGAGCCCTGGCCCAGGCTGCCCAGGGAGGGTGTGAAGGCTCCTTCTTGGGAGGTTTCCAAACTCACCTGGACACGTTCCTGTGCCCCCTGAGCTGGGGCTGCAGCAGCTCTGCAGGGCCCTTACCATCCCCACCATTCTATGATTCTAAGACCAGAGGCAACCTCTCCTCTGCAGAAAGCCACCAGGCAGGTCTCCCACCCAGACATTTCAATCACAAGCCACTACCCAGACCCTCCCAGTACAGGGTTTTCAGTGAGGAAGCAAAGCCCCTCCCAAGCAGCAGCAGCTCAGCCTCCTGCCCCACGGCCGCAGGCGGCTGCTGGAGTTGTGGGTACCTCAATGTTGGTTGCATTCAGTTTCTCCTCCATGACTTGCTTCAGGATAACAAGGGAAGATTTGATGGCTTCCTTCAGTGTCATTGACTGCAAAACAAACAGCCCATGAATCACAGGAAGGCTGGAGGCAGCACTGTGTGTCAGCCCTTCCCACTCCTCTCAAATCCTTTAAGCTGTGGGCTGGCAGCAAATTTAAAAGCTTATCAAGTTATCTACAGCATCAACAAGAGATCAAAGGGTGCTGTTCCAGCAGGACAGTGACAATTGCAAGGATGGCAACTTCTTCCCACTCCTGGAGGACTTCTGACAAACTGTTAATCTGGGCACAGAAGCCTTATTGTCAGGATTGGGGCACAAGGGGCCATTTGTCTTCACCAGTCAGTTCCCCCAGAAAAGCTCCAGTGGGAGTTCCAAAACACATGCTTGAGGGGGAAGAGGAGCCAGAGTGATGCACAACACTCCAAGGGTGATGATAGCCACATCTGCAGGAACTTTGCAACAGTTAACAAGCCACAGAGCCAGGAACTTGGACAGTTCTGATGGGGCATCAGCACCATCAGTTGTGCTTTTGGTTTCTTCCCACATAAAACAGGCAGCTCCCTCCTGTGGAGGGGAATAAAAGTTTCTATTTAACATCAAGCAGGACCAAGGACTTGCAGCATAAAAGCTGGTAACTTTACTGGCTTAAAGGATCTGCCAAAATGAAGGTTTGGCTCCCTACACTCAGGCTGCAGCCGCCTCGAGCCCAGAGCAGCAGCGTTTGTACAGCACTTCTTTTATTTATAGAGCACTTCCTGACATGGTCTTAATTATCACCCACTGGAGGCAGAGCCCAGCTTCTCAGGCAGCAGTCTCATGTTCCAGCTGCAGCTCAGGGGGAGCTGCTGGTAGTAGGACTCCTCATTGCAGAGATCTACTCACGGGATCAACTGCCAAGGACCAATCTCACCCCAACAAGCTCCCACAGCGACTCCACAGCGCAGGGAGAGCCTTTGGAATCACCTCTCAGGGAGGGAAACCAGAGGGTCCTCGTAGGGCTTGAGGGAGCTGTGTAAGGTGTGAGCTGTGGACCCCAATATAGCCTTTTACCTTATGGTAAACCTCCTGCAGAGAGCTCTGAGCACCTTCCGAGGCGGAGCCAATGGCTCTGGCATCGCACTGAACGAACGTTCCCGATGGGTCCATGTGGAACCTGCAGCAACATGGCTGGGAGTGACCTCCATGCTGTGGGACCCCCCCAGAGCTTTCCCCTCAGCGCCCCCAGAGCTCCCTGCATGGCTCCCCAGCAGTATGGCTCTCTGTGTCCTACCTCCCTCACACCCAGTGGCCAAGCTCTAAGGAGTGCCAGACAGTCACCTGCAGACCCAGGCTGCGCTGGTTGAGTTACACACTCCTGGCACTGCTCTCCACCTCAGGGCACAATCATTTCCCCTTTCATTTCTCCCACACACTTATTTGAGTTATTTAATCAAGGCAGCAAGTTTTCAGTGCCACTCCTGGAAGGGGGATCTTATTGGGCTGAGCCCAGCAGTGTTTGAAGCACCCAGGTTCAGGTTACGAGCACTCCACCTCCTCCCCAAGGAATGTTACAGCAGGCTCCACATATTATGTTACCCTGAGGCTCTGCTAGTCCTTTAGGGAAAGGTAAGAATAAACTGGGGAGAAGAGCTTTAACGCCTCCCTCCTGCCCAGGAAGCCACATGAACCAAAAATCCATGAGGATTCAGTGAAAAGAGAAGTGTCTTCAACCCCAGCTGAGCAGACAGCACTGAGTGCTCTGAGAGGAAGGGTTTAAAGGCATTAACAGCCACATCAAGGGGATGATGAGATAAACCTTCGAGTGCTTGGCTTAAGTAAAATCCCTGAATCTAGTCATTAAAATATCCTGGGAAGTTTCTGTAGAGGTTTTGTCTCCTCCCAGAGCTGGGGATGAAGAGAGTTTGAACTTACAGTTGAGGTCCCTTCTCATCAACTCCTCCAAAGAGCAGTGCGACGCCGAACGGACGGGACTGCAAGGGACAGGAGCCGAGGGGTTATGGAGGGTAAAGGCAAAGAGGAGCCCTTGCACCCACCCCCAAAGCACCCCCAGAACACCCTCCAGCTCCACACCATCGCCCCTGGGTCTGCATCCTCCTCCCCAAACTGCAGTGCCAGGTTGGACACGGCCTGTGTCACGCTCTCCACCGTCATTGTCTCGTTGTAGGTGAACCAGTGATTCTGCAGAAAGGGGAGGGGGAAAAGATGAGAATGATGCAAAAGAACATCTTGTTCCCTATAGATGCCAATCCTGGATTGGTCAGGTGGCCAGCAGGGCTCTGTGCAGCCAGAAGGACAACTTCCCTCCAGCCCCTCTGGACAGGCTGTCAGCAGAAGCACAGAATAAGCTGCATTCCATTCCCTTTAAATAAGGGAACTCTGTGCAGGGGTCCCCCAAAAACCTTGGGATTCCCAGGCCTGGGGATGGCAAAAGAGGCAAATGCAAAGCTGGAGCAATTTATCCCAGTCTGTTTCTTGAGTGATGGGGCTATGGGGTTCTCCAGAGGCAGGAGGAGAGTGCTGACACACAGGAAAAGTCTTTGCTCCAGTGCAGTTTTGCATCTGGGATCTCCGAGCATCTGAGGCATTGAGCAAATGGAAGGGCTTAAAGGTATAATCAGTCCAACTGGGACATCCAGCCCTGCACATTCAGCAGAGTGCATCTGCATGTGCTCACAGCCCCACTAGAGACCCTGCCCTAAGAATCCCACCACATCTGCACCACCAAAGAGGAAAAAAACCACCGGAGGGACCCCAACTGTTTGCTCTGCAAAAACCCCATGAGGGACCCCACAGTCCTCCCAGCCCACACCAGCTCCCCTGCTGTGACATTCCCATGCCTGAGCCTTCTGAGACACCCCCAAGCTCAGAGCTGCTGTTTTAAGGGAAGAAATGTTGAGCCTTACCTGAGTCTCCACTCTTGCTTTATCAATTAAAGTCTTTGCATCAGCTATTAAGCCACTCATGGCACAGCCTGGAATCAGAGAGGGAAGCCACAGGTCATTTCCCTGAGGATCTGCAATGCCCCCTCCCAAAAAGTGTTCCCAAAACCCACCCAAAGTGAGATCAAAGTGAGTGTGCAGGAGAGGGCAGAGGACAGGACGGAAACAGATTCAATCCAGAGCGAGGATGGACACTCAGCTGGAGGGCAGGTACAGAACTGAGACCTCCCACACCTTCCCTCAAATCTGAACTGGTGCTTGAGCACTTCTAAGAGAAGCTGAGCAATGAAAACACAACCTACATGGATGGGGAACTCCTCCATCCCCGCTGGGGTGGGGAGAGCTGCCCGAGCCATGGCTGGGGGGATGTAGGAGCCTCCAGCATCCTGCTCCAGGAAGAGAGTGGCCATATCACAAGCAGACAGGATGAAGAGGAAATTAGACCCTTCAAAGAGTTCCTTCCACGAGCCACCTCACTTCAGCAGAGAGGGTATTTTGGAGGGCTCCTGCTTTTCAAGGCAACATATTTGGTCATGAGCCTGGCACAAGCCCCCTGACAGCACAGGGAGCAGGAGCAGAGGCTGGCATTAGTGCTCCCAGAGAAATCAGCCTCGAGTCGAGCCTTTTGCAGTCATTCCCTGCCCTCCCAGATCTAAATTTGGGATCAGCTTTCACAAGGGAGGTCACTGAGACAGGGGGAGGGGGTGGGTGGCTTCAGCTGCCTCTTCCTGCTCCTATGTCCTGCTGGCCTGGAGCCTGGAAAACCAGGGAGCAGGGCCTGGTGCTCACTGGGCTGCCTGCAGGGGAGCTCAGTCCCAAAACACTGCTTCCAACACTCCCAGGGGATGGGTTTAGATCTCCCTGTCCCTAAAACTGGAGGGAGATTCCCAGGGCTCTCACAGAGGGACACTCCAAGCTCATTTCTTTCTCCTTACCTATGTGGGAATCAATTTCCACGATCTTCTCGATGCTGCTGGGCTCCATCAGGGGGGAGGTGATTCTCTTCTCCACAGCCAGGCACACACCCTCTGAGGTCTGGATCCCAATGGCTGTGGAACCAAGCTGAAAAACACCCCCAGTTACCACCTCTGACCACCACACCAACACTAACTGTGCCTCCTGTTATTCATCAGGGGGGTTGTTTTGGAGAATCCCCCCACGCTGAGGACTCCATGTCCAATTTGCACATGGCATTGGAAACACCAAGAGCTGAAGTAGGAAACTGGAAAGGTTGAACCCATGCTGCTTCCCTGAGAGTTACTCTGTCAGAACCCAGCAGTGCTGCTGCAAATCATTCAGCAACATAAAGCTTTAGAGCTTGAAGCCTAATGAACGTGAAACCTTCCTTGGCCAGGCAGAGATCCAAGTCTCAAGCAGGAGAGGAGGGATTTCACAACAATGGCTTCAGTTCTGACTGCAGTCATCCTATAGGCTGGGGCATTAGCTGTTTTTTCTCCCAAGTGGCCTCATTAGCTCCACATTTCTGAGAGGAACAAGAGCATTTCACCCATCTGCCCTTTGCCAGGCAGCCAGTTCATCACCCACTGCCGAGGCCACGGCACATTTCACACCAGCCTGTCCCAGAGCCACCAGCCTGGATGAAGTGGATGAGGAAGGGGCAGCTCAAGGGCTCCCACTCCCCTCAATCCCCACACTCCTGCACAATATCCCCAAGAAAAGGAGACACCTCACTTACGTTCTTGTGAAGAAAGGCCCCTCCCACACCCCTCCCAGGCACCACGTGTCCCAGGAGCCCCTCAGGCTGCAGCAGGTTCAGCCCTGAGCCCACGGGCTCATCCAAACAAAACAACTCAGAAAGCTTTTCACTTGCCTTGTTGACTTCCCAGTGCCTTAGTAAATGTTATTTACTCTTTGCCTCGTCATTTAAGTGGTTCTTCATGCTAAAGAAGAAGGTCCAGCCAGCCCCAATCCCTCTGTGTCTTCCCTTCCCTTGAGTTTAAACCCATCCCAATCGACAGCCCCGTTCTCAGAAACAACTGTTCCTCATAAAGAACACTGGCTGTGCCAGCACTGCCCCTCAGCTCTGTGGGGGTGAGTCAGGTGGCTTGGAACAAGCTTTACCTTCAGGTTTTAATACTCAAGGAGTTTTAAAACCAACCCAAGCCACATCAGCAGAGAGATAAGGAGAGGCAAGTTGACCCAGAGAGGGGACAAGGTGCCACTTGGGGGGTTTTGAAGGGATTCACATCTTTATAAAGCCCAGAGGCTTGGGTAGAGAGCAGAGATCACAGACAAGTGCTGATGGACACAAGAGCACTGCAGGTGGCATAGAATCAGATTCCTTTGGGTTGGAAAAGTCCTTGAAGCTGCTGCAGTCCCAGCCCTGCCCTCACCCTGCCCAGCCCAGCACTGACCCACAGCCCTCAGCACCTCAGCTCCACAGCTCTGGGACCCCTCCAGGTCTGGGCACTCCCCCAGCTCCCTGGGCAGCCTGGCACAGGGGCTGACACCCCTCTCAGGGAAACAGTTCTGCCTCAGCTCCAACCTCAACCTCCCCTGGGGCAGCTTGAGCCCGTTTCCTCTTGTCCTGTCACTGGGAAGCAGAGATCAACCCCCAGCTCACTGCAGCCTCCTGTCAGGGAGTTGCAGACTCATAGTGTGGGACCCTTCACCTCAGCATCAGATTTGATTTGGCTTTTGATTCTTCTCCACCCAGAGCAGAGGTGGCAGAGGTTTGGCTGGGACACAGCTCTCCTGCCATGAGCCATTTAAGGGTGCTAAAGAGCTGCTGGAGCAGACCCACAGGGTAGTAAGGGGCAGCTGCTGTGCCACATCCTACCCTGCTCCACAAGCCAGCCAAAGCCTGCCTCACTGCAGAGCCCAGGGCAATAGAACCTGCTTGCTTTCTGATTAAAGCCAGGCTTTGGGCTTGCAAGAGCTCAGTTTGGCAACCATACAGGGACAACAATACCTTTATGGCCTCGATGGCATACTCCACTTGGAACAGCCTCCCCTCTGGAGAAAAAGTGTTCACACCCCTGAAAGAACAACATCAGAGGAGAGTGTCAAGGGGAGGAAAGGGAAGGCTAATAGAAATTTATTCAAGAGTAACAGTGGGAAGGGTGATGGTGGCCAGGGACAGGTAACTAGGAGCGACAGCTGGACTCCCAGTGGATGGACTTGGGATGTTTGCAAAGGAGAACAAAAGGAAGAGCAGCAGGTCCAGTTACAGGTCAGGAGAAGGTTCCTTTTGATGGCACACCTCACACTGGTCAGGCTCCAGACTCCTCCTCACAACAAGACTGGAGCATTTTGATTTTCCTTTACCTGAAGACCCCATCAAATCCCCTCCCCACACACCACTGAACCCCCAGGTACTCCACCAAAGGAGTTTCTCCTTGTGTTTAAGGTGAACTTTGTGTGTCCCAGCTGATGTTCATCACCCCTTGTCCTGTCACTGGGCACCACTGAACAGCGTGTGTCCCCATCCTCCTGCCACCCACCCTTTAGGTGCTGATGAGCCCCCTCCCAGCTTTCTCTTCTCCAAGCCCTTTGTTCTTTTCACCTGCACTGAACAGGACGGGGCTGTTCAAAACATAAAGCCAACCGAGGGAACAACCCCCAGCGGGGCTTGGGCCGGAGCCCAACGGGACGGCCCCAAAGGAAGCGTCAGAGCCCCAGGCGGGAGGGGCCGAGCGGAGACCCCCGAGGAGCGCTCCGCAGGGCCGTGGCCTCTCCACCAGCAACTCGGAGCGGCTCGGCGGCGGCTGCCGGCGCCAGACCCCGGGCCGGGCCCGGCGAGGGGTGACGGAGCACAGGCCCGTGACTCAGCCGCAGGCCGCGGGCGGCGCGGGGGAGGGCGCGGGAGAAGCGCGGCGGGGCTGCGGGAGGGCACTCACCGATCGTACTCGGAGCGCGTGAGGAACATGTCGGTAACGGGGCCGGCGGGACGCGGCGCGGGAGGAACCGAGCGGCGGAGGCGGGAGCGGCCGCGCTGCCCTCGCCGGGTTCTGCTCCGCCGCTTCCGGGCAGCGGCTGCGCAGCGCGCAGGCGCCGCCCCGCCCCTTCCGCCCGCGCCGCCTTCCCATTGGCCAGCGACCGCCAATGGAAAAACGGAGAGGGAGGGTTCGGGGAGGAGCGCGGGATTGGAGGGATGGTGAGGGGGCGTGGCCACGGTGACGGGGCGGAGTCAGAGTGGGCGGGACTAAGGGTGGGTGGGTGGGTGAGTGGGGCGTGGCTTAAACGAGGGGGCGGGGACATGAGTGGGTGTGGCTAAGAGAGGGGGCGTGGCTAAGAGGAGGGGCGTTGCTGAGGGGCGGGGCGAGCGGCCGCCTCGGACAGCGGGATGGGGGGGGCACCGGCGGTACCGGGGACGGGGCACCGGGCACGGGCATCGGGATGCCCGAGCGTCCTCCGGCTCCCTGCCGGTGCCCGGCTCTCCGCGCGGTGCCGAAAGCCCCTTACAAGGCCGGTAACGGGGACTGTCGGCACCGGGAACCGGCGGCCGGTGTGGCTTCGGGGCTCCCCCGTGCCGTTGGAGCGATGAGGGGCACGGGGAGGCTGCCCGGGGGCTGGACGAGCTGATGGACGAGCGGACAGACGCCCCCGGAGGGGCGGGTCGGCGCTGGGTGGAGGGACCGAGGGGGGCCGTGCCGGGGGGGCTGTCTCAGGGGGTGTCCAGGGGCGGACCGGGGGGTGTCCGGGGGCGGACCGGGGAGCTTTGCCGGAGGCGGGGCGCTGCTGCCCGTCCCGGGGGCCGGTGGGGTTCCCCGTGGCGGCTCTGACAGCGGAGCGGTCCCAGCGGGCGGAGGAGGCAGTACCGACCGCCCCCCGCCCGGCTATGTCGGAGTCCGGTGCCCCCGCGGCCGGTGACAAACCGCCTCGACTCCAGGTAGGGCTCCGGTGCTACAACCCCTCCTCCCCGGTGCCATCGCTGCAGGATGCCCCGATGTCCCTCCGCAAGTCCCCGGGACGATCCCCGGTGTAGCTCACGGTCCCCTCTGCAGCTCCCGGCGCAGCTCCCTCGGCGTCCCTCCCGCTGCAACCACCGGTGCAGCCTTCGAGCGTCCCGGTACCACCACCCTCTATTTCTGGTGCCTCGGCCGGTGCAGCCCCCGGGTTCCCTGGTACAGCCCCTCCGTCCGGGGCTTCTCCCGTTGCAGCTGCTCGGTCCCCACGTCCAGCTCCCGCGCTCGGAGCAGCTCCCTCGCTCTCCCGTTACCGTCCCGTGCTCCTCCGATGCCACCTCCCCCGTCCACCGGAGCAGCCCCCCGGTGCCCTAGGGCAGCCCCCCACCTGGAGCAGACTCTGCTGCAGAGCCCCGCTCCCCCCGCCCTCCACCACCGCCCCGGTGCCCCCCCGGTGCCGTCCCGCTGCCGCCCCGGTGCCGCTCCGGTGCCTCGGCTCCCGCCGCTGTCTCCCCGCAGGACCGTGTCCTGAGCGGGGTGCGCTGGGGCCGCCTCCTCGAGCCCCTCGGCTTCATCAAGGTGCTGGAATGGGTGAGTTGCGTCCCCCTCCCGGTTCCCCCGCACCCCTAATCCGAGCGCCGGGACCCGCTACCCGGGTACAGCCCCTTCCCCAGCACCCCTGGGTGCGGATTCCCCAGGACGTCCCCTCACACCCTCCAGATTTAGGGTGTTCCATTACTTTCCTAAAGCCCCTTGGGTTGGGAGGACAACCCAGAGCCACCCCAGAGCCTCCCCCTCCCCAGCAGCCTCGGGTGTAGGGACCCTCTCCTAGGGGGGCTCCACAGCAAGGGGGTGGATTTGGGGCCACCCTGACGCCTGAGTTTGGGCCCCGTGGCCCCCTGGGTGACCTTGAGCTTTGCTCAGCCACACCGTGGGGAAGGGGACATTGAGGGGCTGAGTCCCCGCGGTTCCCACGGGCTCGGGGACACGGGAGGAGGGGGAGTGGGCCGGGGGAGGGCTGGGGGTCAGTGGGCCGCAGGATGGGGGTCCCTGGGGACAAGGAGGGGGCAGCCAAGCACCTGCAGCCCTGTCCCGTCCCGACCATGCCATGAATGGCTCCGGATTGGATTTCAGGGCGGCATTTCTGCTGCATGGCCTCGATGTGGCCCCAGGGGCTCCCACCCACCCCCCGGCGCTGGGGAAACTGAGGCACGGAGTAGGAGCAGGAATCAGCCCTGGGGCATGAGGCTGGAGCTGTCTGGGCATCTCTCACCTGGAGGAGCGTGGTCAAAGGGGCTTTACCCCTATCCCATGGCTCTTTGCCTGCCTGAGAAGGCTCTGGGCATTCCCTGCCCATGAGCAGGATCAGGCCCTGCACACACAGACACCCAAAAGCAGGAGGAAAAACCCCCAGAGCAGCTGCCAGTGCTCCCGCTTCACGCCTCGGTGCTACACATTGACCTGCCCATCCCCATGGCATCAGGCCTGGCTGCTGCTTCCCCCCTTCACCCAGCTGGCCCCAGGGAAGCCATGAGCTCAACCAGGAGCAGCTGCCAGAACCTGGCAATAGTTTGGTGTGTTTTCCCAGCACTTTCTGCCAGATGCCAGAGCGGTGCCTCCACGGGGAGGGGGCCAACGGCCCAAGATGACCCTGTGGGTCTCACCATGGGGATGCTCCCAGCTTGCTGTCAACCCTCTCCAACTCAGCCTTAAAATTAAGAAGAGGGTTGGGCAGCAAGACCACCCCCCTCCCCAAGCATCGCCCGGTTTCGCGTGTGCTGGTGCCGGCAGCAGCCCCGGTGCTGGCACAGGACGCCGACAGCTGCGCCGCCGTGACTCAGCGAACCCCGGTTTGGCTACAGCCCACCCCAGCATTTGGGAGGAGGGGGGACCCCCAGGGTCTCAATTCCTCATCCTCCAGCCCCCACCAGCTGCTCCTCTGCCGTAGCTCTTCGCCATCTTCGCTTTCGGGGCCTGCGGCTCGTTCAGCGGCGAGACCGGAGCGACGGTGAAATGCGACGGCGAAACCAAAGAGATGAGCGTCATTTCCACCCAGTTCGGGTACCCCTTCAGGTGAGGAGGCACCTGGGAACCCTCCCCAACGGCTCCACAGTGAGCTGGGAGGGGAAATGCAGGGTGTTGGGTTGGGGTTAAAGCCCATCCCAGTGCTGGGACCCCCGTGGGACCGCAGTGTAGGACAGGGAGGTGCCGTGTCTGGCTGAGGATCCTCCGCACCCACTGGCACCGTGGGGCATCCCCTGGCTCTGCTTCCCAACACCATCATCGGGGAATATTTTGGGGAGAGTGGAGCTGTGCCAGCTACAAGCTGTGACTTTAACCCTTTCCCTCAGCCACTGGCCCCTGCTGCTGCACTACACCACAGCAAAGGGTCCAGATTCCAACCCAGCAAAGGGTCTGTGCCCTCCATCCCCAGGGTACCCAGCCCAGCACGGTTATTTTGGGCTGGCAGAGCCACCCCCTTCATCCCCTCCCTCTCCCAGGTTATACCAGATCCCCTTCGAGATGCCAGACTGCGAGGGGGAGTCAGGGACTCGCACCCTCCACCTCATCGGCGACTTCTCCGCTCCTGCCGAGTTCTTTGTGACCCTGGGGGTCTTCTGCTTCCTCTACGCCATGGTGGCTCTGGTGCTCTACCTGCGCTTTCATTCCCTCTACAGCGAGAATAAGAAGCTGCCCATGGCGGTAAGGCAGCTGGGGAGGGGGGGACATGGACACCCCCGGGATGGTGCTGAGCCCCGTGTCCCCATCCCGGCAGGATTTCTGTGTCACCGTCTGTTTCACTTTCTTCTGGCTGGTGGCAGCAGCAGCATGGGGCAAAGGGCTGAGCGACGTGAAGGCGGCCACACGGCCCAGCAGCCTCATCGCCGCCATGGCCGTGTGCCAGGGCGAGGAGGTGGTGTGTGATGTGGGCACCACGCCGGCCATGGGGCTGGCCAACATCTCCGTGGTGAGAGCCGAGGCACCGAGGGGTACATGTGAAAGTGGTCATAGCCCTGGGATTATTTGTGGAGAGACTGATGGTGCTTCAAGCAGAGCTCGGCAGACACACACAGACAGAGACACACACACCACACACACACCCCAACACGTGCCCACGTGTGTGTTCACCTGACAATGCAGGTGCAGCTGTGAGCAGGCCGTGCACACCAGCACCCACACGTGTGTGCACACGTCCCATCAGCCCTCCTGTGTGCACACACGTGCTGGATGCATGGACTCACAGGATTCCTGGGCTGTGCAAATGTGTGCACACACACTCTATGGCCACGGGGCTCACTCCATGCTGGGCACCTGGGATGTGGGACCCAACTCCCCCAGCCATAGGGGACCCCAACACTGGGGTGGGTGGTGGTGATGCAGCCCTTGGCACAAGCACTTGGGGTGCAGGGAGAGCATGAGGTGTGTGGGGCACGTGGGGTGCACAGGGCACGTGGGATGGAGGGGATGCACAGGGCCTGTGGGGTTCAGGAGGTGTATGGGATACATGGGGTGTGTGGATTGCATGGAGTGCAGGGATGTATGGAGCATGGGGGCAGGTCTGTGGGGTGCATGGGATGCAGGGGATGCATGGAGCATGAGGGCAGGTCTGTGGGGTGCTGGGGGGTTCACAGAGCATGGAGTGCATGAGATACATGGGGTACATGGGATATATGGGAGGATGTGGGGGGCATGAGACACACGGAGGGCACGGGGCATATGGGATACAGAAGGTGTGTGGGACATATGGGGTGCATAGGGTGAGTGGGGTGCACGGGATAGATGGGGTGCATGGGGCATATGGGCTGCACAAGGTGCAAGGGGCACAAGTTAAACGGAGCACATGGGATGCATGCGTTGCACAGGACACACGAGGCACTGTTTGCACCAGCTGCAGAGGGCACATGGGGTGGGTGCCCATCCCCTCACCCCACTATGGGTGCCCCCCTCCGAGTCTTTCCCTCCTCCTCAGCTCTTTGGCTTCATCAACTTCCTGCTGTGGGCTGGGAACTGCTGGTTCGTGCTGCAGGAGACGCCGTGGCGGGCGCAGGCCGTGCCCAGCGACGCCAACGCCGCCGCTGCCGCCGAGCAGGGTGCCATCGACAAGCAGTAGCCACCCCGGGGGCCTCCCTGTCCCCCGGCTCCTCGCGCCGGCCGCCAGCCCGGGGATGGGGTGTCGCTGGCCCCGGGGAGGGGGGTATGGATGCTATAGGGGGAGTGGGGGGGGCATTGGCTGCTGCTGCTGGGCTGTATAGAGGGGTCTGTGTAGCCCCGGATGTCCCACCTGTATTGGGGATGGGGCTCTGTGTGGGACTCTGGGGTGTCTGCAGCTCCTTGGGGACGTATAAAGGTCGTGGGTACCAGCTCTATATAGGGGGGCGTTGAACCCCCGGTGTCTGGCTCTGTGTAGGGGGTATGTACAGCCCTGGGATGTGCTGTATGGAGAACCTCTGGCTGTCCTGCTCCAGGGAAGGAGCCTTATACAGGGGGAATATGCAGCTCCTGGCTGTCCTGTTGCATTTAACGAGCTTTATATAGGGGGTTTATGCAGCCCCTGTGTTTTCTGCTCCATACAGGGGGAATATGTAAGCCCTGGGAGTCCAGTGCTATATAGGGGTAACCTTCTGGTCCACAGCCCTATGTAGAAGTTATATATAACCTCTGGCTGTCCAGCCCCATATAGGGATAACCCTCAGGTCACCAGCACTATAGCGGGGGCATCTCTAACCCCAGGTCCTCAGTACTGCACAGGGGGTGTGGATATACACCCCCCCCGCTCCCCAATCCCATATAGGGAGCATATGTCACCCCTGGCTGTCCAGCCCTGGACCGGGGTAACCCCGCACCCCCAGCCCCGTGTAGGGGACATACGTAACCCCGTGTCCCCAGCCCCGTACAGAGACGTCCCGGGTCCCCAGCCCCGTCAGGGGACATACATAACCCCGCGGGATCATTCCCCAGCCCCGCACGCTCCCCCTGCACAGGGCTGTCCCCGCGCCCGCAGCCCCGGCCGGGAGGGTCCGTGCCGGCGGGGTCCCGCCCGCGCCGGGGGGTGCCGCGGGACTACACCGCCCGTGGTGCCGCGGGGTGGGCGGGGGCGCGCGGCGCATGCGCGGGGGCGCGCGGGGCGGGGGCGGCGGCGGCCGCGGAGTCGGGCGGGTTTGGGGTGGGGGGGGGCGGTGTTTGGGGGGGGGGGGGGGCTGGCGCGCGCGCGCGCTCCCGCGGCGGCGGCGATGGCGGCGCGTGGGCGCGCGGCGGCAATGGCGGCGGCGGCGGCGGCGGCGGAGCGGCGGGTGCCGAGTCTGGATGAGTTCGCGGGGCAGAGCTGGAGCGCCTGGGTGGAACGAGCCGGGCCGCCGGCAGACGCGGGTGAGGGGCGGCGGCGGCGGCGGCGGGAGCCGGGGGGAGGGGGGCGGGTGGGGCTGCCGCGATCGGAGCCGCGCCCGCCGCCCCCTCCCCGGTCCTAGCGCCGCCGCGCGGCAGCGGGCAGCGGCAGCGGGGCATCCCGCACCGGGAACCTGGCACCGGGAACGGGGCATCCCGCACCGGGCACTCGGCACCGGCAACGGGGCATCCCGCACCGGGAACCTGGCACCGGGAACGGGGCATCCCGCACCGGGAACCTGGCACCAGGAACGGGGCATCCCGCAGCGGGCACGGGGAACAGGGCATCCAGCACAGGGCACTAGGAACAGGGCATCTGGCAGCTGGTACTGGGAATGGGACATGCTGAACTGGGAACCCTGCACCCATTACTGGGAGCTGCTTACCAGGTGGCAGATATCCCTGGATGTGGTGGGCACTGGGTAGCCCAGACTAGGAACTGGTTGCTGCCATTACCCTGGACCTGGCAGAGGGCACTGGGTGCCCCAGAATGGGTGGTGGTGGGTACCCTAAGCCGGGGAACTGGGCATTGGGTAGTGGGTCACCCTGTGCTGGGGAAGTGGGCACTGCTCCAGTGGGCACCAGGACCAGGCACTCCGCCAGTGGGCATGGCACAGCTGGATAAGGCATGGGCACTCCTGGTGTGGCTGGGCCACTGTGGGACTGGGCACCCAGTGTGGCATGACTGGACAGACCTATGTGCCCTGTATGGCATGGACTGGTGGGAGTGAGGATGGGCTGGGTGCCCACTGTGGCACTGCTGGGTGGCACTGGGCACCCAGTCTGGCACATCTGGCCAGGACACCGTCACTGCTGGTCTGGTGGCTGCTGGTCCCCTCGCAGTTGTTTGGGGCCGGGACACCAGCCTGGCACAGCCAGCGAGGCCGTGGGCATCGGAGTGTCCCCAGGAGTGTCCCCAGGCAGCAGCAGGGACTGACCCTGGTGACATCCCAACCAGGATGGGGCTGTTCCCAGGGGCAACCAGCACAGGGTGGCAGCACCAGGACCTCGGAGGCCATGGCTGAGCCTGGGGTGGATCCATCCTTCTGCTCTGGTTTTACCTGGTTTAATGGTTGTGGGAGGGTCGGTGCTGTGGGCAGCGAGGACTTGGCAGCTGCACCGGTGCTGGATGTGGCCCAGGACTGTCTGTGTGGGCTGCGGCTGATGGGGGGTTTGTGTCCCTCAGGATCAGGGTCGGAGCTGGAGGAGAGCGGGAAGAGCAGTGGCAAGAAACTGGATGCCATGACCCTGATTAAGGAAGGTAAGCTTCCTTTGGGAAGAAAACACAGTGTTTTGGGGCCCTGCTGCCCTCCAGCCTGGCCCCTCAGGCTGCCATGCAGGCACCGAGGGCTGTGCCACGCTGCTCACCCACCTCTCACCCCACAGACATGAACATCTTCGGCCACTGCCCGGCACACGATGAGTTTTACCTGGTGGTTTGCAACCACTGCAGCCAAGTGGTGAAGCCTCAGGCCTTCCAGAAGCACTGTGGTGAGCCAGGGGGCTGCGGGCACGGCTGCCCCATTGCCAAAGCATCCCCTCCAGCACCGGTGCGGGGAGGCAGCCAGGCTTGGTGGGGCTGGCGCAGCCCGGGCTTGGGGGTCTCACGGGTGTGGGGACTCAGTCTGCGGTGCGGGCTGAGGTCGGTTCCCCCCATCCTTGTCCCTGCAGAACGGCGTCACGGCCCCCTCAGCAAACTCTACGCCCGCGCCGCTGCCGCCAAGTGCCACGTGGCCGTCAATGGGCAGCCGGCGGCCAGCGGGACCCCCAAAGCGCTGCGGGAGAAGCCGCCGGGTGCCCGCGGGCGGGGGCAGCCCCTGCCCGAGCGGCCGGACAAGGACAACAACCTGTGGTGAGCGCCGGGGCCGGGCGGCTTCGCCCCTTCCCCCGCGGCGGCCGCTCTCACCTCCCTCCCCACGTTCTCCCCTCAGCTTGTTCGTGCCCGTGGTCAACCTGGAGAAGATTCCCAGCATCCCCAAACCGGACGGGCACGGGATCAAGGTGCCCCCCAAAGCCGTACCCACCAACTCCAAGGAACCCTTGGGGCGACCCGCCAGCGCCGCGGTGCCCAAAGAGCCGCCGGCGTCGGCCGCGGTCGGGGGGGATCTGGCGATGTCGGCCGATGGCCCCGGGTGCCAGCCGGAGAGCGCGCCCGCCCCGGGGGACAAGGACGTGGGCGCCTCCAAGCCGCCCCCCAGGTCCCACAAGAAGCTGCCACGTGAGTGCCCGTTTCTGTGTTGGTGCTGGGGGTGGGGGGCGGCAGGTCGGTGCCGTGCGGTGCCGCAGACCCACGCAGCAATCCCTGCCCCGGTGTGTCGGTGGCTGGGTCTGGCAGTGGGGCAGGTACCGTGGAGTGAAGGGGGGATGGGAATCGCAACCCCCTCCCCTCCAACACACACCCTCTTGCGCCCCTCCCCAAGGAGCCCATGCCCTGACGGCATCTCCCTTCACCTGGAGGGTTCAAGGCCAGTGCCCGTGGTGCTGGTTGATGCAGCAGCAGCAGCCCCCCTGCCCCAGCCCAGATGATGACTTTCAGGGCTGTTGTGTCCCCCCACAGAGGGAGGATGCTCGGGGGGGGGGGGGTTCCTCCGTCTCCAGCCCTGGCTGGGACAGGTTGGGGTGATCCCCACAGAGCCCCCCTGACCCTCTCCACCGCTGCCTCTCTCATCCTGCCATCCACACTGACAGGAACCTCAGGCAGGGTTGGACATGGAGGGGGAGGGGAACCAAAGCATTTGCTCCCCCCACACACTGTCACCCCCACCACCGAGCTCGCCCCCCCCCAGCATCCCACTGCGTCCTGTGCCCGCAGGGAAGGAGTGTGACCTGAACCGCCAGTGCGGAGTCCTCAACCCCGACACCAAGAAGATCTGCACCCGCCTGCTGACCTGCAAGGTAACAGGAGTGAAGGGCACCTCACAGCCCATCACCCTGCCCTAGGAAGGAGAGGGGAGAGATTGCATTTGGGGGGGGGGTCCCAGGGGGCTGTTTTCTTCCTGACCCCGCTGTCTCCTTGCACAGATCCACTCGGTTCACCAGCGCCGCGAGGTGCAGGGTCGGGCCAAGGACTTTGACGTGTTGGTGGCTGAGCTGAAGGCCAACTCCCGCAAGGAAAGGAGCCCCCCCGGGAAGGACCTGCTGCCCCCCCCACAGCAGGACCCCTCCTCGCTGCCACAGCCCCTCACCAGCCCCCCCAGCACCTCTCCCTGCAGAGCCAAACCTCCCCACTCCCTCTGCCCCCTCCCCAGGTGAGGATCCCGGTGTGTGGGTGGGGGACGGGACATGACGTGTCACCCCCCTCTCAGACACCCCCAGAGTCTCTCACACCTTCCCCCTTTTCCCACTGCAGGACCCGGCTTTCCTCTGACAGTGACCCCGAGGACACACCAGCAGCTCCCAGCGACGGGGGGGTCACAGGGGTGTTCCCCTTCCCCCTACCCAAGGGGGGCAACCGGGTGTCAAGTGAGGAGAGCGAGGAGGAGGGGAGCGAGGAGCCCCCCCGGCCCCCCACACACCTCCCACGGCCCCAGGCAGTGAGTGCGGGGACCCTGGGGTGGGTTGGGGACCCCTTCCCCAAACCCCTCAGCATCCCATTACCAACCGTGTGCGGGATGGGATGCTCTGGGGGGGCAGCTGGGGGGGTCACACTGGTTTTGTGTGTGTGTGTCCCCAGTTCTGCACCTTCGGCAGCCGCCTGGTCAGTCCCGGCTGTTACGTTTTCAACCGGCGGCTGGACCGGTTCTGCTCGGCCCTGGGCTCCATGCTGGAGCGGCACCTCAGCTCCCACATGTGGAGGTGGGTGGGTGCTGGGGGGTGGCTGCGAGGGGTTAGGGAGCAAAAGCAGCCAGCTGTGAGGTTGGGGAGGGGGGTGAGGAGGGGTTTTCCCCTCGCTGGAGTCACAGGGTGGCATGGAAGTGGGGTGTCTGAATTTGGGGGGGGGAAAGGATGGGAGTGGGGATTTGGGAGGAGCGGTGTCTGATTCAGCCCCTCCCCACCTGAATTAGGGGTGGACATGGGATTGCACGGGGATGAGAGCAGGGACTTGGGAGGGGGTCCTGATTCACCCCCTCCCTATCTGACTCAGGGATGGGAACAGAGATTTTGGGGATTCCTGTCTTACCCCTCCCCACCCGAATCGGGAGGATGAGGCAGGTTAAGGAAGGGATTTGGGGGGTGTCCCAGATTCCCCTCACCTGAACTGGTGGGGATGTAGTGGGGTTGCAGGAATGGGAGTGGGGATTTGGGGGTGGTCCCATCTCACCCTTCCCCTCCCTTCCCGCAGGAAGATCCCTCCAGCCGCTGAGCCTCCTCTGCACCCCCCCCCAACTCCCCCCAGCCCCACCGCCTCTCACTTCAGCCCCGCCGCCCCCACCCCCACAGCCCCCCCACGGACCTCCTCCTCCTCCTCATCATCATCCTCATCGGTTCCGCCCCCCGGCAGCCGGGAGGGCCGGGTCCCCTCCAGCCTCAGCTACCCGCTGGGGTCCCCCCACGCCGCGGCCGCCTGCAGCCAACCGGAGTGTGCCGGGGGGGGCACCCAGTCCATCACCTCCCCCCTGCCCGCCAACACCCCCTCGCCCTCCTTCAGCAAGTTGCCTTCCACCAAGGGCGGCAAAGCCTCCCGAGCGCGGGAAGGGGCCGGCGGCACGGACCCGGACCCCCGCAAACGGAAACCCCCCCTCGGCGCCGCCCCCCCCTATAAACGGACCTGTTTAGGGGACGGGGTCAAAAGCAAAAATGCCGGTGGGCAAGTTACAGCCCCCCCAGCCCACCCCCCCGCCGCCAAAATGAGCACCCCCAGCGCGGCCTGCCCGGCGGCCGCTGCTCCTGCCACCACCGTCCTCAACGGGGCGACGCGGCTGAAGAGGCCGCCCCGCGCCCCGGGCCCGGCCCCGGCCTGCCGCGGCCCCCCCGCCGGCGACCCCCGGGGCTCGGCGCTGCACGGCCCGGGGGGGCCCCCCCCGCGCTGCATTTCCGACGACGAGGTCAAGAAACGCAAGAACGCGGCCACCTACTGCCGGCCCGTCAAACCCAAACCCGGGGGGCCCCCCCTGCCCGGGCCGCCGCCGCCCCCCGGCCCGGCCCCCCCCGACTCGGGCGGCTCCGTCCGCAGGAAGAAACCGGGGACCCCCCTGGGCTTTGAGGAGAAGCAGAGCACGCTGAAGGTAGGGCTGAGCTGGGGGGTGGGAGGGGGTGTTTGTGGGGGGCTCCTGGGGGTGCAGAGCGGCAGAATGGGGGTGACATCCCCCCCCAGGGCCATCAGCACCTACAGGGGACAAGGTGGGACCCATGGGCTGAGGGACATTGGTGCTGGGGGGGGACACACATACCATGGGGACAACGTGGTGTGGGTTAGGGGGGACCGTGGGGATAATGCGACCCCGGGTTGGGGACAGTGTGGGGACCCCCTGGGTACCCCTGGCCTCAGGTAGGGGACAGTGGGGGACTCGCTGGTCTTGGGTCTTTGGAGGTGGCTGCAGTGGGACTCTCTGGGGACTGCACGGATCTGGGGTGAGAGGCACCACAGAGACCTTCTGGGACACCCACATCTTGGGTAGGGGACACTTTAGGGACCTTCTGGGGACCCCCTGGCTCTAAATAGGGCACATGGTGGCCTCAGGCCCTGGGACATCCTGGTTGTGGGCAGTGGGTGCTGTGGGGACGTGCTGGGGCCACTCTAACCAAGCTGGTGGCCACTGGGTGGGCAGGGGTGGGGGTCTCTGCCAGTCCAGAGCTGACCCAGCACCTCTCCTCTCCCACAGTCCAAAGCCCATTAACGGAGGGACCACTGGGGCCACCCCCCAAACCACAGGCACCAGGAAGCCCCTGCTGGGATAATACTGAAAGGGGAAAAAGAAGAACCCCCCCCAAAAGCCCCCCTTAAAAAACCCATCCGAGGAAACAACCAGAAGGAAAAAAACCTCCAGAAAAAAAAGAAATACCTCAAGACTCTCAGTTCCGTTCTCTGCTGCTAAATGAGCCCCCAGGAGAGGAGGCAACCACAGCCGGGGGGGCTGGCACCGGACTGGCCACTGGGATGCCACTGGGCCACCACCGGCCGCGGATATTTATAACAATTTACTCTTGCTGGGTTTTGTTTCTTTGTTTTTCCAAAAAAAAAAAGGAAAGGAAAAAAAACCCAACCAACCATCAGGTATTGTGGGGGGGGGGTCCATGGAGGGGAGGGTCCTGGGGGTGTTTGGGGACAGAGAGCTCGGTGGGGGCAGAGCAGAGGTTGGGGGCTCCCCGGGGCACAGGGGATGTGGTGGGAAGGGGGTGTTGTCTCCAAAAGGGAGGATGGGGGGGACAGGGGTGGTCCTTCCTCACCCAAGGATGTGTGAGGGAAGGTGGAGGGGGGGGTCATTGTTGGTCCGAGGGGAGTGTGAGCAAGGGGCTGGAGTGGGGGGGCTGCATGGGAGCCCCCTCCCAGCACAGCTCAATGGGGATGGGGTGGGGTGGGCCCCCCTCCTCAAATCTGTCCCACTCTCCTGCACCTCAGATGGGGGCTGGGGCGGCAGGAGGGGTCCCAGCTCAGCCTGACCCCTCATCATGGGGAGGTCCTTGTCCCCTGGGCTCAGGAACACCCCCTAAACTTGGAGACGACCCTTAGAGCCCCCCAGAAGTGGCTGAGTGCTGCACAGGCACGATGGGGAGACACGTTTATTTTGGCCAAGGCATCAGCAGGGGGGGTGGGGGGGACACACAGCCCAGGGGACACACACACAGGGGGCACAGCCTGGTCTACGAGGGCACAGGGCTGGGGAGTGGCTGGGGGAGGACCCCCCATTTGGGGAGCTGGGACCCCCAGGGTCCTGCTCCCTGCAGGGTGGGGGGCTCTGCTTGCAGCTGGAGAGGAGCAGGAGGGTGTTGAGTGACGAGGGGGTCCTGAGGGGGCGAGATGCCCCCAGTGTCCCCCCTATGCTGTGGCACATGCTCCCTGGCAGGACTCATGCTGTGCCACACACATGCCGGGGTGGGGGGAGCTGACACCATGGGGAGGGGGTGGCTGCACTGCCAAAGCAGGGACCCCCCCAGTGCTGCCATCCCTGGCAGGGGGCACTGAGCTGGCCCTGGCATTGTCACCCATGGTCCTGGCAATGGGGCCAGTGTCCCTCAGTTCTGAAGCCACGTTGGTCCCACAGAAGCCCCTTTGTCCCTCGTGGTCCTGCGGTGACCTTGGCAGAGGCCGGTGTGGGGGCAGCAGCGATGCTCTGGTCAGGGTGGGTGGCAATGACACGTCCCCCCTTCCTCAAGCTGAGGACACAGCAATGAGGGTCCCACCTGTCCCTCCTGCAGCACATCCATCGGGGACAAGTCTCAGCAGCATCAGGGACACAGGGTGGCCCTGGGGACAACGTGTGTGTCCCCTACACCACGATGGGGGTGTCGGAGAAGACGGAACTGACCGAGTCCGGATCTGACACCTTCCGCTGGGCCTTGGGGCCATGCCGGGGGGGCGCTTGGGGGGTCCCCCCCACCTTGAACCTGCCGTTCTGCCCAGGCCCGGAGCTGGAGGCCGAGCGGGACCGACATGGCTCCCCCGGCACGGTGGCGGCGTGGTTGGGGGTGGTGCTGAGCACTGAGGAGTTGATGCTGTCGTCTCGGGGTGCCGGCGCTTTGTCAGCGCCACGGCAGCAGCAGCAGCGACACGGGGTGAGGTACAGGTAGATGAGGACCAGCACGACGCTGAGGATACAGCCCACCAGCGTGGTGTAGGCGGTGTTGAGGGTGTCGTGGGGCCCGTGCAGGGTGACGTTGTGTACGAGCAGCTCCACGTAAAGGGTCTCGTTGAGGAGGGGACCCGCCACCCAGCAGGCGTAGGTGCCGGCGTCGTCGGGCCGCAGGGCTCGGAGCTGCAGGCTCCCGTTAGCCAGGAGAGCGGCGCTGCCGTTGCCCGTTTCCTCCAGCACCCTCTCGCCTCCCGGCGTCACCCAGTGCCGGCTCCGCACCCCCCGCAGCCGCGTGTCGCAGCTGAGGGTGACGGTGTCGCCCAGGTGAGCTTCCAGCACCGCTTCCCTCGCCTCGCTGCAGTTGAGCGGCTGCCGGCCGGCCAAGGCGAGGATGGCGACGGGGGTTGAGGCGGGAGGCAGCGAGCACCGGAGCTCCTCTTGGAAATCCATCACGGCGCTGAGGCGGCGGCGGCGGCCGCGGGCCACCAGCTGGAAGAGCTGGCAGTCGCAGGCCAGCGGGTTGGCGTGCAGGTAGAGGCGGTCGCGCAGCCAGGCGGGCAGCGCCTGCAGCTCGCCCACGGGCACGCTGCGCAGCCGGTTGGCCGACAGATCGAGGAGGGCGAGCTGGGGCAGGCGGCTGCCGTCGCGCAGCAGCTCCAGAGGGAAGCGGGAGATGCGGTTTTGGCCCAGGTAGAGCTTGCGGAGGCGGCCGAGGTTGTCGAAAGCCGTGCGATCCACCACAGAGATCTCGTTGTTGTACAGGAGAAGCACCTCCAGCTCCGTGAGGTCGCTGAAGAGATTCTCCTCCAGCGCCCGCAGGCGGTTCGAGGACAGGTCCAGGTGACGGAGGTGGGGGACGTGGGCGAAGGCTTCGGTGGACACGAAGGAGAGGCCGTTGTGGCTGAGCAGCAGGGCGTGGAGGTGGGCCAGGCGCCCCGGGGCCCAGTCGGCGCGCAGGCGGCTGACGTTGTTGTGGCTGAGGTCGAGGACGGCGGTGAAGCGGGGCAGGGGGCTGGGCACCGAGCTCAGCACCGCCTGCGAGCAGCTCAGGATGTTGGAGGCGCAGATGCAGCGCGGGGGGCAGCTCCCGTCAGCCCACCCCCACGGGGACAGCAGCACCAGTGCCAGCAGCAGCGGCGGCAGGGGCCACCCCACGCCCCACATGGCCACGCTCTGCCCCACGGTGTCACGTGCGAGCTGGGGACGGGGCAGAGGCATGTCCAGCGCCCCTGGCACGTCGGGCTGGGGACACGGGGTTGGCTTCGGTTAGCCGGTGTCTCACGGCATGTGCCGGGCTAGTCGCTGGCCCCGTGTCACAGCACAGTGGCTTTGGTCACCGGGTGTCACGGCACGTGCTAAGGGGTGGCTTTGTCACCCAATATCATGTCGCAGGGCTGCACTGTCACCTGCTGTCACGGCACAGGGCGGCATCGTTACCTGGTGCCACAGCCCTTGCGATGGGGTGGCCTTGTCACCCGGTGTCACGGCACAGGGCAGCTTTGTCAGCCGGTGTCACCGCACGTGCTGTGGGGTGGCTTTGGTCACCCTGTGTCACAGCGTGTGCCGGGCTCGAGGCTCACCGCTGGTGTCCTGGCGTGGGGTGGCTTTGGCCACCCGGTGTCCCGGCGTGCCCGTGGGCAGCAGCTCCCCGTGGGGCTCCCGCCCGCCGCAGCCCCGCTCCCCCCGCGCTGCAGAGGCGGCTCCGCCTCCCCCCCCTTCCCCGCCCCGGTTCCCCGCGGGTCCCGGCCCCGCCGCGGACGGAGCCGGCGGGAGGATGCTCAGCTGCCACACACACGCAGCATCCCCCTCCCCGCCCGCTTCCCGGGGCGTTACCGGGGCCTGGTACCGGGTCCGGTGCGGAGGAGAGCGGGCTGGGGAGGCCGAGCCGAACCGAAGGAGGAGACCGGTACCGAACCGAAGCAGGCGGAGCCGAGCGGGGCCGAACGGAACCGAGCGGGCCGGCTTGAGGCAGGCCGGGCCGAACCGAGATGAGCCGAGTGGGCCGAGCCAGGCCGAGTGGCGCCGAACCGAGCCGAGCGGCGCCGAACCGGGCCGAGCGGAGCCGAACCGAGCCGAGAGGCGCCGAGCAGAGCCGAATGAGGCCGAGCGGTGCCGAACCGGGCCGAGTGATGCCGGGCGCAGCCGAGCGGAGCCGATGGGCCGCGCCGGGCCCCGCGCCGGCTGCAGCGCGCACCCGCGGCCCCGGGACAGGGTCTGGGGGCGGCCCCGGCGCGGCGCACCCCGCGCACGGCCGCTTCCCATTGGCTGCCGCCGCAGCGCCACCGGCCAATGGCGGCGGCGCCCGCTTAACCCCTCGTGGGCCGCGCGTCGCCCCAGGCTGAGCCCCCCCGGAGGGGCCCCGTGTCACCCCCGTCCCGTCCTTCACCCCTGTCCCCGTCCCTATGCTCATCCCTGTCTGTCCCCGTACCTCCCATCCCATCCCATCCCATCGCATCTCATCCCATCCCATCCCATCCCATCCCATCCCATCCCATCGCATCTCATCCCATCCCATCCCATCCCATCCCATCGCCATCCCCAGCCTCATCTAAATAAATCCACGTTCCCATCCCTCCACCATCCCATCCCAAATCCATCTGTGCTTCCCCAGCACCTGCCCCACGCTGCTGGGCTGGTACCCACTGACAGCAGCAGTCCAGACGCCACAGCACTAGACCACATCCCCTGGCACTGGCTCACAGCCCACAGCACTGACCCAGACCCTTCTCTTGGAGCCCAAATCCCCCAGCACTGACCCTCCCAGTGCCATCCACCAGCCTTAGGATGGAGGGGACACATCCTGCCCTGGGGTCCTCACTGGAGGAGACCCCTGGGTGCTGCTGCCCCAGACGGGCAGGGGTGCCAGTGCCCCCCCTCCCCGCATCTCTGTGCCTCTGGGTGTATTTTTAGATGCAAAAACATTTGTTCTGTTTTTTTGGGTCCAAAATTAGAGGGAAAGGAGCTGGAACAAACTGCACCGAGATGATGCAGCTTTTCTTTTGGAGAGGGGGAAGGCAGGAATTAAAGGGGACCCCCTGCAACAGGGAGCAGGGTGTCCCCAGGGTCATCCCCCATCCCCAACCACTCCCTGCACCCCAACACGTGCTCCCCCTGGTTGGGTGCCCCCCCTTGCTGTTTCCCCCCCGTGCTGCCATCATCCTCCTGTCCCCTCCCCAAACTGATGGGGAATTTTGTCCTTTGCTCGCCCTCAATTTCTCTGCTCTAATCTGGCTGCTAATCCCTGCCCAGCCCCCCCACTCCCAGCCCATCCGTGGGCTCTGGGTGTCCCTGTCCTTGTGCCACCACAGCAGGGACATGGGGGTGGGGTGGGCAGATGGCCCAGGGGGAGCTGGCATCGTGCCCCTGGCTGGAAGAGCCACTCAGCCACAGGGTATAGAGATCCCAGGGTGCTGGAGTGCCAGGGTGATGGGGTACAGGTATCTCAGTGTGCTGGGGTGCTCAGTACCAGAGTGCCAGGATGGTAGGGTGCCAGGTCATAAGGTGCCATGATGCTGAGTTAGTGGGGTGCCAGTGGGGTGCCAGGCTGCTGAAGGACTGGGGTGCATGGTGTTTCGGTGCTGGGGTGACAAGATGCTGGGGTATTGGGGTGCTGGGGTGCCAGGGTACCAGGGTGCTAGGGCAACATGATGCCAAGGCAGCTCCCCCCAGCACCTCCTGTGCTGACACCCCCTGGAGATGTGGCTGGGAGCCATCAGGCCATCAGACAGCCCTTTGTAGAGGACAGAGAGCTGGGGGGGGGGGGTGTGGTGTCCAGGTCTGTACAAATGGGCCTTGGGTTTTGGGGGTCTGCATGGGGTGGGTACCAGGGAGCAGCTGGGGTAGAGGGGCTTGGGGTGCCCATGGGGCTGGAGGGGTGCAGAGCAGCACTGTGGGGGGCACAGGGGGCTGTGGGGCTGTGCCACTGCAGCTCAGCCACCTGGGCCCTGAATTATTGATGCTCCTGTGGCAGGAAAGAGCAAAGTCATCAACCTGCCCAGCGCCAGGGCAGGAGCAGCCCTGCCTCCCTGCCTCAGTTTCCCCAGAGAGGAGAAAACCCTTCAAGCCCTCCCTTGCCCCGTCATTCTCAGGATGTGCCCCACGTGCCAGTGGTGAGGGGGGTACAGAGACACCCCCACAAGCACATTCCCCTTTCTGGACACACAGGGTGAGCCAGTGATGCTCCTCACAGCTGGGTCCTTCTTTGGGTGCTGGGGGGGCTCCCCTGAAACACAGGGGTTCAGGAGTTGGGGTCAGTGTGGCTGGAGCCCTGCCTGCACCGTGATGAGGGAGCTGGTTAGGGGGTGTGTGGTAGGCACATGGGGCAGGGTGGGCACCCAGGCTGAGATGCCTCCATGGATTTTGGTGCCCACTCATGTTACCGGGACAAAGCAGGGACCCAGGGCTTCCCCCACCCTGAGGAGGAGGATCTTGGAGAGGGTGGGTGCAGGGGGAGGGAGGGACACACACAGGAGGCAAAATGGGTGTCCCTGTGGGTCTCTGGCACTTCCTCACCGTGAGACCCCGCGTTGGCATCAGCAGTGGCGGGGGCAGCCCCTGCGTCGCCAGGGCCGCTTGGCACACCGGGGTCGGTTCATCCCAGGTCCCACGTTTCTAATCTGGTTTGGATGGGTTTATTTTTGGGTCCTCGTAGCCTAGCAATGGGCACGTGACAGCCGGGGCCTGCGGCAGCGCCACGCGGTGCCCACCTCACCCAGCACTGGCCACTCACCACACACCGGCCTGCAGGATGGGACCCACGGTCCCCATCCTGCCCACCCCCTGCTCCCCGCCGGGAACAGGCTGTGCTGGGAGCCAGGGCACTGCCAGCAGGAGGTTTGCAGCCTGTGAAGGCTTTTGGGGAGGGTGCCAGTTCTTGGAAGGGATGGGGGATCCCTCTTGTGAGCTAATGGGTTCGTCCTAGGGAAACTGAGGCACGAAGAGGGGAGAGGGGAGGCACTGCCCCAATCCCAGTTGCTCTGCTGCTGAACTGAGAGCAAGGGAACTGGCATGAAGCTCAGGGGTGGGCTGAGCCAGGGGACTCTGCAGCCCCTCTGAACAGCCCCCCAGCCCCGTGCATCCCTTTGCACTCAACCCATCCCCACTCTGTGCCCCCCTCACTGCCTGTGTGCCCCCAGCCTCCTCCTTACCACCCACCTCGCTGCCCAGGGTACCCCTCTCTCTGTCATCCCCCTTCTCCCCGACTCCTCCTTTGCCTCCCCACCCCATATCCCCGAGGGCCACCTTCCTCCTCCTCTCCATCGCCTCCCCATCCTCTTTATGGAGCAACTTGGGGGAAACTGAGGCCCGAAGCAACACACGTGGGACAGGAACTGCGGTGGAGGAAAAGACACCCAGCCCCTCATGCCAAGGTTGGAGGGCAAAGCCAGGGTCCATCCGATCGCTCCCGCGCAGGGGGGTCGCGGCGGGGCGGGGCCGTGCCCCGGGTACCGCCGCGCCGGCGGGCGGTGCTTAGGACCCAGCACCGGGCGGGCGCGGAGCATCCCTCGCCGCAGCGGCTCCGGCCCCGGCGCGGCCCCGAGCATCCCCCCGCCCCGAGCATCCCCCAGCGCCCCGGGCCCGGCACACGGCCCCATGCAGCCCCCCAGGGTAGGTGCCGAGCCGCCGAGCCGGGGCGATGCCGGGTGGAAGGGGATGAGGCCGAAGGGGGGGATCGGGGGACACCCCCCCACAGGGGGGCTGGAGGAGGGGACCACAAGCAGTGGCATAGCCCCTGGGCGCTGGGGATGGGGGAGAGGGGCGATGGGCAAGGTGGGGGGGACCTGCTGCCAGCACCCCTCTCTCATCAGCAACCCTCCCTCCCCGCCCGAGGGCTCTATGGAGTGTAGGGAATGGGGACCATCCCCCCACTGGGTACCCACGGGTGGGGGGCTCCGGGGTGGTGCTCAGCCCCCCCAGCTTGTAGCCGGGCACTGTTCCACGGCTGGTGACACTCATTGGGGTGGGGGTGGAGGAAGCAGCTCCCATCCCAGGGATGGGCTTGGGGGGGGGTCATACAAGGCCTTCAGAGTGCAAGGGGGCAGCCCAGGCATGTGGGGGGCTGGTGACCCCTTCACACTCCTCCTCATGAGTCCTCATGGTCCCTGGGCTCCGGGTGAAAGCTCCTGACGGGGTGTTTTGGGTTGAAACCTTGGAGTTTGGGGGCTTTAGCCCCAGTCTGGCTCATTTTTTGGAGAGAATGTGGCTTTGTGTTGGGAAAAGGTTTGGTGGGGGTGGGAGTGTCATGAGGGGGAGACCCAGAGGCAATGGAGATTGTGTCTGGGGGAGGTACAGCTGAGCAGAGCCCCCCTCTGTGCTCTTATGGGTGCCCCCACCCCACCGACAGCTCTGCTTTCCCCACAGGAGCCCGGCGCCGCCTGGCAGCGAGCAGCAGGGAGATGAAGGGGGCCGGGGGGCACCTCTGGGTGCTCTGAGTGCCACCAGCTCTCCACCAGTGCCCATCCCCAGACCCCGACCCGGGAGCACGAGGGCTTGGCGAAGATGTGAGCCCCCGGCAATGCTGAGCTGCGCCGAGGATGGGCCATGGGCCGGTGAGCGGCGGCACGGCGGCGGCACAGGATGGAGCCCTCCCTGCCCGCCCCGTGGGCCTGGAATGGCTCTAGGGTGGCACGTGGGCTCCAGCCCTCCCCGGGCCCCCTGCCCCCCAACGGCACAGGCGAGGGCAAACCTAAAGACGTGGCCTCCAAATCCGTGGGGCTTTTCTTCATGCTGCTCATCGACCTGACGGCCATCGTGGGCAACGCCGCCGTCATGACCGTCATCGTGAAGACGCCGGCGCTGCGCAAGTTCGTCTTCGTCTTCCACCTCTGCCTGGTGGACTTCTTGGCCGCCCTCACCCTGATGCCGTTGGAGATGCTCTCGGGCTCTGCCGTCTTCGACAGCCCGGTTTTGGGCGAGGCCATGTGCCGTGTTTACCTGTTCCTCAGCGTCTGTTTCATCAGCATGTGCATCCTGTCCATCTCCACCATCAACGTGGAGCGCTACTACTACGTGGTGCACCCCATGCGCTACGAGGTGAGGATGACGGTGGGGCTGGTGGCCTGCGTCCTCGTGGGCGTCTGGCTCAAAGCCGTGGCCACCTCGCTGGTGCCGGTGCTGGGGTGGCTGTCACCCGACCGCCCGCCGGTGCCGGCCGCCCGCGGCTGCTCCTTGCAATGGAGCCGAGGGCCCTACTGCAAGTTCTTCGTGGTGTTCTTCGCCGTCTTCTACTTCCTCCTGCCCCTCCTCATCATCGTGGTGGTTTACTGCAGCATGTTCAAGGTGGCTCGGGTGGCCGCCATGCACCACGGCCCCCTCCCCACCTGGATGGAGACGCCGCGGCGCCGCTCCGAGTCGCTCAGCAGCCGCTCCACCATGGTCACCTCGTCGGGGGCCCCTCGGACCACCCCACAGAGGACGTTCGGAGGGGGCAAGGCGGCCGCCATCCTGCTGGCCGTGGGAGGGCAATTCCTTTTCTGCTGGTTGCCCTACTTCTCCTTCCACCTCTACACCGCCCTGAGCGCCCAGCCCTTGGTGGGGCCGGCGGCCGAGACTGTGGTCACTTGGCTGGGGTATTTCTGCTTTACCTCCAACCCTTTCTTCTACGGGTGCCTCAACCGGCAGATCCGGGGCGAGCTGGGACGGCTCCTCACTTGTTTCTTCAAGCAGGCACCCGAGGAGGATCTGCGGCTTCCCAGCCGGGAGGGTTCCATCGAGGAGAACTTCCTCCAGTTCCTGCAGGGCACAGGATGCCCCCCTGAGCCTCGGCACCGCACCCCCAGCCCCAAACGGGACCAACCCCCCGTGGACTTTCGCATCCCGGGGCAGATCGATGAGGACGCTGGGGAAGGGACGGAGCGGCGTGGGGAGGATGGGCTCTACGTGCCCGTGCTCACCTCTCCCAAACCGGAGCTGTAGCGTTGTTGGAGGGGGAGGGTTTTGAGGGCAAAAATGGCTGCAAGGGCAGAAGCTGATCTGAGTGCCTTGCTGGGGTGGGTGGGGGGCTGTGCCGCTGCCGTGGGGGCTCAATGATCCCGTGACACTCGCTGGGAAGGGGCAGCAGCTGTGGGGGGAACAAGCCTGGGGAAACTGTCTCATGGCAGGGCTCAGTGTGGGAGCTGGGGGGCTTGGGTTTTGGGGTTACTCCTTGCCCTGGCATGCAGGATATCCTCAGAATGGGGGTTCCCCAGGTCCCCCTCATGCTTGTGTGGCCCCTATACAACCGAGAGATGAGGTTGGTAGCAGGGTACCCGCAGTCCCTTGCAGCGGGAGACCCTGAGCCTCCTCCCCAGCCCCAGGCAACCTGAACTCCCATTTGGCAACTATTCCCTCCATGGCCATCCGTCACTTCCCCAGCACCCCAGGCCCGGGTGCCTGTGACTGTGGGGCCAAAGACTGTTCCTCTGGGAGTGCATGAGGTTGGAGTTAGAATCAGAGAATCCCAGAGTGGTGGGGACTGGAAGGGCCCTGCAGATCTGTTCCAGTCCACTACCCTGCTACAGCAGGTGCCCCTGGCTCAGGGGGCACAGGAACGTGTCCATGTGGGTTTGAAAACTTCCTGAGAAGGAGCCTCCACACCCTCCCTGGGCAGCCTGGGCCTGGGCTCCCTCACCTCAGCACCAAAGGAGCTTCTCCTGGTGTTTAAGGGACACTTTCTGTGTCCCAGCTGATGTCCATCACCCCTTCTCCTGTCATTGGACAGGACAGAACATAGTGTGTCCCCATCCTCCTGACACTCACCCTTTAGGTGCTGCTCAGTGCTGCTGAGGTGCCCCTGAGCTCAGGCTTCTCTTCCCCAGGCTGAGCAGCCCCAGGGCCGCAGCCTTTCCTCCTCACACACATGTTCCATCCCCTCAGCATCCTGGTGTCCCTGCACTGGCTTCTCTCCAGCAGTTCCCAGTCTCTCCTGAGCTGGGGAGCCCAGCACTGGACACAGAGCTCACGAGTTCTGGTGGTGAGGTGAGCACAGGGCTGTGAGGCCGCATGGGGCGGGTACGGGGTCGGTGTAGGGCCGTGCGGGGCCCATAACACCCTCTCCGGCCTACATCTCCCATCATGCCCCGCTGCACCGAGGCGGAAGCGGGGCCCGGTTCCCGCTTCTCTCCCGTCATGCCCCGCTCTACCGAGGCCCAAGTCCCGCCCGCCGCTCCCGGCGTGCCTCGCGGGGACTGCGCTTCCCGTCGTGCCTCGCGGCGGACGTCCGGCCCCGCCTGAGGAGCCGCCCGGGCCGAGGCAGCCGAGCGCCGCGGCCCCGCTCCGCACCGCACCCGCCGCCTTCCCGCTGCGCTCCCGGCTCCGCTCCCGGCCCCGCTCCCGGCCGCCCGCAGCCCGCCGCGCTCCCCCACCGCCGCCAGCCCCTCGCCACGTTCCCTCCCCGCCGCCGCCATGGGTTGTACGCTGAGCGCCGAGGACAAGGCGGCGGTGGAGCGGAGTAAGATGATCGACCGCAACCTGCGGGAGGACGGCGAGAAAGCGGCCAAGGAGGTGAAGCTGCTGCTGCTCGGTGAGGAGCGGGTGAAGTGTCTCGGGGGAGGGCTCTGGGTGAACCAGCAGCGTGCCCTCATGGGGAGGAAGGGCAGTGGCATCCTGGGGTGTGTTAAGAAGAGTGTGGGCAGCAGGGCGAGGCAGGTTCTTCCCCCTCTGCTCTGCCCTGGGGAGGCCTCATCTGGAGTCCTGTGTCCAGTTGTGGGCTACCCACCTCAGGAGAGACAGGGAAGTGCTGGAGAGAGGCCAGTGCTGGGCCACCAGGATGCTGAGGGGATGGAACATGTGTGTGAGGAGGAAAGGCTGAGCCCTGGGGCTGTTCAGCCTGGGGAAGAGAAGCTCAGGCTCGGGGGCACCTCACCAGCACTGAGCAGCACCTAAAGGGTGGGTGGTGAGAGAATGGGGACACACTTTGTTCTGTGGTGCCCAGTGACAGGACAAGGGCTGATGGACATCAGCTGGGACACAGAAAGTTCCACTGGAATGGGAGGAGAAACTCTTTTGGTGTTGAGATTTGGATGAGAGGGCATGAAGATGGCTGAGACTGAAGTCTGTAGTGCCATGGGGTGTGTGTGCCAAGGAGGGAGCTTTGGGGGCCAGAGGGAGCTGGTAGGTCTCTTGGGGCCATCCTGCTTTCCTGAAGGGCAAGGGGATTGTGGTGCTCTTCTGAGGTGGGACTTCCCCCCTCAACACTTCTCCCAGCCATTTCCTGATGAAAGAACTCTTGTTTCTCTTCAGGATGTTCTCCTTGATCTCTCCTGGTTTCTGGGGGACAGTTTCCTGGGGGAGCTTGGGCTGAGGGCCCCCAAAGCAGAAGGTACTCATTGGGCTGGTGTCAGCATCCTTTCACCTTTGTGTTTGTAGGACAGAGAAAGAAGAGAGTGCTTGGTTGAGTCCAGAGATGATTGGCTGTTAAGCTTTTGCTTATTATGGGGTGGTGGAATGAAATCCTTTTTTTTTGGGTATTGAGGTGAAAATGACCCCTGGGCACCTGTGTGTGTTGGCTTCGCAGTGCCCACATCGGTGTGTCTGTGGGCATGGGAACTGCACTGGGTGCTCTGTGCCCCACGCTGCCACAGATGCTGTGATAGCATCTGCCTTGGCAGGGAAGATGATTTCAGCTCAGCATACCCTGCTGTAGCTGAGCTGGTTCTGCAGAGCGTGAGGAGTTGTCACTGCCCCGCTGCAGTCTCTGCCTCCAGACATCTGAGAAGGGAAGTGTGGCTCCTCTGCCTCGTAACTTCTTCCAGCTAAAACATGTTTGTGGGTTTTGAGAAGAGCCAAAAGAACTCTTTCTGAAGAAAATTTCTTCAGCTCAAGAGAACTTCTGTATTTGGTCCATGTTTTGATAGACTCGTTTGGAAGTTCTCCTGGGTGATTACTAGAGTGCAGAGGAGGCAGCAAGTGCCCATCTCTGAAGTCTGCCAGACCCAGGCTGAGTCCTGTTCCTGTGCAGCTCTGGGGTTGCTCAGGCCGTGTAGTGTGGGGTGGTAGCTGGGACCATCTGCTCATGTAGGTCTTCTTGGAACATCTCTGGTGGGTTTTTTCCTTTAACACTGTTTTCCATCTCGGAGAGACAGATTGAGTTCATGAGAAGCAGAGCAAGAGTGTTGTCTGCTGTTAGAACATGTTCACAAAAGATTCTGCTTTCTAAGTCATCCTTGCCCCCAAAATACCCTTCTTTTTCCTCTCTTCAGCCTGTTCTTACCTGTACCCCTGCAAGAGATGCTCTGAGGTTTGTGATCTTGAGTGCACGCAGGAAATTTCTTGGCCGTGTGTCAAGACACTGCTTTGTTCTCCAGGTGTTTGTTTTGGTGGTGATAAGCAACACTTGCAAATTTTAGGGACAGAACAATTCCTCCTTTGGGTTTTGGTCATTTTTTTCCCTGGAGATGGTGTGTTCTTTGCAGTGACACTGGAAAGGCACTGAAGGTTTTGGGGCCAAGGCTGTCTGACCTTGTCAGCAAAGGGTAGAATGGAAGGAGTATCTGAAAGGTTGTACATCAATCAATTTGAAAGCACAAGAGATGAGGTGAGGCTTTTCAGAGTACAGGCAGCAGCTGCTGTTGACTTTGGATGGCAGCAGAATACCTGATTGCTGCACATAGTGTTACTCTAGAGAAGCTCCTCTGGGTTAATTGGACTTGCACACAGCTTGACATTGGAGCACTGATCTCTCTCTGCTATAATTTAACAACAACAAAAAAGCTGTCTCTGCTCAGGTTTGCACCCCCAGTCTCTCAAATGTCATGATTTCCTTGTTTTTAAAGCAAGTGTAATGATTCCTGGTGAGGGAGGGAGTGCTCAAACGTGCTCTCCCCACCCACAGCCCTATCAACATGCAGGTCAAACCAAACCCTTGGCTGCTAGAAGAAAAACAACCAGTGGTGGGAACAAACATCTTTTCAGCCAAGACATTGAGAAGCTGGTGGAAGAGTTCACGAGTGGTGGTGTTCTGTTGTTTTTCCATTGTTTGAGCACATATTTATTCATTTTCCTGTCCTAACCCAGCATTAAAATGCCCAGGACACACAGTGCCTTGTGTCAGTAACTGCTTGTGAGAGACTGTGCACTGGTTTGTGTAACCAGAGCGAGCCTCTTGCAGTACTGCTGATGCCAGGAAGTGTAGAAGAAATGTATTGCTTTACAGTTTGGAGTCCAGATGCTCTTCCTCAGCTCTATTAAAATAACTGCCCTAGTTTGGGCTGTGAGGAATTACGTAGGTTAAGAAAAACCTCGTGTTTGTACCAAGGGTGGTTGTTCTTTCCCAGCTTTGCTGTTAACTCAGGCTGGGTGCTAGGAGAGCTTGGGGAGTAAGCAACAGACCCCAGATCATGGTTGGAATTTTCTGCATTTGCTTTCCTCTTCCATAAACCTCTTTTTTTTTTTCCCTCTTGGGCAGAGAGAGGGTTTCAGCCTTGCACTCCCTTCCAGGAGCTGCTGTGGTTTGATTCTTGCAGCTCCTCACATCCCCCAGGAGGTGGTCTGAGCCCCTGGGCAACTGTGGGGTGGTTGGGGTAAAGGTGATCCTGGAGCTGTTGCTGGGGCAGCTCCTCTGGGAGGGTTTCAAGTCACTGCATCACATTTCCTTTTCACAACTCTGCATGTTGAGCAACTCCTTAAGCTTTTGGATTTTTAATAAAACAAAGCTCTACATTGAATACTGACTGAGCCAAGGTCCTGCCAACCTCTGCCCATCTGGTGGAGTTGTTTTGTGTGCAGATGCCATCATCAGCTCCTCTTGAGCACAAGGGTGCAGGGGAGGGGCTGAGGGAATGGGGGTGTTCAGCCTGGAGAGGAGGAGGCTGAGGGGAGACAGGAGCACTCTCTGACACTCCCTGACAGAAAGGGGTGGATGTGATGGATGGGTCTCTGCTCCCAAGTAATGAGTGATAGGACAATGGGAAATGGCCTCAGGTTGCACCAGTGGAGGTTCAGATTGGGTATCAGGAACAATTTCTTCCCCAAAAGTATTGTCAAGCCCTGTCCCAGGCTGCCCAGGGCTGTGATGGAGTCCCCATCCCTAGAAGCATTCCAAGGCAGTGCAGCTCTGTCATGGTTAGTGGTGGCTGTGGCAGTGCTGGGGTAGAAGTTGAACTCCATAGTCCTTAAAGGTCTTTTCCAACCTCAGCCACTGTGTGATTCTCTGACTGCAGCAGGCACAAGCTCTCACTTTCTGCCACAGAAACCGACGCTCTTGGGAGGCTGGAACAGCCTGGGAGCCCTCACTCACTCCCCTGCTAAACACAGCCTCTGTTCTCTTCATTTGCCTGCAGGACAGTGCTGCTCTGCAGGCACAGACATGAGATTTCACTGATGTAGAAACCTGTGGGGATTTTTTCCCAGTTGGGATGAGCAGCCAAAATGAAGGAGGGTGCAGGAACCCTTCCTCTGCTTCCCAGTTGCTTGCTGGGTTCCTCAGCGCCTTTTGGAAGCTCTGGCACCTCGTGCTGGGCTGTGTCTCAAGGAGGAGGAGGGTTTGTGTCGCATTAAGTGACAAAACTCTTTGCTGGATGAACAAAGTTGTCTCACTGCCAAATCCAAGCAGTTTTACCTCTCAGCCTGGGCCTGGTTTGTGCAAATGTCACTTCTGTGGCTCTGTGGGTTGAATTGTTTGTGCCCAAAACGCTCTGTTATTCAGCCTGCTACAACTTTTCTTGGGTTTAGAGGCTTTTAATGATGTTGAAGCAATCCTGCTAATTCATGCAAAAAAATAATGAGAAGCAGAAGTTTGTTCTAAAATAACCTTCATCTCCATAGCTAAGCTGCAAGCTCTGCTGCTCCCTGAGGCCTCAGCTTTTTTCTGAGACTGGTTTTACTTTTGCAGCCTTTCCCCTCGCCCCATATTCACCAAAACTTAACAAGATTTGGTTCTGTTTTGGTAAAATGTAGAAAAGAGCCTTCTAAGGATGCAAATCAGGGGAAAGCTGCTGCTGCTATTTATAATATCGTTAAATAAAAGTAGGCTTTCTAGTAGCACGACAGCTTTGTTGTGGGTCCTTGTTTCAGGGGGATGCTCAAGGTGTCAGACCTGACTGCGTCCTGACTCTGGAGCTCCTTAGTGCCCTTTTGAAGGGTGAGGTGAAGCTCTGAGGTTGGACAGAGGTCACAAGGTTGGATTGTGCTGGCCCCATGGTGGTGGGTGCTGCTGAGAGCTGGAGCTGATGTAGGGCCCCTGGTTTTGTCTTCCCACAAGCTCTGAGGTACACTGTGTGTCTCATGACTCGTGGCCACGTGGAGGTTTTCCTCACCAGCACAACAGTCAGGCTTAGCCCCAGATTGTGTTTTCATAAGACAAATCTCAATCCTGTTTGGCTTGAGGAGTCAAGCAGTGGGAGCTGTGAGGAGGTCAGTTCAGTGCCTGGCTCTCTGCTTGGGCTGTGAAGGTGCTCTGGATGCCTGAGACACCCTGATCTTTGCTCGGAAGTGTCTCAGACATCTTCTGCTTCCCAATGCTTCTCAGTGGGGAATGAAGCAATTTGATCTCTCTGAAGACACAGTGCTTCTCATCTTTGCTTTGAACTTCTTGATGAACCCGATGCACGTGTTCTCTCCTGAGGCAGAGGTGCTATCTGCCCTGCTGCTGACACTTCCCTGTCTTCAGGAGCTGAAGCTGCAACTTCCAGCCGTGTCTCCCCAGCTGCCAGGGTGAGGATTGAGCACAGCATCTCCACACCTTCTCCTGTATGTCCAGTTTTGTCCTTTGACCTTAGAAACCAGATGCAGGACAGGCAAAATATGTATCTACAGAACAGTCATTCTTCAAAGTAACTCAACCTCTCTAGTTTGGGGGGTTTTTTTTGGAAGAATCAGCTGTGGTTTAATGGTGGCAACTGCAGCTGGGAGAAGATCAGCTCACCATGCTGGGTGCTGCTGTGTAGGTGCAAACCGCTGTTTTCTGCACAATGTCCTGGCCAATACCATTAGCCAGCTGTGGCATGGAGCTGATTGTGCCTGGCTGCTGCCTGCCTTGTGTGTACATCATGTGCTTGTGTAAGGACAGACAGACGAGTGTGTTTGAGTCCAGCACTGGGAGCTGAGCACAGCTTTCAGCATAAAGCTCGGCTGCAGATGGAGCAGCCGGCTGGGGAGTTGGGATTTCATCCTCTCCTCTGAGAGCCCTCTGGACATCATTCAAGTTTCATTCAGTTCTGAGGCACTGAAATAACTTTTCTTGGAAGAGGAGAGTGTGCTGTGAAGGAGGATTTTTTAATTAGAAGGTCGCTTTTTGAAGGTTTAAGCAACTCTAACCTCACTTCAGATGTGACACACTTGTTCTCTTGCAGGTGGGATTGAACAATGGCTCTTAATGACTGAAGCAGGGTTTGCACCTGAAATGACTGACAGATGCTGATTATTCTTCTAGTGTGCTCTGTGTAAAGGGAGCAGTGAGACTTGGGTGACAGCTCTCCTCAGTGCCATCACCTTTTGTTCCCAGTGGGTACCAGCACTGGCAGCGATCCGATGCCTGGCTCTTATTTCATGTTTTCTCAGTTGGTGTTTGGTAACTTCTCTGCCTCGTTTAACCTTCTCTTGTTACCAGAGTGGCACTGCCTGAGTTATCTTTTAAAAACAAACAGCGAGCAGGAGCTGAGTTCTGGGGTGAGCAGAGCTGCTGCTGGAGCTCAGCCTCCTGTAGTTTTGTGTTTTGGGGTCTCTGTCCAGCACCAACTCCCTCCTGTTAGAGGAATGAGCTTTGCCCTCAGCAGGGGAACTCACAGCCTGTTCCCCACCCGGCTGCTTATTTTGATAAGTGTTTTTAACAACTTGGGACTGTTGTCCCTGCTTTGGATTCAGCAGATGCTTGAGTTTTTGAAAACAGGCACATCACAAGAAGGAACCTGATACTTGGGAGACCAGGCTCATGAAAGTCTTTTCCAAACCCCCTCTCTTCCCACTGTTCCTTCCCCTTCCAAGTCCTCTATTTCTTTCTGATATAATCTCAGTTTGTAGGCTTTCTCTGTTGTCTTCCACCCATACAAGTATCTCAGCAGACCAGAGAGTGCCTTTTTTATCTCACATCTCTGAAGACATCTGCTTGTGTGAGTTCTGGCAAGAAGGATTGGTTTTACTGTGTTATCCAGTGGGATGAAGAGGCTGCCATGCAGTGCATCTTCAGGACAATTCTCAACAGCTTGGGGAAGATGTTTGCTTTGTGTGTGACCTGCTGCAGCCCTTCACTGGGAGCTGTTCCTCCTGCTCAAATGTAGGCTTGAACTGCAAGTGCTGTGTTCAGTGCTGGGCCCCTCACTCACTGCCACAGGGACACTGAGGGGCTGCAGCGTGGCCAGAGCCGGGCACAGAGCTGGGGAAGGGGCTGGAGCACAAGGGTGCTGGGGAGGGGCTGAGAGAATGGGGGTGTTGAGCCTGGAGAAGAGGAGGCTGAGGGCAGCCAGGAGCACTCTCTGCAGCTCCCTGACAGGAGGCTGCAGGGAGCTGGGGGTCGGGCTCTTCTCTCCAATAACAAGTGACAGGACAAGAGGAAAGGGGCTCAAGTTGCCCCAGGGGAGGTTGAGGTTGGAGCTGAGGCAGAACTGTTTCCCTGATAGGGGTGTGAGCTCCTGTGCCAGGCTGCCCAGGGAGCTGGGGCAGTGCCCAGCCCTGGAGGGATCCCAAAGCTGTGGGGCTGAGGGCTGTGGGTCAGTGCTGGGCTGGGCAGGGTGAGGGGAGCACTTGGACTCGTGGAGCTACGGAGCTTTTGCAACATCAACCATTCTGTGATCTGAACCTTAGGAGCTGCCAGTGGGAAGGGGGGTGCCCAGGAGGCCCGGCCAGGAGAGATGGTCATTTGATCCTCAGCCAGAAGACACATTGTGGCAGCGTGTTGCTGATCGGTGGGTGTCGAGTCCACGCTGCTCAACAGCGGGCACCGTTCCTTTAAACACTCCCAGGAGTGTTGTTCAAAGAGCTGGAAAAACAACTGCAAAGCAGAAGTCCTGCACTGGCTCTTTGCTATGTAGCTTAAAATACAGTAGAGAGGCCTTTTCCTGAAGAGGATGAGGTGTTGGAGCTGATTTGTGGAAAGGATTTGGATGCTCTGCCTGGGGAAGAGGGAGTTTGGGGTGACCCTTGGTGGGCATTTAGGGAGCAGGTTGCTGGTGAGGGTGCAGGTTGTTACCACCAGCAATAGCTGCTGCTGTGTTCATGGTGGAGAGAGGCACAGCTGGCATTTACAGTTCTCACCCTTGAGCCAATTGGCTGTGTCATGGTGAGAGTGAAAAGCTCTGGTGCCACCAGGGAAGGGTTTTCTCCTGCATTGGGTTTGTGGCTATCAACCATTTCATTTGCACAGCCCTTCTTCCCTATGCTGGCAGTGGCTGTACTGCAGAGTTGGGGTTAGCTAACATGATTCCTGTTGTCCTGATAAATTGGATTTGAGCTTTGGTTTGATTCTGACTGTGGATGAAAATAGAATTTGGGATTTTTTTGTGCAAAAGATTATTTTATAGCGGAGGTAAAGAGGAACATTGCCAAAGTTCAGGATGCTCATGCTGTCACCCAAACACTCTGGCACACCAGCCTTGCACTTTGAGTGCAGAAGACCCTCCTGGGGGGCTGCTGCTGCTCCTCAGCATCTTCCAGATACCTTCTGGTGGGGGGAAGTGCAGCCCAGGTAAGACAGCAGGAACATTGCTGTGCCACCTTTCCTCTGAAAGCCTGTTCAGTTTTCAAAGTGGCATTCCTTAAACAACCCTCCATTTTCATTTCATCCAGAGGCAGCAACAAACTTGAAGTGGTTTGTCCTGTCACATTGGCTCCTCTGGCCTCCACACTTAACCTTTAGTCAGCCCAGGTGCCCTATTTTGTTTGTATATAGTGGTTTTTTCCTGAGCTGTAGTTACTCTGAGTGTCACCCTAAGCTGTCCCAGTTCCTTTTGATTTGTCTAACAATAGCTGTATTTTCAAGGCCTGGCAGTATGATGCTGCTGCTCCTTTGTCTGATGTTTTTCCTCCTTTTCCTTATTACCAGTGCAGCTCTGGTGCTGTGTTTGATTCTCTAGTTTATTGAACCTCTCTTGGCCTTGTGATATCCCAGAGTCTTTCCAGGGCATAAGGAAAAATGGGATGTATATTAGCAGAGATGACAGCTCAGCAATATATGTACAAGAGGGTGGGGATGGCAGGATTTGAACCCAGTGTGATGGGAAGCAGCAAAGAAGAAGAGGACCTGAATAGATCTGCTTTCCAGAAACATGGCTGCACAGATTCAAGGGCTGCAGGAGACTGTGGGGGGTGGCCAAGAACCTTTGCAGGAGGGCAGTGCTGTGGAAAACTGTTGTAGGAGCGTGTTTGTGGATGAGGTGAGGTATTTGTGTGTGTGTTTGCTAGGGTGGGATGTTGGATAGATGTTAAGAAAAGGAAACATCTGTTTTATCAGGGAGTTATCCATCAGGGTTCATCGTGATGTGACTAATTCCTGCTCCATGCTCGCAATGGCTCCCCTGGTATTTCAGGGGCTGGACTTCTGCCAGCTTAGTTGTACTGTTGCTCTGACCCCTTTTTTAGGCTGTCAGAGGGGAGATTGTTTGGTTTGGGGGTTTGCAGGTGGGCTGTGAGCACAGCCAGGCACTTCAGTGGCACTCATAGCTGCATCTTAACATGAAATGGTCGTGTCAGGTCCTCAACTCGAACAGCCCTGCGGCTTCAAGCTCTTCCAGTGAACCTCTGGGGTTTTTCCCAAGCTGTTGAAGAGGGGATGTTGGAAACACTGAAAAATTCCTATGAATCTCAAGAGTTCAGCAAGGGTTGCAGCATCATCCTGCCTCAGGAATGGTCTGGCAAAGTTTCTGCCAAACCCCCACAGAGATGTTAAAGCTGATACGGTTGTTGCTGGAGTTACAAGCTGTGCACGCTCTGCTCTGGAGGCTAGAAATCAGAAACATGCCAGTCTGCTCATTTTTGTCTTCCTCACTTGTACTTTAATGGATGTTCCAGGTGCATCTCTTCTGTGTCTCCAGGAACAATTTGTTTTAGCAGGGACATGGTTGGAAGAGAAACTTCCAGATGCTGCAGGGCTCTTCTCCTTCACTGGGGGGAAAAAATTCCTCATTTGAAGTATGGTTTAATGCAGTTTTGATAGGGCTTTAGAAAAAAAGCACTTGTGAGATTGTTAGGAGCTTCTGAAGCAGTGGTGTTTGTGTCTGGAAGATGTAGGTAGTCTTTGACTTACTCTCCTTGTTTTCTGAGCAGAGTGAATTAAGTAATGGGTTTGCAAACAAACATCCAGTGTGTTGTTGCATAGACCTGTAATTCCCAGTCTAAGCTGGGCTTTTGGTAGCTTGCTTGTTGCTCTCTTCCCAATTATCTCCAGTGTGTGGACATGCCAAGTCTCCTGGTGCAGCAAAGCCTCTGGCTTCCTTGGGGGAAGTGGTTGGGTGATAATTTCCCCCTCCTGTATATGCATCCCTCTCCCAGGGCTGGGACTATCATAGCTCAAAAGCTGCTCAGGTTCCTTCCCCCTCCAGAGGCAAAAAGGATCAGGCTCTAGGACTTGAGATGAGACACCCTGTGAGCCAGAGGGACTTCAGTCCTGTGCCAAGATCTCCATGAAGCATTTGGGGTGTTATTGGGATGATTTGGGGGTTGTGGAGGCTGCAAGGGAAGGGTTGCTAGCTGAAGGACATGATGAGGAACGAAGCCTTGGCTGCATTCTTGCAGAGCCTGCATCCATCAGTGGAGCAAGCCACCCCAACAAAAAGCAGCAACTGCTTTGTGACACTTTAGCTCTTCTTCATGCCTGGGGTGTACAAGTGGAGCTGGGGGATAAATTGGTTCCTTGCTGCTAATTTGAGAAAAGAGAACTTAGATTTCTGAAGGAGTTTTTCCAAGGAGTTACGCCATCGCTGCTGAGCCCAGCGGCCTGTCCCGTGGCGAAACGTGATCCCTGTGTAGCTCTGCTGGTTGGAGCAGAAAGGAAAGGTTTGCTTTGCCTTTTACAGGGAGCAACGTCCCAGTCACGTTCTGGTTTCCCTATTGCTTGAACCCAGGAAGATAAGGTGCTGGATGTCATGATTTTTGAGCTCTTTCTAGCTCTCCATGTGCTCCCTGCCTGCGGTTCCAGAGGTTGGATGCTTCACTTTGCCTGTGGACTCTGCGAGAATTTTGGTGTAACTCTATCCACTGGCACTTGTCATCTTAATTTCTAATGTGAAGCATCAGTTTTCAGTAGGTTGGAGCAGTGTTTCAGTAGCATTTAAATTCCTACTTCTTCCCCCCCACTAAAGATACTTGGCTGAAGGTTTGAGCCCCACTGTATCAGCAGCACACAGAGGGGCAACAAGGCTTCATTCTAGCAGGGAACAAAGGGTGCAAATGAAAAGCTGTTTGCTGAACAAGATGGATCTCTTTATGCAAAGCCTTTATGGCCACTCTGTTGAGGTGGAAAAAGGAGAGAAGCAGCTGGCACATCTGCAAACATTTAGGGAAGCTTCAAGTGTCTAAAGAACAGAAGTGAGACCTGGAGATATTGAAGCTGAGGCTGGAAACAAAGAGTAAAATATGAATGGTTGTGGACTGTGTCTGGGGTGAGGGGGGTAAGATAAGAGTGGAAGCAAAGGCATAGAATGAGAGAGGCCCCTTATGCTGTGTGGGAGGACATAGTGCAAGTATCATGGAGTAGATCAAGATGGTCATAGTGCAGCTTTTTTTTTGAGCAATTGAGAGGAGACCGTGCTTGGCATTGGCCATCTCATGGCAAACAGCTGCCACCCCAGCAGGAGCTCCCAGCAAATGATTAGGGAGCTGGAGGGCAGATGTTTTTAAATGACTGTCTAATGAGGTACCTTGTCTGGATGGCTCTTGCAGGAGCAGAGAGAACCTGGAACAGCAAGAAAAACTCCTTTAGGAATAACATCCCGGAGGAGGTGACTTACAGCTTGGCTGTGCCCTTGTGGCTGGGACTGTAGGAGCCCATTCTGGGTTCTGTGTTGGTAAGGAGAGAAGTTTAGAGGATGTGGAGCACTATTTTCTACTTCTGTGAGTCCCTTTGACGGAATAGAGTGAGAAACCTCTGAGAGTGTGGATTGCTGATCTCTTAAGCTGCCACTGAAGCGTAGGGGGGTTGGAAATGAGAAGAGAAGGAGTTAAATGAACGTGGTTTGAATTAGTGTTGTATAACCAACTTGGTGATGTTGTCATGGCATAATTGTATCTGATATTTGTTTTGTCAGTCAAATGACAGGCAGTACAAGTTCAGCAGTGCCTGCTGCAGCAGCAGACTATTTTAAGATAATCTAAGGAGGAAATGACAGCAAAGATGACGATGAGAAACAAAAGTTGGAGAGGTTGGGGTTCTGGGTTGGAGGCCACTGAGTACCTTAATAGAGGGGAATGTGGAGGACGATTGTGAAAATTAAAATGAGGTTTTGTGTACCTCCCAGGGTGGAAATGCTGAGTCTGACCACAAACCCTGCTGTGCTGAATGCCCCAGAAACAGCAGCAGGAGCATACAGACATTCCCAAGTCCTTGATGCCACCTCTTGTCAAAGTCTGTGCCAGGTGGAGGAGAGGCAGACCCATATCAGTGGCTGGGAGAAGGGGTGATAACAAAAGGAAGCCCTCCTGCTAAGGGAAAGATGCTTCCTGCAAGCTGCTGGTGCCTGACATGGGGTGCTTCAGGCCTCAGGCTCTGCTTGGGTGGAAGGTGTTAACTCCAACATCTGAGCAGATTTAGGGGGAGAGATTCTGCTGAAAACGTGCTTCATTTTTCATCCCTGTTAATGCTTCTTGAGTGGCTTTGAAGGTAGAATCCAGTTGCCAGCTCTAATTGAGGCCAAACTGACAGTAGCTTTTCTTAAGGCTCGAGGGGGAAAAAGAAACAAAACTGAATTGCTTTGTGCTTAAGAATAATTTAAAGCTGAAATTCTTTGGTTTGTAGACACTTCACTTGGCAGCCTGGAAGCTTTTTATCATGAGAGGCTCTAATCTGGTAACCCTTCAACCCGAACTAAAGGCTAATTGATTTAAATTGCACTACATGCCCTATCTGGGAAACGGTTTCCCCACTGTGCAGGGCAGCCTGTGAGTGTTACAGTCCCTCGAGGGGGATTGTCAAGACAGATCAGCTCAAGGTGGGGTCTGAGCAATCAGCATTTAAAGATGTCTGTAAAACAAACCTTAAAGGCAATGGCAGCCTGGGAGCTGTGCAGGAGAGGTCCTTGGTTGTTGAACACCAGCGTGTTTCTCTTATTGGATCTCTATTCTCATGTGACATGTGGAGCCAAAGGAGCAGAAATCCTTGTCCAGCCACCCTGTGATAGATGTACAGCCCCATGACACCTGCAGATAGATCCAACACACCATTAAGACACTACTTGACTTGAGTTTCTTCCCATCTGGCAGCCTGAGAACCTGCCATGAAAGTGCTCATCCTACTGTGAAAGCTCTTGCTGTGTGAAGAGGCTCATTTGCATCTGCTCCCTTCAGCCACCAAGAGCTGTAAAAATATTTGGGCACTTGTTTGTTTTGAAACTCAGTGCAAATAGGAAATGCACCTTCAGCTTAGAAATGACCTTGGCTGATGCTGGGGGAAACTTTCTTGTGTGTTTTTAATACAGCAAGGGATCCTCAGGAATCCTTGTCAACATCTGGGAACTGACCAGGATGAACTTGAAACACAAGTGTAAAGGCCTCGTGGTCCTCTCTGTCCCAGTTGCCACTGACAGGTCTGGGCTCAGGCTGGTGTGATATGTTCAGCTCTGGTGAAGGAGCTGCTGGTGTGGAATTGTGCAGAAAGCAGCAGTTGTGTTTTCTCCTTCCCAGCCACCCCTGTCACCTGCACCTTAGCATCCCTGTCTGGGCTTTTAATTCCCTTATCAACCAGAAGGGATTTACTGGTGATATTATGGGGAAAAAACCCTGAAAGAATGTGAAATAAACAGGCTAAAAGGTGTACAAAGCTGCAAGCAATGGAATAATTCATACTTATTACAGACACAGAACATACAAAGTGACCTCTTATCTTCAGGGGCTTGATTTCCTCGCTCCTCTGCTGCGTGATACCAAGTTGTGAGACCAAGAAGTGACTTCTGCTTTTTAAAAAGCACCTCTGCTTTCCTACTCTGCCTGTGGCCCTGTTCCTGGGTGCTGGTCTTCCTGAGGACACAAGAATTAAACTGGAACACAGTGGTGTCCTCTCAGGATGTTGTGAGAGGCTTGGGAAGATCTTTCCTGGAAGCTCTGCTGCCCAATGGTAGCTCCAGAAAGCTTTGCTGCTATTTTCTTGCCTTGAGAAGTATGCCACAGCCCAGTTTGAAAGCCTGATGTTCCTGAAAGCTGGTCTTGGGGGTTTTTTTCCCTCTTTTGGTCTGATAGTCTAACACTGATTGTTTCTCTCCCAGCACAGCTCATCTTCCTTGCAGCAACGCTGTTCTGGGTTTAGCACGCTGCCGTGCCACATAGACTCTGCACGCTGGGACATCTGGTGCCCTGATGCTAGAACTGAACGTTGGCTTGTGTCTTTTAGGCTATCCAGGATCTCTTGAGTCATCTCACCAAATTCAGGCAGGCTCAGCTTCATTCCTTTGCCTTCAGCAAACCCAGTTCTGCAGCTTAGTGGGAGCTCTTTAAGCTGAGGAGCCCTGAAGCCAGCGGCTGCTCCGCATCATTCGCAGCGTGCTCAGGGTGTTGCAGTCACAAGAGGCAGAGTAATCCAGGAGCTGGGCTGCTGCTGACATGCAGTTAACACTGTGCCTGCCTTTCACATGCTTCATGGCAGGATGGGCATGTGTGACTGCAGAGCTCAGTAAACTGTGATAACCTGCTGGTTTTGGTTCCAGGAGTAGGCGGCTGCTGCAGCGAGCTGTGCGTGTGGCGGCTGCTGCATGGGTGTGCAAAGGTGGTTTCGGCCCTGTGCTGGTGGGAGGAGGATGTGGTTTGTGAGTGATTCGAGAGGAAAAAGCTGTGAAGAACAGATGATGTTGCAGACAGGGAGAACTCAACCCCCTGGGTCTGCAGAGGTTTGACAAGACAGGTCTCTCTGCCAATCTGAAGGAAGGCTTGTGGACAAGAGAAGTCCAAGTGCCACAGCCCGTGGGTCTGATATTCCAACTGGAAATCACCCTGTGGCAAAGGCTCATTTTGGAGCTAAACCTATGGGTCTCTATCCTCAGTTTCCAAGAATAATAATCCTTGTATTGTGGGAAATAATAGAGAACAGAGCTTGTTAATGAACTGTGATGTGCTGTGCGTGTTCCGGGCTGGGTGCGTGTGGGTGCGCCATGGTGAAGATCTCTGACTTGTCTGGTGACTGTGGGAACCAGCTGGAGGATTAGAGCAGGAACCCAGGTCTCTGATTGTCCTGCTCCTGATTCACAGACACCTTAGTTGCCACTTCAAGTCTAGACAGGTATCTGCTTTGAATTTTGCCAGAGCTGTTTGAGAGGGATCTAAGCTCAAGAGGGATATCAATGTGCTTACCACTACGTGCTGGGAATGGGTTGTGGGAGCACACTCAGCCTGGGGGGGGAAAAAAACACATTTATTTGGACAATTCTGGGCAACATTTGGCTGACTTTGTGCCAAGCGAACAGGTGAACTTGCAAGATCCATTTTGCTGTTGCTGCTCTGACATAGTAATGTGTTTCTGGGCTTTAATACCTTCAGCTGCTTCACCTGGATCTGTTTGTGCATGCTTTGGAGCTCTGCTCTGGGTCTGCTTCTCTTTCTCTGTCTATCACACAAGATTGTTTCTGAATTAGATGTTCCTTGGGAAAGTCCTGTGCCTGCTTATTTAAGGCTGATGCTTTTGTCTTGCCCAGCTCAGTAGCTGTGGGTGAGCAACTGATGACACTGATGGGCTTAACTGTAGGGCTACCTCAGACTGAGCTGGGATGGTCAGTAGTGTGTTAGATCAATCCTCATCCCTTTTCCAGACCTGCCTCCCAGGTGACTCTCCTCAGGGATCAAGATGTGTATTCTGGAAATTCAGAAGTTCTGGGGTTATTTTTTAGCAGGTGAATGAATAATGACAGTTGGCAAACCCCAGGAGAGATGTACCTGTGAACGTGCTCCCCTGCCATCCCTCCGAGGGGCTGGGACAGCTGTGGCAGAGCTCTCTCACCAGCAGCAACACACAGACCTCATCAGCTTCTGCATGGGAAGGGAACATTCTGCCTTTCTTCATTGTTTCATGTGGTTACTAACTGGAATTTGGGTTTTTATGCTTTTCAGGTGCTGGAGAGTCTGGGAAAAGCACGATTGTGAAGCAGATGAAGTAAGTGAGTGTGCAGACACATAAACAGCACTTCTGTAGGAGATGAAATAAGAAATCTGTGGTGCCCTTCTGGTTTGGCTTGGCAATGATGGCTTGGTTTTCTTCCAGGATTATTCATGAGGATGGCTACTCAGAGGAAGAATGCAAACAATATAAAGTGGTTGTCTACAGCAATACTATCCAGTCCATCATTGCAATCATAAGAGCCATGGGAAGGCTAAAGATAGACTTTGGGGAAGTTGCCAGAGCAGTAAGTATTTGACTTCTTTCCCTTAGTCTGAGCCTGTGCTGTGAATTGTGTTAAATGAATCCTGGAAATTCACACTCCCAGTATGAACATCCTGACACTCACAGTTTGTTACAGATTACAACAACAAAAGACCTCTCCTAATCTGTACTTTGTTACCAGTACAAAGTGTCAAGTATTTGACTGAGGTTACAGGTAGGAGCCATTAGTCATTTAAACACTCAATAAAAAAAATCCCCAAACCTTTGTCTAAACTATTTGAATCTTTAATAAAATTCTCAGCTTTGGTTTAAATTGTCTTCAGTGTCTCACAGCATTGTGCCAATGAATCATGCATCTGAGCCAGAGAAGCCTTAATTGTTTTCACTACTCTTTCTTGTCCTCTTAGATTTTTGGGTTTGAGGCCCTGCTTTTTCCCCACCCCTCCAGCTCTGCTGATTCTTTGGGATGTTATGGTCATTCCCCTCTGACACTTCAGGATGGTAAAAAGGGAAGCCAGGAAGCCCTGACCCCTGTGGTAGTCAGGAAAGCACAGACAGGATGGGCAGTCAGGGACTCCAGAAAACTTGTAGGGGATGGGAATTGTGTATGTTGGTGTAGGGCAGAGGCTGCCCAGCCTGTGACTGGTGCTGTCTGGCACTCATTCCTCATAGTTACAGCTCAGATACAGTAAGGGAAGTCACCTTCTCTGTTTCTTTGGGATGCAACCACAGATGTTTTGAAGTTATGATATAAATCATCCTGGCTGAAGGGCAGCTCTTCACTTGCATATTAGCCGAGGCCACTGGTCGGTAGCTGCTCCAAATCCTCCCTGATCTTCCCCTCCACCTTTCCTCTGTGCCTCATGGTGATCTCAGCCTGGTTAATGTAGCTGGGAGGAGGCAGGTGTTAAAATCCAAGTGCCTTTCTCAGTTGACTTGCCCAGGCTTAGCTGGCTTTGCAAAAGCAGAACAGGAGCCAAGTGCCTGGAATTTTCTCATGTCCCGATCCACTGGAAGGGCAAACACCTCACCATGGCTTTCCAGGAGAAGACCAAGGGTAACCAAATTGACTGTGTCTCTCTCTCTCTCTCTGCAAACCACAGCAGTGACCTGTGGGCATAGCACCATACCCACAAGTGCTGGACCTGCACAAACTCCTGAGATCCACCTCTGTGTTGAGGCAGTCCAGACCTTGATTAAATTAATTCAGGTGCCAGTTGGTTGTGCTAGGGAGTTACCCTTTGGAGTAGCATGCTGACTGGGCTCTTGCCTGAGTTTGGGCAGCATGGTTTAGGGCTTGTGGAGCTGATGTTGGGAGGAAACAGTGTGAAGTTGAGAGCTTGCTGGGATAGTGAAAGGTCTCTTGCATCTCCCGAGAGGATGCTGGCAGGTCTCATCACTGTAGAAACAAACAGCAGACTGGGAAGTAGGTCAGCCTGGTTTTTCTCTTCCAAAATCTGCTTGTGAACTTGTAGAAGAGCAAGGTGCTGCTCTGAGGCTTCTGAGAATTATTCATGCTCTAGGGCAGACACTCACATCCTGATCAGTCCACCCTGTCCCCTGATGGAATGCTTTGTTAAGAAATCACTCTCCCTTCCTCCTGACAGCTGTTGCAGCAAATGGCAAGTTCTCAAAGCTTGAAACCTATAATCATTCCAAGCTTGCTTGTGACACTTTCTCCTTGTCACCACACATTTTAAACAGGAAAATCCCTATTATAGTGTTGTGAAAACTATTATTTATCACTTAGTTCATTTGTCTGCAGCAGCACATTGACATTCTCACCTTTCCTCTGAAACATTACAGCAGGTTACTGAACTGTCATGCTTCCACCATGAATGCTGCCTCTTACTTTGGAGTGGTAATCCCCATAGCTGTGGCATGACAGAAGCCTTGTCTTGCCACCCTGGTGAGTGCATCTTGTGCACAGCCTTGCAGCTTCTTGCCCAGAATTCACTTTTCTGCCTGTAGCAGAAAAAAGAACTTGATGGTTTGGGGGAGAAAAGCAGATAGCCTGAGAGAGGGTAGCACGAGTTGCTGCAGCCCCTAATGAGAAACCTCACTGTTGTGTGTGTAAATTCTGACTTGTTTCACTTTCCCCTCTCCTTGCAGGATGATGCTCGTCAGTTGTTTGTCCTGGCTGGAAGCGCAGAGGAAGGCGTGATGACGGCTGAGCTCGCCGGCGTCATCAAACGGTTGTGGAGAGATGCTGGAGTTCAGGCCTGCTTCAGCAGATCCAGAGAGTATCAGCTTAACGACTCTGCATCCTAGTAAGAAACCCTTCCTAGCTTCTGGGCTCTTCCCTGCTAACAATCCCAGAATGGTGGGGGTTGCAAGGGCCCTGCAGAGCTGCTCCAGCCCAGCCCCCTGCTAAAGCAGGTTCCTCTCACTCGGAGGGGCACAGGAACATGAAACCTCCTGAGAAGGTTTCCTCGAGAAGAAGACCTCGAGAAGGTTTCCTCCCTGGGCAGCCTGGGCCAGGGCTCCCTCACCTCAACGCCAAAGGAGTTTCTTCTCCTGTTCCAGTGGAACTTCTTGTGTTCCAGCTGATGTCCATCACCCCTTGTCCTGTCACTGGGCACTGAAGAAAAAAGACTGTCCTTATCTTCTCACCATCCACCTTTTAGGTGCTGCTCAGTGCTGCTGAGGTGCCCCTGAGCTCAGGCTTCTCTTCCCCAGACTGAACAGCCCCAGAGCCCACAGCCTTTCCTCCTCACACACATGTTCCATCCCCTCAGCACCTTGGTGTCCCTGCCGTGGCCTCTCTCCAGCAGTTCCCTGTCTCTTGAACTGGCAGACCAAATGATGTTGACAAGACAGGGTGGTACATGGGTGCTGAGGGTGCCCTTCTGAGGGGGAGACAGAAACTTAAGCCCAAGTGCTTCACACAAGCCTGGGCTCACAAGGTGACTGGCTGCTTTGGCTCATCGCTGTTGGTTTTACTGTTTGACTTCCCTGTATCTAGTGTAGGAAAAAGCCCCAAGTTCCTTGTTTCATGCTGAGGTGGATTTGCCAATCTATTGTGAGTGGAAGAATAACTCAGCAGCTTGCATTAAGATGGCTCATTACAGGAGGTGATCTCCTCTGCCACCTTCATTATCCCCACAGGAAAGAGTAATAACCTCCCCAAAGTGAGTGTTTGATGAAACTTCCCAATTTGTGATGGGCAACAGCTTCCAATAGCAGGATCTCCTGATATCAACAGGTCAATATTTGTGTAGTTGTTCTCCTTCCGTGCTCCTGAGGTATTGCTTAACAATTGGAAAGTGAAGACTAGATGAATAGGCTGCTGCTGACTGGTTAATGAGATTGTTTTTGACTAAATGCTTCCTGTATTTCCAAGAGGCAGGTTAGTGCAGGGAGGGGAAAGTGTTTCTTTAATGAGCAAAACATTTATTGCCTTTTGGGGTTTTTTGAAATGAAAAGAAGTCATGTGCTTGATCCAGACCAAATATTTGAACCTGAGACAGGATTATTGTGGGGCTAAGGGTGCCTCCTGATGTCCAGATTAAAACTTGTCTCCAAATGAAGCCTTTGAAAAATGAATTTGGGAGTGTTTTATAAAGAAACTTGATGTGTCACAGCTTGGTTGCCTGCAGGCTGTTTCTGTGCAGAGCATATTTGAGCTTGAAAAAAAACAAAGAGGAGGGTTTTTTTCTGAATTGGTAAACACTTTGGCAGGCAGGTTTAGATCAAGGGAGGTGAGGTGACAAGAGGAGGCTCTCAGATTCCTGTGTGCTTTTTACAGGATGCAAAGAGGAAGCTTTAGATTCAAAAGAAGGATAAAAAAAAGGTAGCTAAGGAGGGGGATGAGTGAGGGAGTAACTTGACGGAAAGATATGGAGAAGGAAAACTGAAGGACTTCTTGAGCAGAAGAGGTAGGGCAGAAGGCTTTAAGTGGTTGAGCAGAGCTTAAAGAGGAAGCTGAATGTGGGGAACTTCGGCTTGGTGGTCAGCTTGGAAAGAGGAGGAGGGTGAAGGCAGACTGGAGAAAAAGGGGTAGAAAGGGTTGAGAAGCAGAGCAGTCTGGTGAGAGAGGGTCTTTCTGTCAGTACTCACTTGGCCTGCCTGCCTTCCAGCTACTGGGTTACAGAGGGGTTTTTCTTTAATATTTGCAACCCATTTGTGTTCAGATCCTGGTGCCACTACACGTGGGTGCTGTCCTGTCAGACCTGTGTGGCAGAGAGGTTACAGCCCAGTGGTGACCCACATGGCATTTCTTTTCTGATAAGCACATCAGAGCTGAGTTTCCTGTCCCAAGACCACAGGAAATTGCACTGGAGCAGCGTTATTTGGAACGGGTAGCCCAGCAACTCAGCAGTCAGGAAGTGCTGAGCGGGTTCCTTTAGCACCAGCATGCAGTGACAAACTTGTTTTCTCCTGCACCATTTCCCTCCCCAGCATACAGAATGAAATTCCAGTCAATATTTTCTCCTCAGCACATGGCTCCTGACCCACCTCATCTTCTGGCCTTACCCAGCTAGTTCCTTTGTCCATGCTTAAAGGATGGACATGTTGCCATCCCTCTTTGTGGTGGTGGGCACGGAGGGATAAGCTTTTGTGCACAGTTATCTCAGGGGAATTTAATTTCCCAGCTCCTTTTGGGATCTCCTACAAATGAGACCTGAAACTTCAGGGTTGGCAGCCTTTGAATATTTGCCCTGTTGGAGACAACTGGTTTTCCAGCTGGAATTCAGGGGTTGAAGCCGGGTGCTGCGCATCGCTTCATGTCAGATCTCGGGGCCTCTGCTGACACACTCAGAATGAGGAGGGGAAAGAAATATGAGTGATGGTAACAATTAGGTGGCATCAAGAGCAAGAGCACTGTGGCAGAGAGCCAGGGTTTTCAGGGCAGCCTTGAATAGTTCTGAAAACTCTTCCTGCTTGACTTTGCCCTTGTGGAGGATCCTGCCCATTGGAGAGCTGCCCCAGCAGGCAGGAGGCTGTGTGGGAGGAGAGGACCATGATGTGTGTTGTAATCCATGGGTGGGGCAGAGGGGAAGCTCCCAAAGAGAACCACTTGTGTTTTACATGCCTACTACTTTTATTTGTTGAAGAACAGTTGAGTAACTCTTAGTCTAAACCGTGGAGGTTCAAGCAGTGCTGGAAATGCTGGGTGTCTTCTCCAGGCACCACCTGATCGTGTCCCTCCAGCCACCACCTTGCCTTTTTGGTGGGATATTTCAGACATCTGTATTTTCACTTGCCTGATTGCAACTTCCCTTTTTTTTTCCCTGTACCTATGACGTGAGCAAATGGCTCCTCTAGAGCTCCCCACCCCCAGCTCCAGCAGCATTTCTGACTGTGCAATAACCACAATGAACATCACCCTGTTTCCTGAGGCGTGTTGCTGTCCTGCACCTTTCTTCCATCACCTCTCTCTGATAAATGGGGAGGTTTGCAAGCAGGATAATGCTTTAAAATATCTCAGTTCCTGCTTTTTGTTACTTTTCCCCAAGTTCTGCAGATGCTGGAGGTAATTATCTGCAGTCTGTAGGCAATTAGCACAGTTTCTCATCAGCCATTCTCTATCCTGGCATATCTTGTTTTGTTCCCAAGTGGTAGTTTTGACCTCAATTCCCTGGCATGATGCTGGATAAAACCTAGATGGGGTTTTTTTCCTCCTCTTTGCTTCCAAGCACTAGCTTGCAGGGCACAGTCAATCCTCCTGATGTTTGCTTGTGATTCCCCTCAAGAAGCAGCATCTTGGCATCACTGTACTTGTGGGTTTTTTGCACTGATCTTTCAGCTGTGCTGCAAACTGTGGGCCTGGCCCAAGCAAGCTTTCAAATTGATGAAGGAAATACACAACATTCCCTTTTTCTGGAGATCCTGCACTATTACCTTTTCTACTTTGCCTGATCTGCCCAAATCCAGCTAAACACAATGAGGGGAGACCTTCTGCAAAAGAAATGCACTGCTTAAATCTAGGTTTCTTCACCTCTTTTTCTTCTTGCTGCAGGAAGACTTAGCTAGAGGTGATTAATTCTGTATGAGCTGTCAGCCTCTGTCAGGAAAATACTGTTTGCATTTTCAGCCTGGTGCAGGTGCCTGTGCTAATATTCCTGGAAAGCTCAGGTTTGATGCCTGCAGATGCTGACCCACCTGGGTACCAAACCTGTGTCTTCCTGCCCTCTTTTTCTCTTCTCCCTGGCAAAGGCTGCCTTTTGTTTGCTGCTCTGCCTTCAGGCAGGATGGTGACAGCCCCTCCTTCCCAGAGCTCAGGCTGTGGGTAGCTGTTCATAATAAATGCTTTGTATGAATCTTTCAGAGCCATTTTTGGCCTTGAAAGCACTTAGTGCTGAAAGGAAACACAACTGGATTGTTAGGAAAACACTGTTCCAGGGTTCATGTGGAGGAGGGGAACTCTGTTATCTTCACCAACTGAAGGCTGTCCACTTCAGAACATGCCTCTCCTGCAGCCAGTATTTCTCAGAGCACTCTGAGCAGGAGGTGATGCTGAAGCTCTGAGGTTTTCTGATAGGATTGGAACTACAGATCCTTACACCATGGATACTGAACCAGAAGGTCCTGGGAAGGCTCAGAGGATCACAAAGACAAACACTAATGATGCCACAGGCTTTTGGGCAGCTTTGTCTCATTTTGAGGGTGGGGGAAAAAAAAAGAAAAGAAGGGAAAGCAAACAAAACTGTCATTTTGCAAGTGTATGTTTGTGAGGTGGTGGTGAAGCGTGAGAAGCAGCTGGCTCTGTAAACACAAGGATCCAAGGTGGGGGAGCAAGTGGTGCAACCTCAGCGTGTGGAGGAAAGCTGGTGGAGAAGGAGGCTGTGAAAAGGGACTCAGACTCTGTGGGATGTGGGGAGATGCACTAAGGTGTGTGTTTTCGGTTCCTGAAACAATATTTGTGAGGAACATCTTGCAACTTTCAGGCAGATTGTGGCAAGCTGAGTGGTGAGTCGCTCGAAACCACGAGTGTCAGGCTGTGCTTTTCCAGCTTGGGTTGTTTTTCCCCTCAAGTTCCACTCTGTCTCTATATGGTAGAGACAAACCAGTGTCAGTGTGCACAGGCTGGGCTCTGCAACTTTTGTTGGGTGGGCACAACTGCCTCCCCTGCTCCCAGAGCTGAGGTGGGGAGGCTCTGTGCCCATGAACTTGGCTCCTCTGCTACCCCTGTGCTGCATCTTCCAGCTGCTCAAGGCATTTCCATGGGATTTACCCTTTCAGTCTCCCTGGAATGAATCTGGCAGCTTGCTGACAGAGCACCACTCCATCTGATACATCTTGTTCCCTGCAAGAGTGACACTTTGCAGTTCATTTGGTGAGAGCTGCTTGACTCCTTTCTCTCCTCTCTGCCTGCCTAAAAAGCCTCAAGTAGGAATTTTACACCAGTTTTGCTGCTCAGACTCCTGATGCTGAGAGCTGGCAATTAGGAGCAGATGCTTCAACAGCTTCAGCTTGCACATTTGTTGCTTTAGGGGTTCAGAGCAGCTGTGTGACCTGTAGCAAAACCAAGCTGTAAGGAGTTGTAGGGTCAGCTCTTAGGTAGCACCCACAAGCTTTTGAACCACCATATCCCAGCTGAACTGATAATGGTAGGAAAGAGAGGGAGGATGAAAAACTGGGCATGTTGTTTCCTTAGCAGAACTGTTTCTTACCAGAAGCCTACATCTGCCCTTTAGATACTGACCAGTGCTGATGAGATCTCCTCTCAGGCTTCTCTTCTCCAGGCTGAACAGCCCCAGCCGCTCCTCACACACATGTTCCATCCCTTCAGCATCTTGGGAGCCCTGCACTGGCCTCTCTCCAGCACTTCCCTGTCCCTCTTGAGCTGGGGAGCCCAGAACTGGACACAGGACTCCAGATGAGGCCTGACCAGGGCAGAGCAGATGCTGCAGAGAAGTGGTTTCCTCCAGTGGCACTTTGTTAGGTTCATTCACCTCCTTTAGCAACAGCAAATTATCTCAAACATGAGGGTTAGTTCTTGACACTGAATTCTTTCCTCCTGGTTCATTTGTGGTGCCCTTGCCCTTTAAAAGCAAGCCACTGGATTTATTGCCTTGTGCTTTGATGCGAAAGACCTTGAGTACTTGAATTGCCCCAAGAGATCCCAGCCTTGGCTTGGCTTCTGCATCAGCAGTACTTCCTGTGCCAGCTTCTTATCAGGCTTCACTCCCCTGCTAGCTTAACTCTACCCAGCACCTTCTGCAAGGTCGTATGGGGAGGGGTTAACCCCCCCCCCCCCAAACCCAAATCAACCTTGGGATAAACCCGAGGGAGTTGGGGAGGGGGTGCTGCAATTTCAAGGTCTGTGCTATGTGAAGATGCTGAATAAATCCCATGGTGGCTTTCTCCTGCAGTTTATAAAAGATTCATGGTGAGCAAGCAGACTAAAAAAAGCCCCTCCTGTGTTGTCTCTTCTGGTTTAGTTACCTAAATGACTTGGATAGAATATCCCAGCCGACCTATATTCCAACTCAGCAGGATGTTCTGCGGACCAGAGTCAAAACTACAGGCATTGTGGAAACACACTTCACCTTCAAGGACCTGTACTTCAAGTAAGTGAAGGGCAGCACTGGTCCCTGTGGGCTGTGGTGGGTCCTACACCTGCACAGCAAAAAGGTTTTGCCCTGTTTGAACTGTCCTCTGTGCCTCTGCTCCCTCTCTCCTGGCATTGCTCACTGGAGATACCTGTTTGACTTTTCTTTTGCCTTCTTCTGTTCTTTTCAGCTGCTTTTATGTTGGAATCACAGACACAGGTACCAACTGCTTGTTTTACAGGATCATCCCCCTGCCCCTCCCCCTCAAAAGAAATACTAAAAGGACACTGACTCCTGGATTTTGAGCTTGAATTTAACCCCTTTTTGAGATGGGAGATTAGAGCTCTCTCAGCAGTCACAGTCCTGGCTGGGGACTGCATGGTGTTCTCCAGGGTGACTCTGAGTGCCGCTGGCTGCAGAGCAGCAATGGGATGTGCTGGGGACGCTTGGCCTGATGCCACAGAGGATGGGCCTCCCTGCTCAGCTCTGCCCTCAAACCTCAGCCCCTGCTCGTGTGCCCAGCCTGCTCTTGGCAGTGTCCCTTTATGTATCACTAATCAAGCTCCCTCTAACCTCCCTAGCAGCTGCCAGCCTGCAGTTTAGCTCTTCTCCCTGCTCCTTAGACAATCCTCGCTCAGCATCCCCAGGGTGCTCCTGACAAGCCCCCATGGGCTGAGGGTTCCTGGCCTGTAACATGGGTGTAAGGAAAACCCAGCACCTGGATCTTGGGCGAGTTCCCTTTGTCTGTAACAACGTTTTCAAGTCTTTACTGCTCAGAGCCTTTAAATAAGCATTCCTTTGCTTATTTGTAGCTTGTGTTTGAAAGAGCTGTAGCAAAAACCCAAGTGTTGCTTAGAAAATGTAACTCGCTTGTTGCACCTCTTTGGGGGGAGAACAGTAACATTTTGGCTTCTGAACTGCCTTGAACTTAGGAACCATTTTAACAACAAAAATATGCCTCTAATGCCTCTACACTTGCCATCAGCCATCTATTTACCTGGCTTCTGGTTTGTCAGGGGAAAAACTTGCCTTCCACTGTGATGTGTTTAAGATTCACATCTCCAGTGGTGCTCTTTTAAAAACCATCACTCCTGACTAATGGGAGAGTGAGCTGGAGGTAGCAAGTTTAATCATTAGAGCCCTTCTTTGAAAGGGAAATGGCTGAGCACTCAGAGGCATCGCCTTCCTGGTGCCAAGAGGGGAATTGCACTTTCCCAAACCTGCCTGGAGTCATTGATCATGTGCAGAGGCTGAGAGTGAGCCAAGGAGGAGGGATTTGCTCCACAAAGGAAAGCATTAATACATCTTAACCCCTGAAGCTGCCATCTTTCCCCTGACAGAAGCCTTGATGTTAAGTCTCAGGCATTAATAAAGGGCTGAGGCAGCCTTAGAACTGTGACTGGAATTTGGATGAGCTCGGTGGAGCAGAGTTGTCAGGGATGCTGTTCCTTTGCAGGTGCCTCTGCTCTAACAGCAGAGAGTCCTGGCAAATGATACCAGCTAAGTCAATAGCCCTTATCATGACAGAGATTTCAATTTCCCCTCCTGTGCTCCACAGGGTTTAAGTTAAACCCAACAGCACTTCTATCTGCCTCATTTGGCCTCATTAAATTGCCTTTGTCCCACCCTGGGTGGTTTCTCTTTTATCTCCCCGTTTGCTCTGATAACAAATCAATGCTTTATGGCTTTCAGAGCTCCTGCATATTGAAGTCCCAGTCCATCAGAACATCCTGGGCAGTCCTGCTTCTCATCACACTGTTCTGGTGGTGTAACTGTCTGAGACACTTGCATCTTGCTTTTTTTAGGCACACAAATTCCACAGCCTTGAAACTTCAGCAGCTCACAGAAGGCTTTTTTTTATTACCTGAGACTGTTTCTTAACCCCATTAACTCTTTGTTTTCTCTGGCTCACAAGTAGTAGAGTGCACATAGTGTGTTCCAGATAAGCCTTTGCCAGATGTGCAGTGTAAATGAACTGGAAGGGTTGACTTAAGAGGAGGTGTTTGGAGTCCAGGCAAACAAATGGATTGTTGCTAAGGAAATCAAGAGAACAAAATGAGTGTGCCCTGGTGAATCAGCAGGCTTCATGGTAGCAATGTGGGTAACTGTAGCTAACATTTAGTTCTTCCTGCTGAAATTACTCTAAAGAAAAGCCTTTTAAAATCCAGAGGCCACCCCCTCCTGGGAAAAGAAAGGCTCAGAGCTGCTGGCCTTGCTGGTGAAAGGCTGTGGGGGGAGGGAGGTGTTCCCCCCTAAACCCTGTTTGTTTGAAAGACTTTGGCAGAGCCTCTTCCATCCCCTGTGAGTGGTGGTGCTGGCTGGGGAGAGAGGTCTCCATAGCTCCTGAGATGGTTCTTCTGCCTCTCCCAGGATGTTTGATGTTGGTGGCCAACGGTCGGAGCGGAAGAAGTGGATCCACTGCTTTGAAGGAGTGACAGCAATTATCTTCTGTGTGGCCCTCAGTGATTATGACCTTGTCTTGGCTGAGGATGAGGAGATGGTATGTTATGGAGGACCTACCAGGGGAAACGAGGGTGGGTATGTCTCTGGCTTGCTCCTCTTGCTCCAGTTGTCCAAGGGCTGTGGAGATGAGCATTTCTTTGCAGCAACCTGCAGTATCTTGCCCCAGAAACTGATGAACAAGATGTATAAATGAGAGTTTTTGCTCCAAGCCCTGACTGCAGGGAGGTACCTTGAGTTGCCCCTGTGGTGTGAGTACCTCCAAGGAGGAACAAACACATCCTGAGGGAGTTAGAGGATGAGGACATGACCTGGATCCTGCTCAGTGCTGTGTCTTGGTGAAGTGGCAGCGAGGACATGGCATTGACACTTGTCTCTTCAGCCTGTCCCCCCACCCCATCCTCCCCTTGTGCCTCCAGGATGATGCATCACCCTTCTTTCATTTCCAGAACCGGATGCACGAGAGCATGAAACTGTTTGACAGCATTTGTAACAACAAATGGTTTACAGACACATCCATCATTCTCTTCTTGAACAAGAAAGACCTGTTTGAGGAGAAGATTAAGAAAAGCCCCCTGACAATCTGCTATCCAGAGTACACAGGTAAGGCTGGGCTACTGAAACTCCTTTGCTATTGCCAGGGCCAGGGATGAATCAGTCAAAGCCTACACAATCTGACATAACCAAAAAGCTTGTCTCCTTTTTTCCTTACTCCCTTAGCTCTGTATTTGGGCTGTGTGCTGTGCTCATGTATGTCTGTGGTTCTGCAGCCTTTGGCTTTTAGATACCAGTTAAAAAGAATCCTTCCATCACACCTGCTTATTCCCACGCTGCGTCCCTCTGCTATACCAACGTGCCTCTAGCATGAAGCACTGCTCCCCTCTCACAATCTCTGGCTGAGTCACTTGTCCAAGGTCACTGCCCAGGAGCTGGGAATAGACTTCAGATTTGCCAGGAGGGGTTGATGGTGGATTTGGATTTGGAGCTGGATAAGGCAGATGGTTGCAAGCAGCTTAATACCTACTTAAAAGATCTCTCTGCTGTGAACCGATGACCAAAGTAAGGGATCTTCTCTTTTTCAGGCTCCAACACGTACGAGGAAGCTGCTGCCTACATCCAGTGTCAGTTTGAAGACCTCAACAGGCGGAAAGACACGAAGGAGATTTACACCCACTTCACCTGCGCCACCGACACCAAGAACGTGCAGTTTGTGTTCGACGCCGTCACGGACGTCATCATCAAAAACAACCTGAAGGAGTGTGGCCTCTACTGAGGAGGAGGAGGAGGTGTGGGGTGAAGGTAAAACCGAGCTCCCCGTGGTGCTGAAGCCTCAGGTTGCCTTTGCCTCCTGCCTCATTAATGCTCCTTGTTTCCTTTCCAGTCCTTATGGCATTTTGAGACCCGGGCTCTTTGCTGCCTCACCGAGTCGGCTGCAAGCATGACCAGGACCAGGGAAACGAAAACAGCATGTTCTTTAGCACAATCTTCTGTCTTAGGGACCTCTTTATTTTTTAATTGCTGTGGGGTGTCTGAAGTGAGGTCGAGGTGGAACAAACCGTGAGTGTGACTTGGCTCATCCCGGCGTCATCTCCAACGTGTACAGCTCTCGTGAAGTTGGGGTGCTGGCTTCCAGCCCTTGGATATGTAGCTTTCCTCTCTTTCCTTTGGTTAACAAAACCACCACTAGTCTGTTTTTAAGGGTTTGTTTGGTTGTTATTGTTTTTTTCTTTTCATCAGGAGACTAGACCTTTACTCAGTGTCGTTTCTTTCGTTTGCAAAGCAGATCTTTGTTTTAATAAGAGACAAGAAAAAGACAAAAAAAATATAATCACTGAACTATAACTATGCACATGGTGACCAGGTCATGCAGGAAGCATTCCTCTTAGCAGGAACTCTTTGTTTTTAACACTTGGTATGGTCAGGATTTAACATTTCTGCAACTAAAAGGATTCTTAGGGCGAGAGCTCTGGCTTTTGCTGAGGTGTCAGTTGGTTCCCTCCCCGCTCCTGTCAGCCTTTTGGAGAAGAAGCTTCTGCAGCAGGATGAGCAAATCTTTTAGTGTAAGGGTCCCATCAAACCCTCTTGATGCTGATACCCAAATTGAGACTCATCTCCACGTGGGAAGCACAACCCTGTCTCCATGCTGAGCCCCTGGGGAGCCCCATGTGAGCTGGAGCGTGGCTGGGGCTTCCTGCCGCCGCTTCAGCTCTTGTGCGGTTTTGGCTCTTAACTCGCCCATTTCGTAAAGGCTGCACCTAGTTCTGCATTTCCCATGGCCTTTTCCATTCAGAGGCTCTCAGCTGTGGTGACAGGCATGGCCTTTACTTTGTATATGTGGTGCCAAATCCCCCTTTGCCATGGTTTTTACCGTCGTGCCCCTCCTCTCCAGGCAGTACATTCCTTTGCTGAACCGTTGCGTCGAGGCTCTCTCCCCCTCACCCCCTTTGTCACGTGTACAGTTTCAATCTGTTAGAGTTGTTGGCAGTATTAAAATGGTGAGTTAAACAACTTTAGCCTTTTGCTCAAGTTGATTTTCAATGGATTTTTTTTCTCCTTTTGGGCTTTGCTGGAGAGGGAAGAGATGAGATAAATGGGCACAGGAAGGTTCCTCGTGTTTTCCGTCAGCTCTGGTGCTTCCCCAGGCCTTGGGCTGTGCTGGCACAGGTGGAAGATCCAACATCCAGCCCCCTGGGCTCATTGCCAACCCCTTTGCTGCTTATTTATAGCCTGAGCCTCGCTGCTGCTTCTGAACCTGCTGGGAGGTGGTTGCAGGGGTGTCTGAGGACCACACAATAAAATGCTTCAGGGATGCTGGAAACTGTCACCCCATGGTGCCTGCTGGCTGTGTGATGTGCAGCACTGCCCAGCACCCTCCAAATAAGGTGTGTTTATCTTCTGAAAACTTCTCCAAGCTGCTTTGGCCTCTGGAGCCCTCACTGCACCTTGTCCCTAACCAGGGCATAACCTGCCTTCTAAACTAATTAATGCACATCCCCTCCTCCCAGTGTTTGGGTGTCAGGGCTCCGAGGCTGGGCTTGATCTGGTGAAGAGGTTGGAGCCCAAGTGTGTTGGGAATCAGGGTGTTGAGCCTGGAGAAAAGGAGGCTGAGGGGAGACAGGAGCACTCTTGGACACTCCCTCACAGGAGGCTGCAGGGAGATGAGGTTAGTCTCCTCTCTCTAGTAACCAGTGACAGGACAAGTTGCCCCAAGGGAGGTTGAGGTTGGAGCTGAGGCAGAACTGTTTCCCTGAGAGGGGTGTCAGCCCCTGTGCCAGGCTGCCCAGGGAGCTGGGGGAGTGCCCAGCCCTGGAGGGATCCCGAAGCCGTGGGGCTGAGGTGCTGAGGGGTCAGTGTTGGGCTGGGCAGGGTGAGGGCAGGGCTGGGACTGCAGCAGCTTCAAGGGCTTTTCCCAACCTAAATGCTTCTCTGATCTTTCAGGGTGGGTGGGTGCTTGGACTGGGCCTTTTGGTCAGTGGTAGCCTGGTGGCACCTATCTCCACCCCTGCCAGCCACCCAGCTGGTGGCCCCATCAGCCTTGGCAAAGGTACCCATGTGCAGAATGGATATAAAGCTCCTGAGGCCCAGCTTGGGCAGGGGCTTGGGAGGTGGTTGCTGTGGAGAAATGGAAGCAGCAGGAAGGCCAGATGTCCATGTCATGCATAGTTCTTTATTGTGGTTGTTCCTACAGGCAATGGAAGCTGTGTGGGGCATCTCTGTGAGAGGATACAGGGCTTGGCTACAGGAGTAGATTTATTTACAAACAGTCAAAGAGCACATGCAGCTCTAAATAGCAGAATGAAAATCGTACAGGTAACCATTTCCCCTTTCTCCAGCCCCTTCCTCTGCCCAGGCTCACCCCTGCTCCTGCCCACCTCAGCTCCCTCACCAGAGAGAGATTCACTCAGAGGGCACAAAAAACCCACCCCAAACCCACCCCAGTTTCTCCTGCTCAAAGCCTGAGGTTGGTTCCCAGTGACTTGTGACCTCCAGCTCCCCCTGAACCCCCACACTGGATGAATTCAGCTTTGGGAAGAGGGAAGGAAGGAGCAGTGGAGGGGCTGAGCATCAGTCACCCCCCTGGTTGGTAAGTAAGCTGCAGGGAGCTTCTTTCTGAGGAAATGGCCATGAAAGGGAGCAGGAAGTTCAGCCCCTTCCTGTTTGGGGTTTAAAAGTAGGTGATTTGGGGCAGGTTGTAGAAAAAAAGTGGTGTCCAAGTAGCTTCTTTGTGTTGTTTTGGTGGATCCTTTTTAGCTCTGTGCAGCAGAACAGGCAGGGGGAGTCCTGGCCTGGCCTGGGGGAGGGAGGGAGGGAAGAAGAGGGGGGTTAAAGGTTGAATGGGAGAGTTGATGGAACATATGTGTGAGGAGGAAAGGCTGCAGGACCTGGGGCTGTGCAGCTGGGGAAGAGAAGCCTGAGGGGTGACCTCAGCAGCACCCTTTGTGCTGATGAGCTAAAGGATGAGCTGCAGGATTCCTCTGCCCCTTCCCTGCTGCACTCGGATTGTTCCCAGGAGCCCCTGAGCTGAAAGAGTTTGAGCCTGATTTGGGTTACAATCTGCCCTTTCCATCCCTCTCTACACACAAGGAGAAGTTCAAAATCATAACCAGGCTGAGCCCTCCTGACCTTAAGAAGCTGCTGGGGGAGGGAAGTGGCTCCACACGGGGCTGGGGGACCCCAAATCTCCCTCCTCACTAATCCCACCCCCCACACGCTGCAGCCAGCGCTTTCCAGACCGTGTTTGATGCCAAAACCCAGGGTTTGGTGGGGGTGGACAGACCCAGGGGCCATCCCCCTCCCTTTCCCCAGCCCTTTTTGGGGGGGAATTAAGCCTTTGTGGGGTACCTGGTGCTCAGAAGAGGCCGCAGTCCTTGAGGTTCTCTTTGATGATGACATCTGTGACGGCGTCAAAGACAAACTTGACGTTCTGTGTGTCTGTGGCACAGGTCATGTGGCTGTAGATCTCCTTCACGTCCTTCCTCATGTTCAGATCCAGGAACTGGGTCTTGATATAATTCCCTGCATCTTCAAACGTGTTGGGACCTGTGGAGGGAGGGAAGGAGGGAGGGAAGGGTGCTGCTGAGACGCTCCCATGGGAGATGGGCCTCAGAACTGGCTGAGGGACAGGGGATGCTCCAGGTCTGGTTTGGACTGTTTAGATCTGACATCTCTCTCCAGAGGAGCAGGAGGAGGAGGAGAAGGGCTGATGCTCAAGGTGTGTTTTTAAGAGTTTAGATCTGAAGTGGGGCTTGGACTGGATGATCTTTTGAGGTCCCTTCCAACCCTTGAGATCTGTGATTCTGTGAAATCTCCCTCTGGACCAGAGGAGAAGGAGAACGGCTGTTTTAAAGTGATGCTTAAAGTGTGTTTAAGAGTTTAGATCTGAAATCTCCCTCCAGAGGAGGAGGAGAAGGAGTGTCCTTAAAGAGATGCTCAAGGTTTGTTCTTAAGGTGTGTTTACAAGAGTTTAGATTCTGACACCTCTCTCCTGAGGAGGGGAAGGGCTGAGTGGCAACTTCACCCAGCACAGCCATTTTTCAAAAAGCCATTTTTATCCCATTTTAGTCTTTTCAAAGCCCCTCCTGAGGCCCCCTCTGTCCTCTCCTCTGCCCCTACCTCCAGGGACTTGCCCAACCCCAACCCAGGCTGCCTGTGTTGGAGGTTCCCAGGCCCAGGATGAACCCACTCACCATCATAATCTGGGAAGCAAATGCTGAGATGGACCTTTTTGATCTTTTCCTCAAAAAGGTCTTTCTTGTTGAGGAAGAGGATGATGGAGGTGGCTGCAAAGAACTTGTGGTTGCATATACTGTTGAAGAGGTGCAGGGACTCGTGCATGCGGTTCTGCAAACAAACAGCCACTAACTTACAACCCCCTTGGTGGCCACTGCAACCCCCCCAAAAGCCCCTGGTCCCAAAATGAGAGCAAGTCCCTGAGCTGGGGATGCTCCTGTTTGCCACAGCAGCAAAAGCCTGTTCCCTGCACCCACACTTCCTCTTGCCCATCCAGATAACCACAGTGGGGGTGACCGAGATCAATCCAGGAGGGGTGTTAAGCAGCTCCAGGTGGTGCTGAGGACAAGGAGGGGTGTTAAGCAGCTCCAGGTAAGTGCAACACTTCAATCCCTCCTGGGATGTTCACAAAGAAAGGCTTATGGTAGGAAAATGATCCAGGGAAAGCTCGTGGTCCTGTGGGCCGGCTGCTGGACGGTGCTCAGGGAGGATGTCAGGCTGTTGGCCCCATCAGCTGGGCTCTGTGGTTGGATCCTGATCCCTGGATGTTACCCACAGCTTCAGGAAGGAGCAGGGAAAAGGAAAAGCTCTGGTTCTAAAGCAGGCCTGGGGGTTGTAGATTGCTGCAGGGGCATCCTTGGATGGAAGAGGCTCCACTGAGCTCAAGCTGCAGCTGAGCAGGGAGGGTGGTTTTCTTCCAGCTCTGCCTGGCAGCAGGCAGGTTCTTCAGGGAGAATTCACCTTATCCAGGTTCTTCAGGGGAGTTTCAGCTTGTCCAGCTTGAGCAGGGCACTGCAGGGCTGGCTGTGCTCAAATCCTGCCCCATCCCACGCAGGGGAAACGTTTCAGCCTCTCCTGAGAGCTTCTGGTGGGAGACACTTTCTCCTTCCCCCCCTCCAGTGCCCTACACAGGCTGCTGCTTCGTGGCTGAGGAAGGGCTGTGTCCTCCTGCCTGGCCTTGGCAAGCCCAGGGAGGGGATGGGCCCCAGTGAAGCTTTTGGAACTGGGGAGCATCATTTGGGCTGGCTGCTGGAGGAGATGCCAGCAAGGAGAGGAGGGCAGAGAGCAACATGCTACTCTTCACCCCTTCTTCTGAGAAATGACCTGTTTTGGGGCTGTCACATTCCTCCTCTCTGGATCTCAGCCCTCAAAGCTGCTGTCCCCTGGGGCCTGAGCACCCCTGGGAGAGGTTTTTCCCTCTGAGAGATGAGTTGGGCTCTCCTCTTCCCCTCCTGTCCCAGGAATGGCTCCTTTGGTGCTGTTGCTGCATCTGGGAGGGTTCCCCAGCAGCTCTCCCAGGAGGCTGGGGACAGGAGCTGCTCTGCCCATGGCTGCTTGGAAGGAGGGTGGGGGTTTCCTCATGGAGGAGGGCAGACACAGCCCCTGGGGGGGTTCCTCGTGGGGGATGACACCCCCAGCCCCAGGACCTCTACTGGGGCTTCATTGGGCTGCTCATGCCCCAAAGTGCCGTCTCCACTGGCTGTGAGCCATCTCCATCCTGCATCACCCACCCCATCAGCCACCTCCCCTCCCTGTGTAACCTCCCCAGCACCCAGCTCCTGTCCCCTGAGGCTGCTGAGCTCTCCCCTCTGGACCCCCAACCCACCACTTCATCATCCTCCACCAGCACCATGTCGTAGGCGCTCAGTGCCCCGCAGAAGATGATGCAGGTCACCCCCTCGAAGCAGTGGATCCACTTCTTCCTCTCTGATCTCTGCCCTCCCACGTCGAACATCCTGGGGAGGGGACAAGGCTTGAGGTGAGGGGGGGTGACACACCTGGTCCTGTCCCCACAGCCACCACATCACAGCCCCAGCACCTTGTCCCCAGCCGTCCCTGATCTAAATGAGGCTGGTGGTGCTCAGAGCATCAGGTTCAGCCCAAACCCCCTCCTCACTGTTAGGGGTGGGGGGAAATGAGGGCTGGGGGAGGGGGGCACCCAGCACCCACCTGAAATTGAGGTCTTTGACAGAGAATTTGGTCTCGATGATGCCCGTGGTCTTGACGCGGGAGCGCAGCACGTCCTGCTCGTTGGGCAGGTAGTCGGGAGCCGTGATCCTGTCCAGTTGGTTCAGGTAACTGGGGTGGGAGGAGGAAGGGGGAGAGGGGTCACAGGAAGGGGTGTGACACCCTGCTGAGGGGCTGCAAACAGCCTTTGGAGGGGGTGGTTGCTGTGGTTGAGGGAAGGGGCTCTCCTTGGGATGAAGGAAGGCAGAGCACGAGGAGCTGATGGGGTTGGGGACTCCCTGTCTCCTCTCCCTGGTTGCTTTTGCCCCCCTGGCCATCCCCAGCAGCCCCCTCCCAGCATCACCCCCATCCCCTGAGCCACAGGGGGACAGGAGGGACATCTCCACAGCTTTTTTTGGGATGGTCTGAGCTCTCCCAAACATGGGGCTGTCCCTGAGGGACTGCAGGGACACTGGAGGGGGGGAAGGTGGGGGGCTGCACACCCCTGGCACCGGTGGGATGCAGGAAAGTGGCCTCGGGGCATTCCCAGCACGGGGGGAGGGGATTCTTCACCAGGCTGGGTGGGAAACTGAACCTGGGGCATCATTTGGGTTGGAAACACCTTTAAGCTCATCACATCCAACCACTCACCTCCCCCTGCCAAGCCCTCGGGCACATCCCTGTCACCCCTTTTCCCTCCCCCTCACCCCCCAGGCACTGACCCCCACTCACTATGCAGCAGAATCATTGAGCTGATACTCAGCAGCACGGTCGAAACACGCCTGAACCCCCCCGTCCTTCCACAGCTTCTTGATGCAGTCGACCAGCTCGGGCGGCATCGTGCCCTCCTCAATGGAGTCGGCCAAGTTGAAGAGCTGCCGGCCATCGTCCTGGGAAAAGGACCTGTCACCACCCTCCCTGTGCCCCAAAAGCCCTGAGGGATGGTGTCTCTGTGCACAGTGCCAGTGGGGCTGGGGCAGGGTCTCTGTGCACGGTGCCAGTGGGGTTGGGTTGGGGCAGGGTCTCTGTGCACGGTGCCAGTGGGGCTGGGTTGGGGCAGGGTCTCTGTGCACAGTGTCAGTGGGGTTGGGGCAGGGTCTCTCTGCACAGTGCCAGTGGGGTTGGGGCTGGGGCAGGGTCTCTGTGCACAGTGCCAGTGGGGTTGGGGCAGGGTCTCTGTGCACGGTGCCAGTGGGGTTGGGTTGGGGCAGGGTCTCTGTGCACGGTGCCGTTGGGGTTGGGGCAGGGTCTCTCTGCACAGTGCCAGTGGGGTTGGGGCTGGGGCAGGGTCTCTGTGCACAGTGCCAGTGGGGTTGGGGCAGGGTCTCTGTGCACGGTGCCAGTGGGGTTGGGTTGGGGCAGGGTCTCTGTGCACAGTGTCAGTGGGGTTGGGGCAGGGTCTCTGTGCACAGTGCCAGTGGGGTTGGGGCTGGGGCAGGGTCTCTGTGCACGGTGCCAGTGGGGTTGGGGGGCTCTGGGGGGCAGGGCCCCGACTGACCGCGCGGGAGGACTCGGCGTAGTCGATGCCCAGGGTGGACATGGCGCGGATGATGGCCAGGATGGACTGCAGGATGTTGCCATAGATGATGGCCTTGAACTCCATGCACTCCTCAGCCGTGTAGCCATCTTGGTGGATGATCCTGGGGGGAAAAGGGAGGACACAGAGGCCTGAGCACGGAGCTGCAGCAGCCTGAGGTGCCCCCCACTGCCTCCCCCCAACCCAGGACACCACCGGGGTGACCCAGGAGGGTCACTGGGGTCCTGCCACCCCCTGCCCTGGGGGGCTCAGGCTGTACTCACTTCATCTGCTTCACGATGGTGCTCTTGCCCGACTCTCCAGCCCCTGGAAGAGGGTGGGAGGACACCTCAGTGCCAGCCAAGGTGAGACAGAGCCCAGGCCTGACACCACAGTGATGGGCATCACACAGCAGACCAGAGCCACTCTCCTTTCTGCCTCCCTCTCCCCAGCCCATCCTCCTGCCCCCAGTGCCATCGTCCCCATGCACCCAGAGCTGCACCGCACCTCAGTGACCCCCGGGGCTGGTGGGGACCCCCCAAGCAGCCGGTGCCCAGGGGGTCTCCAGAGCTCCCACCCGCCATGGGCATCACTAGCGATGGCTTCAGGGCCGTAAGCAGCTTAGGGCAGCACGGGAAGCTGCTTAGAATTAGGGTGCTAATCGCCTTGCACCCAGCCCCTCACCTGGATAAACCCCCCTGTTGCTCCCTGTCCCATGGGGCCTTGATTCCACCCTGGGGGGTCACCCCATTACCTGAGGGGGTCCCCTGAGGGACTGTTCCCTCCTTCCCACACCCAATGGTGGGATTTGGGGGTGCTGGTTGCAGGAGCTCCCGAGGCTCTCACTGGCTCTCCCTGGGATGTGTCACAGCCTGGCCCAGCTGGGACCCGGTGTCCTGGTCCCTTCCCCATCCCCACACCGTCCCCTTTTGTCCCTGTCACCCGTCTGGTCACCACAGAGAGCTGATCCCACCCCAAGCTCTCTGCAGACACAGCCCTGGGGGGGACACAGCCAGTGGGATGAGGTGGGACCAGCTCAGCTCCCTCCTGACAGCTCCTCAGGGTAAAGAGCTGCAGGGATGGAGCTTCCTTGGCACAGAGGCAGAGCACGAGGAGCTGATGGGACTGGGGACTCCCCGTCCTTGTCCCTGTCACTGTCTCCTCTCCCTGGTCACTTTTACCCCTTGTCCATCCCCACCAGTACCCTCCACATCCCCCCTGCCAGCTGGGCACAGGGGGGGCCCGTGTCCCCCATCCTCCCAGGGCCCCCCCCCCCCCCCCCCCCCCCTTACCAAGCAAAAGCAACTTGACTGTCTTGGCCTCTTTATCCGCGTCCTCCTGGAGCTTCTTCTCCAGCTCCTTGGACCTTTTGGCCATCTCCTTGTCCTCGGCGCTGGCCCCGCTCCCCATGGCCTCCTCCTCCTCCTCCTCTAACGCCTCGAGCTCCTCTAGGTCCCCGAGCTCTTCCAGCTCTCCCGGGGCTGGCGCGCGCACCCCGGGGCCGGGTGGGGGGCGACGGGTTGGGGGGAGAAAGAGGAGCCCCGAGAGGCTCAGGAAGCCCAGGAAGGTGCCCCGGGGCTGGGTCCCGCGGCAGCTGGAGCTCGCTGGGTGCTGGCGGGCCGGCTGCCCCCCGCTCTCTCCCTTAATGCCCCATGGATAACCTGATTGTTTTTGACCCCGGGATTTGGGGACTTTTTATCTCGCCATGTGACCCAGGAAATCCAATTAGCCCAAGATGGCAAAGATTAGGGCTCAGGGGAGCATCTTGGGGAGATGGGCACGGGGTTTTATGTAAGGGGGCGGGGGGTGTCACACACGGGGGACAGGGACACTGTGTGTGCCCCCCTGGGATGGTTCAGGGGGGTACAGGGGGTTTGGGGCACTCCTGTGCCCGTGGGCTCTGTGTCCCCCACTCCATGCACTGGGTTGGCATCAGGGATGGGGTCATGTCCCTGTGCTCCCCACACACCCCCCCCAGGCGTTGTGGGGTCCTCAGGGGCTGGGGGGGGCACAGGGAGGGTCCCTCCTGCAGGAGAAAGGGAGATAATTACCCCATGTGGGTAACGAACCCCTGATCCTGCCCTGCTCGGGGCCACCCCTCACCCTCCTGCTGCGTAAGCGCTTTAATGGGATCCTGTGCTCAGCCTTCCTCCTCCTCCTCCTCCTCCTCCTCCCAGCCTGGGCTCAGCATCCACCCCCCAGCCCGGGGGGTGCCCCCACCCTGCCCTGCCAGCGGAGGGGTCACCCCCCAGCCCTGGGGTGGGGGGTGAGGGGGTCAAGTCCCCCCCGGGGTGCTGCAGGTCCCCGGTTTTGGGGGGGTTACGTTCCCCCCCCAAGGGTCACTGGTGGGGGGGTGTCCCCTTACTGGTGTCCCCATATCCCACCTCGTGTGGCTCCCCCCAGCCCCCCCGCGAGCCGCGGTGGCACGGGCACAGCCTGTCCCCGCTGTCCCCGCCGACACAAAGCCCCTTCTGAGCCTCTAATGAACTCGGCGTTAATGAAGGGGGTCCAATTAAAATACCACCACCGGTGCCGGGACACACACACACACACAGAGACAGCTCAGGATGGGGGTCCCTGTGTCCCCCCCTTGCCTGGCACCGAGGTGGCCCTGGGGGTGGCATCACCCCACTGTCCCCTTTCCCCCTCCAATGCGACATCGGGGGGGGGGGGGGGTTGGGGGGGACACCGTGGGGGGGTGGGACGGGGACGGGCCTTGGTGGGTGGCATTCCACGGCTAAAAATACCCCCCCCGCTGCGGGGCTGGACCAGGGGACGTGGTCGGGCAGTCGGTGGGGACACGGGACGGTGCCCACCCAAACGCCCCCCCCCGCACCAGCTGGGAGCCAGCGGCACAGGTAGGGACTGGGGAAGGGGCACCCCAATGTGACCCCCCCCCAGCAACCCCCCAGCCGGGTCCTGCTCCGGGATTGGGGGGGCGGGGGGGTCCCCTCTGTGACGGTGCTTCCAGTTTGGGTGGAGGCAGGATGGGGGGATCTGGGGGGGTTGTTGTGAGTCCCTTTTTTGGGGGTGGGGTACCCCAATAGGGGGGGTCATTTTGGGGGTGGGGATGCCCCGTTCCAGGGGGTAATCGGTCTTTTTTGGGGGGAGTACAATGTCTAGTGAGGTGAGGCGCGGTCCGTGTTTGGGGGGCGCGGTGCCCACCCTGGGCGGGGGGGAACACGGCAGTGCCCGTCCGGGGGGTCCCGGGCTGCAGCCGGGGGTGCGGTACCCCGCGTCTGGGGGGTGGGCAGTGACACCCCGCCATGGGGAAAGCGGGCACGGTGCCCACCTCGAGGGGCTCTACCCTGCCGTTGGAGACGCCGCCGCCATTCTGGGGGGCTCCAACACCGTGTCGGGGGGCTCCGCTGCCCCGGGGCCGGCGGTGAGGGCTCAGCACCGCTCCCCGGGGCGCACAGCACCCGCCTCGGGGCCGCTTTTCCCCCTCCCCAGCGCCGCAGCGCTGCCGGTTGCTCCGACAACCTTCCTCCTCCTCCTCGCCCTCCTCCTCCTCGCCCACATCCTCCTCCCGCCCCATCCTCTTCCTCGTCCCGGCTTCCGGCCGGGCCCGCCGGGGACTTTGCTCCAGCCCCGGCTTCCCGCATCGACCCTCGGCCACCGCCGGGCGCCGCCGCCGCCAGCGTCCGCCCCCAGCCCCCAGCCCCCCGGGACCCCCGGGACCCCCGCCCCGGCCACCGCCGCCACCGCCCCCATCGCCCCCCGGCCCGGCCGCCGCCATGTCCTCGCTCGCCCCGGCCAAATTCCCTCTCAAGAAGCGGGGCAGCCTGCAAGCCGCGGCCCCCGCAGGTGAGACCCCCCGTCCTCACCCCCCCCGGCACCGACCGCGCGCCGCGACCCCCGGGAGCCCCCGGCTCCGGGTTCGAGTCCCGCCGCGACACGATGCGCGGTGGGGGGTGTTTTTTTTGGGGGGGGAGGGTGTCACGTCCATCCCCGTCGTGTCTGGGCTGCTGGGGGGGTGAGGAGTGTGGGGTGTTGCGTGTGTCCCCTCTTTTTGGCGGGGGGGCTCTGCGGCGGAGCGGTGCTGCAGTGGCGGGGGGGGATCGGGGTGGGGGGAAGCTTCGTGTCTCCTTCCATGGGTGGGCTTGTGGCAAGGGGGGACACATGGTGGCACAAGGATGTGACACCCCCCAGCACCCCCCGAGATGGGTGTTGCTTTGGGGGGAGGGGGCTCAGGATGGTGACAGATACAGCCCGGGTTGGGTGGCAGAGGGGGGTGGGCACAGGACCCCCTGAGTGCCACCCTGGGGGTGCCACGTACCTGTATGTTGGGGAAACTGAGGCAGGGGAGATGGTGGCTCAGACTGAAAGGCTCTGGCATGCTGTGGGGGAGGCTGGGGGGAAGGGGGTCCCGAGCCCCTGGGTCACCAACTCTGACGCCTCGTTACCCCCGTTGTGCAGTGAGGGAAAGGGGAGTCCCTCCTGACGTGGTCCTGCCTCAGTTTCCCCATCACCGAGGGGACTCAGATCCCAGTTCCACAGTGGGGAGATGGGGGTGATTCTGGGGGTGGGGGGTGATTAACCCTTCCTTGCCTGGGAGGTGAGTCTGGCACCTCCCCCCCGTCCAGCTCCTGCTGTGCTGGTGCCTGCAGAGTTACGGGGTGGGCCGGGGTCTCGGCCCCTGCAGTCAGCACGTTCCCTGCCCGGGACCCCCCACTGCCTGAAGCATTTCCCCGTGGACCTACGAACCTCCATGGACGGCAAATACAAAGAGATCGCAGAGGTGGGTCCCCAGCACCGAGATCCCCTGGGCTCAGCAGGGATGGGGATGGGGAGGGGTCTCACCCCTGTGCTGGGCCCTGGGGAGGCTGCAGCTCCAGGGCTGTGTCAGTGCTGGGCCCCTCACTCACTGCCACAGGGACATTGAGGGGCTGCAGCGTGGCCAGAGCCGGGCACAGAGCTGGGGAAGGGGCTGGAGCACAAGGGGCTGGGGAGGGGCTGAGGGAATGGGGGTGTTGAGCCTGGAGAAGAGGAGGCTGAGGGGAGACAGGAGCACTCTGACACTCCCTGACAGGAGGCTGCAGGGAGCTGGGGGTTGTTTCTGCTCTCTAGTAACAAGAGGAAACTGCCTCAAGTTTCCCCAGGGGAGGTTGAGGTTGGAGCTGAGGCAGAACTGTTTCCCTGAGAGGGGTGCCAGCCCTGTGCCAGGCTGCCCAGGGAGCTGGGGCAGTGCCCAGCCCTGGAGGGATCCCAAAGGCGTGGAGCTGAGGTGCTGAGGGCTGTGGGTCAGTGCTGGGCTGGGCAGGGTGAGGGCAGGGCTGGGGCTGCAGCAGCTCCAGGGGCTTTTCCAGCCATTGTGATTCGATGATCCTCCCACCCCCAACCACACAAACCCCTCTGAGCTCCTTCTGGGGACGTGCTGTGCCTGGTTGTCCCATGGTGCTGAGCCCAGGCCCAGCTGATGCCAGGCTGTTGGGGGCAGGAGCTGTTTTGCCGGTCGCTGGCCGAGAGCGAGATGCGAACGGCTCCCTACGAGTTCCCTGAGGAGAGTCCCATCGAGCAGCTGGAGGAGCGACGGCAGCGCCTCGAGCGCCAGATCAGCCAAGATGTCAAGTAAGACCCTGGGGGGGGTCATATCACCTCTCCTCCACCCCCTCAACCCACCCCACCTTGGGAGCTGCCCCCACCCCGAGCACCCCAGGGAGGGCTGTGGGTCCTCTGTGCCCCCTCTGTGTCCTCTCCCCCCTCTCCATGTCCCTTTTTGGAAGTGAGGTTGTTTTATTTCTGGTTTCTGTGTAGTTTTGGTGTTGTTTTTGCCATTAATGGGGTGTTTTCTCTGTTCCCCCCCCCCTCCCCATCGCCCTCCCTCCCCCTCACCCCGCCTGTCCCCAGACTCGAGCCCGACATTTTGCTCAGAGCCAAACAGGACTTCCTGAAAATTGACAGTGCCACGGACTTACAGTGAGTGTCCTCGGTGCCACCCGCCGGGGACCCATGGAGGGGGGTGTTGGGGACCCCCCCCAGCCCCACTCTGACCCTCTCTCCCCCCAACACACACCCCCCCAAAACACAGAGCTGGAAGGTCCTCACTCAGCCACTCTCGCTGGCACTGCAGGGGTTAACACCCCCAGGGAGGGGATTGGGGAGAGGGGTGGGTTGGGGTGAACTGGGGGGGGTCTCAACAATGATGGTGACACCGAACACCCCCCCTGGCCTTGTCACTCCCCCCCCAGAGCAAGGGGGTCCGATGCTTTGTGTCCCCTTCCCTCTGTCTCTGCTTTGGGACTTGTCTCTGTCACGAGTTGGTTCGTTCTCTGTCCCCCCCTCTCCCCCCTTTATGTTGTGCTCATGTGGGACTGGGGGATGTCTCTGGGGGGTGTGTGGAGGGGGACAATGCCACCACCCCCAAGGATGTGGCTGACACCCACCTCCCCACAAACCCACTGGTGGATCATCTCCAGAGACAGCGTCACCCTCCTGTCAGCCCTGGGATGGGGAGCACACGGGGCTGGGGGACGTGGCACCGCCTCACCTCACCCTCTGCACCCTCAGGCTCTTCAAGGAGCAGCACGAGGACCTGGTGGACCATGTCCCCAAGGAGCGGGAGGTGCTGCTGGAGAGGGAGTTCCAGCGGGTCACCATCTCCGGGGAGGAGAAGTGTGGGGTGAGCTCTGCCCCCCAAACCCGACCCCCACCGGTGCTGGGCGTCTGACCCACCGCAGAGCCGCTTCACTTCCGTGTCCTCCTCTTCCTCAGGTGCCCTTCACAGACCTGCAGGATGCTGCCAAGAGCGTGGTGAAGGCTTTGTTCCTGCGGGAGAAGTACATGGGGCTGTCCCTGCAGAGCTTCTGCAAAACCACCGCTCGCTACCTGCAGGAGCTCTCCGAGAAGCCCCTGGAGACCCGCGGCTACGAGGAGGTGCCCGAGACCCCCGTGGCAGCTGGTGAGGAACAGGGGTGGGATCCTTCCCTCTGGGCTGCTGGAGGAGCTTGGCTGAAGCGTTGGGTGTCCCCCAGATGCCCCTGTGCACCCCCCGTTTGCGGAGCAGCACCCCTACGAGACGTGGGACCCGCAGGCGATGCCGCCCGACCTGGGCTTCGGCTTGAAGATGGTGGATGGCGTCGTGCACGTCTACACCAAGCAGGACCTCACTGATAAGTGAGTGCTGGGGACCTGTCACTCACTGGTGTGATGAGTTTTGGGGGGAAGGGGAGGTGTGGAGGGGCTGTGTGACCTGTTTCTGTGCCCTCTCCCTCAGGAGCACAGAGCTGGACCTGCCCTACCCTGACCTGCAGGAGTTCATTGCTGACATGAACTTCCTCATGGCTCTGATCATCAACGGGCCCATGTAAGGAGAAGGGACCCACCAGGCTCCCACCATGGAAGTGGCTCAGTATGGGAGGGTCTTGGGGGAGTCCCGTCATGGTGGTGTCTTGGGTGGTCCCACCGTGGGGATGTCCCACTATGGAGGTGTCTTGAGGAGTCCCACTACAGAGGTGGTGGAGGAGTCCAACCATGGAGGTGTCTTGGAGAATCCCACCATGGAGATGTCCCACCTTGGGGGAATCCCAGCGTGGGGATGTCTTGGGGGATCCCACCACGGGGGTGTCTTGGGAGGGAACAGGACTTTGGGGCCAGCACCAAAGCACACAGTGGTGGCTCTGACGCCTGGTGCTGCTGCAGCTGCCCTGTCTGTGCATCCACCATTGCTCACAGAGGCAGGTCCAAGAGTCTGGACCCTCATCTCCTCATGCTGGTGGGCACCAGCTTTTTGGAGCTGGATATTCTCCCCCCTAAACCGAGATCCCCATCCCTCCTTCGGCAGCAAATCCTTCTGCTACCGCCGGCTGCAGTACCTGAGCTCCAAGTTCCAGATGCACGTGCTGCTCAACGAGATGAAGGAGTTGGCAGCCCAGAAGAAGGTTCCTCACCGTGACTTCTACAATATCCGAAAGGTACCTCGTGGGAAAGGGGCTTCCTGGTGTGACCAGGGAGCGTTTGGAGGGGCTGAGGGCTGAGCATCCCCCCCTGCCCCTGCAGGTGGACACCCACATCCACGCCTCGTCCTGCATGAACCAGAAGCATCTCCTGCGCTTCATCAAACGGGCCATGAAGAAGCACCTGGATGAAATCGTCCACGTGGAGAAGGGGAAGGAGCAGACCCTCAAGGAGGTCTTTGAGACGATGAACCTCACTGCCTACGACCTGAGCGTGGACACGCTGGACGTCCACGCGGTACGAGGTGGGGTGCAGGGGGAGGGACACCCCCAAATCCCACCGATGAGCCAGGACCCTCACCCCATCTCCACTTGGAGTGAGGGATCTCCTCCAGGACTTGTCTCAGGGTGAGGTGGGGGATGTCTGGGGGGTGATGAGGGGAGGCTCAGCTCACATCTATATCCCCACCCCCCAACCAGGACCGAAACACCTTCCACCGCTTCGACAAGTTCAACGCCAAGTACAACCCCATTGGGGAGTCCATCCTGAGGGAGATCTTCATCAAGACCGACAACCGTGTCTCGGGGAAGTACTTTGCCCACATCATTAAGGTGAGAAGAGGCCCCACAAGGATGTGAGATCCTCCACACCTTCCCTTCCCTTCCCTTCCCTTCCCTTCCCTTCCCTTCCCTTCCCTTCCCTTCCCTTCCCTTCCCTTCCCTTCCCTTCCCTTCCCTTCCCTTCCCTTCCCTTCCCTTCCCTTCCCTTCCCTTCCCTTCCCTTCCCTTCCCTTCCCTTCCCAGTGGCTGAGAGGGTGATGTTTTGCCCCCTCCTTTCCCTGGCAGGAGGTGATGTCTGACCTGGAGGAGAGCAAGTACCAGAACGCTGAGCTGCGACTCTCCATCTACGGCCGCTCCCGGGACGAGTGGGACAAGCTGGCTCGTTGGGCCGTCAACCACCGCGTCCACTCCAACAACGTGCGCTGGCTCGTGCAGGTGCCCCGGCTCTTGTGAGTGACAGGGAGGGGGGTGGAGGGGCTGGTAACCCCACCTAGAGCCACGTTTTGGGTGGGAGACCGAGGAACCACCCCACTGCTGGTCGCTGATGGCTCTGAGCGTGCTCTGTGCCCCTGCAGCGATGTGTACCGGACGAAGAGGCAGTTGGCCAACTTCCAGGAGATGCTGGAGAACATCTTCCTGCCCCTCTACGAGGCCACTGTCCACCCTGCCAAACACCCAGAGCTGCATCTCTTCCTGGAGCACGTGAGCAACAAGTTGTAGACTCAGAGAATCATTTGGTTGGCAAAGCCCTTGAAGCTGCTGCAGCCCCAGCCCTGCCCTCACCCTGCCCAGCCCAGCACTGACTCACAGCCCTCAGCACCTCAGCTCCACGGCTTTGGGATCCCTCCAGGGCTGGGCACTCCCCCAGCTCCCTGGGCAACCTGGCACAGGGGCTCACACCCCTCTCAGGGAAATAGCTCTGCCTCAGCTCCAATCTCAGCCTCCTCTGGGGCTTTCTGCTCTTGTTACTAGAGAGCAGAAACCAACCCCCAGCTCCCTGCAGCCTCCTGTCAGGGAGTGTCAGAGAGTGCTGCTGTCTCCCCTCAGCCTCCTCTTCTCCAGCCTCAACACCCCCATTCCCTCAGCCCCTCCCCAGCCCCTTGTGCTCCAGCCCCTTCCCCAGCTCTGTGCCGAGCTCTGGCCACGCTGCAGCCCCTCAGTGTCCCTGTGGCAGTGAGTGAGGGGCCCAGCACTGAACACAGCACTTGAGAGGCTGCCACCCCAGTGCTGATCCCAGCCAGGATGCCCTTGGCCTTGTTGCCCACCTGGGCACCTTGCTGACTCCTGTTCAGCCACTGACACCAACCCCCTCAGGTCCTGCTCCCAAGATGGGACAGGGGCCACCAGTGACATCCACAACCCCCAGTCTGTACCCAGTTGGGATCTGCTGGAGAGGTTTGAGCATCCCCCTCAGGGTTGTCCATCCCACAGGTGGATGGTTTCGACAGCGTTGATGATGAATCCAAACCAGAACATCACATCTTCAACCTGGACAGCCCCTTACCAGGCAACTGGGTGGAGGAGGACAACCCCCCTTACTCCTACTACCTGTACTACATGTACGCCAACATGACGGTGCTCAACCACCTCCGGCGGTAAGAACACCCCCACGGCTGCCACCCCCCCAGGGGTGGGTGTTCTGGAGGAGGAGGAGGGGGGAGGGCTCACATGCTGATGGTCAGCCCCACTCCATGGCAGGAGGAGAGGCTTCCACACCTTCGTGCTGCGGCCGCACTGCGGCGAGGCCGGACCCATCCATCACCTCGTCTCGGGCTTCATGGTCTCCGAGAACATCTCCCACGGTTTGCTGCTGCGGAAGGTGAGCAGGGCCAGGGGTGGCTGTGGCTGTGGAGGAGTCAAGGAACCCCCTTCACCCTGCTGTGTGTCCCCCCCAGGCCCCTGTGCTGCAGTACCTGTACTACCTGGCGCAGATTGGCATCGCCATGTCCCCCCTCAGCAACAACAGCCTCTTCCTCAGCTACCACCGCAACCCCCTCCCCGAGTACCTCTCCCGGGGGCTCATGGTGTCCCTCTCCACTGATGATCCCCTCCAGTTCCACTTCACCAAGGTGAGTGCTTGTGGGGGCCACTGACCCCCCTTCCCTCCCCAAATCAGCCCTGAAGTGGCCAGCAGCCAGGCCCTGAGCATGAGACAGGCTGGAGGTGGCCAGTGGGCTCCTGGGATGCTGATTGTCCTCAGGAGCTGTAGATGGAGCCACAGGGATGAGACAGGGCCCAGAGAGGGTGGGAGAAGCTGTGGACCCCCATTATCTCTTGGGGGGTGCTGTGGGTGGGTGCTGAGGCTGTGACTCCCCAGCAGGAGCTACAGGGATGAGACAAGGTGGTGGCTCCAGGGGATGCTGATGGTCCAGAGAGGGTGGGAGAGATGTAGACACCCATTTTCTCTTGAGGGGGGGCCATGGGTGTGTTCTGAGACTGTGCCCCCCCTCCAGGAGCCACAGGGATAAGACACAGGGCCCAGAGAGGGTGGGAGGAGCTGTGAACCCCAACTTTCTCTTGGGAGAGGGCCCGTGGGTGGGTGCTGAGGCTGTGTGTGCCCCCCAGGAGCCGCTGATGGAGGAGTACAGCATTGCCACCCAGGTCTGGAAGCTCAGCTCCTGTGACATGTGTGAACTGGCCCGTAACAGCGTCCTGATGAGCGGCTTCTCACACAAGGTACCAGCTCCCAGCACCCAAAGCTGCCAGAGCTCTGGGAGTTGTGGAGTCACAGGATAGGGGGGGTTGGAAGGGCCCTGCAGAGCTGCTCCAGCCCCAGCCCCTGCTACAGCAGCTTCCCCTGGCTCAGGGGGCACAGGAACGTGTCCAGGGGGGGTTGGAAACCCCCTGAGCGGGAGCCTCCACACCCTCCCTGGGCAGCCTGGGCCAGGGCACAGCGAAGGTAGGAGAGAAAAGGGACCGTCTGTCATCTCCTTGTTGTTCTGCCCAGGTGAAGAGCTACTGGTTGGGTCCCAACTACCTGAAGGAGGGGCCAGAGGGCAACGACATCCGTCGCACCAACGTGCCCGACATCCGCGTGAGCTACCGCTTCGAGACGCTGAGCCAGGAGCTGACGCTGATCACACAGGCGGTGCAGAGCGAGGAGCTGGAGCCCATCCAGGAGGAGGATGTGCTCAGCATCACGGCCCCCCCAGCCCCCCACTGACCCCCAGCACACACACACCCCCCCCAGCTCAGGCTGCCCGCGCCTGGCGCTCGGGGAAGGGGCTGCTGCCGTCCCACCAGTGCCACCAGTGCCACCAGTCGCCAGGGGGGTTGGTGTGGCCTGAGGCTGGGCCACTGCCTGGGCTGGAGGAGTTTGGAGGGATTTTTGTACTTTTTTCTTTTGTTTTTGTCTTATTCTGTCTTTTTTTTTGGTCATTTTTGGCCTTTTTTCCCCTTTTGTTGCTTTTTTTCCTTGTTTTCTCTTTTTTTGCCCTTTTTACTTCTTTTTTGTCCTTTTTTTGCCTTTTTTTCCTTTTTTCTTCTTTTGCTTTCTTTTTAAATTCTTTTTTGTCTTTCCTTTGGTCTTTTTCTTTCCTTTTGCATTTTTTCCTGCTTTTTTCATTTTTTGCCCTTTTTTTACCTTTTTTTTTGCCCTTTTTTTGCCTTTTTTCCCCATTTGGGCCCTTTTTTTGTGTTTTTTTCCCCCCTTTTTTGCCATTTCCCCCCCTTTTTTTGCCTGTTTTCCCCTCTTTTTACTCTACCTTTTGTTTCTCTTTTCTTTTTTTCCCCCCTTTTTGCCTTTTCCCCCCCATTTTTGAGTCTGTTTTTCCCCTTTTAGCCCTTTTTTCTCCTCCATTTTCCCCCGCCCCCTGCTGGGGTTGGTGTCTGCAGGAGCTGCCCAGGCTGGTGCCACAGTCAGGGGGGTGTGGGGGAGGTCAGGCCCCAGTGCCAGCTGTGTGGGGGCTGTAGGGGGGGCTCAGCCCAGCACCAACCTCGGGCTCCTGCTGCTTTTTAATCATCTGCCCCTGTCTCCGTCCACTTTCCCACCCCTCAGCACCCAGGGGACCCCCGCCCGGGCTCCCCCCACGGCGCTGCCAGCACCCGGGGGGGGTTGAAGGGAGGTGGGGGGCAACATGGGGAGGACCCTCCCTCCTCCTCCTCACTGCTGGGACGAAGGCGAAGGGCCCCGGGGGTGCCCCGTGTGGGGCCCCCCGCGCTGCCGGGAGCTGTTTGGGGCCGGGATGGGGCTGGAAGAAGCTTCCCCCGGTCCCCGCGAACCCCCCCGAGCCCCCCCAGCGCGGTCCCGCCCCCGCCTCGGCGGCTCCCGAGGGAGAAGCTGAAAACGAGAGAAAACAACGGCCCGAGCATGAGAAATAAAGTATTTAAGTACGACGGTGCCGTGAGGGGCTTTTTTTTGGGGGGGGGGGAGGGAGCCGGATCGTGACCGCAAAGGGAAACTGAGGCAGCACGAGCGACCCCGCGGCTGTAGGGTTTGGGGGGATCCCGGAGGGTCCCCAAAGTGCTGCGGGGGCCTGGGCGGGGGTCTGGGGGTGGGGGGTATCGGGTCGGAGCCGCAGCGCCTGCACGGAGCGATAAGCGCTGGCCGCAGGGCTTGGCCCGGGCACCGTGCCCTGGGGTGGGGACGGGACAGGGGCGGGTTTGGGGCGGGTTTGGAGGTGCTCAGCACTTTCCTTCCCGGTCGTGCCCGTGTCCCCGCAGAGCCAGGACTGACACACAGCCATGGTGGTCGTTTTTGGCTACTGGGATGTCCGTGGGGTGAGTGGGGTGGGCATGGGGGGGAGGGGGGGTGGTTGGCAATGGCTGGAGGGAGTGGGGGGGGTGAAAGGGGGGCACAAAGAGGTGTTGTGGGGGGTCTGAAGGTGGCTGCCCTGTCCCCCACAGCTGGCCAACCCCATCCGTCTGCTGCTGGAGTACACGGGGACCCCGTACCAGGAGAAGCAGTACCGGCCGGGCCCCGGTGAGGGGGCAGCTGGGGGTCCCCCCCGTCTGTCACGTTCCCCCCACCAGTGTCATGTTCCCCCCATGTCGTGTCCCCCCCTCGTCTGTCATCTTTCCCCTCCATCACCCCATGTGTCATGCGACCCCCCCACCGTGTGGTGCATCCCTTCCCTGTGTCCCCCACCCCCCCTGTCGTGTGTCCCCCCCCATGTGTCAGGTCCCCAATGGTCCCCAATGGTCCCATCTCCTCCCCCCACCCCCCCTCCCCGGGTGTAAAAGGGCATTTTGGACACATCCCTCACCCTCCAGCCCTGGACCTTGTCCCCCCCTCCCCAGCTCAATGTCCTTTGTTATTTGTCCGGAGGGGGCGTGGGGGGGCGGGGAGGTGGAACATGTGGCTGCTCCTGGAGCAGAGTGAGGACCCTCCCCCGCCCCCCCAGTGCACCCAGTGAATCCGCTGGGGGTGTGATGAGCAGGGAGCGGATCCAGGGGAGCCCCCTCCCCCCATCTCTGTTGCTCCCCCCCCCGCCCCCAATCTCTCTGCTCCCCTCACCTCCAGCCCCTGAGTTTTCCCAGAGCAGCTGGATCAGTGGGAGCCTTCAACCCTTCTGGCTTTTGGGCAGTGCCACAGTGTCACCCCCCAACCCTCCTTGTGCCCCCCACTCCTTTTTTCTCCAGCTCCCGACTATGACAAGAGCAACTGGACCAAAGAGAAGGAGAAGCTGGGGCTGGACTTCCCCAATGTAGGTGGGCTCAAGCCATGATGGGGGGGTGTTTATGAGGAGGGAGGGGGTTCCCTGGTGCCCCCCCAGCCCTGGTGCCCCCCTCCCATGGCATTTCCCTCCCCTCCAGCTGCCTTATCTCATCGATGGCCCCATCAAGCTGACGCAGAGCAACGCCATCCTGCGCTACATCGCCCGCAAGCACAAGATGTGTGAGTGAGGGGATGGGGCTGAGGGGGGGCCCGGCACCCAGGGGGGGTCTCTGGGAGCTGGGGGGCACCCACACTGCCCTCTGCCCCCCTGCCCCAGGTGGTGAGACAGAGAAGGAGCTGTTACAAGTGGACATGCTGGAGAACCAGATCATGGATTTGCGGATGAGCTTCATCTACTTGTGCTACAGCCCCAATGTTGAGACCTTTGTGAGTACCCCCCCTCCGTGTGGATTTGGGGGCACAGGGGGATGGACAGCCCCCTCCCCCCAACCCCCATGGAGGTGGGAGGGCTGCCTTTAATCTGTCTGGGGCCATGGGACCCAAGCCACCAGCACCATGGGGGATACAACCCTTGCATGGTTGCAGTCCTTTGATGATGCCCGTGTGTGCTGGGGGCGGGGGGACACGCACGGGACAGCCCCCCCATCCCAGCTCAGCTTCCCCCAGCTCAGCCTGTGACCCCCCCGCGCTGCAGGAGAAGCAGAAGCCCGTGTTCCTGGAGCAGATGTGCGGGAAGCTGCGGGAGCTGTCGCGCTTCTTGGGCTCCCGGAGCTGGTTCGTGGGGGACAAGGTAACTGCGGGGGGGGTGCGGTGCTGGAGGCTTTGGGGGAGGGTCCCTTATGGCGGCTGAGTCGCTTTGTCACCTCCTCCCGCCCCCTTTCCCCCCGCCCTCCCCCCGCAGCTCACTTTCGTGGACTTTGCTGCGTACGATGTGCTGGATCAGCTCCGCATGTTCGCCCCCGAGTGCCCGGAGCTGAAGGGGAACCTGGAGCAGTTCCTGCAGCGCTTCGAGGTGAGCGGGGCCACTCCCCGTGTCCCCAGCCCCTCACTGTCCCCACGTGCCTGTCCCCAGCACCCCGGGGTCCCCATCTCCATCCCTAATACCCTGATGTCCCCGTTCCTTTGGCATCCCCAGCCTTGTCCCCTCCATGTCCCCATCCCTGCCCCCCAGTGTCACCAACCCCCCTGGTATTCCCATCCCTGTCCTCATTCCTCCCTGTCCCTCTGGTGTCCCAATCCCTGACCCCACTGTCCCCATCCTTGACCCACTGTCCCTATCCCTGTCCCCTTGGTGTCCCTTCTGGAGAGCAGCTCTGCAGAGAGAGACCTGGGAGCCCTGCTTGATGATAAACTGACCATGAGCCCTCGTGGCCAGGAAGCCACTGGCATCCTGAGGGCATCAAGAGAGTGTGGGCAGCAGGGTGAGGGAGGTTCTGCTGCCCCTCTGCTGTGCCCTGCCGAGGCCTCATCTGGAGTCCTGTGTCCAGTTCTGGGCTCCCCAGCTCCAGAGGGACAGGGAACTGCTGGGGAGAGGCCAGTGCAGGGACACCAAGATACTGAGGGGATGGAGCATCTTCCTTCTGGGGAAAGGCTGTGAGACCTGGGGCTGTTCAGTCTGGAGAAGAGAAGGCTGAGGGGGGATCTCATTAATCTCAGTGAGGTTACAAATACCTCACTGGTGGGTGTCAGGAGGCTGGGGCAGCACTTTTTTGAATGGTATCTAGTGACAAGTCAAGGGGTGATGGGAGGAAGCTGGAACACAAAAAGTTCCCGTTAAACACCAGGAGAAGCTCCTTTGGTGCTGAGGTGAGGGAGCCCTGGCCCAGGCTGCCCAGGGAGGGTGTGGAGGCTCCTTCTCAGGAGGTTTCCAACCCCAGCTGGACACGTTCCTGTGCCCCTGAGCCAGGGGAAGCTGCTGGAGCAGGGGCTGGGGCTGGGGCAGCTCTGGAGGGCCCTTCCAGCCCCCACCACGCTGGGATTCCGTGATCCCTGAACCCTTCAGTGTCCCCGTCCCTGACCCCAGTGTCCCCATCCTTGACCCACCGTCCCCATCCCTGCTCCCCCTCCCCAGTACCCCTGTCCCCAGGGTGTCCCTGTCCTCACCCCTGTCCCCTTGTGTCCCCACAGGCTCTGGAGAAGATCTCAGCCTACCTGCGCTCGGGGCGCTTCCTGCGGACCCCCATTTACTGGCCCACGGCCATATGGGGCAACACCAAGTAGTGTGGGGGGGCTCTGCCTCGTGTGTCCCCCCATCACCCCTCCCCTCCCCCCCCAGCCCCCTCCACTGCAGAATAAAGTGAGGGGCTCTGCCCCCTTGGCTGGCTGCTGTGTGGGTGCGTCAGGCGCCGTGGGAAGGGCGAGGGCTCTGGAGGACGCCCCCCATCATTTTGGGGGGGGTGAAGCCTGGGGGGGAGGGGTGTGTTGGACCCTCTTGCACCCTGATGTGGGGGGGCCACGCAGCCCGCCGGGGTAAGAGGGACCCCCATGGTGAGGATGAGGCGGGGAGGGGAATGCCCCCCCCAGCAGAGACCCCCCCCGTGCAGCTTCGGGAGGAGTTCACAGGGGGAGCCAAACCCCCTCTCCCCGGGATAAGGGGGAGTCCCTCTGCCAACGCGGGGACCCCCGGGGCGGCGGCGGCGCGGGTTGCGCGGGGCTCGTGTCGCTTTAAGGGCCGCGCGGGGCGCGTCACGCGCGGCGGGGGAGGGGCGGCGCGCGCAGCCATGGCCGTGCTGGGCTACTGGGACATCCGCGGGGTGAGGCCGAGGCGCCGGGCCCGACCCCCTTCCCGCACCCGCACCCGCACGGCGGGGCTCCCGGGCGCTTGGGAGGGGGCTGCGGGGGTCCCCTGGGGCTGGGGGAGGGCGGCTGGGGGCGTCCTCTTGCTCCGCGGGGAGGGGCTGCGGTGGGCCCGTGGGGCTGGAGGGGGGATGCGGGGGGCCCTTGGGCTGGGATGGGAGATGCGGGGGTCACATTGCTCCTGGGGGGCGGCTGCGGGGGTCCCTTTGATCTGGAGGGGCTGTGGGGGTCCCTTTGGGCTTGGGCAGGGGGGTGGGGCTCTGGGGGTCCCCTTGTTCTGGGGGGAGGGCTCTGGGGGCCCCGTTTGGTCTTGAGGGAGAGCTGTGGGGGTCTCCTTGGTCTTGGGGGGAGCTGCGAGGGTCCTGCTGCTCCTGGGGGGCGGCTGCGGGGGTCCCTTCGATCTGGAGGGGCTGTGGGGGTCCCTTTGGGCTTGGGCGGGAGAGTGAGGCTCTGGGGGTCCCCTTGTTCTGGGGGGAGGGCTCTGGGGGTCCCCTTGTTCTTGGGGAAGTTCTGGGGGTCCCCTTGTTCTTGGAGGAGAGCTGTGGGGGTCCCCTTGGTCTTAGGGGGGAGTCTGTGGGGGTCCCTGTGCTCCTGGGGAGTGCTGATGGGGTCTCAGTGGTGTTGATGGGGGGGTGAACGTTGCTTTTGGGGCCAACAAGTGGGTTCCCTTGTGCTGCCTGGAGGGGGGTACTGGGGGGGCACAGCTCGCCCTCCTCCGTGCTCAGTTTCCCCCTGGCATGTTGAGGGGGGTCTGGAGAGGGGGTTCACTGCTGTCCCCCCCCAGCTGGCCCATGCCATCCGCCTGCTCCTGGAGTACACCGAGACCCCCTACGAGGAGAAGCTCTACAGCTGTGGGGATGGTGAGGGGGGCTCAGGGGGTTCCCCACGACACCCTCAACCTTTCTGGCTTTTGGGCAATGCCACAGTGTCACCCCCAACCCCTCCCTGTGCTCCCCCTTTGCCCCCCTCCCCCCTTTTTGTCTCCAGCTCCTGACTATGACAAGAGCCAGTGGATCAAAGAGAAGGAGAAGCTGGGGCTGGACTTCCCCAATGTAGGTGGGCTCAAGCCATGATGGGGGGTGTTTATGAGGAGAGGGGAGTTCCCTGGTGCCCCCCCAGCCCTGGTGCCCCCCTCCCATGGCATTTCCCTCCCCTCCAGCTGCCTTATCTCATCGATGGCCCCATCAAGCTGACGCAGAGCAACGCCATCCTGCGCTACATCGCCCGCAAGCACAAGATGTGTGAGTGAGGGGATGGGGCTGAGGGGGGGCCCAGCACCCAGGGGAGAGCCCAGCATCCAGGGGGTGTCTCTGGGAGCTGGGGGGCACCCACACTGCCCTCTGCCCCCCTGCCCCAGGTGGTGAGACAGAGGAGGAGCTGTTACGTGTGGACATGCTGGAGAACCAGATCATGGATTTCCGCATGAGCCTCGTGATGGTTTGTTACAACCCCGACTTTGTGAGTGTCCTTCAGGTCTGGGGGGGGTCTGGGGGGGCTCACTGGCACGTGGGGGAAGCCCCCTCCCCTTGGGGAGGGGTGTTCAGGGTGCCCAACCTTCCCCCCCTCCACTTTTCCCCCTGCAGGAGAAGCTCAAGCCGGGTTACCTGGAGCAGCTCCCGGGGAAGCTGAAGCTCTTCTCCAACTTTTTGGGGGACAGAAAGTGGTTTGTGGGGGAGAAGGTACGTGTTGGGGGGGAGCTTGGGGGGGAGATTTATCCTTTTGCTGGTTCTCACCCCTCTGTGTACCCCCACTCCAGCTCACCTTTGTGGACTTCCTCATGTTTGATGTGTTGGACCAGAACCTCATCTTTGAGCCCAAGTGCCTGGAGCCCTTCAAGAACCTCAAGGACTTCATGGATCGTTTTGGGGTGAGCTGAGCCCCTTCCCTGAGGAAGAACCTCACCCCCTCCCACCCCCAGGCATCCCTCACACCCCCTCTTTTGCCCACCCCCAGGCCCTGGAGAAGGTGGCTGCCTACATGAAGTCCAGTCGCTTCCTCAAGATGCCCATCAACAACAAGATGGCCAAGTGGGGCAACAAGAAGGAGTAGGGGGCACCCCAGTGGGGGAGGGGGCACACAGCCTCCCCTGACCCCCCCAGCACCCTCCACTGCGGGGTGGATGAATCCCCCTCCCAAATAAAGCGCTTGAGATGTGGCAGCCCTGAGTGCTGTGGTGTTGGGGGGTATCCCTGTGGTGTGGTTGGGGTTTTGGGGGGTATCCCCGTGGTGTGGTTGGGGTTTTGGGGGCCACTCTTCTTAGGGGGGGCATCACCCCATATCCCCCTCCCTTTCCCCAGGGTGTCCCAGGGGTGACACAGGGCTGGGGGTGCACCCCTGCTCACCCCCACTGCTGACATTCTTTTCCACATTTGGGGCTTCACATTTATTGGGGTGCACAGACATTTCACATCCCCCCTCCCCCCAATTCCCCATGGAGTGCATCCTCTCCCTGATGTGGGGGTGTCCCCAACAGCCCCCCAATGCAGTATGGCAGGGGATGGTCTCAGCAGCATCGTGGCACCAGTGGCTTTGGGGGGTGGAAAATGTGGCCACTCACCCCCAAGGAGTGTGTCTCTGTTTTGGGGGGGCCCCCTCAGGTCCTGGGGGGTGAGTGTGGCTCAATCCCTGGGGCCTATCTGCAGGGAGGAGAAGGGAGAAGCTTTGGGGGGGAGTTGGGGGGTTTTGGGGTTGAGGGGGGTTGGGATGTGGGGTTAGGGGGTGGGGGTTGGTTAGGGGGGTACAGGGTTTGGCAGATGTGGGGTGGAGCATTGGTGGGGGGAGATGTAGGGTTTGGGGTGTGTGTGGGGGATGTGGGGTTTGGGGGGCTAGGGGGGATGTGAGGGAGGTTTGGGCATTGTGGTGGGGTTGTGGGATTTGGGGGGGCTATGGGGAAGGTGGGGTGTATGGGGTGGGGTTTTAGGGGAGGAGATGTGGGGTTTGGGTTGGGGGGATGTGTTGGGGAGATGCAGGTTTGGGGGGGTATGGGGGGTGGGTGTGGGGTTTAGGGGGTGGTTGGGTGTAGGGGGGTACAGGTGGGCTTTTGGGGGAGTCCCTCACCCCCAGGGAGGTCCGGACAGGGGACAGCTTGAAGAGGAGCCGCCGCCACTCCTCAGGACAGACGGCCCGAAGCTCCTCAGGGCTCATGTGCAGCAGCTGCTGCCCTGTCAGCACCCCCAGACACCGAACCGTGCTGGGGGGGACACCCACGGGGCTCAGCAGGGGGGACCCCCCTCAGCTGGAGCCCCAGGGGATGGGGGGAGGAGAGGGGAGGGCTCAGGGGGTCACTCACAGCCGGGAGAAGCCCTTGTCCTGCAGCCAGGCCGTCACCTCTGCTGGCGGGGAGCTGGGGTGCAGGCTGGGGGGACTCACCTGAGGTAGGGTACAAAGGGGAGGGGGATGATGAGGTGACTCCCTCCTCCAAAGCTGCTCTTGGGGTTGGGGGGCTGTGGGAAGGGGGATACCCACCTGCTTGTGGTTGTACCCCCCCTGCTGCTCAGCTCCCAGGGGCTCCAGGATGTTGCTGGGGACGTAGCCCTTCTGCCCATGGCTGTCCTGCACCAGCCACCACTTCCTCCGCTGGTCCAGGACCTGTGGCAGAGAGGAAAGGGGGGCAGCGCCCCCCAGCAGGCAGGGTGGGGGGATCAGCACTCCATCCTCCCCAGGAGCACCCACAGAGCAGGGGGGATCCCCTGTTTTCTACCTGCAGTGTGTCCCCCATCCCCACACTCAGCTCCTGCTGGTTCCTGCCCTGGAACTCGTACAGCACTCGGACCAGGTCCTGGGCAGGGAGGGGAGCCCTGGATTTTGGGGTGGGAGAGAGGGAAAAGAGTGTGACACATGAGCATCCAGCTTTGGGGGGAGTGCAAACCCCACCCCATCCCTGCACACCCACTTACGCTTGGGCAGGACGGTCCCTGTGGCTGCTGCCGGGTGACTGTGGGGAGGGGAGAGGGGGTGTTGAAAGCAAGTTGGGGAAACTGAGGCAGGAGGACAGGTGTCCTGCCTCCCCCCCCAACACCAAACCTTCCCCCAGCCCCCCACCAAACCTGCTCCAGGGGAGGGGGCAGCCAGCCATCCGAGAAGACGGGGACGTAGCCTGGCACCAGCTCGCTGCCGGGGAACTCTGCCCTGAGCCAGGGAGGTGAGGTGAGATGCATCATCCCCCCCTTCAAGCTGAATCCCCCCCAACTTTGGTTTTGGGAGAGCTGGACCCCACCTGGTTTTATTCCAGGCACTGCCCAGGCTCTTCCAGGTGCTATAGTCAGTGTGGTTCAAGGTCCTCTCCAGCAGCTCCACGGCCTCTGGCAGCAGCAGCGGAGCCTCCACGGCCGGGGCCAGCCCGGGGTGGGGGCACTGGGCCAGGACCTGTGGGGCAGCCCCCCGGGATGGGGGTGTGGGGTTTGAGGGAGTTTTGGGCTGCTCCCTCCTCTCCTTCTCACCCCAGGGTTGGGGGGCTTTGGGATCAGGTTCTGGGGCACTCACAAAGGAGAGGGCGGTGAAGATGAGGTGCAGCAGTTCCGGAGGGGATGGCTCCTGCATGTGCTGGTGGGTCCTTCCCTGTGTGGAGATGGGGGAAAAGGTGTCCCCACGCAGCCCCCCATCTCCACACAGCCCCCCCACATCCCCAGCCTGGGCAGGGTGGTGCCAGGGCTGCCCAGGAGCAGCAGAACGGGACCTACCACGAGGTTGAGGGCGTATTTCACCTTCTGGAAGAAGTCTGTGTAGTCGTCCCTGGAGGGCAGAGCTGCAGGGGCACAGACAAGGGGGTGGCACCGGGATGGTGCCCCCTCTGCACCCCCCTCCCCAGGGCACAGCCCCTCCCTCACCATTTTTGCCCTTCCTCTTCTTCTTCTTCTTCTGGTTGGTGCTGTTGTCCAAGCCCAGGGCTGTCTTCAGCTGCGCCACAAACTGATCCAAGTCGCTGAGGACGTGGTTGAGGACCTCCTGTGGGAGCAGGATGGGACCCGGTGGGTGCTGAGGGGTGGCTGGGAGGGGTGGGGGGGGATCCCCATCTGGGTTTGGGATGGGACTTACAACATCTCGGTCTGAGTCAGCCGTGGCCTCTGCTGGGGGGCTGCTCCATGGCGGGTGCTGGGGGTCTGGCACACCTGGGGACAGGGGAGGGTGCCAGTGCTGCTCCCCATCACCCCCTCCCAGCCCTGCTCCTGGGGAAACTGAGGCACTCACTGGCTAAGGAAGGGGCTGCAGAGGGCCCTGGCCAGGCTGGATCCACGGGCTGAGGGCAATGGGATGAGGTTGAACAAGACCAGGGGCTGGGTCCTGCCATGGGGCCACCCCAAGCCCAGGCACCGCTCCAGGCTGGGGCAGAGGGGCTGGGAAGGGCCTGGGGGGGTCGGTGCCAGCGGCTCAACAGGAGCCAGCAGCGTGCCCAGGGGGGCAAGAAGCAAAGGGCATCCTGGCTGGGATCAGCACTGGGGTTGCAGCAGCAGCAGGGCAGGGACAGCAGCACTCTCTGACACTCCCTGACAGGAGGCTGCAGGGAGCTGGGGGTTGTTTCTGCTCCACAGTAACAAGAGGAAACTGCCTCCAGTTGCCCCAGGGGAGGTTGAGGCTGGAGGTGAGGCAGAACTGAGAGGGGTGTCAGCCCCTGTGCCAGGCTGCCCAGGGAGCTGGGGCAGTGCCCAGCCCTGGAGGGATCCCAAAGCCCTGGAGCTGAGGTGCTGAGGGTCAGTGCTGGGCTGGGCAGGGTGAGGGCAGGGCTGGGGCTGCAGCAGCTCCAGGGGCTTTAACAACCAAAACCATTCTCTGGGAGTCTCTGACTCTCTGAGATGCAGCAAATCCTCCCCTCAGACTCACTGTAGTCCAAGGAGCGTGGCCCATGCTGGGGGGCCTCAGGGAGCTGGGGGTTGGGGGTCTCTGCCCATTGCTCAGAGGCTGGGGAGGAGCTCGGGGCGTAGGGCGGCAGGTACAGGCTGCTCCTGGGGAGAGGGGGGTTAAAGGGGGGCTGAGCCCAAAGGTGGGGGGTCAGTGTCCATGGGGATGGGGCAGGAGGGGAGGGCTGAGCCTGGGGATGGGGTATGGGGGGGGTCTGTGCCCAGGGGGTGTGGGAGAGGAGCAGGGGGCTGAGCCTGGGGATGGGTTTAGGGGGAACAGGACTGTGGCCATGGGGATGGGTTTGGGGGGGACAGGACTGTGGCCATGGGGATGAGGGGAGTCTGAGGGGTGGGAGGGGGGAGAGATGGGACAGGAGGGACAGAGGTGGGGGGTCTGTGCCCATGGGGGTGGGGTGAAATGGGGCTGAGCCAGGAATTGGGGTACTGAAGCCAAAAGGGGGGAGTCACCCCCCTGGAAGGGTGAGGGGAGATCTCTGCCCAGGGGCAGGGGATGGGCAGAAGGGGGTTTTCCCCCCCAGGAAAGGACTCTTAGGGGATAAGGGGGCAGCATGGGTTTATGGGTTTACAACCTGGGGCCGGGGGCGTGGGTGAGAACCACGTCCCCCCCTCACCTGTGTCCGTACTGACTCCTCTGCTCCTCCTTCCACTGCTTCAGCAGCGTCTCCAAACTGCTCTTGAGCGCCTCTGCCTGGCACAGACCCACCATCAACCCCCCCAGGCCGGGCTCATCCCCACCCCCGCCCTGTCCCAGAGCCCTCCCCAGGGCTCACCCCCGGCTGCTCGCACTGGAACAGCAGGACGCTGGTGCCGGGGGGGCTGCGCTCCTGCACGCTGATGCTCAGCACCGAGTCGTAGCCGCAGCCGTCGAGCAGCGCGGAGCAGCCCTGGATGCTGCCCAGGGGGTACACGTCCAGCTCCTCCTGCCACGGGGCAAACGGGCTACTGAGCTCCCCAGGGTGGCTACCGGGGGGGGGGGTGTAAGGGGCTGCGAGGGTTATAGAGGGGGCTGGGGAATGGGAGGAGGTTGTGGGGGTTTAAGGGTTAATGGGAGCTGGTGGGGTGGCACAGCTGAGTTTGGGGGGGGGGGCACGGGGTAGGGGTGTGGGTACCAGCTTGTGGGGGGTCTGAGGGTGCTGGGGCATGGGGGGGAATCAGGGTTATGGGGGTGCCATGGCCCGGGGGGGGGCACAGGGCTTTGGAAGGGGTACCAGGCTTTGGGGATGCCCTGTCCAGGGGGGTACCAGTTTTGGGGATGCCCTGGCCCAGCAGGTACAGGGTTTTGGGGGTGCTCTGGCCCATTGGTGGGGGGGTTCCAGGCTTTGGGGATACCCTGGCCAGGGGAGTACAGAGGTTTGGGGGGTTCCCTGGCTCAGGGGGGTACCAGGCTTTGGAGGGTGCCCTGTGCAGGGGGTATCAGGTTTTTGGGGGTGCCCTGGCCGAGGGGGACACAAGATTTTGGGGGTTCCTTGGACCAGGGGAGTGCCTGGCTTGACAATGCCCTGGCTCAGGGGTTTAGCGGGGTGCCCTATCCGGGGAGAGAGGGGATCAGGTTTTGGGGGGGTGTTGCTTGTGTGTGTGTGTGGGGGGGGGGGTCATACCTTGCTCTCCACATCCCTCAGCACCAAATCCTGGTCCTTGACCTGCAGGATGAGGTCCTGGCCCCAGACCCGTCCCTGTGCCTCCAGTGCCTTGAGGCGTGCCAGGCAGTCCCTGGGGCTGCGCACGTCCTGCTCCAGCCGCACGGTCAGCAGGTGCTGGGGGGGTCACACGTCATGGGGAGCCCTCTGAGCCCCCCACACCCCCTAAACCAGCAAAGCTGGGGGGCTTGGGGCAGGTTGGGGGCTTGGAGGGGGAATCTCCTACCTCAACGTGGTGCTGGAAATGGCTTTGGGGCTTGAGGAGGGACTGGCCATAGTCCTTGCGCTGGTCTGTGGGGTCAGAGGGGGTCAGGGGGGGTGGGAGGGGGGCAGAGGATGGGGACATGGGGGGGTTTGGGGGTGCAGCCCCCCCACCACTCACTGTAGATGCTTTTCCCACTGGGGCGGACAAAGCTGTTGGGGTTTGGGAGCAGAGGGGGGTCGTCACGGTCCCGCCTGGAGAGAGGGAGGAGGGGTGGTGGAGGGAGGAGGGATGGTGGCTGGACCCTTCCTCACACCCATCCCACGGGGGGGTCCCAAAGAGGGGGCAACTCCCCCCCCCACTGGGTACTCACCAGGACTGGGAGTGGTTCCAGCGCGTGGACACGTCTCCCATCATCCTGGGCACAGCGATGGCAGCTCAGACCTGGTCCAGGGCCCTGGGCTGGGCACAGCCCCCATGTCACCCCCACTGTGTGTGTGCCAGGGCCCCCTCTGCCCCCCACTCCATGCCCATCCCCAGCCCCCTGCCCCACTCCCCTCTGTGGGGTTCACCCAGACCCCTCTCCCATGTCACTCCATGGGGTCCCTGTCCCAGGGGGCTCTGTGGCGGCCCCTCTCACCCCAGTTTGGTGCCAGTGTGTCGGCTGCCTGGGCTGGGAGTGCGCAGCAGAGGGTGGCACAGGCAGAGGGTGGCACAGGCAGAGGGTGACACAGGCAGAGGGAAGGGCCTGACGTCAGCACCGCACCCTCCTGCTCTTTGCCCAGTGGCATCAGCTCCCAGCCTGGAGGGAGGGGTGAGATTCCCCAGCCACAGCCCATCCTGGCACAGAGCTCTGAGCCCCTGACCCTGGGCTCACCCTGAAACCCAGGAGCTGCTGGGCAAATCCTGCCAGGGCAGCTTGTGCCAAGGAAGGAGGCAGATCAAGGTCTGAGCCCAGGACTAGGTGTGTGTGGCAGGAGCAGGGCAGGGACTGTCCCCTGTGCTGGGCCCTGGGGAGGTTGCAGCTCCAGGGCTGTGTCAGTGCTGGGCCCCTCACTCACTGCCACAGGGACACTGAGGGGCTGCAGCGTGGCCAGAGCCGGGCACGCTGGGGAAGGGGCTGGAGCACAAGGGGCTGGGGAGGGGCTGAGGGAATGGGGGTGTTGAGCCTGGAGCAGCTCTGCAGGGCCCTTCCAGCCCCCACCATCCTGGCATTCCATGCTCCTGCTGGGGCCCTTGGCTGAATCTGTCCCTTGGCACCCCCAGGAGCCCCCTGGCCGTTGGACCTGGGTGAGCCCCTGTCCCTGTGCACAGCAAGGGGGAAATGTGGCTTCAGGAGGCTGTGGGTGCAGTTGCAGGGCTCTGCTCTCACTGCAGTGCCAGGGGCACGGTGGGATCACTGCTGGGACTGGAGGGTCAGGGGAAGGACAGGCCAGTGGGGTGAGGTGCTGGAAGCTGATGAGAGTGAGCAACTGGCATGGTCTGAGCTCTGCCCAGGTGGGGACAAGGAGTGGCTGAAACTTTATGGCTGAAGACAAAGGTGCAGGTTGATGAGGGTGATACTGTTGTGGGAGTTGACTACAGGCCACCTGACCAGGAGGGGGAAGGTGATGAGATCTACAGACAGCTCAGAGCTGCCTCATGATCCTCTCAGGGGAGTGCTGGACATGTTCCTGTGCCCCCTGATCACTGGGAACCTGCTTTAGCAGGAGCTGGGGCTGGAGCAGCTCTGCAGGGCCCTGGGATCCTTCACTGGGGTCCCAACTGGGATCACATGGTGCTAACTGGGATCACATGGTGTTGATTTGGGTCCAGCATCTTACTGAGGTCCCAGTGTCCTTCATGGGGGTGCTGGGGCCCCAGCTAGAACCTCATGGTGCTAACTGGGGTGTAGCATTGTTAACTGGGGTCCCACCATCCTCCATCTGGGCCCTGGGCGTTCCAACTGGGAGCCTGTTGTTGTAACTGGGGTCACATGGTGCTAATTCCAGTCCCAGTAACCTAACTGGGGATCCCAAGACACTACTTGGGAACTCTCTCATTGCAGTGGGGTGGGTCACAGGATTGGACCTCTCAGAGAGAGAGGGAGTGGGGGACATGAGTGTCTGTGGGGATGGGACATCCCAGGGGCCAGTGTCCTCATTAGGGTGACAAGACCCCAGCCACCTTCATGGAACCCCCAGTACTGGGGGCACTGGGCAGATTGGGGAGACTGCACCCACAACCCTCCCTTAGGGGACACCCTTGAGGGGATGAAGACACTTTGAGGGTGACACACAAAGCACTTGGCCCCCCTCCCCAGGACACCCCCCACCCACCCAACTGCTGCCCTGGGGTTGTGGGGGGCACCCACAACCCTCTTTTGGGGGAACAATCACGATAGAGACACCCCCTCCTCCCCCCAAAAAAGCCACCACAGCGTGGGAGGGTCAATATAATGTTCCATACTTTATTACAACAACAGGCAGTGACACAACCCCCCCCAGCCCCCCTCAGCCCGAGGGAAAGGCTTTAATGACCTTGACATCATCAAGGGGCCGGTCCTGGGCACTGGTCTCCACCATGGCCAGTCTGGCCAGTACCCCCAGGCCCTGGCTCACCCTCCCAAAGATGCTGTGCTTGCCATCCAGCCACTGAGCCGGTGCCAGGGTCAGGAAGAACTGGCTGCCATTGGTGTCGGGCCCTGCGTTGGCCATGGCCAGGATGCCAGCACCTGGGATGGAGAGGGAAGGGCACAGGGTATCAGCATGGTGGGGGCTGGAAGGGCCCTGCAGAGGTGCTCCAGCCCCAGCCCCTGCTAAAGCAGCTTCCCCTCGCTCAGGGGGCACAGGAAGGTGCCCAGGTGGGGTTGGGAACCTCCCCTCACTCACCTGTGAACTTCAGCTCAGGGTGCAGCTCGTCCTCAAAGTGTTTCCCATAGATGGAGGCACCACCACGGCCTGGGCAGAGGGAAAAGGGGGGTCAGATGGTGTCAGCTCCCTCCCCCATCCCAGCAGGGGTCAGTGGGGGCTGAGGGGGGTCTCACCAGTGCCAGTGGGGTCCCCTCCCTGCACCATGAAGTCCTTGATGACTCGGTGGAACTTGGTGCCGTTGTAGTAGCCGCGGCGGCAGAGCTCAGCGAAGTTCCTGCAGGTGCGTGGGGCGTGTTTCCAGTAGAGCTCCAGCACCAGCGGGCCCAGCCTGGCACAGATGGGCACAGGGAGTCACTCCCAGCACAGGCATTGTGCCTGCAAAAGCCCTTGAAGCTGCTGCAGCCCCAGCCCTGCCCTCACCCTGCCCAGCCCAGCACTGACCCCTCAGCACCTCAGCCCCACGGCTTTGGGATCCCTCCAGGGCTGGGCACTCCCCCAGCTCCCTGGGCAGCCTGGCACAGGGCTGACACCCCTCTCAGGGAAATAGTTCTGCCTCAGCTCCAGCCTCAACCTCCTCTGGGGAAACTGGAGCCCGTTTCCTCTTGTTACTAGAGAGCAGAAACCAACCCCCAGCTCCCTGCAGCCTCCTGGCGGGGAGTGTCAGAGAGTGCTGCTGTCTCCCCTCAGCCTCCTCTTCTCCAGGCTCAACACCCCCATTCCCTCAGCCCCTCCCCAGGACCCTTGTGCTCCAGCCCCTTCCCCTCCCCAGGGCCCAGCACAGGGGACAATCCCTGCCCTGCTCCTGCTGCCACCCCAGTGCTGATCCCAGCCAGGATGCCCTTTGCTTCTTGCTCCCCTGGGCACGCTGCTGCCTCCTGTTGAGCCGCTGGCACGGACCCCCCCAGGCCCTTCGCAGCCCCTCAGCCCCAGCCTGGAGCGGTGCCTGGGCTTGGTGCGGCCCCAGGGCAGGACGCAGCCCTTGGCCTCGTTCAGCCTCATCCCATTGCCCTCAGCCGCGGCTCCAGCCTGCGCAGGGCCCTCTGCAGCCCCTCACTGCGCTCCGGCCCAGCCGCGCTCCGCCCGGCCGTTTCACACGGCGCACACAGCCCGGGAGGGGCCCCACAGGCCCGGGGGGCTCTGAGGCGGTCCCGGGCCCGCGCCGGTGCCGGTGCCGCGGCCGCCTCGCGCTTACGTGGTTTCCATGGAGACGGTGGGCGGCTGCCAGGACTCGGGCGGGACGGCCGCCATGCTCACGCGGCCGCCGGCTCTTCCGGGATACGCCCCGCCCCTTCCGCCACCCACCAATGGGAGAGGCCGCTGGCCGGGGGGCGGGGCCGAGGCGGGGGCGACACAGCCAATGGGCGCGGCGGGCGCGCGCGTGGCCGTTGCGGGACGGGGGCGGGGCGTTGGGGCGAGGCCACGCCCCCAGCCCCAGGCCACGCCCCCTCCCGGCGCGGCGCGCGCGGGCCGCGGGAGCCGGGGGCGGGAAGCGGTGAGCGGAGCGGGGGCACCGGGACCCCGGCACGGGCACGGCGGGGCGCGGGGCCAGCCAGCGCGGGCCGAGCCCCGGGGGGGAACGGGCGGGGGTGGGAGCCCCGGTGCGGCGATGGGAGCCCCGGTGCGGCGATGGGAGCCCCGGGGATGGGGCGCGGGGACGGAGACCCCTGGGGGGTGCGGGACGGATGGAAGCCCTCGGTTTGGGGATGGGGTCCTCCGGTGTGGGCTTGGGGGTCGGCACCTCCCCCGGGATCGAGCTGTGGGGCTGAGACGCTGCGCTGTGGGGGCGGGACCCCGCGGCGAGGGGTTCGGGTCCCTCCAGGCTGGGGCTGGGGTCCCGCGGGGGTCGCGGCGGCGGCCGTGACCGCGCGGTGCGGGGCTGAGACCCCTCGGTGCGGGCTGAGACCCTCTCCTTGTGCGGATGGGACCCCTCGGTGTGGGGCAGCGGATCCGCTCCGTGTGGGGTTGGACCTGCCGGGGGTGGGTCTGGGCCCCCCTCCACGATCGGGGCGCGGGGCCGGGGGTCGCCGGGGGTCCCCGGGCCGGGCCGTGCCCGGCTGTGCCGTCCCCGGTGGCGCAGAGCCGCGGCCGTGCCTGGCACCGGCGGGTCCCGGCCCCGGCTGATGCCGACGCCATCCGGATGGCCCACGGCGGGTCGGGAACACGGGTGGGGGTCCCCCGGGCCACGCGTGGGCTCCGTGGGTCACCCCCCCGTTCCCTCCCTGCAGCCCCTGTGCCGCAGCGCGGGCCGGGCCCAGGCCATGGCCGAGGAGCGAGGTAGGGCAGTGCAAGCGCCCTGTGCCCCCCCGGGTGCCCCCCGCGCTGGGGAGTCACGGCTCACCCCTCCTGTCCCCCCAGATGTCCGTTTTGTCACCGAGGAGAGCTTTGACTTCGGGTTCCTGTCCCCTTCAGACAGGTGAGGGGGGCACAGGGGATGTGGCACCCCATGGATGGGCTCCTGGGGGATGTGGCACCCCATGGATGGGCTCCTGGGGGGCACAGGGGATGTGGCACCCCATGGATGGGCTCCTGGGGGATGTGGCACCCCATGGATGGGCTCTGAGGGGCACAGGGGATGTGGCACCCCATGGATGGGCTCCTGGGGGGCACAGGGGATGTGGCACCCCGTGGATGGGCTCCTGGGGGATGTGGCACCCCATGGATGGGCTCTGAGGGGCACAGGGGATGTGGCACCCCATGGATGGGCTCCTGGGGGGCTCCTGGGGGATGTGGCACCCTGTGGATGGGCTCCTGGGGGATGTGGCACCCCATGGATGGGCTCCTGGGGGGCACAGGGGATGTGGCACCCCGTGGATGGGCTCCTGGGGGATGTGGCACCCCGTGGATGGGCTCCTGGGGGGCACAGGGGATGTGGCAGCCCATGGATGGGCTCCTGGGGGGCACAGGGGATGTGGCACCCCATGGATGGGCTCCTGGGGGATGTGGCAGCCCATGGATGGGCTCTGGGGGGCACAGGGGATGTGCCCTTGCCGCTGGCATGATGGGGGACACAGCACCCCACACCTCCTTGCCGCGAGGTGCCGGTGGGAGGGTGGCTCAGCGCCCTGGGTAACACCAGCCCCTTTCTCCCCCAGCCTGGAGGAAGAGGAGGATGAGGAGGGCGCGGGGGGGCCCGGGGGGAGCAGCGGGCGCTGGGCCCCCCTGAGCGGGGCCCACCTGGAGGAGATGATGCGGGAGGCCACGCTGCTGGCAGCGCAGCTGGAGCGGTGCCAGCTGCCCCCCCGCGGCCCCTCCGACGCCCGCAGCCCCCGCAGCCCCCGCCGCCAGACCTTCGTGGTGAAGGACAGCCCGGTGCGGGCCCTGCTGCCCACCGTGGAGACACAGGGACCGTCCCCCCCCAAACCCAGGGCGAGCCCTGCCGCCACCAGCGGCCCTGGCACACACAGGGTATGTGGCACCTTGTCCCGGGGGGGTCTCTGGGGTTGCCCCCCACTTCCATCCCCAGGGGTGGCGCTCAGCAGTGTCCTCGTGTCCCTCCTCTCTCTGCTCCCAGGTCTCGTCCAGCCGTCACCCCACAGCAGCACCCAAAGGACCCCCCGGAGCCAAGGGGCCCCCCCCGAGCCGGGTGGGTCCCTCCCGGCCGTGCCCCCCCCAGGGGCAGGGAGCCAGGAGCAGGGGGGGCAAGTTGGAGCTTCCTCATGGGGGAGCAGCAGGTATGGGGTGGGGGGCAGCCACGGGGGAAGCCAGGCCGTGGGGCGCTGGTGGGGGGCGCTGAGGGTGCCCCCCACACCCCTCACACACACCCCTGCTCTCCCCCCAGGCCAGCTGAAGGCGAGGGGGGCCGCAGCCCCGTGCCCCCCCCCCCAGCCGCCAGCCCCATGCCAAGGCCGCCAGTGCCCCCCCCAGCCGCCCCCCGGCCCCCAGCGCCATCCCTCGGGCACCCACCCGGACCCCGGCGGGGGGCACAGCACCCAGGGGGGGCTCAGCACCCAGGGGGAAGGCCCCTGCTCCCAGAGGTAAGATGGGTCCTGGCAGAGTTGGGGGGCAGGGGGGTTGCCCCCCTCCCGTGCCTCAGTTTCCCTGTGGCTCGTCTCCCCCTGCAGGCACAGCCCCCGCTGCTGCTGGCTGCAAACCCGGCCCCCCCCCGAGCCGCCTGCACCCCCCCCGGAAGCCAGCGGTCAGCAGCACCCCGAGGTGACCCCCCAACACCCAGAGGGGCACCCAGACCCCCACCCCCCTCCTGCTGGGAGAGGCGAGGTGGGGGCACTGGGGAAACTGAGGCACGGAGAGGGGAAAGATGCTGGTTGGATTTTGCTTTAATTACAAAAGGTCACGTCAGCAATAGGAACCCCCCCCTGCCCCCACCCCTCAACACCCAGGGGTCCCTCACCACTCCCTCCCCCCCAACCCCCCCCCATGTGCCACTGCCTGAGCCAGACCCCTGGGAGGAGGGAAAAGTATTAGGGGGACCCAGCCATCTCTGCACCCCTCAACTGATCCCCCCCCTCACCCCCTTCTCCATGTCCCACTCACCCCTCCTCATCTCCTTCCTGGGGGGGGGGTGGCACCGTGGGGGGGGCAGAGGGGGTTCAATATCCTTTTTTTTTATCCTTTTTTTCATGTATTTTTTAAATAAACCCCTTCAGAGGGCACAGGGCTGTGGCACTGCGAGGGGGGCACCCCGTGCCACCCCCCCAGGCTGCCCAAGCGTGCGTGTGGGGGGCCAATCCCTGCCAGGACCTGAAGTGCAATGGAGGAGAAGGGGGTGCCCATCCCTATGCCCCCCTCCTGCCACCCCCAGCGTCCCCACGTGCTGTCCAGACTGGTCCCAGTTAGATGGAGGTCTCGTCGCTCCTGGGGGTGGGGAGTGGTGATGGAGATGGGGGGTGGGAGGAGATAAAAATAACCAGACAGACAGATGTGTGACTGGGCGGGGTGTGGGGGGTTGCACCCAGGGCTCACCTGGGTGGGGGAGATGGGAGGGGAATGGCCCCCCCCCGATTTGGGGGAGATGGAAGGGATGGGACCTCCCCCCATTTGGGGGAGATGGGAGGGAGGAGGTGGGATCCCCCCATGGATTAATGGAGAAAATTAAAGAACAGAAATCTGTGAGGGTGGGGGTGAGGCGGAGAGGACAGGGGGTGGTTAGTACCCACGGGCTGGGAGACCCCCCTCCCTGGCACCCAACTGTCACGGGCACCCAGCACAGACCATCAGAGCCAATAGACACCCAACAGCTCCCCCTGGTACCCCATGGGCACCCCAACACGCCCCAGCCACAATGAGCACCCAACAGGCTCCCCCCAGCACCCAACGGCCCCTCATTGCTCCCCCAGCACCCAACGGCCCCTCCTGCCCCCCCCAGCACCCAAAGCCCCCCATTGCCCCCCCAGCACCCAACGGCCCCTCCTGCCCCCCCCAGCACCCAAAGCCCCCCATTGCCCCCCCAGCACCCAACGGCCCCTCCTGCCCCCCCCAGCACCCAAAGCCCCTCATTGCCCCCCCAGCACCCAACGGCCCCTCATTGCCCCCCCAGCACCCAACGGCCCCTCCTGCCCCCCCCAGCACCCAACGGCCCCTCATTGCCCCCCCAGCACCCAACGGCCCCTCCTGCCCCCCCCAGCACCCAAAGCCCCTCATTGCCCCCCCAGCACCCAACGGCCCCTCATTGCCTCCCCAGCACCCAACGGCCCCTCCTGCCCCTCCAGCACCCAATGGCCCCCCATTGCCCCTCCAGCACCCAAAGGCTCTTCACAACCACCCCCAGCACCCAACGGCCCCCCATTGCCCTCCCCAGCACCCAAAGCCCCTCATTGCCCCCCCAGCACCCAAAGGCCCCCCATTGCCCCCCAGCACCCAAAGCCCCTCCTGCCCCCCAGCGCTGCCGTTCGCGGCCGGTTCTCACTCGGAGCCAGACGAGTCCTCCTCGGGCCCGGCGCGGATGCTCATGGTGATGGGCGTGAGGCCGCGGAGCTGCTCCCGGAGGCTTTGCCGCGGGCGGGGGGCGATCGGGGCCCCTCTCCCGGGGCTTCCTCCCGGCCCCCCCCCGCCGGAGCTGCCCGAGGACGTTGGGGGGGGCGCGGGGACCCCCCCTCGCTGGCTGCTGGGGGAGGGGCCTTTCTTCTTCAGGATCCCTGCGGGGGGGGGGGAGCATCACTCTGGGGTAGGTGGGGGGTCCCCGCACCTTGAGGTGCCCCCCGTGGCACCCCCCTCCCTGTACCTTTGTGGGGGTGGGGCAGGGGCAGCAGCGGGGGGGCCCTGGGCAGCGCTCGGCCGTTGGGGTGGGGGGGGTCGCCCCGGGAGGGGTCCTCGCCCCCCACCGCGCCCCCCCGCGGGGTCCCGCCCCCCCCGTGTCCCCCGTTCTCACCGGCTGCTGGCACCGAGCGCTCCGGGGGCATCGGGCTGGCACCTGTGGGGGGGAGCTGTTGGGGGGGGGGACAGGGGCAGGGAATCCCCCCCAAACCCCACAGGGTGCTCCCCCACCCCTCCCAAGACCCCCCTCTTTTGGCACCACAGAGGGGGTAAGAGACCTCCCACCCCCATCCCCTAAGGCTCCCTGGACAGGGCAAGGGATCCCCCCAGCTTCAGCAGGTGCCCCCCTCACTGGCATTACCGGGGATGGGGGGGGGCAGGAGGGGTCCAGCCGGGGGGGCCCATCCCGGGGGCGCCTCGTCCTCGCTCTCAGAGGAGTGTGAGGAGCCAAAGGAGCCGCTCACATCCTCCCCCAGCGACAGGTCACTGTCCGAGTCCGAGTCGTGCTCTGGGGGACAAACACACACAGAGGTCAGGGTGGGGGGCAGTGCAGGGACACCCCCAGGTCACCCCCTAGCTGAGGCCATGCAGGGGTCTTACCCTCAGGCTGCTCCTGGGCTGTGAGGAAGAGCCCCCCAGGCTCAGCCGGTGCCCGTGGGCCAGGGCTGCCCGCCAGCCCCGAGTCCTCCCTGCTGGGGGGGTAGGGGGTGAGGGGGGACACCTGCACCCCTCAGCGCCCACCGGGCATCCAGCAGTGCCCACGGTCACTCTGTCACCCCCCACTGCCCACTCCCACCCCTCGTGCTGCTGTGACACCCCCCACTCAGCACCCACCACCCCACAGCTCCTCCACCCTATTGCCCAAATCCCCCCTCACGCCCCATCTGCCCACCCCCCGCTTTGCCACCCCCACCCCATGCTGCCATCCCCCTCTTCCTCCCTCATGCTGCTGTGCCATCGCCCCCACCCCACCATCCCATCACCTTCCTCCCCTGCATTACCCCCCAGCTGCCCACTCCCACCCCTGCTGCTGCCATCCCGTGCCCCCTCTGCCCCTGCCAGCCCCCCGAGCCCCCCGCTGTACCTGCGCACGAAGGGGATGTAGCTGTGGTGGCTCTTGCCGGTGCTGTGCGGGGACCCCGCGGAGCCCCCGGGCCCCGGCTGCAGCCGCCCGGCCACGTAGGTGCTGTCACAGCCGTAGCCCTGCGGCGGGATGGGATGTGACAGCTATGGGGGGGGCTATCCCCTCAGCCCAGCCCCCTCCCCATCGCCCCCCTCTCCCCTGGCACTCACGGAGGTCAGGGTGGCTTTGGTGGCCATGGCGGGGTCGGGGCCGCGGCTGCGGGCGCAGCTGAGCCGGAGGCTCCTCCGCACCTCTTTGCTCAGCACCACGCAGAAGAGGAAGATGAGGGGACCCTGGGGTGGGGGAGAGTGGCAAGGGGGCACATGGGCAGGCAGCCAGCACCCACTTGTGCCCCCCTTGGTATTCCAAAGAGGGCAAGAGACCCGCTGTACAACACCCCCTCCCCCCAGTAGCTCAGGGACCTCCCAGGAGCAGGGGGGCTCATCCCTGTAGCTCAGGCCTGTGGTGACCCCCATCATCTCCTGGCCCCACCCCTAAACAGGTCCCAAGGTATAGGGGGAGAGGGGTGTGATGCTATGGAGTGTTGGGGTATTGAAGGGGATACAGAGAATTAATGGGGTGCAGGGAGCTACAGGGTGAGACAAGTATGGGGGATGAAGGGAATAGGGGCTCAGGGGGCTATTGGGGCCGAAGGGAGCTATAGAGGGCTACAGTGGGCTACAGAGTGTTGCAGAGAGCTATAGGGAACCTGGGGCACAGAGTAAAGGGGATGGAGGGGACAGAGATTCAGGGAGGTATAGGGGGGCAGAAGGTGTGGGGATGCATGGGGAGGGAGCAAAGACTATACAGGGGAAGTGGGGGGGGGCTGGGGGTGTTGTGGGGGCAGAGGGGGGTGTGTGAGGGGTGGGGCTGGGGGGTCCTGCTCACCTGGAGGCAGTTGGAGAGGGCGAAGAGGTAGTGGAGGAGCAGCGCATCGCTGTTGACAGCGAGCAGGGCCAGGAGCCAGCCCAGGCTGGGCAGCGCCAGCACCACGGCAGCCGTCTGCAGCCCGGAGCTGTGGGATGCCCTCAGAGCCTGCCCCACGGCTGCCCCACAGCTCCCTGACCCTGCTTCTCCTCCCCAGCTGTGGGCACCATGGCTGCCCCACCACTCATGGGTGCCCTCCATGCCCTCCCACCCCCCACAGACACTCCACTCCCCTCTGCACCCCAAGGGTGCCCCAGTCCCCCTCCACCCCCAGGGGTGTCCCTGCACCACACAGCTGTTGCCACCTACAGATGCTCCAGCCCCCCATGTCCATCCCCCCCCGGCTTGCTCCAGCCCCCCATAGCCCCATAAACACTCAGGACACCCATGTCCCCCCACCGGCACTCCAGATCCTCCTGCCCCCACGGGTGCCCCATGCCCAACCAAGTCACTCACCTCGTGCCCTTCTTCTCCAAGCCCTGGTGTGTGCCACAGCTGGCCCTGGCTGCCATCACGAGGAAGAAGATGCTGACCTGGGGTGGGGAAGGGGCAGAGGGGTGAGCAGGGGGTGGGCTGTGCCCCCCACTTCCCCCCGGGCAACCCCCCCCGGTCCCCCCGCTACGCACAGCAAGGGCGCAGGCGCCGGGCCCGGCCAGGCTCCACACCAGGCTGTCGTGGAGGGAGAACCAGCAGAAGTCGGGGTTCCCGTAGCCCTCGGGGTCCAGCCCCACCGCCAGCCCTGAGCCACGCACGGGCGGGTCAGGGGCGGGGCCACAGCAGGGGCGGGGCCACGGACTGAGGGGCGGGGCTATGAGGAAGGGGCGTGGCTACCGACTAATAAGCGATGCTATGGGCAAGGGGCGGGGCTAAGGACAAGGGGCGGGACTATGGGCGAGGGGCGGGGCTACAGTGATGGTGCTGTAGAGAAGGGGCGGGGCCATGACCAAGGGGCGGGGCTACAGGGTGGTGGGCGGGACTATCGAGCGAGGGGCGGGGCTACAGACTGATGAATAATCTATCACACGAGTGGGCGGGGCTATGACCAAGGGGGCGGAGCCATGCAAATGAAGACGGGGCTATGGCCATGGGAAGGGGGGTGCAATGGCTGGGGGGGGGCGTGGGAATGGGGCGGGGTTATGGACACGCGGTGTGGGGGCGTGGCTAAAGTGGGCGGGGTTTGCGTGACGGGGCGGGGCTTGTGCGTGGGGCGGGGCTCACCCGTGACCAGCGCGGGCCCGCCCCAGCCCAGCACGTGGTAGAAGCGCATGGGCCCGCGGTCGACGCGGCGGCGCTCGCGGAGGCGCCGGTAGAGGTGCAGCCCCTCCAGCAGCGCCCACGCCACCGCGCTCAGGTGCAGGAACTGCAGCAGCACCGCCACGGCCGCGCACAGCGCCTGTGCCACACGGCCACGGGTCACCACACGGGTCAACGTCCACCCCACGGCCACGGGTTACCGCCTACGCCCACCACCCACCCCGTGCCACCACCTGCCCACGGACCCACAGCCTCACGCGCCCCCTGCAGCACACCCACCCTCCCCACACCAACCACATGCGCAACCCCCTACCATGAGTTCCCCCCCTCCATTAGCCCCACTCCCTCATAGTCCCACATTGCATTATCCACACCTTTTATTAGCCCTTCCCCATTAGCACCATCCCCATTAGCCCCACTCCTCCCCCCATCCCACCTTGGGACCCCTAATCCCTTTGAGCCCCTGTCCCCCAGCCCCCTCCCACTTCTCTCAACTACTCACCGTCCCATCCCATCCCATCCCGTCCCATCCCGTCCCGTCCCGTCCCGTCCCATCCCATCCCATCCCATCGCATCCCATCCCATCCCATCCCATCCCATCCCATCCCATCCCATCCCGCCCCGTCCCGCCTCACCGGCCGCTCTCCCTGGTTGATGCCGAGCAGGAACACGAGCTGCGCGAGCAGCAGCGCGGTCGCGGCGTGACGGCGGATGCGGTGGCGGTTGGCGCGGGGCCCCCCCGGCCCCCCCAGCGCCAGCACCGCCCCCAGCAGCCCCGCCAGCCCCACCCCCAGCGAGCCGTAGGTCAGCGCGGCCAGCGGCAGCAGCTCCCGGCTCTGCGGCACCAGGGGGAGGCACGGTCGGTAACGGCAGCACCCACGGGACAGTCCCGACGGGATACAGCCCATGGGATATGCCCCATGAACACTCCCCAGGAACACTCCCCACCCTATGACACTCACTCCCATGGGGTACAACCCACGGAACACATCCCACGAGACAGACCCACATCGCTGCTCCCCATCCTCTCCGTGTCCCGCGTGTCTCTTTGTGCCCCTCCCGGGCCCCTCTTATCCCGTGTCCCCCCCCACCATACCCCCCCATCCAAGTCCCCCCGCTCCCCGCACCCACCTCCCGCCGGGAAATGTCCCTCCCGGGTCCCCCGTCCCTCTCGTGCCCTTCCCACCCGTGTCCCGCCCCCCGCCCGTGCCCACCTCCCGCCGGGAGATGTCCATCAGCACGGCGAAGCTGCTCAGGTGGCGGCACTGGCAGCTCACGTGGCTCCGGTTGCGGAAAACGACTTCGCAGCCCCGCGCCGACCATCCGCCCGCGCTGCCCACCCTGCACGGCACCTCAGCCACACACCCGCGGGGACACCCCCCAGGGACACCCCCCAGGGACACCCCCGGCACCCGCAGCCACCACCAGCCACACACAGGCACCCACGGGACACTCCTCCCGGAGTCAACCCCCCTCAGCCATCACTTGCCACCCTGGGGCACCCGTGGGGATATCCCCAGGGACACCCAGCCCCCTAGGGACACCCACCAGCATCCTCAGCCACCACAAGGGACACCCCAAAGGACATCTCCCTAAGGACACCCCTCCCAGGGACACCCACCAGCACCCTCAGTCTCCAACTGCCACCCCAGGGCACCCATGGGGATACCCTTACCCCAAGAACACCCACCAGCACCCTCAGTGACACCCCAGGGGTCACCCTGTCCCTTGTCCCTGGGGTGTCCCCGTGGAGGTGTCCCTGTCCCCCAACTGACCGCAGCGAGTGGTTCCAGAAGACACAGACGGGTTTGGAGCGCTCCTGGGTCTCGAGGAGGCGGAACTGGAGGGTGAGGGGCTGGGGCAGTGCCCGCGGTGCCCAGGGTGCCCCCGCAGCCCCTGCCTGCACGCTGATGCTCACCACTGGTGTGTTGATAACGGGGCGCTTGGGCACCCTGAGCGGGGGGCACAGGGTGAGGGGCTGCCTGGCCAGTGCCACCCCACATCCCTCCTGCTGCCCCTGCTGTGCCCTGGCACCCTCAAGACTCCTGTGCCAACACCACCGGGCACCTCCATGAACGGCCTCAGCCCTATGCCCTCACCCAATCCTCCTTGACCCTCCTCTGGGCATCTCCCCTCTCCTCCACCCTCACCTTTAGACACCCCACAGCTACCCCCCCACCCCTTGTACCCCAAGCTTTGGGCACCCCAAAGGCATCTCCCCCTGTGCCCTCACCCCCATTCCACGTGCCCCTACCCATGGGCAGCCCCCCTCAATTCCCTCTCCCCCACTTCTGGCACCCCACAGACACCCTCCCCAGCCACTCCCCCCCATCCCTGGGGACGCCCCCTCAGCGCTCATCTCCCAGCGCTGCCTCCCCTGCCGTGCCCCCCCAGTGCCCCCTCCGTGCCCCCAGCCCACGGGGCACCTCAGGCTGCGCTTGTCGCTGTCGTAGAGCTGCGGCAGGAGCCCGGCCAGGGTGCGGTAGATGATGACGCTGGCGATGGCAGTGCCCGGAGATGGTGACGGGGACGGGTGGCGTCTGCGCCGGGTCACCCGCGTCACCCCGTCCTCATCCTCCTCCTCCTCTTCAGCCTCCTCTTCAGCCTCCTCCTCCTGCCCATCTGTGCCCTGCACTGGCTGCCCCTGCCCAGCCGAGGGCTCTGGGGCACAGGGGGTGTGAGGCTGTGTCACCATCACGGCTGGGACAGGTGCCCAACCCTGCCAGCCCCATGCCAGGGACCTCACCCCTGCCAGTCCCATGCCACATTGGGGTCCCCAGCCCTGCCAGACCAATGCCAGTGTTGCCAGTCATGCTCATCCCATGGCCATACAGGGATCCCCCCAACCCTTCCCTCCCAGCCCCATATCTGTGCCAGGATCCCTCCAACTCTCCCCCTCAGCCACTCCAGGGTGCTCCATCACCCTGCCCACCCCCGGGTTGTGCCAGCCCCCCTGTGTCCCCCCTTACCCCTGCCCACAGTGGGCTGGAAGAGGCTGTGGGGCAGGATGACGGTGGTCTCCAGGTCAGGGGGGTTCTCCCCGCCCCGCAGCGCCTCGTACCGTGGCAGCCGAGCACCCGCCGAGCTCTCTGAGTCCAGCCGCACCACCGACACCACTGTGGCACCATGGGGGGATGGCACCCAGCCCCTGTCACCCAGCCCCTGCCACCCACTGACCCTGCATCCACTGACCCTGCACCCACAGACCTCAGCACCCAGCCCCTGGCACCCACTGACCCTGCACCCACCCCCCAGCACTCATCCCCTGGCACCCACCAACCTGGCACCCAACCCCCAGCATCCAGCCCCCAGCACCCACCCTCCAGTACCTACTGACCTGGCACCCAGCCCCCAGCACCCACCCTCCAGCACCCACTGACCCTGCACAACCCTCCCAGCACCCACCGACTCTGCACCCACCCCCCAGCACCCACAGACCCTCAGTCCCCAGGAACACGCTCATCCATGCCCCCAGCACACCCCCTTGTCCCCATGCCCCTCGTGCCCCGCCATGCCCCGCTGACCGATGTTGGGGGTGACGATGGTGAAGGGGCTGAGGTAGGTGTGGGGCATGTTCTGTGCCAGGGCGCTGGCATACTCCTCGAAGTGCCTGAGCAGCCAGGCTGTGCCGCCCTCCGTCTGCTGGATGCGCTCCCAGTGCCGCTTGTTGCGGGCGTCCAGCAGCGCGCTGCCCACGCGCAGCAGGTTCTGCGGGCACGGCCACGCTGGGCACCGCTGCCCACGGCCCTCGCCCCACCGGCCACGGGGAGGGGGCTGGGGGGCCTTCCCCTCCCTCCCTCCCTTTGCCTCCCTGCCAAGCACCAACACCTCCCGGCCACGAGGGTGCCCATCGCCCAGCCCTGTGCCCCCTGGTCCCATCACAGTGCCCATCACCCTGGCACTGGGGTTCCCCACCCAACGCTGGTGTCAATCGCTCCAGTGTTTGAGCTCCTGTACTCCACATTGGTGCCCATCACCCTGGCATTTGGGTTCCCCACCCCACCATGGTGCCCAACACCCCTGCTTTGGATCCCTCACTCCATATTGGTGCCCATCACCCCGGTATTTGGGTTCCCCACCCCACCTTTGTGCCCAACACCCCTGCCTTGGGTTCCCCACCCCACGTTGGTGCCCATCCCCCTGGCATTTGGGTTCCTCACTGCACCTTGGTGCCCACCACCCCTGTGTTCAGGTTCCCCACCCCACATCGCTTCCCACCGCCCTGGCATTCGTGTTCCCCCAGTTCCCCCTCGCCGTGTGCCCGCCGTGCCCGTTACCTCGGTGAAGTGCGCGTCCTGCGTGGCCGCCATGCGGAAGCCGCGCTGGGCGCTCTCGTGGCGCAGCAGCCGCGCTGCCAGCCCGTAGGCCAGGCGCAGGTCGCTGCCGAAGGCGGGGGGCCCTCTCCGCGTGGCCTCGCGCAGCTGCAGAGCCACTCGCCGCGACTGCGCCGCATCCCACCGCGACTCGTTCCGCGCCAGCTGCTCCGCCTGATGGGCACCGGCTCAGCGGGGGCACGGAGGGGGCAGCCGCCGCCCGCCCCCCGCCCCCGAACGCCGCTCACCCAGACGCGGAGGGCGGCGAAGGCCACGGAGCTGCAGTTGAGGAGGTCGGGGGGCAGCCAGCCCCGCTGCTCGTCGCAGTGCCGCACGGCCGTGCCTGGCACACGGGGCACAGCGGTGTGTCACCGGCCCCGGCCCGGCACGCTGCTCACGCTGACCGGGCACCTCACGCCAGTCCTGTGCCAGCTCGGCCACTGTGTCACCCTCTGACCCATCTGAGCGGTGCCACCACCACAGCACCCCCTGCCCTGACCCAGTGTCACCCCCTGCCCCATCTGAGTGGTGCCACCACCACGTCATCCCCTGCTCCTGCCCTGGTGTCACCCCCTGCTCCATCCCAGCAGTGCCACCAGTGTCACCTCCCCTCACCACATCACAGTGGTGCCACCACCACGTCACCCCACAGCTCTACCCGAGAAGTGTCACCACGGTCTGCCCCTTTAAGCCATCCCAACGCTGCCACCACGATGTCACCCTCATGGCTGCCCCTGCAGTGCCACCATAGTATCACCACCCCCCTCCTCCCCACGGTGCCCCCCACGGTGCCACCCCCACTTACCAACAGAGCCCTTGGGACAGGGGGCAGCCGCGGGCAACCCGAAGCGGGTGCGGGGCCACCAAATGTCAGCCTCGATGGCACGGGGACAGCTGTCGTAGTTGACTGTGAGGCAAAGCAGGGTGTCAAAGCAGGGTGTCACAGCAGGGTGGCACAGCAGGGTGGCACTGGGTGACAGCAGCAGCACCCAGTCACCGGCACCCAGGGTGACAGAGGTGCCCCTTGGCCGCAGCACCCAGGGGGACACGGAGTGACACAGGGTGACAACAAGGTGATGTGGGGGTGACAGCAGGGTGACACTGAGTGACACAGAATGACAACTGAGTGACAGTGGGTGACAGCAGGGCAATATGAGGCGATGCCAGGGTGATATAGGGTGACGACAGCAGAGTTTCACAGGGTGCCAGGGGGTGATATCACAGTGACAGAGTGCCAGTGGGTGCCAGCAGGGTGCCAACAAGGTGACACAGGGTGACAACAGAGTGACATAGGGTGTCGGTGGGTGCCGGCGGGTGCCCGGGGTGCCGCGTCCCACCTTCGCAGCCGCTGGCCGTCACCTCGGCGAAGGGGTTGTCGCAGCGGTCGCAGCGGCGGCCGATGACGCCGGGCCTGCAGGGACACTGCCCCGACGTGCGGTGGCAGCGGCGCGACACGGCCCCTCCCGCGAAGCAGTCGCAGCGCTGGCACGAGGCGCTGCCCGCCGCGCGGAAATGGTTCTCCTGGGGGGGCACGGGAGGGTGAGGGGCGCGGGGGGCAGCGGGGGGAGGGCAGCAGGGGGACGGGGCATGGTGCCCACCTTGCAGTGACACTCGCCCGTCGTCTTGTTGCAGTCGGGGTCGAAGCCCTGAGCGACGTCGCAGCCGCAGGGGCCGCACGTGGGGTGACCCCACCAGCCCCGAGGGCACGGCTGCGCCTCCCTGCCGGGGGCAACGCCGTGTCACGGCGTGGCCCCTGCCCACCACAGCCCTGGCACAGCCACCCTGCCCTTTGCATGGCCACCGAGGCTCCTGCATGCTCACCGTGCCCACTGTGTGCCCACCACCTCCCCTGCACGGCCACCACTGCCCACCATGCCCAACACGCCCCTTTCATGGCCACCCCATGCCCACCACGTCCCTTGCACAGCCATTGTGTCTCTTCCACACCCACTATGCCCCTTGCACACCATCACATCCCTTGCATGCCCACCATGTGCCCACATCTCCCCTGCACACCCACCCTGGCCCCTCATATGCCCAACATCCCCCTTGCATGCCCACCATGTGCCCACCACATCCCTTGTATGGACATCATGGCCCTTGCATGCCCCTTCCACCTCACCACTCCCTCGTGCCCACTCACTTGTGCTCACAGTAGGGCCCAAAGTGACCCTGTGGGCACTGGCACGTGTAGCCCTGTGCCGTGCCCGGGCTGCGGGTGCAGGTGGCTGGGGGCTGGCAGGGGTTGAGGGCACAGGCGCTGATGCAGTTGTCACCAAAGTAGCCTGGGCACAAGGATGGGCACAGGGGAGGGGGAAAGGGGAGGTGTTGGATGGGGGGAGGGTTGGCACAGAGGAAGGGGGGTAGTGCCATGAGGGAGAGAGGGATGGGGCATTGGGGAAGGGGACAGTGCAGGTGGCAGAGGGTGGCAAGGTGCGGGGTAGGTGCTGGGGAGTGGCAGAGGGTGGCAAAGGGTGGCAGTGGGGGCTGGGGAGGGGCAGTGGGTTGCAACAGGCACTGGGTGAGTGCAGGGGTGGGCAGTGGGTACCAAGGGATGCCAGAGGGGTGTGAAGGGAGCGGGACAGTGGGTTGCAGAGGATGGCAGAGGGTGGTAGTGCGTGGCAGCAGGGAGAGTGGTGGGTAGTAGGTGCTGGCAGGGGCAGTGGGTACGAGGGTTGGCAGTGGGTGGTGGGGGGGTGCAGAGGGTGCCAAGGGAGAGGACTGGGGAGCTGTGGGTGCTGGGGGAGGGCATGGGGGGCAGAGAGTGCTGGGGAAGAGGAGTGGGGGACAGTGGGGGGACAGTAGGTGCCGGGATTGGCAGTGGGGGGCAGTGGGGGGCAGGGGAGAAGAGTTGGGGTCCGTGGGTGCTGGGGGGGGGCAGTGAGGGGCAGAGGGCAGCGGGAGGGGGGCAGTGGGTGCCAGGGCTGACAGTGGGTGCCAGGAGGGCGGCAGTGGGGGGCAGAGGGCAGCGGGAGGGGGGCAGTGGGTGCTGACCGGGGTGGCAGCGGCAGGAGAAGCTGTCCCACTCGTCGCGACAGTCGCTGTGGGGGGGGCACGGTCCCGCCGCGCACGGGTCGGGGGGGGCGCAGCCTCGCTCCACCCCCACGCGCGCCGCCGCCTCCTCCGGGCGCGGGGCCGCGCCGCCCACGCGCGCACCCTGCGGCACCCGCCACACGTCACCCCGAGGCCCGACCCCCCCGACACCCCCCCGACACCCCCGCCGCGACCCCTCGCTGCCGCTCCGAGACCCTCCCCCCGCCACGCTCCGCGCCCCCCGCCCGCGCGCCCCCGTGCCCGTACCTGCAGGCAGCCCACGAAGCCCTGTTCCACCGTGCCCCCGCTGCCCTCCAGCCCGCCCAGGCTCAGCTCCTGCACCCGCAGCCCCTGCAGCTCCACGGCCACGTCGGCCACCGCCTGCGGGCACAGAGAACCCACACCCCGCGACGTGAGTGCCCGCCCCGTGCCGGCGCCGTGCCTCAGTTTCCCCCCGCCGGGGCTCAGCCTACCTGCTGGCGGCCGTAGTCGAGGGTGAGGAGGAGGAGGGTGGCGGGGGGGGCACGGCCGGGGGCCGCCCGCAGCTCCAGCTGCAGGTGGTGCCAGGCGCCGTCGCTCACCCTGGCATGGGGCAGGCGCAGCCAGGACAGCCGGGACCCCTCCTGCCAGACGCCCGCTGCCGCCTGCCCCCCGCTCAGCTGGCAGAGGGACGTCAGAGACCCCCGGGCACTGTCCCCGGGCAATGCCCCCCCTCCAGGTGTGGCAGATCCCTGGCACTGCCACCCCCAGGGGGGATATCCACCCTCCCAAGGACAGCAGTCATCCCCTAAGCTGCCCCCAGGGTAATGCCCTCACCCCTCTACATGTCAACACCCCCCGACCCATGGCCTTACTCCCCTCATGGCTGTGCCCCCTATGCCAATGAACCTCCCATGACAACCCTCCCACAGCTATACCCCTGTCACCTTCCATGCCCATACCCCTGTGCCAACCTCCCCATGCTCATAACCCCCTGTGCCAACCTCCCATGCCCATAACCCCCATGCCAATCCCAGCCCCCCATGGTCATACCCCCTCTGCCAATCCCAGCTCCCTGTGGCCATACTCCCTCTGCCAATCCCATTTCCCTCGTGCCCGTATCCCCTCTGCCAATCCCCCCATGCCCATACTCCTGCCATGGCCACCACCTCCCATGCCCCCCATGCCCACACTCCCCCCGGGCACACCTGCAGGGTGATGGTGGCCGTGGGGCCAGCGCTGGCCCACAGCAGCAGCCCGTGGGGGTGCCGGGTGCGGAACATGAGCGCCAGGTGCCAGGGCAGGGTGATGGGCAGTGCCAACCCGCTCCAGGACACGCGGCTGCTGCCCACGAACCGCTGAGGATTCGCCATCTCTGCGGGGAGAAGGGGCTGCCATGGGGTGGATGCCCACCCCCCCAAACACACAGCCTCCCCCAGTGCCCCCCCGGTACCTTCCTGGCAGGTCTTGCCCCCGAAGCCCAGCGGGCAGCGGCAGCTGAACCCGTCCCACTCGTGCACGCAGGTGCCGCCGTTGTGGCATGTGTTGGCATCACACAGCGTCTTCTTGGCCGGGCAGCCTGTGGGGATGGGGCATGGGGCTCATACCTCCACCACTGCCCGGGATCCCCAGGCTCTCCCCATGCCCAGGTGGCACCGGGACTCTCAGGTATTGTGTCCCAAGGCGCCCGGAGCATTCTCCAGCCCCACAGCGCTGGCACTGAGCCCTCCCCACATCCCACAGGGCACAGAGCCCACCCACCCCAGCACCTCCCCAACCCCACGTGCCCTTGAACCTCCTCCAGCCCTGGCACCCCCTGACCCCACATCTCTGCAGCCAGGGCACACAGCCTCCTCTCCCCATGCCCCCCATCAAGCCCCATAACCCTGGCACCACTTAACCCCACATCCCCTCCCACTCCCCATATCCCCACACCCAGGGGGCACAGCCCCATGGCCCTGGCACCTCATACCCCCCCTCCCATGTCTCACGTCCAAGGGGCACAGCCCCACAGCCCTGGCACACCGTGACCCCCCTGCCCCACGCCCCTCCCGCCGCGCCCCGCGGTGCCCGCACCGGGCACGGTGCCGTTGTTGGCGATGAAGGCCGCCATGTCCACGGGCCGCTGGTCGATGTGCAGGTGCCTCATGCAGCCCACGAAGTGGCGGCTGCGCACCGGGAAGCTCTCGGGCAGGGTGGGCACCCCCCCCAGCAGCAACGGCCCCGTCAGGTCCAGGGACCTGCAGCACCCACCGTCACCCACGGGCACCCCGGGGAGCTCCAAGGGATGCCCCAGCCATGGGCACCCCCAGGGATCCCCGAAGGGATATTCCATCTCCTCCACCCAATGGGATGCCAAAGGAACCCCCTCGAGGGAACCCCCACCCATGGGCATCCTGGACCCCAATGGATGCCCCATTCATGGGGACCCCGAGGGATACTCCTCAAGGGACGCCCAATTAACCCATGGGAACTCCAAGTGCCACCTCTGAGACCCCCCCTGAGCACCCCAAGGGACCAGAAGGGCCCCCCCCACCCGTGGGAACCCCAAGAGACCCACCCATGGGAACCCCAAGGGCTCCATCCACCCCCAGGCACCCTGAGGGACTCTCAAGGGCTCCCCAGCCCACGGGAACTTTAAGGGACCCACAAGGGACCCCCAAATGGACACCCTATTCATGGGCACCCCAAGGGGCCCTCCTCACCCCTGGCCACCCCAAGGGACCCCCACACCCCCCATCTCTCCCACGAGGACCCCGAGGGATCCCCTCCCTATCCACGGGGACTTCCCAAGGCACCCCCTGAGGAGCCGCCTGCCCACGGGGACCCCAAGGGCTCCTCCCACCCCGGGGTCCCCCCGAGCCCTCGGCCGAGCCCCCCCTCACTTCTTGCCGCCGCTCTGGGTGCCCCGGGCCGCACACGAGTAGTTCCCGGCGCGGGCGCCGAAGCGCAGCGCGATCCCCGGGTCACACTCGTCCACGGTCACCACGGCCACCTTCTGCTCCGACGGGCCCTGCGGCAGCCCCGAGCGGCCCAGCACGGCCTGCGAGGCGGGGGGAGGGCAAGGAGGGGGCGCCCGAGCCGTGACACCCACCCGCGGCACCCACCCGCGGCACCCAGACCCGCTCCCGCAGCCCTGCGCCGCCCCGACCGGCCCCTGCTCCCTCCCAGCCCCCTGCTGCCTCCCACCATCCCTGCTCCCCCTGGCCCCCCCTGGTCACCCTGACACCCCCCCGCTCCCCCTGGCCCCCCTGCTCCCCCTGACACCCCCCCGCTCCCCCTGACCCTCCCATGCTCCCCCAGACCCCTCGTGCTTTCCCTGACCCCCACTGCTTGCCCCAGATCCCCCAGTGCTCCCCTTGAGCCCCCCCTGCTCTCCCAGACCCCCTGTGCTCCCCCTGACCCTGCCCTGCCCCCCTCATCCCCCTGTGCTCCCCCAGACCCCTCCTCTCTTGCCCCCAAACTCCCCCCTGCTCCCCCGACCCCTCTGTGCTCCCCCACCTTGTTGTAGTAGTGGAGCTGGACTCGGTGCCACTGCCCATCGCTGACCCCACCAGGCACAAAGGGGGACACAGTGGTGGTGGTCTCACCTGTGGGCACAGGTTGGGCAGGGGGCATGAGAGGGGCAGAGTTGGGGGTGGGCACAGGGAGGGTGGAGCAGGGGGAGGTGCCAGGGCTGCAGTGCCAGGGCTTGGGGCAGGGTGCAGGGCCAGGGATGCAGTGCCCATGCTGTGCCAGGCAGCGCTTGGCTGCAGTGCCCAGGGGGGTGTCGGGGTGCGGGGGTCCCGGGGGCACGGTGCCCATACCTGCTGAGAAGCTGAACTGGATCTGCTCGCCCACGATCTCCAGCGCCACGAAGTCGTGTCGCTCGTTGAAGCGCCCGTTGTAGAGCAGGAGCCCGTCCCGCTCCGTGGTGGCAAACCTGGCACAGGGAGGAGTGACGGGCTCTGCCCACCACCCCCACCCCACACCGTGCCCCCCGCAGCTCCCTGGCCTGCCCCCTGCCCCAGCACCCTGCCCAGTTGGTGCCCATCATCCCCCGCCCCCCTCCACCACCCCACACCCCAAATGATGCCAATCACCCTCCAAGCCTGTGGCCCCACATGATGCCCACAGGGTGCCCATCACCCCCTACACACACTCCCCAGCCCATGCCATGGGGTGCCCACCAGCTCCCACCCCACCACCCCATTTCATGCCAACATTCACCCCCCACCCCATCCGATGCCCATGGGCACCACTGACCCCAAACAGTGCCCATGAGACACCCCCCCACCCAGGGGGCACCCACCACCCTCCCCCGATGATGCCCGTGGTTCACCCACCACCCTCAATGATGCTCAAGGGATACCCACCCCCCTACCCCCCGATGCCCCCCTGGGCCCCCCTCGCCCCCCTGGGGCCTCACGTCAGGCCGAGGGTGAAGTGGAAGCGCTGTCGGAGGCCGCGGAAGGTGAGGAAGGAGCTGGGGGGGAAGCTGCGGGTGCTCATGGCACAGAAAGGCTTCTCGTAGTGCCCGGGGGGGCACTGGCAGCGGAATCCCCCCACCAGCAGGTTCAGGCAGGTGCCCCCGTTGCGGCAGACCCCCGGGGCGCAGCGGCCCCCCCGGGCACTCAGCTCACAGCGCTCCCCTGTGCGAGGTGCAGTTGGCATCTGGCACCGTGCCCGGGCAGCCGCACACCCCCCGCTGCAGGGGGCATGGGGGGTGTCCCCTCTGCCACCCACAACCCCCCCAGAGCATCCAAGGCAACTGAATCCAGCCCCTTCCCCTCAGCTGGTGCCACTCCCCCCCACCCAAAGTGTCCTGTGGGGGTGTCAAGGGGGTTCCAGGGTGGCACTGGGCTGTGCCCAGTGCCACCAGTCTCCTCATGACCATGTGGTGTGTGTCCCCCCATCCCCCCAGGACAGATGGGGTGTCCCCAGGGTGTCCCCACACCTCAGGGCATCCCCAGGACTGCCCCCACCCACGTCCCTATCTCCCCCCCAAACCACCTGCAGGGACCACCCCGGGGGGAAGGACAGAGGGGAGCTGCAGGTGGGTGGTGGGGAGCAGACAAGGTTGGGGATAAAGGGAGGTGAAGGGGGAGACTGGGGGGACATAAGAGGGGGCAGAGGGGAGGGAGGTGGAGAGAGGGTAGAGAGGAGGAAGACGAAGGCACTGGAGAGAGGGGAGGAGAGTGGGATGAGGATGGAGGGGCTGAGAGGGGATGGAGGAGGGATGAAGAGATGGAGGGGGGAAGGAGGATAGGTGGATGGTTGGAGGGAAGGATGGGTGGAAGGATGGATGGAGGGACAGAGAGAAGGATGGATGGAAGGATAGAGAGAAGGATGGAGGGATGGATGGACGGAGGGATAGAGTGATGATGGAGGGATGGATGGAGAGATGTTGGAGGAACAGTTTAGAAGGGTTGATCAGAGGGGAACTGGACAAAGGGACGCCGTGCTGACCACGCAGAGGACGGGAACCGTTGCCAGAGGGTCAGAAGCAGCCAAGGTGCCCCCCCAGAGCCCTCCCGGGGCTCTCACCCGTGAAATCCTGGTGGCACTCGCAGGTGTAGCCGCCCTCGCGGCTGCGGCACTGCCCGTGGGCGCCGCAGGGGCTGGAGTAGCACAGGTCGATCTCGGTGTCGCAGTAGTCGCCGGTGAAGCCGGGCGGGCAGCGGCAGCGCAGCCCGGGCACGGGGCGGATGGGCCGGAACAGGACGGTGTCCGAGGCCAGGAAGGGGGCGGAGCTGTCGAAGCGCAGCACGGACACGCAGCGCAGGTAATTCTCACAGGGCTCCCGCAGACACACGTTGTCGTCGAAGGGCAGCACCCGCTGCGCAGAGACGGCGGCCAGCAGCGAGCGGTTCAGGTAAAGCCGCTCCCGCAGCTCCTCGGAGGAGAAGAAGCGGCCGGGCCGGGCCGGGCCGGGCAGCAGCACCGACAGGCTGACGTTGAGGATCCGCGCCGGGGCCGCGTCCGCGTCGGGCTGGATGTTGAAGAGGACGACGCGGTGCCGGGACGTGCCCAGGACGGCGGCGACGCCGTGGAGGAAGCGGCTGAGCAGAGGCGAGAGGAAGCGCTCCTGGGCCATGTCGGCCAGGCGCAGGGTGATGCTGCTGCTCAGCATCTCGTCCGTGATGACCGTCACCCGCAGCGTGCACTGAGCCGTCGCGCTGTGGAGCCCGTCTAGGGGGGAAGGGGGGACAGGGGGAGCGGAGGGGAGGGGGTCGGTGACAGTGCTGAGGGAGGTGGCACTGCCGGTGGCACCTGTGGGACGGGCATGGGGCACACGCTGTGCCGGGGAGAACCTGGTCCGGGGCACCCACAGCGCCGGGATGGGGTGGGTGGGACAGGGAAAGGGGGCACAAAGCTCCGGTGTTGGGGCATCCACCTTCCTCCTATTCTTCCTCCTCCTCCCCATTCACCTTCCTCCTCCTCATCCACCACCTTTCTCATCTTCTTCTTCCTCCTCTACTTTCCCCCTCTGACTCTTCCTCCTTCGGCTCCACCTTCCTCCTCTCCCTCATCTTCCTCATCCAGCTTCCTCCTTTGCCTCATCCCCTTCACTTTCCTCCATCCCCTCCCTCTTCCTCCTCCTCCAGGCCAGGACAAGGGGCGTGGGGGACGTGGGACAGATGGAGAGCAGGAGGCAGACGGAGGGATGGAGGGAGTGGGGGGGCACTGGGGGGAGGGAGCAGGGGGTGACGCCGGGGGGGGATGGGCTGGAGTTGCCCGGTGGCCCGTGGCCGGTGGCCGTGGCGGGGGAGGGGGTTGCCATGGCTGCGGCCATGGGGGCTCAGCTATGGCCGGGGCCTTTGTTCCCCTCCAGCTGCCCCCCCACCCCACCCCCGCGCTGAGGGGGGGCAGAGCTGGGCTTGGGGGGGGCTCCCTGCCCCCACCTTTTGTTTCCTCTTCTCTTTGTGCAGTTGGAGCAGGGAACAACCCGGCGAGAGGTGCTATCGGGGGGCAATGGGGATCCCCCAAAAACAGATGTGAGTAGGTTTGAGAACACTCCCAAAGGGGAGGCCAAGACCTACCCCCAAATACACACCCCAGGCCCTGAGCCCCCCCAGCAAACACACACAGGGTCCTGCCCCCTCAATTCCCTGCTGCAGGGTTCTGAACTCCCCTCCCCAACATGCACTGGGGTATTGACCCTCCCAGGCACCCAGGGCTGAAGGCGGGGAAGTAAAAAAGGGGGGTGCTGGGGACCCCAACTGGCCCCCACCAGGATGCTGAGGCTGGAGTGAGGGGCATAACGTCCCTATTGTGTCTGCACCCCCAAATCTGGAGGAGGTGGTCAGGACAAGGTGGAAGGGAGGGAAACAGCCAAGATGTGGTAGTAGGACCCCAAAACACCTCTGGACACTGGACGTGGAAAGTCAAAGGCAAGGTGATGTGACCTCAAACCACATCAGGACAACGTATAAAGGGGAGAGACAGTCAAAGATGGGGTGGTGCGACCCCAAAACAATTCATGACCAGGTACAAAGGGGTTGAAAGCACCCACAAGTGCTTCCTTAACCCCCAAACCCTCTAAGCTCCCACCCCCCAAACTGAGGGGGGGTCTTACCTGAGACAGAGACCCTCATGACGGCCTCCAGCGGGCGGTTGGTGTCCAGGGCCGGGCTGAGGCGCAGGTCCCCGCTGCGAGGGTCCAGCAGCAGCAGGTTGAGCTCGTTGCCCTGCTCGAAGGTGTAGGTGAGGCTGTCGGAGACGTCGGGGTCGTGGGCAGGGATGCGGCCGATGACCCCCACGGGGAAGCCGCCCGAGCCGTTGGTGATGTAGTTGTTGAAGAGGATCTCGAAGTTCTTGAGCTGGGGGGGGTTGTCGTTGGCGTCGCGGAGGCGCACGTGGACGGTGGCGCGGCTGACCAGGGGAGCCGAGGTGGCCTGGACCACCATGACGTACTCAGCCTTGGTCTCATAGTCCAGGTCAGCCAAAGCTGTGAGCTCACCGGAGAAGATATCGAGCTGGAAGACCTCGGGGATGTTGCCCTCCACGATTTGGTACATGATCTGGGCGTTGGTGCCCTCGTCGGGGTCGGTGGCCGTGATCCGGGCCACCACCAGCCCGATGGGGCTGTTCTCCTCCACGAAGATGTCGAACTCATCCCGCTCGAAGACGGGAGGGTTGTCGTTGACATCCAACACCGTCACCCCGATCTCCACCGGCGTCCGCTTGGCCGGGACCCCCTTATCCACGGCGAAGGCCCGCAGGGAGTAGAAGGGCACGTTCTCCCGGTCGAGGCGGCGCAAGGTGCGGACGATGCCCGAGGTGGACTCGATGATGAAGTCACCATCACCGTCGTCGCCGCCTTGGAAGGTGTAGAAGACTCTACCGTTGAGCCCCGAGTCGCGGTCGGTGGCGGAGACCTGGAGGACGCTGGTGAAGGCCGGGACGTCCTCGTAGACGGAGCCCTGGTAGGAGTCGTGGAGGAACTGGGGCGCGTTGTCGTTGACGTCGCTCACCAGGATCTCCAGGTAGGTGGTGTCGGATTTCTGGGGGATGCCGTTGTCCCGAGCTGTGATGGCCAAGGTGTAGGACACCTGGTCCTCGTAGTCCAGCTCCATCTGGGTGGTGACGGCCCCCGTCTCAGCGGCGATGCGGAACTGGGGGATGCTGTCCTCCATCAGGTAGGTGATGCGGGCGTTCTCCCCCGTGTCCTCATCCGTGGCGCTGATCACCACCACCGTGGTGCCCACTGGCCGGTCCTCGTTGACATTGACGGTGTAGTGGGAGCTCTGGAAGACGGGCCGGTGAGTGTTGGCGTCGGTGACGTTGACGACCACCTGAGCCGTGTCCTGGCGGGTGCCGTCGGAGGCGGCGACGGTGAGGAGGTACTGCCGCTCCAGCTTGTAGTCCAGGGGCAGGGCGAGGGAGATGAGGCCACCGCCGCTCTGGCTGGTGATGGAGAAGCGGTTCCGGGTGTTGCCGCTGGAGATCTGGTAGGTGATGACGCTGTTGGCATCACGGTCGATGGCGGAGACGGTGAGGACGCTGGTGCCCACGGCCGCGTCCTCGTTCAGCCGGGCGCTGTACTCGCGCCGCGTGAACTCGGGGCTGTTGTCGTTGACGTCCAGGATGGTGACGCTGACGCTGGCGGAGGAGGCCATGGGGGGGTTACCCTGGTCCTGCGCCTCCACCTCGAAGCTGTAGAAGTCCACGGCCTCCCGGTCCAACTCAGAGGCCACCACGATCCAGCCGGTGCTGTTGTTGATGGCGAAGGGGAAGCCGGCCCCGGTCTCCATGAGGGTGTAGACCAGGCGGCCGTTGTCACCCGAATCGGCGTCGATGGCTTGGATGTGGATGACCGAGTAACCCACCGGCACGTTCTCCAGCACGGTGGCCTGGAAGGGGGTGCTGACAAAGATGGGGGCGTTGTCGTTGACATCCAACACCTGGACGGTGACCAAGCCGCTGATGTTGGAGAGAGGCGGGCGGCCGCCGTCCTGCGCCCGGATCCGCAGCGTGAACTCCTTGTTGACCTCGTAGTCCAAGGCGCTGACCACGTCCAGGGCGCCCGTCTGGGCGTCGATGTAGAAGTGGCCGCGGGAGTTGCCGCTGACGATGCTGTAATGCACCAAAGCGTTGCTGCCCCGGTCGCGGTCGGTGGCCGTCACCCGCAGCACGGCCGTGTTGGGGGCCACGTCCTCGGGGACCTGCGCCACATATCGCTTCTCGCTGAACTGCGGCGCGTTGTCGTTGTCGTCCTCCACGGCGATGCGCACGGTGGCCGTGGCGCTGCGGGGCCCCGGCTCCTGGCCCTGATCCGCGGCCTCCACCAACAGCTCGAAGGCCTCCACGGCCTCTCGGTCCACAGGGCCGCGGGTGCGGATGACGCCCGAGCGGGGATCGATCTCGAACACCTCGTTGGCGCCGTCGGCGTTGAGGAGCCGGTAGAGGACGTTGGCGTTGGGACCGGCGTCGCCGTCGGTGGCTCGCACCGTCAGCACCTCGTAGCCCACCTCCAGGTTCTCCCGCACGCTCTCGCGGTACTCGGGCTGCTCGAAGGCCGGGTCGTGGTCGTTGGCGTCGCTCACCGTCACCGTCAGCGTGGCCATGGCGCTGCGCCGGGGCGTGCCGTGGTCCGCCGCCGTCACCCGGAACACGTGGGTGCTCTTGCTCTCGCGGTCCAGGGGCGCGGCGGTGGCGACGGCGCCGGTGACGGGGTCCACGGTGAAGAGAGCGTCGGAGCGGCTGTCGAACAGGGCGGCCATGGAGTAGCGCAGCCGTCCCGCCTCCCCCTCGTCAGGGTCCAGGGCCGTGAGCCGCGTCACCGCCGTCCCCGCCGGCTGGTTCTCGCCCACCGAGGCCTGGTAGCTGGAGGGCTGGAACTGTGGCGGCGTGTTGGGGCTGCGGCGCCGGCGGGAGCGGCTGCGGCTCCGGGGGCCATTCCCAGTCCGCCCAGTGCTTCCAGTATCTCCGGTGCTGCCGGGCACGGCGGCGGCTCCAGCGTCCCCGGCGCTCCTGCTGTCCTCGGGGACTCGGGTGCTGTCGGTGCTGCCGGCGCTGCCGGCGCTTTCACGGCCGCGGGCGCTCTCGGGGGTCCCGCTGCCTCCGGTGCCCCCCGCGCCGCCGCCGCCTCGGAAACCCCCATCACCGCCGCCGCCATCCGCGGAGCCGCCGGCAGCCGGTGCGGGCCCGCGGCCGCCGCTGTCCCCGGTGCCGCTGGTGCTCGCGGAGAGCCCCGCTCCGCCGCTGTCCCCGGTGCCGCCGGAGCTGCCGCTGTCCCCGGTGCCGCCGCGGGGCCGGAGCAGCGGCAGCCGGGCGCCGGGCGGGCAGGTGCCGGTGGCGGTGGGGGATGCGGTGGGGGGTGCGGCGGGTGCCGGTGGCGGGTGTCGGGCCCGGGCGGGCGCGGGCAGCGGCAGCAGCAGCAGCAGCAGCAGCAGCGGCAGCGGCGCGGGGCCGGTTGCGGGGGTCGCGGCGCGGGCGGGCGGAGCGCCCATGGCGCGTGCGGCCGGTGCGGGGCCGGTGCCCGCTGCGCCCCTCCCGCCGCCCGCGCGCGCCCGCCGGGGCGGGGCCGGCGCCGCACCGACCTGCGCCGCGCTTAAAGGAGCCGCCGCCGCCGCCCCCGGGCCCGCCCGCGGCCCCGGCCCCGCCCGGCCGGCTGGGGAGGGACGGGCACGGCACAGACACACAGACGCGCACGGCGGGCGCACGCTGCGGGGGTCGCGCGTGGGGATGGCGCGGCGGCGGCCGGGCTGCGCACGTGCGTCCCGAACACGCGCGGCCCCCACGCGCGCGCTCCCGCACCCCGCGGCTCCGCACGCGCACCTTGCGCGCAGGTCGCACACGCACACGCACGGAGAACACGCGTGGGACGCCCGTCGCGTTCCACACACGCACCCGGAAACACGCGGTGCACACGCAAAACAGCCGCGGGTCGCGCACACACACACTGTGCACACGGGGAACAGGCACATGCTGCACACACACCCCCTGCACACACATCACACACACAGAGCATGTTGCACACCTACAGATCACTCACAGCACACTGAGCTGTGTTGCACACACACACACTCCCCATGCACACTGTGCACACACATCACACAGAGTGCACACACACAGAACAGCCGTGTTGCACACCTACAGAACACACATCCCCAGAGCTGCATGCTGTACACACAAACAAGTGTGTTTCCCACACGTACTGTGCACAGCTGGAACACACACAATGCACACACACCCCTCACACACATGGAGCAGACACAGAACACGTGTGTTTGACACATACAGAACACACACGGCACACACAGCCACCCCCATGGCCACAGTGCACACCTGCAACACACACACCCCTAACACACAGCACACAAACACCTCCCCTTACACACACATCACACACACAGCTGCCTGTTGCACACACACACAGCTTCCCCAGGCACACCGTGCACACCCAGAACACACACTCTGCATGTCACACACACACACAGAGCACACCCCAGGGGCACAAACAGCAGCACACACACGTGTGACATATGACATGTCAGACTGTGACACCCCCACGCTCCCCATCACCCCACAGGCCTGGGTCACCCCTTGCACACCCTGGGGCACTGTGGGGCAGGGGATGTATCCCCACGGGTGGCCGAGGGTGCAGCCCCCCCGTGCTCAGCACCCACGCAGCAGCGGGCTCAGCGCCCAGGGTGTGGGTGCTGGGCAGGACGGAGCAGAGCCAGCAGCAGAACGGGTCTGACGGGTGCGTGGAGTGGGGGGGGGGGGGGGTGAGGGGAACCCCACGGGTGGGGTGGGGGCTGAGGAAACACCAGTGGGACCCCCCCCGGCACTGACTGAGGCCTCTCAAAGTGGAGAGGGGGGCCCAACCAGCTCAGTGGGTGCTGCTGTGCCAGGGGGAGCCCCAGCCATCTCCCTTCCCTTGGGGAAACTGAGGCACACAGCCAACCCCCCCCCCCCACCTTTCTTCCCCCTTGGGGGTCCTGGCTGGCAGCTGGGGCTGTGCTGTGGGGGGGGTGTGCTGTGGGGACCCCCAGCCTCTTGTTGAATTACAAATAGGCTCAGGCCAGCAGGGCCTTTGTCTGGGCCATTGTGTGGGGCCAGTGAGGCCCCGGGGAGAAAACAGTAGGGGGAAAAGCAGCCTGACCCCCCCTCCTTGGGTTCAGGACCCTCCCTTGAGGCTGGGCTCCCCCTCCCCTCCTGCCCCCAACCCCCAGAGAGAGGCAGTGCAGCAGTTCATGGCTTTATTAGATGGGGGGAGGACACTGTCCCCTCCCCGAGATGAGGCCAGTGGCAGGGGGATGCCCAGCCCTGCTCAGCATGGGGAGGGGACACACACATTCCCCCCACAGGGGGGGGTGTCAGTCCTCTGTCCCATGGGGGGTGAGGGGGGGCCAAGCAGCTCCTGGCCCCCACCAGCCCCAAAATGACGGTGATGGGCTCAGTCCCAGGCGGTGATGGCGGCAGGAGGAGGTGGAAGGTCCCCAAGGTCCCCGAGGGGGTGGTCCCAGAGGGGCTTCAGGCGTTGTTGACACCCATGTTCTGCATCTGCTCCTCCAGCACCTGCTCGTGGCCACCCCCCACCTTCTTCTTGCCCCCCTCCTGCTGCTTCTTCTGCTTCTTGGAGAGCTCCTGCTCGATGGGGGCCGGGCGGACGAAGGGGATCAGCTCCCGCAGGTCTGGGCAGGGGAGAGCGGCCACCACACGTCACCTCCCACCAGCCAGGCTGGGGTGGGGGGACACTGGGGATACAACCCCCCAGTGCTGAGAAGTGTGTGGGGGGCATTGGGGAGGAAGGTGGGTTTACCTGGGGGCATGAAGCCCCGGAGCTTGTCGGGGACATGGATGCCGTCGGGGGTCTGGTGGTTCTCCAGGATGGCGCAGATGGTGCGGGTGGTGGCACACATGGTGGCATTCAGCATGTGCACAAACTCCACCTGCCGAGGGGACACAGCCAGGGGGGTGACAGGGGGAAGGGGGGATGAGCAGGGACACGCCTCCCAGACCAGAGCTTCACCTTGTCCATCATCTTCTTGGTCTGGCCGTAGCGGATGCGCAGGCGCCGCGCCTGGTAGTCGGTGCAGTTGGAGCAGGACACGAGCTCCCTGAAGGCACCAGAGCCAGGGAACCAGGCCTCCAGGTCCAGCTTCTTACTAGCAGCATGGTTGAGGGCACCTGAGAGATGGAGATGGGGACAGTGCTGAGCTGGAGGGAGCCCCACTATCCCCCCCTAAATGTGCCTGGCCTTGGTGTGCAGCCTCTGAGGTGAGTGTGGGGGGCTGGGAGTGCCTCAGCTGGAGAGGAGCCTTGAAACAGGATGATTTTCCTTGGGGAGCTTCCAGGAGGGTGTTGGGACACTCAAACTGGGATGAAACTGGGTCAAGTGGACCCAGAGCAAAGCAAAGGATCTCTGTGGAAGTCACCTTCCTCCTCCTTGCCAAGGGGCAGCCACCATGGGACAAGAGGGAAAGGGAAGTGCTGCAGGGGCCAGTGCAGGGCTCCCAAGGTGCTGAGGGGACGGAACATGTGTGTGAGGAGGAAAGGCTGCAGCCCTGGGGCTGTTCAGCCTGGGGAAGAGAAGCCTGAGCTCAGGGGGACTTCATCAGCACTTCATCAGCTCCTTCTCAGGAGGTTTCCAACCCCACCTGGACACGTTCCTGTGCCCCCTGAGCCAGGGGAACCTGCTGCAGTAAGGGCTGGGGCTGGAGCAGCTCTGCAGGGCCCTTCCAGCACCCACCACTCTGGGATTGTGACAAAGCCCAGCCAGTCCCACTGTGCCACCCTCCTGGGCCCCCACAGCAGCAGGGAGCTGTCCCCAGCAGCTGCCCCTACCTGAGACGATGTTGACGACGTGGTAGGGGATGCCCAGGGACTGGTAGAACTCCTCAGCTGTTGCCATCATCTCCTCAAACATCTCCCAGGACTTGTTGTCGTGGGGTGAGGCGTAAACAAACTGCTCAATCTGCAAAAGCCCGGTGTCAGCACCCAGAGAAGAGCCCCAAAACCTCCCCCCCCACACAAGGGAGGGAGCTGAGGGTTGGGGTTGGAGGTTGCGTGGCCTGGCTCTGACCTTCTCGAACTGGTGCACGCGGAAGATGCCGCGCGTGTCGCGGCCGTGGGAGCCCACCTCCTGGCGGAAGCACGTGGACAGCCCCGCGTAGCGCAGGGGCAGCTGCTCCGGCCGCAGCCACTCGTCGCGGTGCAGGGCGGCGATGGGCTGCTCCGACGTGGCGATCAGGTACTTCTCGTCGATGGAGCTGTCGTCGGCCTTCTCGCTGCCTTTGCCGATCACCTGGGGGAAAGGGGGAAGGGTAAAAGCCACCGTGAGCATCAGCGGGCAGAGAGGGGGAAGCTGGGGGAAAGCTCTGCAGAGAGGGACTTGGCAGTGCTGCAGCAACTAAACATGAGCAGCAACGTGCCCTCACGGGCAAGAAGCCAATGGCAGCCTGGGGGCGTTGAGGAGAGTGTGGGCAGCAGGGCCAGGGAGGTTGTGCTGCCCCTCTGCTCTGCCCTGCTGAGGCCTCAGCTGGAGTCCTGTGACCGGTGCTGGGCTCCCCAGCTCAGGAGAGACAAGGAACTGCTAGAGAGAGGCCAGTACAGGGACACCAAGATGCTGAGGGGATGGAACATGTGTGTGAGGAGGAAAGGCTGCAGCCCTGGGGCTGCTCAGCCTGGGGAAGAGAAGCCTGAGCTCAGGGGCACCTCAGCAGCACTGAGCAGCACCTAAAGGGTGATGTCAGAAAGATGGGGAGATTTTGTCTGTGGTGCCCAGTGACAGGACAAGTTCCACTGGCACAGGAGGAGAAAGTCCTTTGGTGCAGAGGTGAGGGAGCCCTGGCCCAGGCTGCCCAGGGAGGGTGTGGAGGCTCCTTCTCAGGAGGTTTCCAACCCCACCTGGACACGTTCCTGTGCCCCCTGAGCCAGGGGAACCTGCTGTAGCAGGGGTTGGGCCTGGAGCAGCTCTGCAGGACCCTTCCAGCACCCACCACTCTGGAATTCTAAGAAGAAGCAGCTGCTTGTCCAGCTTCCATCCACAGCTGCCCACCTTCGAGACTGAGGACAAGCCACCTTCCTGTCACTGCCTTGCTCTGACAACCACACATGAAGATGAAGCCCAGGACTGGGAGCAGGAGGGGAAAGTCAGTAGCCAGAGGGGCCAGTGGGTGAGACGAGACAGGGCTGTGAGTCACTCACCTTGTAGAGCTCCTCGTCGAACTGGCTGAGCTGGGCCACCTCCTGCATCACCTCCTTGCGCATGAAGAACGGGGTGTAGACAGGAGTGTAGCCCCGGGAGTGCAGGGTCTGCAGGGCATACTGGATCAGGGCCTGCTCCAGGAACACCAGGGGACCCTGGGGACAAGGGAAGCCACCACCTGTCACACACACACACGTCACCCCTTCTCCAGGCTCTGTGTCATCCTCTGAGTGCAGGGGGGATGCTGGAGCAGATCCTGTGGCTTGAGAGCTGTCTGATGGGAAAAGGCCAGGGGAGGATGGTGCCAGAAGCTGAATATGAGCCCAGGCTGTGCCAGGCTGCCCAGGGAGGTGGGGGAGTTGCCAGCCCTGGAGCTGAGGTGCTGAGGGCCAGGGGTTAGTGGTGGGCTGGGCAGGGCTTGGAACTTAAAGGCCTTTTCCAACCAAAATGATGATGAATCTATAATCCAGCAGAAGCAGCTCCCTGTTGTGTGGGATGGGATGTCCCAATGCCCAGTCCCTCCTCATGCCCCATCTCCCATGTTTCTGTGCCTCCACAGGGCTCTGGGCTCTCACCTTCAGGAAGTAGCCCCGACTGCCAGCCACCACAGTTCCCTTCTCCCCCTCATAACCATCCACCATCACCACCAGGTCCACGTGGGAATACTTCTTCCTGCAGCTGCAGTCGCCCCAGACTCGCTCCACTTTGTTGTCCACGTCCTGCACACAGAGGGAAGAGAAGAGGAGAGGGAGCCCATCACCTCAACTCCCCACTGCAGCAACCACACCAGTCTTTCCCTCACACTGGGCCCAGTTTGGTTCCAGCCAGCCTGGAGTCCCACTCCTCATCTCACTTATTATGCAGCCATTTGGCAGCCAGCCTGGCCCAATTGTCTTCCCAGGGCAAAATATTCCTGCTTGGATGAATGAAGGCAGGGGAGGGAGATCCCAACCCCCCAGGCTGGAAGCCAGTTTCCCATGGATCCCCTCAACAATGCCCTGGGCCAGCCCTGTCTGAGCTGCTCTTTGTCTGCTCCCAGCAGGAAACCCTGTCTTGTCATGCAGATTGCATTCACTGGCTTGGGGGGGGCCTCCCTGCAACCAGCCTCCTACTCCTTCACTTTTGGGGGGAGGTTCCCTGCAGTGAGCTCTCTGGCTTAGAGGGAAGGGGGTGTCTCTCCAGAGTGAGCTCCCTGGCTTTGGGGAACCCCCCCTGCAGTGAACCACTCACTCCCTGGCTTGGGGGGAACCCCCTGCAGTGAACCCCTCACTCTTGCACTTGGGGAAGGGTCTCCCCACAGTGAGCTCTCTGGCTTGGGGTGTCCTCCCTGCAGTGAGCCTCCGACTCTTTGGGTTGGGGAGAGCCTCCTTGCTCCCTAGCTTGAGGGGGCTGCTTGCAGTGAGCCTCCCCCCTCCCCAGCCAGCCCTGAGCAGCCCGTGCTCCCCACCTCGTCGTTGCTGATGGGGACTGAGGGATGCAGCAGGTTCCCGATCTCCCGCAGGCTCTCGAACCGCTCTGCCTCCAGCCTCAGGCGCTCAGCATCACACTTGAGGATGGCCTCATCGATGAGCAGACGGACTTGTTTGATCTGGGAGACCTGCAGAGTCTGTGTGGGGACCAGAGTGAGGTGAGGAAGAGGAGAAAGTGCCTAGGAGAGAGGGCTGGCAGCCACACACGGCTGATCACGGACCCACACGGCTTCTGGAGCGGATCTGTGAGCTCACGACACCCAACAGCAGCCCCAAGAAGGACAAAGGGCCTGAGTGATGGTGTCAAGCAGTGACATGGCAGCAAAGCTCATCAAAGACAGCTGTTACCATCTAGGGAAGGGGCAGGGAGAGGGTGTTTAGTCTGGAGGAGGCTGAGGGGAGACAGGAGCACTCTGCGGCTCGCTGACAGGAGGCTGCAGGGAGCTGGGGGTCGGGCTCTGCTCCCAAGTAACAAGCGACAGGACAAGAGGAAACGACCTCAAGTTGTCCCAGGGGAGGCTGAGATTAGAGCTGAGGCAGAACTGTTTCCCTGAGAGGGTTGTCACCCCCTGTGCCAGGCTGCCCATAGGAATGAAGGAATTACAGGTGAAGATCTGGCCAAAGTGGGGGTGGGCAGTGGCAGGGGGAGGGGAGATGGGGTCACACTCACCCCCAGGACATCAGCTGTGAGCTCATCCAGGTTCTGTGCACTCTCTGGTATGGACTCATCCGTCCCCACTGGCTCCTTTTTCTGTAGAAGGAGAAAAAAGAAACCCCAGCAGGGTTAAAGAGTCAAGCTCCAGGGTGAAAACCTCCCCCAACCTTGCAAGGCAGGTGCCACCAGTTAGTAAGTGGGAGCCCAGTGCCTTGCTGCTGGGATGGTCTGACTCTGTGCCTCACCTTCATCTTCTCTCCAATCGTTTTGCTGCAGAGGTTCTTCAGCTTGTTCAAGTTATCAGCATGAAACCTACCTAGAAAGGAGAGGGGGGTATCAGCTGGTGGGAGCAGGGTTGGGGTCCCCACAGCACCCAGAGGGGCCTCAAAGCCTCAGGTGGGGGTGGGAGTGGGGATGGCAGCTCCAGGGACACCAACTGAACAGGGGAGGGAGCGATGGGGAGGGGGTGAGGGGGTGGGAGCATGGTGTGGGGCTGGCCATGGTGTGGGGCAGAGACATGGAGTGTCATTGGTAAACAGGCAGTGTGGCACTGCCCTGGGCCATGGCCCCACCAGGACAGGGCTGAGCAGATTCAGGGCAATGGGACTCAGGGTGTTTGTGAGGAGACCAGGGAGGTTCCCCTCGATGACACAGCTGTTCTCTCATCGAATGGTTTTGGCTGGAAAAGAGCTTTGAGGCTGCTGCAGCCCCAGCCCTGCCCTCACCCTGCCCAGCCCAGCACTGACCCACAACCCTCAGCACCTCAGCCCACGGCTCTGGGGTCCCTCCAGGGCTGGGCACTCCCCCACTTCCCTGGGCAGCCTGGCACAGGGGCTCACACCCCTCTCAGGGAAACAGTTCTGCCTCAGCTCCAACCTCAACCTCCCCTGGGACAACTGGAGCCCCTTTCCTCTTATCCTGTCATTCATTTCTGGGGAGCAGAGCCTGACCCCCAGCTCCCTGCAGCCTCCTGTCAGGGAATGTCAGAGAGTGCTCCTGTCTCCCCTCAGCCTCTTCTTCTCCATTCTCAGCTGCTGCTCTCCTGGCAGCCCAAATCACAGCCTCACCAGCACCAGCGATGTGTCAGCCCAAGAACATTGACACCTGCATCCCCCCTCCGGATCAGACCCACGGGGGATGATCCAGGATCAGGGAACACAAAGGGTTCTACAGTGCAAACACAACCCTGTCTGCCTGCCACAGCCCCTGTCTGCCTGCCACAGCCCCTGGCAGCCTCCCACGGAGCCCACGGCAGCCGCAGCACGGGATTGCATCAGCCGGCTGCTCGCCAGCGCGTCCTGCAGCCCTTGGGCAGCGCAGCAGCCGCTGCCCCGGACGGGACGGGACGGGACGGGACCGGCCGGAGCCCCGCGGGGACGGGGCTGAGCTGCAGCCCCCCCGCCGGCCTGGGAGGCTGCCTGGTGCTGCGGGATGAAAGCCGGCGGATGAATGAAAGCGGCGCTGCCGGAGCCAGGGGGACGCGCCGGGCGTCATTAAGCGGGGCCGGGCTCACACACATCAAGGACGCGGGATTAAAAGCGTGTTTGAAGCCGCCTCTTTCATCCCGCGACCGGGGAGCCCTGGGAACTGCGGGGTTTTTGGGGCACCCACCCCTCCTCGCCTCCCCTCACACCTCCCTCCACTCCCGGGCACACAAAACCGGGGCTCGACGGCAGCTCGACATCCCACCCCGTCCTTCCCCACCCGCGCGGATCCCGCAGCCGCGGGGCCGGGTCACGCGTGGGGATCCACGCGATGGCCAAGGGCGACCACCCCCCCCGGGAGACCCCTCCCCAGCCCCGGCGGATCCAGCCGGGGGGAGGCTCAGACGCCCCTTTAGCAAAAGCTGCCCCGAGGAGACACCCCGGGGCTGCGGGGAGCCCCCCGCAAAGGTTCCCCCCGCCTTGAGGAGGGGGTTTGGAGATCAACCGAGGGACGGTCCCAAAGTCTCGGGCGAGTGCTGGAAGAAACGAACCGCCGAGGGTCCCGCCGAGCCCCGAGGAGGGAGCCGGGCACATGGCGGGGCTGCGGGGGGTCTCCCGCGCCGGGGCGGGTCAGGGGGCACCCACCGCGGCTGCCAGCCCCCGCTGGGGGTCCCAGCTTCCCCCTCTCAGCCTCCCCCCGCCCGTTCCCCATCCCGAGCTCTGTGTGTGTGTGTGCGGGGGGTCCCATCCCGCAGCCCCCCGCCCCACGTACACCTCCGCCAGGCGCCGTCGGCCCGCACCAGCGCGTCCACCAGCGCCGGGTCCTTGAAGCGTTTCAGCTGCATGTCCCGCACCATGGCCGGGTCCCCGCCCTTATCGGCGCGGAACAGATCCAGGTCCAGCACCATGATGGCGGCGTCGCTCGCTGTCAGCGCCGGTACCGGCCCGGGGGGGGCTCAGCGCGCGTGCGCTGGGGGGGGCACCGGACGCGGCGGGAGCGCACGCGCGGGCAGCGCCACCGGCGGCCGCTGGGCGGCGCTGCGGAGCGGGACCGGCGACGGAACCGCGACCTCTGCTGGAGCGGCGGCGGCACAGCGCGGGGGGGACGGGACGGGGGTGGTCCCGGGGCTCTGGCTGACGGGCTGCGTGTCCCCGAGAGCCCTCTGGGGATTCTTCTCTCTTCACGGCTACCTTCAAGCGCCTCTGAGTGTCTCCATCCCCCCAACGCCCCCCGGACCCAACAGCACCCACAGGGGTCTCTGAGTGTCCCCGAGTGTCCCCACATATCCCTCTGAGCATCCCACGGCATCTCTGCAGCTCCCCATGGCATCCCATGGCATCCCTCTGGCTCCCCACGGCATCCCTTTGCATCACTCTGCCTACTTCCAGCACCCGTATGGCATTACACAACACCCCCACGGCAGCCCACAACACCCATCAGCACCCCTCTGGCTCCCCATGGCACCCCACACCATCATATGGCACCCCACAACACCCCACAACCCCCCTGACACCCACCCAGCTCCCCACAGTACCTCCCATCATGTGAGACTGACCTCCTGTCATGCCCAGATCAGGAGCCAGATCCCACCACCCTACCCAGAAGGATCCTGGGTCCCCCTCCCCTTCGATGTAGGGACCCCATCCCCGTCCCCCCGAGACAGAGGTGCCAGGCAGGAGTCCTAAAGATCCGTCTTTATTGCGCTGCCGGGACGTTTGGATCCCCTGGCACTGCCTAAAAACTGTGTAAAAAGGGCTGGGGTCCTGGAGGAGGCTGGCACTGACCCCCACCCCTTGTGCCAGGGCACCCTGGGGGCTGCAAGAATGAGACACCCTGTGCAGGAGGCTGTGGGGGGGCCTCTGGGATGCCCCACACTGTGGGGGGACACGCTGAGCCGTGTGCCACACTGTCAGAGGGACACGGTGCCACGAGCTGCGGGCATCAGGCACCTGCTCTGGGGCAGGATTGGACCAAAACGGGTATGGGGTTGGTGCTGGGCTGTGGCACACATTGCCTGGCACAGCACAGCTTGGCATGGCACAGTGTAGAGTGGTGTGGTGTGTCATGGCACAGCATGGGCTGGCACAGCTTGGCACGGCATGGGATGGCACAGCACGGCATGGTCTGGCATGGCACAGTGTGACATGGCCTGGCACAGCCTGGCACATCATGCCATGTCCTGTCCCAGGGTGCCACAACACAGCCACAGACCCCTGAGCTGTGCCAGCAGCCGTGCCAGGGCTGGAGCTTGCACACACACACACGTGTGCCCCTGTCCCCTCTCCACATGCCCTCCAGCGTGTGCCCGCACCCCCCTCATGGGGGTCACACACACACAGACCCCTACAACCCCCCCTACATATATTTGGCATTGGTTTGGTGCTTGGTGAAGGGGCCCCACACACACACACACACACACACACACAAGGGGGGGCTTGGGGGACCCCCCTCACACACACCCCTACAAAAGCCAACCCGAAGCTGATCCCTAAGGCCACGGTGGGTGGGGGCTGGGGGGCTGGGGGTGCCCCCTCCCCCCGTCACGGCTCCAGGGCGCTGCCACCCGACGGCTTCAGCGGCACCGAGTCGAAACCATCCGGCGTTCGCTGCGGCGAGACCCCGGCATCAGGGAGACCCTTCCCTTCCCTTCCCTTCCCTTCCCTTCCCTTCCCTTCCCTTCCCTTCCCTTCCCTTCCCTTCCCTTCCCTTCCCTTCCCTTCCCTTCCCTTCCCTTCCCTTCCCTTCCCTTCCCTTCCCTTCCCTTCCTCTCCTCTCCAGCCAGCCCTGAGGTTTCTCCACTGGCTGCTCTGGGCTTGTGCCCACAATCCCCCCACACCCCTCTCCCTTCTCACCTTGGCAGTGAGGGACTTGATTTTGCCAAAGAGGGATTTTTTGGTGGCAAACACCAGCTCGTCCTCGGCGTCCTCCCCCTCCATGATGGCGCAGCTGTCCGGGGCCGGCAGCTCGCTGTCCCTGGCCGCCGCGTTCATCACCAGCCGCGAGTACTTGTACTCCAGCCTGGGCACAGACAGCGCTGCCATGGCCCCCCTCACCCTTTGGGCACCCCCAAACCCCCCCCCGGGCACCGCTCACTTCTGATTCTTCTTCCAGAAGTAGGCAGCGAGGGCAGCCAGGACGATGGCGGCGCCGGTGCCGGCCGAGATCCCGACCTTGAGCCAGAACTCCAGGCTCCGGCAGCGCCGCGCGCTCGGGGCCGGCAGCGAGTGGCCCCCACGGCACAGCCGCGGCTCCCGCCACACGTACGTGGTTCTCTGGGGGAGGGACAGTGGGGAGGGGGCTGCTGTGAGGTGGGTGACACCAACACCCAGCCCCAGCCCCTGCTCCAGTGGGTTCCCCTGGCTCAGGGGGCACAGGAATGTGTCCAGGGGGGGTTGGAAACCTCCTGAGGAGCCTCCACACCCTCCCTGGGCAGCCTGGGCCAGGGCTCCCTCCCCTCAGCACCAAAGGAGCTTCTCCTGGTGTTTAAGAGGAACTTTCTGTGTTCCAGCCTGTGCCTGTTACCTCTTGTCCTGACTTTGTCCACCACAAAAACACACCAGCCTCATCCTCTCACCACTCACCCTTTAGGTGCTGCTCAGTGCTGCTGAGGTGCCCCTGAGCTCAGGCTTCTCTTCCCCAGGCTGAGCAGCCCCAGGGCTGCAGCCTTTCCTCCTCACACACATGTTCCATCCCCTCAGCATCTTGGTGTCCCTGCCCTGGCCTCTCTCCAGCAGTTCCCTGTCTCTCCTGAGCTGGGGAGCCCAGAACTGGACACAGGACTCCAGTTGAGGCATCACCAGGGGCAGCAGAACCTCTCTCACCCTGCTGCCCACACTCCCAGGATGCCCCCCCAGGCTGCCATTGGCTTCTTGCCCGTGTGGGCACGATGCTGCTCATGGCTCTTTGCTGCCCAGCAGCACTCCCAGGTCCCTCTCCTGGAGCTGCTCTCCAGCTGGTGCTGGGTTTGTTCCTCCCCAGCTGCAGGACTCTGCCCTTGCCCTTGGTGAACCCCAACTGCCAGGCTCTCAGGGGTGGTACCTGGACTCCCCCCAGACAGGCTCCCACGATGGGGCGATAGTGGTCGGGGGAGCAGCGGGGACAGGCCTCCCCCGTCACCCACAGGAACTGGAAGGTGCAGCCGTCACAGGTGCCCTCGGGGCATTTGCTGAGAGGACAAAAAGTGGGGGGCTTGGCTGGTGGTGACAAGTCAGGGTGGGCAGCACGGGGACAGCGGAGTCCCCAAGTGCCACCCACACGTCTCACTCATGGCACTCCACAACACGCCCATGGCATCCCTCCAGCTCCCCCCAGCAACCCCCCAGCTCCCCATGGCACTCCCTGGCACCCCATGGCACCCCTCAGCACCCCCTGGCACCCCTCAGCCAGCGGTGCCAACCCCAGGTGGGCAATCCAGGGCTGGCAGAGTCCCCAAAGCCCCCCCATGATGCACCCAACACCGTCTCAGCCAAGGGGAGGGTCACTCTGGGGTGTGTTTTGGGGTGTGAGGATGTCCCACCCTTGTCCCTAACGCCCCCACCCTGGTCCCCAACCCTGTGCCCACCCACCTGGGCACAGCCAGGGTGCCGGGGCCGGGGCGCAGCGGGTCGCAGCGCAGGCGGATGGTGGTGGCTCGGCCCCCCCCGCACGGCTGCGAGACATCGTTGGACCTGCCGGGGGGACACAGGGAGTGAGGGGTGGGGGGGACACAGGGGGGGTCCCTGGGGGTGCCCTTCAACCCCCCCCCATGTCACCCAGTGTCACCTGTAGAAGAAGATGATGTCGGGCAGGTCGGGGGGGGCAGAGGGGAAGTGTTCAGGGGGGGAGGTGATGCCTTCCAGAGAGGGGCTGGTGGTGACACCTGCAGTGAGAGTGGGTGGCCCAGTGCCACCAGTATGGTCCAGTGCCACCGGGATGTCCCAATGCCACCAGCACATCCCAATGCCACTGAGGTGTCCCAGTGCCACCAGCATGGCCCAGTGCCATCAGGATGTCCAGTGCCACTGGAGCATCCTAATGCCAGTAAGTTGTTCCAGTGTTCCCAGAACATCCCAGTGCCACCAGTGTATCCCAGTGCCACTGGCATGTCCCCTTGCCACCCGGCTCCCACAGAAGGGGACAGCAGCAGGGATGAAGGTCAAACCATGAGGGTCTGCTGGGGTTGGGGGGCTCTGGGGGGCACCACCCCTCACCTCCCCATGCCAACTCACCCAGGAGGCGATCAGCCAGGCTGACGGGCTGCGAGGACACGGCTGCCTTGGAGCCCATGACGTCGGGGGGCACCAGGATGGCCTGGCACACGTAGGCCAGCACCCGGCGGGCACCGGCGCCCTCGGCCAGCGGCCGCCGCGCCTCCGTCACGTTGTCACTGCAGGAGGCCACCTTCCTGCCCTGGGAGCAGGGACAGAGGGTGAGGGGGCACAGGGGGGTGTGACAGTGACAGTGCACCTTTGGGTGAGCATCTGTGTGGGTGCAGTGCCACGGGGGCTGGTGGCATGTCAGGGTGCCACGGCGGCTGGTGGCCAGTGCCCAGCCTCACCTGGTTGCCACAGAGGCTGATGCTGAAGTGATGGAAGTACTTGAGGCCCTTGGCAGTGAAGCTGGGGCCGCTGGCAAAGGTTGTGCCAGCGCTCAGCGCCGAGAAGTCGTAGTGCAGGATGCGGCCCGGCAGTGCCAGGGAGAAGCTGCAGTTGTTGTAGCAGAGGGAGCGGAGCTGGAGGGCACGAGGTGGGCATCAGGGCCAGGGGTACCCAGGGGGGACAGCCAGGGTCACCCAGGGGGACATCACCCTTCAGGGACAGCTGAGGAGGGGATGTCACCCACCCAGACTGGCCAGGGGTCTTGGTGTCTGGGGCCCACAGCATCACCCCTTTGCCATGAGGGCAGGACTGGCAGTGCCATGGGGACACCTCCCACCCCCAGGGGACATGTAGGGACGGGCACCTGGTTGCTGATGGTGCCGGGTGGGCAGGGCTGGCAGGCCGGGGGCCCGTCCGAGGGGTGACCCCGCAGGTAGGTGCCGGGTGGGCAGGGCTGGCAGGTGCCTGTGCTCTGGTCCACAGCGTTCCCAGGGGGGCACGAGGCGCAGGAACCCGCTGGCTCGGGGGCACAGCTCCGGCAGAACGATGCCACCCCTCCCAGCACGTTGGTGACGTTGATGGAGTAGAGCTTGGCCACGTCCTTGGTGTATCTCCGGCCCTGGCACCGAGAGCAGCTGTCACCGTGGCCACTACCCCCCACCCCAGCCATCGTGACCCCCCCACCCCCTCCGCAGCCCCTGGGGGGTCCCGTGTGCCCCCCTCACCGCCTCGTGGTAGGGGGTGCGCTGGAAAGCCCACGTGAAGCTCGTGGTGGCATTTTTCTCCACGCTGTAGCTGTAGGACTGCTTCCCTTTGGAGCCTGTCCACGTCTCCACCGGCGTGTTGGTGCGGGAGTTGATGCCCTGTGGGGACAGAGGAATGGTGGCACCACCCCCAAAGCTCAGGGTGTGCCCCCCAAATCCCCCTTTGTGTCCTCTCCCCCTCACTCACCACCATGAAGTAGAGCTCACAGCTGACACTGCAGATGGTCTCAAAGACAAAAGTGATCCTGGCCACCTCCTTGCTCTCTGTGTCCTCCAGCACCGGGCTTGGAGGGCTGGGGACAGCGTGGGGACAGTGTGGGGGTGTTGTCCCCCCTTCCCTTCCTGGGGACACCCTGGCACTGGTCCCCCCCCTCACCTGAAGCCTGGGACCACCAGTGTGAGGATCATGAAGTCGTTATCAGAGGCTCCTGCCACCGTGTAGATGTAATCCCCAGCCACCTCCCAGCCTGTGAGGACACAGGGATGGCTCGGGGGGGCACTGACCCCAACCAGGAGGGGACAACAACGGGACAGTGTCCCAGCACTACCTGCCATCCCCTTGTACTCCAGGTTGATGCCACTGAGGACGGTGGTTTCCATGTTGGGGGGTAACACGTTCCACCACTTGTACTCCAAGCCCAGCACCGGCTCCGTGCCCGCCGGGCAACTGAGGCAAACTGGGGACAGGAGGGGACATCCCTGCACCGGGCTGGCACCTGCCACCCCCCGCAGCAGCTCCGGGCGCCCCGGTCACCCGCCGGGGCCGGGCCGGGGCTGGGGCCGGGCTTACCGGAGCCGTTGGAGTAGGAGCCGTAGGGACAGGGCTGGCAGGAGCTGCCGTTGCCCTGGGCAAAGCCGGGGTTACAGGGCGGGCAGCGGCTCTTCACCCCGGACGGCGGCAGTTTGGCCGCTTCGGGAAGCTCCTCGCTGCAGATTTTCGGCTCTGCCCACTTGAACATCAGCTGAGTCTGCCCGGGGAAGATGGAGGGGGAAGCTGAGCTGCCGTGGGAGGGGATAAAGACGGGGACAAGGGATTCCAGCCCCCCCAAATCCTCCCCCGCTCTACCGCTCTACCTCCCCGTTGTCGTCGCAGGCGCTGTGGGTGTAGAAGTAATCCGTGTCGGTGCAGGGCGGGCGCAGCTTGCAGGATGCTGAGCCGGGCTCTGGCAACAGCGAGGGAGAGGTGGCAACAGTGCCCTGCCCCCGTGCTGCCCTGCCATGCCCCCACGTGCCCCCCTGTTAAATGCCGGCTCCCCCCTGTGTCACTTCTCCCTGCCCCAAGGTCGGGGGTGAGGACACCGGGACACCGGCCCCAGTGGCATCCCCGCAGGGATGGGCTGAGGGATGGAGCGGGGGGACACCCGGCTGCCCCCCGCCCCTCACCGGCGTAGGCAGCGGGCTCGCAGGGCTGGCAGGCGGTGGCCCCTTTGCTGGAGAAGGTGTCGGCGGGGCAGAGCTGGCAGGAGGAGGAGCCGGCGGCCGCCGCGTACGTCCCGGGTTTGCAGGGGAAGCACTCGGAGGTATAAGCCACCCCTGGCAGCGGGAGGGTGCTCAGGGTGCGCGGTGAGGGGCTGAGGGGGCGGCGGTGGGACCCCTCCCCTCCAGCCCCCACCTACCTGTGATGCTGATGTTCCTCACCAGCACCGGTTTGGGGACTTTGGCCCAGATGGAGAAGGCTGTGGTTCGCCAGTACAGCACGTTGTTACCGCGGCTCAGCTCCACCTGCAGAAGGGGAGGGGGAGTTGGGGGGAGAGGATAGAGGGAGAGCAGGATGGGGTGGTCCCAATGCCGGGGAGGAGCTCAGCACCCTTGGGCAGTGTCAAGGGACTAGACCTCATCTGCCACATCCTCATCTGCAGCCCTCTGCACCCTCATCTGCATCCCCTCTGCATCCTTATGGAGCATCCTCTCCCTGGGGGGGGTGGAACCACCCACGCAAAGGGGATGAAACCCCCTCCCCAGCCCCAAGTCACCTCCCACCGCCCTCACTCACGCTGTGGAACTCCCATCCCTTCTCCGTCGTCCGCATCCAGCGCGACTCCTCCACCGTGGGCTGGCACTGGTCATTCTGCACCTGCAGAGCCGGTGTGAGGACAGACACCCTCCACATACACCCCCAGGGACCCCCACACCTCCACCCCTGCACCCCTCTGCCCCTTCTCTCCCCCCCCCATCACCTACAAAGAACTCAAAGACGATGCTGCTGTCGGGGTAAATGTACTCGAAGGAGACGGTGCCCGACTGCTTGAGGCTGACGGCGTACATGAGCGTGGCCGTGCACTCGTCCGTGTTGGAGGCCACATAGTCCCCCAGTGGCACCCACGTCGAGCTGGGGGGACGTGGCACAAATCAGGGGAGGCTCTGTCACCTCTCCCAACCCCAGGATGGGGATGATGGGGACGGCTGTGGTTGTCCCCAGGAGGAGGCATTGAACACAGGGACGTGGGGACAGTGAGGAGAACCCCAGGGAGTCAGAATGGAGAGCTGGGGACAGCCCAGGGGACACGTCACTGTGCAGGATCCTTCCCCCTCCCCCCCAGCCTGTTCCCCCCACACTGCTGAGAGGTGGGTGGGCTGCAGGAGGAGGGGGGAGAGTGGGATCCTGCTGCAGCAGAGCCGCGCCGGGGATGGCAGCTGAATAATTCCAGTGCTGCTGGAAGTAGGTTACATCTGCACGTGGCATAAATGCTGCAGAGTGGGGCAGCTGGGCCAGGGAGAGAACTGGGTGGCTACTGGTGCAACTGGCTAAGGAGAGCTGGGTGGATGCCAGCATGACTGGCCAGGTAGAGAGCTCGGTGGCTACTGATGCTGATCCACTGGCCATGGTGGCAAATAAAGGCATTGGCTCGTGGCACAAAGATGTGGGGACTCCTATGGGTGCTGCCTTTCTGAGGGGAGCTGGTGTAGGGGCTGGGATCCTGCCACGGGGGTGGGGGTGGCACTGGGGTGTCCTTGTCTCCATCACCTCCCAGGGAAGGGCAGCGGAGGCAGCGTGGGGCACGGGGTGCCATAGACGCACCCAGGGATCACAGCACCCATCCTGCGCTGTCCTGAGCATCCAGCCCCCTCCCCGTGGGACTCACCCTGTGCAGTTCTCCACCGTGTCGCTGAAGCTGTCGTCGAGCTCCAGGTTGGTGGCCACATTGGCGAAGCCGTGGGGCACCTCGTCCCACTCGTCGAAGCGGACGCCGGTGCCCAGCGAGTAGGTGCCCTCGGCGCAGGGTTTACACGCCTGAGCCTTCATGTCCAGGAACTCACCTGCCTTGCAGGAGAAAGCTGCCCACGTGCAATAAAGGGGGAAGGGGGGGTGTCAGGGTGGTCCCCTAGGCGCTGCTTCAGCCTCAGCATCCTCAGCTGATCGGCTCTGGGGGGTCCTGAGCATTGCAAAGCAACTGCCCCCTGCCTCACCCCTGCCCCAGTGCACACTTCCCCACCAGCAAGCACCGGGCAGGGTGTGACCACTGCAGAGCCACGGCAGCCCCAAGGCTTGAGGGGACGGAGGTGCTGTGAGGGGAAGGTCCATCCTCCTCCTCCTCACGTGCAGCCCCCGCCGGGAGGAGCTGCCGAGCGCTTGTTGCCGCCGCACTGATGGGTCCCGCCGCAGCCTTTGAAGGCACCGGCGCTGCGCCGGAGCTGATGAAGGCACCGAGCTTCATCCTCGTGCTCCTCTCTCTCCCTCATTTCCCACACCTCGAGACCGCTCCCCCTCCCCCTTCCTCCCCAACCTTACAGCACTCGGTGCCCTGGACGGGGTCCGGCAGCCCGGTGCAGAGTCCCGGGGTGTGTGGCACAGCCACCCTCCAGCGTGAGCCCGAGCTGTCACACGCCGTGTACTCGTAGTGGTACTCGGACTGGAAGACAAAAAAAGAGGAGAGAGCTGCAGCCCTGAGCCCCCTCTGCCTGGTGTTTCCCCCCCATCCCGAGCCCATCCCCAGCTGCCTCTTGTTGGGTTAAGTTGTGGTGATGTGCCTGGTGCTGAGCCCCCCGGCTCAGCCCGGGACATGGCTGTGCAGCAGGAGAGGGTGCTGAGGGCTGAGGGTGCTCAGGGTTGGAGGGCTGAGGGATGCTGAGGGATGCTGAGGGATGGAGGATGCTCAGGGTGAAGGATGCTCTGGGTGGGGAAGTGCTGAGGGCCAGAAGGATGCTCAAAGTGGAGGGATGCTTGGCCCAGGAGGGTGCTGGGGTCTCAGGGAGTGATGAGGGGCTGGAGAGATGCTGAGCTGGGGGTAGGGTAGTGCTCAGGGTGGGGGGATGCTGAGGGTAAGGTTTCAGGTACAACGACCTCCCTCAGGACGTCTCCCCACTGTGATGCCAAACCCCCGGGGAGGGCTGTGGGGTCACTCAGGACCTCTCTGACCACCCCACAGCACCAGCCAGCCCGGGGTGGGGGGAAGGGCTGTGACCCTGCCACCCCCTGAGCAGATGGCAGAGCCGCGTTTGCCTTGGCATGACCCCAGCGTGGGGCGGCACAGGGCGCTCCTGAAACTGGCTCCCGGGTCCGACCCGGATGCATCGCCCTGCAGGAGAGCAGGAGCCAAGGGCTGAGCGCCCAGGGGGGTGGGAGGAAAGGAGAAGGGTTTGGGGAGAGCTGGGGGGGAACCATGACCCCTCCCTCCGCCGTGCTTCTGTGCCAAGGCTGGCTCAAGGCCATGGAGCAGCCGCCGCCGGGGCGGGTAAAGCTCCCGAAGGCCGGGGCCGGCTGCTCGGGGTTGGTGCCGGTGTGGGGAGGCTCCGCTGGGGATGGGGGCAGGGGGGTGATGGCCCAACCCCTCCCCACCCCGCTGCAGCAGCTCTGGGCTTCCCGAGCCGGGCGCCGGGGCTTCGCGCTCCCGGCAGACGCCGGAGCGTGGCAGGTTGGCGAGAAAACAAGGCTTTGATGTTCCCCGACAGCTGAAACGGGGGAGGGGGGAAAGGGGGAGAGGGGCAAAGGCTCTGCCTGCAGCACCTACCCAACACACACAGCCAACCCTGAGCCCCCCTCAGCCCTGGGACGAGGAGGGTGCCCACCAGCATGACCAGGACAGGGAGACCCCCGGGACCAGCCGGGCTCTCAGCAGCCCTGAGCCCCCCCGTCACTCCCGAGGGACTCCCTTAGATGAAGGTGAAGGTTTCCTGCCCCCCCCTTCTCAAACTTTCCACCACCCTGCCCCCAGCGTGGAGCTGGGCTGGGACAAACAGTAATTCATCACTTCCCTTCCTTAATTTTCAATCAAATCCAACTAAACTGACGTGATGGAGCTCCGGGACAGCTCGGGCAGCTGCAGAAGGGACCCCGGGGCTGCCCCCAGCACCTCGGGCAGGGCAGGTCGGGGGGGAAGGTGGGTGTCTATCCCCAGTGTGAGGGGGGACAGAGGGACATGACCTCGGTGGGAGCGATCCCTGCCGGGGCCAGGTGCCAGACGCAGCCCATTGTTTCCATCTCAGGGCCGTGAGACAGGCACAGGAGAGAGGGAAAAAAAAGGCAGATTAATTAGATCAGGGCACGGCAGAGAAATAATTAGTGGCCCAGATGAAAAAGCGGCCAGAGGGCGGGAGGGGCCACACAGACACCCCCAGAGCCCAGATCCCCCCCCGGGGAAAGCTGGAAGGTGACGAGGGGTTTGTCCCGAAGGTGGTCACTCGCCCCCCCGCCAATTTTGTCCTCGCAGGACACTTTTGTCCCCACCGGGTCAGCGAGTGGGGGCTCGGCGATGGCACGTGTGTGTGTGTGCGTGTGTGTCCCTTGTCACCACCGCGACAGCCCGGGGAGGGGCTGGGGACATCCCTTGGGGTTCCCCCCCCTCCCCTTCCCCAGGGACCAGACCTGTCCACCCCCCACTTCGCCATCCCCGATGCCACTGGGGACCCCTCACCCCGGTCCTCTCCATCTCATAGCGACCAGCCCCGGATCCACCTCCCGCGGCGATTCACCCCCCGGGAGGTACCGGTTACCGGGCTGTGCGTCCCCATCCCCCCGCTGCCCATCTCCCGGGGCCGGTACCTCCTTGCAGACGTGCAGCCGCTCCCCGGCGCGGCCCGGCAGGACGGCGGCCGCGATGCAGAGGGCGAGGAGCATCCCCCGGGCCCCGCTCCCGCTCCCGGCCATGGCGCAGCGGCGGCGGCGGCGGTTGCGATCGGCCCCGAGCGGGCACCGGCCCCGCGGCCCCGCCCCCGCCAACGGCCCGGCCCCGCGCACCTGCCGGTACCTGCCCCCGCCCCCGCCCCCGCCCCGCCGCCGCCAACCGGAGCGGCCCCGGCAGCGACCCCCCGGAACGGCCCCGCGGGAGCGGCCCCGGCCCCTCCTCCCGCTGTGTGTGTGCGGGGCGGTGGCGGTGTGCGCCCCCTCACACCCCCATCCCGGGCGGCCCGGCGGTCTCGAGGGACACGGGGACGGGAGCGATGTGGGAGGGGACACGGGGGACAGGGAGGACACGGGATGAAGGGACACGGGGGACATGGGAGATGGGGAGGACACGGGATGGGGGACACGGGGGACACAGGGGACAGGAGGGATGGGGAGGACACGGGTGACACGGGGGATGGGAATGGGGAGGATGTTGGGAAACACGGAGGGACGGAGATGTGGGGGATGGGGGACACGGATATGAGGACAAAGGGGACACAGCAACACGGGACAGGAACAATGGGGAGTGCACAGGTAAGGTGGGAGACAGGGGAGGGGATGGGGGGCACAGGGGAGACATGGGGGACAGGGGACAGAGGTGACACAAGGGACATGGGGGATGAGGGGGACAGGAGCAATGGGGAATAGACTGGTGACACAGACGATGAGGGGACACAGGGGATGAGGGGAACAAGGGAGACACATGGCACAGGGTCATCAGACACAGTGTGGACAGACCTGGCACCATGGTGGCACAGGGACATAGCTGGGGACACAGTGGCATGTGAGGTGGGGTGGCTGCAGCATCACTTGAGCAGTTGGGACACTCTGTGAGACCCCACTGGGATGGTGTCCCCTCCCTCCCCAGTTGTCCCCACAGTGTGGCCACCACCAACCCCCCAGAACGGTGGCATCTGCTCTGGCAGCACTGGCACCACGGCTGCCCTGTTGGCACTGTCACAGCTGTGCCCTGCTCACCACCACAGCCATCCCCTGGGCACCACCAGATGACCGAGAGGCACATCTGAGGTGTCACCTGTGGGTGTCCCTGTGGGGGGGGACATGCAGTGCCAACAGCCCCCTCCAGGCCTGGGCATCCCGTGTGGCACTTGCACGCTCAGATGGAGCCTGTGCCCTTGTGACACATCCCTGTGCCACACAGCTGTGCCCCTGTGCCACCATGGTGCCAGGCTTGTCCCCACCCCACGGCCCCTGTCCCCACCATGCCTGGTGACACGGTGCCATCACTGATGGAGCCATGTCCTGTGTCCTCCCCCTGTCCTGTGTCTCCCATATCCTGTCCCCATCCCATGTCCTCTGTGTCCCCCCTGGCTGGTGGGGCCTGGTGCAAGGCCCTCGTGTACCACAGCACCAGATGCACCACATCTCCCAGCCCTGTGCAGCCCACCTCCTGGAACTCTCACTCATCTTGGTCTGAACTCATCCCTCCCTTTGCAGTTCCCAGGCTCCCAACCTTGCCCTGGCTTCTCTGCACCCCCTCAAGACATCCCAGCCCCGTTGTGATCTTATCTGAGCCCCCCAGCGACAGTTGCAGAGTCAAATCCACAGGGTTTGTTTCTTTATTAGATCCTTTTGGGATCAGATCCCAGCACAGTGGGGGCTGGAAGGGTCCTGCAGAGCTGCTCCAGCCCAAGCTCCTGCTAAAGCAGGTTCCCCTGGCTCAGGGGGCACACAAATGCCTCTTCTTTATGGTGAAAGGGCTTTGGTTGGTTCTGCCAGCAAAGCTCAAGGTTTCTGGAGTCTCTTCTCCACCTTGTGTGTCCAGAAAGTCCTGAAACTGTTCAAGAACAACAAAAACCACCACAAAAGCCCAGGCAGATTGATCCATCTGTCAGCCTTTGTTTGAGGCAGCTCTGGGAGGCCTTTGCACACTCCCATTGTCACACGGGGCTGGTGAGGCCTGGTGCAAGGCCCTTGTGCACAATAGGGCTGTCAAAGCTCCTTGCACAGCTCCCATGTCACACAGAGCCGGCAGGGCCTTGTGCAAAGCCTTTGTGCACCACGGGGCGGGTGAGGTCCCGTGCAAAGCCCCTGCGGGTCACCCGGAGCCCTCAGGACCTCGGGCGGAGCCCATCCCCCCTGCGCAGGGCCCGCACGGCCTTGTGCGCTGCTCCCACGCGTCGCACGGAGCCAGGAGGATCTCGCACAGCGCCTCCGCCCCGCACCGGGCCCCGTGAGCAGCTCCCGGCCGTCACCCGGCGCCGCGGGACCCTGCGCAACGGCCTTGTGCGCGACGGCGCTGCCGGGGCCCGGCTCCCACGGCGCGGCCGTGCCCGTCCTCCCCTCCGGCGGCGGGTCAGAATCGCAGGGCGCTCACGGGCCGCGGCCTCGCCTATCTGATCGACTCATCCCGCCCGCCGCCGGCCGCGCACAGCGCCCGAGGGGGCTTCGCGCCGCCATTTCTTCTCACCTCGGCCCGGCCCGGCCCGGTGCGGCCCGGCCCGGGGCCGATCGAATAAGATCAACGTGTAGGGGACGGGGAAAAGCAGGGACTGGCTGGCGGGCGCCTCACACACCCCCTCACACTCACACAAACACCTCACACTCACGCTCTCACCCGCAATCACACCCCACACACGCGCGCGTGCACACACGCGACACCCCACCCGCGCCGCCGCCTCCCGCCCGCCCGCGCTCGCGCCCGCCGCCGCGCCGCCCCTTTTATAGCGCGGCCGCGCGGGGCACGACGGGAAGGAAACAGAGGCCACGGCACCGGCCGCCGCCGCCCCCGAGCGCGCCCCCTGGGGGCTGGAGGACTCCCCCACGCCCCCTCCCCTCGCCGTGGCCACGACACGCGACCCCCGTCCCCAGCGCGTGACCCTCCCCACGGCCCTTCCCAGCCCTCCCCCAGAACCAGCCCAAAAGGATCCCCCACCCTATAGAACCAGCGCCATGGGAACCCCCCCCTGCCCCAGACCGACCCCCCCCCAATTAGGGAACCAGCCCCCAAGAACCCTCCAGCCCACGGACAGCCCCCCCGAAACAGAACCAGCCCCAAGAACCCACCCCACGGACCCAGCCTCCAACGGACCAGGGACCCCCCACCCCAGAGCCCACCCCCCTCCATGGGACCACCCCCCAGGACCCCCCAGGTCAGGAGCCATCGCTGCCCTCAGCAGAACCCTCTTTTATTTGCACGTTGTGGTCCCACATTTCCAAGCTGGGGGGTGGTTCCAAACCCCACAGCACGGTGTCGGGGGGTAGGGAACCCCCTCACACTCCCAGGGGCTGGGGGGTACACTCCCTTAGTGTGGGGGGGGCCCTGACTGTCCCCCCCAGCCCCCACGGCAGGGGGTCTCCTGTGGTCACAGCCCCTCCAAGGGCACAGTTCAGCGTCAGAAGGTGCTGGGGGGCAGAGCTGGAGCTTCCCTCTGGCTGGGGGGAGTTGTCAGGTTGAGCCCCCCCCTTCTGCAGGTCCAGACTCTCCCTCTCCAAGAGCAAAAGCAGCCCAGTGTCAGCCCCACTGCCCAGGGGTCACGAAGGCCTCGGGGCCATGGGGGCTGCCTGGGGCTGGGGGTGCCGGGGCCCGGCCTTGGGGCTGGCTCTGGGGTCACTTCAGCACCAGGACGTAGAAAGCCATGAGCACACAGGAGATGGCCACGGCCACGTGCAGCCGGGTGCCGATCACGGATGCTGCAGGGTGGGGAACAGCAGGGTGAGACCCCAGCACAGGCCCCTGTCCCCAGCACACATCCCTGTCCCCAGCCCAGATCCCTGTCCCCAGCCCAGACCCCTGTCCTCACCCCAAACCCCCTGTCCCCAGTCCAGACCCCTGTCCCCAGCACACACCCCTGTCCCCAGTCCAGACCTTCACACCCTTGTCCTGGATCCCACTGTTTCCTTCTCAAACCTGTGACTTCATCCTGGACCCCTGTGTCCCTGATCTGGACCCCCACACCCCCAACCGGGACCCAAATCCCCATCCCACACCCCCATCCCAGACCCCAGAGTCCCTGTCTCAGACCCCCACACCCCAACCTGGACCCAAATCCCCATCCCACACCCCCACAGCCTCATCCCAAGCCCCAGAGGCCCCCTCCCAGACCCCACACCCCAACCTGGACCCATATCCCCATCCCACACCCCCCATAGCCCCATCCCACACCCCCACAGCCCCATCCCAGACCCTCACAGTCCCATCTCAGACCCCAGAGTCCCTGTCTCAGACCCCACACCCCAACCTGGACCCAAATCCCCATCCCACACCCCCACAGCCTCATCCCGAGCCCCAGAGGCCCCCTCCCAGACCCCACACCCCCAACCTGGACCCATATCCCCATCCCACACCCCCCATAGCTCCATCCCACACCCCCATAGCCCCATCCCAGACCCCAGAGCCCCTGCCCTGGCCTCCCCCACTCCCTCCCCTGGCCGTGCCCCCCCCCAGGTGCCCCCCCCGTGCCCACCCTTGTAGCAGAGGCCGCCGAAGCCGCGTTGGTGGGCGCGCAGACAGGCCCTGAGGCGCGGCACCTGGCGCAGGTAGGCGCAGGTACACACCAGCAGCAGCCCAAACACCAGCAGCCCGTCCAAGGAGTACACTGCAGGGGGCAGGGGCACCCACAGCACCTCCTGCAGCCCCCCTGCACAGCCCTGCAGCCCCCCTGCACCCTGCCACGGGGTGCACACACTGCCCAGACACACAGAACCCCCCCCCCAGCTCCCAGGGCAAAGGGACCCAGACCTCCATGTAACCCAAACCCCCCCAGCTCCTCCCCAAAAGAGCCACAGACCTCCCAGCTCCCCCTCAAAAGGGACCCAGACATCCCAAGAATGACCCAGACTCCCCCAGCTCTCACCCCAAATGAACCCAGACCTCCATGTACTCCCCTAAAGGGGACCCAGAGCCCCCCAAAATGATCCAGACCCCTCAGCTCCCCCTCAAAAGAGACCCAGACACCCAGAAAAGGACCCAGTTCCCCCAACTCCCACCCTAAAGGTACCCAGACCTCCATAAACCCCACTCAAAGGGACTCAGACACCCCAAAAGTGACCCAGACTCCCCCAGCTCCCAATCCCAAGGGACCCAGACCCCCATGTAACCCCCTCAAAGGCACCCAGAACCCACAGCCCCACCTCAGAAGAGCCACAGACACCCCAAACCCGACCCAAACCCCCCAGCTCCTCCCCAAAAGAGATCCAGACAAACAAAAAGGGAGCCAGACCCCCCAGCTCCCACTCCAAAGGGATCCAGAGCTCCATGCACCCCCTCAAAGGCACCCAGAACCCACAGCCCCACCTCAGAAGGGCCACAGACACCCCAAACCCGACCTAGACCCCCCAGCTCCTCCCAGAAGGGCCACAGACACACAAAAAGGGACCCATACACCCAAAAAAGGACCCAGACCCTCCAACTCCCACCCCAAAGGGACCCAGACCCCGATGTAACCCCCTCTAAGGCACCCAGCCCCCCCTCAAAAGGGCCACAGGCACCCCAAACCCCACCCAGCCCCCCCCAAAAGGGCCACAGGCACCTCAAACCCCACCCAGCCCCCCCCAAAAGGGCCACAGGCACCCCAAACCCCACCCAGCCCCCCCAAAAGGGCCACAGGCAGCAGCCCAGCCCCCGGAGGCGCCCGCGGCCCGGCCCGGCGCCGTGGCCCCGCTGCGGCCGTTACCGTTGGTCATGGCGGCGCCGGGACCCCCCCCACAGCCCGGCGCGTGCGCGGGACCCGTCCCAGCGGCCAACGCGTCAGGCGCCACCAGCCGATGGCCGAGGCGCGGAGAGACAGCAGTCAGCCGCAATCGAGCGCCTATGGTGCGGGCCCCCAGTGCATGCACACAGCTCTGTCACCCCAGTAAACACCCCCCCCCCCCCCCCCCCCCCCCCACACACACCGCCCCCGGTACAACCAGTTCCTGTCTCACCCTTCCTCCTGTTACCCACAGGTTCCCCAGTAACCTCCCAGTAACCCCCCCCTCAGTGCAACCAGTTCCTGTCCCATTCTCCCCCCCCCCCCCACCATGGCACACGGGCTCCCCAGTAAGTGCCAGTCTCCCCACTAACCCAGAGTGCCCCCATGACCCCCAGTATCTGCAGCACTCCTTGGTTTCTCCAGGTGCCACCCTGTCCCCACCATGATCCCTGTCTCACACATCAGCCCCAGTGCTCCCAGTAACTCCCAGCGCGTCCCATAACTCCCAGTGCATCCCTCCATCATCCATCCCTCCATCATCCATCCCTCCCTCCCTCCTTCCATCACACATTGCCCATCCCACCCCTCTGCTCAGCACCAGCTGGGGATGGCACTGAGGCCGCATCCAGCCTCTCACCCCAACTTGACCCCCCCCTGTCCCCAGCACATCCCAGCGCTGGGAACAGCACCCTGCGCTGTCATTCCGGGAGGGCTCGTGGTCAGGGGGTGCCCACGGGCACCGCTGCCTCGGTGGCCCCACAGCGCTGAGAACCAACGTGCCAGGGGCTGGAATGAGCTGGCAGAGCTGGGGCAGCACCGGGCAACGCTCTCAGCCCGACCTGCACCTGCTCTGTGGCTCTCAGACAGAAAAACAAACGGCAGAGAAAACTTTTCATCTGGTTTTCTCGATGCAAATGTGCCCGGGGCCGGGCTGGCATCGCCTTGGGTGGTGGGGACGGGTGGCAACCACCGTGGGAGAGCTGCAGCGTGGCTTGGCAGCCGGTGGCTGGTGATCCCATCAGCTCACATGCAGGTGAGTGCCCACCCAAGGCCTTCGGCCATCGCCTGGTGCCACAGAGCCTTCCTCCACCCCCCCGCTCTTCCTCCCTCTCCTCATTTTTGGGGGGTTTCTTGCTTCTCATTGTGTTGTTTTCTCATCTGTCTCCACACTGAACCGCTCTTCCCCTCCTGCCCCTTGGAAAGGAAGTGCGAGATGCTGTTTTTGAGCAGGTCTCAGATCAACAAACCCCAGGGCGGGCACCGCCCCGGGCAGCGGGGAGGGCACAGGGCCCCCAGCATGGCTCCCGAGGAGCTCGGCGCCTCAGCCGACTACGACTACGCAGCTCTGCCCAACGGCACGGATGGCCCACGGCTCATCTCTGGCTGGGAGCTCACCTTCACCACTGTCTTCATCCCCACCTTCTACTCCTTCATCTTCCTCCTCGGCCTCTCGGGGAACATCTTCGTCATCGTGCTGCTGGCCAGGAGCAGCGGCGGCAGGAGGCTCGTGGACACCTTCGTGCTGAACCTGGCGGTGGCTGACGTCGTCTTCGTGCTGCTGCTGCCTTTGTGGGTGGTGGCGGGGGCCCGGGGGCAGCGCTGGCCGCTGGGCGAGGGGCTCTGCAAGCTCAGCAGCTACGTGGTGGCCGTCAACCGCTGCTCCAGCATCTTCTTCCTCACCGCCCTCAGCGTGGAGCGCTACCTGGTCATGAGGAAGGCGCTGGGCACCAAGACGGCGCCGTGGCGGCGGCACATCGGCCTCACCTGCGGCACCATCTGGGCGGCGTCGCTGCTGCTGGCAGCCCCGGCCCTGCTGTACCGGCGCCTGGACGGGGACGACTGTTGGGATGAAGACGGAGAGGATTTCAGCTTGGCTATGGTCTTCCTCACTTTCCTCCTGCCTTTGGGGGTCATCTCCTTCTGCTACTGCTCCGTCTCCTGCCGCCTGCAGCGTCACGTGCGCCTGGGCAGGGGCGTCCGCCGCTCCCACCGCGCCGTCGTCGCCATCGTCGCGGCCTTCCTCTGCTCCTGGCTGCCCCTCAACGCCTGCAAGGTCCTGCTCTTCTTCCTGGCCAAGGGCACGTTGGTCCTGTCCCACGGCCAGGAGTCTGCCCTGAGGTGGCTGGTGGCCCTCAGCACCTGCCTGGCCTTCGTGAACTCCTGCGTCAACCCCGTGCTGTTCGCGCTCACGGCCGGGCGCTGCCGGGCCCGCTGCCCCCTGGCTCCCCGCGCCCCGGCCGCCGGCCCTGCCGCCGCTTCCTCACCCCTCACCGACTCCAGCCTCCTCCTCGGCGCTCGCATCCGTACCAGCACCCTCCCCGGGCCCCGGCGCGGGTTCGGCACCGAGCTGCAGCCCGCAGCGGGGGTCCCACGGGCCCCCCCCGGGGTGAGTCCGTCCCGGCCCCCCCTGTCTGCAGCCGCTTCCCCCCAGTAACCGATCCCATCCCACCCCGGCACCGACCCCCCAGACGCGGCTCGGGCAGGAATTCGGATCAAACCCCACTTTAATCCGAATTAATACAAGTTCAGCCCTTTCACTGGATGGATTTGAGTCCTGGAGCTGCTTTTTGCACTCGCGGGGGGGGACACGGGAGGGCTCGAGGCTGCCTGGCGCGGGCACACGCGGGGACATGTTTCTCTCTCTTTCTTTCACCAAGTCCACTCTTTTTCCTCCAAATTCATCTTTATTTCCTCCAAATCGGCTCTTTTAGGGGCTCCTGCCTCCCCGCCCCCTTGTGCCTCTTGCTGGGAAAGGGGGGAGTGTCCGTCCCCCCGAAATCTCGTCCCGTGGGGCTCAGACACTTTCCCCCGCCCCCTCCCCGCGGTGCAGGATGTGCCCCCTCACCTGCATCAGCCGCCGTGACTCATCCCACACCGCGGCGGCGGCCACGACAGCGCGGTTCCCACGGCCTGGCACTGCCCTGGCACTGCCCTGGCACTGCCCCCTCCTGCCCCACGCCTGGGGTCGGCTCTCTGCCCAAACCCGGCGTTCTGGGGATGCCAACACCAGGGGAGATGCCACAGCCACCACGCAGCATTGGGGATGGAGCCTCCACCCGGCACCGTGCCAGGCTGTGCCACAGCATGCCAGGCTGCACTGTGCTGGACCAGGCTGTGCCATGCCAGGTCATGCTGCATGAAGTTTCACCATGTAGTGCCATAGCACACCATGGCATAGCACACTCTGGTATGTCCTGCTATGTCAGACAATACCATGCCATGCCATCATGCCATACCATGCAATACCAAACCATGCCATGTCACACCATAAGATGCTGTGCCATGGGATATCACACCATGCCATGCCATGCCATGCCATAACACATCACATCATGCCATGCCATACCATGCCATGCCATAACACATCACATCATGCCATGCCATACCATGCCATGCCATCATGCCATACCATGCAAAGCCAAACCATGCCATGTCACACCATAAGATGCTGTGCCATAGGATATCACACCCTGCCATACCATGCCATAACACATCACATCATGCCATTCCATTCCATGCCATGCCATGCCATGCCATGCCATGCCATGCCATGCCACCCCTTGCCACCCAACACCGTGCCATCCCATGCCAATGCCATGCCACCCTGTTCCACCCCCTCCTTTGCCAGGCTGCCCCCGTGCCGTGGCACAGGTTCGGTGCAGTGCCACGCCGGGGCCGGGCCTCGCTGCCATTGTGGGGCGGGGGCGCTGGGGATGGCGGCCGGGGAAGGTGTTGCTCACCCGCTCCTCCCCTCTGCCTCAAGTCAAAACACGTCGCCGTGGCCCTGGCGCAGCAGAGCCGGCAGCGGCGTGAGCGCCCAGGTAAGGCATCGCCCCCCGGGACCCCCCCTCAACCTCCTTCCCTGCCTCAGTTTCCCCAAACCACGCCATATGCCGCGGGGGGGGAAACTGAGGCACGGCGAGGGGGGGGGGAAGCAACACAAAGCCAGGGGTGAGCACCCTCACACACTCCTTACTCCCACCATTTGCTCCCCCTTGCAAGAGCAGACGGTGTTGGGGTGCTGGGGGGGGGGGGGTGGGAGCCGCTTTCCCAGGACCAGCGGCCGCCCCCACCCCCGGAGCCGCCTCCAGCCCAGACGGGAGAGACTCAAAACTGGGAGAGGCGCCCAGTGAAACCGGCCGGGGCGGCAGCGAGGCCCCCCCCGCCTCCTCTGGTCCCGTTTCTCCCCCCCCCGTCCCGCCGCACCCGACCACCTTTGCCCCCGGGCCGGGGCTCAGCCGCCCGCGTGCTCGCACACCTTTGTTTATCGTAGGACCTGGGAGAGAAGGGAGGCAAAGCAAACACAGCCTCGCCTTCCTCTCCCCGCCATCGGCCCCGGCGGCCGGGAAGGACGGGGCGATGTTGAGGGGGTGGGGGGCACCCGTGGGTGCTGCCCCGCGGGGGGCGAGGGGACACAGCGTCTCGCCGCTGTCGCCCGCAGGGTCCCGGCCTGGCATGGGGGAGGTGAGCGACACCGACAGCGGGATCATGCTGCACTCGGGTGAGCGCCGGCCGGGGCGGGGGGGGTGGGATTTGGGGGGGTGGGGGGGAGGGGAAGGGTTTGGAGTGCCCGCACCCCGCGATGTGTGCCCTTCCAGACGTGCCCTTGTGCCCCCCTGTGCCCCCCACCAGCTGAGAACGGGGCACTTCCCTGCCTCAGGGACACACAAAAGCTCCTTTGGCGGATGGGGGAGGCGAAATGGGGGGTTCCCCGGTTTCGGGGGGGCTCCAAGTGTGGTGGGGGGGGGGGGGGAGCCGGGCCGGCTTTGACTCAACCGAGTTTCACCAAGGGATGGCTGAGTCAGGGTGAAACCCTCCCGGCATGTGTGTGTCTGTCCCATGGCCCCCCCTCCGCCTTCGTGCTGGGAAATCACGGCTCAGGGCACCTTGGCGGCGGGGGGAGGGTGTCTGGGTGACTCTCACCCTCCGTCCGTCCGTGTGTCCGTCCACCCAGGCCCCGACAGCCCCGTGTCAGCCCCGAAGGAGCGGGCGCAGGCGGGGCGGCGGCGGCAGCAGGCGCTGGAGGCGCGGCTGGACGGCTGCGTGCAGGAGCTGCGGCGGCTCTGCCTGCGGGAGGCGGTGAGCGGGGCCGGAGGGGGTCACATGCATCCTACCCGCACCCTCCCCACCCCCAGACCCCCGCCACGGCGGCGGCTCAGCGTCCCCGTGCCCGTCCCCAGGAGCTGACGGGGACGTTGCCCCGCGAGTACCCCCTGAAAGCCGACGAGAAGCCTCCCAAGGTCCGGCGCAGGATCGGTGCTGCTTTCAAGCTGGATGAGACCCTCGTCCTGCGCGGGGCGGTGAGGGGCTCCCCGGGCTGCGATTGCCGTGGGGTTTGGGGGGTGTCCCTGGGGGTGGGCGATGGGGACCCCTCTGCATCCCACCACCACGGAACTGCTGGAGATGCACAAGCGTCCCCCGGGGTGAAATCCCCCCCTCCCCAAAGCCTTGGCTGGGAGGGGGCGTGACGGGTGTGTGACGGGGGCGGGGGGCGGTGGGTGCATCCCCAGGACCCGCTGAGCGCCCTGGAGCGCGACCTGGCGCTGCAGCTGCAGATCGCCAAAGCCGCCCGACGGCTGTGCCGGGAGGAGAACATCAGCAAGCGGCTGCGCAAGCGGCGGCAGACGGCGGCTCTGCAGGAGGAGCAGAAGCTCAAGGACCTGGAGAACATCCTCAACCAACGACGGGTCCTGGCCGGCCGACGGCCCCTGCCCACCGGCTCCACTGCTGCCGAGGGTGAGCCCCACACCCTGTGTGCCCTCCCCGGGTTGTTTGGGGGATGCTGGAGGTCGAGGAGGCAGAATTTGGGGGCAGCTTGGTTGGGTGTCCATGGGGATTACAACCTTAGGTGCCAGCCCTGGTGTCTGCACCCCAATGCACTATCACTGGTGAATGCACCCCACTGGATACCCCCTAAGCCCTCCACTGCCACTACCTGCCCTCCAACTGCCCAGCCCTGAGGAATGTACCCCCCCAGATGCACCCCAGTCCTCCACCACTAGTGTCTGCACCCTGAGATGCCATCCCCAGTGAATGCCTCCCTGGATGCACCCCAATCCTGAGGGTGCTGCCAAGGATGAGCCCACCATGTGCCCCACATCATTTTGGGAATGTTGGAGATCAGGGAGGCAGAATTTGGGGCAGCTCAGTTGGGTGGCCCTGGTGAATGCACCCTAAGATGCCATCCCCAGGGAATGCCTCCATCCCTGGTTCATACACCTCCAATCTACTCTCCCCAGGAGTGCACCCCAATCCTCTTCCCCAGGGAAAGCACCCCATCTCCCCCATGGATGCACCCTGATGAAGACCCCTCAAACTCCCCATCTTAGAGAGTGTGTGATCTCCAGGGGATGCACCCCAAAAGCCCAACACCTCATCTCTGGTGATTGCACCCCCTTGAATGCACCCCAAGATCTCATCCCTAACAATTGCACCCCAATCCACCATCCCCAGTGACTGCCCCCCATGAAAGCACCCCAATACCTCACTCCTTCTGACTGCACCCCACAAGTGCCCCCTGATCCAGCATCCCCAGTGACAGCACCCCACTGGGCAGCAGGATTTGGCCCCCTGGGGGCCACCCAAGCAGGTCCCCACTTGCCCCCATGTGTGCCTCAGCCCCAGCTCCATCCCCCCCCGCTCCTCCTTGGGGCTCCCTCCTCCATCACCCCCAAACACCGGGGATGTGCTGACAGTGGCTCCTTCCCTCTCGGTGCCCCTAAACCTGCCCAGCACCCCTCCTCCTGCCCGGGCTGGGCAGGCTGGGAGCTGCCCGCAGCGCCGGCAGCGCGGCTCGGCAGAGCCGGCCCGGCCGGTACCGCCACCGTCCCGAGCGTGTCGGGACAGGCGCTGCGGGAGAGGGGGGAGCGGAGGCCTCCGGGGACGCGTTGGGTGGCGGCGGGTGCCCGTGGGAGAGTTTTGGCAGCTGCCGGCGGTGCCGGAGCCCGTCTCACCCACCCCCTGCCCCGCAGAGCTCAGCGGCTCCGACGACAGCTCCCTGTCAGACGCCGTCCCACTGGAGGAGGGTAAGGGGGCTGTGGGGATGGGGGACGTACACACACGATGCCCCCCATGTGTGCCCTCCATCCCAAGCCTCCCTCTCTCCTGTAGAGGATACGCGGTCACCGGAGCCCACCGAGGAGGAGGAGGAGGAGGAGGAGGAGGAGGGCTCCGGGTCCCCGCCGCCCCCCGCCAGCCCCTGGCAGGAAACCAGCCTGGACAGACCCTACGAGAAAGCAAAACCACCCGGCGTGGATCCCGGGGATGGGGAAACCCGGAGCTCCCGCTGCTATCCCGGCTCCCCACCGGCCCCCCCCGTCACCCCCTCAGCCCCCAGGAGCCCCCCAGCCTCGCGGGGGGCTCGGGATGTCCCTCCCTACCGCTTCGTCCCCGTCAGGACCCTGGTGCTGTGCCGGCAGGCGGGGACCAGCGCTCCCAGTACCCCGGAGCTGGCAGGCAGGCGAGGGCAGAGCCAGTCCCTGAGGTAGGTCCTGTGCATGGGGTTGGGGGAGGACAAGGGCAAAGGGAGGATGGAGATCTAAACCCGTGAGGAAGAGGATGGAGATAAACCCCATGGGGAGGAGAATGGGGTTAACCCCATGGGGAGGATGGAGATAATCTCATGGGGAAGAGGGTGGAGATAACCTCATGATGAGGAGAAGGGGTTAACCCCATGGGGAGGATGGAGATAATCTCATGAGGAAGAGGATGGAGATAAACCCCATGGGGAGGAGAATGAGGTTAACCCCACTGGGAGGATGGAAATAACCCCATGAGGAAGAGGATGCAGATAACCCCATGATGAGGAGAAGGGGTTAACCCCATGGGGAGGATGGAGATAACCCCATGGGGAAGAGGGTGGAGAGAATTCCATGGGGAGGATGGAGCTGACACCAAGGGGAGGAAGGACATAAATCCACGGGGAGGAAGGAGCTGATGTCTTGGAGAAGCTGGAGCTCAGCCTATGGAGATGTTGGAGATGACCCCAGGGCAGGCTGGAGCTAACCCCAGGGCAAGAGGATGGAGATGATGCCTTGGGGAGGGTTAAGTTCACACCACGGAGATGATGAAGATAACGCCGTGGGGAAGAGGGTGGAGAGAACCCCCCGGGGAGGCTGGAGCGGCCGCTGCGGGGAGGAGGCTGGGGCAGCAGGGTCCATGCCAGCCGTCGTGCCCGCAGGGTGGAAGGGTGCTGGCAGCCGGCCGAGCCCCGGGGCCGCAGCGCCGTCCCCCGCCGGCGCCCAACCTACTACACCGTGACGGTTCCCACCTCCTGTGTGCCCGCCCCCGGCCCCGCGCGCCTCTCCGGCTCCGACGACAGCATCTCCGACCTGTCCAGCGTCTCCCACGCCACGTCCCCCGGCAGCAGCAGCCCCGACGTCTCCTTCCCGCGCCCTCCGGTCCCGCTGCCCCTCGCCGAACCCTCTTTCTACCCTCGGGGCGCCCATCGCTTTCTGCTGCCCGCCGGCCCCGTGACTTTCCTCTACGAGCAGGATTTGGCCCCGTTACGCTACCAGCGCCTCGTGCCCTCCCACAGCCGCATCGTTCGCACCCCCTCGCTCAAGGACTATGCCCCGGGGGGGTCCCGGGGACTCTCCAAGGCGGCCGTCACCGAGGAGCTCAAGTCGTGGCACCAACGTGCCCGGCTGCGGGGTGCCCGTCCCCACTCCCTCGACCGACAAGGGGCCTTTCGGGGTCCCCGCGGGGGCACTGCCAGGGATGTGCCCGTCGCCCGTGGGGTCGTGTCACTGGCTCAGGTAGGGCAGGGGGTGCAGCTGGAGGGGGGATGTGGGAGTGGAGGGCACCGTGGTGCACGTCCCCCTGTGGGGACCCCCCCTGAGGGTGATGTGAGTCGTCACCCTGAGGTGATTTGGGGACAGGGTGCGTGGGTGAGGTCCCACAAGGGTCCCCAGAGCAGGATGGGGTCCTGAGGGGAAGGACTGGGGTTCAGGAGGGTCCTTTGGGACAGGCCCAGATACCAAGGGGGTCCCAGAGGGTCCCTTGGGCAGGACTGGGGTCCTGAGGATTCATGAGGGTCTTGGGCACAGGACCAGAGGCCCTCAAAGTCCTTTGGGGCAGGATGGGGACCCTCTGAGGGTCCCTCTGGCCAAGTCCAGGGTCCCATGAGCAGGGCCTGTGGTCCCACGAGGGTCTCTGGGGCAAGACTGGGGTGCCCCTGGGCAGAGGGGTCCCCACAGCTATTTTGGAGGGCGTCCCTCTTGGGTGGCTGCAGGGAGTAGCTCATGGCACCCACAGCACAACCAGGACCCAATGCCATGGGCGCCAGGACCCTGCAAACACCTCCCACCCCAACCCCTACACTGGGATGTGCCCCCCAGGATGCTGCCCTGGCCTGGTGGGGGGGTCCCAGCACCCAGAGGCTCCGTCTGCCCCCAGGGCCCCCCGTTGCAGGTGCTGCGGCGCTCCCCGGACACGGTGCCTGTGCAGCTCTACGTGCCTGAGAACGGCGAGATCATCACACAAGTGTAAGAGTGGACCCCCCCTCTGCCCCCCCAACACACCCCTCCGGGGTGGGGGGGCGCAGCCTGGCTGGCCCAGGGACAGTGGGGACACCAGCCTGTCCCACACCCCCCCCATCTCAGTGTTGGGGACGTGGGTGGGGGTGCAGCTGACCCCCCAACACCCTTGGTGTGTGTGTGGGGGTGGGACAGAGTGGCCGGGGCTGGTCCCCCCCTGCCGTGTCCGCTCACCCTCACTGTGACCCCAGCCTTTGATTTGGGGATTTGGTCTCTAATAAAGGTGATTTTTTTGGGGTGCTCCTGTCCTCAGCAGCCCCTTGGGATGTGTCACCCCTGTGAGCTGGAGCCCCCCGTCCCCTAGGTTGGCATTGCCAGGATCAGGGGGTTTGAGGGGTCCCCCTGTGGGCTCTGGGTGGTGATGAGGTGACCCCAATGGCAAGGGGGATGCCAAGGCCCAGCTGTGCCCCCCAGCACCCTGTAGGACCATGGGGATGGTTGGGAGAGAGGTGGTGGGGAGTGGGATGGTGAGAAAGGGAGTGAGGGGGAAAGGGTGCTGGGGATGGGGTGCTGGGAAATGGGGTGCTGGGGATGGGGTGCTGGGGATGGGGTGCTGGGAAAGGGATACTGGGGATGGGGTGCTGGGGATGGGGTGCTGGGAAAGGGAAGAGACACAGGGAATGGAGGGGATGCAGGAGAGGGGTGCAGGGGTGGGGTGAGGGCATGGGGAAGGGGTGCAGGGCTGGGGGAAGGAATGGGGTGCAGGTGGAAGGCAAATGAGGGGTGCAGGGTAGGAGAAGTGGCGCTGGGAATGGAAATGATGGGGAGCAGAGGGGCGGGGGAGGGGCTGGAGGAGCAAGGGGAGGGAAATCCGGGGCGCCGGGGTGGGGAAGGGGCAGCGACGGGTCCGTCCGCCGGAGCCCCCCCCGGCACAGCCCTGCGGGGGCCGGTGGCTGCGGCGGGAGGTGCTGCCGCGGGGGGGGGCTCCGGGAGCGACCGAGCGCTGCCGGGCTGCGGCGTCACTGCGGGCCTGAGCCGGCCCCGCACCGACCCGCACCGGCCCCGCATCGGCACCGCACCGACCCGCACCGGCCCCGCATCGGCACCGCACCGACCCGCACCGACCCCGCATCGGCACCGCACCGGCCCCGCACCGCCCCCGGGACCCGCCGGCACCCACCGGCCGCCGGCCCCGCAGCCCCCGGGCAGCGCTGAGCGGGGACACCGGGCCGGCTCCGCGCCTCGCCGCCGCCGGGCTCCCGCCGGGATGGGGCCCGGTGGCCCCGGGAGCGGCTGGCCGCTGGCCGGGACCGTGCTGGTGGCCGTGGCCGCCTCGCTGGGTGAGACACGCGGGGCGGGGGTCGGGGAGGGGGATGTGCTGTGGCATCGGGGGGGCGCGACGGGACCCGGTGCCACCGGCCGGGGCCGTGTCCCGCACTCGCCGCGTGTCCCCGGGGCTGTCTGTCGCGCTCCCCCCGGTTGCCGCTTTTGGGGTGTCCCCGGAGCCGGGTGGATGGAGCCTGGGGCCGCTCCCCGGGGGATTTGGGTGCTGCCAGAACCGTGCCTCAGTTTCCCTCCTCGGCTCTGAGCTCCGAGGGAACCCCCCACGGGACCCCCGAGAAGTCCCCGGGAGCTGGAGGGGAGGGAAACAGCCTGAGCCGTGTTCAGGTCACCCCCTCCCGGGGCTATTTTGGGGAGTGCAGGTGGCTCCAGCCAGAAATAGAGCCGGGAAGAGAGGAGGGAGCAGCTGAGGGAGGGGGAGGCGGCCTGGGGAGCCTGGGCTGGGAGTGAGGGGGGCAGGATGGGGAAGGGGTGCACAGTGTGGGGCAGGATGGGAGGTGCAAGAGCTTGGGGTGGGATGGAAGGGGGTGCACAAGGACGTGGGGTGGATGGAGCCGGGTCTGGATGGATGTGAGAGGGGATGGAGTGGGAGACACAAGTCAGGATAGAGCAGGGTATGGTGGGATATGGAGGGGAAGGGTGTGGGGGGACAGGATGGAGTGGGATGTGATCTGCTGTGCCCTGGGGAGGCCTCATCTGGACTCCTGTGGCCAATTCTGGGCTCCTCAGTTCAGGAGAGACAGGGAAGTGCTGGAGAGAGGCCAGTGCAGGGCCACCAAGATGCTGAGGGGATGGAACATGTGTGTGAGGAGGAAAGGCTGCAGCCCTGGGGCTGTGGTGCCCAGTGACAGGAGAAGGGGTGATGGACATCAGCTGGGACACACAAAGTTCCACTTAAACACAACAAAACACTCCTTTGGTGCTGAGGGGAGGGAGCTCTGGCCCAGGCTGCCCAGGGAGGGTGTGGAGGCTCCTTCTCAGGAGGTTTCCAACCCCAGCTGGACCCGTTCCTGTGCCCCCTGAGCAGGGGAACCTGCTGTAGCAGGGGCTGGGGCTGGAGCAGCTCTGCAGGGCCCTTCCAGCTCCATCATCCTGGGATCCTGTGATTCTATGTGGGGCTGGATGTGCCAGGGTAAAGGGGGTTCTATGGGCAGGGTAGAGCTGGGCACAGAGGAGGAAGGATGGGTGGGTTATGGGGATCTATGGGGCAGAATGGGGGGCACAGGGGATGAGGGACAGGATGGAGGAGGGAACAGGGCGAGACATGCAGCAGGATGCAGGGACATGGGCACAGGGTACAAGGTGGGCACAGGGCAAGTTGCAGCGGGTACAGCAGGGGACAGGCTGCCCCATTTGGGGCTGCTGCCCCCCGGGATGGTCCAAGGTCCTGGTGACAGTGGCATCTGCAGTGGCTGGGGGCGAGGACTGCCTGTGGTACGTGGACAGGAACGGCTCGTGGCACCCGGGCTTCGACTGCGACTTCCTCACCTTCTGCTGCGGGACCTGCCACCAGCGCTACTGCTGCCGGGACCCCCTGAGGCTGCTCAGCCAGAGGCAGCAGCGCCACTGCCTCGCCTTCAGGTGCCAGGGCTGGGGGATGCCAGGGGCTGGAGGCTGGGCCTCAGCCACAGGGATTGGCTGCTGGGGTTTCCTGATGGGTATTGGGTCGTGGGCACATGGGTGATGGGGTGTTGCGCACTGCTATGGGGTGCTGGGCACTGCTATGTGGTGCTGAGCTGTGGCACATGGTGCTGGGAAGTGGTATGTGGTGTTGGGCACTGCTATGGGGTGCTGGGCACTGGTATGGAGTGCTGGGTACTGCTATGGGGTGCTGGGCACCTGTATGGAATGCTGGACACTGCTATGGGGTGCTGGGCACTGGTATGGGGTGCTGGGCACCTGTATGGAGTGCTGGACACTGCTATGGGGTGCTGGGCACTGCTATGTGGTGCTGGGCACTGGTATATGGTGCTGGGCACTGATACTGGTCACTGGGCACTGGCAGAGAGTGCTGGTCAAGCCATCCCCACACCTCAGGTCCCCACGTGGGTGCTCCAGGGGTGCCCCTGGGTACTGTGGGCACTGATGGCACTGGGTGAGGGGGCTGTACCCCGGGTGCCCCATGACCCCACCATGCCCCACAGCCCCAAGACCCTGGCGGGCATCGCCTCAGCCGTCGTGCTCTTCATCGCCATCGTCACCACCATCGTCTGCTGCTTCATGTGCTCCTGCTGTTACCTCTACCAGCGCCGGCAGCGCCTCCGCACCCCCCTGCAAGGTGCGTGGGGGGAGGTGTGGGCTGTGGGGAGCGTGCAGCGTGGGAAGGTTTGGGGGGAATGGGGTGAGGGGATGAGGGGAGGGACTGAGGTGCAGGTGGGACTTGGGTGAGGGAAGGGCTTGGGGGTGTGTGGGGGAGTTCTGGGCAGAGAGGGGACTTGGGTGCAGGGAGGGGATTTGGGTACGGGAGGGGATTTGGGTATGGGAGGGAATTTGGGTATGGGAGGGGATTAGGGTGCAGGAGGGCTCTTGAGTACAGGTGGGATTTAGGTGAGATTTGGGTTCAGGGGGCATTTGCATTCGGGGGGACAGGTTCAGTGGGGAGCTTTGGGTGCTGCTGAGGTCACTCCAGTGCCCACCTCCAGCCGTTGTCCCCACGGGCACCGCCGAGCTCTGGCTCTGTCCCTGTCCCTGTTCCCGGGTGCTGCAACCTCGCCCCCTCCCGTCTCTCCCGCAGCCCCCGAGATCCCGCTCTCCAGCTACCCCCCTGCGCCACCCCCCGCCCCTTTCCCAGGGGACCCCAAAGCCGGGCCTGTGCCCCCCCAGCCCGGCTTCACCCCCATGGCCATGTACCCGCCGCCTGGCCCCGCTGCCCACTACCCGCTCTACCCCTCCGGCCCCCCCGTCTACAATCCCACAGGTGAGTGCTGGGGGAAGGGGATCAGACACCCCCATATTCCCCAGGGGAGCCCCCTCCATTCCCGGGGGGGCAGAGTGGCCTTGCGGGGGCTGACACCCCCCTTCTGCTCCTCCCACAGCACCTCCACCCTACGTCCCGGCACAGCCCAGCTACCCCGGAGCCTGAGCACCCGCGGGCACCCCGGCACCCCCCTGCTCCCCGCCGCCGGCCAGCGGGGACGAGCTGGGGACCCTCATCCCCCAGCGCTGGGGCCGGGGGGGCACCGGGATGGCGGCCGGATCAGCCCCTTTCCCGGCCGTCCCGGGGATGACCCCGTGCCAGCAGCACAGGGCGGCCCTTGTCCCGCACACTGGGCCCTTTGTGGGTGCCTCCAGCCCGGCTATGGGTGCCAACAGCCCCGTGCACCCATGGAAGGGGGGGTGGTGGTGCCTGGAGGCCCCCCCGACGGCTGTGCATCAGCGCAGCCCCGCACGCCCGCCGCCAGATCCGGCCCCGCATCTTCTCCTCCCCCCGGGGTTGGCATTAAAGCGCATCTTGTGCCCCACACGCTGCTGTTGTCGCGATGGCTCCGTGCTGGGGGGACTCAGAGCCCCCCTCCCCCTCGGAGAGCTGCAATCGGGGGCTGTGACTTTCCCCCCTTCTGCTTCTCCAGCTCCAAATCAGGGTGGGATGGGTAAATCCCACCACAGCAGCCACTGGGATGAGCTGGTGCAGGGTCGCTGCTGCCTCTCCCCGCTGTGAAGCCACCCCCGGAGGTCATTTTGGGGCAGAAAGCAGCAAATTCAGCCTTGGGCTGTGGGCACAAGGCCATCCCCCCTCCTCCATCTGCCCCCTTCCCAAATCGTCTGAGACTCCTCTCCCTTCACACCCAGCTGGGGGGGTCGTGACTCACCGCAGCTATTTTGGATGGCAGCTCTGAGGGTGAGTCATTACCCGCACACACACGCTCCTGGCGACACGGGGGGGTCCAGCCACCAGCTACGATTGTTGTTGAGGAAAAGTCACCCAGACCTTCCCCTGAGAGGGGGAAAACTGTAGGTCCCAGCATCCCATCGGCCCCAAAACATCCCCGGCAAGGAGCGTGGGGAGGGGGGAGCCGGGGGGGTGCAGCGTTGAGTTTTATTCCGGATGAAAAGGGAGGAAAGGGGGAAAATAATAATAATAAAAATCAAAAGCAGCAAGGTGGGCACCGGGGCAGGAGCAGGGGGAGGGGAGAGGGGAGGTCCCCACCGGCCACGGGTGCACGCAGCCAGCTGCGTGGGGGGCTCAGGGCTTGGGGAGCCCCCGCTCCCGGAGGTAGAGGTCTCGGATGTCGGTGAGGCTGCGGCTGAGGCTGCTCAGCGCCTGAGCCATGACGCGCAGCACGGAGGCGGTTTCTCGCCGGCTCTCGGCGTACTCCCGTCGGAACGCCCTCATCTCCTGCACCAGCCGCTCGTTCGACTGCACCAGGCGCTTCTCGGCCGGGCTGAGCTGAGGGCAATCGCTGATCCCGTCCGCTAAAGCCGCGGTCCCGGGCGGAGCCGCTTCTCGCCCTCCCCCGCCGCAGTTATTGAGATGCTCCGCCTCTTGCTCGAAGAGGAGACTCGGGAAATCCGAGCCCAAGGGTTCCTGCTGCCCGCTCAGGTCTCCGAGGGAGAGTTCGGGGGCGGCGGGGCGCGGGGGGCTGCGGCTCCAGCCCTCGCACAGCTCGGCGGGCGGGCGCAGCCGCTGCCCCGGGAGGCCGTCGGAGGTCGGGCTGTGGAAGGGCTCAGTCTTCACCTCCACCGGTTCCTCCTTCACCGACTCCTCCTTAACACCTGCGGGACGGAGGGAGAGCGGGGGGCAGCTGGCGGGACCCCCCCCCCCGTCTCCCCTGTGCCCCACGGACTGAGCTCAGCCCCATTCTGCCTCTGCTTCCTCTGTCCCCATCTCCCTCGTCCCCATCCCTGGGCTCCACGTGCCCTCTCCTGCACCTGCACCCACTCCCCTCGATACACACCGACCCCCATGTCCCTCATCGTGGTCCTTCTCCTGTATCCCTGTCCTCAATGTGGTACCTGCATGGTCCTGGTATCCCCATCTCCCTGTCCTGTGTCCCCATCTTTTTCCTGGTCCTGCCATGCCATTGTCCTAATCCCATTATGTTCCTGGCCTGTCCCCATCTCTCTCCTATCCCTGTCCTGATCCTGGTCCTCTCATGCTCCTGTTCCAGTCACACCACTCCTGTCTCTGTCCTGGTCTCAGTCCTCTCCTGCTGCTGTCCTGATGCCAGTCTCCTGTTCTGGCCCAGGTCCCCCGCACATCCCTGACCTGCTGTGAGTGCTCCTGGCCCTGTCCTGGTCCCCTGTCCCTGTGCCACATCCCCTGCCCCTGTCCTGGGGCCTAATGTCCCCAGATGGATCCTGGTGTCCTCTTGCCCTGGTCCCAGTGCCCCTGTTGCTGTCTCCTATGTCCCTGTCCCAGTTCTCTCACATCCCTGTCACTCATGCTCCTACCTTGGTCCCCTCACATTCCTGTTTCCCCACATTCCTGTCCCAGTCCTCCATGTCCCTTCTCCTCTGTGTCTGTGGCCTCTCCATGTCCCTGTCCTGATCCCCTGCGTCCCTCACCCAGTCCCTCCATGCACCTGCCCTGGCCCCAGTGTCCTGGTCACGGCTTCTCCCATGTCCTGCTCCACGTGCCCCACGTTCCTGTCCCACTTCTTTGATGCCTCTTTCTCCATCCCAGTCCCCTCAATACCCCTGGCTCTGTTCCCCAGTGTCTACATCCCTCTCCTGGTCCCTCACGGGCCAGTCCCTCCATACAGGTGCCTGTGTCCCCATGTCCCTGCCCTGGTCTCTCCCGTGCCCGCCCCTGTCCCTCCACACATCCATCCTTGTCGCCTGTGTCCTGGTCCCAGTGACTCCCTGCCCCAGTCCCGGTCCCCGTGTCCGTGCCCTGCTGCCCGTGTCGCTGATGCCGTCCCCTCGCCCCTGTCCCGGTGCCCCCGGCCCCATCCCGCGCACCCACCGTGCGGTGCCACCCCCTCGACGCTGAGCAGCGGCGGCTCGATCCCGGCGGCTCCTCGCGTTCCCCAGCCGGACGCGGGCCCGGGGCCGAGCTCGGGCGGCCCGGGCCCAGAACCGTTCCCGTTGCCGTCGCCATTGCCCGCTCTGCCGTGGCTCCGAGCGGCCGGTCCCTGCCTCTCCTGCCGGTGCCGGGTGATTTTATCGTTGGCCCTGCGGCGCAGCCCCCGCCAGCGGTTCTTCACCTCGCCGATGTCGCGCTGGTTGCGGCCGGCGGCGTTGATCTTGTTGGTGATGCGCCACCAGATCTTCTGCTTCTCGTAGGCGTTGACGGTGCTGGCGGCGGCGCCGAAGAGCAGCTGCTCGTACTTGAGCACCTCGCTCATCAGGATATCGATCTCCTGCAGCGTGAAGTTCGGTTTCCGTTTCAGCAAGCCCCGCCGCGCCCCGCCGCCGCCGCCGCCGCCTCCCGCCGCCATCGCCGCCGCCGTCTCGTGCTCATGGCGCGGCCCCGCCGCCCATCGCCCCCCCCGACCCCCCCCCCCCGCCTTTTGTCCTCCGCCGCCTCCGCCGGTACCGAGCGCTCGCTCGCGGGGCGCCCCCTACCGGCCGCCGCCGCGCACTGCCCACCGCCGGTACCGGCTCCGGTACCGCCCCCTGCCGGAGGCTCGGCGCTCCCGGTTCCTCATGGCGACCCCTGGCGGGCTCCGCCGAGCGTTACCCGGCTGACTCCCGGTTGGCTCCGGTAACGCGTCCCCCTGCCGGCCGCCGCCGCCGCTCACACCGGCCCCGCTGGCCCCCGGTTGCCTCGGGAGGGGGATGCTGTCGGTGCCCACCCCCTCCCCCGGGGTGTCCCGTCCCGTTCCTCCCGGTGGGGCAGGAACCGGGGGTCGGGGTTGCCCCTCCGCTCCTCCCGCCCGCACCGGCACCGGCCGCGGCGCTGCCCTCCCGCAGAATGACCAAATATGGGCATTTCGCCCGGTTTCGGCCCCGCGCAGCCCGGGCGCGCGCGGAACGGTCACCGGGATCCACCCGCCCCCTCACCCCCGGTGACCCCGGAGGTCTGCGCTGCCCGGCACGGGGCGGGGGCTGACCAAGGAGAGCGGGTTTGGGGGCTCAGGTGGCCCCGGGCTGCTTCGTTTTGGGGCTCCAGGGGGCTCAAGGAGACCCGATTCAGGGGGTTCAGGTGGCCCCGGGGACACCCAGTTTGGGGGAGTCCAGGTGGCTCAGGTGGCCTGGCTTTGGGGGTCCAGGTGGCCCCAGAGTGCCCGGTTTGGGGGATTCAGGTGGCCCCAGAGTGCCCAGTTTAGAGGTCTGAGTGGCCCCAGAGTGCCCAGTTTGGGGGGGTCCAAGTGGGCCCAGGATGCCCAGTTTGAAGGCTCCAGGTGGCTCAGGGACACCCAGTCCGAGGTGGCCCCAGCGTGCCCAGTTTGGGGGGTTCCAAGTGGCCCCAGGGTGCCCAGTTTGGGGGTCCAGTGGCCCCAGGGGGCCGGGTCCCGGTGGCTGCCACGCTGTGCCCCCCGTCCCGTGCCACCCCGAGGCGGGGCAAGCGTGGGGTGAAGCTTTATTGCCGATGCAGTGGCCACAGTCGAACGCGTCGTGCCCGCGAGGTGCAGGTGGGCAGGTGGGCAGGGGGGCAGCACGGTGCCGACCCCCCGTAACCCAGGGCACCCCCCTCCTCCCCCAGGGTCCCCACACGGGGCAGAGGGGTCCGCTGGGGCATGGAGAAGGTGGTGGGAGGGGGGAACCCCTCGAACCTGAACTGGGCTGAGAAGCCCATTTCCCAAGCGCTGCTGGATGAGCGGGGCTGTGGCACTCCCGGGGACCCCGGTGGTCCCCGGCTGAAGCCCCCAGCCCCCTGCTCCATCTCCCCACGGCCTCCGTCCCCCTCTCTCCCTTCTCCGCCCGCGCCGTGCCCCGGCCGCTCCCGCACCCCCGGCACTCCTCAGCCCCTCCCGCGGCGCGGCCGGGCGGAGCGGGGCTCGGTGCTGGCAAAACACATCGAAGGCTTCACGACCCCTATCAACAATAAATACAACGTCTTCCTCCCGCGCCGCGCACAGGGGCCCGCGCAGACCCCCACGGACCCCCCGCGGACCCCCCGCGGGCCCCCGGCCCTTCCCGCGTCCGTCTGTCCCGGAGGGATCGCTGCTCCTCGGCCTCGGTCGCGCAGGCTCCCGACGGCGTTGTCATGGAAACAGTCGCAGTGTCCTGGGGGCTGCGGGGGAAAAGCCATCCCGGCTCCTTACTGCAGCAGCTTCGGTACCTGCACCTGTGGACGGGACACCCCGTTACGGGAGGTGATGGGGGGCACCGGGGTGGTCCCAGGGGTGGGGATGGGCTGGGGATGGGCGCCTGGCGCTGCAGGGAGCAGCACGGATGGCAGCAGCCTCTAGGGACACCCTGGGCTGCCTCCAGCTCCCTGGGGTGTGGGCTCAGCCACGGATGCTGCCCTCAGAGACCCGCTGCCTGCACCAGCTTGTCATGGAATCATGGACTCCTGGGATGGTGGGGGCTGGAAGGGTCCTGCCGAGCTGCTCCAGCCCCAGCCCCTGCTACAGCAGGTTCCCCTGGCTCAGGGGCACAGGAACGTGTCCAGGTGGGGTTGGAAATCTCCTGAGAAGGAGCCTCCACACCCTCCCTGGGCAGCCTGGGCCAGGGCTCCCTCACCTCAGCACCAAAGGACTTTTTCCTTGTGTTTAAGGGGCACTTTTTGTGTTCCAGCTGATGCCCATCAGCCCTTGTCCTGTCACTGGGCACCACAGAACAGTGTCCCCGTCCTCCTGCCACCCACCCTTTAGGTGCTGCTCAGTGCTGCTGAGATCTCCCCTCAGGCTTCTCCTCCCCAGCTGCACAGCCCCAGGGCCGGCAGCCTTTCCTGCTGGTGTCCCCGCTGTGCGAGGGCCTGGGCTGCTGGGGCTCAGCTCTGCTCCTTTCCTGCCTTGGGAGGTGCTGCATTTCCATCCCCTGGGGTGAGAGGTTAAACCTGGCTCCTTCTGTCCCAAACCCTGGAGCCAAAATGGGCTACAGGAGTGAGGTGGATCTGCCCACCCCAGGGGCTCTGCCCCCTCTGTGCCCTCTGCCAAGAGATGGATCTGCTCCTTCTGTGCTACCAAGGAGTGGATCTTCTGGGTGCTCTGCCAGGGGATGGATCTGCTGAGCCCACCAGCTGCAAAGGGATGGGTCTGCCCACCCCACGTGCTTGGCAAAGGGCTGGATCTACTCCTGTGCAGGTGCTGGGCCCACAGACCCCCTCCTGCCCTGGATAAGGACAAACCTCACCTCTCCACTACCAAGTGACAACAAACATGAGCCCAGGTCTCAGCCCACAGCCCGACCGGCCCCACCACAGCCCTGCACTTGCCCACAGCCCGACTGACCCCACCACAGCCCTGCACTTGCCTTCTTGAGCTGTTTGAGGTTGCTGGAGCGGATGGCTGCCAGGAGCTGGTCCCGTGAGTTCTTCTCCTGGGCCGGCAGTGCGCGGTCTCCCAGCTTCCTCTGCGTGGCGGGCGAGAGCGAGTTCCTCAGGTTCTCGTTGATGAGCGGCGGGGCGAGAGGCGGCGGTGGCGGGGGCGGCGCGGAGGGAGCCCCCCCTTTCTTGGGAGAGCTTTTGGGGGAAGCCTTGGGCGACGGCTGGGGGGATGGTTTAGGAGACCCCTTCAGCGGGGTTCCAGGCTTGGGCACCTCCAGGAGATCTTTCTTGTCGCCGCGCTCCTGAGCCAGTTTCTGCTCCTGGAGGCGTTTCTGCCTCTGTCTGTCCATGTTCCGGCTCAGCAGGTTGGTGACTGTCATGCGTGGGCCGGCCAGCTCGAAGTGGTAGCCCAGCTTGAGCAGGGTGGTGTTTTCCTTCAGCAGCTTGGCGATCTCCATCTCCGTCTTCCCGCCGCAGATGTGCCGCTGGTTGTGGAAACGCAGCTCGGTCAGCGTGTCGTTCTGCAGCAGCGCCCGGAAAATGGCCAAGATGCCTTTGCCAGTGATGTGGTTGGAGTCCAGGTTGATGCTCTTGAGCACCTTGTTGGATTTCAGCATGATGGCGATGGCGAAGGCCACGTGGTCGTCGGCGCGGGTGTTGGCCAGGGCGAAGAGCTTCACCACGGTGTTGAACTCCAGGGCCTCGGTGAAGCGCACCAGCGTCTCGTTGTTGATGCAGTCGGAGTTGTTCACGTTCACCTCCGTCACCTCGGCGTCGTTGTTCTTCACCTTCTCGATCAGCTCGTCGAAAATGCTGGAGGCTTCGTCGGCCTGATCCGAGGAGCTGCTGGGGCTGGGCTTGGCGGCCGCCTTGGCCTCCTGCCTCTCCTCTGCCGCCTTCACCGACTCGGGCTGCGGTTTCTCCTTCTCGTCTGCTTTGGCCTCTTTCAAAGCTGAGCTCTTGTCCTCTCCTTTTTTCTCCTTCTCTTTCTTCTCTTCCCCTTTTGTGTCTTTTTCTCGTGACCCTGAACCTTTCTTTTCCTCCTTTGTGTCCTTCCCTGTGCCCTTTGTCATCGCTGAACCCTTTTCCTCTTCCTTTTTGTCCTTCCCCGTCTCCTTCTTTGCTGCCAGGTCCTTCTCATCCTTTTTATCCTTCCCTGCATCCTTCTTTAAAGCTGAGCCCTTCTCTTCCTCCTTTTTATCCTTCCCTGCATCCTTCTTTAACACTGAGCTCTTCCCCTCCTCCTTTTTGTCCTTCTTCAAGATCGAATCCTTCTCTTCCTCCTTTTTCTCTTTCCCCATCAACTTTTTCTGCATGGCCTTGACTTTATCGTTGATGGCCTTCTCCTCTTTGCTCTTGGTCTCGGCCTCAGCTTTAACCTTTGGGTCTGTTTTCTGAACACTTTCTTCCTTTTTAGAGTCTTTCCCCACTTTTGTATCTCGTTTCTGGGCTGAGTCTTTGGAAGGAGATTCCTTTCCCTTTCCTTCTTCATTCTTGTCTCCTTTACTCTTCTCACTCAATCTGCTTTCCTAACAACAGAATAAACACCAAAGCATTACAGGGACAGGTGCCTCTGACATCTAAACTCACCAGCCCAGTCTCATCATCACCACCAGCAGCAGCTCCAGGGCTGTGCTCAGTGCTGGGCACCTCACTCACTGCCACAGGGACACTGAGGGGCTGCAGCGTGGCCAGAGCCGGGCACAGAGCTGGGGAAGGGGCTGGAGCACAAGGGGCTGGGGAGGGGCTGAGGGAATGGGGGTGTTGAGCCTGGAGGAGGCTGAGGGGAGCCAGCAGCACTCTCTGACGCTCCCTGACAGAAGGCTGCAGGGAGCTGGGGTCAGGCTCTGCTCCCCAGTAACAAGTGACAGGACAAGAGGAAACAGCCTCAAGTTGCCCATGGGGAGGTCGAGGCTGGAGCTGAGGCAGAACTGTTTCCCTGAGAGGGGTGTCAGCCCTGTGCCAGGCTGCCCAGGGAGCTGGGGGAGTGCCCAGCCCTGGAGGGATCCCAAAGCCGTGGGGCTGAGGTGCTGAGGGCTGTGGGTCAGTGCTGGGCTGGGCAGTGTGAGGGCAGGGCTGGGGCTGCAGCAGCTTCAGGGGATTTTCCAACCAAAACCATTCTATGCATCTATGATTCTGTGACCCAGGCACACTGAGGTCCTGCTGCAGCTCCCCTGTGCTGACCTGGATGTGTGTACAATCCACAGGCAGTGCCAGAGGTGACAGTGCTGATCACACCCAGCCTATGGCACTCTGAGCTTTCTTTTGCCACGAGTTGGCATTTTTGAGCTCTCTGCGGAAAACCAAGGAGATGGGAAACATGGTGCTTCTTGCTCTGATGGTTTCCCAGCTCATCTTCAGCATCCAAAGGCATCAAGAGCCTTGAAACCCCAAATAAGAGCCTAGGCAGCCTGGTCTGCAGCCAGGGCTGGCCTCCTCCTCCACACAATGGTCCTGGCTGAGGTGTCTTCCCCAGCCCAGGGCCTGTGGTGGCTGTGCTGGGGCCATGTGGCTCTGCCCTCCCAGTGCTCGGCACTGCTGGCCCTTGGGGCTGCTTTTAGTGTGGAAAGAACTGGCCTGGCTGTGAGCAGAGCAGCTGTGGGGACTGTTTGTACCTGCTGTATAAACAGATGCCAGCTGGGACGAGAGAGATGTTTATTTAGTTAAGAGATTTCTTGGCTGCCCTGTGCAGGCAACAGAAAGGCAAATGCCAGAGCCCTGCAGAGCCCATGTCCACACAGCCCCTCGCTGCTGCGAGCCCCAAGGACCAGGGATGGGGCTCCCAGAGGTGCAGGTGATGCCACCTCCTCTGGCACTGAGCCAGTGACCCTTCTCACCAAGATATGCCCTGTTCCCAGGACTGGGATGCTGCAAGGATGCCTGGTGACATCCTGAAGCCCCTGATGACAGTGCAGAAATTCTCACTCCTGAGCTGGAAATGAATCACCTTGCTCCAGCTCTGGGTGGTGGAGCTGGGTGGCAGGATGATGCAGAAGAGGAGGGAGAAATGCAGCCACCCTCCTGGTCCCCTCAGCCACCAGCACACCTTCTGCAGCCCAGGCCACGGGCCAGGTTGTCTCATAGAATCACAGAATCCCAGCATGGTGGGGGCTGGAAGGGTCCTGCAGAGCTGCTCCAGCTCCAGCCCCTGCTACAGCAGGTTCCCCTGCTCAGGGGGCACAGGAACGGGTCCAGCTGGGGTTGGAAACCTCCTGAGAAGGAGCCTCCACACCCTCCCTGGGCAGCCTGGGCCAGGGCTCCCTCACCTCAGCACCAAAGGAATGTTTTGTTGTGCTTAAGGGGCACTTTGTGTGTTCCAGCTGATGCCCATCACCCCTTGTCCTGTCACTGGGCACCACAACAACAAAGTGTGTCCCCATCCCCTTGACACACACCTTTTAGGTGCTGCTCAGTGCTGCTGAGGTGTCCCTGAGCTCAGGCTTCTCTTCTCCAGGCTGAACAGCCCCAGGTGTCCGTGTGCAGTGGCCAGCACCAGCCTCTTCCATCTCCATTGCCATCTAGAGTCCTGCCTGCTCACTCCTCTCCACCACACTGCCATATTTACCTTGGATACCTAGAAACCAGCGCTGCTGCTGCCCCATCCCGTGCCATTCCCTCTGCTTGAGCACCATTATTAGGGGAATATTTTTACACAGCGTGTCAGACCTTTAAAAATAAGCCTAATGAAAACAGCCTGGTACTTGGCTGATTAATCACCAGTGTTTTGATGAACTGAAATGCCTTCCCGTTTCCTCTAAATAGACTAAAACGAGCATTGCCATTGCTTGTTAGCATTTGTAACCCTCAAACCCACTCAGATGTTTCCTTAAAAGGCAAAGGAGACTGGGAACTTCTTGCCTGGAATCTGAGCGTTCGCAGCACCACTCCTGATGCTGAGCAAGAGATGGGGCTGGAGGAGAGGAGAGGAGAGGAGAGGAGAGGAGAGGAGAGGAGAGGAGAGGAGAGGAGAGGAGAGGAGAGGAGAGGAGAGGAGAGGAGAGGAGAGCTGCCAAGATCTTCTGGGGGTGGTGGGGATGTGATAGTGGAGTGAGGTTCTTACCTCCTGGCTTGAAAGCCCCACAGCTCATTTTGGGGTAGAAAATTGCTGCTGGAGTGGCAGGGATGGATGTGGCTGTTTGCAAAGGAGAGCTGCTCACCCTGCTGCACCCACAAGCAGGTTTCCAAGTGGAAGGGGAGCACTGGAGTGGATGGGTTATTCAGGGACTCGCAAACCCTGTGCCCAGGCTGGAGGGAAGGGGCACGTTGTGGCCTGGCTGCTGCTGTTACGTCAGTCCCTGGCAGAAGGGACGTATGGAAATGGATTTATGGCAAATACTTTGTCTTTGGAAGGGGCCAGCTTTCACCAGCCTGCAGTTATTTTCAGAGGTATGTCCTGGGAAGAGTCCCTCATGGCCCAGATCACCAGGCTGAACACGCTGCCCCGGCCATGTGCTTGTCTCAGCTGAAGAACAAGGACAGAAGCTTTGGTGGGCACGTGCTGCACAAAGCCAAGTGAGAGCTCCCAAGGGCAGGCCCTGCAGAGCTGCTCCAGCCCCAGCCCCTGCTACAGCAGGTTCCCCTGGCTCAGGGGGCACAGGAACGTGTCCAGGTGGGGTTGGAAACCTCCTGAGCAGGAGCCTCCACACCCTCTCTGGGCAGCCTGGGCCAGGGCTCCCTCCCCTCAGCACCAAAGGAGTGTTTTGTTGTGTTTAAGTGGAACTTTTTGTGTTCCAGCTTATGCCCATCACCCCTTGTCCTGTCACTGGGCACTACAACAACAAAGTGTGTCCCCATCCTCTTGACACACAGCCTTTAGGTGCTGGTCAGTGCTGATGAGGTCACCTCTCAGGATGTCCCCTGAGCCTGTCCCACTGCATGGAGCAGTCCCTTGAGGTGACCAGTGGGCAAAAGCAGGTTGTTCTGCACTTGCCACTCCTGGGTATTTGGGTGCCTGTTACACTCTGGGCACGTGAGGAGAGCTGCTGTAGCCAAGCCAAACCACAACAAGCTGCTCCTTTCCTCCATTCCTTGGACAGTTTTGAGGAACTCGGGGACAACTCAGAGCCAAGGACATTCTTGGAAAAAATGTTGTGTCCTTGGCTGAGCCCTGAGAGCTGCTAAACCTGGACTGCCAGAGGCCACTGGAGAGAGTGGGACTGTTTCTGCTGACCCTGTCTGCCCAGGACAGCTGAGTCCAGGTCTGTATGAAACCCACCCACTCACAAGAGTGCCAGGGAAACCCTCCTGGCCCTTAGCTAAGAGCAGACACCATGGGGCAGTGTCAGGAGATGCCCTGCTCACACCCCCTGTACGCCCCACACAGCTCTGGCCTCAGTGGGCTCCCTGGAAGCACCATTCCCAGGCAGCAAAGAGTTTCTCTCTTGGCATGTTTGGATTCTTTTGGCATGAAGCAAGGCTGCAAGGACCTTGGCTTCCAGCACTGGGCCACACATAGACCTGGTGTGTCCCCCCAGCCATGCTCTACGAGCTGAAGCCCAGAGCTGTGTAAACAACTTCATGCCCTGTCCCCCCTCAGCTATTGCTGTTATTTTAACAAGGAACTCAAGTTATTCCTCCTCCCTTCCGCACAGACCTTTCTGACCCCAAGTGTCACTGGCTCTTTGCACTTCCCAGGCCAATGTTCTTCAGAAGGTCCTCCCTAGACACAGAGCTGTTCTCCAGGGACTGGACAACTTCTGGCTCTGACTTTTGTCTTCCTTTGCCTCTGTGGCTGAATTGAGGCCGATAACAAACATTACAGCTGAGTTTCCTTTAATAGAAGAGCTCCAGCTCTTCCACAGCCACATGCAGCCATTTCCAGAAAGCCCCTACAGCTGCTGGACTCTCTGCTGATGAAAACTTTTGCTTAAGAAAATAATGATTTAGGAGTGGAGGTTTTCCTCTTGCACCCATTGCATTCCCAGTTCTCTCTGATGGCCTCTTCAGCAGAGGTTGTGGTGGGTGATGAACAGCAGCAACACTGAACACAACACTTGAGCTGCAGCCTCACCAGGGCCCAGTTTATGCACACATCAGAACACCTCTGTGACTCAGGGCTGTCACTTCTCCTGCTGCCTTTCTGCAGCTCCCATTCCTGTCCATTTTCACCCTGCTTTGCAGCGCACTCTGGGCAGAGGAAAGGGCTGGGCAGGACTCATGGCACTCCACGGCATGGCTGGTTCAGCGCCGCTGCCGCTCTCCACACCGTGACTTCCAGAGAAGTGCCCTGACACCTTCTCCCAGGCAAGGTGAGATCCTCTCCTTGCAATTCCCACACAGCAAAGGGTGGGCTTGACTGACACAGCCAGTTAATCCCAGTGCGCTGCTGGGAGCTGAGTCACCAAGACTGTTTTTAGCAGGCACGTGATGTCACAGTGCTGCGAAAGAAAGCGATCTGCAAGGGCTCCCGTCGCCCTCCCTCCTCCATATGTGTTCATCAGCTCAACATAAACAGATAATAAACCTCCTGGGCAGCTCAGCCTATATAAGCTAAACACTCCAAGCATTTCCATGGATTTGTCTGCATCCCAGTTGTGGTTTATGTAAACACAGAGCTCAGCTTTTCACTGGGGTTTTGTGTTTTTTTTTAGACTGACTGGAAATTCAGCTTTTTTGGTTCCTGCTGGTGCCCTCAGACAGGCCACACATCTCCCAGACCCAGCCTGCCTGTGGCATGCCTGATGAGTGCCTGGGGATGCTTTGTGCTGCCACTCACAGTAAAACAAGGTTTTCTGCCACCCTTTCCCAACAGCTTTCCAAAAACACCCATCAGGCTCCTTCTCTCCCTCAGAGATGCAGTTCAACCCCAGGTGAGCGGCCACCTTGCCTGCTTCAGCTGTTCTCTGCACTGCAGATCCTTCAGTTGTCTGGCATGGGATTGCTCCTGCTTCTCTTTTTGCCTTGGAGGTCTGTTTCATCATCTGTTGGTGGCTGACAGCTCTCCCTTCTCTTGCTCATCCTCCTCGTTGCAGGGTTGGTACGTTTTCAGCAATGAGGGATGACACATCCGAGCACAGACAACAGCAGAACAATGACAGGTGACAAAGCAAAGGGCTCTCCTGGATGAGCTGTCCTGCAGCAGGCCACAAAGCACAGACCACCCATGGTCTCCCTTAAGGTACAAAGAGCAACAGCTCAGTATCTCTGGCTTCTTTCACTATGTGTGATGATTTTGGATATCCCTGGCTACTGCCTGTGGGAGTAATGCAAAGACCAGGGAGCCAGCAGCAACACTCACACCCTGTGTGTTGGTGGAAGGACCCACACCTTCATCCCCTGCCCAGCCCAGTGCTGCTGGAGAAGCACCAGGAGGAAGGACCATAGAATCATAGTGTGGTAGGGGTTGGAAGGGACCTTTAGAGATCATCCAGATCAATCCCCTGCCAAAGCAGGTCCCACCTAGATCAGGTAACACAGGAATGTGTCCAGGTGGGTTTTGAAGACCTCCAGAGAAGGAGCCTCCACAACCCTCCCTGGGCAGCCTGGGCCAGTGTCACCCACCCCTTACACTCCTTTTGGAGGTCAGGAGCTGGACAGAACAACATCACATTCTGGTGCTGGAAAAACAGGCAGCAAAGCTGCTGGAGACCTGCCCAGGACATGGTTAAAAGAAAGGCAAGAGCTGGGATTTGATGAAGACTCTTGGAAGAAGGAGCAGTCTTGGCGTATGGACAGAACAGGCTGATAAACAGAGGAGCAGAGTTTAAGTACATTTGTGTTAGTCACAGGCTGGTAAGATGCTTAAACAATGATACAACCATTTTTTTTCTCCCTTGTTTGCAATTTCCCTTGAGTCTGCCCCAGCATTTCAAGGCACAGCTTGTTTTTCCTCCAGACTTTTTCGTCATGAAAAGATGACAAGCTTTGAACATTAATAAGACACTGAAACACTAAGTTGTTTTTCCTTCCCTTGAAGAAGGGCTCATTGGCAGGGATCTCCACTGTTCATGGGGTCTCCTCTCTCCACATACCACTTCCAGCAACAGGGATTAAATACCACCCAGCAAGGAGTGCAAAGCCCACACCATATACCCCAAGAAGCTGGAAAGGAAGGCAGGACTTTTCACAAGGAGTTCTGTAATCCTTATCTGTGGCAGGTGAAGTTGAGGGAAGGAGAATCCAGCCATTCCCAGGGAAGGTGTTGGTGCTGGGGAAGGAGAGCACACGGAAGGGCTGCCTCTGCCACCGGGTTCTCAGTGGTTTGTCAGTGGGAATCCCAGGAGAGCCCAGAGGAGCAGCAGGAGGATTTCGTGGCCTGCTTTGAAAAGTAAAAGCTCCTGCTACAGGAATGGCAAAGGCTAAGGGGCTCTCATCCACCAAAGCACCCAGTGCCATGGCATATGCAGCTCACACAGAGCAGTGGTCCCTCCCACAAGGCAGCTCTTCTCAGCCACATCTCTCCCATCAAAGGTGCCCCTGAGGGGGTTTAGGAGTGACTGAATGGCAATGGGAAAGCTGGGGGTACCTCTGGGTAGGTAGAGATACATGCTTGTTAAAGAAGCTGTCAGCAACAGCAGAGGAAGAACTGGATAAAACCAGAGTCACTCTCACAAGCCCCATCTCCTACAGCTCAGCATCAGAGAAACCCATCCCACAGAGACACCTGCAGTGAGCCCCCATCCCCTGGCACAAACAGCTTCTCCTCCTCCAAAAAGGAAGGCACGACACAAAGGTCTCAAGTGATAACAACCTCCAACCCCTGGCACAAACAGCTTTTCCTCTTCCAAAGAGCAAAGCACCACACCATGATTTCAAGTGATTGCAGATCATCTGCGCCCCCAGGTAAATCGCCCTTTGGGTAATGCCACACTTCACCTTCACAGCATGCTCCCAACCTACATGTCTCTCATTATGCTACAGTGAAGAGTCACGAGCTATCAGGCATCATCTCTTCATTTATCTACTCTCCAATATCAGTTTAACTTTGGCTCTGGTGTTACCTGGACTTACAAGAGGGCCGTGTTGAGCACATCCCAAGACAGGCCCTGTCCCAAGCCTGGGACACCAGATCTCCTTTCACTCATCAGCAATACAAAATGATCATTAACTAATTAATGCAGGGCCAAGACATGTATTTGCCTCCCCAGGGCAGAGAAGATAGGGCAAGGCTCATGTCTATTTTGGGCTGTTTATAAACTGCTTCCTAGTTACCCAAGTTTGCCCTTTTCATCACTAAGAAGATGTGTTATTATGTAGTTACAGTATTTCTAAACATACTCACTCCTCTCAATATTTAGAGGGAAAGGGGGTGCCAGGAACAGAGCAATGACTGCAAAAGGAACTGTGAGATGGGCAGAAACTGAACCTTTCCCTTTAAAAACATTGTTTTGCACTTTGAAGGGAGTTTCTGTGCATCCCCACTAACAGACACCATCCCACCAACTGCTGCACAAAGATGGGGTGAAGGAGAGAGGGGAGAACAGGAAGGAGGAAGAAAAATAGGTGAGGAGACAGGAGAGCAGCAGATTGGGTGAGTGTGCCTCCAGCCCTGGTCCTGGATAGCTGGATGGCCACTGCACTGCAGGGGCTGTGACCCAGACACCTCCCCAAAGCAGTTTTAGCAATAACGTGACAGCCCGAGGCACTGCTGTGGAGCAGCGCTGGGAGCTGCCTGAAGTCACCTACCCTCAGTGCCTCCATGCAAGGCAACCATGGACATACCAACCTGTCCTCCTGATCCTCCCTACTGAGGAGAAATCACAGACACAGGAAAACATCTTCCAGATGGCTGGAGGGCCAGTCCCACTGGAAGGACGTCTCGTTCCCTCCCTGCCCTCCTCAGCTCCAATCTAAACCTCCCCTGGTGCAACTTGAGGCCATTTCTTCTTATCCTTGTGACTTGGGAGAAGAGACCAACCCTCACCTCACTACAACCTCCTGTCAGGGAGCTGTAGAGAATGACCTGAGAGAAGGATTTGTCATCAGAGGCCTCAGTGCTCTGAGCAGCCGAGTGAGAGTTTGAGATGCTCTGGATGGCTCCATGTTCCCCATCCTGCAGCAAACCCTGCCTGAAAAGGATGTTGGAGTGAGGTGGGGGTCAGGCTCTTTTCCCCAGTAACAAGTGATAGAAGAAGAGGAAACAGCTTCAAGTTGCCCCAGGGGAGGGTGAGGTTGGAGCTGAGGCAGAACTGTTTCCCTGAGAGGGGTGTCAGCCCCTGTGCCAGGCTGCCCAGGGAGCTGGGGGAGTGCCCAGCCCTGGAGGGATCCCAAAGCCGTGGAGTTGAGGTGCTGAGGGCCAGGGGTCGGTGCTGGGCTGGGCAGGGTGAGGGCAGGGCTGGGACTGCAGCAGCTTCAGGGGCTTTTCCAACCAAAACAATTCTATGATAAAAAGCAGCTTTTTTCAGTGTGAGCTCTGGCTGCAAACCAGCAGCACCAGCAAACCAGCACAGGCCCATGCAGCATCACTGGGATAACACACATGGTCCCACATAACAGCATCTCCCTTTCCAGCAAGATTCTTCCTGCAGCACCTGCAGTTCCCCACCACAGGGATATTTTCTCCCAGCCCATCAATAGGAAAATGAAGGCAGTGTTGTTGTGACAAGGGGCACGGCCCTTTCTGTCCCCCAGCCCACCCCAAATGCCACATACAGAAGGTGAAGGCTTTGAGTGCCTTCTCCTCACAGCCAAAGCTCCCAGGCAGGGAAAGCTTCAAGAGGAGATGGGAAGGTTTCAACCCCTTGTTCAGGTCTAAAAAAAAAAACCCATTGGAACTGCTGGATGACCTGGAATAGCTAAAGGACAAGAGCCAGAGCAGGTTGCTCAGAGGGGTATCTATGTAAGCCTCTGCTCTGCTTAAGCTGCTGATGCTCCTCAGCCCTGTCCCATCACAGCAGATGTGAATCCAGCCTGGGACATGAAATCTGCCTGTGACTTCACAGAGAAAGAATTGAAGAGTCTCCTTCTCTTACTTTCTGGCTGGGTCTGCTGTGAAAAAAATAGGGAAACCAAATGCTTCCCAGCCTCCCACGCATGAAGCACTGAGCAAATATTCTTAGTGCAGAGGTTAATAAATGTTACAGAGCAGTGGGATTGGCTCCCACTAAGGCAAGGCACACAACGAGGAGAGGGACTGGCACCAAGCTCTCCTGCTCAAAGCAAGCTATTGAAGGATTTGCTAGGTGCAGAGCAAGAGACAAATGTACCCAAAACAAGAGAAAAGAATGAATTTTAAGACAATAAACACAAATCAAACTGCTTGAGGCTAAACCTGCTTCTTGAGGTGATTTCCACACAGCAGCATACTTACTTTTATTGCACAAGAACCAGGGACTGTTTAAGTACAAGAACTCAAAGGACCAAGAGGCTGGAGATCTCCAAAAGTAAAACCAGGAGGCTAAAGAAATGCAGCCCATGGGATTGCTGCTACTGCACTGGTCCTACCAGATGCTGTCTGGGAGTATCACCTGAACTCCAAGCAGCAGACAGAAAAGCCCTGGCACCAGCACAGGATTGGGGATTTCATGAAATACTCTGTTGACTCCTGGAGTGCCTGGACCAGCTCCCTGCCTTGCTCCTCCAGTCTCTACCTGGCAGCTATTCCTCTTTAGCAAGCACAGCACACCTGTCTCCAAGAGGGTTCCCATCTCATCCCCTAAACCAGCCCAGAGGAGTTCACAGGGACATACCTCTGCATTTCTGACCAAAACAGCTCAAACCACAGGGAGATGGGACTTACATCTACGGATTGTTCCCTCTGAAGAACTCTCCTGGTCTCCTTCTCGCAGTGGTTGAGCGTCCCGTCGCAGTTTTGAGGGCCAGACGGAGAATTCTCCGCTTGGCTTTTCTGCCCGAGCTCCAGAGGGATGCTTCCATCCGGTTCCACCACATCCAACTCCTTTTCCAGCTCTTCCATCTCCTCTGGAGACAAAGTAGACAACAAGTTGTCGATATCTGGATCTTCGCTGACCTGTCGCCGGTATTTGGCCACCTTGGACATCTTGGCTCGTTGGCGAGACACGGTGGCGGTTGTGTGTGGTACCCAAGGCAGGAGAAAAACCAGAAGCCGAAGCTCCAACGCTGCTTCCCCCAGCGGCAGCAGGTGCTGAAGCATTAAACCTCAGCAGCTCTCAATCCCTGCAGCCAGAGCTGGAGTAGTTTTAAAGAAGGGACACCCCTCAGTCCAAGAGTTTGGCCAATAACAGGGTCCAGCCGTGAGTGGGGTGCTGGGAAGCCAATGGAGCCCGGCGGGAGGCGGGGAATGGCGCTATCAGAGCAGCCTGAAACCCGAGGACATTCCAGGGAACCATGCAGAGCTGCATGACCAAATTTAGTCCGGAGCATTTAGCCTTTTAAAGGCAATGGGCCAACCTAGTGAAGAAAACACGCAAAAATGCACAAGCTGGGCAGGCTGGGGATGTGCAGGGTGGGGGAGGCAGATCCCCAGCGTGTGCCCAACGGGGCTGGAGGGCCAGGAAAAGGGTCAGCGTGGCTTGGAAGACGTTGGGGCATCTCTGTTACAGGAGAGGAGAGTTTCTGCTGTGGCAGGAGCAGCTCCAGGGTGAAATCAGCAAGTTTTTTGCCTTTATCCTGTGTTTCCCCAGGATCTGTGTGGATCTGCAGTGAGGAGGCAGGAGGTGATGAGTCTGACCCCAGCACCAGCCTGGGGTCTCTTTATCAGAGCTTCTGCTGGTTCCCTGTTTTCTGCAGGGGTGTTTCTGCAGCTGCTCTTCGTCACAACACTCCTGTTTCCCCTTGCCAAGCCCCACAGATGTCCCTCCTTCTGCACAGGCTGAATTCCTGAGGCTCTCCTGCATCTGTGCTGAGGTTGGAGGCACCTACTTTCCATCAGCCTACTCCATAAAGACGCATACTGGCACCAGCACGTTCTCCCAGCGGGACAGAGGCAGACAGGCTCTGCTCTCTAGGTTTCAAGGTAGCTTTACCCCAAGTGCAGCATTTTGTACATACTCCTTGTGCTGCAAACTTCACCTTTTATTATCCTCCTAATATTTACTGTCTGCTCTCAGGTCTCTCTCTTTGCTAGTCCAAGCAAGCAGCCCTTCAGCATTCTTCTCATAAAATCATTCTACCATTCTATGATTCTATGAAAAGCTCTTGAAGCTGCTGCAGTCCCAGCCCTCCCCTCACCCTTCCAAGCCCACCACTAACCCATGGCCCTCAGCACCTCAGCTTTGCAGTCTCTCCAGGGATGGGGACTCCCCCAGCTCCCTGGGCAGCCTGGGACAGGAGCTGACAACAACAGAGCTCTGACTGCACTGTGTTCCCTGGAGCTCTTGTGCTGTCAGAAAGAAAACACCCAAAGAAAATCTTGTGTTTTCACCCCAGGGTAAGAGGAGGTCTGGATGTGTCTGCACAGGGGCCATGGGGACTGGGGACATGTGCAGGGAGCTTTGGGCAGCGCTCTGTAGCCAGCTCCAGGCCTCGAGGGTTTGATGTCGGCCCTGTGAGGCTGTGCCAGCCTGGAGAGCGTGGTGTGGGACGGCACAGGATGGTGAGGTTTGGCACAGAGGAGCAACCAGCAGCTCTGAATCTCTGCTCAAGGTTCTGCCAGTCTCTGCATTTATCAGGATCCCCATCTCCATAGCAACTGAGCACCTTGGAAGCACTAATGAATATTTCTGCACAACATGCCCTTGAAACACAGCAACATGATTAGCTGTGTGTTAGAGATGGGGGACGAGACAGAATCAGGTTCAAGAGCTCTTCCAGGCACATGTACAGGGCTGGGAAAGCTTCCCATGCCACCATCTCTCGTGTCACCAGCTAAGACCCTCTGTCTTCCTTGATTTTTAACTCTTAACTGATACATTTCTTAACTGAAAATTGGATGGATTCCTCTAATCTCTGTTACTTTTTTCCCTTTCCTTCAGAGCCTGCAGCAGGAAAGGTTGAACATACCCCTCTTTTCATTTTATAAGATGTTCCTTGAGAAAGCAAGTGACACCTCCCTCTCTGGCTGTGACAGTTGGTTGCTCTGAATCATGTTGTTCCCATAGCCAGGGAGAGAAACTGCTTCTTTCCCAAAGCCAACTGCAACTTCACCCAAAACCCTCCCTCTGCAAAACACCTGCTCAGGCGAGGGAAGTGTGGAGAAGACATTATACACTGAGAAAGGAACCAGCTCCTGCCTGCAGGGAAACAGCAAACCCCAGAGAGCCCTTATGCTGCCTGTCCTGGAGTGCCACCGGTGCCCCCAGCTGATATGTTGGTGATGCTGGCCACTGCAGATCAAGCACCACATGGGCTCAGCAGAGTTTCCCAGCTTGTGAAAGGGATGAGCAGAATGATCATTTGGCCTGGTGTAATTAACCTGCCACTCACTGGGGGAAAGGACAAGAAGGAACCCGTGGTACCAGCCACAGCAGTAACAGAGGATGTGAAAGGTTTGCTCCCAGGTTACAGTGGATGGGATGAGACCGAGGTCTTCGACTCTTCCCGTCTCCGCTCCTTGGCCAAAGCAGAAGCCACAATACCACCTTCTGGTGATCTCCATTACTGCATTACCCCTCACTCCCATTGCACTCAGACCGTGAAGGCTCACAGTTACAAGGTGGCTTTTAAAGCCTTTGAGAAAAGCAAATTAAAGCAGGTGGAACATTCCAGCTCTCTTCCATTGCTTTAGAGCTTGATTTATTAGAGCAATTTAAGTGCCTCAGCATACAACCTGCATTGGCTGTTGCAACTGAATGATTTCCTGCCCTTCCATGGCTGCAGTAGGTAAGGTTAAGCTACAGGAATGGGAAAAGAATAAGTGACTTACAATTCAGAGCACTTGCAAACATGTGGGGCAGGACTTTTACAGGCTGTCCTGGTATTAGTTGCCAGCACTGAGATGAATTCTCCTGCTTTTAGATCTGTCTTCCTGGCCTCCCTAGAGAATCAAAGAATGTTAGGGGATGGAAAGGCCCTGCAGAGCTGCTGCAGCCCCAACTCCTGCTACAGCAGGTTCCCCTGGCTCAGAGGGCACAGGAACGTGTCCAGGTGGGGTTGGAAACCTCCTGAGAAGGAGCCTCCACACCCTCCCTGGGCAGCCTGGGCCAGGGCTCCCTCACCTCAGCACCAAAGGAGCTTCTCCTTGTGTTTAAGAGGAACTTTGTGTGTCCCAGCTGATGTCCATCAGCCCTTGTCCTGTCACAGGGCACCACAGACACAAGTGTGTCCCCATTCTCCTGCCACTCACCCTTTAGGTGCTGCTCAGTGCTGCTGAGGTGCCCCTGAGCTCAGGCTTCTCTTCCCCAGGCTGAACAGCCCCAGGCCCGCAGCCTTTCCTCCTCACACACACGTTCCATCCCCTCAGCACCTTGGTGGCCCTGCCCTGGCCTCTCTCCAGCAGCTCCCTGTCCCTCTGGGAGCCCAGAACTGGCCACAGGACTCCAGCTGAGGCTTCTTTTTCCTGCACCACAGTCTCCGTTTCATCCCGTTCGCCCACACAAGCACTCAGAGGCCTCAAAGGGCAGCCTGCTGAGGGCAGCCCCGGCACAGGGGCTGATGGCTGTGCCTGAGGATGGACTGGGCAGGGAGGACGGAGAAGTGGGGCCGGGCCGTGTCCTCAGGCCGCGCGGAAGCATCGTTCCCTTCCGTCAGTAGGGCCGAAGCACGCGGGTCACAGCACACGCACAGATCCCTCCGCGCGAGTGCCGGCCTTCCTCCCGCTTAGTCCCGCCCTCCGCTGCCATTGGCCAGCGCGGGGGCCGCTGAGCCAATCGCGCGTGGGGGCGGCGGGCGGAGGGCGCTGCCAAGATGGAGGAGTACGCGCGCGAGCCGTGGTACGGGCCGCGGGGCGGGCGGCGGCGGCGGGGCCCGGGCGGAGCGCGGCCGGGCGGGGCGGGGGGCGCGGCACGGGGGGCTCGGGCGCTGCCGCGGGCCGTGCCCAGGCGCCGGGGGTGCGTGTGACCTTGGCGGGGCCCTTCGGGAGGGAGAGGCGGCGGAGGCGGCCGGGCTGAGGCGAGCGGCGGCCGAGGCGCGGTTGACGCGGTTGACGCCGACGGGGGCTCAGGGCTGGGCGCTCCCCGCCCCTCCCCGCGCCGAGCCCCGCGGAGCCCGCCTGAGGCGCTGGCGGAAGGTAGCGGCCGGGCCCGTAGGCCCTGCGGCCTGCGCTGCGCCTGGGCCTCGGCTCCGTGGCTGCGCGGCGCTGCGTCCCCTCAGCCCCCACCGCAGGGTCCGCGCGGCCCCGCTGACTGTGAGCGGCTGACAGCCCTGGCAGGGAAACGGTTCTGCCTCGGATCCAGTCTCAGCCTCCCCTGGGGCAACTGGGGCAACACAGGCCTGGAGCTGCAGCCTCCCCAGGGCCCAGCACAGGGGACAATCCCTGCCCTGCTCCTGCTGCCACCCCAGTGCTGATCCCAGCCAGGATGCCCTTTGCTTCTTGCCCCCCTGGGCACGCTGCTGGCTCCTGTTCAGCCGCTGCCACCACCCCCCCAGGCCCTTCCCAGCCCCTCTGCCCCAGCCTGGAGCAGTGCCTGGGCTTGGTGTGGCCCAAGGGCAGGACCTTTTTAAACCTCAGCCCATGGCTCCAGCCTGGCCAGGGCCCTCTGCAGACCCTTCCAGCACATTCCTGCTCCCACATTCCTGCTCTCAACTTCGTGTCACCTGCAGACTCTGAGGGTGCCCTCGACCCACTCATCCAGATAACTAATGAAAATGTTAACCAGAGCAGGCCCCAGGAACCTGGAGCCCTGAGGAACATCCTGCTGACCTCCTGCCAACTAGATTTTGCTTAGATTTAGATTCCTCACCACTCTCTGTCCCTGGGGCCATCCTGACAGTTTTCCACCCAGGAAAACTGTGATCACTACAGGCAGCCATGAGCTGGGAGGGACAATTCCCCCCTTGAAGCAGGGGGTTTGGCTTTCCTCTCTCTGCTGCCACCTTCTCTTTTTTTATGGAGCCAAACAGCGCTGTAAGCTACTTGAGCTCTCTCTGGGTGTGTGTGTGAGGTGAGGTATCTTCAGCCTCTCCAGTCAGTTGAGCTGCTCAGTGGCTGCCGCAGGGCCCTGACATGAGTGAGGTCCTGGCCTCTGCTTTCCTCATCTCCAAGTGATCTCACTTGCCATCAGGAGTAGGAATCTGACCTTATCTTGTGTGTAGCATGTGGTTTGCTTATTGTGAGAGCTTCCCTTATAGGCAGGGAAACAATTAACAGTAACATTAAGCTTGTAGATAAGTGCCAAATTAATAATGTAATCATCTCTTTTCTTTCCTGAGGTCAGGCACTGCCAGGGTGGTTAGTTTTAATTGCACAGAGGAGTGTGTGTGTGCATCTACTCTGGTGTTCAAGGAGCTGACATACAAGAGGGGTCCCAGATGCTTCCTCATTTCACTTCCTCATTTCTCCTACCCCTCTGCTCTGCCCTGCTGAGGCCTCATCTGGAGTCCTGTGTCTTATTTTGTGCTCCCCAGCTCCAGAGAGACAGGGAACTGCTGGAGAGAGGCCAGTGCGGGGCCACCAAGGTGCTGAGGGGATGGAACTTGTGTGTGAGGAGGAAAGGCTGCAGGCCTGGGGCTGTTCAGCCTGGGGAAGAGAAGCCTGAGCTCAGGGGCACCTCACTAGTAGTTATAAATATCTAAATGGTGGGTGTCAGGAGATTGGGGCAGCACTTTTTGTCTTTGGTGCCCAGTGACAGGACAAGGGCTGATGGACATCAGCTGGAACACAGAAAGTTCCCCTTAAACACCAGGAGAAGCTCCTTTGGTGCTGAGGTGAGGGAGTCCTGGCCCAGGCTGCCCAGGGAGGGTGTGGAGGCTCCTTCTCAGGAGGTTTCCAACCCCACCTGGACATGTTCCTGTGCCCCCTGAGCCAGGGGAACCTGCTGTAGCAGGGGCTGGAGCAGCTGTGTAAGTCCCTTCCATCCCCTGCCATTCTGTGATTCTATGAAAGCTGCTCCTGCAGAGATTTGGAGGGGAGTTGAAAAGGAAAGTTAGGAACCCCAAAGGTAATGGGTAATGATCTGAAGCAGGGTTAAATGATGGAAGAAATCCAGGAAAGCATTTCCATGATGGGGTCTGATTAATGCAGCTTCTGGAGAGAGCAGCCATGGTTTGCTAAAATAGAATTCTTTGACCTTGTGGGTAAAGGAAAACCACTTCACATGGCCTTATTTTGGTTTTCAGAAAGCCTTGTAACAGGATCACTGTTAGGAGGTAACAAAGGCAGAGGGCTCTGATGAGATGTTTTATTCATAACAGTAGATCAAAACCTGAAGAGGAACAAAACAACAGCCCTGAAAATAAAAGACAAAGTTGCTTTTCATCTTGGCATCTCTGACAACAGTGTGCCTGTAACCTTTTCCTGATCGTTAAAGGCAGGAAATTAGGGGAAGGAAAAGACAATGTGAAGTGGGGATGAATGATTTAGTGAGTGCTAGAGGGGGTTTGTGAGGAGCTGCACGAGATGAAAGCCTGTTAGGAGCAGAGCCACAGAAACAAGGGGGTGATGTGAGGAGGGATGACACACAAAAATCCTCCCAGTCTTCTGAATTACTCTGGGTTTGGGACCTGGATGTTGCAGGGGAGGATGAGTTTGGGGTTCTGCTGCCTTTGGTACAGCCAAGCAATGCACAGAGAAGCAGGTGAATGGTGCAAACGAGCCCTTTGCCCTGTTTGCACAGAGCTGCCTGTGGTCTGGATGAGACAGCTGAAGAGGCAGGGCCCGATGCAGGAGGTGCAGGAAGTGAGGAGCCCGGGAGGATGTGTAGGAGGGGCTACAAGCTTGGGGACTTCTTGTAAGAAGGAAAACAAACCCCCTTGTGACAAAGCATGCAGCACAGCAAGGGGGCTGAGAAGAAGGGATGCTTCTCACTCCTCACAGCAGAGGAGCATTAGTGTCACTGGAGCTTTCTGGAGGTCGAGATAAGGACAACAATGAATTTAAAGCTGCTCACACTCCCTAAGGAGGGCAGAGCTGGAACTCTGCATGATGGAAGGAACATCCCTGTGCTTCATGTGAGGAGCTCAGGCAGTTCTCTGCATTTGATGTTCACTACTCTAGGGAAACACTTGCTGACAACAGCTGTGTGTGCTCTGCTGTGACCCTGCCTGTCCCTGGGTGCTGCTGCCTGCTCAGCCAGCTGGGGAGGGCAAAGGATGGCTGGCAGCTGTTTTTCACACCCAGTCCCACCTGACCTGGGGTTTGATGGTGAATTCCCAACATGGATACACTCAGCACAGGAGCTGTGCAGCCATCGTGATTAAACCATATGTTTTAATTGAATTGATTAAACCATGTACAAACCATCTGGGATGAACTGAGTGTTTTCATCTCTGCCTTGACAGCCCCTGGAGGATAGTAGATGACTGTGGAGGTGCTTTCACCATGGGAGCCATCGGAGGGGGCATTTTCCAAGCTATCAAGGGGTTCAGAAACTCCCCAGTGGTAAGTGAAATCAGGCTGAGGGTGTGTTCAAGGTGCAGTCCTGCTTCCTCCCTCCATCCACCCTGTGACAAGCAGTGAGCTGACTGCTGCCAGGATGCTGTGTGGGCACCAGAGGAGGAGAAAGAAATGCTACCTCTGAAAGATAAATACACTTTCCTTGCTAAAAGCTTTGCTTTAAAGGCTTTGTTCCATCCCCTCTGAGCTGCTCAGACAGGCTTTGAACTCAGGCTTTTCCCTGTGCAGCCAGAGGGGCTGTGAGACTCCCCTGGTTTAGCTGCCATCTCCCCTCCGTTGCAGGGTATGAACCACCGGCTGCGGGGCAGTTTGACAGCCATTAAAACAAGAGCTCCACAACTGGGAGGTAAGTCAGTCTAGGCTGGTGTTTGCAGCCACTTGACTCTTGGTTGGTAACTGAGTTTGGGGCTGACCCCCAGCTCCCTGCAGCCTCCTGTCAGGGAGTGTCAGAGTATCCAGGCTCAACACCCCCATTCCCTCAGCCCCTCCCCAGCACCCTTGTGCTCCAGCCCCTTTCCCTAGCCCTGCTTCTTCTCATCCCTTTGGCATTTCTTTCTGAACAGGAAGCTTTGCTGTCTGGGGAGGTCTCTTCTCCATGATTGACTGCAGTATGGTCAGAATGAGAGGGAAAGAAGATCCATGGAACTCCATCACGAGCGGAGCCCTGACTGGAGCCATTTTAGCTGCAAGAAGTAAGAAACTGAGGAGGAGACTGATTAAAAAAAACCTCTAAATACCACTAAAGTACAGTTGGAATTTGCTGTCTCAGAGAAACTGAAAGATAATCTCAAGCTTTTGTGCTGCTGAGAGTGTTAGTTGTGTGCTCAGATGGTGTTCCTTGGTTTCCTTCAGGAGCTGGGGGTTTGCCCAGTAATTATCCTTCAGGAGCTGATGTTCCTGAGGCTTGATGCAAAATTCCTGCTCAGAGTCTTCTTAGGGGAGAGATTGTAACTAGAGAGAGCTGTCATGTGCAGAGTAATGCAGCCAGGGCAGTAAAAAGTGGTTTCTGTGGTTTGTTTTCAGATGGACCCGTGGCCATGGTGGGGTCTGCGGCCATGGGAGGGATTCTCCTGGCTTTAATTGAAGGAGCTGGCATTCTGCTAACAAGATTTGCCTCCACACAGTTTCCAAACGGTGAGCAGCCATCAGATGTGGTATCACAAGGCCTTTTCCTTCCCTTATCACATAGCAAATATGCTCTGGCACCTCCTGAGGCTGTAGAAAGCCCCAGGGGCGCTGCATGTCAGGGGAGGGCCTGGTAGCTGTGTGGCTGAAACAGGGATGTCCCTGCTGTCCCCATCTTCTGCCCCAGCCCTGCTGCAGCCAAGAAGGGTGGGAGCAGGGCTTTTTTTTAGTAAACTGCTTCAAAAACTAGTTCCTTTTTTTCTCTCAGTAAAACACAAGCTGAGGTGTCAGTCAGCTGAGTCAGTAACTGCTTGTGTAAACAGTTGCCAGTGCAAAACACTCAATATCTCCTCACCTTATTTTGGGAGGAATAGACAAACCACTGATGTTAAAAGGCTGAGTAGTGAGCTGCTAATTCCTGAGAGGCTTCCTCAGTTGTGTTCACTGACATTCCCCCTCCCTCCCACTGAGGGGCTGGAGCATGTCCAGGTTTTCAACTTCTTTAGGTGACCAAAAATGTGTCTCTCTTGGTGCTCTGATTCATTTCCCTGTTAGTAAAGGAGAGAAAAGACATCATCTTGGGATGAAGAAAAATCACATCTAAAACCTTGTTCTGTGACATCTTGATTTGTGAGAGCTGCTTCTTTTAAAGGGAATTTAGAGCAACAACCCCTGTGAATGTGTTTTGTGCTGTCAGTAGGAAGAATCTCTTACCTCTTGGTATTTATTGTTTGCCTTTTCTTCTCTTGCCCTGCTCCCAGGCCCTCAGCTTTCAGAAGACCCCTCCCAGCTGCAGCCCTCTCCCTTTGGTGACTACAGACAATACCAGTGATCACCCTCCTCCTCCTGCCTCACCTCCACTGGGATTCCAACTGCTGGAGGCCCAAGGTGTGGTATGTCTTTACACCAGTGGGAATCTCTTCCACAACCCATGCCCAGGACCTTCAGCACAGTGTAAAGCCACGCAGGGGGACTTTTAGAAGCTGACAAATCTATTTATTGGTGATAGATTCCATTGCTGTAACGTTAACAAGTGTCTGAGACAATACACGGAGATTTAAGACAAGGACCGAAGTGAAAGTCTCTGGAGTCTTCTCTGGGATGTGGCACTGGCAGTGGATGCAGCTGGGATTCAGCTTCTCCCTCACCCAATTTAGGCTGGATTTCAGCCTAAGGAAAAGGAATTCATCTACATGTGGTTTTCCATTCCTACAGTCAGTGTTGTTGGGAGAACGTGGGAGCCACTGACAGTTCTTCCAGCAATATCTACTTCAGTGCTCTCCTTTGTCTGCCATGCAGCCCAAGGTGTCTGCTTAAAGCCAGATCTGGCTCTTGTGGCTCCCCTATTCTGGCTGCAACATTCCTCCACCTTACTCTCACCCCACCAGGCTTTGAGGCAAGAGCTGGCAGCAAACAGAGGGGAACTGGTGTTGTCCTGACCATGTCCTGTGTCCTGTCAGCTGTTTCCACCCCCTGCCTGTCTCAGAACCCCTGGAGCTCGAGCCTCTGGTACCTCAGTGTTTCAGAGCTGCTGCTGGTGTCTTGATTTCAAAAAAACCTTGAGCACAAAAGCACTGTGTGTGAATTTGAAAGACAATTCCTTGCCTTGTGTTCCTCAGCCAATGCTGTGTCCTGTTCTCAGCTGAGGCTGCAGGTGGTGAGCCTCCTCAGGGTGTCCTGGGCTGCCTGATACCCACCAGCTCCAGGGTCAGCTCCAGGTTTCTTTCTGCAGCCCAGCCCTCGGCTGTCCTTGGGGCTTTGCTGGGAGGGGACAGGACTCACCTGAGTATTTAAGCAGCATCCTGGAGCACCTGGGTGTCCCCTCCCCCTGCTCCAGCTGGGGTGGAACCTGTTCGAAGTTCATCTGCAGCAGGGGAGCTCCAGCCAGGCTCTGCCTTCACTCTCCCTAAAGCTGGGCCAAACAGCTTCAAAAAGAGTGAGGAGCCACCCCCTTCCCCCCAGCCACAGGGACACCGGTGAGCAGAGAGAGGTGCTGCAGGAGCTCTGTGCTCCTTCCAGATGCCTGAGAGGGGCTTTGCTCACCTCAGCTCTTCCCTCTAATCCTCGTATCAGGCAGCCTGGGGGTGTCCTTCACCCACCCACCCTCCCTTGTGCCTTCCTGCCCCCTGGCCTCCTGCCCCCATCACCTCCCCCAGAAGCAGCCCCCACCCTGAGCACCTCCTGTACCCCCCCTAACAAAAAGAGACCAACACTCCCAGCAGGACACTGAACTATTGACCTTTTTATTTCAATCAGCTACAGCAGCTCTAACATTCCCCTCTGCCCCTCCCTGTCCTTCCCTCCCCCCCAGAGCCAGGGAGGAGCCGAGGCCACTGCGCTGGCAGCGAGGCTTCTTAAAGCTTAGTATTAAATATTAAATAGTCTCTCCTTTAGGTTTACATTACTTTGTCAAGGAAAAAAACAAAACCAAACAAACAAAACAATCAACCAACCAACCAGACAATTAAAACTTAAATTACATCAAGGTGTGCCTGTGCCCTGGGGCAGCAGCAGCAGAGCTGCCCCCAGCCCGGCCCTGGCACCGGGAGTGCCTGCGGGTGCCGGAGGCTGCTGGGCTGTGCCAGGACAGGGGAGGGACCCACACCCCTCACTTCTGGAACTGGGCATGCCTGGGGGGAACTGGCTGCCCCTTCCTGGAGGGGGTGAGGGGCTGCTGGGCCCCCCCAGCGCCGGGGGAAGGGGTGAGGGGAGGATTTTGGTCGATGAAGAGATTGTTCCTTTTCCGTTTGTTTTCCTTAAAAAAAAAACACCCACCCCAAGGACAACCAACAAGCCCAAAGAGTTTTGAGTCCTCCTTTTGATTTTAGCAAAGAACAAGAGTTTAAAAAGCACTTAGGAAGCTTGTACTAAAAGGGGGGGCTCTCAGAGGAGAGAGTCGTCCGTGCAGCCCCCTTCCAGGCCGTAGCGGAACTCCTGCAGGTTCGACACCCCGTAGAAGTGCACGAAGGCTGCGGCCACCACCAGCACGTGGAAGATCTGATGTGACTGGAACTATGAGGAGAGAGAGAGAGGGGAAAAAAGACCCTTTTGACCAGTGCAAAGGAGCCAGGGTAACACTGGGAACACCCTCTTCCTCGCTCAGGACTGGCCTCTGCTTATTCCCCTCGCCTTGTTGCTCCCCAGCGGCATTTTCCACCCACTGAAGGTCTGGCTGCCAGCATGTGCAATCACACCAGGACACCCCCAAGTGCCTCCTCCTCATCTCACAGCTTCCCAAGCATCCCCCCCCCCCACAGTGCCCTTCCACCTCCTCCCCACACTCACCCAGATATCGAACTTGCCCGGGAAGAAGCGCTCGGGGATGCGCGCGGCGTAGAGCCCTGCGCCTGTGATGTACATCACGGCCATCAGGAAGAACCAACCCATCTGCCCCACCGTGGTGGCTTTGACGAAGCCCTCGGCGATGGTGAAGTGCATGGTGGGCACCACCCCGCTCAGCCCCAGCCCCAGGAAGACGCCTGTGGTGGAGGAGAGAGCAGAGCTCAGGGTGGACAGGGCAATGCTGCTGCTCCCGTCCCGTGCAAAGGGAAGCAGCTCATGGAGGCTGCAGCAGCTTTTTCTTGCTTGGTCTTGGATTATCCAACCCCCACAGGATTTATCCAACACAGAACCAGGGACCTACAGCTCTTTGTGCCTGTTGAAGCCAGTGCTGTCCTCCCATATGCACTGGAAACCTTCTGAGAAGGAGCCTCCATATCCTGCCTGGGCCAGGGCTCCCTCACCTCAGCACCAAAGGATTTTCTCCTCCTGTTCCAGTGGCACTTTCTGTGTCCCAGCTGATGTCCATCATCCCATGTCCTGTCACAGGCCACCACGGAACAAAGTGTGTCCCCATCCTCTTGACACCCACCCTTTAGGTGCTGATCAGTGCTGCTGAGATCCCCCTGAGCTCAGGCTTCTCGTCTCCAGGCTGAACAGCCCCAAGTCCTGCAGCCTTTCCTCCTCAGAGGACTGGAGATTGAGAGTGAGGAGAGACAACTCTTACCTGCTCTTGTCTGCCTGTGCTTGGGGGTGGCAAAGCGATCCCACTGAGCAACGATGATGGCAGAGATGCCCAAGACACAGACGATGGAGAGGTAGATGAGTCTTGGCTGTGGGGAGCAGTAGAACGAATAGTAGAGCCATGGGACAAAGCTGCCCATGATCAGCAGTGCAATTCCTGAATAATCCAACCTGTGGCCAGAGTGCAATGACACAGAGTCACAAGTGAGCACCCCCAACAAAACCCACTCCCCCATCTTCCTCCTGGTACCAGGGTGTTGGTGCATTCCAGCCCCAGTGGAGCTGCTGTGGGGAGAGGCAGCTTATGGGGACAGCAGGAGGGCAGAGGATGGGCAGGAGGTGGCTGGAGATGAGGAGAGGGACCATGTGATGTGGTAGGCATGAGGCTGTGTGTGTCTGGATTCGATTGTTCCCTCCACTGCAAAGTGCTTCTGATCTATCGATCCAGGAACCATTGTGCAGCCGCAGCATCATCCCCAGGCACAGCCCCTGCAGGGCTGAGGGGCTGCAGCACAGCCTGATCTGCACAGCCCATGGGGCCTGGGGGCTGCAAAGGCACGAGGGGGGATTCACACAACCCCAGATGGTGGGGGATGAAGGGTCCTGCAGAGCTGCTCCAGCCCCAGCCCCTGCTCAAGCAGGTTCCCCTGGCTCAGGGGGCACAGGAGTGTGTCTAGGTGGGTTTAGGAAACTGGGCTCCCCTTCAGGCTTCTCTTCCCCAGGCTGAACAGCCCCAGGGCCTGCAGCCTTTCCTCCTCACACACGTTCCATCCCCTCAGCACCCTGCCAGCCCTGCAATGTTCACCTGGAAGCGTTTGCCCTGCTCTGGCCATGCTGAAGCCGACGGGAGCCTTGCCCTGGTGCCCTGACCCCAGGAGCTGGGCACTGCCCAGCCCTTCCCCTTGGCTGAGAATCCTCTCTGCTTGTTCTTTCAGTTTGGTTTTAGCCCAAATTAGACCCAAAACAGATTTTCAGAGAGCATCCAGTAAACTGGGAAGTGCTGCACAGCTGCCTCCCACAGCTGCCCAGTGAGAGGCCTCTGCTCAGCTTCCTGCTATGACAGGTCCCCAATCTCCATCACCCACCTGAGGGCATCTGAGCTGGGGGATTTTAGGGTGCTGAGGCACAGGGCAGACCCTGGATGTGCTTCCCTGGATGGTGTGAACACTCCCTGCCCCCAAGGACAAACCAGGAAGCTCTGGGAGAACCCAAAAGCTCCCCCTGAGGCCACACAGACACCCTGGGGCTGACTCACTTTGAAAAAGTCCGTGAGACCTTCTCCGAGTGACAGTAGACAGTGTGGAAAAGCCAAGAGAAGCTGAGGCACAGCACTGCTCCCAGGAAGAACATCCCAAACACCACCTTCTCCTGGAGAGGAGCCATGAAATACATGTTGGGCCGCAGCATGGTCAGAATCCCCAGGCACAGGAACAAAACGAAACCTGCAGGGAAGAAACCAAAGGGAAGGTGAGAAGGAGAGGGAAAGAATTCAACAGAGAGCCAGGGAAAGGCAGCTCTGGCCGTGTCCTGACAGGGAACTTCTGGAGAGAGGCCAGTGCAGGGCCACCAAGATGCTGAGGGGATGGAACATGTGTGTGAGGAGGGAAGGCTGCAGCCCTGGGGCCGCTCAGCCTGGAGGAGAAGCCTGAGCTCAGGGGGACCCTGAGTTTCCAAACCCACCTGAGCACATTCCTGTGGCCCCTGAGCGAGGGGAACCTGCTTGAGCAGGGGCTGGAGCAGCTCTGCAGGGCCCTTCCAGCCCCCACCATCAGGGTTTGTGTGAATCAGAGTGGTTGAGTCCAACCATTCCCCAGCAGTGCCATGGCCACCACTAACCCACATCCCTCAGCTCCAAAGCTTTTGGATCCCTGCAGGGATGGGGACTCCACCAGCTCCCTGGGCAGCCTGGCACGGGGTTTGACAGCCCTTCTGGGGATGAAATTGCTCCCAATCTCCAACCTGAACCTCCCCTGGCACAACCTGAGGCTGTTTCCTCACGGCTGGCTGTGCTTTGCCTTTTCCCCGAGCTCTACCCGTGAAGCCCCAGAGGCTCTTGGGCATCTCCTCACCCAGAACTGGAGCTGTGTGACCCTCAGGAGGGACATCCTGGGCACACACAGCACCCTGGCACCAAGCAAGTTACCACCCAGTACAGAGGCACCAAAGCCACCTTCATCCCCAGGGCTACCAACCCCCCGTTCCCAGTCACCCAGGAGGTGTGTCCAGATGTTGCCGGTCTCGGTGTGGATGCGGAAGATGCTCCTGAAGCAGGCTCTGAAGGAGGGCATGGGGGGCCTGTGCCCGTGCAGCAGGTAATCGTTGTCCTTCAGCCAGTCGGGCAGCACGTCGTAGGGGATCACACGCCAGCGCCCCTCCCACACCTGCAACACACAGAGCTCTGCTGGGGACCACAGGCAGGAGCTGGCCCCAAGGCTCCTGCTTCCACACCCCAGGAGGAATGAGCCCAGCCAGGGCTGGAAACGCTCCCTGAAGCTCCTGGGGCAGGTCAGCTTTCACAGCAGCCCAGAGAAGCAGCAGAGAGCTCAGGGAGGACCCTCAGAGCCCCAGGGCTGTGCAGATGGGATCATTAACCCCAGGGAAAAGAAGGAAGATGGTCAGTTATTCTGAGCAATGCGATGTCTGTGATGTGTCAGGGCAATGGAGGCTGGGACTGATGTACCACAGGGCTGCAGGCTGAAGGAACCGTCCCCTGGGCACCCACTGCTGCAAGAAGCAGCTCCTGCCTCCCAAAACACACCAGAGTGTTGGGGGTTCTCCAAGTGACTGACTTTTGTGGTAACAGGGGCATCCAGCCCTCCTCGGCCCCCCAAAACCAGGACTAGGGCACAGCCATGGGCATCCTGTACCTTATACACAAACTCTTCCATCTTCTCCATGGCGTGATGTGCCTGCAGGGGCAGGGTCAGCACTCGCACCACCTCCTCCTCCTCCTCCTCCCGGGCTGCCGGGCACGGCGGCTCCTCGGCCTGCAGGGGCAGAAAGGCCCAGGGGGAATCACTCCTGCCCTGGGGAGGAGAAGCAGCGAGTGGAGAGCACCCGGTGCAGCCCTTCCCTTCCCCTCGGCCCAATCCCACAGCTGCGCTCGGGGCTTGGGGAGGGAGTTTCATCCCGGAGCAGCCCCGCGGCCCTCGGGGACCCCCCCGTCGCGGCTCAGCCCGGGTCACTTCCCGCTGGGAACGCGCTGCCCGGCCCGGCCCTGCCCGCTCCTTCCCCTGGCTGCACCGGCGGCCCCGGGGGTGCCCGTGCCCGCCCCTACCGCTCCGGCCCGGCTGCTGCGGCCCCGGTTTGGGGTTGGGGGGGTTGGGAGCCCGGAGAGGTCAGCGCCTGGGTAACGGAAGGTCCCCCAGTCCCTCCTGCCGGCGGGACGGGCTCGGAGCCGCCGGCGGGGTAACGGGCGGAGCCGCCGGTGCCCGCGCGGGGCGGCTGCGGCGGGGGCTGCGCTTACCGCGGCCGAGCCGGCGGGGCCCCGGTCGCCCTTCTCCTCCAGCAGCGGCCCCAGCTCCGCCAGCTCCAGCTGCGCCCGCTCCCGGCCCGCGGCCGCCAACCCGGTGCCCTGCCCGGCGGCGGCGGCTTTGCGGGACGCCATGGGGTCGGTACCGGCGGCGACCGCGGCTCCGTCCGCGTCCTTCCGCTGCCGCCGCGCTGGGGGGGGTGGGGACGGACGGAGCGAGGGAGCAGCGAGCGGCGGGGATGCGGGCGCGGGGTGCGAAGGGCCGCGCAGCACCGGCCGCTACATCCCGCGCGGGGCGGCGGCACCGGAACGGACGCGGCGGAACGGGAACCGGCCGCTTCCGGCGGCGGGGCGGGGACACGCCCCCGAGCGCTCCCATTGGCCCAGCCCGCCGCCCGGCTCGCCGCCATTGGTCCGGCCGCCCGCCCCTGGCGCTCTGGCCCCGCGCTCGGCCGCCCCCTGGAGGCTGCGCGGGGCGCGGGGCAGCGGGGCGGCGGGGCGCGGGGCGGCGGGGCCTCAGCTGCGGTCCTGTGCCCAGCGCTGGGCTCCCCAGCTCAGGAGAGACAGGGAACTGCTGGAGAGAGGCCAGGGCAGGGACAGCAAGGTGCTGAGGAGATGGAACATGTGTGTGAGGAGGAAAGGCTGCAGCCCTGGGGCTGTTCAGCCTGGGGAAGAGAAGCCTGAGCTCAGGGGCACCTCAGCAATGCTGCTCAGTCCTTATAGGGTGAGTGTCAGGAGGATGGGGGGACACTTAATTCTGTGGTGCCCAGTGCCAGGACAAGGGGTGATGGACATCAGCTGGGACACAGAAAGTGCCCCTTAAACACCAGGAGAAGCTCCTTTGGTGCTGAGGTGAGGGAGCCCTGGCCCAGGCTGCCCAGGGAGGGTGTGGAGGCTCCTTCTCAGGAGGTTTCCAACCCCACCTGGACACGTTCCTATGCCCCTGAGCCAGGGGAACCTGCTGTAGCAGGGGCTGGGGCTGGGGCAGCTCTGCAGGTCTCTGGTGTCATCTAAACTGGGAAGATTCTGATACCCACTTGCTCTGTGCCATGACACTGCTAGTGCTGCCCTGAGGGGTGCCCAGCCTGGGGCTGTCCCCCTGTCCCAGTGCCCATCACCATCCCAGCAACCCCTCCCCACACTCAGATCCCTGCAGAAGCTGTTGAGGGTTTCCCTGCTGCTGCCAGCCCCAGCCAGCAAATGTCTGCAGCAATAATTGATGGCTGAGGTCGCCCCTGGCCTGTCTGGGCTGGCTCAGCTTTCCCTGCCCAGAGCTTTAATTACCTCCGCTAACGAGAGCCGGGGCCGGAGACTCCCCTGCGCCGCCCGGCACAATGGCAGATCCTGTTCCCCATCAATCATTGATGGCTCTGCTGCTGGAAGGGGTTTCTCAGGGGCTGCTTGACCAGGAAGGGGGGGATTCTCCAGCCTTCCCAGCGTTAAACCCCGGGGCTGTGTCTGGTTGGAGCTGCCTGGTCAGCCGCCATCCCCAGGGGGTGAGTGCTGGAGGGGTTTGGAGGGGACATGGGACTGTTATGGGGTGCAGGGGGGATTGCAGCGGGTGGGAGGTGCTCTGGAGGTTCTGGGGGGCTGTGTGCTGGAGGGGGACAGCCCCATGTCCTAAGGGAGCTGAGAGGCCCAGCACAGGTGGGGGCTGGATGTGGCCAGGGCTCTGCTCTTCTCTCCACAGGGACAAACGCTGCCGTGTCCCCTGTCAGTGTCCCCATGGGGGTCCTGAGCTGCATGAAGTACCTGATGTTCATCTTCAACGTGCTGGTGTTTGTGAGTCCTCCTGGGCCTTGGAGGGGGGTGAAAAAGTTCTGCCTCAGCTCCAATCTCAACCTCCCCTGGGGCAACTTGAGCCGATTTCCTCTTGTCCTGTCATTTATTCCTGGACCCCCAGCTCCCTGCAGCCTCCTGGCAGGGAGTGTCAGAGAGCGCTGCTGTCTCCCCTCAGCCTCCTCTTCTCCAGGCTCAACACCCCCATTCCCTCAGCCCCTCCCCAGCCCCCTTGTGGTCCAGCCCCTTCTCCTCCCCAGGGCCCAGCACAGGGGACAATCCCTGCCCTGCTCCTGCTGCCACCCCACTGCTGATCCCAGCCAGGATGCCCTTTGCTTCTTGCCCCCCTGGGCACGCTGCTGGCTCCTGTTCAGCTGCTGTGGGTTAACACCTCCCAGTAGAGGTCTGAGCCTCCCCAGTCCCTGTGGGGTGCCCCAGGATGGTCCCTGCAGACCCTGACCATGGTGTGTCCCACAGGCTGGTGGGACGTGCCTGGCAGGTGTAGGGCTCTGGGTGGCTGTGGATCCATCTGGTTTGCAGGACATTGTGGCTGCCAGAGCTGTGCTGAGTGCAGGTGCCTACGTGCTGCTGGCCGTGGGCATCGCCCTCTCGCTGCTGGGCTTCCTGGGCTGCTGCGGGGCCCTGCGCCGGAGCCGCCCGCTGCTGCTGCTGGTGAGGCACGGAGGGTGGGAAGGGCCTGTGGGCTGCAAGAGCTCCTGGGGTACAGGGAGCCTGGGGATGGATGGTTTTGGGGAACACAGGGTGTCACCACAGCAGCCAGAAGCTGTGTGTTCCCCACGCTGACCCTGTCAGTCCCCCCACTCCAGTCCCACCTTGTGACTCCCAGGATGGTGGGGTGGGCAGGGACAGAAACCCCCTTCTGGGCACCAACACCCTGATTTCTTTGTCATCCCCAGTCCCTGGCAGACAGTGCTTGTTTTTAACCCTCCTGCCTTGCAGCCAAGAGCTGTCTGTGTGCTCAGGCTGCTCTGACTCCATCCCACTGCTTTCCAGTTCTTCATCCTTGTGAGCCTTGTCTTCGTCACTCAGCTCGTTGGGGCCGTGCTCTTCCTGGTGCACTGGAAACAGGTACCAGCCCCATTCCCTGGCACCAGGTACCATCCCCTGCCCTGGCACTGTGCCTGGCGTGGGCAGCCCCTCTCTTCCTTCTGCAATGCTCTGGGTTGTGGCCCTGCATCCTCCGGGGGACTGGCACTGGCGTGGGGACGCCCTTCCTCACCCTCATCTTCATCACCCTGACTCAAGCCCAAAGCCATCCATGGATGGGTCCCCACGTCCCCTCGAAGGCAGCTGGAGCTGTGGGCAGCGTGGTGCCAGGCAGGGGGGGACAGGGTGGGTGTGCAGCCCCCTCAGCCTGTCCCAGGCCTCACAGGTAGCACCAATCCCACAGATCCAGCCTGAGCTTCTCCTGTCAGAGCTGCAGAGGAACTACCATGGGGATGAGGGTGCTGAGGTCTTCTCCACTGCCTGGAACACCCTCATGGTCACGGTGAGCAGCCAACAGGCTCCTGCTGGCTTGGGGAGGGGGGTGAAGCACCCACAGGACCTGCTGAGGGTAACCCCAGGTCAGGGGCTCACAGTCTCCAGCCAGACATGGAGCACCGGGCTGGGCTGTTTCTCCTCCCTCCATCACCTCCCCAGGTGCCACCTCCCCCCTTTTGGCAGCCCCCTGATGTTGTTTCCCTCTGTTTCAGTTCTCGTGTTGTGGCGTTCTAGGGCCAGAAGACTTTGGGAATGGCTCCCGCTTCCAGGAGCTGCACCCGGGGACGCCGTGGCCGCAGGCGTGCTGTGCCCGCCACGGGCTGCTGCAGGCAGGGCAGCTGCTGGGCTGGCAGCAGTGCCAGGACAGGAGCCCTGGCTACATCCACGAGCAGGTAGGGCACACACAGCCCTGCTGTGTCCCTGACTCCCAGCCATGGGGCAGCAGCAGCCGCTGCCACTGCGCTGGGGGCCAGGAGCCTGCCCTGCCTGAACCCCCAGCACTGGTCTCTCTGAGCTCCCTGTGGTGGGGGGGGGGAAGGTGCTAGGGTACCCCCTCCACCATCTCTTTTCCACCCCCCACCCCAGGGCTGCTTCTCCACCTTTGGCAGGACCTTGCAGAAGTACATCTCCATCCCTGGGACTTGCAGCTTGGCTGTGCTGGGCATCGAGGTGCTGAGCGGGGCCGGGGGCAGCTGGCACAGGCTCTGAGAGAGGGGGGAGTAGAGCAGGGCTGGTTGAGGGTGTCAGACACCCCTCCTGCTGCAGAGGGGGTGGGTGAAGGACCAGGGAGGGTTTGCTCCCACAGAGCTCAGAGGGGCTTCTCTGCTGCAGGGTCCCTCCAGGGACTGTGGCCATCACCAGGAACCAGGCTCTTCATGATCCCCCTGCCAGGAGCTGCAGGGAGCTGGGGTCGGGCTCTGCTCCCCAGTAACAAGTGACAGGACAAGAGGAAACAGCCTCAAGTTGCCCCAGAGGAGGTTGAGGCTGGAGCTGAGGCAGAACTGTTTCCCTGAGAGGGGTGTCAGCCCCTGTGCCAGGCTGCCCAGGGAGCTGGGGGAGTGCCCAGCCCTAGAGGGATCCCAAAGCCGTGGGGCTGAGGTGCTGAGGGCTGTGGGTCAGTGCTGGGCTGGGCAGGGCTGGGACTGCAGCAGCTTCAAGGGCTTTTCCAACCCCCATGATTCAAGCTGTGTGCTCTCAGGGAGCAGCAGGGTGTGTGGGGGCCCTGCAGCAGGGCTGAATCTGCTCCCCACTCCTCTCCTTTCAGATCTTCGCCATGTTCTTTGCTTTTTGCCTTTATTACAACTTTGACTGAGCAGAGACAGGCCCAGGGCACTGGGAACTGCCCTCAGAGCCACCATCCAGCACCCTCCTTCCATCCTCGAGCCCCATCTCTGCTCCAGCCCACCTGTGATCTCATTTTCCTTGGAGCACAGATGGGACACAGGTTAAACTCCTGGCAGACAACAGAGGCAAAGCACCAGACCTGCTCCCACTGTGATCTGCCCCCTGTCCTCACAACATTAAACAGCTCTGTCCCTCTGTGAGCCACCAAGAATTGTCCTTCTTCCTCCTCATCCTCACAGGCTTCTCTTCCACACCCACCCCCCCTCCCAGAGCTCCAGGTACCCCCTGGGCTTTCCTCCTGAGGACACAGCCCAGCTGCTCTGGGCACCTCAGGAGAGATGGAGAGCGAATAGCTGGGGCTGTTCCACTTGTGAGAGCTGGAAAAGCTGAAGCCCTGCTTCCCTTCCCTGCAGAACAGCCCCAAACCACCAGATAGCAATTAAAACTTGAGAATTTACTTATAGAACAGAACTTTACACACACACACACACAGACACCCTGGGGAAGGAAAGGCCAGAGCTGTGCAGCTGAGCTCGTGTGCACAGGGACAGCAAAGGCAAAGGCCACTGCCAAGACACAACCCACTCAGGAATCCAGCCGAGGCTTCTTGTGCTGCTCACCAACACTCCCCCCTTTCCTCTTCTCCACAGCAGAGTCCCTGCAGGTACTTGTCTCCTTTTGGTTTATTTTCTCTTCCAAAGGCTGAGTGAACACAAAAGGCAGGTGAGGGCTGTAAGTGGGTTTCACAGCCCCACAGCACATCCCACACCTGCAGTGGTGTGTGAGTGAACACATGGTCTGGAAGGAATGGCATGATCCCCCCCCAGGTATAATGACATGAAACATTTGAGAGGGAAGCAAAAAGAGAGGAGGGGAGAGGCAAGAGAGCAGATTCTGCCCAGAGCAGAGAGAGGCTGGGGCTGAGGGAGCAGGGCTGGGGCTCACCCTGCTCAGCTGGCTCGCGAACCTCGCTGTCCACTCCTTGGCCTTCTGCACAAACAGCTGCTTGTTGTATTTGTACTCTGAGGACTAAAAGGAATTAGGATGAAATCTCTGTCTTGCTCATTAAAGAGATTTAATACTAATTCATAATAATGAGCCCTGGCCCAGGCTGCCCAGGGAGGGTGTGGAGGCTCCTTCTTGGGAGATTCCCAAACCCCACCTGGACACGTTCCTGTGTCCCCTGAGCAAGGGGAACCTGCTGTAGCAGGGGCTGGAGCAGCTCTGCAGGGCCCTTCCAGCACCTACCATCTGAGGTTCTGTGATACAAACCTCTCAGCAAGAAGCTGGGTCTGAGGTTTGGCTGTAGTACTCAAACTGTACCCAAACTGCCACAAGCTGCTTCAGGGAAATGCCATCCCACCCCCAGGCCCAAACCAGACCAGGTTCCCTGCTGTGGCAGTCTGGTGCTGCAGAGGGAGTGCAGCTTCAGCCCAGCTCAGCCCCCTTGCCAGCCCCCAGCCCTCCCCACGTACTATGTCTGCCATGAGAGGGTCATCGGGGTTGGGCTCAGCCATCAGCAGCTGCACAGAGCTCAGCAGTGTGGAGATGCTCAAGGAAGGTCTCCATGCACCCTTCAGAGGAAATGGGGAGAGAAACAGTTAAGGAGAAAGAAATCTCAAGGGAAACCTCAGGGCTGAGGGTGTTCTGACACATGGAGGCAGGCCCAGGGCTGAGGCCTGCACACGGCTCACACCAGACCTGGGGAGCAGGGACTGGGAACCTGCCCAGAGGAAAAGCACCTGGGAGGTCCCCAAACCATTCTGTGAGCTCTCAGTCAACCTCAGATCCATTCCCAGCTCCACAGCTGTGGCCTCCCCAGGGAGACCCAACCAGCAGCCCCAGTCTCTGCTCTGTGTCTCTGCACTGGGTGGCCATCAGGAGCCCCTTTGCACATGGCCACTTTCAACTCCAACCCTTAAAGCCCTTGGAAGCTCAGGTGGAACAGAGAGGGTCATGTTCTAGTCTCTAAACAAAGGAGACACAGCTCAAAACCTTTACTCCAGTGTAAATAAATCAGTAGCAAACAGACATTCAATAAGGCTTTTACAAGGCAGAGATAAGGAGCTCATTATCCCCTCCAGGCTCACTTACCCAGTCCCACATGGCACTGCCTCACCTTTGGGGGTAACTTAAGAACATCCAGGCAAATCCTCCCAGCAGAGTCAATGTTGGGATGATAGATGGGGGTCAGGAAGCGAATCTTTGGGGGCTCAAAGGGGTACCTTTAAGGGAGAAGAGGAAAGAAAGAATTACTCCTCCATTTGGACACCAGTCACTTCATCACCCACAGGATGCCACCAGTTCCTCCTCCCAGCTGCTTGCTGAGCACCAGCCTCCTTCCCTCTCAGTTCTGGGGGTGGCTGTGCTCTGCCTCAGCTGCTTCCAGTTGTGTCTGACCACCAGTGTCCTGGGGAACTTTCCTCAAAGAGGCAAACGTGATAGGAAGCTTTCTACTCATGAAGGAGCTCCTGACCAGAGAGCTTTGGGACAATCTGGTAAGGTCAGACCTTGTCATAACACTTTTAGTTTGTTAGCCCCACATTTTGTGATGCTCTTGTGGCTTTTTGTTGGGAAGTTAAAGGAAAGACCAAAGTGGGAGCAATTACATCAAATATCTTCCTTCAGTCTGGTTCTTTTTAAAGGAGCACTACACCAGCTTCTTTAACTCTTAAGTCATTGCCCACTTACCTTTCAGGAACAAGTATTTCCAGGTTGAAGATCCCTTTCTCATATGGTGTGTCTGCACCTCCTAAAATCTCTTTGAAAGAGAAATGAGAAGATGAGTGTTAGTCCAGAATCACTTGGATGTGCCTGAGGGTCTCCACATACCACTCAGTGTCCCTCTAACACTGCTTAGCTCCAGGTATAAAACACCCTCATCAGATCATCTGGCACCAGTTGCACCCCATGGCAACCCAGACTGGAGGCACACTGAGCCATCAGCCAAACTATGTTTAAAAAACACCACCAAGAAACCCCCCTAACCCACTCTAAAGTGCCTAAAATCCCCCACTTCCAACTTGTCAGGTGCCCTCCAGCTGGCAGCAGGCCCTCAGGCAGCCCTCCCTTCCAGCAGAGTCCCCCTGAGGTACTCACGTGCCCGCAGGTTGCCCAGCTGGTGCTCATGTTGCCAGCAGGTGATGCCTGGGGGAGGCTCTGTGGTCAGGAGGGAGAGCTCCCTCTTCAGCCTCGATGCTCTCTGCATTGTGCTGGAACTCCCAGAGCCTGGATGGAGCTGCTCCCAAAATGGGCCTTCAAAAGTAGCTCTTAATAGTGACCAGTTGGATTTTGGTTTGGGGTGGTTTTTTTTGATGAGGAAGTCACCTGGGTTTCAAGTTGTTATCCTGATGTGATAACCAGTCCCAGAGTGGCTGAGGGTGCTCCTGGAGCTGCTCTTGCACCCAGCTGAAGGGGGAGAAACAAATCACAGAATCTTAAGGGCTGGAAGGGACCTCAAAAGCTCATCCAGTGCAACTCCCCTGCCAGAGCAGGGCCACAGGAACTCATCCAGGTGGGTTTGGAATGCCTCCAGAGAAGGAGACTCCATACCCCTCTGGGCAGCCCCTTTCAGTGCTCCCTCACCTCAACAGGGAAGACATTTTTATAACCAGTCCTGCCCTCCCACCCCATGATGAGTCCCACCAACCCTCCCAAGACTGTGATCCCAACCCCTTGTCCCTCCAAGCAGACAGGGACCTTCTTCCCATGCCAAGGCATCCCTTAGGAGAGACCCCCAGAGCTGCCTCAGGGATGGATACTATTGATCCCTACCACAGGAACACCCCTGACCCCTCCAGGGCAGGGCCTCCTCCCCTCCACTGCTGGGCCCTGTGGGTAGGAAGACTCTTGCCCCACAGGAGAGACTTGGCCCACATAACTCAGCTGGGAACTCCCTCCCTGGCTTAACTTCTTCCCCCCACCACCAGCGTTACATTCCCCTCTGCCCAGGGCCTAATCACCCCCACACAGACCCCAAGAGACTCCCCCCCTCCCTCACTTCAGCCACACCCCCAGGCTGACCACCTCCACGGAGGAGGAGTCTCATCCCTGCCCCACAGCCCAATGACCCACATTACAGACAGAGATCAGCCCCTTCTCCCCTTAACTGCCCCTCACAGCTGTGGCAGCGGCCTGCCCCGGCCTGAGCTCCCACACGCGCCTCACAACCCCGCCACGAGTGACACACCTGCCCAACCCCACACTGACCGGCCACCCCTCCCAGTCCAAATCACCTCTCCCGACTTAATTAACCCTTCCCGGCCTAATGAACCCCTCCCGGCCCAATTAACCCCTCCCGGCCTAATCACCGTCTCACCGGCAGCGGCTCAGGCGGGACCTTCCCCCCCCCCCCCGGCGCCTGGCAACGAGGGGAGACGCCTGACGCCCAGCCCCGCCCCACGGCCCGGAGTGCCGAGCGCTGATTGGCTCTCGTCAGCCTCGCCCCGCCTCACAGCCCGGCCAGCCGAGCGCTGATTGGCTCCCGCCAGCCTCGCCCCGCCCCCAACCCGCAGGCGGCCGTTTCGATTTCGAAGCGGAGGGACGCTGCCATTGGCTGAGGCTGAAAGGCGGGAGCGCAGGCCCCGCCCCCTCAGCCAAACCCCCTCAGGAGCGGGGCCGCGGCCGCCGCCGCCTCCCCGGGACCCCCGGCCGCAGCCCCCCGGCCTCAGCCGCCGCTAAAGCCCCGCAGGCAGCGGGCTGAGCCCCGCTGGGGACGGCCCGCACAACCCCTCCCTTCCCGTCCTCAGGCAGAGAGGCTCTTGCGTAACCGCGGCAGCCCAGCCCGGTCCCTCCTCCCCCGGCCGGCGTTGTGTAACGGGGCCCTGTGGGCCTCCGGGAGGAACGGGCGCCGGGCCCGCTGCGCCTGCAGCCCACGGGGAAGGAGGTAAAGGCGGGCGGGGGGCGCTGGGAGCCGCGGCGGAGGCGTGGGGCCGGGCTGGGGGCCGCCTCCGCTCCCCTCGTCCCGTCCCCACACGGGCACCGTCCCCACACGGGCACCGTCCCCACACGGGCACCGTCCCCGGGCCGCTGTACGGCTAAGAGCCGGCCCAGCTCTTCCACGGGGCTGGCTTTGTGGCTGTTTTCCTGCCAAGAAAATGCCCTTTCCTTGTATCAAGGAAAGTCTCAGCTACAGCTGAGACTTTACCGGTCGCCTGAGCTGTCAGGAGAAATACCACCGAGGTGCTGGATCAACAGCAGCCTCAGGTCTGGCTGGGTGTGGAGCCTGAGGTTATGTAACCAAGTCCGTGCAGGAAAATGGCATTTGTGGATCCCAGATAAGGTTCTCGAGCCCACCAAATCCCAATATGCAGTTTACTTTCACTTTCAGTTGCAGAACGGCCTTTTCCGAGGGGCTGACATATGCATTAAAGCTTTATAATGGTATTGTGGTCACTTTGGAGCAGACAGGCTCAAAGCCAAGGGCAATGCCAGTGAGTTGATGTAAATGGACAGTGGAAAGGAAATGAAACTGTTAAAATTTCCTTCCCAGCTCCTGGGCCTCCACCCCTCTGTGCCCCATCTTGCTCCATCTTGCCCTGCCCTCCTCCTCCTCCCTCAGGAGCTGAGTCAGTCTGTCTGATGCAGAATCCTCCTCGATGCATACACTGATGGTCTTTAGGAGTGTTCAAAGGTGGCTCACTCATCTCCCCATGCTTGTAGGGACAGGAGCAGCACAGCTGGATTTGGATGGTGACGCTGTGACAAGCGCTGGTGCCTCCCCAGCAGATCTCTGCCTGCAGAGAGAAATGCTTATCAGCGGGAGAGCCATCAGCAGCACTTGTGTGGCCTCCTCTTTTTGGGGTGAGATGGTGTAAAGACCTTGGAGCATCAGGCAGATAACCCTTGAGGTAAGGGCCTGTTGTCTGGTTTGAGGTTTTCCCTGCTTTCTGCTGTGGTGTACCTCTCCCAGAGGGTGGGATATGTTGGGTACAAGGTGTATTTTCTGCCAGTGCTGGTGGGTTTTTGAGGAGTGGGTGTAATGCAGATGTGGTGGGAGTCTGCCTCAACCCTGCTGGGTGAATGGCCCCAAGTCACCAGTTCATGGAGACTGACAAGAGAAATCCTACAGCAAAGACAGTGCCAGCTGCCCCCAGTTTATACTGGGCATGACTCCAATGGGAACAGCCCTGTGCCTCATTGGGCTCAGCTCTCCTGGCCATGTTCCCCCCCAGCTCCTTGTGCACAGCCCATCCTCCCCCACTGCCCCCAGTCCACTCACTGGTGGGACAGGGTGAGGGGCAGAAACAGCCCTGATGCTGTGCAGCCCTGCTCAGTGACACCCAAACATCCCTCTGTTATCAACTCTGCAGTGTAAACCCAAAACACAGCCCTGGAGCAGCTACCAGGAAGGACATTAACTCCATCCCAGATGAAACCTGGTTTGCCAGCAACTGAGTGCTCTCTGGAGCAGCTGCAGAGTCTCCTTGTGCTTCCTGTTGTCTCAGGAGGTGTGATGTGGGCAGGGCTGTGCTGAGCTGGGGTGCAAAGAGCACCCCACAGAGCCCAAACCATCAAGTTTGGGGGGAGTTGTTTACTGGGGACATTGTGATGGGCTGTGTGCCTGGGAGCACAACTGGCCTTGTTCCAGTGACGCTGGTGAGTGTTTTTGGGATCAGGGCAAGTCAGATCAGCTTTTATGAGCCTGGTAAAGCTGTTGATTGTGGGTTGAGCAGGAAGAGGCCGAGTCACCTACTGCAACTGTTTGGGAGGGTGTGAGTGAAACACTTTGGCTGGAAGGGCTGGACTGGATTCAAGATGATTGTTTGGTTCTTTACTTGTCCCTCTATCCACTCTGGGGTGGGTGTTGAGCTTCCCCCCTTTTACCTGGGATAGAGGGAGTTGGGAAGGTGCTGCAGGGTTTGGTACAAACACGAGGTGGCAGCCATGCTCCTCGTTTGTCTGCCGTGTGAACAGAGCAGGCAGCAGCTTCTGTGAGGCAGTTACTCAGACTCTGCTCTGAGCTGCCCAGATGAGAGCCAAGATCAGCCCTCCTGCTCAGCCCTGAAACGCTGCCAAAGCAGTTCAAAATTCCTCTTAAACACAAAGAGAAGCTCCTTTGGTGCTGAGGTGAGGGAGCCCTGGCCCAGGCTGCCCAGGGAGGGTGTGGAGGCTCCTTCTCGGGAGGTTCCCAACCCCACCTGGACACGTTCCTGTGCCCCCTGAGTGAGGGGAACCTGCTTTAGCAGGGGCTGGAGCAGCTCTGGAGGGCCCTTCCAACACCCATTACTCTGGGATTCTATGTTAAGTGACCTTTAACAGGATTATGTATCCCAAAAGCCAAGGGTGCCCTTCCTCTTTCAGCAGGGCTGGGAACAGCCAGCATGTCCCATCGCACCGTTCACCTTTTCCGGAAGGGCCTTCGGCTTCATGACAACCCAACTCTCTTGGCTGCAGTGGAGTCCTCACAGATCCTCTACCCTGTCTACATCCTGGACAGAGAGTTTGTGACATCAGTGATGCACATCGGGGCCCTGCGCTGGCATTTCCTGCTCCAGTCCCTGCAGGATCTCCAGAAAAGCTTGTGTCAGCTGGGCTCTTGCTTACTGGTTCTTCAAGGAGAGTATGAGCCTGTCCTGAAAGCTCACATCCAGAAGTGGAACATCACACAAGTGACTCTGGATGCAGAGATGGAACCCTTTTACAAGGAGATGGAGAGCAACATCCGGCGCCTGGGGGAGGAGCTGGGCTTTGAGGTGCTTTCCCTGGTGGGCCACAGTCTGTACGACACCAAACGGTACGTGATTGCCCCAAACACCAGTGAGGGGGTTCCAGGAGGTTGATTTGAGGGTTTGAAGGCATCAGGGGGAAAAGGCCAAGGATTTTGATCTTCAAAAGCCACCTGGACACGTTCCTGTGGGACCTGATCTAGGTGGGAACTGCTTTAGCAGGGAGGTTGGACTAGATGATCCCTACAGGTCCCTTCAATCCCCCACCATTCTCTGATTCTGAGTCCTGGTGTGTTCCTTTTGGGGAGAAAGGGACTCTCTGAGATGAATGTGGCACTGTTTGCTGGAGAATTTTTGTGCTGGGAGTACCAGCAGGGATTTGCAGGGCTGTTGGGACATTAGGCTGGGAGGTCAGCATAAAGATGTGGTTCATTTTTCCCTTTTGGCCACTTGAATTCACTCAGACCCTTGGGTTAGTTACTTCTTTTAAACAGAGTGGAAGAAATTGTGTAACCTGTTCACTAGGACTTTTACACAGATACCTTTCTGTGTGTCAGATTTTTACCTTTCATAGAATGACAGAATGGTGGGGGTTGGAAGGGACCTTTGGAGACTTCCCCTGATGTCTGGATGCACTTGGATCCAAGCTGTGTCTGGATGACTGAAGAGAACTGAAATCAATAATGCTAGAGGGGTAATCAGTAACAGAGCAGGACCTCCCAGAGTAGGTCTCCTAACCCCTGCAGCTCCAGCTTCCCTTTTGGTTTATATTCTGCTGAAAACTGGCCTGGTGTTATTTAGGATTTTGGAGCTGAATGGTGGAAGTCCCCCACTAACATACAAGAAGTTCCTTCACATCCTGTCTCTGCTCGGTGACCCCGAGGTGCCTGTTCGAAACCTCACAGCTGAAGACTTCCAGTAAGTACCAGCCAGCAGGAGATTGCAGCTCCTTTTTATCTGCCCTAAAGAACAGCCAGGCCCAAATGCCAAACCAGATGGATCTTACTCTGTGTTGCTTCTGTGCCTGGAGGGTTCCTGACTGTGTGTGCAGGGGAAGTGACTGCTGTGGGGAGGGGAGAGCAGGTGGAGGCTGACGTGGGCCAAAGACTTCAGCTTTTGCAAGGCACATCGAGAAGAATTTCAAGATATGTGAAAGTTTACCAGAGGAATGGCAGGGCTCTTCCTCAAAGGTGTGTTCTAGATCCACAGAATGGTGAGGTTGGAAGAGCCCTTGAAACTCATCGAGTCCAACTGCTCCTCTCACTCTGCCAAGCTCATCACTAAACCATGTCCTTCAGCACCTCAGCTTTAGGATCCCTCCAGGGCTGGGCACTCCCCCAGCTCACTGGGCAGCCTGGCACAGGGGCTGACAACCCTGTCAGGGAAACAGTTCTGCCTCAGCTCCAATCTCAACCTTCCCTGGGGCAACTGCAGCCCATTGCCTCTTATCCTGTCATCCATTGCTGGGGAGCAGAGCCTGACCCCCAGCTCCCTGCAGCCTCCTGGCAGGGAGTGTCAGAGAGTGCTCCTGTCTCCCCTCAGCCTCCTCTGCTGCAGGCTGAACACCCCTATTCCCTCAGCCCCTCAGTGTCTCTCTGGCAGTGAGAGATTCCTCTGAAATCAAAATTCAGGCAGGAACTGGATGAAACACTATTGTTTGTTTTATGGAGGAAGTTTGGTGAGATGATCATGCTGTTCCCTTCTGGCTTTAAATCTCTTTTCCCCTCCCCTCTGCTGTATGGGAAGGGGGGACTGAGTTCACGTCTCCCAGGACTTGAGAAGCAGCTCAGAGTCAAGGATGCCTTATGTTTAGCTCTGTGTGGGGGAAGGTTAGTGATCCTGACCCAAAGTGGGGAAAGGCTGGGGTAGGACAGAGCTCGCCACTGAGGATGGGACTGCAGATAACCCAGACTTACTTCTCCTCACCTTGGGGGAATCCTGTCAGTCACTGCCTGACTCTTGTCCTCAGTCCCATTAAAAGATCCATGTCCTTACAGGGATAGATCAGTTCCTATATTATTTTTTTCTTGCACTGTGTTTTTCCTCTTTTTTTTTTGTCACTAATCAATGTCTTTGCACTTTGCAAATTAATGATGATGAGAGATAAATGGTTCACATGCTTCCCAGCAGCCCTCTGTTGTGCCAGGGCTCTGAGAGCTGCACTGGCCCCTGCTCTAGGTGTCTGCAACAGAGCTGAGCTCAGTTTTTCCAGGTAAGTAGAAAGATCTCTATTGGTCTCTTGAGTTCATTCATGGGTTTTGAGAAGTCTGCATGCCACTAACACTCTCTGAACCTCCTCTTCTGTGTTTTACAGGGGGGAAACCCCATGCCCTGGTGCTTTTCCAGCCTCACAGGGAAGTCAGAGGCTACAGAAGAGATGTGGAGGGCTGCTCAGAGGCATGGGCCTGGGGAGCCTCCACCTTTGTTAAGGAGGAGCAGCTAGGGAGGTGGCCCAGGGAGCTGATCTGCCTTCTTCCCTGTGAAACCTCTTCCAGAGTGACCTCTCACCTGAGGCACAGGAGCTGGAGCAGCCTTTGGAGGCAGCACCAGTGTCCTATAATGATGATAATAATAATGAGTCTGAGGAAGCTCTTAGCTCCCTCCCAGGGGTGGATGAGACAGCTGGGGGAAGCTGGAGAGGAGGTGCCTCTGAGTCTCACATAGCAGATGGGATGTGAGAGGGGTGTCTGAGCTGTGGGGGCTGCAGCTGACTGCTCTGGGCACTGTAATTTGGTGGAGCTGTTCCTCTTCAGGCCAGAATTACCTGCAGCAATTGCAGGAGAGGGCAGCCTGAGGTTTCTGGTTATGGTTTTGGTCTCCTGCACTGGGTCTGTGCTGTGACAGAGGCAATGGCAGGGGTCTTCCTCCATCTCCAGGCTCTGGTTCCCTCTTTGATGAGGCCTCTCTTTCACATTAGGAGATGTAGGCCCCCTGACCTGGGCCTGGCTGAGTGTTACAGGGTGCCTCTCCCTGTGGATTTGAACATCCCCCTGGAGAGTCTCTCTCCTTGGAAAGGAGGAGAGACTGAAGGGCTGCAGCGCCTGGAGCAACACTTGACTGACCAGGTCAGCCTTGATTTTACATGGGAGGTGCTGGTGGCTCTGAGTGGGCTGAGGTTTGCCTCCTCCTTTTATGTCTGGTTGTATCTGGATGTTGAGAAGCTGCTCAGCCATGGAGTCTTGTTCCAGCTCTAGCTGAGGTTTTTCCCTGCTGGGGCTCAGCTCTTGGCAGCTAAGCCATAAAGTGGAAAAGATCTTCCTTGTACTGCTGTTGGACCGAGGGAGCTGTTCCCTGTGTTACAACATCACTCACAGCTCTCTGGCAAGAGCAGAGTTTCCCAGCACCCACAGCTGAGACGTGGCCTTGATGTTGGAGGTGCTTGGAGGAGAGAGATCTGTGTGTTTGGAGCTCTTGGGAGAGGGTGGCAGCCTGGTCTCGAGCTTTTGCTGCCTTGGTGGTGTGATTTGTGGGAGTATTTTCTCTGCATCACATCAAACAGGCCTCTGATGCAAAAGCCAGTTGCCAAGAGTTTTCCCTTCTTTTGTCAGCTGGACACTTGTCACCTGCTACTGCCTGAGCCTGGATTTCTCTTTGCATTTTTAGGGCTGGGTGGCACATTTTACTAAACCAAAAACAATCCCAAATTCCCTGCTTCCAAGCACCACGGGCCTGAGCCCCTATTTCAGCGTGGGCTGTCTGTCAGTTCGCACCTTCTTCTACAGGCTGTCAAACATTTATGCTCAGGTAAGAAAATGATTGGTCCCAGTGAAGTAAATCCAGCACTGTCACATGTCTGGGTGGGTGGGAGGTTAGGATTTCACACCTGGATCAGCTTGGTAGAGACTTAAACGATGCTGATGTCTTCTCAGAGGGTGCTGTGACGTCTGTGAAGAGGCTTTATATGCACCTGGGAATGTTCACAGTGGAGGCTCCTTCTCTAGAGGGCTTCAAAACCCCCACCTGGACACATTCCTGTGGGACCTGATCTAGGTGGGACCTTGCTTTGGCAGGAGGTTGGTCTGGATGATCTCTAAAGGTCCCTTCCAGCCCCACCATGCTGTGCTTCTGTCAGATACAATAAACAGGGAGAAATGAAAGCCCAGGAAAACCCTCCTGAAATCCAAGGAGTTCAAGACTTTTGCCTGGTGTTCAAGTGAAGGGGTTTTTTTTTGATCATTTCAGCATGTTCAAGCAGTTTTGCTTTTAGAAACCATCTGTTTTCATCTGAGACAAGTTCTAAGTGTGGCATGAGCCAAAAGCAGCTTCTGGAAACTTGTTTGATTCTTCAGAAAAAGTAGTTGAAACCAAGGCAGGAAAAGCAAGTCCCTTCCTTCCCCCAAGCTGCTGCCCCTGAGCATCTCTTGAGACATGCCTGAACCACCTGAATTCATGAATGTGCTGATCATATTGTTTTATTTCTATGGAGATGTTCATGAATAATGATGTTTTAGTGATACTTTCATTTACAGGTTAATAAACACACATCTGGGTTAAAAAGCTCCCAGCTTGGGAGGCAAATAGAGAATGTTTGAGGTAACACTGAGGTGGAACAGGGCTCAGCTTTGCTCTTGGGCAGAGCATTGCTTCAGATCTCTGGTTTCTTTGCCTTTCAGGGTAAAGTGCCTGAAGTCTAATTAGAAGGATCTTTATTTCATGGGCCTGACAGTTCACACAAGAAGTGGGGCCACAGTAGGAAATGAACCTCTCACTTCATGCGTTTTGCAGGCCAAGCACCACTCTCTGCCCCCAGTGTCACTCCAAGGGCAGCTCCTGTGGAGGGAGTTCTTCTATACAGTGGCCTCAGCAACACCCAACTTCACCAGGATGGTGGGGAACCCCATCTGCCTGCAGATCCCTTGGTATGAGGATGCAGAGAAGCTCCACAAATGGAAAACGGTAACGAGATGCATCAGCACAGCTTCTGCCTTTCACTTTGGACACTTGCTGTGGCCCTGGGGCTGGGCCCTGCTGGCTGGTTGAGGGGAGGGCTGACAGCAGCGTGGAAAGAGGAGAGAATTGTACTGAAGCTTTCTAGGGGAGGGCTGAGCTTTGTTTCCTGCTGCAGGCACAGACGGGCTTCCCCTGGATCGATGCCATCATGACCCAGCTGCAGCAGGAGGGCTGGATCCATCACCTCGCCCGCCACGCCGTCGCCTGCTTCCTCACACGGGGGGACCTCTGGATCAGCTGGGAGGAGGGCATGAAGGTGCACTTCTGCCTTTTGGCTTTTCTCTCTTGTATCTGCCCTAGAGACAGCCCTGCAAAACATGAGCCTGGCAGTGCAGAGCAGGGCTGCCTTCCCAAGCCTTGCTACAAACCTCCTGCTCCATGACATCTGGTGTCTTGCTGAGTGTGAGCTTTGCTGTGCTGGGTGCAGCAGGGGGTACTCGTTCCCATCCTCAAAGCCTGATGAGTTCTGGATGATGAGGCTGTTGGAGACCTGCTCAGTCTGCTGCAGGCTTCAAAGCCAGACCTTTGGGCATCAGGTTGCTCTTTCTTCTGTCTTGCTGGAGAGCCATCTCTCTGTGCCCTGTGAGAAGGACAGCCCAGACCAGCATGGTGCTGTGGACAAGAGGAAAAGGGCTCAAGTTGCCCCAGGGAAGGTTGGGATTGGAGCTGAGGAAGAACTTTTTTCAGTGAGAGAGTGTTATTAAAGCTTAAGCATTGGGTTGAGCTGCCCAGGGAGGTGGGGAGTCCCCATCCCTGGAGATACTTAAGAGACACAGAGCTGAGGTGCTGAGGGCCATGGGTTAGTGGTGGGCTGGGCAGGGTGAGGGGAAGGCTGGGACTGCAGCAGCTGTAAGGTCTGTTCCAACCACGATGATTCAGTGAGTGTAGCAGCAAAGCCTCAGCCCTCACCCCCCCCCACTCTTGCTGATTTTTCAGGAACTGAACCATCTCATGAGTATTTCTCTCTCTTTCCATCCCTGGAGTGCAGGTGTTTGAAGAGATGCTTTTAGATGCTGACTACAGCATCAATGCAGGGAACTGGATGTGGCTGTCAGCCAGTGCCTTCTTCCACCAGTACACGAGGATCTTCTGCCCCGTCCGCTTTGGGAAGCGCACGGACCCCGAGGGGAAGTACATCCGGTAGGACAACGTGTGCCACAGCCCCCCAGCTCCCCTGCAGCTTCCCCAGCTCCCCCTACAGCAGGAGCTGATGACTTCAGTCTGTTTGAAACACACACCTCAGGGGAACAGGGCTTTATTGGGCACGTAAGGAAAGTGAGGCACAGAGAAGCAGAGACACCCCGTGGGCTTGGCAGTGAGAGGGGAGGGGTTGGGCTCCATCAGCTCAAAGGTCTTTTCCAACCAAACAATTCTATGAAGTTTAGGTTGAAATGTCAGTGAAAATGTTCAAACCCAAAGTATTTTAGATGAAGGCAAAACTGGAGTGATGTTTGAGTCAGTTGAGTCCAGTTGTGTGCTGTAAAGGTCACTTTTGGAAGCATCACCCTATGGAGCATTTAGTGCCAGATGAATCAGAACTTCCCCAGGGATTGTAGCATCAACACACTCACCAAGAATGAATGAGGTGCAGGTTGGCTGAACACTTCTCTTGAATGCATCATTATTTGTCTGCAGGATTATAAAACCCTGGTTTATTCCTGTTCTGTAGGAAATATTTGCCTATACTAAAGAACTTTCCTCCAAAGTACATCTACGAGCCCTGGACAGCATCTGAGGAGGAGCAGAAGCAAGCAGGGTGTATCATAGGTAATTAATTTGGGTCCCTTGCTAAAGATACTGCTGCTGCCAACTGTGCTCAATGATGCCATGTGTGAGAGAGAGGGGTTGTGCTGCCAACACAGGTCACCTTCTGCAAACAGACTGCTCCAGCAGCCTGCCTTCTGGCAATTCTCCTTTGAAGCTTTTCACTGGAGTCTGATTGCAGAGCAAACACTTTTGCCTTGACTTAATGTCCTGAAACTGCTGGATCACTCAAAGTTGTTGCCTTTGCATTCATCTGTCTCTGGTTCTTGGCTGTCTTTGGTGTCTGAACACCTTATGCTCCATCTTTGAAGTCTCATGCAGTCTCCTCTGTGTAAGTGGGGGTTCTGACTCTTGGTAGGGAGAAACAGCACCCTCTGAAGAGTTTGGTCACGTCTCTCTTAGATGCCATTGATGTGAAGAAAAGCTGCAAACATTTGCCCTGGTGCAAATGCAGCCAATCACCCTCAATTAGTCTTTTAAAGCTCCCTGTCTCCATGTTGTGCCAGGTCAGGATTACCCCTTCCCCATGGTGAACCACAAGGAAGTCAGTGATCACAACCTGCAGCTGATGAAACAGGTCAGAGAGGAGCAGCAGAGAACAGCTCAGCTCACACGAGGTGAGAGCTGCTGCAGAGACTGTCACCAGCCTCAGGGGTCAGGTTTGGGTTGATTTGGGGGTTGGGGTTGGTTGGGTGTTGATTTGGGGGTTGGGTTGTTGATCTGGGGGTTGGTTGGGTGTTGATTTCCAGGACTCTTTTCATGACCAACACCACACACAGCTCTTCTAGTTACTGTTAGAACAGGAAAGCAGGGATTGGGGAGTGTCCCTTCCCTCTGGCTGTTGGTGCAGGGTGGGAGCCTGCTCACCCCTGCTTCCCAAACCCAGAGCTTGCCCAGCTCTGCACAGACTCCCTCCCCAGCCCCTGGCTTTGCAAGGGTCGTCTCCACAGGCCACAAATCCCTACAGCTCCGCCCACACACTGTTGCTTGTCCTCCTTACCACCATCTGCCCTGCCCACTGCAGGAATGCTCAGAGATTCCAAGGTAAATCTCTTAGAGCTCAGCTCTCAGGGGCTTTTGTTTTCATTTACCTTTTGACCTTGTTTCCTAAATCCCAGAGTGGGAGTTCCCAGGTGAGGCTGGAACACTCAGGCTCTGAGAGAACCTGAAGGAAGGAGACATCTCCAGTCACATAGACCAGAGAATATATGGCACTTGTGCCCTTCAGAGTGAAATCCCAGGCCCTGCGATGAGCTCTTGGCCTCAGAGGGAACCTGCAGGAAGGAAAAGGAAGCAAAGCTTTTGCATCTGAGTGTGTTCCACTGTGTGTATGAACAGGAGCTCACCTCACAGCAGCTGAGAGGCCCCTTCACTCCTCCTGCCTCAGCTGCTGTGGTCACAAGGGATTCCCTGTTCCCCATCCTTTGCACATTCATGTGGCCAGGAGCTTGTGCCCTGCTTCCTCACAGGTGTCTCCAGTGGCTGCTGACAGTTCTCCCTCAAGCCCTGTGGCACAGAGCAGGAAATGTTGTGATTGCTCTTGGGAGCTGTGGGAAACCAAAGCCTGAGCAGCACAGTCCCCTGTTCTCAGCCTGCTCCTTGCTGCCTGTCAACAGCAGCATTTCCCGTCCCGCCCCTGTGGCTCCTGTCCCGCCCCTGTGGCTCCCGTCCCGCCCCTGTGGCTCCCGTCCCGCCCCTGTGGCTCCCGTCCCGCCCCTGTGGCTCCCGTCCCGCCCCTGTGGCTCCCGTCCCGCCCCTGTGGCTCCCGTCCTGCCCCTGTGGCTCCCGTCCTGCCCCTGTGGCTCCCGTCCCGCCCCTGTGGCTCCTGTCCCGCCCCTGGAGGCCGTCCCAGCACTGGGGGCCGTCCCACTGAGTTCAGGGGCGGGTTTACAAGCTTTTAATTCCTCTTCCCTTTGTGCTGTAGATGATACAGATGATCCCATGGAAACAAAGGTCAAACGTGGCCACTCTGAGGACGTTTCCAAAGGCAAAGTGGCCAAAGTGATGGAGTAACCCAAGGTCCTGACAGGGATTCACTGCTGGGAACTGAAGAGGGGCACAAGGGGAGAGGCAGAGGCCAGCTGCATGGCACAGACTGCACCCTGCTGTGGCCTCCAAGGGAAACCTTGTGTCTGAATGTGTAAATGCAGCTGGTGGGAAGGGAATTGTCTCTGGGAGTGGCTCAGGAGCCGTTGGTTGCAGCTGACAGCTCCATTCAAGAGCTGCCTGGGTCTGGGAGCTCTGGATGCTCCCCTGTTGCTCAGAGCCCTTGGTGTGAGCCAGCCCAGGCAGGATGCAGCACTCACAGACCCACAGGGGAAATGCAAAGGGTAAACTCATCCCCTTCACCAGTCTGTGCCCCTTTAGCAGGGTGCAGCTCCCCCTGGGCTCTGACCCTTCCCACAGCAGGGCACCAACCTCAGCCCTGTTTGATTGCTGCCCCTGGGTGGAGCTTCCTGTGTGTGCAGGGCAGCGATGCCAAATGGCTCCTGAGCGGGCTGAGTGCAGGTCTCTTCCCCACAGCTCTGCTCCTCAGCTCATTCCTCTGCTGCTGGAGGGGAGAGCTTGTTTCTGTCCTGTCCCATGTGTTGAAATCCCCCCTTCCAGTGAAGCCATGAGGTCACAGGGCTGGGTTAGTCAGTTCTGGGGGGTTGTGCTGGGGGTGGGGGGACTGAAATGGGGTTTTAGGCCCTATAGCTGCCCCCTGGGGCTTCAAAAGTAATAAAGAGTCCTACCATGGCAATGCTCTGGTGTGTGCAGCCACCTGCTCTGACAGCCAGCCTCCCTTTGCCCCACACACACCAGCTCCAGCCCCTCACACACCAGCTCCAGCCTCTCACTGCCCCACACACACCAGCTCCAGCCTCTCACTGGCCCACACACCAGCCCCAGCCTCTCACTGCCCCACACACACCAGCTCCAGCCTCCCTCTGCCCCACACACACCAGCTCCAGCCTCTCACTGCCCCACACACACCAGCTCCAGCCTCTCACTGGCCACTTCTGGCCTTACACTGGCCACTTTGAGCCTCTCACCGGCCACTTTTGGTCATAAACCGCTCACTGAGCCTTGGGAGGGGCAATTTCCAGCCCCCAACGGGCTCTTTGCAGCCTCAGCCGCTTCCGGCCTCTCAAGGGCCGCTCCAGCCTCGGCCGCCCGTTTCCGGCCTCGAGCTCCGCCACTCGTGGCCGCCGCTTGGTCCCTCCCCGGCCGCACCACGGCCCGTTTGGAGCCGCCGCCGGGGCCGCTCCCGGCCTCGCACCCGCCCGTTTCCCGCCTCTAACGGGCCCGTTTCCGGCGCGGCCGGAAGCGCGTCCCTCCCCTCCGCCAGCTACTTCCGGCGGCCGGCGGAAGCGCAGCCGCCGCTCTCCGTTGCACCACTCGCGCCGCCGCCGCCGGCCGCTAGGCGGCGCCGCGAGCCCAACTTCCTCCTCCGGGAGCTGGCTGCGGATTGGCCGCTCAGCGCTGCGGCGGAAGTGACGTTGTCCCGCCTCCCTCCCCCCCCCCCCCCCGCCGCCGCCGCCGTTACCGGCCGCCCCGCGCCCGGCTCCCGCCCCTCGCGCCATGTCCGGCCGCTCCCCGCCGGCCCCGCCGAGCCCGGAGCAGCGGGCGGCCAGCGCCGCGCAGTTGTGAGTACCGGGGCGCGGCTCAGGCGGGCGGGCGCAGCGCTCGCCCCCTCCCGGCGTCGGGCGGACGAGCCGCCGCGGCCCTCACACCCTCCCCCCCCCCCCCATCCCCCGGGACCGCCGCGGAGCGCCCGGTACGGCCGAGCACCGGGACAGAGCTGCCAGGTACGCTCCCGCCGCTGCCTCTCTGCCGCCCGCGGCCCCGGCTCCGCGGAGCAGGCGTCGGGTGTTGCGTGAGCGGCTCCCGGCTGGGGAAGCGGCGGCCGGGTGTCGCGGGACGGGCCGTGGCTGCTCTTCACGCCTGAGCCCGGCACGTGGTGCGCTCGCCGCGCTGCTTTCCCTCGCTGCCGGGGCTTGGTGTGTTCCGGGGAGCTCCGGGAGCGATCGGGGCCGTGTGCGGGCGGCCGGGAGAGCGGGGAAAGGAGGGAAGGTGTGAGGTACCGGCATTTAACGTGTGGCAGCGGAACGGCTGCACGCGCGTGTGTTGGACGTTGAGGTGTTGATTGTACTACAGCAATGACACTGAGGAGCTGCAGCGTGGCCAGAGCTGGGGAAGGGGCTGGAGCACAAGGGTGCTGGGGAGGGGCTGAGGGAATGGGGGTGTTGAGGCTGGAGGAGGCTGAGGGGAGCCAGGAGCACTCTCTGACACTCCCTCACAGGAGGCTGCAGGGAGCTGGGGGTCAGGCTCTGCTCCCCAGCAATGAATGACAGGACAAGAGCAAACGGGCTCCTCTTGCCTCAGGGGAGGTTGAGACTGGAGCTGAGGCAGAACAGGGTGAGGGCAGGGCTGGGACTGCAGCAGCTTCAAGGGCTTTTCCAACCCAAAGGATTCTGTGGTTCTTCACCAAGTTGTTCATTGAGCTACAGACTGTGGCTGTTGCTGGGAAGGGAGGTGGATGATGCTGACTTGGATCATGCCAAGGAGATTTTCCAGGCTCCACATTTACCTTCCTGCTGGCAAGGGCTGGGCTCCTGGGGCGTTTTCCTCATCTCTCTGGAGTTCTCAGGTTGCTGCATCTATCTGGTGAAGAGTTGTGGTTTAGCTTGTTAGAGCCACAGAGCTGCTGTGGCCATGGGATTGGTTTTAGTGGTGTTGATGTTCAGTTCTGCCAGATGTTTGATGGCTGGAGGAGCACCTGGTCACTGATGGATTGAGCTGTGAAGCACAGGGGCTGTTTCCTGGCAGTCAGCAGATTCTGCAATGCTTCTGTGCTCCAGGGAATGTTCTAGCTGCGTGACTGTTTCCATCCAAATTATCATCAAATGGCAAATGGTTTATTCTACCACTGTTGAAAGCTTCTGGATTACAATGGAAGCACCAAACCATTAAGAACTGGAAACCAGCCAGAGAAATGGCTTGGACCTAAATTCTGCCCCTGTTCCTCCCTTGGTGTGCAAACTCAACCTCAGCTTCCTGATTGCCATCAGGTAGTAAGAACAACCCCCATGTTATTGGCAATATTCAGCTATGCCATGGATGGAACAGAGCCATGTGAAACAGAATACAGTCAGTGGTTCTTCTTTGTGCCAAGGTGTATGCCTCTAATTGACTCTCAATGTTCTTTTGCTGCCTCCTGGGTTCCATTGAAGCCATTTAAATGGAATTGGTTCCCTGGAGTTTGTACTGGCTTGGAGTCCCTGGTTATTTATTTATGTTCCTAAAAGCTGAAAGTTGTCTCTAAAGTACTGGCTGGGAGAAAAGGAGCCTGAGAAGTAGCTTGTTTCGTTTCTTCTGATGCCTTTGAAGTGTAAATGAGGTTTGAGCAAGTGTTTGTGTGCTTTTGGGTCTCAGCTGATGCTCTGCTCTAGATGGCAGGAGGAGGATTGCTGTGGCAGTCCTGTGGTGGGTGCCCTGCTGGCTGAGGTGGGACTGGCACATGGATAGATGTCCTGAAAGTGGCCCCTGGGATGGATTGATTTCCTGAAGTGATTTTAGCAGGGCCTGTTGTGACAGAACAAGGGGTAATGACTTTAAACTGAAAGACATTAAACCAAGACAAGATCTAAGAACTCTTTTACAGTGAAGGTGATGAAACAAGGGCACAAGTTGGCCAGAGAGGTGGCAGATGCTCCATCCCTGGAAACATCCAAGGTTGGGTTGGATGGGGCTTTGATCTAGTGGAAGATCTCCCTGCTCATGGCAAGGAGGTTGGACTAGATGAGCTTTAAAGGTCCCTTCCAACCCAAACCATTTTGATTCTCTGATCTTCACTTCCTCTCTCGTAGGTTTTTAAGTAAATATGTGTGAATTCAACGTCTCAATGTCTCATCTGAACAGTTCCTTTCCCTTTTCTTTGCCTATCTTTTGGCTTTTTGCACTTCTGCAGGGCAGGACCTGCTGTTTGTTTCCAGTAAAATGGTTTTTTTCCAGAACTGGGGGCTTTCTTGCTCCTTGGTTGCATGGAGTGTGAAGATAAAAAGCTGTGATTGTCTTCTGTAGTCATCAGAAGCAGAAGTTTCTTCCTCAGCTGACTTAAAAGATGCTGTTTGTAGCTCAGTCTTAAAAACAAGGGTTTTTAAGCCCATGAACAGAGAGATGAGCAGTGACTCAAGGTAGCAATGAGAAGAGTGGAAGTGAGCCCTGCAAACCAACGTTGCTGCTGAGGAAAACATTCATGCAAATGCATCCTCTGTCTCTTCTCTCTGTTTCTCTCACTTCCTGTCTCTCTGATCTTCTCCTCTTCCTCTTGCCCAAAAGTGAGAGGTATCCCCTTGCTTTGACAGGTGGAGGAACGTACCTCTTTGGAGGTTTCTTCTGCCCTGTGAAGCCTGTTGGCAGTGCTAGTTAGTTTGAGTGGAGGTAAGTGCCTGTTTGTTCTGTACAAGTTGTTGTGGTTCAACAGAACTTTGTCTGTGCTGAAAATTTCCTTCTGAATTTGCCCCCAGCAAATGAAACCTGGTGTAAGATGATGTCAGTGCTCGTCCTTCTCAGCTGTCCCTTCTGATTCCAAACCATCCAACTCCTTTTTAGTACTAAAACCTCTGATGGCAGCTTCCACAAGGAACCACGTGGTTTATTGCCCACGTTTCAAACCAAAGTATTGCAGCATTCCCTGCCCACTGCACTGACCTATGATGGAAATGTCTGCTTCCCCACACCGGCTGCCCAGAAGTGAGGCAGCCTACCAAAGTACTGCGTGTGGGAGTTAATTCTAAGGTTACAGCAAGGAAATCTCTCCATGGCTAAAGCCTTTATGCCTTAGACAGACAATAGCATGGTCATTTATGTCAACCTCCAAAGGGAACGTGACCCCCTCAGACTGTAGCAGGAACTGTCCAACTCTGGGAGTGAAGAACATCCTTGTGACTTCTCACTTGATGGGAAAAGGCAATGTCCTGACTGACTTCCTGAGCAGCTACAACAGTGGGATGCAGGAATGAGATCTCCTGGTCACTCTCTCTCTTCCAAGCTGAGTTGGAAGCCCAAACTGTAATGCTTCACTGCCAGAAAAAAAAGATACCAGTGTTTCGAAGCTGCTTGTCAGTGAAGTGAACACAGTACTGTTGTCATCTGGACTGGGGCTGGGAGATAATCTCACGTCCGTGTTCTCAGTGCCTTGATGTAGAAAGTCAATGGAACAGAGCCAGAGTGCTCTTGGTGACTGAGAGTGGAGCTGGCAGCTTTGCCTTTTAATCATTCTGGATCTGATGTCAAGACCATGAAACCTGCTTCCAGTTCATCTGGTGTCTACTAGTGAGGGGAAGAACCCCTCAGTTTTGAGCATAAAGTGTCTGGACGTGCCGTGTTGCTTCTGCAGTGCTTTGGGCATGAGGTTGTTCTGAGAGCCCAGGAGTTCTTTGGGGAAGATGCCTGCACTCAGGCAAACTCACCTGAAGTGGGAAAGATTCTCTGTCTTGCAATGGACTTGAAAAACCTTGGCATTTGAAGCACTCACAACTAACTTCTGCTTTGACAAGGTTCTGTCTGTCTCTTCTGTTTCGAGTTCTTAACTTCACCTGAAAATCTTCTATATTTACTCTTCAGGCTTCACTGCTGCTGTTTCCATGTATTCCTTCTCCTTTGTGAAGCTTTCTTCTCTATAAAGACCTTTGTTTTCATACATGTACCCACCTTGATAGCATCTGAGGGGGTTTTTCATCTCTTTGGAGATGACCACCTGTGTCTGCCTAAAGAACGAGCAGGCAGGTGAGATGGAAGCATATGACTTGCTCACTCTACATCCTATTCCACAAAGCCAATGCTTCTGCATCTTCATTCCATCTCTTTTTTTTTGGTGTATATATGTGTTTGAAGTTCTTTCTGCCTCCCTCTTGCAATGTAACTAATCTGCCCGTGTTTTCCTGAAGCTTTCCTGCCGTTCATGCTTCATAACACCAAGCAGGGTTATTAATGTAACAGGAAGATGTGAAGGCAAAAAGCATTGCTTCTCTGTAACCTGGAGATGATGGTTTTCTTTTTCAGAGTGAAAGGCCCTGTAAGTAGAAGTGGAGGATTTCTGTAAGGGGTTTTGGCAGACCTTTTGGCTTATTCTTTGATCTGAAAAGGATGCCAGTCCTTGCAGCTCCAGGATGGGAAGTTGGCCACGATGTTCAGATAGCCTGTGGGATTCTCAAGTGCTGGCCCCAAATGAGGAGATCAGGATGATGGGGTTTTTTTTTGGCCAGTGAAGCTCTTGATGGTTAGATCTGTCATGTTGCAGCAGCTGATGTGCCTGAGCACTGGGTAAGCAGTTCAGTGATGCTGGTTAATGGCGGTATCAGCTGTGTTCACTTACGCTGCCTCTCGTTTCTCTCTGTGTGTTCAGCGTTGCAGGCTGCATGTACCGAGTCCTTCAGACCACAGGACCAGATGGAAAAAACCTTCTGAAATTACTTCCCATTTCTAAATCTTCTGGAAGCTTTGTGCCAATAGTTCAATCCTCAGCCATGCAAAACAATTCTAGTCCAGTCCATCTTACTTTTAAGACCCAGCTTGCTGATCCTACCACACCTCCATCTGTTAAGATTCCCGTTTTTCAGTCTGCTAATCCTGGCAAGATTCTTCTTACAAGGACATTAGACAAACAGGAAAGTGGTAGGGCAGGTTCTGAAAAAGAAAGCTTAGCTCCCAAACCAGCTGCTGCCATCCAGAGCACTTCTGTTTCGGTCGATAGACTCTCTGTGCAGAACATGGCTGTGACGAGCTCGTCCAGCCAGAGTAACGCTGCCTACATGCTGGTGAACAACCAAACCCTTCCAGTTAGTGTGAAGGCTCCAGTACTGCCCTCTGGCCACCACCTCCAGATACCAGCTGATGCAGAAGTGAAATCTGTCCTAGCTTCTTCTTTACCACCTGCCATCCAGCAGAAGATCCTGGCGGCTGCGGCGACAAACGCGCCCGGAGGAGCCGACGGGGCCAAACCGCCCACCGTGATTTACGTGTCCCCGGTGAACACCGTGAGAACGGTGCTTCCCAAGCGTCTGCAGCCCATCTGCCCCAAACCTGCCCCTGAGCCTGCAAAAACATTCCTGGTGACAGCTCCACAGAAGGGAAACGGTTCATCTCCCGAGGCGGTGCCAGCTGACGGGCAGCAGTGCCGGCAGACTCCCATGAAATGGATCGTGCAGGAGAGCCCACAGTCGTCAGCACCTTGCCTTATCCCTGTGAAATCATCCAACAATGTGGCTTCCAGGATCCTGAAAACGTTGTCAGACACCAAAAATGTAGAAATTAACTCTGCAAATATCTTACCCCTCTCTTCTAGTGGTCCTGGGGGAAGCCAGAAAAAAATGACACCTTTTAAAGATAACGCTCTGGTCATGTACAACGGGAAAGTCTATTTGTTGACCAAACGGGACTCTGATGTTCTATCAGCCCAAGTTGACAAACAAGGATCTTCCTCTTCTGATGCTTCACTCAAAAAGGAGACATCCAAGCTAATTGATTCTACTGCAGTCAATAAAATAACCAATAAAGTGGTGAATCTGGTGTTGTCAAAAACCAAGGGCGTGGCGCTGTCTCAGAAGGATCCAAACTCCAAACGTTCCTCGCCAGTGGGCTTAAGAAATGACTTAAAATCTGCACCTGCAGCTCTGGGGACACCAAGTGCTCAGCAGCAGAATTCCACTGTAGACCACAGAAGGAGTTTGCCCTTCACCCAGAGCACTTTGAGTGGAGTGACCCTTCTTACAGCAGCAGGGACACAAGAAAAGGCGTGTCAAAACGGCAAAGAAAAGATTCACTCCCCCAAAGCACCAAGTGCTGTTTTACCTCAGTCCAAGCAAGAGGGTGCTTTCAGTGAAGACTGGCAAAAGGTAACATGCCCATCTCAGCCTTTGCTCGATTGTTACATGCTCTTGGCTCTGTTTGAACGAGTTCACAGGTATTTGTTGTATCCTGTCACTGTTCTAAGTGTGGTTCTAATCAATAAATGATCCTTTTTCCTCCCCCCTCAATAAGAGAGCACTATGCAAGTGAGAGAATGCACAAAGAAAAGAAAGGGACAGGGAAAAGATGACTTTTTATTTCCTCCCAGGATAAATTGCTGGTAACGACTGGGACTGTAGGGAAGTCATTTGTTCTCTGAGCTCAGGAAGATAGCTGCATTCTGATGGTGTTGATGCCACCTTCTCCCAGCACAGCCATTGACTGTTGTGTGATGTAAGCTGGAGAAGCAGCTACACAAGAGGAGAACAAGGTGGAGGAGCAGGGTTTGTCATCCAGAGACAAATTCTGATGTTGCAATAAGTCAGCATATCTCTGCCAGCCCAGCCAGCCAAAGGCAGGAGCTGCATTTCCTTCCTCTGGTGCTATGATGGAGGGATCCACCTCCTTTGACTCATGGTTTCATGTCAGGCAGAAGAAGCTCCTGATATCTTGAATGGCTTTCCTCCTCCAGGCTGGACCTACATATTCTTTTAAGACCAGAACATTGGAAATATGTAAGAAGCCCGTTGCCTAAAATCCCCCAAACTCTGCCCATGAGAGATGGTAGATCAAATTTGCAGTTGCTCAAGAGGCCAGAATGAATTTGCCTCCAGATAAAAAGCCCATCATTCTGAAGCTAGTTTACACTTGGTTGTGTTGACCAGGCAGAAGAGAAACATCAGCTAAGTGTGTGTAGACACTCAGCCATTGCAGCAGACCACAGAGCATCTCTTTTGATTGTTCCTCACCTGAAGAATGGTTAAAATAGACTCTTTTTTCCCCTTCAGTGCTGTGTGATGTATTCTCATTTGCTTTGACCTCTGTGGAGAACAGCACACCCAATGTTTGCTGCTCTTAGTCCATCAGTTTGGAACCCCCTGGATTTTCAGATCTCCTCAAGTGAGACTGAAGATCAGACACAGCTCAGTTACAGTGAGGTTTGAGATCTGAGGTGGCTCATAGTGCTTCATTAGTGTCACCAGCCACAGTGCACGCAGGAAATGCATTCAGCAGTCTGAAAGGGATGCTGTAAACACACCATCTGATCATTGGTCACCTTCTCATGTTACTTGGAAGCTTTAGAACAGGCCGTTGCCATGTTGTTTCCTTTCCTTCTGTGGTTTGCTAGTTGGCCTGTGCATTTCCTGGGTGCTCCACAACGTCCCTGGGCTTTGCAGTAACTGAAGTGTTAGACCTAGGAGGATAGGTGTAGAACATCTCCAGGTTGGCTCACTTGTGTGAAATGTGACTCTTGGAGAATGGGAGACAAAACAAATGTGCATCTCTGTGTGAACACACAGTTTGGCTGTATGGAGAGGGAAAGGGAGAGAGAGAGATTGATGGTGCTCTCACTGTTTCTGTATTTCAGATCCAATGTGAAACGATGAATTCACCTGGAAAAGTTCAAATCAGACAGGAAGAGAAGCCACATTGGAAACAATACTTGGAGTTAAGGAAGAAATTTGGTCTGTCTAAGGAGGAGAGAGTGTACCTTAGGAGAATACCATCAAAGGCCTCTGTTGAGAAAGCAGAAGAAAGGGTTTGTTCCAGTAACAGCTTGAAAAGGAAGAATGATTCTTACAGTTCACCATTAGATGTGGAGATACCAAATCAACATCAGGAGTGTATTAAGGAGGAAAAGGTACCTTGACATTTTTTCAGTGCTAAAATGTGTTGTGCAGCACGCTGAGAGAGCAGCAGATGTGTGGTTGGTCCAGAGCTCGGTGTGATTTGGGCCCTCCCACGTCTGGATTCAGCATGGCAAGTCAGTCATGCTGAATGAAGTTATGCTCCCTGTGAGGAGGGTTCCTAGGGGTTGTTTGTGTCCCCCAGCAGAGCTGTGTGATGTCAGGATGGCTTGAGTAACAGAGGAGAGTTTTTTGTGTTCTTTTCTGGGTTCCATTGGAGGAAATGTGAAGAACAGATGCTTTGAAAGGCCTGGACCCTCAGTAGTGGCTGAACAGTCAAAGGGACAGTCCATGGCATGCAAACCACTCCTCTGTATCCTGCTTTAGATTTAGTCTTCTGCAAACAATTCTGTTTATCCAGTAGTGCAACAGACACAAGCAGAGTAAGAAGAATAATTTCTCGTGAGGCTTTACCCCGCAGTGTGGAGTCAGTCACGTGCTGTCGCTGCACTTCAGTCGCTTCCATCGCTAGGTCAGCTTCCAGAGAGAGGCATCCACTTAGTCACTGCTGGGTTTATGGAAACTTACCTGTCAGCTGTCTGAACTTTACAGTTGCAAATGTTCTTTTCTCAGGTTGGTCCTTTGTCAGTAACTAGGAACTTCCTGAGGTGCTCTGGAAAGGTTCCCTCGCTGTGGGAACTTAACACGTTCCCATCATTCCACCCTTCCAAAGTGCTTCTGGTCACCTGTAGCACTCTACATTTTCTTCTGTATGATTCTACTTTACCCAGTCAAAGGCTTTCCCAGGTTTTAATAGTTCTGGATAAGAGCCCTGCCTTGAGCAGAACTACTGGCTGCTCTTGGGAAGGGATGTAGAATCATTACAGTTGGAAAAGACCTTTAAGATCGAGTCCAACTACTCGCAACAGTTCAATAAGGAATCAGCTGGGAGGAATCCAGACTTGCAACGGACCCTGTTGCTCATGTTGGAGCTTTTTGGAAATGGAAGAAGCACAAAGAGTTCTTGTACCTTTTGATTTTTCCTGTCAAGCAGAAATTTGTGTGTCTGGCACTACTAAAGAGCCTGGGCAGCAGCAGGAGATGCTAGGTGTGAGCAGGACAGGCAGGAGCACCCTGTTGACCCAGGAAGGAATTAAATGTCCTGGAATTGTCTGTTTGCTCCAATTGCTAAAAGAAACAGCTGCCATGTAGGGATCCTAAGAAGCCTGCAACAAAGAACTTGTCACTTTTGCTTGGGGAACTGTGGTGTTGTCATGTAGAGTGCTGCTGAGTTTAACAGGAGTTTGTCTTGTGTGTTTCTTGGCCGTACAGATGATTGTGGGTCTGGAAGAGGATTTGACTAAGAAAAGAAGAGTAAAATCCTCCTCACAGTCACACAGTGGAAAGAGAAGGAGAACTTCAGTCCAATCAACCCCAAGCCCAAGTTCAGAAGACAGCAGCTCCAGCTGCAGTGTAGCCAGCAGAAGTGTCTCACCCCCCCCAGCCCTGTCACCACAGCACAACATTCCCACAGACTGCGCGGCGTCGCCTCTGGGGCAGGCCTCTGAGCAAGACCCCTACTCCCAATCCAGTGACCTGACAGACTCAGACATCCCTGTTTTAGTGTCTTCTGAAGATAACTCTTCATTTCTGGAAGGTTCTTTCAGGGATGATACTTTCCCTTTGACTCCCCCAGACCTGGATGAAACGATCCGGGATGAAAAGATCAAACGCCTGAAGCAGCTGTTGAGGGAGCGCGAAGCGGCGCTGGAAGAGATGCGCCGGAGGATGCAGCAGAGCTGAGGTGCTGGGGCTCTGCCTCCTGTTCAGCTGTGGCTCAGTGACTTCAGGAAGAAATCCCTTCCTCAGACACACACAGGTATTTCTGGGAGATGGAAGATCCAAAGGAAACTCACAGGGTTTGTGTAATTTAGAGAAGTACGAAGGGTTTCTTGTTAAACACCAGAAATAAAAGACTTGGACCGTCAAATCCTGCTTTTGTGACATTATAGATATGTATAAATATATAGAAATATCTCAGAGGATGCAGAGAGGCTTTTTTATTAATGTGTCCCTGTATTTTCAATTGAGGGGTTTCTGTATTAATCCAAACTAATAAACATTCCCACTTTGGAGTTGATGGCCTGTCTCTTAGAAGCAGGATGTAAATTGCAGCTCCCAGCTGTACAAAGACATTTCTTTTTCCTTCATTTTCCTGCTGTGCATGAGAACTTCTGTGAATTCCTGAGAACTGTCATAAAAAGTCAATGGTTGGTGTTGAATAAATGCTATTGAAATGACCTGGGAATTAGACTTGAGGCAATAACAATGTATACAAAACCTCTTAGAGATGCAAAGACAGAAGCAGTAGAAGCTCTTGCTGACTGTTACCTGCATATGTGTCTCTTGTTATTCTTGTTGAGCTTTTATAAGGCCTCTGCCAGCTGTGGAACGTTGAGGTTCAGCTGTGGAGGAAGAGTATTTTTCTTTAAACCATGATGTTGAATCCTGACTTGCTGAAGCAAAACAAAGCACCTTTCTCTCTCTATCCAGGGTGCTGGTCATAGTTCTTGCCGAGTCTCAGTCTTGGAACAACGTCAGTGCAAAGTTGAAAGAGGCCCCTGAGAGACACAACTCATTAACGACCTTCATTTAATTCATGTGTGACAGTGGCATGTGCAGAAATGTGTCAGGCTTGTTGACAATACTGACATTTGCATTGCTGTGCAGGTTAATGGCAAAGCCCTTCAGGTCAAGTACAACACAATCACTTCATTTTGAATATAAAATGGTTAGAAATATGGACCATTATTGCTCCTGAGTTCCTGAGTGATGCTGAGGACACGTTCCCTTTGCCTTCATCAGATGCTCCCTGCCACCAGCAGCGTCTGCTCCTCGCTGCCAAAGATCAGGGGGGTGTCGTAAAGGGTCTGTCCCTGCAAACTGGCAACAGCACGCAGGGAAATCTTCTGTGTGGGGAGAGAAAAGGAAAGGAACAGCCCAGTGAGCAGCCTGAGCCAGTGCCTCCAGTCACATGGAACGTCACTTTACCTGGAAGTCACGGATGTAGGTGAGGAAGAAGCTGAGGAAGGAGAACGCCAAGGACCACTCTGAGATGGTGCTGATGAGATGAGCTGTGTAGCCCTGGGTAAGAGGGGGAAGATCCCATCAGTTAGAAGCTCTTCTTGACCCTGTGATGGCACAAAGATGGCTGGCACACACCACATCTCACACCCACCACTGCTCCCTTTGCAGGGGAACATTTCTGAGCACCTTGGGAGTCTCCCAAGTGCTGAACTCAGCAGGAGAGTGAGAATGATGAGGAGAAGAGCTGCTCCACACAGCTGGGAATTTAACACCACCTACAAAACCTCAGTCAAGAGCTTGGCAGGACTAATGGCAAAAACTCTGCAGAAGGTCTGAGGTTCTCCTCTGGATGTACCTCCAGTGCCACCCTCCAGCTGTGCCTGGAGAGGATGAGAAGGGCCAGAAGGTTCAGACACACCTGCCCTTTCTCAGTCCCACTTGGACTTGCCCAGCACTCATCACTTCAATGGCAGCTCTACCACTCATGTGCTTTGGCCTCTCTCCTCATTTCCCACAGGTGGGAGCTCTACTTCCCTGTGCCCCTCTGGCCCAGGGGGCTCATTCTGGGCAGTTAACAGCCACCAGGAACCGCTGCCCAGCACAGAGGAGCAGCCTGACAGCTTGTTGGGACAGTTCAGTGACTGCCCATGAGCGAGATGAAGTTAAAATAACCCCTGAAGCTGCAACTGTTCTGCTCAGAGCCAGTGGCTGCAGACTGGCTCAGCTGGTGAAGCTCCCGTGTCCTCTCACATGCCAAGGACGTGGAGACAACTGCACTTGTCACTTCTCAGATATGTTTATCAGCACAAACAATGCAGCTGGTTTTTGTTGTCTTTGTTTTCCTCCACTCAGTCATTTACCTTCTCCTGTGGGTCCCAGTGCAGTTTCTGCACGAGGTTTGTTCCGTACAGGCCGCTGTACAAGACAACTGAGGAAACAAACACTGAGGAAACACGTTAAGGAAGATTCAAGAGCAAGAATCAGCAACTTTTTTATCATCCAGTGACTCACTTGTGGGTTGAGCCTGATGGTTCCCTTTCTCCTGAAGTTCCCAGGTTGCAACACAGGCTCTGAAGAGGTGGCATGAGCCAAGGTGGCTGTAACAAAAGGATACTGCTCAGGATGCTGGAGCAGCACCAGAGCAAGACGCTCAGGCGGATCCAGAAGATGTCTTTGCTGTGAAGTTCTGGCTGCATCAGGTAGGACAGGACAGTCTGGACCAGCATATAAATGGCCCCTACTCCGAAGGTCAGGCAGGCTCCAACCACATGGATGTAGTACAGGATGCATTTCTGGGGAAGAAAAGCACTGCTTGTACAGAACCTCCTGGCACTCTAAACTCTGAGGGCAATTTTCTTCTGCAAGCTTTGGCCTCCCACCCAGCTCCAACTCCATTTCCTTCTCCCAGCACTTCTGGAATGTGCCAGTACTTAGGGGATTTTGTTTCCCTTGGTAACCCCAGTCACCTGCCAGCCCTCTGTGTTGCTGCTTTTGTTGAGTTCTTGTGGCTCACAGGTCACAGCCACACCTGAACTACAAGAGCTTAGAAAAGCTGTTCTCTGAAATCAAACCAGAAATAGGGTTGGAGTGTTGTGCTCCAGAGCTAGAGCTCTGACATGCAGGAGAACCAAGGGGAGTTTGCTTTCTGCAAAACTTGGAGGGTTTTTCATGTTTTGAGATGTCATGAAGGGTTGTTCCCAAGCCCCAGTGGATAAAGAAATCAAGTAAGAAATTATAAACCAAACCCTAATTGTTTTAAAGAGCTTTCTGTGAGGAATCTGACAAAGGCAACCCAGGTTTTGCCTCCTCAGAATGTTTTGCTTTCAGTAAAAAACCCCCATTTTTATCAGAGATCCTGGTAAGCAGCCACACAGCTCTGGCCAGCTCTGGAGCACTGCAAGGAAAGCACAAACCTGGAAGTTTGCAATAATGCAAAGTCCAAAACAGCTCATGAGTCCCAGCGTGAGGCCCAGCTTGTTCAGCTTGATGACATTGGGTTTCTCTGGATTCAAGGCATCAACCTGTTTGTAGCGGACGTACATGGTGGCCACTCCTGTCAGGGACAAGCAGAGGCAGAAGGGTGTGCAGCTGATGAGCAGACTGTGCTTTGGGCACTGGGAAGATTCTGAGGGACAGAAGCAACTATTTGTGAAGTGTCTTGTGAAATGGGAAAGCTGAGAATCTGGAAGTCACAACTGAAATCCCAGAATCCCCAGTGGTGGGGCTGGAAGGGCCCTGCAGAGCTGCTCCAGCCCCAGCCCCTGCTCCAGCAGCTTCCCCTGGCTCGGGGCACAGGAACGTGTCCAGGTGGGGTTGGAAACCTCCAGGTAGGGAAACTCTCTCTAGAAGTTCCCTGTCTCTCATGAGCTGGGGAGCCCAGAACTGGACACAGGACTCCAGATGAGGCCTCAGCAAGGGCAAGGGGAGGGAGAAGAAAACCTCCCTTCACCTGCTGCCCACACACTTAATACACCTCTGAATGCCATTGGCTTCTTGCCCATGAGGCCACGTTGCTGCTCATGGTTATTTGCTGCCCACCAGCACTCCCAGGTCTCTCCTGGAGCTGCTCTCAGCAGGTCACTCCCAAACAATTCAACTCACTGTGTTCTTCCTCTTTCATTCTTGGGTTCTTGCCCCTCTCCAGAACTGCAGCACGAGGCAGGGGACTGCTTGAAATTTGCATTTCTGTTTCTTTTACTAGTCTGGGGTATTTTTGACAACACATTTTTGGCCTCCTGCAACCTGCAGTTGTCTTGCTGGCTTTGTGGGTAACATCCCTACGTGCACCTGCCTCTGAACTGCTCAAGAGAGTTGAGATTGATTGCATAGAATTTGGTTTTTGACTGAGAACTACGGGCTGCTTAATGACCTGAAGGAGGACATTGAGTTGTTCAGAGCTGTGTGCAGTCCAGAAGTGCCAAGGGCAGCTCTCTACTCACCCAAGAAAGTCGAGACATTTAACATGATCCCAAATAAGCATCTTTCAGGGGGTGTTGTCCCTGTGTCACTGGAAGAGACAAATGGAGTGATATGTGTCTGTCTATACTAAAAACACTTGCAACACAACCTTACTCACTTCAGTCCACAAAGGAACCATAAGAAACGGGGTTTTCTCAATGAATTTTTCATTACTGCAACTCTAGTTGCTAGTTTCTAGACCTGTAGGGATGGGTGAGCATGGTGAAGACATGGCCACCTCCATACAACAAGGAGTGAACACACTTGGTGTGACTATTCCTTTTGTATTGGCCTTGACTCCTCCATCTGAGGTGAATAAAGGGAAAAATGAACAAGCTGGAAAACTGAGAGCCCAAAGGTGGGGATGCAGTTGGGGATGCAGATGATAGCATGGGTTTAGTGGTGCAGCCGTGGCTGGTGACAGCAGGATGCCTGACTCTGAACAGAGGGTTGGAGATGCATTCCAGGTTTTGCTTGTTCATCACCATGGTAAGGGCACATCCACAGAGCCTCAGCTGAAGGGTTCAGGCTTTGAACAGTCAGGAGTTGTGGAGCTGGAGGTGTTGGGTGAGAAGTGCTGTCTGAAACTGGGAGCTGGGGAAGAACTCCCAGACATGAGAGGCCAAGCCAAGACTATGATACAGTGAAGAGGGTGATTGTACAAACGTTACTGACCTGATGTAGGGCACCAGAGGGTCAACGTGGTGCAGGATGGTTGCAGTGATGTATGAAAAGACAAAAGATGCAGCTGACCAAACAACCAAAGCTGCAGGCAAGATGGAGAGGCCTTGCTGAAACCACCACATTGCAGTGCAGGCTTCAACTCCCAGCGCTGGGAAGAATCAAATACAAAGGTTTCCTCAGATTCCTCAGAGGTTTTGCTTTTCTTGAGGCAAGTTGCTTCAAGTTCAGCCACTTGATCCTTCTCTCAGACCTGCCTCACCTACCCAAAGTGAACATTTGACTTCACACCACAGAAGCAGCCATAAATAAGCAGAAATAACATCTGGAAGTGCTAATTCTGAGTTTAGAAGCACATGAGGAAGGGAAGCAGTAGTGTCACTCTCCTACACGTCTTGGCATTTGTTGCTGCCAGAATAAAGGTCGAGTGGGTGACTGTGAAGAACTGGCTGCATTTTCTTCTCAGCCTTGTGTGATAACACTGTGCTAGAATTAGTGAGGCTGACAGAGAACGTGTCCCAGCAGTGACAGTTTAACTGATGGGGGCTCTTGTGGAGCCTCTGACTTCCACTAACAATCAACTGGGCAGACATGGAGGAAATGACCTAAAATTACTTTAATATCTGCCCTCATTTGCTCCCTGTCACGCTGTGTGACTCAACAGCTGTTACAAGCATTGTTTAAATAAGCTCACAGATACTTATGAGCAAGAGCTGAGTGCCACCAGCCACAACCTTCAAACTTCAGGGCTGCTTCCTGCTGCTGGCTACAGAGCAGCTCCCCTGAGTGCTGGGTGTGCTGTGCTGGGGGACACTGAGGTGCTGGAGAGGGAGCTGGGCAAGGGGCTCCTTTTAAGCTCAGAATGTTAATGCTTCAAAGAAGAAAAATGATCTCTGGCTTTCTCCTGGGAGGTAACAAAAGCCAAGAACTGATGACCCTCAAATGCAGGGTACAGTTACATCGTCGTAAACTGAAGGCTCAGCAGCTTGTAAGGAAGATGTTGGGTAACAGATGAAAGTGTCCCAACAGGAGATGGAGGGAATAAGGACAGAGTGATGGAACTGAAGGTGCTGGCTTGCTTACCCTTTCATTTTTAAGCTAGGTGTAATATTTGCTCTCAACACTGACTTTCTTTTAAAGGCTGTAGTGCAGTACAAGCAGTGATGAATATCACTCCACAATCCACAATCCCACCTCTTGTAGGTGTAAGCTGTGAATTTGAAAGCAAACCAGCCATTTTGCACAGCATTGTGTTAGAGATGATGGCTGGAAAACAAACCCAATAGGCCACATACCTGAGAGCAAGGGCATCAAAAGAAATGTCTCCTCAAGGGGAATCCTTCCTGGTTGAGTTCCACATTGGCTTCATTTTTCTCTTCTAAATCTTTGAGATATAAGGAAAAATCAAGCAGATGTGAGGTGATTCGATGCTCTCTATTATTGATTCTCTTCCTTAGCAACTTTTTTAGCCCCTCTTCTAACAGAACTATGATTTTCTTAACTATTTATCCTGATCTGTAGGTACTTTGGTGTCCTCAGGAGGTTTTTTTTAAGCCCCAGATTGAGCATGAGTAATCTTTCCTGTGATAGATGTTATCAAACCGTCATCAAGAGCAAGTCAAGGAAGTGTTTCGAAAGCAAAAGAAGATTTTAACAGATTCTGAGGTTTTCCTTTAAATGCAGGAAGTGTGCAGCAGCATTCTGCATGTGCTTGAGCACCAGAAACTGCACACCACCACCATTAATGGCAGAAAGATCATGTTACCTGGGGTGAGAATGCTGAAAGGATGATGGAAGTACATGGGGGAAAGGGCCCTACATCCCACATTGGTGCTGCTACCCAGACTGTCAGCAAGTCAGGCAGAGATAAAGCCTTACTGAGGGTTACTCCTTTTTCTCTACAGGAAATACAGTCCACTGGATGCTGTGTTGAAGGAAGAAATACACTCTGAAGTAAACACCAGAGTTGGGTGGGGATGAGTCAGAACACGAATCAGCATGTTCATTTGCACAACTTGTCAGGGTTAAGCTGATAAGAGCGGTTAAAGGTCGCTTATCCTCATTAAAAAGAAGTAGGAAATGTGTCACCTTTGTTGTTCCCACTGTAACAGACAATTGTGTTTCCTTGCTACAGGCACCAAAGGAAAGCTGCCAGTACATCTTTTTGGGTACAGGGCTCAGCTTCTAGAGTTGAAGGAAAGATTTCTGCCCTCTCCCAGCCCCTGTTACCCAGCTGGGGAAGCAGCAGAATGGCACAACGCCAGGCCAAGCAGAGCCTGGCACAACATACCCCTGACATAAAGATGTACCCGTGCCTGTTTTAGAAACAGGGCATTTCACTGTGCCAGCTTGTCTCTCCAGCTGACTGGGGAGCTCGGTGTTCCAGGGTGAAGCCGTGCTACCTGCCAGCCCCACCTGTCTAACCAGAGAAAAGCAGCCCCAAATACATGAGTCCTCGAAGCAGAGCAGAGACAGTTCTCCCTGTGCCAGCTGGGGAATGGAAGCTGTGGCAAGGTCAGCTCAGGGTGGTCAGAGGGAAAAGAGAGAGGGGACAGCACGGAGGGAAGGTTTAGGTGAGCTGCTGGGCAGGAGGGAAGAGGAGATGGAGGGGAGAAAGGGTTGGGAGGTGATGGAGAGGCTCGATGCGGTCCCCGGGGCTGGGGGGTCACTGGAAGCGCTGAGCGGCCGCGGTGGGAGGTGGTCGGGGGGTCACTGGGGCAGCAGGAGCGGTGGGGAGGGATTTGCTGGGGAAGGAGCAGAACACCCGAGGTAACTGGGGGGGTCTCTGGGGGAGCGGCCGGTGGGTCCGCGGGGGCTCAGCGGGGTCATGAAGCAGCCGGGGGCTGCCGCGGGTGTGATGGGGACGGGCGAGAGGAGTCAACGAGGAGTGAAACGGGGCTGGAGACTGTGTGCGCTGGAGGGTCCCCCCGCAACCCCCGCCCCGCTGTACCTCAGCCGCTCCCGCACCAGCCCCGCACCGGCCCCGCTGTACCTCAGCCGCTCCCACACCGGACCCGCACCGGCCCCGCTCCCCGCGCCCCGTTGTACCTCAGCTGCTCCCGCACCAGCTCCGCACCAGCCCCGCACCAGCCCCGCACCGCTCCCGCTCCCCACGCCCCGCTGTACCTCGGCCGCTCCCGCACCGCTCCCGCACCGGCCCCGCTGTACCTCGGCCGCTCCCGCACCGCTCCCGCACCGCTCCCGCACCGGCCCCGCTGTACCTCAGCCGCTCCCGCACCGCTCCCGCACCAGCCCCGCTGTACCTCAGCCGCTCCCGCACCAGCCCCGCACCGCTCCCGCACCGGCCCCGCTGTACCTCAGCCACTCCCGCACCAGCCCCGCACCGCTCCCGCACCAGCCCCGCTGTACCTCAGCCGCTCCCGCACCGGCCCCGCACCGCTCCCGCACCAGCCCCGCTGTACCTCGGCCGCTCCCGCACCGCTCCCGCACCAGCCCCGCTGTACCTCAGCCGCTCCCGCACCAGCCCCGCACCGCTCCCGCACCAGCCCCGCTGTATCTCAGCCGCTCCCGCACCGCTCCCGCACCGGCCCCGCTGTACCTCGGCCGCTCCCGCACCGCTCCCGCACCGCTCCCGCACCGGCCCCGCTGTACCTCGGCCGCTCCCGCCCCGCCCCGCCCCGCACGCGCCTTTCCGGCCGTCGCAAAAGCGGCGTAAACGCGCCGCCCGGTGCGGGGGGACGGAGGTAACTGTGGGGTGTCTGCGGGTGAGGGGCGGCTCGGTTCCGTTCCGTTGGTTCGTGTCCCCGCGGGGGGCTCGCGGGGAGCGGGGGCTGCCCGTGGGTGGGTGACGGAGGGGTCGCCGAGGCCGGGCCTGTGCCGGGCACCCCGGCGGGCCTGGGCACGGGAGGGGGGACGTGTCCGCCCCGGGGGTTCCCTCCTTCGGGCTGGGGGTGAGGCGGGTGGCCGGGCCGAGGGCTGCCCTTGCCCTCCGCTCCTTCCCCCGGCTGTTTCCCGGCGAGCATCCAGGCCCGGGGGAGCTGTGCGGAGGCCGGGCTGCGGCGGGTTGTGTCGGAGGCCGAGGCGGTGTCGGGCCCGGCAGGAGGGAGCCCCTCGGCTGAGGGCAAAGCGTGCGGCCTTTTCTGTCGGGATTAGCGCTTCTGGTCGTCCAGGACAACACCCACAGGGACCTGCTGGGGGACTAGGTCTGATTTCCTCATAAACGAACGGGTGCACGTCTGCCTGCTCCCAAACTTAGCGAGCTCCTGACTAAGCGAGGTCCTGTTTGCTTGCTCTGTCCTCTCCTCTCCCCGACAGGGCTTTCCGAGGCTGGCTTTTTGCTGTTGGAAATAGCCTTAATTAAGCTGTGGAGACTAGAAGTGAGAGCACTCGATCCTGTACAAGTACTGACCTTTGGTTTACAGTTTAGGGAGCTATTGGGTATGTGCCTCACTGATGGCTTTACAGATAGACAGTGGTCGTTGTCCTCTCTCCACCTTCATTCTGCTGGACTTCACAGCTGGTTGTTTTTATTTCCCTGGATGGATCTTGTAGATAAATAGCAAACTTTTCTATTTATCCTTTCTCTGCTGCTTCTCATCTCGTTCATGTAGGGAGTGTTTCTGGTCACTTCCCTCCAAAGGAGGTGGAACGGGGCGAGGGTCCTTGTTTGTGCTGGAAATGCTGTTCCTGCCCCTGTGTTTTGTTTTCACGGGGTGTCTGTAGGTTGTCTTTGACCAGCTGAAGGTCTCTAGCTCTGTGTGTTTCTTGTGTGTCTCAAGCAGACCATGAGCTTTCACCTCAACTGCCTTAAATTTTGAGAAGAAATAAGCTGCAGCAAAACTGAAGTAAGGAACAGCCACCTAAAAATGCTTCTCACTGCTGTTCAGCTTTGCTAAAGAGGCAAAGCAGTTAAATTAAAACCCCTTCAAGTACAGAAGGGTCTTTAGTGCTCTCAGTTGCTAAAGTGGGGTCTGTTACATACAAAGAGCTTTCATATGAGAAAGGTGTAGGGGGGCTGATTGCGAGTCTGTGATGTAAGTCAGCGGTGTGGGGTAAGTTGCTGCTGAAGTTTAGGCTGGTGACTGCAGGATATTTGCTTCAGTAGGCAGCAGGGAAAATAAACAAGTGCAACTTCACCATTTTGCAACTGCACTGAGAAGGCTCATTCCCTGCCTTCCCCTCCCAGCACGCGAGGGACAGCTTCATCAAACCCGCGGGGCTCGCTGATGGCGAGTGGAACGCCCCGCCGAGCGACGCCTACCGACCTGTGCCACCTTCATCTCACTTATGCTCTTTCAACCCTTTTACCTTGCCCAGGGTCTTATGATTCTCCGTTAACAGCTGCTACCTGCCAAAGAAAAAACCACCCAACCCATGAGTGGGCATCGAAACGTGAAGAGGCGATGTGGGGAGTCGCACCTGGAATCCCCCGCGGGCTGCGGCCACGGGCCCGCTGCTGGCTGCGTGCTGAGCAAACTGGTGCAGCTGCCCACACCTCCCTTGTCAAAGCACCAGCTGAAACGGTTAGAAGAGCACAAATACCAGAGTGCAGGACGATCCCTGCTTGAACCCCTAATGCAAGGTTACTGGGAATGGTTAGTTGGAAGAGTTCCAGCCTGGATTGCCCCCAATCTGATCACCATCATTGGACTGTTAATAAATATATTTACAACTCTGCTATTAGTATATTACTGCCCAACAGCTACAGAACAGGTAAGTTATGGAGCTCTGACAATCCCTGTTTGTAGTTGCTGTTGTCTAGTAGCTGCTGACACCATTTTTCTGGTGAGTTCTTGTCTTTATGGAGAGCTGTTTCTCACTGCAGTTGTCATGCATTTAAGCTGTTCTCTAGAAATGTTTGTAATGTGTGTGCCTCTAAGGGAGTGCTTGCATGCAAAGAGAGCACATTTGGATTTGGGAGTTAGCACTTGAGTGAAACAGTGGTTCCTCTGGCCTCTGAAATAGAGTCTGGGACCAGAACCCTTCTCCTTTCAGCTGGGAAGGACCTGCTGCATGAAAGCTGCAGCCCCACAAGGCTCGAGTGCATGGGCCCACAATCAAGAAGTGGGTTGTGTGGCACGTGGTGTTTCTGCCTGTTTACTTTCTCTGCCTTGACTGGGTTAGTCACCTTTGGCTTTCTGATCCAGAGTTACCACACAATGAGAAGTGCAAGGTGACTCGATTGGCAGCAGCTGAGCCTGCCTGTGAGCCCAGCTGGAGTTGCAACACAGCGAGGAACTCGAGCTCAGCCGTGGGACTGAGCTCCAGAGTGGTGCACATGGAGAGATCAAGGCTCAAGTGCTTCCTCTGTGGCTGGTGTGACTAAACCCAGCTTATTAAAAGAAAGAAACACCTTTTCTGCATCCCCTCTGCCTGACAATTCAGTCTACCAGACAGCTTAGCACTTGGGTACAGTGTGTGATGAGCTGTGGGAACACAGTTGTCTTCTGCTGCCTGGGTAGCCTGTGCTGTCAGAAGGCTGGAGGAAAGCCAGTGGTTTTGTTCTTTGTTCTGAGTCAACTAAAATCTCTTGACCTCTCCTCAGGAGAACTGTCTTCACTTCCTATAACTCCTTGTTTCAGGAATTTCAGGGGTACAAAGCCTTTAAGAGACTTTAATTTGTTGTGCACTGGAAAAGTTTTGTCACTAGAATGTTGAGTTTTAGAAGCTGCTTCTATCTCTATGCACTGGAAAAGGGAATTACGTGGTGCAGGACTTGTGGTGTGTATCAAACAGCTGGAGACTGGCTCAAGAGTTCTAGATTTAAAAGATCTGGGCTTCTTCATAACCTTCAGATCTCCCAAGTGAGGTTGGGAAGATGTTTCACAGTTGAGTGACACGCAGTTTGCTTCCAACCAGACAAAAACCCCCACGGAGGGTGGCAGCTCTGACTCTGCATCCCTGTGCCACCTATGACATAGTGAAGGGATGTTTGCCTTTTCTAGGTATCTGTTGAAATGGGTAGTTTCACAATAACAGGGAGTTTGGCAGGTGTGAGGTCAAAAGGGAATGTTACCTTTGAGCAGTGAATGCTTGGAGCAGCTCCTCTTTTCAGACCATAACACTGTTGTAGGGCTGGATTTTAACTCATTGCTCACTCCCATAGCACTATGACATGGGGAGTGAGACTGAAACACAGCTCAACAGAGGGAATTCAACCTGTCTTTCAGCATCTTAGCAGTCAGGATGGGCCACTGACCCAGAGTGTAACTGAAAAGAGAACTATTGCATTGTGGTAATTAAACTGAAGTGCCCAGGAAGGTACCCTCAGAGCATGAGAAAGTCACAGTGCTGGCTGTGTGCTGCTGGATCGTGTGGAACAGTTTGAGTTACTTTGTGCTAAGTGGATGAGGCTGTCTTCATGCTTGAGCTGTAAAACCTCTCTGCTGAGGTAGCTTTCAGCCTGATCTGATTTGCCATCTGGCACTGTAGCCCCGTGTGCTGCTATGACAGGGAGGATGCCATCTCAGTGGCAGAGCTGTGAGCTTGTGCTTTGTCAAGTAGCCGTCTGGGGCAGAAAATGGGACTCTGAAGTGCCCAAAACCTGATATTTTAAAAAATTTGTTTCCCAAATTGCTTTCAGATGTAAATTTTCTCTCCCTTGTCGCTCAGCTTTGGTTCTGCTTTGTTTCAGAAGGGATTTGTCTCTTCTGCTGATGAAAGGTGCAGCCAAGGGAATGCAGCTCTTGCTTAGGGCCTTAGAGAAAAAGATACAGTTAGTTCTACTGCCTGCTTGCTGGCAGAGCAGTGAGCAATGAGGAAAACCTCACAACTGTGTCTGCAGGTGCATAAATCCTTGAGCCCCTTGATGTGTAATCCCAGGAAGCTCAACAAAAATGCAGAACTGAGGATCTCTAGTAACTGAAATGAATTTAACTCTACATTTAGCAGTTAATGGAGCTGTTAATCTCTTATGTCTGTGAGATAAACCCTACCAAGATACCTTCAAACTATCTCATTCTCTGGGTCCTTTTGCTGGATTTGTTGCTGGGAAGGGTCTTCAGGCACATACATTTTCTAATGGTACCTGATGGTTGTGTTTGTTTAAAAAAGAGATTTGGATAAGAGAGTTGTGAAACCTTATGCAGGCACAAATAACACCCACACAGCTAAAGAAAGTAGCATTTAAGAAGAGCCAGCAATCTGATTTTACTTTTAAGTGTAGAGAGGGGAAAATTACCTGAAGGCAACTTAAACATTGTCTATCAAATCTGGATACGAGCAACAGAAATGGGATTGTGGGCTGGAATTCTGTAATGTCTAAATGAGTCCCTACGTGTCCCTCTGCTTTTGGGTCCCACCTTTCCCTCTTCCCTCTCTTCTCGTGCTGGTTTGTGTGGATGCACAGCTAGAAGCAGAGCTTTTGAGACAGAATTGACTGTTGTAGTCAAATGCAGTAGCAGGAGCAATCCAAGCTGTTGACAGAAGTGTGTTGAGGTTGATGTGCCACAAAGGAGTCGTGACTGTGTAGAGCAAAAGAAGCTGCACTCCAGAGCTTTATGAGAGGCAAGTGCTTGATTAAGCTACTTGGGTATGTTTGGGCTTTATTGGCATGGTCTGTAAAATAGAATTGCTCATAAATGCTCACTTTTATGAAGTGTATCAAATGGGAAGATTGCAAAATATCCAACACAATCTGTTTTATAGGTGTGTAATGTGAGATGGGCTGATGGCAACCCTCTGGCTTCTGTGGTCACAATGGTTTATGCTTCAAATACTGAACAAAGCCTTTGGTCTAGTGAGGATTTGGTGTCAGTTGTATTTCTGCAGAAGTAAAAATCACTCTTCAGGATGTGACTATTAAGGGTTATTAACAGATTGGCCAAAGCTGCTGTTACTAGTAATAGGAAAACCAGAAGTGCTGGAGGAGCTGTGCACTGGAGCTTTGCAGATCTGGGGAGGTGTAATAGCTAAACTTGAACTCTAAAAGTTTGAGCACTTTGCAGTGACATAGTTAGTTCCTAAATGCCAGCGCTGCCTGGTCATGGCTTGTACTTGGCAGTGTTTTAGTACGTGACACCTCACTGAGGGCCTGTGAAGATGAGCTCAGTGTTTGTGACAGTTGCACATTTAAGGCCTAAAGATGGTTTTTGAATTTTTAAATCACTCAGACAAGTTGCACAGACTCCTACTGGAAGGAGAAGCAAGGCAAGGGCTTAATTGTATACTGCTCTGCAAGTGTAGTGCTGTAATTTGTGGTGCCTGTTAAGCTAAGCCAGTAATTCTTGTCACAGAAATAAATGTTTACATTTCACGTGTCATAAGCCACTGTGCCTGTCCTTGCAAGGGCCAGCTGCTGAGAGGTCTGTGCATGTGATGGGAAGGTGTGTGCCAGTGCAGAACCACTGTGTGACAGGATAAGGTGGATCAACTTTAGGTGCTTTTTTGCAGGTTGAAAAGCTTCTTTTACTCTCATGGACTTTCTTATTTCAGGCACCTCCCTGGGCATACATTGCTTGTGCATGTGGCCTTTTCATCTACCAGTCTCTGGATGCTATAGATGGAAAACAAGCAAGAAGAACAAATAGCAGTACTCCATTAGGAGAACTTTTTGATCATGGCTGTGATTCGCTTTCCACAGGTATTGTCATCTTTAATTGGAGTATGAGGGTTAAATGACTTCATTTCAGGTGTCAAATCTGGAGTAAAGTACTTCTTTATTGAAGAAGAGGACAACTGAATGTAAAGCTTTTGAGTCAGCCTCTCTCTGTAGACAGTGCTCTTGACCAACTCAATGAATTTGCTCTGGAGACATTCCAAACCCAGCTGGATGAGTTCCTGTGTGCCCTACTCTAGGTGGTCCTGCTCTGGCAGGGGGAGTTGGACTGGATGAGCTTTCCAGGTCCCTTCCAACCCTTGAGATTCTGTGATTCTTCTCTGATGTTATACTGGGGAGGAAAATGAAGCATGTGTGTCATTCAGTCTGAGCAGTCTTCTGTGTATGCTTCCTCAGAGGCTTGGTTAGCAAAACCTCTGTAAGCAGTTGTCAGAATGCTCTTCTATGTAACTTTTAGCTGGAATCTATGTGGATAAGATTAGAATCAACAAGATCAGTTCTTAGGTAGGTAGAGTTTGTTGTCCCTCCTTAAGCTTTAACCCCATTGCAGAAGCACCATCAGATGCTTTTGGTTACTTAAAATCTAAAGCTCTCAAGCCTTCACAGTTTTATGATACTTTATGGAGGGTGGAGGGCAAAGTGGAGATACTTTAGGAGTCTTGAATGACACACTTTGGATTTCCTTAATGGCATAATAAAAATTAAGACAAAAGGGGCAAAAATCTCTCCATCAGATCTTGGATACTGAGGAGAAACCTCAGAGCTGTGTCTGCAGGGGTATAAACCACTTGAGTCCCTTGATGTCTAATCCCAGGAAGTTCAATAAAGTCGTAGTAGACTAAGAAACCCTCACTATTGAGGACTTCTAATCACTGCTATGGATTTAACTCTACAGTTAGCAGTCTATACTTTTACAAACTGGAAGTGTTAATGTCTGGATTAACTGGAAGTGTCTGGGAATGGGCCCCATCAGGACACCTTCACGCTGTCTCCTCTGGCTCCTTTTGTTAGATGTGTTTCTGGTAAGGATCTTGACACCCATACACCCTTTTTACTCTGTAACTGATTTTCTTCTGCAGTCTTTGTGGTTTTGGGCACTTGTATTGCTGTGCAGCTGGGAACCAACCCTGACTGGATGTTCTTTTGTTGTTTTGCTGGAACGTTCATGTTTTACTGTGCCCACTGGCAGACGTACGTCTCCGGAACGTTGCGCTTCGGCATGTAAGTACCTCGGCTCAAAAAGAAACTGAAAGTGGGGTTGCTTTCCTGTCTATATGCACTTGATGTGGTTGTAGAGCACATCCTTAGAGCAGTAGCAAATTGCTCCTGGTTTTGTACATGCACACTTAGAACGTGTGGTAGCTATTACCTGTCGGCTCTGCAGTTAATTGTGAGCGTTGTTTAGCTTGTTTTAGGAGCAGTCAGATATCCTGTTGTCCTGTTGCTTGATTAGGAGCTTCTGATGTGATTTAAACCTAAATAAATACAGGAAAGTGCCTGCTGTTTCATCCCCAAGAATGGAAAGCTTTTGTCAGATGGTGGCAGTCTGGCTTTAGTATTCAGTTAACTTCCTACCTCTGGATACTGCCTGACTTGTGGCTTGAGACCATGCACAGTTTGTCTTTACTGTGAGCCATAACTCTTAAAATATAGTGTATTAATTGACATTGTGCCTGCAATTGAAAGTTCTGAATCTCTTGGGCAGACCATAGTTCTGTCAATAATGGGAACAAAGCTGTAATGCCAGGAAAGTCAATGGCTGAAATGCTGTTAACTGCTGGGTGAGGGTGGGTGGGGAAACAGAAGGAAAGGACCAGGGGGATCCACTAGCCTTAATATGGAAATGTGTGCTTATTCCATGTTTTGCCTTCATAGATCTAACAAATATATTTCAAATAAATACCCTGCAGAATGATTTTTGCCTCTGGAAGCCTCTGAAATGTGCTCTTAGTCTGTGTGGGGTTTTGGAACAACATGAACTGTTTATTTACAGCCTGTTGCTGTTGATCCATAGATACCCAGATACTGCTGAACTAGGCCACAGATGGGCTTCTTGTCTGTAACAGCTTTTATTGGCAGATTCTCTTGAGAAACTTCTGTGTTTCTTCTCAAAAATGTAAGACACTGGAGCACTTTGTAATGTCTGTTGGAGGAAGAGAACAAAAAATCTAGATCTCTCTTCTCATCCTGACTCCACCAAAGCAGATTGAATAGTTTCAGTCAGTTCTGATAGCTAAATCCTTCAAGTAAAGCATCTGCCTCAAAGCTCTTAGTGGCTGAGGCTTCTCACTTCCATGCTGTACCCAAGATCTCAATACTGAATGCTTTTAGTGCCCTTGGAATGGTATGAGGCCCTGCTAGTGAAAGTTGTCCTGTTATGGATCAAAGAACACAGAAACCCCAACCTTGGCATGTGCTTGACTTTACAGATGGATGCAAGTAGCAAACTCACCCCATTTGCTTTTGTGCTTCAGCAAATGTGTCCACTGCTCCTGGTATTTGCTTTATGTTGTGCTTTTTGCTTTTGTGAGGAGCCTTTCTATTTTGTAGGCAGCATTTTGTAGCAGTTGCTCTAGTTCTGCATGGCCTGGGGGGGAATTTGATGGGCTGCCAATATGTAGGTGATTTAGGGAAGGCAACATGCACACAGTTGTGTGTGGATCATTCTGTTGGATAAGACAGCACTGTTTAATAGACACATTTGTTCATTTGCCCTGTGTCAGAAGGCTAATAGCCTGCCATAAGCTGATGTTCATTTGGATGGCAAAAACCCTGAGATGATTTATCCAGTTAACTGATTCTCACTGTTTTTTTCATCAGCTTTCATTTCACCAGTCATCAAACTGGGAAACAGTCCTGGTTTATCTACCCTTTCAGATCCACTAGAGCATGCAGACTTAGGTATTCTTACTCCTGAATAAGTGGAATCAGAGATGGCTGTTGGAAAGAGACAAAAGGGTCTTGGTGCAGAGCAGCTTTTTCCTGTCTGTGTCACTGACACAGTAACTGCCAAAACCCCACTGAGGGGGCTGAGAACAGCAGTGATGTTTTAGGAAGCAGGTCAGCATTTCAAACTTGCATTCCATTCCAGCAAAGCAGGAAGGAGCTCACTGTTATCACTCACTGTGTTTCTGTGATGAGATTATGTCCAATAAATAGCATTTCATTAGGGAGCAACTCAATAAGCAAATGGAAACAACTTGGAGAAGAGCAGCAGTCTGCTAAAGGGAGAGAGAGGGCTGTTTCACTCCTTACAGCTCAAACTCAAACAGTTAAATGTATCATCAGCTTGGCTTGCTGAAAAAGTCCATTGTCTTTAAAAAAGAAGATAAATTTATGTCAGATGAAGTGTGTGTTTGTGGAACAGAATGTCTGATTGGTATGTGCTGTCACTGTACCAGCCTCAACAGTTCTCTGAAGCCATGCAGGGTGTACTTTGTGTCAGACTTATCTGCAGAGCACGAGCTCTCACCCTGTGGGAGGAGGAAAGGAGATTTGCTTCTGCTGAATTCCTACAGAGTATTGCAGGTGGAGTAGGAAAACTCTTAGTTTAATTGTGGCCAGTTACTGAATACCTCACGTGTGCTGGCTGTTTTCCTTCCCAGTGGCTGGGAGCTGCCCTGCACTACTCCAGGATGGTGGAATAATGAGTTGAGGTGTTAAGGTCCTAGGGATCTGTCTTATCTTTTGAACCAAGGATGTAGTTGTATTAGATCTTGGCAGCTGATGCAGACTTTTCAAATAGAGACTGGAGGTGGTTAAATAGCTCACAAAAATAGCTAGAGGTCAGTATTGCTTAAAAATTCCCTGTGAGGAAGCAGAAAGTGTCTCAAAGCAAGTTGGGGTGGCTGCAGAAAGTCACAGCAGTGCACAGGCAGCAGAAAGCTGCTGGGATTGGGTCAGATGCAGCAGTTTTGTTAAGAGCAAACCCTCCCCTGGGAATGGACTCATGAAAGAGCAGGAATATATGCACATTCAAAGAAGCTAAAGGTGATTCTGAATTGCAGGAAAACATTCAATATTAGAGCAGCCCAAATACTTTGTTCTCCTGTCTTTCAACACAGTAACTAGTTTATCTGGGCTGTGGACTTGCTGCACAGTGAGCTTTGTTTCAGGCTTAATCTTCTCTGGGTGCAGCTGTGCCACAACTAGGACATCTCTGGTTTGGAAACAGTACTTTTTTGGTCTTCTCCATATCACCAAAGTCAAGCAGATCAAGTATTTTAGTAACATGCTGCAGAAACCAGAAGCATTAAGGAATATGTTGCACAAACCCTGAAAGAATCTGCCTGCTGTCAGCTGGAGCCCCAATGGGATTACTAACTGTGTCCCAGACTTGTTCCACTTGGGTTCAGTAGGGCACCTGCTTGCTCTTCTGGCTTCAGGAGGTGTGTTAAGAGGCATCTGGCTGTGCATGTTTGGTGCTGTATCCAACCTGACAAGGTCAGTGCACAGACAGTCTGGCTCTGCAGGAGCACTCAATTCCAGAAGAGTTAGCAGTGAAGCTCGAGCTATTAGTCAGTGTCAGATCTGAGCATTGCAACTGGAGTGTTGTGTTCAGCAGAAGACAAAGGTAGAGACCTTGTTTGGCAATGCTGGACTGGGGAGAACTACTAAACCATATTTAAAACCCTACTCTCCAACATTTCTACTGCATTATCTGGTTTATCCCAACTTTTCTTAATTGAACAACTTTTCTTATTGGAACAGGGCCTTGGGGGTGTCCCCATCCCTGGAGGGATTCCAAAGCCAAGGTGCTGAGGGCCATGGGATAGTGTGGCCATGGCAGTGCTGAGGGAATGGTTGGACTCTGATCTTAAAGATCTTTTCTAACCTCAACCACTCTGTAATCCTGTGAAATATGGAGAGTGGGTGATAGCAGAAGCTGTGGGGCTGTGTGTACATAAGTGTGTAAAGATCCACACACAAGGAGATGGAAGTTAGTTTCTGAGGATGCTTCATGAGGGTGTATCAGTAAGCACAGGGGAAGCATCAGCTCTCACCAGCTTTCAGATAACTGGAAACTTTAGAATGTTGCTTCACTGTTTGAATAATGCTCCCTGGAGAAAGCAAAAGAAAACAGCCATTGTTGAGGAATGCTGGAGAATGTAGGGGAACATTCCTGTTGAGTGACAGTGTAAGAGTTGTACATGAGCAAGAGCCTGCTTGATGAGGAGATGGTTTAGGGAGGGAAGGGTAACTGGGTTAATCTGAGCACTCTTGCCAGTGCTGCCACAGAGGTGTAAAGGAAAGATGAGCCAGAAAGTCTATATTTCAGAAAGCAGCTAAAATGAAGCTGTCATCTTCAGCAGTTTGCAGAAGAGGGATCTGTGTGTTGTCTTAATTCATAATAGCAAAATACAGAGGTGGAAGCTTTCCAAGTCAATGTTTAGCACACTGAGTTCTTGCTCTAGGAAGGAGCTTCAGGATCTTGGGATTATGGTAGGAGATAAGGCAGCAATCTCCATTCTTGTAGCACTTAAACCTTTCCATCTTAGGAGTTTTTCCAAAGCTTCTGGAAGAACTTTAACACCTTGGTTATTTGCAGAGGAAAAGTTGAAGCTCAATAAAGTCTCTGTTGATGTTGGGGGGGAAACTGGTTTCTCTGTGCTTACAAGAAGTGTGTGTTGCAGCATTGTTGTGGTAGATGTGAAGCTTTCTGACTGCAGCCTGCTGTACTGCAGTCACTCCCTGCCAGCTGCCAGCAGTTCTGCTGTGCTGGTGGGTGTCACAAATATGTGTAAGTGCCTTGCTATGGCATTAAATATGTACAGCTGAAATTGCTGAGAGTTGATCTAAACCATGGGAGGGGTTTCCACACCATGATCCTCTTCCTCTGCCTTTCCCTCTAACAAGTCCCTTACCAGTGTTTTAAAGCAGGAACTAAGTGGTCACGTGCAGAGATGCTGCTGTTGGCTTTTCTGCCTTTGTGACTGAAACCTGTTCTTGCTGCTGTGTGGAACAGTGAGCTTCAGCATAATGAGGTGAAGCACAGGGCTGTTGTCTGACCTCTACAACTTTTAACCTACATTAGTGAGCAGCTAAAGGAAACAGTTATGTACTGCTCTAAGTGGATTGCAGCAAGGAAAACACAAAGCTTATGGCTCACTTGCAATATTTTCTACCTCAACATGAATCACCTCTGGCTGGAAACAATTTGAATTCATGTCCTTATTTTTTCTGCCCACGTTGCTTTAGTGATGCTCTTTGTGTTTAGTGATGCTCTTTGTGTTTAGTGATGCTCTTTGTGTTTCATGATGCCCAAGTGAAAATGCTGGACTGGAATGAGTTAAGGTTAAACTCTGTAATAACCTTTAAAATTAAGCTCCTAGCATGTGACTTAGCCTTTTTTTTTCTCTTGTGTTGTGATGATGAACATTCTCTTCTTGCTGCAGTGGTTCCCTTAAGAAAACAATCCTTTGTCTCAGGCTCAGATTCGTAGTTCATTGCCCAGCCTGAGTAATCCCACTTGCACGCTTAGATACGGATAAGACAGATGGAAGAGTCATCATTCCTCAGACCAAAGTGCTGCTACACAGAGTATTAGAGTAGACACATCCCCTTGAGTTTTCCAGCCTCCTAACTCCTGTTTTCTCATGACAAGAGTGCTTTTTCTTGTCTGCTGTGTTTTCTACACGGGACTGTTGCAAGAAGTTCTGTCTGTGGGGGAGGAGGATGGAATGTGAATGCCCCCCCCCAGTTTCACACTGTTAAGCAGAAGCTGTATTAGATCAGCTGTATTGGTAGTGACTGACTTGATTTTAGAGCAATTTCCAGTGAAGTGTCTGTTTCCTGTTGTTCTTTGTGCACTTTCTCAGGAAATCTTTGCCTTCAATCCTTTTGGTTCACGGTTGTGGAGAACAAAACTGACGGCAGCTGCCTCAACTCTGAAGCTTGATTCAGTGGTGGCCCTTGTGAAGTCTAATGGCTTGTTTCATCTAAGTGAACCTTTTAAGAATTGCCCACAGAATATGCTCAATAAATTAGCACTGGCAAGAGTATATTCTGGATGCATGACTAATCAATTGTGTGTTAATTGGCTCAAGGCTCTCGCCAGCAAAGCCAGCCAGCCTGCTGCCAACATCTGAGAGGTCAGCACATGCCGAGGTCGATGGCCCCTTCTTAAGCTTTCCTGGGTAACACTGGGGAAAAAGAAAGTGAATCTGTGTCTGAATTACAAATATCACTTAGAGTAACAAAGAGAAAAGGAGAAGAAACTGCAGCTGTCCAAAAATACCAGTGAGCTGTGGTGTTTCCGAGCTGTGGTGTTTCTGTGTGCAACTTTCTCTTCCTCTGCTCCCTCAAATACCAAATGTCACCTTTTCTAATTATATATTGTATTCTGTGCTGTGATAATTAAATGAAGGATGTTTATCAGCCTGCAACTGGGTGCAACCCCCTCTCCAGACATGGGACTGCACGTTGTGACGGCACTTGTTGAGCTCAGTGGGTGCAATCACCATGAGCCTTGTTTCTTTGCTGTACCTTTCCAGTTGCATATCCATAAACACTGCAACAAACAGGATCTCTGCCATGGCTGAATCTGTTACTGCCAAAATGATTCCCTTTTTTTTTAAACTGGGTAGTTTGTAGTTTTAATTGGATCCTGCTTTAAGATTTCTTGGTTCTGGTGAAATGCAGCCTTGGAGCGTTTCATGAGGAGGATGTGTGGTACCTGCAGCTCTGTTGGCTGTGGTGTATTTTTTCACCCCTTTATCTCAGGGCTGAGAAATAAAAGTATACAGAACAGAGTTTGGTTACCACTGAGCAGAGATCCAGAGCTCACTCCACTTGTTTTAGCATTACTTGCCAAGAAGCCAAGGGGTTCCACGAGCAGGGAGCTGTGACTGTGCTTTCCCTTAGAGGTGGCAAACTGAAGGTGCAGGCTGAGCTTCTGCAAAAATAATACACAATGGCTTTGGGAGATGAAGAATGTATGTAATCAGTGTCACTGGGAGATGGGGCATGGAGATGAGTGCTCCTGGATGGTGTTTGATGATGAATTTTACTTGCTGTGACTTGGAGCAAGGAATTTGACTTCTTCCTGCACACACCTCTGAGTGTGTTTGCCCTTGCGTTGGACTGGGACTGTAAAACTAAAGTGCAGAAGCTCTGAATGGAGTCTTAAACATGTCAAACACTCTGTGGGTTACACTATTTTGTATTAATTCATTAATACTTTCCATTTTTGTGCTTGTTAATTCCCATCCCCTGAACTACCCTTTAAACCATCTCCCTGCTGCCCAGTCGTTGCCTGGATTTTCTCCTTTAGGCCGTGACTGAAGATCCCTTCTGGTGGCTCCACTTGAAGTGCTCAGCAAAATGTTTTGAAATGTTTCTTTCCCTTGCATGTAGATTTGATGTTACGGAGTCTGTGCTCTGTACTGTAGCAATCCAGCTCCTCACAGGAACCCTGGGGCCCTCCTTCTGGAACTATACGGTAAAGTGAACGTTAGTGCTGCCTGGCAAGCGATGGCATGGACTGAGCACAAGCAGCACCTTTGTCATGCACATCAGTGACCCAGGAAAAAAACCATCATTCTGAGACTATTTCACAACTGCTTTAACAAAAATGGGGAGTGGGGATAAAAATGTTTGCAGAGTATGAGCGAGCCATCAAAATCTGACCTTGCTGCAGAGAATTGTGTGGAGTGCATCGCAGTTTCACTTGAAAACAAAGCAAAAAGCTGCCTGTTACCCTGAGCAGCTGCCTTTAAACTGTTCTTTTTCTTTTTTTGTCACAGTCCTGACTCCACCTAAAAGATAACCAGGGTTGTGGAAGCTGCTCTGTAAGTCTGGGTGTAGAATAATCTTGTTGGAACTCCATTTTCAAGCTGTAGAAGCGTTTTCATTGTTGCTTTTTAAATACCTTCCCACCAGGAAAAAAAAACCCAAACCAAGAAGGAATTGCTTAGCTAGTTCAGGGAACTGGGGGCTGTGCAACAGCTTCAAAAGTCACAGGGTGCTGCTTAAAAATACCTGTTTTGAGCTGTACCACTCATCCATGTGGTCCAGTCACTTTGCTGTGGTTGGAGCTTTGTCATGAGGTAACTTCATTTCCTGGTTGTCTTTCTTTTCAAAATGCTTTTCCTTATGTCTGTGCTAAATATATCCTTCTCCCTTCTGCTTTACTACTCCTTAGAAAGGACTTTCTCTTCCTTATTTCAGCTTTTTTTAGTACAGTGGATATAGGTGGTTCCCCCCCAATACAATGGCTTGGTTAAAAGTGAGTTCTTTGGGTTCCTTGAAACTTCTGGGTAATAATCCAGTGACTGTGAGGAGTTTTCCTTGACATATTTAAGCATGTAAGAATGGCTTTTTGATAGCCTTGCAACTGCCTCAGATTTTAAGTAAAACTTGAGTTGCTGGGGGTGTGTTTTTGGTGGTTTGTTTACATACCCTTTGTCAAACTCCCATCCATGCAAGTGGTGCTGTTCCCTTGTGTTCCCTTGTCATGGCTCAGCACAGTCTCTGCTTTCAGGAGGCTATTAGAAAGAGTCCTTAATTACCAGCCTGACTTCACATCCAACAATATCAGCCATCTGGTAAATGATGGTGTGTGTCATCTCCAGTGGCTGATGAAAGCCAAGTGCCAGTTAGTGCTGGGAGGGTAGGCAGATGACATAATGTTTAAACACTTTTGTTGACAGTCTATGAAAAGCTGGAAATACTTAGTGCCAGGAAATGGTCGTGGAGCAAGAAATCACTTGAAGGAAGGAAGAATTTAATCAAGATTTTAGCCTTTTGTGCTAACAGCATTGACTCTGCCTGAGAAGTCATTCAGGGCAAAGAAAATCCCTTTAGTACCGAAACATTTGGAGGTTTCCAAAGTCACCCCTTGGTGTGATGATGATGTGAGAGGAAACAACTCCAGTTCAGGAATGAAAGTGGACTGTTTGAATGGCTGAGGACAGATTACCTTCAGATGGGGGAGAGGGAGGTGTTCTGCTTTTCTGCTCAGGTGACTGGGAGTTGATGGGGATCTCTTCCACCCTTTGCCAGTCAGGAAGAAATAGATGCAGTGGTTGGTAGGAATGGGGTGTGGGTGTAGTGGATGAAACAGCATTTTGTCACTTCAGCTCCAGTAACAATGCCAAGGTTTTCCATGTGACAAGTTCCCTCCTGCACACTAATTCTAGCCAGTTTTTTAAGCACACTGAATTATGCAAGAGACTTAATTTTCATCTTAACTTCTCTAGTTTCAGATGCCTGCTGGCACCTTGGTTTTTAGTCTAAACTAATAAAGATGCTTCTGCTTCAAAGCCGCTCACCCAGAACACACCAAGTGTCCTGTTTGTTTTACATGGTTTGAAGTGGGGTGATGCAGGTTTTTCTTTCAGTATCACAACATCTCAGAGCTAGCTGAGCTACAGGAAATATGAATCAATGCTCCTGTCTTCCATCTGATAGCAGTTTCATGTGAGAAAACAGAGTAAACAGCCTGGCCTTGAAAACACCACGTCTGTGCACTTCATATTTTACCAGTTTCTGAGTCTTGCAACACAGGTAAACCTTGTACTTAGATGTGCTTCTTTAGGGGTTGTTTTATTCACCAAAGAGTGGGGAAAAATCCATTCTTAAATTGTTAATGAAGTCTGTTTTGCCTTTAGCCTGTGGGGAATTTGTTTAAAAGAACATGAGGCCTTTAACCAATGGAAAACGTGTGCTGGGAGTCAAGTTAAAACAGGTTTGCTCTAACTTGAAGTGGAAATGTGCAGAACTCCAAAGGGTTTCAGGCCTGCCTCTTTCTTCCTGCAGCTCTGCAATGTCACCCTTCAGTACCTGAACTGCTGGAATGTGACTTTTCTTTGGAGTGTTTTACCTCACACCGTGGTGTTTTTCCAAAGGCCAGGATTGGGCAGTTTGAGTTCAGAGCAAACTGCAAAGGAAGGTGTTTAAGGTGACTGAATCTGGACATTACTCACACTTCTTTAGGAGATACCATGTGAAAATGATACTGTTCCTCATAATCTTGTCAGGGAAGAGAAGGTGGAAAACAGCAAGCAATCTGCAGTGAGGGTTGGCAGGGCAGGGGAGGCCAGATTCAGAGTAAAACATGTGCAATGTGTGCAGTAAAACTGAGGCAGATGGGGATGAAATATGCATTAAAAGATGCACAACTCTTATGCTTCCTTGACTTCATCTGAATTAAAACACCAAGATAGTTTTCTTTATAGCTTTTAGCTCACAGAGGTAGCTGCTGCAGTGTTGACATTGTTTGCCCTAGTCCCGGATTGCCACCTCCAGTTCTCCAGAGCTGCTGCTTTGTTGTTCTTTCCCAACACCAGTTTGCTGCAGATCTGGGATTTTTCAGGGTCCTTCTCAGTGTTCTTTCCCAGCCTTGCAGTTGGATGTTCTGTCTTGGCATTTTTAGTTTGTTAAACTATTGAGTCTAGGTTCTTTGTTGCTTTGTCTACAGTGTGTGACCTTTGTTCCTTGGTTCTTTGCCTGGATGTTCCTGGTGATCTGAAGAACTCAATTCAGGATCTTCTGTTTATTTTTTAGAAGATGAAAGAGCCTCTGGTTTATTTAAAGAAGTGAGGTTTTTTTGGGACTAGGCTGCTTTTTTTGTCCATTGAGGAACTGTTACAATAACTTTAGTTCCATCTGTTGCATGTCTTGGGGGAAACTGTTTCATGTTTGTCATTTCAGAGGTGTAAGGGATCTGCCACAGATCATGCTCCATGTCTCTGCATCATCCTAGCAACATGAACTGTTTGGGCAATGCTGATGTGACTCAATTTGTCAGGAAACATCAGGCAAAAAAGCTGTCAGGGTAGGGGAAGTGTGGCCCAAGAGATTGCTGAAAATATCCCACTTAAGAGGCTCCAAGAAACCCCTTTGCTTGAGCTGCACAGTTCACACCAGCAGCTCTTTCTGTTTGGTTTTTCTTACAGTCCACTGTAACTAAATACAAACACAAGGAGAAGACAGAATCAGACTTTGAACTGGCTCATTCCCTTCTTGCTTTGATATGCCTTTACTTTCCTACAGCTCTGCTGATGGTGCCAGGCTTCTGGTTGTGGGCAGTAACTCAAGGGGAAGGGTCCTGCAGCTCCAAAGACCTTCCCCCACTTCTCATTTCTTGGTGGGGTGTTTTTATTCTCCTTGTGCTATCTTTTTGCATTGAAGCTAAAAATACTCCTCTACTCTTGGTCAATAAATGACCCACTACTGCAGTTTGTTACCACAGCCCTTGGCATAGGGAGAGGCTCCAATGTGCAGGGAACTTGGAGGTGAAAAAATAGAGTACTATTTAGGGGATATTTAAGAGCAGTTAATATTATCACTCTGGAAATGATTGCCCTGGCTGCTACATGTGTAATTTGTGTCAAAAGACCAGTGTGCACAGTGCTGAAAGGCTTTAGTTGGTCTCCACACAAACTAAGGAAGCAGCTTTCCATGCAGCCCTGCTTCTGTCTTGTTCTTTTATTAGGCACCTTCCCAGTTCTACTGGAGTTTCAAATGAATGTGGTGACTAAGGCCATTTATGGGTCTTTTTATTACTGTCACATTTTACCTTGAAGCAGTTTGTAGATACAAGTTAATCATTAAAGTGTAGGAAGGAATGTCCTCTGGAGTGTTAATGTCTCCCAGGTAGTGCTGTGCATCACTTTGCTCAGTGTCTTTCCTGACAAAGCCATTGTTGCTTTGGTTTCTAATTGCATTCTTTCCCTTTTTTTTAAACTGTGTTACATTTTAAGGGCTGTTCAGGACTTCTGTGAATGCTGGTAGCAGTGCACTTGTGTCTCATTTGGAAGTCTTGACTTGTTCTTGCTTTCACTCCAGTGTCATCCAAGCCTGGAGCTGCACAGTCACTTTGACTCAGCACATTCAGCTGCCAAAAGAGGCTGTGCAGACCTTCCACCACCCTCTCCATTGTGCTTGCATCATTCTTGAGGCCACTCAAAAGGCATGAGGAAAGTTTATATGCTACAAGTAGGGACAGGAACCTTTCTTTTCTTCTCCTTTTTCGTTTGGGTCAGTTTAAGCTCATTTCCAGCCCAGCTGATGGCATGAACCTGTAGAATTGTCACAAGGGACAAGGTGGGACTGAGCAGGCATGTTTTTCTGGGGGAGAAAGTGCTTGATCTTCAGAGAAGTGCTGCTCCTTTTAGCAGCAGTGTGGATTTAGTCCAGTTTAGAGCTCTAGTTGCACAGTCATCTCAAACTCAAGTTAAATGAATGGAGGAGCACCAACCCCCCCAGGCCCTTTCCCTCCAGCAGCTTCCCAGCCCCTCGTCCCCCAGCCTGGGGTTGTGTGCATTCACAAGAAGTGACTTGAGGCAGAGCTGTGTTATTAGAGAGAAGGAATATGCCATCAATATTTCATATGGTCTCAAAGGATTGTTTTTGATGCAGTGCTTCAGTAGGAGACAGTTTGACACAGCTTCATGTTATGCCCCAGCCAGACTGTGCTGAGATTTCCCTTTTCCTTCACTTCTATTTCTGGAATGGATTTGTTTTGGCTGTTTTTCCTCCTTGCTACCTCCAGGATTTCTGCACACTCTTTAAAACAAGGTCTTAGAGTTATTCTTTTCTGTGAGCCTTTCCTTCTTGTGCTTCCGCTGAACACAAAAGTTTCCCTGGAACCAGAAGTGGTTTCTCCTCTTGCTGGTTGTGCAAACCAGCAAAGCAGCTGCCTGTACCTTTCCATCTGCATCAACTCTTCAGGGATTCACCTTTCCTTTTAAAGTTTGATGCTATTCAGAGGGAATATTCCTATTTAAAGCTAGGGTAGGGAATATAACGGGGTTAAAAAGCTCTTTCCTGCATTTTTAGCTTGTGAAAGACATGAGGTTTTTTTCCTGTTTGGTGGGTAAGGTTAAAACTGAATATTTCTCAGTTTAAAAAGAGTTCCAACTGCTCCTTTTTGATCAAATGGATTGTTATTGCACTGGGAAATAATGTACAGCCCAGCATGGCTCTGAATTTTAACCATAAACATGAAATAGTTTTGCTTCCTAAATTCTGAATGAATTTTTGCCTCTGGTTTTCCTGAGTGTTTTGGAGTTTTTACACTGTGCATGAGAGAGGAGAGCTGCTGAGCTTGCAAATAACTGACTTGAAATTGCTTTGAATAACTTTTGCTTTCTTTGGCTTTTTGTACCTAATCAGAATTGATGTGACTGAAGTACAAATCTTCATAATAATCATGCATTTACTGGCAGTGATTGGAGGACCACCTTTTTGGCAATCTCTGGTAATTTTGTTCATGTTCTTATTCCTTTTAATAACCTCATAAGACATCTGGAAATCTACCTCCATCGAGGAGCACAGTTTAATTTGAGGGGAATGTCTTGCTTTTCCTCCTAAACTGAAGTACATAAGTGTGGGTCCCATGGCAGTAACTCTGCATTCTGGTTTTACCAGAGTTCTGAAAGCAAGCTGGTATGTTGTGTCTTGTGTTTGCAGGTAGAAAGCCACCAAACATTGTGCAGACTTAAACATGCCTTTGGTGAAGTCCAGCTTCCTTTGAAGGAGCTGACCCAAACCTGAATGAATTTCATGCCAGCAGAGGAGTACTACATTGGGTTGAGGATATGGGGGGAAGCTTTTGGAGAGCAGCTGGTAGTCAGTAGATAATTTGGCCTGCATGTGGCTCAACTCTCATCTGCAATGGGGAGGGGAAAGAAAAAGTCACTTGATTTTTAAGGTGATCATCATAATGAAGCCAGCTGAGTTTCCTGGGCTGGCTGTGCTCCCCAGGCAATGCCAGCTGGCAATTCACAGGCTGTCCTAAGTGAGCTTTATATTTGCATGACTGAAGCCACATTGAGCTATGAAAATGGGTAGAGACAACATCCACTTTTCCAGAGAAAAGCACATGCATGCATCCCTAAATGAAAAATCACAGGTAATTTCTGGAAATAGCATCTAACCCCCTGATTTGCTGGGAGATTTGATCCTTCCTGAGGGTTCATCTTGTTCTTGTAATGAATAGATGCAGTTCTTAAGGCTGACAAAGAAATCTTGATTTGCAATTAAACCAAGAGATGGTCAGAAATTAACTGAAACATCTCAAATTGATGAGTTTCTAACCTGCTTCATAGAACTAGAGAAATGGATCCTCTAGTGTTGTAGAGAACAGAAAGAGGGGTTAACCTGAGGTATCCCAATTCTGCTTCATGGGCCTAAAACCTCCTTCACCCTCCCAATCAATTATGTAAAGTGCAAAATGAAAACCATCTAAAGAAAATGAGTGTGTTCCAGGGAGAGTAGTGTGGCCAACATCCCCCTGCAGCTCTTGCTCTGCACTCCCCACAGGGATTTCCCCATTCACCCTCTCAGTTTCTCTTTTCCCTTTTTAAAGGAGACAGAAAAAGATGCTGCCACAGCAGCCTCTGGCACAATTCAGTGCAGGGTGATGTTTCTGTCAACCTAGAAGTTGTTCTTTTGTGTTATTTAACAACTTAATCCGTTGAAATAACCAACTAAAGAAGCCTTTTCAGCCAAATTTTGGAACATCTGAGGAGTTCTGGGTTGCAGCAGCATTGGGCTGAGTCAGCTCCCAAAAGGGTGAAATGATGTGGAAGTCCAGTGTTGGATGAGTGGCAGCAATTTCTCCAGAGAACAACTTGATCAGGTCTCCTGTGACAACAGGAATTTTCCCTTTCCATTCAACTTGTGAGATATTGTGTGTTTGAGAGACAGTGCTGGCAGAGCAAAGCCTCACCCAGCCCCTCCTTACCTCACCCCTGCTCAGTGTTTTATGTGATGGTAAAATTAGTGGCTTGTTTATTTTTGATTTGTTTCTATCTTGGAGGAGAAAAACAACAAAGACTTGAAATGTGGTTGTGTGCTCAAACATTCCACCTTCTTATGCTGATGTGGGAAAGCAAACCAGGCTGGATGGGCTGAAGCAAAATTGGGTGTCTTGACAATTGCTGCTTTCATGAGCTTTCTCTTTCTTTGCCTTTGGTGTGTTACCTGTACTGGCTCCTTTCTGTCAGTGTAGATTCTCTTTAAAGCACGTTAAAATGCAATTCTGCAAGGCTGCTGGAGCTTGGTGGTTTCTGGTGGATGGTGAGTATGACTGCAGCTGCAGTACTTGTTTGGAAAACATGAGTCAAGTGAGGAAGCTCAGCTACAGCTTGTTTGATGCACTGGGGTTTTCTCTTTGAAGTGAAGAAAGGGCTGCAACTGCTTGAGTCTTATTCCACAACGTCACCTTTCCAAGCATTGAGGCTTCATGGATGTGAAGCAGGTTTGGGTTGGGTCTGCTGGGAGTTGTGAATCCTCTGGCAGATGTGAGTGAAGGGTAAATAGATACAGCTCCAAACCCCAGCCAGGATCTAGCCTTGTGAGAAGGGGTCCCACAGTGTTAGGAGTTGCCCAGCTGGTTGGGTATTTGTGTCATGAAGAGTTTCTGGAGGGAGTAGCTCTGTCAGCTCACACATGTGGAGTCTCTTCTGCTGCTGTTCTGAGCCCTTAGCTGTGCTCTTCCCTGTCTGGGTACAAGTTCCTAGAATCCTGGGCTGCTTTGGGTTGGGAGGAATCTTAAAGCTCATCTCATTCCAGCCCCTTGCAGGGACACCTTCCACCAGCCCAGGCTGCTCACAGCCCCATCCAACCTGCCCTGGGACACTGCCAGGGATGGGGCAGCCACAGCCTCTCTGGGCAGCCTGTGCCAGGGCCTCACCACCCTCACAGGGAAGAACTTCTTCCTAATATCTCATCTAAATCTCCCCTCTTTCAGCTTGAAGCCATTGCCCCTTGTCCTGTCACTCCAGGCCCTTGTGCAAAGTCCCTCCCCAGCTTTCTTCTTGGCTCTTTTAGGGACCAGAGGCTGCACTAAGGTCTCCTTGGAGCCTTCTCCAGGCTGAACACCCCCAACTCTCAGCCTGTCTCCATAGGAGAGGGTCTGTATCCCAGATCATCTTCATGGTGTCCTCAGGACTTAATGCAACAGCTCCACATCCTTATTTTATTGCTTTAAACCAGCATTTGAAGCTGCACACAGCTGACAGAACTGATGGCACCTAAGCCAAAGGCCTGACAATTTCCTGGCAAGTATTTCTGGATGTGCTTTCATTCAGGCTCTGGCAGGCACTCATTAATCCACTCTCTGCCTGCTGCCACTTGTTTTTATTAACATGCATGTGATTTATTTTCCCCCCAGACAAAACTTGGAAGTCTCCCTTTAGCAGGAAGTTTCTGGTCTCAGCACCTTTCTGTGCAGTGGAGCCTTTCTCCTGTAACCAACCTCAAAGGGTTTAACAGAGAACATCATTTACCTGCCAAAGATGTGGCTTGTGATACTCTCTGTGTTATTTTCATAGTCCTGTGAAGCTCTGCAGGCATGAGACTTGTGGAGAAACCTGTGCAGTTCCCAGCAAGGCAGGATTAATTGCATGGGCTGCAATGGTAATGGAACACAAGCAAACTCCCCTTGTCTTTGGGAAATGTCAGACTTAATGCCTTTTGACTCCTAGATAAAGCTTGCCATTGTTCTGTTCCTGGAGAAGAGCAAATTCACCCCCTTCTTGAAATACCAAAGTTCCTGGGGCAGAGGGCAGCACAGGTACCTTCCTTAGAGACTGAGAGAGGCCTTCAGAAGTCTTGTGCCTGGAACATTAGTGAATGATCAGTGTGAGTGCTCCTGTGGCAATGTGTGCCTTTTGTCTATTTGTCATTACTCTTTCTTTATGTCTCTTAGAAAACATTTGTGACTCCTAGTGCAGCCTGAGCAGGGCAGAGAGAGGTCTGAGAGCAGCGAGACGCCGCCGGTGGGGCAGTGATTCGGAGACGTGCTCTGGGTGCCTGTCTCTAGGCTGCCTGAGAGCAAGGCATGAAGAGTTAAAGCTGGCTCTGCCTCTGCATTGTGCCCTGAAGAGATTGAGAGATTAGTTTTCTATTGGATTCAGTAACCTGATGATTTTTACCTGCTGAAAGCCACGCTGAGAGTGCAACTGAAGAAAAACAGAAACGACTTGACGTCATTTGGGCTTCTGTGTGTGGTTGGGCTCCTGAAGTGTGTTTATTCAGTTGAGTGCTGGGACTTCAATTCCTGAGTTAAGATCCCATGAGGATTTGCAGTAGTTGTATGGATGAGCTGGGGAGTTTGGGGTAGTTTTTCTAAACACTTGCTTTCATAACACGTTTCCTGTGGTTCAGTTTGAACTTTCTTCTTCTAGTTTTTCCTGTTCTGCTTGAAACTGCCTCTTTCAGCTCTGCCTCTGCTTATTTGTCACTTTATCAGCCTCATTGCCTGCTCTCTTAGGCTCACTGACTCTCAGGTGACTTGTCTGATCTGTTTGCCTCCCTTGTCTTGCCCACAAGGTAGCATCCAGTTTCTTAAGGGCTTTTGTTTAATCATCCCCAGTTCCATTTTGGGCTGTGACTGAGTTTTACAACGAGCTTCAGAGAAGGTGACTGATGCATTTCTCTTCTGAGTACTTGCTGGGTGATTGAGCTTATGGGATCTTGGTTTCTGCCCACTTCTCTGCTGTTGGTGGCTCTTTTCAAGTGACTGCAGATAAGTGCAGCTTTATGGGAAAGCTGATTGGAAAAACACACATTTCTCTGTGCCCTGCAGAAATGTAAATCTCTGTATAGCAGAGAAAGCAAAGCCAACATGGTGTTGGAAAGTGGAGTGTTTGAGTACACCACAAGTATGAAACCCAGTTTCAGTTTTCTTGTACATATTTAAACTTGTTGTCTCTCTCCTATTAAGATTCCAATACTGAATATTCAGATGAAGATATTCCCAGCCCTCTGCACAGTTGCAGGAACCATATTCTCCTGTACAAACTACTTTGGTGTGATCTTCACAGGTGGAGTTGGCAAAAATGGATCCACTATAGCAGTAAGTATTTTGTTCTGCTAGTTACTCTTCAGCACTGGGTGGCTTTCCAGCCATACCTTTAGTTTTTATTGCACACATCACCTCCTCCATGTGAAGTGTGTTCCTTTCAGTTCCTTGCTGGCTTGGGGAAAAACCAAGTGATAGTGTCTGTGTAAGAACAGTAGGTTTAAGGGTCAAGAGTTTATTATGTTGGAACAATTGAAAGTTGTGGCCCTTTATACAATTAATTCAGAAGCAAATACCAAAGCAGGTTGCACAAATACATGACCAAAGCTTGCTCATGGGCTTGGTCTGTGTCATTCATATTGCCCCTGAAAAAGTGCAGGTGGTGGGACACAAGTAATTAGTGTTGCAGTCAAAGTGATGATGGATTCTGGAACCCTGGGAGTTTTCCACAAAGCCTGATAATTATTTGCTACCCAGAAGGCTGATTTAATTGCTCTCTAGCTGGCACAGAAAAAGCAATGGCAGTATTGTCTCCTGCCCCTTACAGGCAGTGGCTGATGCTGTTGGTGTGGTGAGGGGCAGAACTCTGCAGTTCTTGCTGCCTAAAACCTTATTTTCTCTCTCAGCACCAGGAAGGTTCAACCACATTCAGAGCTGATCCTCACTCAGGTTTCACCACACTTTGTTCCTGTTAGTACCAGAGCTCAGAACACGTGTTCTCAGTGTGATTGAAACCCCCCATTCCATCCCACGTGAGCGTTTGGCTTGTTGAGGTTTCTTTGCACATTTTGTTAACCTGATGCTTTAACTTTTAATCTCCCTGTAGGGAACGAGTGTGCTCTCACCTTTCCTTCATATTGGGTCAGTGATTGTGTTAGCTGCAATGATCTACAAGAAATCTGCTGTGCAGCTCTTCGAGAGGCATCCCTGCTTATATATACTCACCTTTGGTTTTGTATCTGCTAAGATAACAAATAAACTAGTGGTAAGTGCAGCACAACCTTTTGAGTTTCTTGTCATTGCAGGAGATCATCTTGTAGATGTTTTAAAGTCTGTGGTTATTCCATTGGCTATCTTGCATCTCTTTGTGTACTGAAGGGATGATCCTCATGCTGTTCTCATTGGAGGTGCAGAGGGGCCTTTCTGCCATTGTAAGAGGAGTGATAAACCAATGCCATGGTTACAGAGCCAGAGCCAATCCAGCTTACAGCTGCCCAAGTTCTGTTTCTCCCTTTCCCAGCTCTTTATTCACACTTTTGCAGTGTGGTAGCACATGTGTGATGAGCTGGGCTGGAACAGAGGTGACTGAAACTCCCTTTTGATGCAGGTGCAGAGGAGAGGAAAGTTTAGAAGGAGAGAAGGTGACAGAGCTGCTGAGGTCTGGAACAGTTGCTCAGAGTTTAAACAATTGTAGGGAAATAGTGGTTAAAATGATGATTGTACCAGGGAACAGATGGCAATGCTGCTGGGAGGGGAGCCCCTGTTGAGCAGAGGGAAGGAGGGATCAAACACTGCTGCCCTGTGCCATCTCAGTTGTGCAGGACACGGGAACTGCATCAGTCTTGGACAGAACTTGCAATGGAGATGTGAATTTCTGACCAAAAGCAATTTAATACCCAGTCACTCAGCAGCTGGGCTGGTAAAAGTGAGGATGTGGTGTAGGATGGCCTCTGTGCCTCTGGGGGAAGGTGGGAAGGTCCCACCTGAGCATGAAAAGATCATCAAATTGTAACCAGAGAGAGTGAGAAAAGGGATTGGAACAGATGGGTGGAGTGAGAGGAGCAGCAAGTGCCTCTGATGTCTGAAAGTCTGGCAGCTGTGATTCTTTTGTATCTGGCTTCAAGTAAATCTGAACTGTTCTGTTTCTGGCAGGAGGAAGAGTTTTGTGGGCTGGAACATGTGTTAGGGTGGTTTTTTTCCCGATAGCTGTGTTCTAATAAAACACTCCTCTGCACACCTTGCATCTCCTAGAGATGGTTAAACATGGTCATGCTTAAACAGCATTGCTGCTGCCACTTCAGTGCTTGATTATATCTTACAGGAATGGGGCTTGAACTGTAACTTTTTGGCTTTGTGTGTTCTGAAATCACTCAGCCTTGCCTGGCACGTTCTTTGTTTCTTAACCTTCCTCTTTTTCCAACCCAGGTTGCACACATGACCAAGAGTGAAATGCACCTGCACGACACGGCCTTCATAGGCCCAGCACTGCTGTTTCTGGATCAGTATTTTAACAGCTTTATTGATGAGTATATTGTCCTCTGGATTGCCCTGGTAAGTGTGGGCTGGCTTTGCATGTCAGCAGCCATCACATTTGGGTGCTCTTTGACATGTAGTGTTGGAGTTGGCTGAGCCTTGCAGGGTGATGGGCCTGGGAACCTGCTTACAGACTTGCTTTGAAATAGAGCTCATGCAAACAGAGGTAAATGTGGTTTCCCTGGTGTGTAGTTTAAACAACTTTAAAGCTTAGAAGGTTGTATTGTGGTTGTCAGCAAGGGAATGTGTTATGCACAGTACAAGCAAACTGTTGGCTGTGCCTTAAGTGTGTGTGTTTGTCACTGCCAGCAGCACCCATTAGGGAAAAGTACTTCTAAGCTGAGCTCATCTGTCCTTGTCAAGCACTCAGGTGTTACCCACCAAGATGCTGTGTTAACCTTTTAAAACAGTTGACATTTAGTGTCTGGTTGTCACCCTGCAGAGGTAATGGGGCACTTCACAAGATCTGTGTAGCTGCTGAAACTCTTTTCCCCTTTCTGACTGCAAAGTTAACAGTCTGAATTCTTCCAAAGCTGACAGTATGGATTTCTTCTCCCAAGCTGTAAGTGACAGGACAAGAGGAAAAGGCCTCAAGTTGCCCCAGGGGAGGTTGAGGCTGGAGCTGAGGCAGAACTGTTTCCCTGAGAGGGGTGTGAGCCCCTGTGCCAGGCTGCCCAGGGAGCTGGGGCAGTGCCCAGCCCTGGAGGGATCCCGAAGCTGTGGGGCTGAGGGCTGTGGGTTAGTGGTGGCTGTGGCAGTGCTGGGGAATGGTTGGACTCAGTGAGCCTAAAGGCCTTTTCCAGCCTCAGCCATGTGATCCTTTGAAAGCCCAACGTGCTCCGAGCGCTGCTCACTGAGTGATCGTCCCTGGAGTCACACTCCGTGTGTGAGAAGCAGCCCCTGCTGCCTTTATACCCTGGGTAGCATTTTACCCTGTGAAAACACAGATCTCAAACCTGTGCCCTCTTCCTCTCTCTCTCTTTTCCCTTGGCAGCTCTTCTCTCTCTTTGACCTGCTGCGATACTGTGTCAGTGTGTGCAACCAGATCGCTGCCCACCTGCACATCCACGTGTTCCGCATCAAGGCCTCCTCCAGCCATTCCAACCACCACTAGTGCCCCAGGGGCTCAGCGTCAGGAGGAACAAGGGAGAGCTGGGTTTGCCACCTGAGCAGATATGTGGGAGACTAAAGGCAAAAAGCAGATAAGGACAAAGTAACTTATAATAATCAATGTTGTCTAACTCTCTGTCATCAGTAACACTCCTTGACTAGTCTCCTGCCTGAGAGAGTGAATTCCAAGTACACCCTAGTCAACTCTACATGTAGTCAACTCTGTTGGTTCAAAGCCTGGGAAAGCATGCAGGGAGTAATGCTCTGTCTCTGTAATTACCTTGATTACAAATTAATCTCTATATGGTGAATGGCTCCCCAACAACTGAAGTTTCTAATGTAGTTTAATTCCAGCTGCAATACAACTCGCTTTTACTTTTACTGTTTCATGATCTCTTAGTGAAATACTTGTTTAGTGTCCACTTGGAATTTATTTACTAAAGACCTGAGCTGGTTTAAACCAACAAAAACAAATCAAGAGATATCCCACTGGCTTGTGGAGCTGCAAAAGCTCTGGAGGGTCGAGGCCTGACTGATGTGCTGCTTCAGCTTGTGCCTGGAGGAGGCAGTTTGGTGCTGGGGTGGTGCAGGGGCTGGGGCTGGGCTGGGAGGGGTGCTCAGCATTCACAGCAGTGGGGGATCTTTGTCAAGTAATTTTATTTTTTTAAATAAACATTATCTAAAAAGACAACTTACTGCTCAGTTTTCTTCAGTGGAAAAGCTGGGAGAAGGAAACAAACCTTTACTGTTTACTTTTTTTAATGTATAAAAACTTCAGCAACGTTTCTTTTCTGCTCTTAATAAACGAGAATCCTGAGAGCAACAGCTGGCTTCAGATGTGTGTGGTGCTCTGTCCTGCTTACACTTACCAAGCACAGCCCTGCCTGCTCTTACAAAAGCAGTTTTCTAATGCTTTCATGTAGGTTTGTTGTTCCAGAACCTTCCAGAAGGATCTTCAAGAGCTCCCTCCTGCTCCATCCTGCTGTAAGCTTGGGGTGGTGAAGGTGGATGTAATGGAGGGTTTCACTGCACAGTAGTGAGGTGCTGCAGTGTCTGCCACAGGCCCTGGCATTGAGGGGAGCTTCAGACCCTGCTGGCTGTGCAGAGCAAAGGGAGTGTCTCCAGAGCAGAACAGTTGGTGAGGAAGGTGAGGAACCTGCTGGCTGAGCTCCTGGCCCTCAGAACATGAAGCATCTCACTCAGGGTGGTAGGAAGGTGCCTCTGTGTGCTGAGCCTCAGCAGTACCTGAACACAGCTGCATGTGTCTGTGAAGGAATTAAGCAGAGTTCACTTCAAAAGAATTGCAAACCACTCAGCAACAATAAATCAAAACCTGAGCTGGCCACAGGAAGCAGTGACATGTGTTTCCCATGACACACAGCGGTTAGAGACACGTGCTCAGGAAGGGGAGAGAAAATGCAGTTCCTTCAGTGACTGCAGAGCTTTTAAACCCCTTTTTCCACCTCCCTGGGCCAGGACCCCAGTGTCTGAGAGGTCCCTCTTCCTGAGTTGTGACCTTGCAGAGACACTGGACTGTTTGGCCCAGAGAGAACATGCAGGAGGAGCGTGGCTGCAGTTCAGTTGTTGAAGTGTTGGTGAGGAAAGGGCTGGAGCTGAGCCCTGTTTGAGGTGCTGCAGGAGGTGGAGTTGAGGTGCTGACTCCTCCAGTCCAGCATTCAGCACGTGGACATGCTCCATCTTCAGTCTTCCCTGGTTGGAAGAGGTTTTGTCCCTTCCTATGGGGTGATGCCATTTCAGCAAGTGAGCTGGAGGCTGTGCCTCAGGACTGGGGCACTGGGGAGAGGAGGAATGTCTTCAGGACAAGAAGTTTGTGTAGTGATGAGCAAGGCAAAGTCTGCAAGGTGGAAGCCTGGAGGGATTATAAGGTGTTGAGGGCCTGTTTCCCCTTTCACAAACCATGTGTTGGGTTTTCAGCAGTGTGTGCAAAGCTCAGTGGCTTGGGAAGTCCCTCCCTGCTGGGTTAAGTGGTTTTCTAGAGAGACAAACAAGGAGAATCATGATCTCAGGGCTTTGACTTGTCACTGCTGCTTGAGACTGGTGCAGAGCTGAAGCCTTCAAAGGGTTGTCTAGGACCAAACCATGAAACATGTCTAAGCTGAAACCTGTTGCTGTTCAGGAAATGCAATAGGACACCTTTTCCTCTGCATTTGACTACCTGGAGGTTTGAATGCCCCCAGTGTCCAGCCAGACAGGGGAAAAAACACCCCATTTCTATCCTGCTGTAGTTACTGTGTTGTCAGGGAATAGTTCTGGGGGTAATCCCAGCCACATGAAGGGTTGCTGTGGATGCAGCTATTGTGTAAATGCCTGTATTCATGGAATAAATTAACATGGTACATTGCAGCACTGTCCTGTGACCATGGGCTGCTGCAGATGTGCTGATAGAACTACTCAAGGAGCTGAGAAGGGAGACTCTGGGCCATGCTTTCTCTCTTCCTGCTGCATTCAGAAGAGGGAGAAGGAAGAGCTCTTGCAGCAGCAGCAGCCTGTTGAGCTTCCTGGAACACCTATGTCTGAGCAGACTGCCTTCAGAGCAAACACAACCTGTTCTGTCTTGGGCAGCTTTTCCCTCTGAGGCTGTAAAAGCAACCTGAAAACTGCCCCTTGGTGTTGGAGTGTTTCCTCCTTCAATGAACTGGTAAAGGAACTCCTGTGCTCTGCCATGGAGTTTAACACAGGAAAAGAGGTCAAGATACCTCAGGCCCTGCTTCTGTCTTGACCTGAGTGTCAGTTTGGTTTCATACTAGTATCTTTCTCTTTCCTTCCTACCCTGCACACCTCAGGGCCATCCAGTGCCATCCTGCCCCAGCTGTTGAGTTTGGGATGGAGCTGCAGAGAAGTTGAATCATTTCCAGGGATGAGGAGGTTGAAGACTGCAGCAGCACTCAGAGGTCACAGCCAGGTGGGAAGTGAGCTGGGGCAGGAGCTGTGTTGGATTATTGTCCTAGAGCAACCTGCAAGCACTTGGCAACAATGACCATGTTGACTCTGGTAGGTTAAATATGCCCAGGACTATTTGCTGGCATCGAGGCCAGAGAGTGACACATGCCATAACATGAAACTTATCTTGCAAGCAAGGCAGCTGCAGAGCAGGAATTGAAGTGCAAAATGAGGAACTGACTCCCAAACCATGTTTGTAGGAGCGTGAGTTGGCCAATGCTCCCTGGGAACAACGTTAATGACTTGGCAGAATAAACCAGCACCTTCCAGTTGAGGGAAGCAGCTCCTGGCACGGTTTTGTTTGCTGTTGTAGTCTTTAGATCAGGTGTCAGACGAATCTTGAGCAGGAAGAAGGGTTTAAAAATACCCCCTGGGTTTTGCTGATAGGCTGCAATGTGAGCTGAGCTCAGCTGGATGTGGCCCTGCCCCTGGCAGGCTGGGGCTGAGCACTCCCTGCTCTCTCCAGCAGCAGCCACTGTGCCCCTCACCTACAAGCAGCTGGTTTGAGAGAGGCAGAGCAAGTTCAAAGCAATCACTTGGGCACTGAGACTGGACCTAGGTCCTTTTTTTCCATGACAATACTAAAAGGAAGAGTGCTTTCATTAACCTGAGCTTATGGGTCAACCTATGTGGGGTTCAGGCAAGGTAACAAGCAGCCCTTTGAACGTGGTGTTTAACCCTTGCCAGCAGCTGTAGCACCTGGCTGCAGACTCATAGAATCATCTCTCACTGTTGTATCTCTTCCCAGGAGCTAAGGGATAACTTTCTATTCCATTTTTCCCTGGCAGGAATGAAGCAACCACCCAATCCAGTCCCTTAGGTGACTCCTGAGTCTTCTGCTCTCAAGAGCTGCTGCCAAAGCAGGGAGCAGCTCCCTGGCAGGCAGACAGGCAGCGTGATGCTTCACAGCCCAGAGCTCGGTGTCTTCTCAAAATGATCACGAACAGGCAGGAGAAGAGGGGGGGAAGTGGCCTTTCCCCTAGGCACAGCTCTAGCTAGGTGCCCTTGGTTTTCCACACACACAATTTCCTGCTGCAGGTGAACTTTTAAAGAGGAAAAAGAAAACCCCAAACCAAAACCCACAGAGAAAGGCCACTACCTGTTAATTTCCTGCAGTTAAACTTGTGATGCTCACTCTCCCAGCCAGAGCTGATACCCACAGTGCCCCAAATCCCCCTTTTTTTTCCCCACAAACCATTCTTGTTCTCCCTCCTCCAAAGACACATCAGGGCTGAACAAAAATCAGCCCTATTCAGTGGGGCTGGAGACTTCTCTTGCTGTTCAATCTGTTGCCTCTGTCCCTCTGGCTTTGTGCCACGTGTGTGCATGGCTGCACAAATAGTTGCTTCTGAAACAAATGCCCTTGAAGTCTGTCTGTCTGGTGTTCAACAGGTCTGAAAGCAAGAGCTGTCTGGCACTCAGCCTCTTCACTCTCCAGTGCTTGTGTAAAGCCTCTTGCTGTGGTGTTCAGTACCACTGCACAAGCTGTATGAAGCTCTCTTTTTGCTAACACCTGCATGTGTGTGGTGGCTACCAAGATGCAGCAGCTTGGCTGTAACATCCCAGAAGGGAGGATGAAGCTCTGCCTTCACCCCCAGCCCTTGCTGAAGGTGTTTGGCCTTGTTGTGGCTGGGAAGGAACAAGGTGGATCTGCCACCAACCTCCCCTGCTGCAATATTTACTCCCTGGAGGAGTGAGCAAAGAGGAGAACCATCACTGAGCCTTCAGTCTAGTGCAGGCTTCTCATTTCCAAGACAGTGCTTCAGTGCACTACAAGGTTTCAAAAGAAGCTGGTGTCAAAAGCAGAAACAAGGAGCATGTTGCCATGTTTTACTACTGGATATAACAAAACGCTTCTTCCCTCCCCAAAAGCTGGTTCTCTGCCACAACCCCTGGCCCTGTGGCCTTCACAGTTTGTGTACAGCACAAATAAATAACCTGGTGGGAAACAAACCAGAAGTCTTTTTTGCTGCTTGAAACAGCTCTGAGTGGTACCAGTGAAGCAGATGGTCATTGCTCAGGAAACTGCCAGAACCCACCGTGGCTGCTCCTGCTGGGACCTGACAATGAGCAAATCCTGACAGAAAACAGAAGCCCTGCAACCTTCTTCCATAGGATGTTACTTATTTGCAAAACCCAAGTTTGCTTTAATTAGAAAGAACACTATTTCCTAAACATCCTTTTGTGGTTTTTCTCCCCTCTAACAATTACTCCCCAGCCTTTGTTGTCCTGCAGACGGCTCCCCAACGTCCCTCCCTCGCTGGGGGAAGGTCCTGATGGGGCTTTCACTGAGCTGGGCACTGGCATTCACAGCTTGTCCCTGTTGCTAGCAAGATTGGATAAAAGAAACCCCATCCTGCTTGCTAACTCTGTGCAAAAGAGTTTTCCAGTGCCATGATGCCCTGAGGAAAAAAAGCAAGGGTAGAACTGGTGCTGGGTGCTGCCCCTGCACCTCGTGAGTCAGATGGGTAGCACTGCTGGCTGCTCTGCCCTTGGATGGGGCATGTGCATTGAGTCTGTGCAGTGGGATGCTGCTGGCAGGGACCCAGCCCTGCTCCTCTGTTCCCAGGCTGGACTTCAGGAGTCCCTTCGGTGCTTCTTCTGTTCCTGGTACTCTGTTATTTTCTGCTGGAAATATGCTGTGGATGAGAAAAGGTCATTAGTGGAGTCATGGAGTGGTTTGGGCTGGAAGAGACCTTTAAAGCTCATCTACTGCAATGTCCCTGCCATCAGCACAGACACCTTCTATGAGATCAGGTGGCTCAGAGCCCCATCCAACCCCACCTTGAGTGTTTCCAGGGATGGGGCATCCACAGAATCACAGAACTGGTCTCTGCTGCCCAGTAATGAGTGACAGGACAAGAGGAAACAGCCTCAGGTTGCCCCAGGGTAGGTTGAGGTTGGAGCTGAGGCAGAACTGTTTCCCTGAGAGGGGTGTCAGCCCTGTGCCAGGCTGCCCAGGGAGCTGGGGCAGTGCCCAGCCCTGGAGGGATCCCAAAGCCGTGGGGCTGAGGTGCTGAGGGCTGAGGGTCAGTGCTGGGCTGGGCAGGGTGAGGGCAGGGCTGGGACTCCAAAACCAAAGTGATTCTATGTCTGCCCTCATCCTGGGCTGGAGGAGGCTCAGCTCTGCCCACTGCCTTGTAAATGCCCAGGCAGGGGAAGGGACCAACCCAGCTGGCAGCGGGTCTGTGCTGGAGCTGCTGGCAGAGCTGAGTCAGGGCTCACAGGCAGTGCAGCCCACAGCCAGCTCCCAGCTGCTCCCCATGTCCAAGCCAAATATTTGCACTGCTGCTGGCATGTCTGCCTGAGCACTGGGCTCTCAGTAAGCCCTGGCCACAGTCAGGCCACAGCCAAGCCTGGGGATTGTTTTGCTTGTTGACAGGGACAGAGAAATGCAGCTGCTGAGGCCCAACGGGTGCTACCGGCTGCTCTGGGCATCCTCCAGCTCCAGCTCCATCCCTCTCCAGGCATCTCTCTCCCTTAACCAAGTAGCCCAGGACTCTGCAGAGTGTGACTCTGAAAGGAGAGGGCTGGGAAGGAGAGGTGAGGCCATTTACCTTCCTGTGGGATCCTGCTCCTTTCTGCCTCCTCGATGAACAGGGAGAACATGTTGGTCTTCACAAACTTCTTGAGGAACCTGCGGTTGGTTTTGGAGGTGATGGCTTTGTAGAAAGCTCTCTCCTGGAAGGTGCCTGAGCCATTCCTGCTCCATTTGATGTGTGAGGCATAGTGGCCAACCATTCTGACAAAGAACTGCACAAAGGCCTCGGAGACGAGCGCGTTGACCTGCTCGGACGCTGGAAGAGGACACGGAGCACGAGAGGTGTGGGGATGGGAACTGAGCAGAGAGAGCAGCTTTACTGGAACCTGGCTGGGTCACAGGCTGGGTTGGCATCCCCCAAAGTGATTTGTTTAAAGCCTCCCTCTGTCAGCAAAGATGAGGCTGATTTTGCTGCAGAAGCACTGCCTGGTTTTGCTTTTCCACACTTTGTGTGGATCCAACACTGATTTCTTTCAGCAGAATGAATTGTTCCTGCTCTCAGGCTTGGCAGGGCCAAGGGATTTCCCTTTGTGTTGCAAACTGGGGCAGAAACATCCCAGGCCAGGTCCTTTTAGGCAAAACCATCTGCAGAGTTTTTCTCATCTATAAAGACCCGTCCTTACTGTGCACGTTGTTGTTGTTGTTGTGTCTGTCCAGAGACGTCAGCATCTCGTTCTGCAGCTTGATGGGCAAGATCTCCTCCTCATCACCAACCTGGAAGGCAAACAGGGCTGTGAAGGACACAGGGGGAACCTGGCTGAGGTCAGTGCAGCCCATCAGTGGGGCTTTGTGCAGAGCTCATTCATTAATGATGGCCTGCACAGGTGATGGTCTCTGCCTCCAGCCTGAGAGCTGCCAGGTAGGAAAGGAGCCCTTCCCAGGGCTCCCCGAGGCCAGCTGAGACCCCTCCCCAGCCCCATGCCCTGCACACAGCAACCTACCGCCCTGAGGATCTTCCCTTCACAGAGGTCAACTATCAGAGCCTGAAAGAGAGCAGAGAGTGACCAGGTTTAGCCCAACCAAAGCATCCAGGCCTCCTCCCACCCATTTTAGGGTCAGACCGCTGTGCCCACAGTCCACGAGGGTGGCAGGAGCTGGAGTCAGTCCCTCTGTGCTGGAGGAACCCCCAGGGGCTGTGTTTGCCCCAGGATGGGTTGGCTTGTCCCCACACAGCTTTTCTGTGCTGCATGCCAGTGGTTCTGGCCAGCAGCAGCTCGCTGAGCCCCCAGGCAGGCTGTGGAGGTGTTGCCTGAGGGACGTGCAGGGAACCTCCATCTCCAACCTCCTTGGCTAGAAAAAGAGCACAACCAGAGCCTCCAGCTCCAGAGCCAACCCAAACCCAGGTGATGGACTAACCAATGTCTCCATCCAGGTGTTCCCTCCCCCCCCAGATGAAATACCTCCTCCATGGGCTGCTCCAGAACCCGCTCCAGGTGCCTCATCTGGATGCCAACCATGAAGGGTGTGGGGCAGCACACAGTGTCCAGCAGACACTCAGGGACCACGGGGATGTAGGTGTGAGCCCAGGTGAAGGGGTAGAGGAGAGCAGCCACGGCATGGATGCACTGGGACAGGACACTGTGAGACAAGGAGCCACCAGGGAATCATCTCACTTGGAAAACCTGTGAGTTTGGTTACCTGAGCAGCTCAGGCCTCACCTCAGCTCCTCTGCCAGGAAGATGAGCCGTCTCTCCAGCACAGCAGAAGCAAAGATGTGCAGGATGAGGTGGGGGCTGAGCCTCTGCAGCAGAGCCTGAAACTCCACGTGCTCCAGACGAGCATCCACGGGCCTGGTGAGCTCGATGAGCTGCCAAGGGAGAGCCACCAGAGCTCAGCTTAGGAGGTGCAACACTCCCCCTGCACCACCCTGGCCCTCTCCAAGAATGAATGATTTGGAAGCAAGTCATGAGCCAGGGTTTGCAGCATCTGCATCGTGTCCCTCTGCAAGGGACAAGCCTCATCTTGTCCTGCCTGGAGATTTGGGCTGGGCAGTGCTGGGGATGCAGGGGAAGCCAGCAGCAAGATGTGCTGTGGGCTTTGTTTATTGGGGCACTGGGTTTGTAACCAAAAATGCCTCTTTTTCTCCACCGCTCACCAGTCCCTGGTAGGAGATGGGCAGGGATGTGCCTCCCTCTCAGTGTCTGACAGCTCATCTCTGAGCAGCAGCTTCTAGGAAAGGGAGAAGGGAGGAGAGCATGACTTTTGCTTTTAAAACCACAAAAGCTTCCTCAAAAGCCTCCCTGGCAGGACCAGCTTCCCTACTCCTAGCTAGGATGGCCCAAAGATGAGTTATTTAATGCATATTTGGTCTGTCTATTCTGCTGGCTTTGCCCCAGAGAAGAGTCTCCCAAAGCTGGCTGATGCCTCTGCCCTGCTGTTGGCAGCCCTGAGATGCTGAGCACCGAGGGGCTGACAGGACCCTGCAGCCCTGGCCCCTCTCCCCACCTCTGAGCAGGGGAAATCCCCCTCCTCCACGCTCCAGGCAGCCTTTCCAGCAAAGCAGCACCTTCCCAGCCAGCAGCACAGGGCTTGGCTGGGCTCCACCAGCCTCTTCCCAGCACAAACCCTGCAGTTCCTCCAGCTCAGGCAGTTCCCACGAGTTATTTCCCCCCCTTTCCCTGTTTTCTCCCTGATCTCAGCTCACTCCAGCACCTGCCCTGAGCCCCAACAGCAGCTCTTTCGAAGAACCTCCTGCTGCCTCCTCCCTCCCCATCAGCCCCAGCTGAGCTCCCCACAGCCTGGCCCATGGCCAGAGCATTGAGCAACCTGCAGAGCCCTTGCACAAGCCTTCCTGGGTGAAGAAACCTCTTGCAGTTTGAAAGGCAGCTGCTCCATTGCACTAGAGAGGAGAGTTCCTGCCCCTGGAGCCCCCTGGCTGGATGCATCCCAGGGATGCTCAGCACTGGGGTTATTTTGCCCAGTGCCAGGGCAGATCCTGCTCCTTTTCCATGCCAGCTTTGTCAGAAGAGAAAGAAAAAGCCAAAGAGGAGCTTGTGTGAGGCTGAGCCCTGCGTGGGTGAGACGAGCCCTGTGGGCACCGTGCCCCGAGCAGGTTCAGGCCGGGCTCGGCGTGTGCTGGCGCTGAACCAGGGCGGGTGAGGAGGGGAAGCTGCAGCCTGTGCCACCCCAGCACAGCCCTGGCACCACCCTGCCTGCTGTGTGGGGCTGCTGTGGGTAACACAGCCCCAGTGCTGCCCCTGCCCACGGCTCCAGTGGGATGGGGAGGGGAAATGGGGCAGAAACTCAAACCCCGTGGGCTGAGGTAAGAATGAGCAAAGCAGCTGAACTCAGCTGTCACCACAGGCAGGAGAATGAAGTGTGGCAACGGTGGTGAAGAGAAGCACGAGCCCAGCACGAGCCCAGTGCTGCCCCCAGGCCACTCACTGGTGGGACAGGGTGAGGGGCAGAAACAGCCCTGATGCTGTGCAGCCCTGCTCAGTGACACCCAAACACCCCTCTGTTATCAACTCTCTGCAGTGTGAACCCAAAACACAGCCCTGGAGCAGCTGCCAGGAAGGACATTGACTCCATCCCAGCTGAGGCCAGGACAGCAGCTGCCCAGCCCCTGGCACCACACAAAGGCTGCACAAACACCCACGTGGTGTCTGGGGAGGTTCTGTGCTGGCAGCTCCAGCTCAAGGCTGGTGCAGCTGCAAAGATGGGGCAGCAGAAACACAAGGAGGAATGTCATCCCTGCTGAGCTGAGGGAGCCCTGGCAGGGGCTGCCCAGAGGGGCTGTGGAGGCTCCTTCTCTGGGCACAGCCCAAACCCAGCTGGATGAGTCCCTGTGTGCCCTGCTCTAGGTGGTGCTGCTCTGGCAGGGGGGTTGCACTGCATGAGCCTTCCAGGTCCCTTCCAGCCCTTGAGACTGTGTGACTGACCCTGTGCATGGGCTCCATCCTCACCCTCACTGCTGGCTGCTCTCCTCCTGCACCAGGAGGGACATGGCCCCTGTTTCCCTGGGGCACGAGGCCGCTGGCAGCCCAACCCATCACCCAGCGCCCTGCTGAGCACCCATGGGTGCTGCAGGTGTGGGATGGCCCATGTTGGACAAGTGCAGGAGGTGCTGCTGAGCCCCTGGGGACCCTCACCAACCTCAGTGCCTGACTCAGGGATGAAGCTTTTGATGGTGACGCTTTTGCCCGGCGCTGGGAAGGGCGACTCCCGCAGACCCTGCATGAAGGGGTAAATCACTGCCATGGAGATCTGACGCCTCTTCTCCACCTCATCCAGGATCTGGGAGAGGACAAAAAGTGAGTTACAAAACCCCCAGCAGCACCCCAACGAGGTGGCAGCATCATGGCAGGGCCAGCACAGCCTTACCTTGGAGAAGAGCCCGAAGCAGCCCAGGCAGCTGATGATGCAGAAGACCTCGGGCACACGGACACCACGGCCAGAGGGCTGGCAGAGGGGGGCAAAAGGCTCTGAGTGTCTCCCAGCCCCATGGCCCCAGCTCCAAACTCTGCCCAGACACCACCCCCAGCCTCACTCACCCCTCCCCAAGATGCCAAATCATCCCCTGGGGGATTCCCAGAGCTGGGGCTCAGGCCAGGGCTGCAGTTGATGCTGTCAGGGCAGAGGCTGCCCAGGGAAGGTCACTCACATGCCAAAGCCCTTTGGCATATACCCAAACTCTCCTTCCTCCCCAGACATGTGTCCTTCAAGATGTCCTGCCCCACCATCCTTGGGGATGATCCTGCCCCCAAATGAACCAGTGCCCAGGTTCCTTTTCCCTGAGTCCATTTGCTTTCAGCCCTCCAGACACCCAGGTCCAAGAGCCAGAGCTCAGCCCTGGATGCAGTGGGCAGCTGCAGCTGGGAACGAGAGTGGTGGAATGCAGCAAGTCCCTGAGCCGTGGCACAAGGCCCTGGGGCTCTGTGTCCCCATTTAAGCTGCCTGGGCATAACTCAGTGGCCAAGGAAGATCCTCCAGCACCCCTCACAGCCCCCGAGCCAGGATGGGGGCTGAGGGCACCCAGCTCCTTAGCACCTGGGTGAGTGCAAGTGCATCCCCATCCTGGTCCTGAGGGGGATTTGCAGCTGTCCCAAGGGCTGTGGCCAAGGGAAAGGAGCCAGAGGAGCTGCAGGAGCTGAGTGTGGAGGCAGTGCCCACGGGAATGGCACCTCCCACCTGGCACATCCCTGGCACAGCATCTCCTGGGAGACTTTCAGCTGCTTTCCTCCACCCAGCATCCAACTGATGCTCCAAAGAAATCCCTTTGAGCACCCACTCAGTCAAGGCAAGTGGCTTTCACAGAGCTGAGCTTTGGGCATGGCAGAAGGCAGCATGGCCAGCCTGGGCTGGGTGCCCTGGGCCAGGGGCTCACCAGCAGCCGCCTGCAGTAGCCGATCTTCCTGCTGCCATCCACGTTGGTCAGGACGAAGGAGAAGGTTTCACTGCAAGGAGAGACAACACATGGGCAGGGGAGGGAGGAATCTTCCAGCCCACAGCTCTCAGGGGCTGGCAAAGCACAGCTGAGCCCCAGGCACGGAGCAGGTACCTGGTGAAGTCGGTGACAGGGGCCCAGTTATTGCCGTCAGGGAAGCAGAAGAGGGGGATGGCCTGAAGGAGACGTTCCTCCTCCTCCTTCTGCCCCTTCAGCAAGTTCTCACGCTGGAACAAAGTGACACCAAAAGTCAGGGTGATGGAAGGTGCCCAGATCCCCAGGGCATGGGGTGGGATGGGATGTGTCACAGAGCAACCCCCTCCCCAGCTCGGCTGAAGGAGACAGTGCCCACACATCCCTGCACAAGCAGCTCCCCCAAATCCAGGTTTGGACTCTTTTCACCCCATGGAGGGTGGGACAAAGCAGAGGCAGCCTGAGGCCCCTCTGCAAACAGGGGCTGTCCTCCCCTGCCCCCTCCTCAGGGTATGATTTCACTGCCACAGTCTCTGCTTTTGGGGCAGGAGACCAGGGAGCACCCTGAGGTTTTCCTCCTGGGCTTTGTGGGACTGAGATCAGAGCAGAGGAACAGACACAGGGGCACAGGCACAGGCAGTCCCAGCAACCCCAACCCACAGCAGGCAAAGCCCTGGGCTTTGGGTCTGTGACCCCAGGGCACAGGGTGTTCCTGTGTTCTCCTCCCCTGGTGATGGGGGAGAAGCAGCATCCTCTCTTCCTCTAAATACCCCAGAAGCGTGGGACCAAATACCTTTGGGAACTGGTAGGTTATCTTGGGTTCATAATGGCCATCTGACATCTTCTTCAGTGACACCACCACCAGGTACTCGAAGAAGAACTGTCCAGCAGAGTAGAGGATGGAGCTCCTCTCTGCAGCCTTGCCCTGGGGCAGCCCTGAGGGGCTGTTCTCTGCAGCACGAGCCTCCTCTTTGCCTTCTGCAGCTAAAAAACACAAACAACCCAAACCCCAGAGTGAAATGAGAGGCCAGGAGGTGTCCTGAAAGCAGGAAAGGAGATGTAGAGCTGCATTAAACTGGCCAAAGCAGCTGGAGGGAACTGGGACTCGGTGCACAGGGTGTCTGGACACTCCAAGGAAAGATAAATGGCTTTTGTGAGTCTTTTGGAGAGAATCAGGTGCCATCAGACACTCCCAGCCCTCCTTTGCCCCATTCCAGGGAGGGCAGGAGGGAAGAGAGCTTGAGGATCAGTGGGGAGCAGAAGGTCTCTGCAGGAAGCATCTGTGGGAAGGTGTGGGGAGGCTTCTACAGCAGTTCCTTTTATCCCCTTGGGGGACAAAAACCCCAACCCCAGCAGCAAACAAACAGCACAGATCTTGTTCAAGCACCTCCAAAGGCTGAATCCCAACCTCTCCCTGCCAGCTGCCCTCAATCCTGGGAACTGCTGATTGCAAATGAGATGCTGGAGGGATTTCCCTAACCCACAGCTCCCAGAGCAAAGCTCCCTGAGCTCCCGTCTCGTTGGGCCGGTTGGGGAGGGCAGCTGGGGAGTGTCGGCTCTGCCAACCCAAGCCACGAGCAATGAGAGTGAAAAGAGCCTGAGCTGACACCTCCCAGGGCCCTGGGCTGAGCATGGTGGGGTGGGGAGACCCAAGGGCTGGGAAGGACAGGAGTTAAGTGCAATGCCACAGCTCTTGCCTCTCCCAGCCACTGCTTGTGACTCTGGAAGTGTCCCAGGCTGGGGCTGAGCTCTGGTTACAGTGGGGAGCTGGAACAGAAACGCTTGAGCTGCCTCTAGGAATGACAAGCAGTGAAGTGAAGACATGGCTGGGTGAAGTAACTGATCCTTGCAACTTGTCCCTGGTGTCCCAGAGTTTGGCCCTGGGCACCACAGCCCAGCATCCCTCCAGCTCTGTAGCTGCCTCCTGCCACCTGCAAACTCCTTTCCAGCCTTCACTCCAGGTCATGGGGAGCTGATGGGAGGAGGAAGCTCATCTGAGGAGGTGACACTCAGTCCCATCATGGGATGTCCCTTTCCAGGGACCAGAAATGCCTTTCCCACCTCAGGGTGGGGAGCTGCAGGAAGCCACCCCCGCCTGCACCCCCAGGCTGCTCCACCTCTGCATGCAAAGTCCTTCCTCTTGGCAAGGTGAAGCTCGTCCCAGCAGTCCTTTTGCAGCAGGGGGAAGCCCAGAAGCATCCCAAGGATGAGGCCAGGCTGGTGATGTCAGGCTGTGGCTCTGACTCTCACAGATGGACCCATGTGCCTGCCCAAAGTCTGCCCAAAACGGCCCAAAGCAGCAGCATCGACCAGCAGCGCTGCTCTGTGCCAGGTCTGGTCACAAAGCCCTTGTTGGCAGAGCCCAAATCCCTCTGGGACCACAGTACTCCCATCCCTGGGCTGGAAGGTGAGCTCTGGGGATGTCCAAGGGCCATGCACTGTCACACAGCTTGTGCATCACAGGGCCCAGCACTCCCAGAACCGTCAGGATTCCCAGCTCAGGGGGCTGGAAGGGCCCTGCAGAGCTGCTCCAGCCCCTGCTCAAGCAGGTTCCCCTGGCTCAGGGGGCACAGGAGGGTTTGGGAACCTCCTGGGAAGGACTCACACAGCTCCTGGGTGACAGGAGGCTGCTGCTGCTGTGGATTTCCACCAGGGCTGCTGTGTGAGGAGAGAAACAACACCTTTTGCTGCACAAACGACTTCCCTGAGCAGAGCAGGGTTGTGTTACCAGCTGAGGGCTGTGCTCAGACCCACGTGCCACCACACAACTTGTTTCTTTTCCTCCTGAAAACCTCCCAGGCTGTGGTGTGCAGAAATCTCCCGACCTGGCAGGTTTGGGGTAGTGAGGGGGGGGTGGGGGAATTCTGCATCCCACTCCCTGCAGCTCACCCACCTGCCCCCAGCAGTGAGGAAAAGGCTTTTGCTCCATCAAACCTTTCCTGCTGAGCTTGGAAAATCACCCATCACACCCACAGCAAGAGCTACCCAGCACAGACCAGTCCCAAGGGAGGGGGTCCTGCAGTCAGTCCCCCAAATCCAGAGGATACCCCAACCTGCTCTGGGCCAGAAACTCCCGATGGCTCCATCCAGTACCTCAGGATGGGTCACACCCCCAAAGGACCGATTGCTACACCATCTTCTAAAGGTTCTGCCACGCTGCCCTGCCTGGGGACACTGAGCTGCCTCAGCTGCCCTCGGTGCCCCTGCAGGTGCCCCCCGCAGCCCCTCGATGCCAACTCTGCAACGCTGCACCGGGTGGGCAAGGGGCTGCCCCTGGGATGGGGTAAACCCCCGGGGGAGGGGGGTGGACTCCTCTGGGGCAGGGTGGGCTCCCCGGGAATAGAGTGCAGCTGAGACACGGGGCAGGAGGGTGCGCTGCCGGGAGATGCTGCGCTCCGGGGGGATGCGGTAAAGCCCCGGGGGGATGCGGTAAAGCCGCGGGGGACGCGGTAAAGCCCCGGGGGGACGCTTTAAAGCCCCGGGGGACGCGGTAAAGCCCCCGGGGGACGCGGCAAACCCCGGCGGCAGCCGGCCCGAGCTGGGCTCCAGCTGGGTGGGCGCGTACGGGCGAGGCTGGACGGGACCGAGCCGGTGCCGGGTGCCCGTAACCATCGATCCCACGCGGTGTGGCCGCGGAAAGTCCCCGCTCCGCCGGCAGCCACCGGCTCCCGCAGCAGAGACCTCGGGCCCGGAACCGGCACCGACACCGGCACCGACACCGACACCGACACCGACACCGGCACCGGCACCGGCACCGGCACCGACACCGACACGGCCACGGCTGCGCTCCCCGACGTCCCCTCCCGCCCCTCACCTCTGCGGCCGGAGCGTCGCAGGCTCCGTCGGAAGAAGCTGCCGATCGAGGCCATGGTGGCCCCGGAGCGGCCCCGGAGCGGCCCCGGTGTGGTCCCGGTGTGGTCCCGGTCCGGCCCCGGTACTGCCCCGGTACGGCCCCGGTACGGCCCCGGTAAGTGCGGCCCGACGGGGACGGTTCGGCTTCCGCCCGCCGCGCTTTCGCTTTGCCGGGGGAGGAGGAACGGGACGGGGCGGAGAAGAGGGGAGAGGAGAAAAGAGGAGAGGAGAGGAGAGGAGGAGCGGGGAGGCCGGGCCGTACCTGGCACCGGCCGGGACACCGGGAAGCCGCCCCGGGACAGGAGGCACCTGGGCAAGGGAGGGCCGGGGACACCGGGCGTGGGAAGCAGCGACACCGGCAGCACCCGCGGTCCCGGGAGCACCGGGGAGGGCGGAGACGGGAGCAGCCCCGACGCCGGGAGTTCTGGGCACGGGGGAGCCGGGAGCACCAGGGCACGGGAGTCCCGGGAGGGACCCAGATACCGGGGGTCGCAGGAGCACCGGGCACGGGGGGAGCTGAGCGAGGGTACGTCCCCATAGACGGGGCCGGGCATCTCGGTGAGGGCATCGTGGGAAGGGAGAAGCTGAGCGCCCAGAGCACCCAGAGTGAGGTGGGAACCGGGGCAGGGACCCTGGGGACAAGGAGCGGCTTTGTCCTGCACCACAGAGGCTGAAACCTCCTGCCCCTCCTGCCCCAAAACTCCAGCGTCCCTGCCCGGGCCCTGCTGTGCCCTCCCTGACTCTCCCCCTCGATGCCAGGGGTGGTGCCCACCCTCCAGGGGACAGAGCTTTGGGGTCTCCTGCTCTGGGACTCAGCCGAGCTGCCACCCCGCTTCCATTCCACAGCCCTCGGCTGGGCTCTGCATTCCCTCGGGCTGGCGTTGCTCCATCGGACAGAGGTTTATTCCCCCTCTCGGGGACTCAGATGCTCCCTGGCCAGCTGAGGCTGAAGGCCGGTTGCCATCCGTGGCGGTTCCAGGCAGGGGGAGCAGCTCAGCGCTGCCAGCCCAGCCCCTCGGCTTTGCTGGGGGCTGTTACCCCTCCAGACCCACCCCTCAGGGAAGTGCCTTTTAAACCAGGCATCTCTTAAAGAACAATCTCCTCTTCCCACCCTTAGCCTCTCCACACCCCTCGTGCAGTGATGAAACGCTCCGAGGGGGCTTTGGGCAGGGCTGTGGGTCATGAGGGCTTTAGGTGTGATGAGCTGTGCACAGTTCTCAGCCTGAACGCCAGCACTTGGCTGTTTGCAGCTGCAGACCAGATTCCCCACAGCCAAACACCCTCCTCTCCTATTATTGCAACACCTCCCCTCCCTTTCCCTTCCCTGGAGCTCGAGGGTGGGTTCGCAGCCGGGAGAAACGCTTTTTTGCCAGCTTGCAGAGGTGGTGGGTGCTGGTGGAACACGTTGTGTCTCGGCCTGAGCGGGGATGCTGCTGCCTCGGTGGGGTTTCAGGGAATTACTGGTGCAGGGGCTGGTTTCTGGTGCATCAGGAGGGGGTGGAAGGAGCAGAGGGCAGCGCGTTTGTTTGCACACAGGGCTGGTGCCCGGGAGAAATTTCCTCTTGGCACACAGGGGATGAAAAGTTTTGGGGGTTTTCCCTCCTTGATTTTGGAGGAAACCCTCTGCTTTCCTGGAAACTGGAGCTGCCTCGGGAAAGCAGCTGCTGCCTCCAGCCAAAAGAAATCCCCACATTCTTTGATTATCTTTTTTTTCCCAGCTACACGAATGTTTGCTGCTGGCTCCCTCTGAGGCGGGGCTGGGGCTGGGCTGGGACTGGGCTGCAACTGGGCTGGGACTGGGCTGCGACTGGGGCTGGACTGGGACTGGGCTGGGGCTGGGTGAAGCTTTGCCTCCGCTCAGGCAGCTGCTCCCACCCCCAAATCCGTGCTCCCACCCCCAAATCCGTGCTCCCACCCCCAAATCCCCCCTCCCCACCCCCTGGAGCAAACACTGTCCCTTTGTGCCGCTCGCACAATGCAGCGAACCCCGCGCTGCAGCCGCTGCTGCAAGAGCTCCAACTCCTGCCCGTGCCCTACTGAAAGCTCCTTTCTGAGGGGAACCAACCGCCCCCGGGCACACAAACGGGCACATTGTGGCTGCCCCGGGGCCGTTGCCCACCGCAGATGCAGCTCCGGGGGGAGTTTTGTGTTTGGTTGCGGTTTTTTCCCCCCTCTCCCTCCTCCTTTTTCAGCCCCAGCTCTGAGGAATCCACGCTGGGATTTGCCTTCCTGCAGCCCTGATGTGCTCAGACTGCAAATGTCCCAGGGCTGGGGAACGGCGTTGTGAGCATCCCGGGGCTGGCTGTGGGAACGAGGTGTCCTCACTGCTGGGATCCTGCTGCCACCGCAGCTCCTGCCCTGGGTCACACCAAGCCCAGGCACCGCTCCAGGCTGGGGCTGAGGGGCTGCAAAGGGCCTGGGGGGGTCGGTGCCAGCGGCTCAACAGGAGGCAGCAGCGTGCCCAGGGGGGCAAGAAGCAAAGGGCATCCTGGCTGGGATCAGCACTGGGGTGGCAGCAGCAGCAGGGCAGGCATTGTCCCCTGTGCTGGGCTCTGGGGAGGGGAAGGGGCTGGAGCACAAGGGGCTGGGGAGGGGCTGAGGGGATGGGGGTGTTGAGCCTGGAGAAGAGGAGGCTGAGGGAGACAGCAGCACTCTCTGACACTCCCTGACAGGAGGCTGCAGGGAGCTGGGGATCTGTCTCTTCTCTCTAGTGACAGGATAAGAGGAAAAGGCTTCAGGTTGTCCCAGGGGAGGTTGAGGCTGGAGCTGAGGCAGAACTGTTTCCCTGAGAGGGGTGTCACCCCTGTGCCAGGCTGCCCAGGGAGCTGGGGGAGTGCCCAGCCCTGGAGGGATCCCAAAGCTCTGGAACCGATGTGCTGAGGGCTGTGGGTCAGTGCTGGGCTGGGCAGGGTGAGGGCAGGGCTGGGGCTGCAGCAGCTTCAGGGGCTTTTCCAGCCACAATGATTCTGTGATTTTCTGTTGTTTCACCCCCTCCTGCCTGCAGCATCCCTGGCAGGGAGGTCCCTGAGGGCAGCCCCAAGTTGTTGTTGGTGGGTGCCCCCTCCCTGCTGCTGGGGATCTCAAGCCCCTCCTTCCCAGCCTTTCCCACGCCAGGGAGTTTCTCCCACTGGATGGCAGCATTCGAGCAAAAAAATGTCTCTGGGAGACCTTGCAGGAGAGGGAAACCTTCCCAAGAGACCTTTCTCTCTGATTATCCTGCTCCAGGGAGCTTTGTGCAGGGCTGAGGACTTGCAGGGTCTGTCTCTTGCACAGTGGTTGCAGAGGGGTTACAAAACTCCCTGGGAGTAGCAAACAAAGCTGATCTGGCCCCTTCTCTCGGATTAAATCCTAATGGCTTTCATTCCAAGCATTTCAATCTACCTTTAGGAGCTGGGTTTGGGCAGTGCTGGGTGGCCAGGGAGGGCTGGTGCTGGGCTGCAGCCCTCTTTGCAAATATAGTGCAGGGAAAGTGCTCCTTCCTGAGGCTGTTTAATGGTCAGGAGGTGCAAAGTCCTCTCAGTTTACAGGCTCCTGGCTGGGCTGGTATCACTGGTTGTGAGTGAGCATCCATAGATGGAAAAGACAGAGCCCCAGAGCCTGGGGGACAGCACAGGATTTCCCCCAGTCCCTCCAGTAGTCAGCCAGTGACTTATCCTGGGCCACTGTGGCCTTGGGAGTGTGTTGCAGGGGTTAATCCCCTGCAAAGGCTGATTTCCTCTAAGGATGAACTCAGTTTTAGCTCCCAGGTGCCCCTTGAGAAGCTCAATTCAAATGGCTTCTCCTTCCTCTTTGTCCCACAGGCAGGGTCCTGGTGCAGAATTAGGCCTCAGCTGAGCTTGGAAAACTCATGGCATGTGTGGAGGTGGGTGGTGGCACCACAGTCCAACCTCCCAGGTGGGTTCTGCAAAGTCCTGGCCATCCCCACCCTGAAGCATTGGGGTTCAGTGATCTGCTGGTGCTGGGGAGACTGGGGACAGGGTGATGGTGCTGGGGAGGGGGCGCAATGGGGGAGCCTGGGATGATGCTGGAGAGGGCTGAGGCAGCTGCTGGGGAGCTGCTTTTGCTGCTTGCTTAGAAAAAAAAGAAGGAAATTGGGGTGTTTCCCAAGCTGGGCTGAGCAGGGTGGGAAGGAGAGGGCAGGGAAATCAGAGCAGGTTGATCCTGCTCCTTGGGAGCTTGGGGTGGGCCCCCACAGGAATATGAGGTTCCTACAGCCCCACACCCAGTGCTGACCCCAGATCTTGCCCCATCACCTCTCTGAAGCATTTGCAGCCCAGGGGGGGGCTGAGGGCTACTGGAGTGGGGCAGGAGCTCCCCAGTCCCAGTGCCAGGGCTGCAGCCACAGCCCCAGCCTGAGCCTGAGCCTGAGCCTGAGCCTGAGCCTGAGCCTGAACCTGAGCAGCTCTGTAAGATTTGCTAATCTCAAAATATTGTTGGCACTCAGAGCAGTGATTTGCTGCGTGTTTTGCCACAGCAAGTACTTTCCAAAAGGCCATGCTAAGTTTACACCAGAGCTGCTGGGATCAGATAACCAGTCACTGGCTGCTCCCCCATCCCTCCCATCCTCCTCCTCCTCCTCCTCCCCCAGCCCTCTGGTTGCCATGCAGGGGTGCAAAAGGCCATCAGCTTCTCTTCCTCAGAGGAAGAGGTGTCCACAGCCAGGAGCAGCAGGAAAAAGGGACCATTAGGGATGTTGTTGCTTGTTGGGGGGTTGGGGGGTGGGTCCTGGCCTGGCTTGCAGGGGAACATGAACTCAAGGAGAGCTCTGATGCTTTGCTCTGCAAGTCATGCTGCCAGGGACAGAAAATAACCAGCCCTGGTGCCCAGCCTGGCTGTGTTCACCTCCCCAGGGGCTTGGTAGGTTGTGAAATTGAATCAGCTTCTCACCTTCAGTGGCAGCCAGGGCTGGGTGAGAGCCCTGCACGTCTCTTTGCATTCCTGAGGTGTTTTATCACCCCACAGCATCCCCCAGAGCTTTGCAGGTGCTGGGCAGAAATGAGCCTTCAGCCACCGTTGTCCAGTGGGATCCTGGGGCATCTCCAGCCTCTGGAAAGGATGGGCTCTCTCTGCATGTTGGTTGCATCATGGAGCAGGAGGTGGGTCCTTCTCTCCTTGCTGTTCCTTGGGGAAGTCCTGCTCCTTCCTAAGGGCCAGCACTCGGGACACATGGGACCCCCCCATCCCTCCCCATTCTCCCCAGATCCCTCGGGATCTCTGCCAGCCCCTAACCCTCAGGAGATGGGAACCAGCCCATCACAGCAGCCTCAGCCCTGGCCCCGTGGTTGGATGTCCCCATGATGCTCCCTGCTGGCAGCCTGGAAGGATGCAGCTGGGCCACGGCTGGACAACCCCAAACTGGTTTCTCTTCCCAGTTTACAGGGACCTGGAGGGAATCACTGGGATTTGGGGATGGTCCAGCCCTTCTCTCCTAGCCTCTTTGACCCAGCAAACTCTCCAGGGAAGGGAAACACAGTAGAGAGGCTCCCAAACAAAGATGCCTGGGTTAGAGAGGGATGTAGGTGGGTCTGGGACATGCTGCCCCATGAAGGGTGCAGATCCCATTTGCTTCAGAGCATCCTGGAGAGAAACAGCCCTCACAAGCCCCTCAGACATGACAGGGTACAGGCAGCCCTTGATATCCCCAGGGACCCCCTTGGGATATCGTTTGCCCCATCCAAAATGTGACTGGTCCCAGTGCCACCAGAGCTGGGCTGGGTCTGGCTGCAGGACATCATACTGGTGCCAATCTGCTGTGGTGCTTTCAGCCAAAGAGGCTGTTGGCCACTCTGGCTGCACTGGGGAGGAGCAGAGATGCAGCATGAGGTGGGGAGGAGGGTGCAGAGAGGAGGGAATGGGGAGGGCAGAGGGAAAGGAGGCAGGTGAGGGGGCAAGTGAAAGCAATCAAGGCAAGGGAAGAAGTGGGTGGATGTGAGAGAATAAAGGAGGAGCAGGGAGGGAGATGTTAGTGTTGGCCCTACAGGAGGGACTAAAGAGAAGCAAACAGCCCTGAAGACACCTCAGGTGGCCTGAAGTCCTTGCTGCAGGTAAGAGGACCCAGAGGGATGCTGAAAGCCAAGTGAGACAGGGAGCATGTGCCTGGGGTGTAAGTGGCCAAGGGCATGGTGCACCCTGGCAGGACAGTCACCCTCCTGGGGCCCAGCAGTTACCAGCACTGCCTGGGACTGTGGGCATGGAGAGGAGCAGAGCAGGCTCTGGGTGGTGGTGCTGGCCCTTGTGCAGTGAAAAGCAAACAGCTGAGCTCCCTGCTGATACTGAATGGTAAAGAAATTTGCCCTTGGTGCTGATGGAGCTTGGAGCTGAGCTGTTTCCTCCCTGTTTCTCTTGCAGAGCCTCCAGCTCCCACTTTGCTGGGTTGCCCCAGCTCAGGAGCAGCAGTAGGCAGGTGTGGGGCTGCATTCCACAGTGAAAAAAGCCTGGCCAAAAGCAGAAAGGTGGCTTGGGAGCTTTCTGAGCACTTGCCTTTTAATGCAGAAGAGAAACCCCAAGCTGCTGTTTGCAGCCTTTCCCTGCAGCAGAGTGGAGCCAGGCAGGTGGTGACAGAGCCTTATTGGCATCCCCAGCTGCTGTCCCCAACCCTTGGTAGAGGTGACCCCTGTCAGGCTGAGGACAGGGGGACTGGCACAAGCTCAGCCCCTGTGGGCTGTCTCCTCCTTGTCCTAGGTAAGGCAGCCCCAGGTAGGTGGGGGGGGGGAAGAACCCCCCCACAACCAAAAAGCAGAAGCAGAGCAGTGGTCCAGGTTTAGGATCTCTCCTGAGCCCTGGAGACACACAGTGTCACTGAGGCAGTGCCAAGGGACGTGAGGGCTTCTGCTGGCCCATCACGTCCTGTGCTGGCTGGGCCAGGCTGCAGCTGCTGGGGGTCACTGCTCTGCCCTGTGCAGCTGCCAGCTTGGAGGGTGCTGTCTGCCTCATGCCATGGCTGTGATGGGTGATGGAGCACTGTGGGGATGGAGCTGCTTTGGCTGTGGGCAGTGGGTGATGATGCTCCATGATGGTTTTCCCCCTGTAGTGCTGGAGCTGGTGTCGAGCTGCCTGGCAAGACTCCCAGAGAGGCTCTGGGCACAATCAGGGCATCCCTGCCTGGGTTTCTCTGTTGCTTCCAGACTTATCCCATCATGGCTCCCAGATAAGACCCTGCTTTTGTGCCTGGCAAGGGATGCCCAACAGGACCTCAGAGAAACTGCTGCTGATGTCTTTTCAGTGCCTGGTTGTGTTTCTAGATGAGATAAGGAGCTTTTTGTAGAATAGTAAAACCATTTTGGTGGGAAAAGCCCCTGAAGCTGCTGCAGCCCCAGCCCTGCCCTCACCCTGCCCAGCCCAGCACTGACCCACAGCCCTCAGCACCTCAGCCCCAGGGCTTTGGGATCCCTCCAGGGCTGGGCACTGCCCCAGCTCCCTGGGCAGCCTGGCACAGGGGCTGACACCCCTCTCAGGGAAACAGTTCTGCCTCAGCTCCAGCCTCAACCTCCCCTGGGGCAACTGGAGGCTGTTTCCCCTTGTTACTGTGGAGCAGAAACCAACCCCCAGCTCCCTGCAGCCTCCTGTCAGGGAGTGTCAGAGAGTGCTGCTGTCTCCCCTCAGCCTCCTCCAGACTAAAGCCATACATCCCAGCAATTTAAAAGCAATTACATCGCCAAAGCTCCCACCCCAGGGCAGCACTGCCCCAGGCACCAGGCTGGAGGAGGGTGGTTTGGGAGTGGGGCTGAAGCCTGTGTCCCAGCTCAGCCTGGGGACCCCCTGCCTGCAGTCATTGCTCTGGGGTGAAGTAAGTGTCTGCTTGAGTGTGACATGGAATGGAAAGCTCATCTGTGTCCCTGACTCAGCGTGCTGCGAATATCACAGTGACAGGGAGGCTGGAAATGCTGCTGGAGCCAGGGAGATGTGACGTGGCAGAGCGGCCCCTGAGCTGCCCCAGGCCTCTGCCCTGATGGCATCTGTGCTCTGCCACTCTGTGCTTTCCATATGACCTCCCTGGTTTTCTGGAGGTTTGACTTCAGCCCCTTTGCAGAGGGGACAGGCAAGGGCAGGAGGGGAATGGATGGAAGGAGGGGACAGCCCCACACAGGAAACACCAGTAACCAGCAGCAATATCCTGCCCCAGAGGGGTTTGGGCATCTCCTTTCTGATGAAATCCAGGGGGTTTAGGCATTTTTAGGGCCATTAGTGGCCTTACAAGACCAAAAACCTTCCTTAAGGGAACTGAAGAAGCCTAGAACAACCCCCTTAAGAGAGCCAGACCTTCTCCAGGAGACTCAAAACCCCCTTAAGAGATCAAGAACCCACTTTAAGAGACCTGAAGAGTCTCCCATGGACTCACTAATATGTGTGGGGCTGGATGTGGCTGTAGGAAGGTGGAGATGATCCCTCCTCTCTCCTGTGGAGTGGCTTTCAACACATTGCACTGAGGTTGGCAAAGGTGACTCTGTCAGTCCTGGATGTCCCTGTCCTCACCCTAACGTAGGTTATGGGTGTCTGCTCCTTGTTGACTGTGCCTGGAGCCTGGATCAATCCTCTGCCACCATGAAGCACTCTGCTTGTGCCAAAGGACTTCACGATGCCAAGCTCAGAACCAGTGAGGGTCCAGGCATGTGACATCCACCCTGCTGCTCTCACAGTCCTCCTGGAGTGGAAAGACCCCACCAGGCTTTCCAGAGGTGTTCATGAGGACAGGGGCAAGAGGGGACGAGCCCTGAGGATGTTCCAGCTTCAAGGAGCCCTTCCCATGGCCCGTTGTTTATTCTGGGCCTTTGGCATCTCCGTTTTGCTTTACAACGTGCAAGTGGGAAGGTCTCAGCACCTCCTGTCTAATCCTGGAGCCCTGTTTAGGGGGATGGTCCTAATCTCTGAAAGCCTCCAGGATTTGCCCCAGCTGTCAGAGACATCTTCTGTGCTCCTGCAGCCACACATCAGCTGTTGTGGTGGGGAAAGGTGTCGCTGAGGCCTGGCCCCGTCCCACCACACAGGACTCTGCTGCTGGCCTTTCCTAAACTGGAGTGAAGGCAGGTTTATCTCTTTGCAATGGGGTCCTGTCAATAAACCCAGCTGGAAGATTGCTGGATCTTTCAGAGGGGGGGTGTGTGTTGGATAACAGCGGCCTGAGGAGGATCTGATCCTTCAAGGGAGAAGTGAAACTCTTGTTATTTAGACCTATGTACCACCTGGAAGTTGAAGGGAATGTGGGCTGGAAATGTGGGCTAAACCCAACTGATGGAAAGTTGCCTGTAGGAACAGCAAGCACTGCCCCCTGAGTGAGCTCTTCATGCTCATCCTGAGGTAGAGGAGTCTCAGTGGTGGGCATTTCGTTTTGTTTCTGACACCAGACTCGTTTTAGCTCCCTCATCCTAAAGCTGAGGGGCTGAGACACCTTAATCCCATCCTTGTGGGGTTGGAAACCTCCTGAGAAGGAGCCTCCACACCCTCCCTGGGCAGCCTGGGCCAGGGCTCCCTCAGCTCAGCACCAAAGGAGCTTCTCCTGGTGTTTAAGGGGCACTTTCTGTGTCCCAGCTGATGTCCATCAGCCCTTGTCCTGTCACAGGGCACCACAGACACAAGTGTGTCCCCATCTTCCTGCCACCCACCCTGTAGGTGCTGCTCAGTGCTGCTGAGGTGCCCCTGAGCTCAGGCTTCTCTTCCCCAGGCTGAACAGCCCCAGAGCCCACAGCCTTTCCTCCTCACACACATGTTCCATCCCCTCAGCATCTTGGTGTCCCTGCCCTGGCCTCTCTCCAGCAGCTCCCTGTCCCTCTGGAGCTGGGGAACCCCCAACTGCCACAGATGTGGCATCACAGTAGTTAATAACACCTTTAGTTCCCATGTTTGGCCTGGAAGGGAAACCCTTTGCCTTTGGCCTTGAACAACGTGCTGTGATGCCTTTGTCAGCTCCAGCAGGCAGCAGAGTGTTCCCACACCAGAGTTTGCTCCGTGTACGAATAAAGGAGATGCCAATGTGCTACGGTAACATGGCCCAGATAAGGCTGGGTGATAAACCATCCTGATTCACTTGCTCTTAACCTATGAATCATCCTGTGAGTCAACAGAGAAAACAGCATCTAAACATCATCCAGCAGGTTGAAAAAAACCCCTCAAGTTTTGTCCAAGTCAAGAACTTCAAGAGAAATAATCGCAGCAATGTTCTTTTCCCAGCGAAAGGGTGTTTCATTTTCAACTGTGCTCATCTGAAGTGAGACAGGAGAGCAATCTCAGTGCTTATTTCCTTATGAGCTAGGGTTGGTTTATTGTTTGGTTTTTATTCAGAGCTCCTTACATTGCTTTCCCTAACATGTATGCAAAAGAAGGCTGCTTTATTTTCTGAGCAGAGTCGATGGTTGTGGGAGTCTGGGGGTGGCTACCTGGGAGCTGATGGGGAAAAGTCATCACAGTGTGGGCTGTGTGAATGCCAAGGAGTCAAGAAGGTGCCAGGATCATCCAAGATAGCATGAAATCCCTGTGGGTCAATGTATGGAGGTAGCAGAACTTCTCCAATCCTCCTTTGTGGGTACCAGACACACCAGGGAACCAGAGGCAGCCAGAGAAGGACACATGGACAGTTTCCTCCCCCTCCATGTTGCTGTGCTGGGCAGCAGGGCTGTCTTCTCCTTTACCAGAGCAGCTGCATAAAGTTTTCTGGTTCCTGGCCCACTTGGCAAGTTTGAGCCACTCCAAGCTGCTGCAGGGAGCAGAAGGGACTGTCAGCCCATGGCCTGAAGGCAGTAGAAGCAGCAGAGAGCCACTCAAGGACCTCATCCCTCAGGCATCCCAGAGGTATTTTGGGGAAGAAGGAGTCTTTATGAGCCACATTCCTCCTCCCTGGTGAAAGCAATCGAGGAACATCTGGGCTGTCACATAGTTTGGAGGAAACACCCTCTCCCTGAGTCACTGACACCAGCTCTTGGTGTCTTGGCTTCATCCTGCTGCCAAATGCTGCCTGAAATAACCAGGGGAGGAAAGCTATCACTCCCTGGAGCAGGAAGGTTGTGCTTCCAGGCTGAAGCCTCTGGGCAGGATCAGGCCCCGTGAGGGACCAGGTTTGCACTTGCATTGCCTGATCTCCATGTGACTTGCAAGGCTGGTGGCTGTGAGGAGCTTTCTTCCCAGCTTACAAGAGAGCAACAGAAAGTGCAGGGTCTCCTCCTGCTTTTCCTGGAGACTGGCAGTTGTGCATCTCACTCTTTGTGTAGAGGGCAACCACCCAACCTCTGTGTTGGTCTTCAGCCTCCCCAGTCCTCCCAACACCCCAGCCCTCTCCCACTATAAACAGAACTTTGGTGACTTCACTCCTCCATCCCTTCATCTCGAGTCTTCAGGGCAGTGTCTCCACCAGTGCTACTGTCCTCCAGCCAGGACCTGAGCCCAGTGTCTGGCCAAGTCCAGTACCCCTGCAACACTGATGTGGCCCCTGCATTGCTGCCCTGGCTTCCTCTTCCATCCCCTCAGTCCCTTCTCTCTCTTTTTTGGAATGTCACCACCCTTTACAGATGAACCTGCCCAATGGGGTTTGCTCACTCTTCTTTCCCTCCCTTTCCTGGGTGAACACAGCTCCCCCCACCTGGAAAACCACCCCCTTGTTAGCAAAGCTCAGCTCATCTGTCAGTAGTTGGCTTTGTGCTCTGACTGCCCCAGAGATGACTCTTGACCTGGGTGTCCCTGTTTGGAGGTGTTTTGTGGGGACAACACAACCGTGAGCCTTGGAACCACTGCCCTGGCTTCTCTGTAGCAGCATCCCTGGAGGCAGGCAAGCAGCTGGGGAAGAGGAGGAAACACTCTGTTAACCTGAGTTTGAGGGAGGTTAAAGAATTAGACCATAGGTTACAGAAACATCCTTAGTGGTGGGGTACAGCATCAATGGGGAGACACATGAGGGGATTTGGGGGGTCAGTGGGTGGCTGAGGTGGCAAGGGGGAGGTTGGGAAGCACTTAGCTGGAGGGGTGTTAGTGAAAGGGACAAGAGCCATGTCCCCAAAGAAAGGTGACCTGGCCCTGCTCAGTCCTGTGCCCCGCTGGGGGGGTCTGGGGGAGGGGGCAGGACCGTGTGCTGCAGTCCCATAGGAGGGGGTAGGGCCGTGCTGCTGAATGTGCAGGTCCCGGGTGGCTATTCCTGGCAGCCCCCGCCTGCACAGGCAGATTGGTTTGCAGGGAGGTGACAAGTGCCAGCCCAAGCCTATAAAAATCTCCCAGCCCCTGTTCTGGCTCAGTGACCTGGTTGCCCCCTCCCAGCACAGCCGTCCCCGGAGCACAGCCCGTCCATCCCGAGTGGAGACGCCTGGGCCAGAGCAGGGACCTCAGCTTCAGAGGCAGGATCCAGGGTCTGGAGGAGTGACTTTAGATTGGGAGCAGAGACCCCCAAAACAGAGAAGAGATCCCAGAGCAGAGACCTCCCTGAAGCATCCTCTTGCCTAAGCCCCCAGGCTTTGCAGCAATGACTGGCAAAAGCAAACCTCCTCCAGCCACAGACCCGGCTCCGGCTGCTCCGGAGAAAGAGCCGGTGCCAAACACAAAGGAGGAACCAGCCCCGGCCCCGGCTGCTGAAGATCCCCTGGCTCCTGAGCATCCCCCTGCCCCAGAGCAGCCCCCAGCCCCTGCAGATGAGCCCGTCCCCACGGCAGAAGCGGCTCCAGCCTCTGAGGAAGGTTCCTCGGCTCCCCCAGCTGAACCCCAAGCCCCAGCCTCTGAGCCTGAGAAACCAAAGGCAGGTGAGGATGAGACCAGACACTGATGTGGAGAGAGATGTGAGGCTGGGAGGGGGCGTGTGGGGGTGCCAGGGTGAAGGGATGGGGGACATGAAATCATCAGGGCTATTTTTGCAGTGGGGGACTGGGAGGATGGGGGAGCTGAAGACCAACACGGAGGTTGGGTGGTCGCCCTCCAACAGCCCCAGTACTTGAGAGCGTGTCCTCACCAGTGTGGGTTTGTTACAGAGCCACCCAGCTCCCCCTTGGCTTTGGCTGTGGAAGAAGTGAGTGAAAACTCAGTTACCCTGACCTGGAGAGCCCCGGAGCAGACAGGTCGCCCGGGCCTGGACGGATACGTGGTGGAGACCTGCAAAGATGGAAGTAGGCTTGGGCTCTCCTGCCCCTCGTGAGCATGGAGAGCTGGTGTGTTGCTGTGGGATGGAGCTGGGCAGAACCTGCCACTGTTTCCCCAGACACCATTCCCCTTTCTTTGCTCAAATGGGTCCATCTTAGATGGTCAATCATTGTTTCCATGGGGGACAGGGGCTTCTCATTGGCTTCAGATAGCAGTGATGTCACTAATGGGGGGCTACATGGGGTTTAATGTCACTGCCATGTTCAGTTAGAGAGTGGAGGAGAGACCAGCATACTCACTGAGGATGGGCTCTGCTGACCTTCAGCTCTGCAGAGCCCTGGGGTTGGGGTGGGGATGTCAGACCTCAGGAGGAGGAAGATTCCATTCTGCCATGTTTGCCCAAAATGAAATGCAGAAGGAATTGGGCATAAGGGGGGAGAATAAGGGAGGAGAGAATCTTGGGGAGCACAAGAGGGGCTGGCATGCATCAGGGCACGAGCCCAAGTGAGAAGGGGCTTGAGATGCCTGGGAGGAAGATGGCTGTGGTGGATGGAGGTGGGCTGGTGGGTGGCAACAGTTATCTGTGGTTCTCCAGTTGCATTGCTGGTTGGTGGAATGGGGTAGGTGGATGAGACATGTTTTGAGCACTGTCTTGAAGCCCTGCTCAGCTTTGGAGTGAGTGTGAATGACCTGTGTGGCTGGGGGGACTTGCAATAGGAGTCTGGGGCTTGTGGTCTTGGGTGTTTGCATGAGACTGGAGTGGTTTGGGAGATTCAGATGGTCCCTGGGCTATGACCCATGTCTATTTAGCTTGTGGCAGGCATGGTCAATACACACTTGGCTGTGGAAAGCTCTCATCACTGGTCTGGGGGTTGGGGAGGTAACCAGGGCTGGATGAGGTGCATGAGGAGACCCTTTCATGGGACAAGGAAAGATGCAGCCATTCCTGGAGGGTGCTGGCTGACAGCCACCCAAAGGCCACAGCTTTGGATGCTCTCCCAGCTTCCTTTGGCCTTAGGTGAGTGACAGAAGAGGTCTAGTCATTCAATGATAATCACATGGGCTCTGTGACTGCTGTATTTGGGCTGGCACAAGACCCTAGTTAGGTAGAATAGGGAGGGATTTGGGTGAGGGCTGGGTTGAGTAGTGCCAGGGGTGAAAGGAAAGAGGAACTGGTGAGATTTGGCCAGTCTGAGAGTACTGACAGGAAAACCTTGGTTTGAAGATGCACATGGTAGCTTAGCAAGCCCTGGCACATGTGGGTTGCTCTAGTTGCCCAGCCTGGCAGCCCCAGTGCTTTGGTGACTGGGACAGTCTGTTTTCTATCTGAGAAGCCTCTGAAGAGGTTTGGCACACTGCAGGACCACGTTAGCTGGCTCATGTGAGAGGGCTTCTGCACCTGGGCTGTGGGGTGAGTTTGAGATGCCCCTTCCAAGCAGCAAAAACAGTTGGAGAGATCTAGCTGGAGAGGTGATGAGCTGACCTTGCCCCTTGGTGCTGGGGAACATGGGGAGCCCCAGCAAGCTCCCCTGTGGCAGTAAGAGGAGCAGACAGACTGCCAGGGCGGTCAAAGGGTCTTAACTACTTCCAGAAATGTACCTGGAAGGTCAGCAGGGACCATGTGTGCTGGCCTAATGACTTTCCTTACTTGCAAATAGCCTCCTGCTCAACAATTGAGCTTCTGCCAGCATTTCATACCCCATTCTCCTTGGCAGGATGGGGTAGGCAACCTCCCCTCCAAGATGCCTTTCTCTGCTGGTGCCCCAAAGCCTTCTGCTTTTGCAAGGAAGGGTTTCATGGCTCTGGGTTTCATCCCCTGTGCCTTGATCCTGCTCTTTGTGTATGTATGTGTGTGTGTGGGGGTGTCTGTGTGTCCACTGCACGCCTGAAGTGCTCTGCTGGGTTCATCACAGGCACAGACTGGACAGCTGCGAACCAGGAGCCTTTTCTTTCCACTCGCTACACAATCCAAGGGCTGAGCTCCGGTGACAAGGTCCATGTAAGGGTGAAGGCTGTCAGTGCCAGTGGGGTCAGTGTCCCAGCTACCCTGGAGCAGCCAGTCCTCATCAGAGAGATCCTCCGTAAGTACAGCTCCTGTGTGTCAGCAGGAGCCACAGCCCATCCCTGCAGCCAGGGCAGCCTCTCCCCTCTCCCAAGTTGCCAGCCAGCCTTGGGGTGAGATGTCATTCTCAGTAACTGCAGCCAGTTCCCTCTGGATGGGATGGAGGAGCTCCCTGACCTCGAGACACTGATCATGCAGATGGCAAAGCCCTGGGGGTGGAGGACTCAGAAGTCATGGCAAGGGCTCAGGACCAGCCTCACATTCAGCAAATCTCTCCTTGGCCATGGTTCATCTCTAACATCCCATCACACACACACACACACACACACACATTGGACAGCTTTGTTTATTTAGCTGAGGGAAAGTCAAGGGCTGGTAGCCCAGAGCATGGGAACTTCAATCCTGCTGAACTCACTAATGAATGAGCTGCTCCCATGCTTGGCAGGACTCGCATTCCTGCCGGGGTGCTGCGAGTGCTGGGGCTGATGTGTGGCTGCAAAGCTGCTTTTCCCTGAGCAGACAGCAAATACAGGCTTGTTTTCCCTTTGCAAAGAGCTACTGAAGTGCCCAAGGATTGTTCATGAGCATTTCTCCTGTTACTCAAAGAACACATTGGGTTTTTCAGCTGCTTCCAAAGAGTGATGATGGCAGGAAAAGTGATTCCAGTTAAAAGTTACCCCATTCCATCAGCTTTTCTTAGCTAAAGGCTTGGATAAGGCTGTGAGCAGCTGGAAAGGGTCCTGCAGGGTTCTGGCCCCTCAGTCTGCTTGACCATGGCTCAGTGGCTGGTGCCTGCTGCCACATTCACCTCCAGATCTCGAAGGCATCCCACTATACCTTGTACTGGGGAGAGTGAGACTCAGGGGGCTGGCGTGAGATGCCAAACACACAGCTTGTGTTTCCCACTTCTGTTTAAACCCACCAGTTTAACCCCCTTGTCCCTGCTGCCTGAGCCCTGTCCCAGCCACGTAGCTGGCTGAGAGGTGTAAAACCCAAGGAGCCGACAGCCCCACACACAACTTGCTCTTGCTCCACACCAGGGGGTTTCTTTTTCTCCTCTCCTTTTTTTTGCTGACTGAAGCTCCTCAGCAGCAGACAGCACTTGCTTGTTTTGCCATTGCATTTGAAGCACAGCCCCCTGCACACTGCCTGGCTTTGCTGAGAAAGCAGTCAGCCCTGGGTGTCCCTCTGCCTTCCCGTGCCCCCAGAGGCACTGCTGTGGCTGGTACCTTCTGCTCTTCACATTTCCTTCGGGGCTGCATTTTGTGCCTCTCACCAGTTCATTTTTAGCATCAGAGGGGATTTTAAATAGCAGCAATCCAGACAGCAGGGAGTTTAAAAACAGGTGGGACAAGTGGGTTTGGGAAGTGGAGAGAAAGAGAGAGATGAGGAGAAACCAGATGAAGATTCGGTGTGGGAGCTGCATTTTGCAGGGAGCTGGGGCAGGGAAAATGCCTCCTCCTCCTCTTCCTCCCCCCATGTCAGCACATCACCTGGGCCACTGACCTCAGCCAGCCCTTCCCCAGCCGAGTGAGCTGGGGAAAACACCCCTGAATTACCATTCCTCCCCCCAGGTCAGGTTTCTGTGCCCCTGTGAGACGGATGAGCATGGCTGTGTGGATCCCTGGGGTGGATAACACAGAGCAGGGAGCGCCTCAGCTGTCGGTGGGGCCATCTGGGACTGCTGGGCATCTCCCTGCCCTTCCAAGCCCACCACCAGCGTTTGCTGCTCACAGCTGTTTCGCCATCTCTCAGGCCCAGTTTAATTCTGGCCTCGCCCCCTTCCCAGAGATAAGCTGCAGCACGTTTAACCCGAGCAGAGACACGCAGCTCTTTTTACGAGGGGCTCACGTAAACCCGATGCCTCTCCAGCAGGATCACGGAGCAGCCCTGAGCTGGTAGAGTTACACAGCTGCTATTTTTCACCCTGGGAAGGAGACACACGCTCCCTCAGCATTCCCAGTGGGTTTTTTTGCTTGTCTTTGTTATGTTCCCTTGGGGACATTAGCCTGGGGCTTTCACAGCTCTGCTGTGAGTAACCAGGCACCTCCTTGGGCTCCTCATCTGGCAAGCCTTGCTCTTGCTGGAAGTTGGGTTGTGTGCCTCAGCTTTCTGAGCTGGGGCAGAAGTTATTTCCTAACTGGGAGATGCTGTCCCCTGCCTTGCTGTGTCTGTCTGTGCCTCTGCTGGTTGAGCCCATGCTGGTCTCCACGGCCTGGTTATAATGAAGGGGGTGGATGATCCATCAGGGTGGTGCTGTTGAGCTGGTGACCTGATATCTCACGGATGGAGATAGGTGCAGGCAATGGGATGGGCTGCCACAGCCCTGCAGGGAAGCAAACATTGCCCAGGAGATGGGAGGGAAGAGGTGGCTGTGTTTCTGGGTGGGTTTTCTTAATGGCCAAGCAGGGGGATGTGTGGGGTGGGTCAGCCAGTTGGGAGCTGTGATTCCCTTGGCCCCACAAGGTGCTTTTCTGGTCCCCAGAGCTCCCGAAGATCCGCATGCCCCGTCACCTGCGGCAGATGTACGTCAGGCGTGTTGGGGATGCCGTGAACATAATGATCCCTTTCCAGGTAGGTGGGTGACTGGGGATTTGGTCCTCCAGGATTTTTCGCTGCAGGTTAGCTTCTGCAGTGACTTTTCATGACGTGCCTGGGGCCAGCTGTGGCCTGGCTTGGCACTAGTGGGCTGAGACAGAGGTCCTCTCCTTCACTGATCTGTCACACGCTGCCTGGGGCATTGCTGCCGTGGCATCTGGGATGGAGAAACCAGCCCTGAAACATGCTGGCCAAGCAAGGGGAAGTGAGAGCAACTGCCCCTGAGATGTGGGACATGTGTGTGCCACGTCTCATCAGCAGTTAGGAGTCTGCACCGACCGTGCTCCAGGCGTGAATTGACCCTGGATGCTGAATTCAGTCTTGGGCCAGGTCTCAGTGCCTGGGCAGCAAGAGTACAGCTCTGTCTGCATTGCCTTGGGCAAGTAAAGCTGAGCTTGCTCCACGAGGACTTTGAGGGACCACCACCATGTTGCAGCCTCATCCCTGCAGCCCGCTGGCTCCCCACAAGTGCGACTGGCATCGATCAGCTGCAGTTTCTTCCCTGGGGGCTGCTGGAAGGGACGAGGCCACATCCAGGCTTTTCCCACCCATCCTTCCCAGTGGGACCCGTTGGGGCATTCAAGCCTCTCCTAACCTACCTGTGTAGGGAAAGCCACGGCCAGAGGTGACGTGGACCAAGGGTGGGCAGCCCCTGGACAGCAGCCGCGTCAACATCCGCACCACGGACAAGGACACGGTCTTCTTCATCCGCGAGGCACAGCGCCAAGACTCGGGCACCTACGAGCTGGCCGTGAGGATCAACGGGGCAGAGGACAAGGCCACGCTGGACATCCGCGTGATTGGTGAGGTGGGACCCTGCGGGGTCACCCTGGGGCTCCTCCCTGCCCCCTCGGTTGGGAAACACCTCTTGGAGGGATGGCACAGGGTCAGCGATGAGGGGAGTGAGTGTGGCGTCCCTCTCCCAGTGGGGTGTTCTCCAGGATGCTGGAGGTGATCTCCTGTGGTTGGGGATGCAGGGTTCCTGCCAGCCCATGCCCAGCACAGCTCCTCATCTCCCGTGTGCACAGGATGTGTGGGGAGGGGATGGAGACGCCACCCTGTGAGGGTTTGTGTTTGCAGAGCCGCCGGGCCCACCCCAGAACCTGAAGCTGGTGGATGTGTGGGGCTTTAACGTGGCCCTGGAGTGGACTCCACCAGCAGACAATGGGAACTCTGACATCAAGGGCTACACGGTGCAGAAGTCAGACAAGAAGAGTGGGGTGAGTCTGAACACCCCTGGGCCCCTGGGTTGGTTATGGAATTGCTGGAAGAGACCTTTAAGCTCATGGAGTGCAGCCTCTGTCCCAGCCCTATAAACCACCAGCCATTTCCCACAGTGCAACACCTGCAGGGATGGGGACTCCAGCACCTCCCTGGGCAGCCCCTTGCAATCACAGCATCGTGCCCTATGCCCTGGTGCTGGGGATGCCACGATGGGAGAGGGGGAGCTGCACACCCCCATCTACCCCCATGCCTTCTCCATCCTTTGGACACTCTGCCTTTCATGGAATCAGAGAATCATTTGGGTTGGAAAAGCTCTTTAAGCTGAGGGAATCCCAGCCCTGCACTCACCCTGCCCAGCCCAGCACTGACCCCTCAGCACCTCAGCCCCAGGGCTTTGGGATCCCTCCAGGGCTGGGCACTCCCCCAGCTCCCTGGGCAGCCTGGCACAGGGACTCACAACGTCTATGTTCCTGCTTAGGTCACACTAACCACCATCCTCAGCACTCCTTTTGTGTTTTTGCCCCCCTCTAGAAGTGGTTCACGGCCCTGGAGCGCTGCAGCCGCACCAGCTGCACCATCTCCGACCTCATCATCGGCAACAGCTACTCGTTCCGCGTGTTTGCAGAGAACGCCTGTGGGCTGAGCGAGAGCGCCGCCCTGGCCCCCGCCGTGGCTCACATCGAGAAGACAAGTGGGGGCCAGGCCCTGGCGTGATGAGTTGGGGGTGGTGCTGGTGGGCAAGAGTTGGGCTTCTTCAGCCTGTGGTGGTGCTGCTGGGCTGGTCACAGCGATGGGAAGTGTAGGGGTGAGGCTGTGCAGGTCCTGATGGCTCCTTCTATGCTCCCGTTGGGGAAGGTTTGGTGCCTTGGAGGGATCAAGGCATGGACATTCCTGGGGTGAGACCAAAGCAGGAGCAACCTTGGCTTTGGCCTCCCAACTCAGAGCCAGCAGAGGAGGAGACCCCTGAGGTGATCCATTGCAAGGCCAAATCTCCAAGCCACTATACCTCAGCCTCTGTCTCCCTCTGTCTCTTTCCATCCTGGTAGCACACAGTGACTTGGGGTCTCTGCCACCTGCAGAGCTGAGCTCCAGCTCCTGTTTTCTGTGCCTTGAATCCTGGGGATGGAGCAGGAGCTCCAGAGAGGTGCCTGGTGTGGATCTAACGTGCTGCCCATAGCGTGCACCCCGGTGCTGGTTTGCAGACTGGCATCCCCCGTCCCCTGCAGGGACTGGGCACTAATGTGGCATGCTCAGATGAGAAGGGATTTACAGGCAGGGCTGGTGTGAGTTGAAGGCCAGGTCCTTGGGTCAGGCTGGATGCTGTCTGCCTTGTTACATGAGGGAGCAGAAGTATTTTGGGGTACCTTGGGCTGAAGTGACCATGTGCTGGTCAGCCCAGGAACCTGAGCTCTGCCTCAACCTGGAATGGATTCTCTTCTTAGAAACTTCCTACCAGCCAGAGAAGATCCCTCAAAGGGACATGATGGAGCCTCCAAAGTTCACCCAGCCCCTGCCAGACCGAACCACCACCCGGGGCTACAGCACACACCTCTTCTGCTGTGTCAGGGGCTTCCCCCAGGTCAGTGGTCCCTCCGTGGCCAGCGTTGCCTCTGCGTGTGGGCAGCCACCAGTGGGGTTTCTGCAAGGTGGCTGGAGGTGTTGGGAGATATTGGGTCATATTGGATTAGGGATGGGTGAGGTGAAGAGGCTGCAGCTGCCCTCTGAGTCAAACTGGGGCAAGGTTGGGGTTTTCCTGCATGGAAGTGGGAGACTGGTGTTGAAGCATGTCCTCTTTCCCTCTGCACTAGGAGAGGAGGTGTGGAGCAGGGCTTAGGGCTCAGGAATGGGACATGTAGCTCTTCAAACTACTGCTGACTGAACCCCTCTGTGGCCACCAGATTCAGGCAGGGCCAAGGCAAAGGCAGAGGGAGGTGGCTGCATTTTGGGGCCAGTTGGATTTCTCTCTTTTTTTAATCCCCCCTTTAAACAAAGACACAAATGCTCTGCCTTGCAGCCCAAAATCATCTGGATGAAAAATCAGATGGAGATACGAGAAGACCCCAAATACATCGCGATGACCGAGAACGGCGTCTGCTCCCTGGAGATCCGCAAGCCCAGCCCTTTTGATGGGGGCATCTACACCTGCAAAGCTGTGAACCCCTTGGGGGAAGCCTCAGTAGACTGCAGGCTGGATGTCAAAGGTAAAACTGGACAAGGAGACAGAGGAGCAGGTCTCCCTGCCTGCCTTTTCCTCTTCTCACTCTCACTGTGGTGTGCTTTGCCCTGTTTTTGGTTGCTCCTGGTGACTGGGGGACACTGGGCAGCCCTGTAGAGCTGGAGCTTTGGGCTCTTTGGGTTTGTGGTCTTGAAGCCCCTTGAAGTCATCTTTGTGGAGTAATTTTGATTGGAAAAGACCTTTAAGGTCATCCAGTCCATCCACTAACCTAACACTGCCAAGCCAACCATGTCCCTCAGCATCGCTTCTAAATCTCCACAGGGATGGTGAATCTCCACAGTCATGGCCAGAAAGTGGGGGAAGGAACCAGAAAGCGCAGGGCCAAAGGACCAGAGGTGCTGGTGGAGGCTGGGACAGTCACCTGCTCCTAAATGCATCTACCAGCACTTGTGTCCCAAGCCACCCAGAGCCGTGTGTGGGGGGGCTGTGCTGAACCCCTTCCCCTCACACCTGGGTCGTTCTGATTTATGTCTCAGGATCCTGCCCAGACTTTCCAGCTCACATTTCCCTGCCTCAGCAGAGCACTGAGCCCAGCCCTTGCACGGAGGTGCCCTGCTTTGCTCCCCACAGACACGCTGCAGCTCACCTCAGCACGCAGGAGGAGCACACTCACGCTCCTCCAGCAGCTGCGTGTCCTTAGACACATGCCATTTTTATTAGTTCTCCTCTTGTGACTTCCCAGCACACTCTTGCCCCAAGACACGCTCTGCCCTACTTCCCACGTAGGCAGAGCTCCAATCTGGCAGGTGCCCAGTGCCCTTGATCCCTGCTGATGCTCCCAGGCTGCTGGCGTGGCACAAGCTTGGTGCTTGGCTCTGTGACAGCTGGTGCCAGGGCTTCCAGCCAGTGTGGAGAGCACTGACCCAGCCAGCCCTGGCCAACACTGCCCTGCAGGCAGAGCTGTCAGTGCAGGCAGCACAGGGAAGTCAGCCAAGGAGGGATGAGTTTGTCAGTGTAGTCAGCCAGGAGGATGAGCTGCTTGGTGAAGTCGAGCAGGAGGATGAGCATGTTGTAGTGCTGGGGACACAAAGCAACGGGGAGACACCCAAGCTGGGATCTCGAGGGCAAGCTGGCAGGAGCAGGCAGTGATGGGGGGGGTGTGATTGCTCACAGCACGTGGGCACAGGGAGGGGGTGTGTAGGTGCATGTTGGTGTGTGCACATGAATGGGTTGGTGATGTCCTGGCTCAGTCTTGGAAGTCAAAAGAGGAATAAGATGAGGAGAGTTCAGGGCCTTTGCATCTCCTGTGCTCTCTCCTGCAGTGCCCAAGTGAGGACAGATCAGGAAGCAAGGCAAAGAGTAAGGTAGGTCTGGGTTGGGGCTGCAGGATGGAGGGAGGGTGGGTTGAGTGTCTTGGATTAGCCCTTGGCACCTGCTGATGGAGCCTCAGCTTGGGTCTCCCTCATCCCATGGCTGGAAATGCACTGGAGGGGTGGGATGCTGCAGAGCCTCAGACAAAGCCCCTTTGCAAAGTGAAGGGAGGGCTCTGTAAATGTGGCCAGGAGGTGACTGGAATCCCTGGCAGATGCATGGGCAGGACCCCAGTTTGCAGGCAGAGGGCTGGGCACCAGGGGTTAGGTGTGCATGAGAGGCAGGGACTGGAGGCAGGTACAAAGGGCTTCAAAATGGGTAGGAAAGCAGTTAAAGGGTTGCATCTAAGTTTTATAGGGTAGGGGAGAGTGGAAGAGCTGGGCTGGGTCTACCTGGCATTAGAGCCATGGCTGGGATGTGTCTGGTCTCCCATCTCATCCTGGAGCACCGGTCTCGTGGCAGCATTGCCCTCACAGGACTCACATCTCCTTCCTTTACCCCAGGTGGCTGCTGCAGCTGCTCTGCATGGTCATGGTCATGGTCCTGGCCATAGTCTCTGCTGCCTACTGGCCTGTGCCCTCCCTGGCAGTGCCCTGGGGGGACCCTGCACCTCAGCCTGCTGTGCCACAGCATGGTCCTCTCTGAATGTGTCCTTAGCTGTGACAATAAAACAAACCCAATCTGATGGGCTTTGGTCTTAATAAAAACCCCCCAAACCACTCTGGTCTGTTTGTTGTGGGGCTGGCTTGAGAGAGGGCAGAGGTTCATGTAACACCCCACTGAAGCATGGGTGCTTGGAAGGAGCAGCTGTATGGAACACAAATGAAGATGAACCAGAGGCCAACACCACGAGGGGGAGCATGGGGAAAATTTCCTTTTGGAGCTGGGAGAGAGATTCTGGCTGGGGGGAAAAAAATTGCAACATCAAAGCTGTGGCATGTTGATGCTTCTTTGTCAAAGCACTAATTCTTTAGCCATGTCAGTGATGCAATGATCCAGCCACAGCTGCCACCAGCATCCCTTCCCCATGGCAAGAGATGGCAGGGGCAGGACGTGCAAATCCATCACCTGGAGGAGGAGGAATTGGGCTGTTAGCTACTGAGAGCTGCTGGGCAGAGATGGCTCGTTACTTGCAGCTCTGAGACAGCTCAGGTCAGGTGCTGTTTATTAACAGGGAGCCCAGACAGACCCATCAAGTTGATGAAGCTCATTGTTAAGCAGGGTCAGAGGGGTTATGGGCCTCTTCCACCAGCACAGCCTCAGCTTGGCCTCTCAGATGCCTTCCAGCTTGGCCATGGGGCCAGCCCCAGATCCTGCCCTGAGAAAGGCATATCCTGGCAGGTCCTGGAACTGCAAACCCAGCCTGGGCATCCACAGAGCCCAGCCTGCCCCTGGAGAGCAAAGCCAGGTAACCCCTTCTGCCACACCTCCTCTGCTTTGTCTGTCCCCAGTCACCCCCTCTCCCTGCCCCACGGGGTGTTGCTGTTTGCAGCTCAGCACTGCCCACATCACACTTTCCACCATCAGAGGGCACAGTTGGATTAATCTTTCTCTCAGCTGGTGGCTGGGCTGGTTCCTGGGGGTGGTTGGGGTTAGAGGTGATGCTGTTGCTGGAAGCTGCAGTTCTTAGAGCAGATCTTCCCCTGACATGCTCACACCTGGCCCTGGACACTGATGGGGATGTCCTGACCTCCTTGATGTCCTTGGCATGTGGCTTTGGCCAGTGTGAGCTCTGAGGGACAGGAGCTGGGAACAGGCTGTGCTAGCCAGGGGTTTCCTAACACAGAGCAGAAACAGCATCCCCAGGACTGAGCCATGCTGCACACTGTGCCCTTTCCAAACCCTTAGTGCACTCCTAAAGGGCAAATACTGTGTCTGTAACCCCCTCCCAGGGCACTGGGGTAGGTGACAGCACCCACTTTTAGTGAGCTGTCCCTAGGAAAGGTCCAGAGAGAGAGTGGAGTGGAAAAACCCACTGGGTGAGGTTTTTTCTGGAAGCAATCCTTCACATGCCTTGTAATTTATGAGCATCCCAGTCATCAGAGTTCTGGGCACCTCAGTAAGGATCAAGCAGAGGCATCAGTTCCAGGAAAGGAGCCTTTTGCAGAAACAAGATGCAAATGGGAATCAGACCTGTGCTCAGTAAACAGCCTTAACCTGAGGCAAAGGGGCTGTGGGCACAGGGGCAGCAGGGTCCTGGCTGCACCAGCCTGGGGTTGCAGCACCCTCAGCACTACTGAGAAAAAGGATTTAAGGTTCTTCACCTCGAGGAGACTGGGAGGATGGATGTTCAGAGCCCCTCTGTGGCAATGGGGGGAAGGATTCACTTCTGTCTGTGTCATTGCTCTTCAGCTCCACTCCTGCTCTGCCCAGTGTGGTCTGAGCTTGGATGAGATACTGAGATCCTTGATAAAGGTGGGAGGCTGAGCCTCTCCTCTCCTCTCCTCTCCTCTCCTCTCCTCTCCTCTCCTCTCCTCTCCTCTCCTCTCCTCTCCTCTCCTCTCCTCTCCTCTCCTCTCCTCTCCTCTCCTCTCCTCTCCTCTCCTCTCCTCTCCTCTCCTCTCCTCTCCTCTCCTCTCCTCTCCTCTCCTCTCCTCTCCTCTCCTCTCCTCTCCTCTCCTCTCCTCTTTGCTGCCCTCAAATGGAGCAGCTAAACAGAGCTGCCTGCAGCAGTGGGTGAAGGGGGCACCCAGCAGTAGCCCCATTGCCCATCCTGCCTGTGCACAGCATTACTCTCCACAGCCCAACTAATGGGCTGCCCATAAATCTCCCCCATGCAAGGTCCTTCTGCTCTGTGCACCCCTCCCATCCCCTGTGGGAACTTGCTGCAGTTGCCCGTGGGTGACGTCGGAGGGGCACGACCCTCCTGGGCAGGGCAATGGTCATAGGAAGTGTGTTTCTGATGGGAGACTGGTGACCAAGGCATGCTGATAAGAAAAGAATCTCCAAATTAACTCCAATTAACTCTTCCTACCACTTCTTCAGCCCTGGAAGAGTTGCTGCTGCAGAGCAGGGGCTGGCAGGGCAGCTGGGAGCACAGAGCTGGGTGATGGTTCATCTCCAGCTGCTGCCTCCTCTAATGGGACCCAGATGGGGCCCTGTCCATGGCTGAACGAGGCAGATAGATGAGGGGAGGTGGGAAAATGGCCCTGTGGCAGCATCAGCACCAACTGTCCCCCTACTTGCCTCTAAACAGTCACAAGTGCCTCTGCTCCCCTGGGCCATGGAGGTGGCTGCATAAATCTGGCAAGTTTGGGTTGGAAGGATTTGGCTGCACAGGGAGGGTGGTGAGGAGCAAGGTGGGAAAGGTGAGACAAACTGGGAGAGACTTGGTACTGACTTGCACAGAAAGCAAGTGGGAGAAAAGGAGGAAAAATGGCTCAAAGCTGAAGTAAAAGGAGAGAGGAGACACATGGAGGGGACACAGCTCCCTGGGTGTAGCTTGCAGGGGTGATGGGGGCTCCTGAGGTGCATGGGCACTCAGTGGGGCAGCAAAGGGTGCTTCTTGCAGACTGCTCTGGGGTTATGGCTGTCTCCTTTCCCCTCTGCCTCCCTGTCTGAGAGCTGGGACGTGACCCTGTGCTATGTGAGGATGGTTCATCACCCTGTGGCTGGTGCCATGGCCTTTCCTACCTTTTCCCATGTCTTGGCTGAGCTCACCTCTCCCTGGCTATGAAGGAGAAAGAAAGAGTTTGAAATCTCCCAGCTACAGAGCTGCAGAAATCACCTTGCCCTGGGCTCTCCATCTTCTCAGCACCTTCACTCCCATGGGGGCATCCCTTTGCCTCAGTGCCCTGGTACCCTACAGGGCCCATGGCCACGGGGGACAGAGCAAGAGCTGCCTCCAGCATCCTGCCTGCCACCCTCCAAGGAGCCAAAGGTCCCCATCAATGCCAGAGGACCTCCTGGGTGGTTTTTATCACTCGACTTTATTTGCATGAAGATAAACTGAGCCTTTGTCTGTACAATTGCTCCTTAAATACTTGGCAACCCTTAAAAAAAACCCCAAGAAAAACAAAACCAAACAGAAGGACATGGAAAAAAAAACCCCAAAGGAAAGGAACAGTGCAGGCTACAATATCCAAACAAGTACAATGCTTGTGAATAAATAACCCCCTGGCAGCTGTGGGGACAGGGCTGTTCACATTGCACAGGCTCCCAGGTCCTCGGTGCCCCTTCTGAGGCAGGGACAGCAGCAGATGGATGAGGGAGCAGCTCGGGCACGGAGAACCCCCCTCTCTGCTCTCTGTCCCAGCTCTCAGTTGTCCAGCTCAGCCATGGTGGTGGTGGTGGTGGTGCTTTTGTTGCTCTTGCAGCAGAAGTACTGGTTCCAGATCTGCAGGAAGGCTGTCCGGAACTTCTTGATCCTGAAGGCGTAGACGATGGGGTTCATGGCGGAGTTGCCGTGCGTGAGGAAGATGGCAACGTAGGTGAGGATGTGCGGGGTCTCACAGGACGGGCAGAACAAGGTGATGCAGTTGAGGATGTGCAGAGGGAGCCAGCTGAGGGCAAAGAGGAAAAGGACCAGCGCTAAGGACTTGGCGATCTTCAGCTCCTTCCCATAATACTTGTGGGGGTCGTTGGAGCTGGAGGAGACTTTCTTGTTGAGCTGCTTGCGGATGAGGTTGAAGACTTCCAGGTAGATGAGCAGCATCAGCAAGAGGGGAGGCAGCACCCAGACGAAGAAGTTGAAGTACACCATGTACTCCATGCTGATGACTGTCTCAAACTGGCACTTGATGACGAAGCCCGTGTGGCTGCCGTTGGGCTCCTGAGTCCTCCTCATCTTGCTGAGGTTGTTCCAGCCAAACATGGGGGTGAGTCCCACCAGGAAGGACACGAGCCAGCAGCCAGCGATGGCCACGGCCGCCCGCCGCGGGGTCACCACGCTCTTGTACCTGCACGGGGCAAGAAACACGAGTGGGATGCTCAGCCCGAGCTGGGAGGGCACGGTGCTGAGGGCACAGTGCTGATAGCACGGTGCTGATGACATGGTGCTGAGATGGCACAGGGCTGAGATGGCACAGGACTGAGATGGCACAGGGCTGGGATGGCATGGTGCTGAGGGCATGGTGCTAAAGTAGAATGGTGCTGAGATAGCACAGGACTGAGATGGCACAGTGCTGAGATGGATGGCACAGTGCTGAGATGACATGGTGCTGGAATGGCACAGTGCTGGGATGGCACAGGGCTGAGGGCATGGTGCTGAGATGGCACGGAACTGACATGGCATGGTGCTGGGATGGCACAGGGCTGGGATGGCACGGTGCTGAGGGCATGGTGCTAAGGTAGAATGGTGCTGAGATAGCACAGGACTGAGATGGCACAGTGCTGAGATGGATGGCACAGTGCTGAGATGACACGGTGCTGGAATGGCACAGGGCTGAGGGCATGGTGCTGAGATGGCACAGAACTGACATGGCATGGTGCTGGGATGGCACAGGGCTGAGATGGCATGGTGCTGAGGGCACAGTGCTGAGGTGGAACGGGGCTGAGATGGCATGGTGCTGAGGGCACAGTGCTGAGGTGGAACGGGGCTGAGATGGCATGGTGCTGAGGGCACAGTGCTGAGGTGGAACGGGGATGAGATGGCATGGTGCTGAGGTAGAATGGTGCTGAGGTGGCACAGGACTGAGATAGCACACTGCTCCTTCACTGCCACTGGGCACAACTTGTCCTGGTTACCATCCTGTTGCCCACCACCATCCCACTAAGGGACGGGCAGAGCCCTCAGACACGATGCTGGAGCGCTGGGGGTTGGTGCCCAGCCAGGAACTGCATCAGAAGCTGGAGTGTGCCTGTGCTCAACTCATACCTCGAGGGGTTGTTCAAGTTGCTCTGGCAGCTGGTACCCAGAGCAGCACATCACCCTTTCCTCCCTGCATGCACCAGCCCTGCCAGCACCCTGTCCTTGACAATTCCCCCTGCACCAGGGGAGGAAATGGGCAGCAAAAGCATCCTCTGGGACGTGCCAGGCTGCAGGAAGGAGCTGCTGGTGCTAATGGACCCCTGGGGATGCTTCTGGGCGCAGCCTGGTTCATTTCCTAATGTGCTGGGCCGATAAAACCCTCTCTCCTTGCGGGCTGGTGCCAAGGGATGGAGGAGGAGGAGGAGGGGAGCACACTGGGGCTGGGCTGGTCTCTCCAGAGCTCTCCAAGCGGGAAGTGGAGCCTGCTAGATCGATTTTTACTCCCTGACCCTCAAAGGAAAGCTTCCCCACGGAGGCTGAGGCCTGCAGCCCCACTCATTGCTTTCCACCGGAGGGGATTGAGCAAGGAAGGTTTTTTTGCTGGCTGTTTGCTGGGTTTCTCTCTTGCTGGTGTTAACCTGGCCACAGGGACCACATGGAGGTGGTTGGCAAACCTGAATCTCCATCCAGGGCTGGGATCTCCATCCTGATGCTCAGAGCTCCCTGGTGCATGTCTGCAGCCTTTATCTGTGGTGGAAAAGTGGAGCGTTTGGGGGCTTTCTAGTACCAGCTCAGGACCCAAACCCACACTCCCTCCCCCTTGAAGGTCTGTTCTCAAGCCCCATCTCGGGGACAAGGTGTCAGGGTGGGAGTGTGGAGGGGCACAGGGTGGAGGGGGAAGAAAATCAGTCCCCAGGGGTCCAGAGCCACGGGTCCCTGCCAGCTTTCCTGAACAAACCCACTGTGGTCTGGGGAAAGATTCCCAGCTCCCCAGGGGCAGCCAGGTCCCACGGGAAGGTGGTGGCAACGTGGGCTGCTGTTTCCTCTGAGAGCCAAAGCTGGAGCTGGAGGGTGATTTATTCCTTGTGGGGAGGAAAGAGGGCAGGAGACCCTGAGAAAGGTGCAGAGCAGGGAGAGCTGGGGCACGGGGAGGACGAGGGGTGGTGGGAGAACACCGGTGCTGGGAGCCAAGCTCAGGGAGAGGAGGCATGGGAGCAGCAGGGATGCAGGAGGCTCCCATGGGGCTGTGTGCTGGCCTCTGCACCCCACCTCAGCCATAACAGGGCCTTGGGGAGGGATGTGCCCTCCCAGCCATGACTCTCCCCCACCTCCCCAGGCTTCTGGGGGGGGGTGACACTAGAAATAACAGCACCAAGCCTGTGCTCCAGCTCCTTCCCTCTTTGCAGTCCCTGCAATCTGTCTCCCATCTCCCCACTCCTGGGGTTTCTAGGGTCTTCTGGTGATTTTGCTGAGCTCCCTGCCCTGCAGAGCTCTGTGACAGCCATTGTCAGAGAGACAAAGCTGCTGAGCAGCAGAAGTGCCAGTGCAGCCCCCCAGATACCTTCCCAGGGCTGGCAGCCAGCACTCAGGCACAGAGCTGCTCCTGGAGCACTCACCCCTTCTCCTCCTGCCCTCATGCCTGGGCTGAGGGAGCACACAGAGCCCACAGCGTTAGTCATGAACCAGGGCTGATCAGGGGACGCAATGTTCACTCCTGCAGCCAAAGCAGAGAGGATGGGGAATGGCTGTGGAGGGCTCAGCCCAGATGATCCTGGCCCCCTGCAGCTCCAGAACACTGTGTGTTGTTGCAGATGGCTATCAGGACAGCTGCAGAGGTCGTGGAGACCTCAGGTCCCTGGATGCACACAGGCTTGCATGGTCCAGAGTGTATAACACACACGTGGCAGAGCAACTGCCCCACACGCTGCTGGCTGCTGGTTCCCCTCCCCACTTCAGTCCCTCCTGCCTCCTCAGTGCATATCTGTCCTCTCTGCACACCCATCCCTGGTTAATACACATCCATCCCTCATTAACACACATCTATCCCTCATTAATGCACATCCATCCTTGGTTAATAGACATCCATCTCAGTTCTTCACTGCACATCCATCCCTCTTTGCCTCACATAGATGCTCCCACCTCCCTGCACATCCATCCCACCTCCCTGCACATCCATCCCACCTCCCTGCACATCCATCCCTCCTCCCTGCACACCCATCCCTCCTCCTTGCCACACATCCCTCTCCCTGCCATGATCCACATCCATCCCACCTCGTTGCACATGTGGCCTGACACACACCCCAGCCCAAGCACCAGCTCCTCTCCTTGCTTTGCACTGTGAGGTTTACGTGTGGCTCTGCAGAAGCAGTTGGCAGCTGAGAGCAAAGCCTGTCCATGCATCCCCCTGCATGTGGGTACCACAGTCACAGGAACCATGGCTGAACCCCCAAAACCCCACAGAAAACAGCAACACTTGGAGCTGGGGTTTTTGATCTTGTCAGAAGGAAGGTGCAGCCATAAAATGACTCTGAGTTCCTCCTTTTTCCAACCCCTGGGGTCTGACCATGCAGCTCTTGTGGGACTTGCCTGCTCTGAAGCCTGAAGTCCCTACTTAAAGGAGCAAAAGTTCCCACCTCATGCCCAACCCCATGGCACAGGGAGTTTGGTGGGGGGCAATTAGCAGAGGGGTTAGGGACAGCCTGTGCTCTTCTTGTGTTCCCTGGTTGTGCCATAAATGAAGAAGACTTGCTCATTTACCTCATTTTGCATGAACATGACAGGGCTGGAGTCTGGGCAGGGATCTGGGAGGCAGAAGCACTAGAAAAATGCTGATAATGGCTGACAATTAATAAATAATCTCATTATTCTCGTTAGCACTGGAGCAATTGCTGCCATCATTGCAATTTTATTACTATTATTATTTTTCTTGACAGCTGTGACCAAAACATCCCTGAGACCAGTCACCACCATCAGCATCCCATTTGTCTTTGGTTCCTGTGGGGTTTTGAGCCCGACCATAACTGCCTCATTGTCCTCCCACCCTCCCTCAAGGGTGGTTTTGCACCATCCCTTCCCCACAGACACAGCCATTGCCCCAAGTCCTCTGAGGCCAAGGGAAACGAGCCTGGAGGGAGCAGAGCAATCATTTACCCTCACTGCTAAGGCAGTGAAGTGGGATGGGCAGCAGCTTTGGTTTGCTGTGGAACAAGAAATGTCTTTGAGGTTTTGGGAAATGACAGTTGGTAGGTTGGGAGAGTGCTGCTGGCATCCCCAGGGAAGTGCAAGAAGTGATGGTTGGAAGTAGAGGCAGATAAATTATCCCCAAGGGCTGTGCAGAGCTGAGAGGGAGACATGGAGCAGGCTCCCCCAGGGAGGGAGGCTGCTTTGTGATGGGATGCAGTTAAAGTTTCTTGGGCTGAGGATGCTCTCAATGTGAGCCAACTTCCAGCCAACTAGCCACAAAGATTGAGTAAAGCCTGTATGACACATCCTTCCAAAACAACATAGAAACAGGAGAAACAAGGATCAGAGCACACAGGTCTCAAGCCATTAAGTCATTTCTGCTGGGATGAGTCTGTCCAGTGCAGATCTATATATCTTGATGAGCTAATTGAAAGCCAAGGCTCCAGTTAACACCCCAATCAGATGTTCCCTCATCACAGGGAACTGATCTCTCACCAGGAAAACAAAAAGTGCAGATGCAAAACAAACCTGGAGCTTCTCTTTTAACCTCTGATTCCTCTTTCAGGTTTATAAGGTTACTGATTGTTCTGGTGGAGAACTGATTGACCTTGTTGCCTGGAAGGAAGCAGCTTGGTATTTCCATCAGGGTGGCAGAGAGAAAGAGCTGAGACCCAATTGCAGTGAAATGCATCAGCTGGGCATAAATGACACCTTGTGCCTCTTCCTAATTACTCTGGCAGGCAAGGAGCAGTGGCTGGCTGAGGGTGCCCAGGCAGCCTGGCTGGAGCTGGGCATGGAGATGAAGGGTGCATGGGCCAGGCACACTGAGTCCTCACCAAGCACAAGGACTCTGCTGGTCCCTGTGAAGCCTGTGAGAGACCTCCCATCCCCTTTCCTTGGTGCACAAGGGACAGGGAGTTACAAGGTTTAAGTCCCTGAGTGGTGTTACCAGTGCAGAAAAGAAGAAGAAATAATTGAGCCTGCAAGACTGTGCTAATTGTGGCTGTGCCTGATGCAGCATTTCTCAGCATCAGCCCCGTGGTGCCTTCAGAGAGTTTGTAGCATCATTCCCTCTGTGAGCAGATGGGGAAACTGAGTTGCAGAGGGAGGCTGTAACGTGCCAAGTGAAGCAAGATGAGTTGAATGAGAAAACATCCCTGGTGCCAAGAGTTGGCAGTTACCTCCTTTGAAGGAGGCGAAGGAAAAATCATCCCAGTCTGGATAAAGGAAGAGAAATGGCCCAAAGAAGGCAGACAGACAGTCATGCCAATGATGTCCTGGCTTTCTGTGCTCTGCCTTCCTCTGAGGAGCAATGGAAAGGTGTTGTCATCACCTCAGGAAAGGTCCAGGACTGGGGGAGGTCACCTCCCTGCCTCTGTGTCCTGCTTGGGCATCGCTGGTACTCAGGACTCTGCATGCAAGAGCCCCACAGCCAGTCCCAGGAACAGAGCAGGGATGGAATGGGACAAGGGAACAAATTCCCTTTCCTCCTCCAGCTCATTTCAGTGAAGAGGCTCTTGTTCTGAATAAAAAGCCAACCAAACCACCCAAGACTGTGGGAGCTGCTGAAAGTGGTTCCATGGTCAGTGCTGGGGAGGCAAAGCCAAGGCAAGGAAGGATGGGGGAAAGGCAGAGAGATGGGGCAAGGGCTTAAGAGAGCTGCTGGGTCCCACCAACACAGGTCAATGAAGGGCAAACCCAGATGCCATAAAACTTTCCAGCAGCTGATCCTGCTCTGAACTGCTCTGTACCACCAAAAATGGTCCCTCCTGCTCTATTTCCTCCCCTCATCATCCACCTGGCCCTTAGCCCATAGCCAATTGCTGCCTGTGCTCTAAAGGAACGAGGATCTCAACCCTTGGGGCTCATTTTACACCCTCCTGCTGATGGCATCACAAGTGATGTCTCTCCTTCACACCCAGACCTGCCCACTGAGCTGCCCCCCAGCTGGAGCAGCAGCTCTGTGCCAGGCTGCAGGGGGCTGCCAGAGCAGGGGCTGCCCAGCTCATTGCTGGGGACACACTGACAAGGGTCAATCAGCAGAGGGGGGAAATGAACCCAATGAAGATTCCCAGAGTGGGATGCTGGGCTGGGGCAGAAGGAGCTGCTTTTCCCTGGCCTGGCAGATGTGAGCTCTGCTGCTGTTGACTCACAGCTCACGGGGTCAGGGCGAGGTGATGCCCTGGGATTTACCCACATGGGGACCACGTCTCATCCTGCCCTGAGGTACAGGACAAGGGCTGGGGTGAGCTTGGTGTGCTGCTGCCCAGGAAGCCTGAACAGCCTTTCTGGAGGTCACTCACCTCCCCTTGTTCCCTTTAATGCAGAAAAACCTGGGAATAACCCCAGACATCAGCAAGTCTGAGCCTCTCTGCACAGGCCTCACCCCTCCTCTCCCCTTCCCTCCCCGAGAACAGAGCATCCCCTGGCCAGCCCCCTCACTGCATCCCAAGGAGGGGGGGACCTGCAGACCCCAGCATTTTCCCTAGGAGCCCAGGAGCTGGGGACACTGCTCACAGCCCAAGTCACTTCCCTCCAGCTGTCACAGCAACGTCTGTGGCTTTCTTCCAGTGACCTGATTTTGTGTGTGTTGGCAAAAGCCTCGTTGTGCTGCTGCAGCAGCTGTGTGAGCTCCCCACGAGCCTAATCCCCACATCCCCTCACTGAGGGAAGAGCCCTCGTGGCTTTGATCTCTGACTTAGCATGCTCTTGGCTGAAAATATTCAGAGTCATGCTGAAAACCAACTCACCTGGGGGTTTACCAGGATCTCAAGACTTAACCTGCTGGGAAATCCCTTTCCCAAGGCTCTGTGTATTTTTTGGTAGGACCAGAGTTAAGCTCCTGCTCCTGGCACAGCTCATCTCTGTGCCCTGGATCTGGTTTGAGCAGAGCTCAGTGGGAGATGCTCTCTCTGATTTAGCACCCACACGCTGAGCTGGGTGCAGGGTGCTGGAAAGTGCAGCTTGGAAACAGCCTGAAGTCTCCAGCAAACCTCTCTGGACTGGCATTTCTGCCTTTTATCCTCCATCCTTGGTTGGGATCTGCCTGTTCCTGCAGAATGAAGGTCTCCATTGATCACCCATGTTTGCTAAAAATATACCTGGCAGAGGGCAGCAAGGGAAGAATCAAAAGAGGCAGCTGCAGAGACCTGCCAGTCCCCAGAATGTCTCTGATTTAGGAGAAAATGGGAGACTTTTCCTTGGCAATTCAATGTGCTTTCACAGAGATGGGGTCTGTAAGGATGGGTGGCATCTTCTCATTAGCTATGGAGGCTGAAAGAAGCCTTGACAAGCTCCCAGACATGAGAACCCTCCCTGGCAGCTCTCCAAGCTCCTGGGCCTTCAGGTGCTTTGGTGGCTGGGAATTTGGGCCAAAGCAAGGGTCTCATCCTGACCCCCTCCTCATCCCCTGTCTCATACCAGTGGGATGCCCATCACCCTCCTGCCAAAACCCTCCATGGTGAAGGAAAGGGATAAAAACCATCCTGGATGTGTGCCCTGCTCCACAACCCAGCTGGCTGAGGGTGACAAGACATCCCAGGCTCCCCTGTGACCCAGCCCCAGCTGGCCCCATGCCCTGCAGCCCTTGGCAGGTCTGGAGAGAAGGGGAAAGAGCGTTGAGATCATGCAAGAGTCTGCAAACCAGAGAAGTCAAGGGGGAAAATCTTCTCCCTTGCACTGCTGGGTCCATCCAAGGGCTCACTTGCAAGTCCTCCTCTCCTGGCTCTCAGGTGCTGCAGTCCAGAGCTGAGGGATGCTCCCGGCTCCCTGAGCAGAGGACAAGGCACTTCAGAACCACTGCAGAATGCCAACACTGCCTGCAGATCTGCCCTCAGACCCTCCTTTCCCCTGGGGGAGTGCCTAGCCCTGGAGGGATCCCAGAGCCGTGGGGCTGAGGTGCTGAGGGCTGTGGGTCAGTGCTGGGCTGGGCAGGGCTGGGGCTGCAGCAGCTTCAAGGGCTTTGCCAACCCAAATGATTGTGTGATTCTATGATCTCAGAGCAGAGCTGGAGGCCCCTGAGTCAGCAGAGGCTGGTGCCAAAGGAGCTGCAGCCCCCCACCAGACACCCCCCGTCCCGTCCCCATCCCCTGCCGCATCCTGCCGAGGGGCCGGTTCCTGCCGGGGGGCTCTGTCTGGCTGCTTCCCCTCCCTTTGAACTCCTTTCATCTCTCTCAAGTGTGGCTGTGAGAGGGAAGTTTGGGCTGGGCTGGGGGACCCTGCTGGGGCTGGCTGGGAGGGGGGGTGACAGGATGGGGGTCCCGCTTTGCTGCCGGGCGGGGAGGAAGGATGCGAGAGGGAAGCTGAGAGCTCCGCCAGCAGCACGAAGGCAACAAACCTATTTTGGGTGTGTTCCAGCTGTTTAGAGCTGTTCCTGTGGAGGCTGGGGAGTGTGGTACCCTCTGCTCTGACCTGCTCAACCCAAGCCACGCTCTTGCATCCCTCCATAGTAGCCCCCAGCAGCACAGAGGGATGCTACCCAGGGCTTTGGGGCAGAAGCAGAGGGCTTGGGGCTTTACCACAGGGATGGGCTGGATGATCTCTAGAAGTCTCTTCCAACCTTCACCTTTCTGTGGTTCTATGAAACCCTGCTGAGGTGTCTCAGGCTCACAGCACCAACTGGGATTCAGTGTCCCAGGGAGGAAGGACAGCACAAAGCTGCGACTGGAGCCGTCAGCGCTGCAGAACCGTCTGCAGCATCATCACTCAGCAGCATCCAGCAACAAGTTGGGAGAAACTTGAGGCATTTCAGATTCAGGGAATAATCTTTAGGGGTGTTTTCTCTCCTGTTTGCTGCTCCCTGATGTTATTTTGCTGCTGGCTGTGTGTAGGGCACGGGAAAAAGAAATCACCTAAAAAAGAAATCACCACATTTGCCAACTGCTGGGAATTCACACCAAGGGAAGGAGGGAACATGCAGGGATAAGTGAACAGGAGAGCTGGGGAAGCTGAGCTCTTCTTGCTGAGGTTATAAAACCTTCTGATATTAAAGTAAGGCTACAAAAAGTCAGAGGAAGATGTCACAGTGCCAAGTGCTGAGGCACAGAACAGGACAGCACAGGGTCAGCGCTGCGCTCAAACCACCCAGCATCAGGGGGCTCTGACTTCACATTGCTCCCAGAAAAGTTCCTGGAGTGACAAAAAGAGGACAGAAATCTCCCTGAAGAGGCTCATTTGGTGCTCAGAGGCAGCCAGGGAGGGAGAAAGAGCCTGAGGTTGTTAGAAAAAACCTGCCTGATGAGAGCTAGGCTGTGCTGCTATGTATAAATGTGCATCACTCCCACACCTGAAGCCATCCCCACAGCACAGGGGATGCAGGAGGACCAAAAAAAGCACTGAGAGAAATGACAGGCTGAGAATCACTTGGGCTACACAGACAGGCTGGAAGATGAGGAGTTTTCAGGCTGGGAAGAATCACACTTTGGGGAAGGAGTCAGAACAGCCTGTGAAATGGTGTGTGGTGGGAAGGGGGTGGGCAGGGACTGGGCTGTTATCCTGTGCTCTCCCTCTGCTTTACATTCCTTCCTCATGCAGCTTCCACTGGCCATGACCACAGGAGGGAAAAAAACCCCAAAGCAACTGATCTCTGGGCTGATGCTGTGGCTCTGGGGACAGTGAGCTGTCAGTTGTCCCAACACAGGTGCCTCCTGTCCCTGTTTTCCTGTACTGAAAGGTGATTCCTGCTCCAGGAGGGTCTCACAGCTGTTTGGGGTCTGGGCAGCACCTAACACAAGGGGGCTGGGTCCCTTTTGGGGATTGATCTTTGTGCTGACAAAGGGGTTGTGTTCTCCTCCAGCAAATGGGATGGAGCCCTGAAGTGCAAAGAGGTCAGTGGGGTGACACAGGCTGGGTGTATGCTCAGCCCTCCTGGCTGGGCTGAGTTTGCCAGCAGGGCTCTCAGCTGTGGGAGCTTTCCTGGAGCTGATGGGCACAGCAAAAGTGTCCCTGCAGGCTGGGCTTGTCCTTGGACAGAGCAAGAGGGACCAGAGACAGCACAGCAAGGGGCCAAGCCAGGATGCACAGACTGCACTTGAGGATGTCACATCCCCTTCCAGCCCCACTGATACCCCCCCCAGTCCCACTGCAGCACTCCAGCCTCAGCTGCCTCTCCCCAGCCCCAGCCCTGAAGCAGTTAAATGTCTCCTGCAGGAGCAGGAGAGTTCAGATGAAGTGCACAGCCCTTCCCTACGCCCCACGCTGTTTGCTGTGGGCTTGGCTTTGCCAACACAGACTGATGATGAGGAGGGGAAAACCAGGTAGAGGAGCCACCTGTGGTGCAGTCCCCTAGTGAAGGGTCTCTCCTGGGTGAGCCTGCCCCATGAGAAGTGCCAGACTGTCCTCTCTGGTCCTTCAAAGCCTTGAAACTGTGTCCCTCATGTCTGTGAAGGAGCAAGTTATCATCCCCAGGCTCCCCACGGCAGGGGGAAAGCTGAGCTGGAGACAAGTCCATCATCCCCTTTCTAGTGCTTTCCCATGGGTAGTGGAACAAAGTGTGTCACCCTGGGACCCTGCCCACTGGCTGCCACAGGGCAACCTCTGCCTGCACCCCCAGCACTCCCCTGAACCCCCAAACTCAGCTGCTGGAGGCTCCAGGACCTCTCCCAGCCCATCCTGCCTCCACTGCTGCTGTGGCCAGAAGTGCTGGTGCCAACAGCACGGAGGAAGCTCTTTCTTGCAGCGTTTGAAGCATCCTTAGTCCCTTGTAACCCTCCCAGCAGCCACCCAGCACCTTTCCTTACCTGACAGGGATCTTCACCCGCAGGTAGCGATCCACGGCGATGGCCAGGAGCGCCAGGATGGAGCTCTCAGTGAGGATGAGGACGGGACAGGCCACCATCAGGCAGCTGTAGAACTCTGTCTGAGGCCCAATGTTGATGATGATGGCCAAGGGGATGACCAGAGCCCCCACGGCCACGTCGGCCACGGCCAGAGAGACGATGAAGCAGAAGGTGGCGTCTCGCAGCGCCTGGTTCATCTTCACAGCCCAGATGACCAAGATATTGCCCGGCACGGACACCAGAGCGATGAGCACTTCGATGGAGATGTAGGCAGCCTGGAAGGCTGAGATGGGGTGTGCCATGATGCTCCGGGGTGTCCCACCTCCACGATCGCTCGGGGTGGGGTCTGTGGGTCACCTGCAAGCACAGGGCGAGGCGGTGAGCGCCTGGCATCGCTCCCCGGGCTGCAGCCTGGGCAGGGGGTGCAAAACTCCCCCTCGCTCCCGTCTGAGCCGGTCCCTGGGGCTCAGAACTCCCGGAGACTCGTCTCACACCCACCTCCAGCCCGGCTCCGGGGCTGCGGGGCGAGAGGGAACCGGCAGCCAGCCCCGAGCAGAGCGGCGGAGCCCACCCGCCCCTTCCCCAGGACTCCCCCCGGGACTCCCCCCGGACCGCCCAGAGCCCCTCGGAGCGGCCGGAGCGGGATTCCACAGCCCGGGCTCCTTCCTCGCACCGAGCTCTCCCCGCCCGCCTCCAGCTCACCTTGTCCTGCGAGCCGAGGACTTCTTGTGGGTTGCCCTCGCCCCAAAATAGGCAGAGCTGCTCAGCCGCAGGGCAAGGCGGGGGGCATGCTGGGGCTGGGGGGGAGGTGGGGGGCTGTCCGGAGGGATGCTCGGGGCGCTGGGTACCGGGCTGCTGCGGAGTCCCCGCTGCCCGGCACCGTTGGGTTGCCGCAGGCTCTGCCAGCTCCCAGCCGGGGCTGGAACATCACATGGTGCAGCCTCCCCAGACGTTTAAAGAGCGACTGACCCGATTTGGGGCTCGCCGAGCCCGGGAAGAACCGGGAGAGCGGGGGCGGGATGGGGGCGGGGGAACCGGGAGAGGGAGGGATGGAGGCGGGGATGGGGATGGGGATGGGGATGGGAGGTGGGGATGGGGATGGGGATGGGGATGGGATCCGGCAGCCCGGGGAGCAGCAGCGGCTGGACCAGCCCCAAACTCCCGACACCGGTCCCGGTTTTAGTACTAAAACCGGTTTTTGGGGTAGGGTGTGAGCAGAGGTTGCGGGGAGTGGAGCACAGAGCCTGAGCAGGGGGTGGGGGGAGGACACGGCCCCTCCCCCGGCCACAAAGCAGCCGCCGCTCCGGGTTCAGCCCCAGGATGGGATCGGCAGCCCAAGTTAGACCTGAACTAGCCCAGAGAGCTGAGCTGCTCGCCCGGGCTCCGGCTACCAGTCTCAGCCCTGCCCAGTCACTGCTGGGGTGTGTTGGGAGTGAGACACAGAGCACAGACACAATGGCTCTGGGGGCTTGGTCTGATGGAGCCAAACCTTCCAGAGGCTTCTCCCAGGTGTGGACCAGGCACCTGCAAAGCTCATCCTGCCTAATGAGCAGGGCTGGCTTATCCAAGTGCTGCAGCGACTGGGAGCAGCCACCACCTCAGATCTGGGGCAAGGGGACTCTCCCAAAGCCTGTCTGTACCTCTCCTCATCCTTTCTTCCTCCTCTGGTGAGATTCAGGGCTGGGCTTTGTCCGCTCCTGCTCTGCTCTGCCTTAGTGGGACGTGTCCCAACGCCTGGATCTGCCCCTCTGATGGAGATCTCTTCCCCTGCACACCTCAAGGAAGGGATGGGAACAGTTGTGGGACCATCACAAACCCAGTGCTGGACTTGGTGGCCTGTAGGACTCCCCTTCACCTCCTTGGCCAAGTGACCAGCCAAGGGCTGGAGGGTTTGAGTATCCCAGAGCCATCTGGGGACTCTGACACTGTGCCACCTCCAAGCCTTGGGCCGTGCCAGCAGCAGGGTGAGGAGAGCTTGTTTGGGTTTGAACGATCTGATTGCTCTGCAGAGAGGAAAATAAACAGAGGACAGCAGGCTCATGTAAACACTGAGCTATTTATGGGAGGCTGGAGCATCTCACAGGGCATCTCCTCACACATCCTGCACTGCAGGGAGGAAATCACCACCCTAATATAGAGCTGAAGCCCTCAAAGCCACAGGCAACGCTTGGGGTGAGGAGACACTCAGGATAAAGTCCCAGGAGTGCTAAAGGGGCATCCCCAGAGAGCCCCCAAACCCCTCACCCACCAGCTTGACAGGGTGAGTGTCCTTGCAGTCAGCCTGTGGCTGGGAGCAGGGCAGGAAGAGCAGCAGGTTCATCAGGGGAGCACAACACGGAAGCCAACGGGGCAGGTCATGGCCTAATTGTATGCAAATGGCCCAAACACAAAGCCTGTAAACCACTCCTTTTCCTCAGTGCATGTGCACTTCTCTCTCTCTGGATTCCTGCCCCCACTATATTCATTTTAGCAGCACCCCTTAAATTAAACCCCAGCTGATGCCCAAAACCAGCTGCCCAGCTGGGAGTCTGCAGGGCTGGAGCTCCCTCAGCAGCCCAAGCAACCTGTGCCAGGGCTTTGGCAAAGGCCCCAAAGGTGGGACAAGCAAAATGTGGTTTGTGCTGGTTGCAGGTGGCTGTGCAGAGGCTGCTCCTGAGGCACTTGGTGGCATCTGCTCGTCCTCACAGCCACCACGCTCGGGCTTGACTGGGGCGAGTGGTGCAGATGCCTTAAAAAGCATTGAAAGGTACTTTCCTGGTGAACATCAGGTACCCAGCAGGTTATTTGGGGTCTTCCAGGCTTTTGCTGGTGTTTGGAAGGAGGAAATGTCCTGAGTGCCATTTCCTGAGTGCTGCAAAGTGTTGTGATGATGCCAGAGAAGTGCTGGATGCTGCTGCTGCAGGGCAAACACCCGCTGCCATCCCTGGCATGGGATGAGGTGGGATGCAGGAGGGCAAAGAGGACACACAGAGCTGCTTTGGTGTTCCTGCACCAGCTTTTCCACCTCCCCACCTCCCACAAGACAGGGACAAGACCCAACCTCAGCCATGGCAGGAGGGAGAGGCTGGTGATGCATTGGAGGGTTTGGCATGTCGGGGCTGGCTGAGCCAACCTTCCTGGCTGCTATGACCAAATCCTGACTGAACACCCCTGGGGCTCAGCAGCAGAAATGCTTTTCCAAGGAGGCAAGTCAGGGCTTATTTCTCCCTCTCTTTCTTCAGCCTTTCTTGAGGTTTTTGAGCTTCCTGCCTCAGTTTCCCCACCCGAGGAGCAGCAGCTCCATGTTGTCATCCCAGGTGCTCAGGGAAGGAGATGTGGAGGGTTTCTTCACCTCTTCCATCCCAAGGGCCATCCCACAGCCCTTGCTGGTCATGGAAAGGGGCCTCTTAATTAGAAAAGTTAATGAGGAGTGCACTTGGTGCCAGCAGCACAGGGCTGTGTGCCTGGAGATGTTAATGAGGACAAGTGACCCCTGGAATGCCACAGTCTGCTGGGTCCAGACAAGATGGCACAAGGTGAAAAAAGAAGCAGCAAACAAAGGGAAAAGATGGAGCTTGTCCAAGGATGCTCTCGTTGTGCTGAGATGCTGTGGAGTGTTGCTCAACCCCCTGCCACCAGCCCTGGGGCCACCAGTGTGTGTGTGCTGGGTGACACAGGGCCCTGGGGGGACACCACTCAGGACACAGGGCTGCTCTGTGACTTGTGCTCAGCTTCTCTCCTGTTTAAAGGGATCCATGGCCCTGGGGAGGCTGTTTGAGGGAGCAGAGAGCTCGGTGTTCTTGTAGGGTGATGCATCCCCACCTGGGCTTTGCCACAGACACCCAGTGGCAATGACACAGTGTAGGAAAAATCCCTGGGAGATAAGTCAGCAAAGCTTGGAGGGTGGAGGAAGAAATGGCTCCTTCTCCAGGCACTGGCTCTTTCCACCAAGAGCATCTCAGCCCTGCCACTCAGAGGAGGTTTAAATCAGATTGGCAGCACTGCCCACATGCCAAGGGGGAAACTGAGGCAGGGGTGGTGTCTAGGGGTCACTCAGCAAGTGGGTGCTGGTGTGGGGACGTGCCCCAGCTCCCTTCCACCCCAGGCAGGTGACATTCATGAGGCTGGGGGCTCCCATGCAGTAGCCAGAAGGGTCAAGCCTGCTCAGTGCCTTGCCAGATGCCAACCAGATGTTGCCCACAGGCAGCCAGGTCTTTGCCACACCAGGTGCCTTGGCAGAGCAGGATACCAACAGGCTTTTGTGCTTCCCTGGTGGGGAGGAACTGCTGAGACATCACTGGATGGGAGAGAAAACACGTCCAAAATGCAGTGAGCTCTCTGCCAGCACCATCCTTGGCACAGCAGGGGGGTAGAGCAAAGGTCTGCCCCAATCTCCAGCTCTGCAGCATGCCCAGGGCTGCAGCAGGGTGCCCCAACCCAGGCCCTTTGCCTCTTCACTGCTGCATTTCCCTCACCACACACTGGGTTTATTTTAATCCTGAGGGAGCCCCAGGAGTGTTATGGAGCCAGGCTGCTGGCCAAGAGCTATTCCTGCCCACTGCTTCCCACAGGCTCAGTGGCACAGGAGGGGGTTAAACCTTCCCACTGCTGCAAAGCACTTGACAGGACATTCAAACTCTTTGCTCCCCCGACTCTGTGGCCACCCCTTAAGCAAACTCAGCACTTGTTTGACCTCTCTTTTTAGTTGAAGTAGCCCGTGGAAAGGCAGGATGGTGCTTGCTGCCTCCAGCCCTGCGGGCACTGAGCCATGCCCATGGGGAGGGAGGAGGGAGCTGCTGCTGTAAGTGCTCTGAGGCACGCAGCAGTGATGACAGATCCTTCTGGGGCAAAGACTTGTGTGAAACAGCAACTTCCAAAGAGAAGGGAGAAGAGAAAAGACGGGAACATGCAAAAGGAAATTGGCTTCTGCAAGCCCAGGTTTGCTACAAGGGATGAAGGAGGGGAACATCCTCCCTTGGGCCTCAGATGGTAAAATCATTTGCTCATTTTCCTCCCAAGAAGGAGCCTCCACACCCTCCCTGGGCAGCCTGGGCCAGGGCTCCCTCACCTCAGCACCAAAGGAGCTTCTCCTCCTGTTCCAGTGGCACTGTCTGTGTTCCAGCTGATGTCCATCAGCCCTTGTCCTGTCACTGGGCACCACAGACACAAGTGTGTCCCCATCCTCCTGCCACCCACCCTGAGGTGCCCCTGAGCTCAGGCTTCTCTTCCCCAGGCTGAACAGCCCCAGGGCTGCAGCCTTTCCTCCTCACACACATGTTCCATCCCCTCAGCATCCCTGTAGCCCTGCCCTGGCCCCTCCAGCAGCTCTATCTTGTAGGAAAAGCTATTTAAACCTTTCCCACTCACCTAAACCTACAGACTCCTATTGAAGAGGCAACAAACTCCTTATCAGCAGAGGGCATCCACCTCCTGTCCTCTCCCTCTTCCAGCTGGGCTCCTTTCTTTCCCTCATGGCCTCACAGCAGCACAAACATCACTAGAACAGTCTGAGTGCCGTTGAAAACAACGTCCCAGCCCCAGTCCCAGGGGATCAGCTTGTCCAGGACGGTGACTCTGCAGTGGGACATGTGACATTCTGCACTGCAACCCCGAGATTCCCACAGCTGCCTTCCTCGGGGACACACCAGCACAAGTCCCCTGCCACCAGCTCAGAGCCTATCAGCTGTGATGGATGTGGAGGCAGCTTCTCAGAGAGGCCTCATCTGGAGTGTTGTGTCCAGTTCTGGGCTCCTCACTTCAAGAGAGATGCCTGCTCAGCCTTCCTAAATGATTACAGGGAGGCAGGAGCTGGGATCCTGCAGCTCCAGGTGTCCTCTGGGTTAAAGGAGAGCCAGGACCCAGCACAGCACTGGGAAAGCCCCAGGTCCAGCCCCAGGTTCACCCCAGGGGTCACCTTGAGGACAAAGGACCTGCCCAGCTCCAGGGACAAGCTTCAACTCCCTGAATAAACTCTTACAAGGCAGAGACCAACAGGAATGCTGGTGGCCAAGGGGTTCATCTCCCCCACAGCCATTTCACTCCCCAGAAGCAAATATGGACGGGCCAAAGGGACCAGACACAGGCACTGGGCAAGAGCATCCTGGGTGGGACAGAGGACACAGCTCCTGCAGGAAAAACATGAACAGGGAGGAAAAGAAACCCCTCAGAGCTCATCCCTGTGTGTGTCAGTGGGGTGAGAGCTGAGCTGCCCCCCAAGAGACCCGAGGGCAAGTGTGGCTGCTGGAGCTCAGGCCGAAAATTCCCTTCCCCAGGACGATTTCAGCTCCAGCCAAACCCAGCAATGGAAAGGAAAAGGTGTCCGGGAAACCTTCCCACTCCCCCAGAGCCTCCCGGGCCCGGCCCGGGATGTTTTGGCCCGAAAGATGAGCGAGGGGACTGGGAGGGGAGCAGGAACCGGAGGGAGCCAAACCCCGGCGGCTATTTTCAGCTCTCGGGCAGGAAAAGCACCTGCGGGGGTCATTACACCGCGGGAACAAACAAACCGACCTCGGCGGGGTGGGAAACGCAGCGCCGGGCTCAGCGCTGCCGCGGCGGGGAGGGATCAGCCCGGGGGTCCCCAGCTGCAGCCCCCGCCACGGGGCTGGCTCTGCTCCCCGCACCCCGCCTGGGACACGGACGGGTTTTTCTTCACACCAGCTGGGATAAAGGGCTGCGGGGATGCTGTGGGATGCCGGGGCAGGGATGCGCATCCCGCCGTGCCCGGGCTGTGCCCACGGCCGGGCGGCTGCTGCCCTCTCCCGGCTGCGGGAGCTGCTGCCAAAGAGCCTCGGGCCGCCCGTTCCCCGCTCCCCTGGGACCCGAGAGTGACCTGGCCAAGAGAAAAAAGGGGGGTTATCCCCGGTCATAACCTCAGGAGTACGAAAATGTGCATTTGAAGGCGTTTCTTCCCTCCTGGCAGGCGGCCAGGCTGGGGCGTTTGCTCAGAGAGGGGCTGGAAGGGGCTCAGCTCCCTGTGATGGGGTGTGGAGAGCACCCTAAAACATCTACCCCGTGTCTGTTCTCTCCTCCAAAATCCACCAGCCTTCTTCCCAGCTCCCAGCCCTTCCTCGTCCTCCTGGCTCTCCTCTGCCTCAGCTGTGTGCAGCTCCATCAGCTGAGTGGGTGCAGGGCAGCCCTGGGGTGGGTGGCTCAGGGAGCCCTGGGTCTCGCTGCTGAGGGATGGGGATTGTCCTCCAGCCCCTTCACCAGTCCTGGCAGCTCATGTGGGAGCCATTGACAGCTGAGCAGGTGAGTGGGAGTTGGGATGTTGCTGAGACATGACCCCCCCTGACAGGGCTGAACAACCCAGCAAGGGGAAAGTCCAGCCTGGGGGTGGGGGGCCACGTAGCGTGGGCGCTGCAGGGATGGGCTGAGGCAGCAGCCTCTCCCCACCAGGGGAATTTGCAGGGTGAGGCCCCTCTGGAAGGGCTGAATGCCTCTCCCTGAGGACAGGCTTGTCTGGCATCACCACTGGCATGTCACTGGGAGGGTCTGCTGTCCCTTCTCCCCTGGAGAATCTCACCCCAAAGCCATAAAACCCTCAGGACCTTTGTCCCCCATCTCTGAGTTGCTGGAGGTGTGCTGAGTGGGGATGGGGTTCACATTTGCTCTCACTCATGGGGTGTGGGCAGATAAATGTCCTGGGTTCATGTCCTGAAACACCAGCTCCTTTTGCTTCTGTTCACAGGACCAGGTTTGGAAACCTCCTGAGAAGGAGCCTCCAGCCCCTCCCTGGGCAGCCTGGGCCAGGGCTCCCTCACCTCAGCACCAAAGGAGCTTCTCCTGGTGTTTAAGAAGAACTTTCTGTGTCCCAGCTGATGTCCATCACCCCTTGTCCTGTCACTGGGCACCACAGACACAAGTGTGTCCCCATCCTCCTGCCACCCACCCTTTAGGTGCTGCTCAGTGCTGCTGAGGTGCCCCTGAGCTCAGGCTTCTCTTTCCCAGGCTGAACAGCCCCAGGGCTGCAGCCTTTCCTCCTCACACTCATGTTCCATCCCCTCAGCATCTTGGTGTCCCTGCCCTGGCCTCTCTCCAGCAGTTCCCTGTCTCTCCTGAGCTGGGGAGCCCAGAACTGGACACAGATGATGGTCACCCACTCAGGACACCTGGCTTGCAGCCCCCTCTTGGCCCCCTGCACCGTCCCTGTGTGGCTGTAGGCATCCTGTCTCAGGGCTGCTCCCTGCTGAGGGACACTGCTGTCCCCAGGTCCTGTCCTGGGCCTTGTGCCATCCCCCTGCCCCAGACAGCTGTCCCTCTCAGGGGTCCAATAGCCACCATCTGTTGTGGCTGAATCCTTTGCATTCATGGGTCTTCCTCCAAACACCCACCTGTCCTCCAGCTCCCCCCAGCCAGATTCTCCCATCCCAGGGAAAACAGCCCTTTGTTGACAACACAAGTCCTCCTCCAGCCCCTGTGTGACACGTGGGGACAGCCCAGCTGGTGCCACCATGCAGGAGCAGGCTCTCACGTGCTGGGGATGGCCCTGGCATGGGGGTCTCCTGATGGGACAGCCCATGGTGGGGTTTGTTAACTGGGGTCCTGCAGGGTGAATCCCTCCTATAACTGCAGTTTAGGGCTGGGGGCTGGGAAAGGGTTATGGCCAGGTTATGGGGTCATCAAGCAAGGGGAGGCTGTGGTGGGGCAGAAATGCAGGAGGAGTGGTGCTGAGAGTGGGGCAGAGCATTGCCCAGTGAGTAAACAGAGGAGTCAGGGCAACCAGTATGGTCCCTGGACTGGGCTCCAGTAGGATGGTGTGTTGAAGGAGCCTCCACACCCTCCCTGGGCAGCCTGGGCCAGGGCTCCCTCACCTCACCACCAAAGGAGTTTCTCCTCCTGTTCCAGTGGAACTGTTCCAGCTGATGTCCCATCACCCCTTGTCCTGGCACTGGCCACCACAGACAAAAGCATCTCCCCATCCTTGACACCCACCCTTTAAGTATTTCTAAGTGCTAATGAGATTCCCCCCCCAAAAAGTCCCCCTGAGTCTCCAGCAGGCTGAGAGGTGTCTGTGCAGGGCTGTGGGATGCTGGGCTGGGGCTGAAGGGCCAGGCTGTGCTGTGGGCTGGGGCTGAAGGGCCAGGCTGTGCTGTGGGCTGGGGCTGAAGGGCCAGGCTGTGCTGTGGGATGCTGGGCTGGGGCTGAAGGGCCAGGCTGTGCTGTGGGATGCTGGGCTGGGGCTGAAGGGCCAGGCTGTGCTGTGGGCTGGGGCTGAAGGGCCAGGCTGTGCTGTGGCCTCATCTCTCCGAGCAGCTGTCGCCGTCCCAGGCACGTCGGAAATCCCGGGTGTCGGAGCAGAGGTTTGCTCCACATTCCTTGGCTGGGAGCAGGGACAGGGCCAAAGCATCTCCCTGCAGCCTGCAGCTGCTCCCAAATCTGTTCTGACTTGTCAGCGTGGCAGGAAGGGATGTTGGCGAGCCTGGAAAGCCAGAGGGTGGTGTGGGCTGGTGGGGTGCCCGAGGGGGAAGGGGAGGGGAAGGGGGACCCATTGGAAGTGGCATTTTGGGGAGATCCCTTTTCTGTGCTGAAATGCCAGCAGGGTGATCTCTTTGTTAGGATGTGGCCACCCCTGGCCTCACGCTCCCCAGGGGTGGAGGTGCTGCTTCCACTTGCTTTGCCAGCCTCTAAAACCTGCTGCTTTTTCTTGCCCTTCCTGATGGAAGCAGCCAGCACCATCCCCTGCCCAGCCTGGTGACTCTGCAGCTCCAGGCATCGAGCAGGGACGTGCACCCAGTGTGTGGAGCGAGCAGGGACACGCTCTGAGCTCCAACACACCTCCACCATGGCTGAGGGCTGGCAGCTTTTGGGGTGAAGTCCTACTTGGGCACACAGAGCTGTAGAATTAGAGAATGGTGGGGGCTGGAAAGGTCCTGCAGAGCTCACCCAGCCCCAGCCCCTGCTACAGCAGGTTCCCCTGGCTCAGGGGGCACAGGAACGTGTCCGGGGGGTTGGAAACCTCCTGAGAAGGAGCCTCCACACCCTCCCTGGGCAGCCTGGGCCAGGGCTCCCTCACCTCAGCACCAAAGGAGCTTCTCCTGGTGTTTAAGGGGACTCTCTGTGTCCCAGCTGATGCCCATCACCCTGACACTGGACACTAACACCCTGATGTGCTTCCCCAAAGCTCAGCAAATCAAACCCATCCATCACGATGGGGAAACAAACCAGCCCCTGGGCGTGTGTCTGTGACCCTGTGCCATGGACGTGGCCACCGGCCTGGGAAGCCGCCCCGGAGGCCTCAGGGACCGGCCGGCCCGCCTGGCATTGTCTCAATGGGTGGGTATTTTTAGGTGCTGTGCCGGGGGGATCCGTCCCAGGGAGGCCCTGGCCGGGGGAAGGTCACCCCGAGAGGGATGGCGGCACGTCCCGCCCGGGGCCGGCACAGCGGGGCCTTTGTGCGCGCCCCAGCCGCCGCCATCCATCACGGCCTAACGCGACAGCCGCAGCACGGCCCTAATCCCCGGCCGGCTCCCGGCCCCGCCGCCCCAGCCCCCTGCTCTGCTCCCCGGCCACGCCTGAGCCCGGGCCCAGGCCGAGGTGGGCTGGGACGGGACCCCCACGCTCCCCAGACCCCGGGATCCCCGGCGATGGCCGCTCGCCCGTCACTTGGCTTTAGCCCGGAGCCGGAGCTGAGCCCAGAGCCTGCAGTGGGGCTGTGACCCCCACACTGTGTGTGCCAGGAGTGCAGTGGGGCTGTGACCCCCACACTGTGTGTGCCAGGAGTGCAGTGGGGCTGTGACCCCCACACTGTGTGTGCCAGAGCCTGCAGTGGGGCTGTGACCCCCACACTGTGTGTGCCAGGAGTGCAGTGGGGCTGTGACCCCCACACTGTGTGTGCCAGGAGTGCAGTGGGGCTGTGACCCCCACACTGTGTGTGCCAGGAGTGCAGTGGGGCTGTGACCCCCACACTGTGTGTGCCAGGAGTGCAGTGGGGCTGTGACCCCCACACTGTGTGTGCCAGGAGTGCAGTGGGGCTGTGACTCCCCACACTGTGTGTGTCAGGAGTGCAGTGGGGCTGTGACCCCCACACTGTGTGTGCCAGGAGTGCAGTGGGGCTGTGACCCCCACACTGTGTGTGCCAGGAGTGCAGTGGGGCTGTGACCCCCACGCTGTGTCAGGAGTGCAGTGGGGCTGTGACCCCCACACTGTGTCAGGAGTGCAGTGGGGCTGTGACCCCCACACCGTGTCCAGCAGGACGGTCAGCCTTGGCACAGAGGCTCTGATGAAGGAGCAGAGTCATGGCTGCGTGGCCACAGCATTTCCCCAGCTCCCCATATCAGTGTTGGTGTGGGCAGACTGGATGAGACCCCCCTCAAAAGGAGCTGGGGCTGCCGTCCCCGTTGTGGGGTCCCTCTTCCCCAGTCCCTGTCATTCCCCTGCCTTCTCCTCCCCATCTCCATGAGCTGCCTCCTGCCTCTGAGCCGTGGGGACACGATGGCCTCAGTGGCCCTTTGGGACTGGCTCACCCCTGCCTGGGGAAAGGCCCCTCAGTGCTGGCTCCTGCTCTGCTGCTGCCCCTCTTTATGAAGTGCTAAATGCTTGGCCGTGCTCTTGTGTGGCTCCACCACATGCCCCGTGGAGCCTGTTATGTCACTGACGTGTTCCTCATCTTCCAAACGTGCTCCTGCAGCCAGCTGGGGCAGCCCTTCAGCCATCCCTCACCCAGGGAACTGCCTGCAGGTCCAGGGTCGTGCCCACCAGCAAGTGCCATCAAGGAAGGTCTCCACAAACAAGTCCAGCTGCCTGATGTGCTGATGTGAAGCCCCTGGGCTCGGGTGGTCCCCTCTGAATGGCTTTGCACAGTCTCAGGGGTAAATCCTGAGCTCTTCCCAGCTCTTGCAGTGCTTTTCCTTCACCCAGAGGCCAAGCTGACACTCTGATTTATTTCCTCCTTGGATATTTTGGGAGTTTGACCCTGGGGAGACAGGGGCTGTGCTGAGGCAAACCTAGAGGCTGCAGCTCCTGCTTTCCTTACTGCATATTTTTTTTACAGAGGCTAAAATAGGAGGGGAGAGCAAATCCCCAGGGCTGAGACTCCAGGAGAGCTGAAGGATGCATTATAAAGTCCCTTGCCCCAAAGAAATCACTGCAGAGAGACAAGAGAGTTGTGTCAGCCTCCAGAAAGGTTAGAAATCAACCCAAAGTGAGCCAGAGTCCGGGCAGCATGGGCAGGGAATGCACCATGGCCTGGCCTCTCCGGGGAGGGGGGATCTGGGGAAGGAAAATCCCATCAGGGTTGGCTCTACCCTTGGCTGACATTCTTTCCACTGACCGATCCCTGGGCTGGAATCTGTCCCAGAGCAGGAACAGGAGGAGATGGGAGATGGTTTCTGACATTCCCAGTGGAAAAAAAACCCCAAACAACCCAACCCCAAATCCCTTCTGAATTAAAGGCAAAGATGGAGAGATGCAGGTTGGGTGGTTGGAGTCAGCAGGGCAGGGCTGGGGATGGGCTGAAGCGCTGCTCTTGCAGCGTCCACGCGCCTCAGTTTCCCCTCTGGGCAGGTGGGAGTGATGTGTCTGCTGGGGATGGGCAGAGAGCTGTGGGGCTTTGATTCCCCACACATCCAGAGGCTGATACAGGAGAGCAGCCTTGGGCAGGTGCCTTCGGCGCATGGGGGAAGCCACGGACGTGGATTTTGTGCCAAAAGTGCTGCTCTGAGTGTAAGAGACTCGGGCAGGTACCTCATGGAGGCCATGGTGGAGGAAAGACTGAGCCTGGTGTTGTCCTGGCTGCTCCGAGGGCAGCTGCTGGCGCTGGGATGGTTCTGCACGGCGAGGGGTGCCCATGTGGCACTGCCTGTGCCAGGGGGTCCCTCCCAGGGCTGGATCCTTTCTCCGTGCCTTTGGAAGAAGCAGGATCAGGCCTTTGCCACCTGCAGCATGAGGTGGGAAATGAGGGGGCGAGTGGGAGCAGCCCGGGGAGGGTGGAGCGGCGCAGGAGCCCGTGTGGGTGTGGGGAGGGCACAGGTCTGGGGTGCTGTGGCACGGGAAGGGGGCAGCCACCAGGGCACCCCGGCCGGGCAGCTTGGCCACGAGGCCACCACGGGCTCCCCCCAGCTCCAGCCATAACTGAAGGCACCAGATGCCACAGGAATGCTGCGAGGGTCGGTGGGGAGGGGGGGGAAGCTGGCAGCCCAACGGCACCCCCGGGCTCAGACAGAGCTGCCCTCCCTCCCCTCCGTGCCAGCTCCCCCGGCCCCCTCCCCGGGCAGCGTAATCCCGGCGGGGCGAGCGCCCGTGCTGAGCCGGACAAGCTGTGATGTGAGGCAGCAGCTTAGGCCGGGCTCAGGTTTCCTTTGGGGTTTTTTTGGCTATATTTATCCGGGTGATTTAACGCCAGCGCCGGGGTTTAAATGGCACCAGACAGTTGGCGTGAGGAGAAGGAGCAGCCGTCCCCGCGCCGCTCGCACGTCGCCCCGGCGCTCCCCAGCCCATGGAGCTCTTCGAGACCAACCCTTATTTCTTCCCGGAGCAGAGGTTTTACGATGGGGAGGGTTTGCTGGGGTCCCGTCTGCAGGGTTACGAGGCGGCGGCGGCGTTCCCCGAGCGGCACGAGGCCGGCCTGTGCCCCGAGGCCAGGGTGGCTTTGGAGGACAAGGACTCAGCCCTGCCCGAGCATTGCCCCGGCCAGTGCCTGCCCTGGGCCTGCAAGGTCTGCAAGAGGAAGACGGTGTCGCTGGACCGGCGGCGGGCGGCCACGCTGCGCGAGAAGCGGCGCCTGAAGAAGGTGAACGAGGCCTTCGAGGCCCTGAAACGCAGCACCCTGCTGAACCCCAACCAGAGGCTGCCCAAGGTGGAGATCCTGCGCAGCGCCATCCAGTACATCGAGCGGCTGCAGAGCCTCCTCAGCTCCCTCAACCAGCAGGAGCGGGAGCAGCGGGACCTGCGCTTCCACCCCGCCGCTCCCCAGCCCGGGGTGAGTGTCTCTGCCCCAGCCTCGCCATGGGGAGCAGCGTGGGCATGATGATGGCCCGTGGGGGTGATGCTTGAGAGCGGGGATGATGGCCTGTGGGGGTGATGCTTGAGAGGGGTGATGCTCTGTGGGGTTGATGCCCCATGGGGGTGATGTTTTATAGGGGTGACACACTGTCAGGGCGATGCTACACAGGGATGATGATGGGGCTTGGACTGGGTGATCTCTAAAGGTTCCTTCCAACCCGTACCACTCTCTGATCTATCAGGGTGTTGCCCCATAGGGATGATGCTCTATAGGGGTGACACTTTAGGGGTGATGCCCCTTAAAGATGCCCCATAGAGGGTGATGCCCACTTTAGGGGGTGATGCCCCTTAAAGATGCCCCATAGGGGGTGATGCCCACTTTAGGGGGTGATGCCCTGTGGGGATGATGAGGGTGACAATGGAGATGGCACTCTCTGGGGGTGATGCCTCATGGGGCTGATGCCCTTCCTACAGGGGTGATGCTTTGTGAGGGTGTTGCCCTATGGGGCTGATGCCTTATGGGGTTGTTCCTCTCAGGGGGTGATGGTGTATGAGAGTGTTGCTGTATGAGGGTGATGCCCCATGGGGGGTGATGCCCCATGGAGTGATCCCAAGCAGAGGCATTGCAGGCAGATGTGGGGCTCTGGGTTCTGTTGGGAGGAGGCAGGACTCCAAGTCCTGGGGGTAAAGGCAGATGCTGCTGTTGTGGGCTGGTGAACGTGTCCTGCCTAAAGGCGAGGGGCAGCAATGGTCCAGCCCCAGCTGAGGGCTGGTCCTTTCCTCTGGCAGATGTAGTAGGGGCTGCATGGGTCAGTTTAACCAAGTTTTTGGAGTGATATTTCTGTCTACCTGCTGCTTCCTGGGAGGGTGTCTGGGCAGGCACCTCCCTGCTGCTCTGCAGCTTCATGTTTGGCAACATGAGCTACAGATATAAGCACACATGACATAGGAAGGGATGGTATAGATGCTGTGGACAGAGATGATATAGCTGCCACAGATGTAGATGTACATACAGGGCATAAGCACTGATGATGTAGATATAGATGGTATAGATATGGATCTGGGCCTAGATATAGCTCTACAGGTAAAGACAGACATATGGAAGGACTTTATAAGAGCATCCTGGGGTTAAACCATGGCACAGACCCACAGAAAAGAGGGATTCACAGAGATCCATCTCCTTTCAGACCAAGGGATTTAAGGACCAAAGCAGCAGGTATCAGTGTAGCCCAACATTTAGAGATGAATGAAAGACTAAAACAGGTTTTTGGCTCCAGCCTGTGTACTCTGAGAACGTCCTGGTGTGAAGCCAAAGCATCCACTTGGGTTGGATTCGGGGGGATTTGTTGGCTGCCCCTAGACAAGGGTCCCAAATTGTGCTGAGCAGTTGCTGTGTCACTGCTGCTCTGAGCAGTCCCTTCTCCCACTTGTATGCAGGAGCTGACATACTGAGAGCAAAATCCATTATGTAAGCGGGGGAGAGGATGGTATCTGTGAGAGTTTCCTGCTTGAGTGGGAAATAAATCCAAGTGCTGATTAATTAGCCTGTGCTGCCACAAACCTGCAGCCCCAAGGCTGCCCCATTTCTAGGCTGCTACAAGCACTTGGGCTGCTCCTAGAAATCCTATTCTGGGTTTCATCTGAAGCAGCATCTGCTTCCAAATACAGACACACACCTCCAACAGGAGTGAGCTCAGAGCTTTGCTGAGTAACGCTCCCATTTTGCAGGCTGACAGTTCTTTCCTCCAAAACAACCATTCAGCCCCAAACCCACAAACCAAACTGCCAAAAGGTCATCCCCAGAAGCCCCCAGTGGGGTGGCCTGAGGGGGTCCACCCCCCATGGCACTTTTTATGAGCCTGATTAGGTGATTTTGAGCAAAATCCAAGGACATTCATCTACCTCTAGCCCTTCCTCTGGGTAAAAAGATACTTTTCTGACCTGCAGTGAGTGGATGGCCCCACTTCTGTGGCTGGAGCCTAAAAAGGAGGGGTTTTAGCCTTTATGGTTAACAGAGCAGCTGGTGCTGGTGATACCTGCTCTGCAGGTGGGGAGGGAGGTGCCTGACTCCTGTGGGGAGGGTGTTGTGCTGCACTGATTGAGCCCCCCGGGGTGGTCTGGGGATGGTTGGTGGGGTTTGGCTGGGCTGGAGGAGGTCAGATCTATGGTTGGCATCTTGGCTCCTTGCAGGGAACCAGCGAGTGTGGGTCTGGCAGCTCATCCTGCAGCCCTGAGTGGAGCAACCAACTGGAGTTTGGCACCAACCCTGCAGGTAAGATCCTCCCCACCTCACCCATGTCCTGCAGCCTCCTGGAGCAGCAGTGGGGGACACCACAGCCCTGAAGCACCATCACTCCCCCAAGGAGGAGATGCTCAGAGTGCAGGACAAAAGGAGCATTGTCCTTCTCTCCCCATCCTGCTGTTGCACACATGAGCTCCCCCCAGCCTCATAAATCCTCCAGCACCTCCCTTACTCGATGCTCTGCAAGTTCAGGCTTCTCCCACTGCCAGATTTCAAGGTGGTCTCTTTGGAGATGAGACCCCAGACTCAGCAACTTGGGGCTCCAGAGCTTGGTCCTCCACAAGGGCTCATCCATCACTGTCTCTTGGCTTGGGTTTGCCCACCATGGTGCTGAGCATCGCTGAGCATCGCTGCCCTGGGCTCCTTTCCCTCCCCACTCTGCTCTTTAGGGTTTTTTCCCACTGTTGCACTATTCCACCCACCCCCCAACAATCCACCTGGGTTTTTTTCCCACTTGAAATTTAAATCTCATTTTCCAAAGGGGAATAAAACCTAAAAACTGCCCCCAAAGGTTTGTTCCCTGCTGCCCTCTGCCCCCAGGGGAGGGGCTGATCCGTGCCCAGGGTGAGAGCTGGAAGCTGCCTCACCGGAGTGGGCTGTGTGTGGGATGAGGGGACACCCCCAGCACAGGATCCCCATCCCCAGCAAGGGCCATCAGCCTCTTGCTCTCCACAGATCAGCTCCTGGCTGAGGACGTGGCAGAGGAGCAGAACCTGCACTCTCTCTCCTCCATCGTGGAGAGCATCGCCGTGCAGGACGTGGCCGCGACGTTCCAGGACGAGCAGGTTCAAAACTGAGCTGGCGCAAAACCCCGGCGGCTCTTGGAGCTGGGCACGGGGTGGGAAGCAGCTGCCAGAGGGCTCCAACCACTGGGAATTGCATGTAGCCCTCTGGCATCGTGGACTGAACCACTGAAACCATTCACCTCCTTTCCCACTCCCGGAGAAACGCTCCTGCCCGGCCCAAAAGGGATTTGGCAGCGCCGCGGCCCCGGCTGGCGCCAGCCCCACGGCCCGCCCGGCCCTGGGCTCTGCTGTGCTCCCCAGCCAGGGGCCACTGGTTTTTGGGGGCCAATGTGTGTGTTGGGTTCTCTTGCTGATGTTTGTTACTCCTCAGATGCTCTTTGACCAACGTCTCCCTGGGGCTGGTGTCTGTCCTGTGGGCACCGACCCGCCTCTTCCCCCGCGCCCCTGGGGAGCTGCTGTGGGGAGCTGCCCCTGGGGAGCTGCTGTGGGGAGCTGCTGTGGGGAGCTGCCCCTGGGGAGCTGCTGTGGGGAGCTGCTGTGGGGAGCTGCCCCTGGGGAGCTGCCCCTGGCTGCTGCCTGCTTGGGGGGTTAATTATTATTTTTGTTAATTTATTTGGATTTTGATTTGTTTTTTTTAATAAAGGCATTTTTTCCTTGTCTGAGCTGCTCAGGGCTCCCCTCACCGCTGTGCTCCCCTCACTGCTGTGCTCCCCTCACTGCTCTGTTCCCCTCACTGCTGTGCTCCCCTCACTGCTCTGCTCCCCTCACTGCTCTGTTCCCCTCACCGCTGTGCTCCCCTCACCGCTGTGCTCCCCTCACTGCTCTGTTCCCCTCACTGCTGTGCTCCCCTCACCTCTGTGTTCCCCTCACCTCTGTGTTCCCCTCACTGCTGTGCTCCCCTCACTGCTGTGCTCCCCTCACTGCTGTGCTCCCCTCACTGCTCTGTTCCCCTCACTGCTGTGCTCCCCTCACTGCTGTGCTCCCCTCACTGCTGTGCTCCCCTCACTGCTGTGTGTCTCAGTACTGTTCTCCCTGGATGATCTCTGGAGGTTCCCTCCAACTCCCACTGTTCTGTGACTCAATTCCCAGGTTGGGGATTTCTCTGCATTAGAAAATCCAGCTGGACTTTCACTCAGCAGCAGGAACTGCATGTCCCACACTCCCATCAGCCCTGCAAAGACCAGTCGATCCTGGTTTATCATAAACCCACCTGGACACGTCCCTGTGTGACCTGATCTAGGTGGGAGCTGCTTCTGCAGGGGGTTGGGCTGGATGAGCTCTAAAGGTCCCTTCCAACCCCCACCATTCATTCTGTGCTTGTCTGCAGCTGGGGCTCATCCTCTACCCCCAGAATTCTTGCGGGGGGGAGCTAAAGATTAATTCTCCTTTTAATTTGGGCTCTAGAAAGAAGGCTCAGGCCAGCACTGTGTTTAAAATCCTGTTTATTGGAACACACATACATCCCTTCCTGACCTGATGCAGGGTGTGGAGTCCATGCAGCACCAGCAATGACAACGGGGCACCGAGAGCAAGGGCTCACTGACTCCTCAAATTAAAAAAATAGTTAATACTGTATTAGGCAAATAATACACCAAAAAAGACATGGTGGCTGCTGAGCCTCTCAGGTATTGCACTTCCAGACAGCACATGATAAGTATAAGGTCATTCCAGCCATCAATAAATATCACATCAGAAATAGGGGCCACACAAGGCAAACGTGGCAAGAGGAGACGAAGGGATCCTACCCTACGGGGGAAGAAAGGGGAAGAGTTAAGAGCCTCCTGCATTGATCCCTGCCTGTAGCATGGAGGCAGGAGAGGAGAGCAACTCCTCTGCACCCAGAGGGGAAGGGGTGGGCACGTCCTAGGGCAGTGGGTGCCCCTGCTGTGTCTCCCCTCTCCTGTGGGTGCTGGTTACCGTCCCGGCGCTGAACCCTATGGGCTGGTTCCAGTCCTTCCCCACGGAGCCCTTCGTGCTCCTGCCATACAGGCACAGCCTCCCTGCTATATGGTATTGGCAGCACCTCAAAATCAGCACCCTGGCTGCCCACCCCATGGCAGGCAGCCACTCTCCTCGCCCCCACGACGGCTGGTCCCTGCTCCCTCCCGCAAGCACTGCCCCCGGCACTGGCCCCGCTGGGGACATCTCCTTGCCCAGCTGCCCCACAGAGGGGTTTTCAGGAGCCTGAATCTTCCATGGCTTCAAGTCCTGAGGGCAGCAGCATCCCTGTTGCCCAGGGCCTGGGAGAGTCAGTGCAGCAGCCCATGGTGCATTGGCAACACGAACCAGGCAGGAGGAAGGTTTCCAAGTATCACAGCCCACTTTTGGGGTGTCTCTGCTGCTCTGCACCACGCTTCTGCCAACCAGAGTGGCCACCCAGCCAGTGCCTCTGTAGCCCAGCCAGCATGGGGAGAGGTGGGAGACAAGCCACAGGGAGCCAGGGGAAGAGGTGGGGTGCACAAGCAGAAGGGAGAGCATCCTTTGTTTTGGTCCACAGCAGCGAGACTGCAGCGTCTGTCGGTTTGGGCCGAGGAGCAAGTGCAGGCTGGGCTCTGGTCCTGAAAGGCAGCCAGCACGTGGCCATATGGAGAGCAGGGATGTGCTGGGAAGTGAAGTGGGAAAGGGCCTGTGAGGATGGCAGCTCACCTCCACCTGTGCACCCACAGGCCAACAAAGCCAGGCAGAGTCAGCAATGAATCCTCCTGGCACAGGGAGACCACATGCCAGGGCACAGAAGGGTCCCAGGACCCTTTCTGAAGTGCTTGACTATCCTTCCCTCACCCTAAGAGGGATCCCCCATCTGCATCCCCAGTGCAGCTGCCTGTCCAAGGACCAGGCAAACCACATGTGGTTGGGATGCTGAGCATCCCTCCTGCATCATTTGGTGTCCCAGGAGCCTCGGGCAGCTCCTCCACAGCAAGGCAAACCTTGGTAAGGCAGACACCCTGCCTGGGTGAGGCTGGGCAGAGGGTGTCAGGCCTCACACTCTCCTCTCGGGCCCCATCCAGCTCTGAGGCCTCTCTCCACTTACCCAGGGCCGGGCTGTTCCCCCCACGCTGCCCCTCAGCAGGAGTACGTCCGGACCGTGGAGGTCTCCAGCCTGGGTGACCCAGAGGCACCAACTGCAAGTGAGTCAAAGAGCAGAACAAGCAATCAGTGCCCACTCCAATGAGCCCTCAGCTTCCCACCACAGCGTTGATTAGGCAATTAGGCAGTGCCTGTGCACTGGAGCCATGTGAAGATGAGGGTCAAAGCAATGAGCTCCCAAAGCTCCAGGGTTCCATCCTGCTACCCACAGCTGGGTGCTGACCTCAGGGTTCATTATCTTCAGCCAGGGGGGAATTGCAGCTTCCAGGGGTGGGGTGGAAAAGGTTGAACAGAAGCATAGAACCATGGAACGACAGCATGGTGGGGATTGGAAGGGGACTTTGGAGACCATCCAGTCCAATTCCCTGCCAAAGCAGGTCCCACCCACATCAGGTCACACAGCAACGTGCCCAGGTGGGTTTTGAAGCCCTGTGGAAGGAGCCTCCACACCCTCCCTGGGCAGCCTGTTTCTCCAGCCTGGGCAGAAGCTTGACCCAAACTTCTAGATGAAAAACTGTGACATTTGGGCAAAGCTGGAGCCAGGAGGAGAGCTGAGCCCAGGGCTTGGAGCCAGGAGGTGCATTCCATTAAGTTCCACTTTCCTCACCGAGCCGAGCGGCCGTGCGAGCTGTGCCGGGGACTGCAGGCGGGGCCGGAGCCCTCTGTCCTCAGCGACCTCCCGAACCCCCCCCGTGACTTCTCCCACCCTTTCAGGAGCGAGAGGAGTGAGAAGTGGGCACGAGAGCCACCCACCTTCCGGGGGCATCTTCTTGGCAGGGGCGGCTGGGGGCGGCAGGGGCACGAGGCTGGTGACGCGGAAGCCGGCGGGCAGCGTCTCGGCCGAGCCGCTCAGCATGTTCACGCTGTGCACGTCGCGCGGGCGGAAGCGCTTGCGCCACGACGGCGTCCGACGGAAGGTCTTGTCGTCACCCTGCCAGGGGAGAGCAGGTTACAGGCTCCTGGGAGATGCCAGCACCGCTTCCACCTAACCAGGGTGTGTCTGGACAACTCAAACGGGGCACAAGCGTGAGAGCAAACGAGCCAGAGACACGGGAGAGCTTTGCGGGGTGCCGGGACGTAGGCTTCCTCCCGGCCAGCCTGGCTGCAAAGATGGCTCAGAGACATCAGTCATAGCACAAGGGCTGATGGGCATCAGCTGGGACACACAAAGTGCCCCTTAAACACCAGGAGAAGCTCCTCTGGTGCTGAGGTGAGGGAGCTCTGGCCCAGGCTGCCCAGGGAGGGTGTGGAGGCTCCTTCTCAGGAGGTTTCAACCCCACTTGGACACGTCCCTGTGCCTCCTGAGCCAGGGGAACCTGCTGTAGCAGGGGCTGGGGCTGGAGCAGCTCTGCAGGGCCCTTCCAGTCCCACCATCTGGGGTCCTGTGATTCTATAAAATACAGGTCCACCGAGCACGAGGCTAGAAACGATGCACAAGGCTCCTCCTCACCTGGCAGCACCTTCCCTGGGGCTTGGTCTAATAGTTTTAGCTTAGTCCACAGACACTGCTCATGCTACTGGTTCTAGAGAGACTGTGACACGCCATTTGACAGCCCAGGATGAGGAGGGAGGGAACAAAGGTCCTGTCTCATGTTTCTTGCCCAAGAACAGGCACTAAGCATGGCCTGGGCATGGGAGAGGTTTGGTACTCACATCGTCCAGCCTCCGATCCGTGCCCAAGGCGAGCAGGTTGTTAAACTCCCTCTCCAGCACTTGTCGAGCCTGAATCGAACAAACAAATGACCATTTCCATCAATGGAACAGTTTGCAGCACAAACCCCCACCCCAGGAAAGCCTGAGACACAGAGAAAGCCCCCACGTCACCCGAGCGCTCTGCTAGGAGCTGGTGGGGCTGATGGAGACCCACTGCAGCCGTGTTCCACGCCGGCCACCCTCCTCCAACATCCCCCCCAAGGATGCTGCTCTCACCTGTGTGTTCTGTGTGGGGATCTGCAACACCAGTGCCAGACTGTTGTGGTCAAAGTTTTCATCGAGGGCCAGGAGAGCCCCGTGCACCCCACTCTCGGCCAGGTTGTTGGCGTACTCACGCAGCCCGATGGACTGGATCCAGTGGATGACCTGGTCGTTGGTCCACACCAACACATCTGCAAAGGAGTGAGGGCACGTCTCAGAGTCACCTCAGGCCCTGCCCTTTGTCTGTGGGCACCTGAGGATGTCCTGAAGCCCTTTCCCACTGTCCCAGGCTGATCCTGGGCCTGTCCTTGCTGAGCCAGCAGCAACACCAGGTGCTCAAGTGCCAGGAAGAGCTCCCATCAATCTACCAAACTAAATGCTGAAAGAACAGGCAGAAAAAGGACTGTGAAAGGAATGCTAAGAACCCCTGGCTGCTGGTGTAATAGAGGCATCATCAATAGTGAGATGTAATCTAAGCAGAAACCAGATGCACAGGGAATCTCAGGACAGCCAACGAGGAAGGGGAAGCTGAGGGGTGTCCTGAGCATCTGAAATGGGCAGCAGACAATGATCTGATGCTCAGGTTGGATCTTGTCTGTCTTGACACCTTTGTCTCTCTTCACACCTGACTGTGGTGAGCTGCATAAAGGCACTTGGAGCAGTCTGCTGGGGAAGTCGTGCAGGGAGTCCCCCCTGGAGAACAGCCCTGTGGGCACAGTTGCTCAGAAAGAAACATTTTCCCCAGGCAAATGCTGTGTTAAAAATAAAGGGACAGGAGAGAGGCCATGACTGGGCATCTCTTGGCAGGTCTCTCATCTACTTTGCCAGAGCTGGATGATGTGTGGGGCTTGCTGACCTTTGATTTCGTGCTGGGTCTCTTCTCGCCTCCTCTCGAGCTCTTTGCGGTCGTAGTTGAGCCTCTTCAGGCACATGATGCCGTACTGCAGGCTGGTGCTGCAAGGACATGAGGTGTCACCTACCCCTCAGGAGGGGACTCACAGAGGGATCCACCTCCCTTCCTGCTCTCCCTGAGCCCAAAGGGTGCTTTGGTTCCAGGGCAGCCGCAGTCCAAAGGGCAGATGAGGGGACTGTCCCTCCCTCCCATGGTAACTCCCCACTCTGTCAGTTTTATCCTGTTCTATCTGGCTGAGAGCGTGTGGGTCCAAATAACGATGCTCTGAGCTTGGTGGCTGGAGAGGCAAGGGAGAATCAGCCCATGGGGGCTGCTCCAGGCTGAAGGGTTCATCCCCAGAGCAGGGAAGGCTCTGGAACACCCCCGGAAACCGCCTGGGGTGGACAGTGGTGCCCCATGACAGGGCTGGATGCTGCTGCTTGAGCAAAGTGGTTGGGATGGCAGAAGCCTTCTCCAAGCTGGGCTGCTGGCAGATGACTGTTCTGCCTGCCAGTGGAATATCAGGTGGCATGAGCCTTTGGTTTTGCCCATGGCTTGCTCCCCAGCCAGGAAAAGGCTTGCTCTTCTGCAGTTCTGCTGCAGGGTGTTGTGATGAAGGAGAACCTTTGCCCAAATGAGCTGTCTCAGGCCAGGTGGTTGAGTTGAGCCTAGAACAGCCATCCTGCACCAGGGCTGGCCAAGACAGGGGAGAAGCCTTCAGGCTGCCCCATCCTGTGCTCCACGTGCAGACACTGCACCCCAGGGACCTCCCAAAGGAGAGGACTCACCGGTGGAAGCTGTCCACCATCTTCAAGTGCACTCTGAGATCTTTCTTGGTGAGGTGGTCCAGCATCCGAGCATCAACAAGACACTCCATGAAGTAGCTGCGGTACTGTGGGAGACCCAAGCTGGGCAGCCACTCGTTCCCAATCCACTCATGGTTCATGTCCCCATAGGCCAGTGTCTGCAGAGAAGCAAATGGAGAAGCTAAGGAGAAACCAGAGCTTGGTGGAGCTGCAGACTCCCAGACCAGGGACAGGGGGTCACTGTCCAGAGGACCAAACCTAGGCCAGAGGAGTTGAACCTTAGCTTGTACTGAAGGAGCTGGAGGGAACAGTCCTGTTGGCTATGGTCTGTGTCCCACTGATGTCCCCCAAGGAGACAAGGCAGGTAGAAACCTGCCTCCCATGCAGGGCAGCCGGTCACTCTCAGGTGAAGGCTTTTAACACAGCACCTGTGTCTTACAGGGGAGGTCCCATCTCTCTGCCCGAAGCAGAGCAGGACACTGCTTGATGCAAGGTGTCAGAGGACCTCGCTGTGCTTGAAGGATGGCTCAGAGGAGCAACCACAGGGTGCAGGTTCAGACTCCAGTAAGGGTTTGGTGATCAGCCATGCCCCCAGCTCGTCTCCCAGGTGATGCCCAGCTCTCCCCACCTCCACCACCCCCCAGAAAAGGGTGCCAAGAGGAGCTCACCTGTGCCCAGCTGCCTTCCTCTGTGTCCTAAGCGTGACACATGCAGCATGTCAATAGAAAGGACAGGGAAAGTCAGTACCCAGCGGCCCTGGCAGCGTGTGCCCTGTGTGCTGACCCCAGCACCACGTCACCCCAGGCCATGGGGGTCAGGCCTGTGGCTGCAGGGCTCCAGGAGCTCAGCTTTGTCAGCAGGGTGCTGGGGACAGCCTGGGCCTGGGTTTCACCCCATCTCTCAGACAAGTAAGGAGGGGGCATGGCACAGACACCGGGGCTCATACACATTGCCTGGGAAATACAGGTAGTTCTTGGGTCTCCCAAAGACAGATGGATGCAGAGAGAAACCTGAGCTTCAGCTCACAGGGCACCACCCTCAGAGGGGTTGCTCAACCCAATTTGCTGATTTAGTAGCTCAGCCCAGGCTGGTTTAGCTCAGCCTCACAAAACCTGCCACAGGAAAGTGCCACGTGCCAGCTGGGACACAGAAAGTTCAATTTAAACACAGGGAGAAGCTCCTTTGGTGCTGAGGTGAGGGAGCCCTGGCCCAGGCTGCCCAGGGAGGGTGTGGAGGCTCCTTCTCAGGAGGTTTCCAACCCCACCTGGACACGTTCCTGTGCCCCCTGAGCCAGGGGAAGCTGCTGGAGCAGGGGCTGGGGCTGGAGCAGCTCTGCAGGGCCCTTCCAGCCCCACCATTCCATGATTCTACAAAAAGGCACCTGCCAGTTACAGGTCTGTGCTACTCAAGCAGCAGACAAAAGCTGCAATAAAATGCCCAATTCACACCAAATAGATCCAAACTGCTGCCCCTGCCCTGAGACACAGCCATGGGGTGATTAATTTGCAGAGGAGGGAACATGGCTCCATGTGTCTAAAGCAGACAGAGCTTTTGGGAGCACAGCTGCACCCCTCCAGGGGATCCCAAGCTATCAGCCAGTGGTAGGGACAGCCAGCAGGGACAATAGCTGGGTGTGCTGAGGCCAACAGGAGATTAACCAACTCTGCTCTGGGTGCAGAGTGGCCAATGTGGGACTCAGTCTTGAGATCACTCTTGGGTTTTGCCTTTCAGTTCTTTAGCTCACAACTGACAGATGAGCTGCTCCAGAAACCCAGCGAAACCCACGGGGGCTTGACAGGAAAAATGCACCCCATGGGTTTTAAGCCAGTTTTAGAAACTGTTGGGATATTAAAGGTTGAAAGATGGTTTCTAAACAGGTGCATGGTGCTGGCCAAGAGCTGACACATGAGCCAGAGCAGAGGTGCCCTTCCCTGCCGGGGCTGGGGCGCTGATGCACGCCTGTGAGCAGCAGCGGGGCTGGGCAGCCTCACCGTCTTGGTGGAAGTTGCCATGTTCTCCATCTCCTCGTGGGTGACCCAGACGTTTCCAGAGGACTGCAGGGAAAAGAGCAGCGTGGTCAGGGCAAATCAGCACAGAGCTGTGGCCTCAGTTCACAACCCTGCTGGAAACAGGCTGATGGAGGATCAGACCACCCTTGTGCTTGGAGCTGCACCGGGGACATCCTGCAGCGTCTTTGCAGCTTGGGCTGGTGGCACTTTGCTGTGTCCCTGGGCTGTCTGTGCAGCCATGGAGAGCACAGCAAGGACCACTGGCCCTTTGGCTGCCTTTATACTTTGGTGTTATCCTGATGGAAGCCATGGGCTGGTGTCTGACAGTGGTGACCCCAGCCACGGCTGAGGGGGACACACCACGCTTGGGCCCTTTCTCTCTGCTGGCTGCACTTCCATGGGTACATCTTGGCATCACTGAGGCACCAGCAGCCCCTCGAGGGATGTGGGGACCAGCACCAGCCATGATCCCTTCCCTGTCCTACCCAGGGTGAAGCTGGCATCTGCTGCTGCCCTGTCTTGCCTTGGGAATTTCACAGTGTCCCAGGTTTTCCTGTGTTGAAATGATGGAGAATGGCTGCACATAACCCAGCTGGCCCTGCAAATGACACATGTGCTCTCTGGATGGGACTTTATCCTTTCCAGAGCAGACATCCCCTGAGCTTTGCTCCTTGTAGGGACTGGCAGCAGGGTCAGCCTCTTGCTGGCAACCTCTGGCTGTGAGAACAAGAGCCTTTGCTGGTGCCTCGAGACAAGAAAGCGCTTCACACTCGACGGCTGTAAATGGTGTTTGTGCAAGAGGACAAGGGTCTGGTGGTTTGAGCAGTCCCTGAGGGAAGGTCACTCCCTCCACACCCACACCTGCCCATCACCCTGGGACTCCCTGGTGACTGATGGACCCACTGTGGTGCCAGGGAAAGGAAGGAACCGCCGGGGTGTGCCTGGGGGAAGGGGGGGCCCGGAGCAGGTTGCTCACCGTCCGTGAGGTGGGTGGTGCGGAGGGGCTGGTGAGGGACACCATCTCCTGGATGGCCAGGCGCAGCTTGAGGCGGTGCAGGGCGTTGCTGATGCCGATCTCCCTCTGGATCTCCGTGTCAGACAGCGCTGACATGATGGCTCCGCTCTTCACGTTGGCTCTGCACGCGGCCACGTACCAGGCTGGCATCCCCACCCAGAGCTGCCAAACAGGGCAAAGCGCTGACTGACGGGCTGAGCTGCCCTGCCTTCCCCTGCCAGCCTGGAGGCTGCTGTGTCTGAAGCTCAGTGGCAAAGCTGGACACTCACAAGGGGCTCCTTCTTAGTTTGCACCTTGCAGATGGCCTGGGGACAGCTCAGGCTGCATAGAACAGACCCCTGTGCCTGATGGGGTGTGGCACAGGGAAAGGGCACCCACTGAGCCTTGCAGCTCAAAGCTCTCCTCAAAGAACAACTCTACAGAACGTGTCAGGGATCTGAGCATCTGCTCTGCTCCCCCAGGTTTTTGCAACCATGTGCATGGACAAAGGTGTGTGGGGTGCTGGACTGCTGCTGGGGGAGACCCTACAGACCAGTGTTGGTGCCAGGGGATGATGCACAGGCACACTCTGCCTCACCTCCAGCCAGGACACAACAGTGGGGCCATCCCAGTGAGCAAAGGGCAATCCTTTCCTCCGAGCCTCTTCCAGGAGTTCGTGTCTGGAGGGAAATAGAAGAGAAAGGTGATTTACTGAGGGCTTGTGGGGAAGGGAGCAGCTCTTGAAAGGGAACAGAACACAGGCAGTAGGAACCAGCTGGTAGTAAAGCAATAAAGGAGCAAATGAGACTCAAGAGATGGTGAAGATGAGAGGTCTTTCCAGCAATTTCCATGCCATGCCTTGTGAGCCATGGGCCAGGACACTTTCTTGCTGGGGCAGGGAAGGAGGTTCACTCACTTCTTCCGCAGGCGCCGATCCTTCTCAGCCTGAGCACCCAGCTTGCCGAGTCCCAGAGGGTCCTGGATGCCCACCTCCACGTCAGTCAGCATCACTGCTGGGCAAGCAAGACATCCTCAGCTCAGCATGATGTCCTCAGGGCCAACATGACATCCCCCACGGCCGGTGTGGGCACTGCCATGGTCTCCGTGGTAGGGTGTTGGGGATGCACAATCACAGCACACGAGGTGACAGTCTCCATTTCCAACCAGCCCCCTCCAACAGCCCTCCTGCACCCCTGGAAAGCCCAAGGGGATCCCCACTTGCCCCCTCTCCCGTTTCAAAATGCTCCACAACAAATCAGTAAAGGATTTAGGAGTGGAAAAGCAGCTGCTACTGAAGGGCTCTGCAGAATCAAGGAGGTCCCAGATTTGGGGACATTAGAGATAAGATACAGTGGAGGGAGGTCACTATCCTCACTGCAGCTCTTGCAGAGTATTAAGAGTGATACCACCTCAGGCCAAAAAGGCCCACAGGGCAGAAAGCACCAGGACCCAACTGCCTTGAAGCCACAGGGAGCCCAGAGCCAGCAGCCCCAACATCCCCAAACCAGCAGGAGCATCCCTGCTCCTCCAGCTGCCACCCCTCAGCCCCCCGAGGCCAGGCAGTGCCAGGAGGCCTGCACAGCCCCCTGCCTGGCCCACAGAGGAGGGCTGCTCACACACCCTGCCCTGTGGCCCCTTCTCTGCTCAGCTGAATCAAGCGACCCTTCTCTTTCTTCCCGAACAAGCGCCCGATGGAGGATTTGATCCCCTTCCTCTTGGAGCCCTTGTGCAGGGAGTCTTGGCTGCTGTTGCTGGGGTTGCTGGCCTGCTCCTCCAGCGAGCTGGGGATGGAGGAGGGAGAGGAACAGCAAAGCCTTGAGGTTATTCCTGAGCAGCGCACAAGCCACGGCAAAGCCCATCCCATCCCATCCCATCCCATCCCATCCCATCCCCCCGTGCTCGCCCCACGGAACTCCCTCAGACCCACGGAGCAGGCAGCGGTGGGACATCCCAATGTGCTCCACGTACCTCTTGCCATCCTCCTGGCTCAGTGCAGGGTGGCCCAGCTTCTCCAGTCGCAGCGTCCTGGGGGAGGATGGCGGGGACGTCTCGCATTTGATGGTGGTTTTGTCCTCCCGGCTCTCGTCCCGAGCTGCAGGTGACTGAACGAGCAGAGGAGCCGTGAGGCTGGGCAGCCAAAGCCCAGCTCCATCCTTGCCCTGCTGCCTGCCTCTCTCTTGCTCCATGGAGACATGGCCAAAAGAGCCACCAGGGCCCTGAGGCTTTGCCACGCTCCAGGATTGGCCTGAACTAGAGCTCTGGCAATGGCTCGAGATGCCCAAGGGGAGGATGTGGCCATATGGCCAAAGATCCTGGGAATAGGGAGGAGAGAGGATGCGGCCTCACGGTCCAGGTCAAAGTTTGGGGACAGCCCTCAGCAGAGGGCTGTGAGGAGCACAGATGGGAATGTCCCAAAGACACCCTGTGGCCAGAGGGGACACACAACGTTTGGAGGACCCAGTGGCTTTTTGAACCTCCCCATGTCCTGCCAGACCCCCCAAAGGCTGCCAGCTGGCACATCTCCAAGCGCCTTATGGGATCCTGCTGAATCCCTGGGGTCCCCAGCTCCATCCCGCGCCTGCTGCACCCTGACCTGATGCGGACAAAGCCAGGAGCAGGCTGGAAAATGGGCTTGGACAAAAAACCAACGGGATGGAAGCCACTCACTAGCAGTTTCCTCCGGTGCTTCCTCAAGTCGCTGGGCTGATTGCAAGGGGGAAAGCGAGAGAGACACAGAAAGGGGGGCAGTTAATGGAGAACCCCCGCGCAGAGCCGTCGTGGGGCCAGGCCGCAGGGCAGCGAACGCGGGCGCCCCCGTCCCACAGCACCCTCCCACACGCCCCTGGGGGGTGCCAGGGCATGGCTCCCACCCCAGGCAGCCCCCACGCCCCCCACCCGGCCCCACGGCCGCCCTCCCCCTGCTCCTCACCAACGTCATGATCCCCATGCGGTCCAGGTCCTGGGCAGCGCTGCGGGACGAGAGCTTGGGCGTGGAGCGGCCGCTGAGCGGCGGGGACGAGCTGGCCAGGGACAGGGCTGTGAGCGAGGTGGGGATTGAAGCCCGTTTGCAGAGCTGGGTGAGGTTGAGGCCCTCCATGCTGCCGCTCGTGACGCGCGTCTCCAGCTCCTCTGCACGGAGCTCCGTGGACTCCTTCTCCTCTTGGATCATCCTGGGGGGGCAGCGAGGCTCAGGGCTCCTGCTTCCTCACCTCTCTGGGGGTCACGTCACGCCTCCCTGCCACAGCACCTCCCTGCCCTAGAGGAAATGCAGCTGGGGTGCATGACCCAAGGCCCCAGGCTCCAGGAGTGGCGACAAAATCCACCGGCACCCGTATCACAGGATCACTGTGGTTGGCAAAGCCCCTGAAGCTGCTGCAGCCCCAGCCCTGCCCTCACCCTGCCCAGCCCAGCACCCCACCACGGCCCTTAGCACCTCAGCTGTACAAATCAGAGCTGAGACACACAGTCACAGTTGGAAAAGACGTTTTAGATCGAGTCCAGCTGCTAAGCCAGCGCTGCCATGGCCACCCCCAAACCATGTCCTTGCTTTTGATATTCATGGGGGAACCTTTTCTAAAAGGATGCTCCTTGCTGTGAGCCAGCATTGGTGCAGCTGAGGGACAGGGAGCCACATGCAGGAAGGACCAAGCCCTGTGGCTGGATGTCCTGGAGCCATTTCCCTGTCTGAAGTCAGATCAAGATCTCAGTTTTAGGGCATCAGAGCCTCCCCCAACTGGGTTAGTTGTCCCTTCAGAGTAAGTCCCTTCAGTGTTGGCTTTGGCCATGGGCACTCACCTGATCTCCTCGTTGATGGCATCCAGCTGCTCCTGGAGCATCATGGCCAGTGTCTGGGCATCTGAGTGCCCACCAGGAGACAGCACATCCATGGAGCTGAAGAGTGTCTCTCGGTCATCCTCATCCACGTCAGAGATCTCAGGGTCGCTGTCGAAGGCGTGGGGCCCTGCGGCCAGGACGCTGCCTGCCTGGGCCTGCTCCCAGTCCTGGGGGAATAAGGCCCACTGGTCCTACACAGCACCCTCATGTCTCCAAAAAACCAACCTGGAGACCTCCACACAACAGTCAGACCCCAAAACAAACCAGCAAGAAACTCTTCCTACCATCTTACCCCCATCCATGCACCTGGTGGAGGAAACTGCCCCATGTCCCCAGATCAAGGACACGTGAGACCAACGTGCAAAGTAGGAATCAGTGAAACATTGTGGTTGGAAAAGCCCCTGAAGCTGCTGCAGTCCCAGCCCTGCCCTCACCCTGCCCAGCCCAGCACTGACCCACAGCCCTCAGCACCTCAGCCCCACGGCTTTGGGATCCCTCCAGGGCTGGGCACTCCCCCAGCTCCCTGGGCAGCCTGGCACAGGGGCTCACACCCCTCTCAGGGGAACAGTTCTGCCTCAGCTCCAGCCTCAACCTCCCCTGGGGCAACTTGAGGCTGTTTCCTCTTGTCCTGTCACTTTCTACTGGAAGAGACCGACCCCCACCTCAAGCTCCTGTCAGGGAGCTGCAGAGAGTGCTCCTGTCTCCCCTCAGCCTCCTCTAGGCTAAACAACCCCAGCAGGAGGAGACCCCAAGCCCAGCCCTGACCCCAGGCTGGCAGGAGGGTGCGTTACCTTGGCTGCCTCGTCTCGTCGGGCGGCGAATCGGCCCTTCTGTGCCCGAGGCAGCCCCGGGGCCGCTCCGAAGGGCTCGCTGGGGCCATGGACCAGCGGGAAGCGCAGGTCTGTGGCACTGCCCATGTGGGACCTGGGGAAAAGGATCCCTGTTGCAGACATTTCTCCATGCAAGGATGCCCTCCCAGCGACGCTCGCCTGCTCTGCGTGAAATGCTGCCAAACCAGAAGGTGCCCCATCTCTTGATGCTGGCCATGGAGATGGTCTCACAGATCGTAGGAAGCTCAGCCCTGGGGTCCTATCCTGCTGTTAACTCCCACCTTGCTGCAGTACCCACTGGAGCATCCAGCTAGTTCTGGCCAAAACCACCCAGCACAGTCCCTGCTGTGAAGCCGTGGGCTGAGCAGTCCCCTCCCGTCCTTCCCTCTGAGAACAGCTTGTACCTTGTACAGCACGTCCTGTGCCTGCCTTCACCCCCTGGTGCAGAACAGGGGCCAGGCAGGGAGCTTTTCTCCTTTGTACATTTTCTTCAACATTTTCATGAAAAAAAACCCACTCAAACCTGATGAATAAAATCCCATTTGAAACAGATCTTCTGGATGTGGGGACATGAGCTTTGTTTGGAATCTCCCAGTGGAAACCAGATGGGACTTCTTCATCCTCCTCTACCACAGAGAATCCCAGAGTGGTGAGGGCTGGAAGGGCCCTGCAGAGCTGCTCCAGCCCCAGCCCCTGCTCAAGCAGGTTCCCCTGGCTCAGGGGGCACAGGAACGTGTCCAGATGGGGTTGGAAACCTTCTGAGAAGGAGCCTCCACACCCTCCCTGGGCAGCCTGGGCCAGGGCTCCCTCACCTCAGCACCAAAGGAGCTTCTCCTTGTGTTTAAGGGGGACTTTCTGTGCCCCAGCTGATGTCCATCACCCCTTGTCCTGGCATCGGGCAGCATACTGAAAAAACACTGTCCTCAGCTTCTCAACAGCCACCCTTTAGGTGCTGCTCAGATCCCCTGAGCTCAGGCTTCTCTTCTCTTCTCCAGGCTGAACACCTTTCCTTATCAGAGATGCTCCAGACCTCTCATCATCTTGGTAGCCCTGTGCTGGCCTCTCCCCAGAAGTTCTCTATCCCTCTTTAACTGAGGAGCCCAGAACTGGACCCAGTACTCCAGATGTGGCCTCACCAGTTTGGGCTGAAGCTCTGGAGCGGGTCTTCATGCCAGGCACAGCAACATAGCAGCTGCTGTTGGACAGGAGGCCACGTTTTGCTGCTCATGGTACTCATTGCATATCTCCACCTTGTCTGGTTGCTTCTCACCTTGAAGATCCAACCATGCAGCTGAGCAAAGTGCCTTCCTGGGGCACAGGGTCATTGCTCCCTAAATGCACTGCCACAGGAGGCAAGAGGTCATTCTCATTTAAGATGACAAAAGCAGCTGTCCGAGGCAGATCAGTGTTTTCCCCCACAGCAGGTCTGGTTTCCAGTGCAGATACAGATCCAGGCTCCCCACTCCAACATCCTACCAAACCCTGATGAAACTCCTAACACAAGCAGCTTGGCATCAGCTTGGTGTTGGCAGATGAAGGCATAGCCCAAGTTTCAAGGGGATCTAAGCTGTGGAGCTGCTGACAAGCTGCTCCTGAGCTAAAGCCAGATAAAGGCACCTTGCACAAAAGCTGACATTTCAGCTGAGGGATTACTCTGGCCTCTGCAGTTCAAGCTTTCTGCTGACTTTTCCTCCAGGAAATGAACAAAGAAAACAATTCATCCATCCTCTTGTAGACTCATACAAAGAGGTTCCACATGTGCTCCAGACACTCCTCTGGTGCTCAGCTGTCCTTCATCCTCACAAGTTCTTCCTTGCTCTTCCCGTTTCTCCTCTCCACAACAGACACTGGATCTTCAGGCCTTCTCCTCTCTGCCACAGCTGCTGACAGATCTGAAGCTGGTTACACTGCTCCTTTCCATCTTTTCCAGCCTTCCTGAGAGGTGAATTTCCCCCAGTGGTAGTCACTCCATCGATCCCTTGCTGCCTTTAACCCACATTGAATGTGCTCAGGAGAGGAAGTGGCCTCCCAGGCGACTGCAGCAACACAGTGAGGTGCAGGTCATGCAGGAACTCTCCTTTTGTAACCCCCTGGTTTCCCTCAGCAGTGCTGGGTACTCATATCAATGCTGGAGGCTGAGACTCCATGGACTCACCTCTCCTCCCGATGCTTTGGGCTGGGACATCCCAGTCTCTCAGCTGACTATAAGTGAAAGAGGTTGGGAGAACCATTGTAGAGAGGAGGGGAGAAAACGGAAGGAGGGTGTCATTCTCCTTTGCCTGCAACACCTCTAAAGAGGTTCCTCCTTCTCCACCAGCCCATCCCCAGCACACTGCAGTGAGGAAAAGCATTTGGTGAACATCCAGCTTTCACAGAATATTAAGCCCTAAGCTCAGAGGTCTTTTGGCCTTAGAAGAGAAAACGTTGGGCCATTCAGTTAGGCTGGGCTGTTCCCAACAGTCAGTGTCTCATCCCAGGAGAGGTGTGTGCCAGGGACAGCACAGCCAGAGCCAGCCCTGCTGTGATGAACTACCCCACACCAAGGTGTGGTGAAACCACAAACGCCTGACAACAACAGCATTTTGGGCCCTAAAAGCGAAATGCCCCCAAAGCCATGAGTGAGGGGTGCCAGCAGGGTGTGCACAGGCTGGCAGGGCTGTGGCTGGTAACCCTACCTTGTGTGGACACTCTCCACAAACGTTCCACTTCGGGTCTTGAGCTGATCGACCTCGAGCCTCAGCTTGTCGATCTCGTCAGACAACCGTCGCTGTTTGGGGGGAGACAAGAGACAGGTTGGTTTTGCTCTGGAGTTATCAGGTTTGGGGCAACCCACATCTTTAGTTACTTCCAGGTTTATATTCCCTTTAAAAATGCCCATCCCAGGTTCAAAGCACCTTTGACACATTGGTAAAGGAACAGCTCATGCAGGCGACAGGGAATGGCGATGCTGCGGCGGTGCTGGGAGGGGAGGGGGTGATCACAGGCAGGACACACACACACACACGGGCTCGAGGTGATGCTGGTTTGAGAGACAAAGGAAGGAAAATTGGTCCCATTAGGATGCTCTGGTTTTGCTCCAGACTACACATGCACGATTGGCTTGGCAAAGGGCTGCCAGCAAAGGGACACACATTGGATGCTGGCCCTGTCCCTCCTGCTGCCAGCCCCATGGGGAACCTGCACCTGCACTAAGGGCTGTGCTGTCCAGTGGGAATGCGAGGGGGAGGCTGCAGGCATTTACCTTGTCATGCTGGTGTTCCTCTATCTGCTTTTGGGTATTTTCCAGCTCTTGTAACAATGTGTTCTTGGAAAAAAATAAAAGGAAATAAAAGAAAACCAAAAGGAAAGAAAAAGAGAGAGCACTCAGAGCACAGCCTCCCAGAGACAGCCCGTGTGGGACCCTGCAATGGACACCTGGCAGCAGGGATGGAAATGGCTCCCTCATCTGTTCATAGAACCCCAGCATGGTGAGGGCTAGAAGGGCCCTGCAGAGCTGCTCCAGCCCCTGCTACAGCAGATTCCCCTGGCTCAGGGGGCACAGGAATGTGTCCAGGTGGGGTTGGGAACCACCTGAGAAGGAGCCTCCACACCCTCCCTGGGCAGCGTGGGCCAGGGCTCCCTCACCTCAGCACCAAAGGAGATTCTCCTCCTGTTCCAGTGGAACTTTCTGTGTTCCAGCTGATGTCCATCAGCCCTTGTCCTGTCACTGGGCATCACAGACACAAGTGTGTCCCCATCCTCCTGCCACCCACCCTTTAGGTGCTGCTCAGTGCTGCTGAGGTGCCCCTGAGCTCAGGCTTCTCTTTCCCAGGCTGAACAGCTCCAGGGCTGCAGCCTTTCCTCCTCACACACATGTTCCATCCCCTCAGCATCTTGGTGTCCCTGCACTGGCCTCTCTCCAGCAGTTCCCTGTCTCTCTGGAACTGAGAAGCCCAGAACTGGACACAGGACTCCAGATGAGTCCTCAGAAGGGCAGAGCAGAGGGGAAAGAGAACCTCCCTCAACCTGCTGCCCATGCTCTTCTTAATAAACTCCAGGCTGCCATTAGGCTTCTCACCCACAAGGGCATTCTTCACCTTGCTGCCCATGAAACCTCCTGCTCCTCAAGCAGGGCTGTTGTAGCTCAACTCCTGTCCCACACCAGGGCCAGGGCACGGCCATGGAAGGCAAGCAGTGATTAGAGATTTGATTGGCAGGGCTTGAAGATTAGGAAGTGTGTCTGAGAGGAGATCAGCTCCTTGAGCACCAGGATCAAGGGCAAAAATGTTCCTACATCTAAGCCAGGGAATAGGTAGAGGGAAAAGGAGATTCATTTGCAACTGCCTGACCTAGTGCTCTTTTTGGGGAGGTGCTGGCAAATGACATCAGTTTTGCCCCCAGAAGATCCAGTGCCAGCAGCAGGCTGGGCAGCAGATGTTGCCTCCTTACAAGGTGCCACTACTCTGATCCCGGTTCCTTCCTGGGGTGGCAATTTGGACTCAGCCCTATGTGTTGGGTCCTGCTCTTTACCCAGCAGCACTCAGATATCTGCTGAAGAACTGCAGTTCTTCAGCACAACTGAGTCTGGTTGGAGACAAGAGGTGTAGAGCATCAGTGAGACACACCTGGTCCTGGAGGGATCAGCTGGGGAGTGCAATCTCTTCTGTTCTCTGACTTGCTGATGGGAGTCTGCTCCCTCCAGGAACCCCAACAGCAGTGAACAACAGCATTGGCATTGCCAGGTTAATCCTTACCTGCTCTCCCAGCTAACTGCATTCATGCTGGGGCAGTAGCAATGCCAGCCTGCTCCTCAGAGGAAAGCCCAGTTCCCTGGGAGGAGCAGGTGGGAGCTGGGAGGCTGCTCACAGACTCTGGCCTGGCTTGGAGAAGGCAGAGCAGTCCAGGTTTGGGGGACAGGAAGGTTTCAAGGCAGCATGTGAAGGGGATGGGCAGGTGGGAAAGGATGAATGCTGCATTTTCTCCTGCAAAAATGCAGTAAGGTTTTGCTGTGACAGCCAGGTGCAGGCTGCAGTCCAGGATGCACCAGGAGACACGGGGAAGCGAGGGAGCGGAGCAGGACAGACCCCGCTGCTGTTGGGGGTGAAAGGCCATGAGGAGGGGGTCCTGCTGGGTGAAGGCTGGCTGTAGGTGAGGGAGAGATGTAAGGCACACTTCCCTGCACTCCCACCAGCCCCAGCACCCAGCTGGCAGCCTGCAGGGGGCATTTCTCCACCCCTGCACAGGTACTTCCAAACCTCTGTGCCGTGGCTGGCCAAGGCTCCACGCCGGTGGGGCTGCAGACCCATCAACCCCCCACCAGCCCCCACAAAGGACCCTCTGCCCCCCCAGCACTACCTTCTCCTCCAAGGCTGCCATCCTCTCCTTGAGGTGCAGCTGCAGCCGCTCGTTGGACTCGCTCAGCAGACGGTCCACGGTGTCCGAGAGCCGCTTGTTGTGCTCCTCGTTCATCTTCTCCCGCTGGCGAGCCTGCAACGGCCAACGTGAGGGTCCTGTCACACCCACTGCCCCTGCCACACCTTCACCTGCAACACTTCTGTCTGTTCCTGTTCCACTGGCACAGGAGGAGAAACTCCTTTGGTGCTGAGGTGAGGGAGCCCTGGCCCAGGCAGGGTATGGAGGCCACCACGGCAAGGCAGAGCCAAGGCCAAGTCAGGACCCACAAGGTTAGTGGCTGCACTTGATGATCTTAAAGGCCTTTTCCAACCCAAACGAGTCTATGACTGTCTGATGCTGTGAGTCCCCAGAACAGGCTGAGCAGTGCTTACCCTGGCCAGCTCCTGGTTCTTCTCCTCTAGCTGGCTCTCCAGCTGCCGCAGGTGCTCCTCGATGCTGCCGTGCCTCTCTTCTGCCTGGGAAAAGCAGAGCAGCCCTCTCGGATGATGCTCCCTAAAACCAGGCAGGTTCTCCTGCACTCCTCCCTCCTCCCCAACAGTCCTTCCCCAGGCTCTCTCACTGCCTGCATCCCCACCACGGGACACTCTGTGCTGGGAGCCCAGAGCAGCCCTGCTAGCAAAGTCATGGGAGCTGGAGGTGCTCTGTGAGTGACTTGGCACCTGCTCCAGCACCAGGGAAGGGCAGAGCTGGGTATATCCACACTTCCCTCCAGGTCTGCAACCCTCTCAGATCCAACCTGAGTCCTTCCTCTTCATCCCAGCATAAGCAAAGGCCATCTCTGCCTCGGAGAATGCAGACAGAGGAAAGGCCACACGTGCAGGACAGGGCAAGAGCTTTAAAAGCAGCACACTGTCCCTGTGGCCACGGGGAAGGCAGCAGACAGCAAAGCTCTGAGACTGGGAATGTGTGTCTAGGTGGGCATCCTGGCTTGGATGAGCACTGGAGGGATCCCAAAGCCGTGGAGCTGAGGTGCTGAGGGCCATGGGTGGGCTGGGCAGGGTGAGGGCAGGGCTGGGGCTGCAGGAGTCCAGCTGGACTTTTCCAACCAAAAGATTCTCTGATCCTGTGAATGAGAGCAGGGTGTCTTGGGCCTGCCAAGATCTGCCTTTTCCTCTGGCTTCTGCTCTCTCTCCTGGCTCTGGTCCCCAGTCACCCTGCACACTTGCCTTGGTGAGTGCAGCAATGCGCTGGGCCAGCTCTGCTTCCACCTCAGGCAGCGTCTCCGCTTTCCGCATCGTTTGCTGCAGCTTCTGCTCTGCCAGCTCCAGCAGCTCCTGCAGGTGCCGAGCCTTCTCCTCACACTGCAGGGCAGGGCAGGATGAGTGCCTGGCACCAAGGCCAGTCCCGTCTCCAGCACCCACTTCTCCCTCCCAGGTGCCCAGGTGGGCTCAGGTTCAGTACCTGTCGGTGCAGGGACTCTTTGTTGGCCAACTCGCTTTCCAGCTTGTCATTGAGGTCGTGGATGGAGGTGGCCTCTCGCTGGGCTGCCAGGTAGCGTTTCTCCAGCGTGGTGATTCTCTCCTCCATGTCCTCTTTCTGAGCCAGGGCCTGGGGAAGCAATGGGGCTGTCACACCCTGATCTGTGACCACCAATTTAGGAACAACTGGGCCACTGGGCTCCTGTGAGCCTGGGACAGCCCCGAGGCCAAGCATGAAATGAAAACCCTGCTTCACACAGGGAAGAGGGACAGCAGAGTGGGAGACCCATAAAGGGAGAGTCAAGCAATCAGAGAAGAACTTTCCAGCACAGACACAGGTCACTGCCACAGGTCTGCAGCACACATCTCAGTGGCTGCTTATGACCTCAGGGAAATCCTGCTGAGGGACCTGGGGACAATCTCCCAGAGGCAGTGGGAACACAGGCCTTCACCCTGCATACAGCAGGAGGTACAGTCCCAGCCCAGGGCATGTAGAAGCTGCTGGGAATGTCTGTGCAATGGGTGAAAGGGCAGTGTCTAACCTCTCGGAGGTCCCTCTGGTATTTGCTGCTCATCTCCTCTGATTTGATCAGATCCTTCCTGGCGGTGCCCAGATCCTCCTCCAGCTCGGCGACGCTGGCAGCCAGCGCAGAGATGCGCTCCTTGGCTTGGACCACCTCGAAATTCTGCTTCTCCAGGAGCTCCTGCAGCTCCACCACCCGCCCTGCCTCATCCTCCGGGTGCACGGAGCCGTTGGAGAGCCGCTGCAAGGCAGCAGAGAGGAAGATGGATGGGGGGGTGGCCCCACAGCACCGGCCCCACTGTCTCCAGCTCCCCAGCCAGGCAACGTGGCCTTGCAGGGACCCAGGGGGTGATGGGGAGAGGCGACTGCGACCCTCCATCAGCAGTCTGCACTAGCCAGGAACGTGGCTTCTCACAGACACCATGGAACAGGGATGGCTGAGGGCCTCCCAGAGCATCCCTGAGAAACAGAGCTCTGGGAGCATCTGAGTGGGAGCACTAATTGCCCCCTGCTCAGGGAACGACCAGGATGGGCATTTCCTTGGGGAGAGGGGAAAAATGTTTTCAGCACCTTGCAGCCAGCAGCAAGGTGGCTGGAGAAATGACAGGCTTGTTGAGCATGGCCAGACCAGGGGTTCCTGGGGTTCTCACCTTCCAGGGAAGCTTCTGTGCTGGCTCCTTGGGCTCCCTCTCATCCCGCTCGCCCGCCGGGGCCTCCCGTGCGGCGCCTTGCTGCAGAACTGCCACCTGCATGGCAACAAGGCTTAAGCATGGCCAGCCCTGCTGCACCCAGGTCTGGAACTGGCTTCCCACTGCCTTCCTCCACCATCACATTCAGCAAGTGCTGCCCAGATGCCTCTTACCTGCCGATGGGCATCCACGAGCTGCTCCTCCAAGGTTGCCACTCGCTCTAAGGCCGCTCGCAAGCGTTCCCTGACCTGCAGTCACGTAGGACAAAGGGAGAGGCCGTTATGTATCTGTGATGAGGGTACTCAGGATCCAGGCAAGCTCCCAGCCCCTTTTGTCTGGCTCACAGCTGAGGCTGGGGTGGATCCACATCCAGGGCACAGGCTCAGGGATGGCCCAGCCCATTGCCTGGGAGAGCAAAAAGATGTTGGGGAGGAACAGCCTGAGCCAAGATGACCCTTGAAGACCAATTTTAGCTGAGGAAGGAGATGAGGCAAATGAACCAGGAGGAAAAACAAGTGTCTTAAGACATAGATGGAACCAAGGTGCCAAATGCTGGCACTCACCAGCCCCACATGAGTGACTTGGGGAAACAAGTTCCTCATCCCCAAGACCTTCAGACCCACAGCATCCATACAGCAGCCCCACTGGCTTCTAAAACAAGGATGCTGCAGCTTTTGGATATCCAAGACTTTCCTCTTGTGTCACCACACAGCTTAACAACACGAAACAGCATCCAGCGGGAGGGAAGAGGAGGGCTGGGAGAAGGTCAGCTCTGAGGGATGCTCAAGGAGAGAGCTCAGAGAGGTCCCAGCAGCCCGTCTCACCTTTTCATCCAGTGCCTTGTGATGCTCAAAGAGTGACTTGAGTGCCTTGAGCACCTCGACTTCACTGGAAACCCCGGATGGCGACTGGGCCTGACGCTTGACCACGGTCATCCTCAGGGACCGTTCATGCCTCGACACCAGGCACTCCAGGTGCTCCAGCAGGAGCTGCAAGAGGGCAAGTGTGAGGCTCTCTCCATGCTGGGGGCTGTCAGTGCCCCACGTGTCTGAGGACTGGCAGCCATGCAGCAGGGCTCTGTGTGCTCACCCGGGTGTTATTGCGTTCGGCTTTCAGCTCTGAGATCTCCTCTTCCCTCTCCAGGAGCTGCTCCCGGCAGGCGCTGAGCTCCCGCGTCAGCGTGGCAAACTCCTGCAGAAATCAGGGCAGGGCTGTCAGCACGGGGAGTGGGATGGACATGGTGCAAACATCCTGGCCCCACTGCCAGGACCCTCAGAAACAGAGTGTTTCCCATCCAAACCCAACCAGAGACAGAGGGACGTCAAGGGGAACACTGAGAAGTCACATAATCCCTTGAAGCTCCTGGAGTCGAGGAGACTCCAAACCCCTCGCTGTGAAGTCCCCAGGATGCAAGAGAGATCATTTTCCCTTAAAAAATGAAACCCAGGCACCCAGGTTGGCCCAGGAGCACTCTCTCAGTTGCTCTTTCAGATGCCAAGTGGTGCCAAGACTAAGCAACGTTTTGCAGCTGGGAGTTTTGGGGGTGAAAAATGCAAATGCAGAAACACTTCATGCAATGACACCAGCTTCACTGTGTGGCTGAGAAGTTAAAAAGAAAACGGGTTTCAGAAGAAGCTGAGAAGGATTTGCTTGAGCATTAACAAACCAAATTTCAGCTGGGGGCTGAGAGATGTTTTACAGCATGAAATTCTCTTTCCCTTTAATTTCCAAGTTAAACAAATAAAACCCCTTCAAACAGGAGCAGAACGTTGAGGCTTAGGTTGGATCCAATGCTCTGCTCAGCTCAGAGTGAAACCTCTTGCAACAGCTGACGTCCCTCCAAAAAAAATCAAGAGCTTTTTAATCTCTGCTTGCCCCAGATGGATTTTCCCTCTCCCTTCCCACCCCAAACTGCTCACAGTTGTTGGGGATGGTGGTGTCACTGGTGATGCTGAGACCCACAGTGGGATAGGACCCAAGCACAAACCCTCCACAATGCAGAGGAAGAGCAGTTGCAGCGACTGAGGTCACTCATCATCACTGCAAAGAGCTGCTTTTGTGCCCATCACCATGCCTCTGGGCTGCTGCCACCCAACATCCTCGCTCCAGCATCACCTCAGAGCCTGAGTCCCCTGGTTCCTTTCCAAACCCACTCCTGCCCCATCACTTTCCCTCCCCACCCCACGTTGCCTGCCTGAGCTGTACAGATTGTGCCCACAATCAAGCTCCCATGCCCAAAAAAAGCAAGGAGATTAAAAGAGAGAGAAAATCCCCTGGGGAGAGACAGGCAGCTCCCACCCCAATGCAATCCACGGGTCAGTGGGTCAAAGTGTAGTGGAAGCCCCACTCCTGAGCACAGCACAAAGCTCCTGCCCAGCCCCCTCCCATCAGGGTGCTCCCCTCTGAGCTCTCCAGGCCTGAAGCATCCCATGGTAATTAAGAGACCACGACAACTGTCCTTCCTTGGGGAAAAGCTGCAAAAATGAGCATTTACCACCAAAAATAGCAACAACCCTGCAGCGAGACAGGACAGCTGGAAGGGTTAGCTGAGTACACTGGGCTGGGGGCACTTTGCAAGCCTGATTTTGATGCCTTGGGAATAAAACCCACAGGAATAAACCACTCCAGCACCTGCCTGCAGCTACCTCCATCAGCCCCAACTGTGCCAGACATCTGCCCTAGCTTCCGGGCCACCGGCAGGCACCAGGCGAGTTTGGGGACCGTGAGGACAAGCTGTGGCCAGCTCTTTGCTTCAGTGTCACACTGTGGAGAGCAGCTTTCACCCCCATCCACAGGCATGCCATTGCCTTAAGCCCCAGGGAAGTGGTAGAGAAGAGGATCCAGGTGGTTTCTCTCTGCCATGGCCAGAAGCCTTCTGGGAGACACAGAGGCACCTGCCCCCAGCTCCAATAAGCTCTCAAACTAAGCAGGGACACCTATAAATGGATTAGAAAGTGAAGGAGAGGTGCCTGATCTTCAATCAAAGGCCAGATGATGATACACAGCCCTGGGAGTCCTCAGAAGCCCTGCAGGAAGCCCAGCAGCTGATGTGGATTAAACCAGCCCACCCAGCCTGGCTGGGCTCAGCCCCAAGCCCCGCAGCAGGGGGGAAGGATGCTGTTTTCACTGTTGGAGCAGGGAGAGACACTCAAAGCACCACACAGTTTACTGAACCAGGGCATTGCAGCTCAGGGCTCGGATCTTTGGTCAGCACCAGGCTTGGTTGGGGTTGGGGGGCTTCTCTCTTCACTATATCAAGGGCAAAAGTAGAGGGAAGAGCTGAGAGGAGTCCAGAAACCAGCTGCGTGGAGATGGACAGGACTGAAGGAGAGGTTTGGGAAGCTCAGGGAAGAAGGCTGGCAGCAAGCAGAATTCCCCCATTTTATTGCAGGAATGCAGCTGCTGCTCCAACATAGCCCAGATTTGAAACCAAACTGGCTCCAGCTGTGGGATTGATGGCATTTTTAAAGCCCTTAATTGGAATGACAGCTCCTGATGAGCCAGGTGTGCGACGGAGGGTGACGTGGGAAGGATGCCCACGCCTGGAAACCACAGCGGGGATGCAGCCCTGTCTGCCTGCCCACATGGGAACTGGCAGACCCCTAAAACCATAGAAACCCAGAATAGTAGGGGCTGGAAGGGCCCTACAGAGCTCATCCAGCCCCAACCCCCTGTTACAGCAGGTTCCCCTGGCTCAGGGGGCACAGGAACGTGTCCAGGTGGGGTTGGAAACCTCCTGAGAGGAGCCTCCACACCCTCCCTGGGCAGCCTGGGCCAGCGCTCCCTCCCCTCAGCACCAAAGCAGCTTCTCCTCGTGTTCCAGCGGAACTTCCTGTGTCCCAGCTGATGTCCATCAGCCCTTGTCCTGTCTCTGGGCACTACAGACAAAAGTATCTCCCACGGGGCTGCTGAGAGCACTTGGACCCTGCTCAGGACCTGGTCCTTGGCTTCGTGCCCCCTGCAGAGAGGGCAGAGGGACTGGAGCCCAGAGCTTTCAGTCCAATTAAGTCTCGTTCAGTGCTCCCACATGAATAAATAAATCATGTAAGAAGCATTAAGGCAGCTTAGTCTCCCTGGGAAATCGCCCTGGAGTTCTGCCTTTTAGAGGCTGAGGGATGCCCCCATGGATTAGAGTTGGGGACAGCTTGGCCACATGGCAGACAAGCCCTGCACGGGCAGGAGCACCTTTAGAGCACCCCTGCCTGCCCCATGCAGGGGTTTGCCTCAGCCAAGCACATCCCCTGCCTGCCCCACGTGTGGCTCCATGCCACACAAACATTCCCTGCCTGTTTCATTGATGGCTCTGCCACGCTGTGACGACACAGCAGCATCCAGCTGCCACTGTGCCCTGAAAGGATGCAGAGGGCAACATCCTCCAGCCACCATCCTCTCCAGTCTGCCCAGGCAGCACATCCTCTGCACAGCCAGAGCTCGGCTCTTCAGTGACACTATCTGACTTGTGGGTGCCCAACCCTGCCCCACCAAAACAGAGTTTCTTCAAGCAATCCAGCTTGAATCCCATCCCAATGGGGTCTGACACACTGCAGTGAGCTCCTGGGCACAAGGGCTCACAAAGGAGGAGGAAGAGAATCACAGAATCCTTTGGGTTGGAAAAGCCCCTGAAGCTGCTGCAGCCCCAGCCCTGCCCTCACCCTGCCCAGCCCAGCACTGACCCACAGCCCTCAGCACCTCAGCCCCACGGCTCTGGGATCCCTCCAGGGCTGGGCACTCCCCCAGCTCCCTGGACAGCCTGGCACAGGGGTGACACCCCTCTCAGGGAAACAGTTCTGCCTCAGCTCCAGCCTCAACCTCCCCTGGGACAACCTGAAGCCTTTTCTTCTTATCCTGTCACTAGAGAGAAGAGACAGATCCCCAGCTCCCTGCAGCCTCCTGTCAGGGAGTGTCAGAGTGCTGCTGTCTCCCCTCAGCCTCCTCTTCTCCAGGCTCAACACCCCCATTCCCTCAGCCCCTCCCCATCAGATCTGTGAGGATAAGGAGCCCCCAGGCACTGCCCTGGGGAGGAGCCCCGCTGCATCCCACTTACCTGGTACAAGCACATGCTGGGCTCAGTGCCATTGGGCAGGTGGGCACCCCCGGCTCTGCTGCCCGTGTCCATGCCGAGCCCTCCTCATCTCCCACCAGGGCGGCCCCGAGGGCGAGCGGCTCAGCGGGCTCCGGCGGCCGCCGTGCCCGGGCACAGGGCCCCGCTGCCACGCAGGGACGGGCAGGGCTGAGGGAGGCACCAGGGGCCTGGGGAAATGCCCCATCTCCTATCGACATCCCTCGCTGGGGCGCAGGGGCCGGGGCAGCCCCGGCTGCAGCAGGGTGCCCATGGGCTGTCGGGCGCTGTGCCGCTGCCGAGCCCCCGGTGCTGACCCAGTTTGCTCCGTCTGCTCCTGCCGAGGCACCCAGGACCCTTTATTGGAGCAGGAGCAGAGGCTAAATCCACGTGGTCCCTTAATCCGAGGCGGGGAGGGCAGCGTGTGCTCAGGGTGACCTGACTTGCTCTCTCCAGCACACGCTGGGAGGGAACTGGGAGCAGAGGGGACACGAGCCCCCGGCACACGGTGAGGGCTCTGCCTGCACCCAGCACCTGGGTACATCTCAGCACACCTCTGAGGACAAGGGACAACTCATCCCTGGGGACACAGGAGCTCCTGGGGAAGCACTGTTGTTGTTTTGTCTTTCAGGACCAGCCCAGCTCTGTGCATGGACACGGGGGCTGCCTTCCTCACAGTCTATTTCCCTCTATCCGGAGTCCAGGAGGGAGGCCAAGAGCTGTTCAGCCACCAGCCCAGTCTCTGTCCTGGCTTGTGCCACCAGTTTTGATCTCGTAGTCATTTCCCATCTCCCTGGGGTGCCCCAAACCTCAGCATCCAGGCAAGGAAGATCTGAGGTCTCAGCACTAGCACAGTCAGAACAGACATAAACATTTGAAGCCTCCTGCTTCCCCTGGCTGCTGGACTCCTCCCAACATCATCACACCCACATGGAGTGGCTGCAGAAGCCTCCCAAATCCTGCTTTCCCCAAGCCTGGGCCCCGGGACACTCTGCTGACCCACAAGACCCCAAAAGACCCTGAGGTGTCCCCAGGAAAGCTTTGTCCCTCCTCCACACCCATTCCCTTGTGCAACAGAGGGGACTGCAGTCTCACACCTCCTCAGATGCACTCATGGATCAATGAAGGGTACAGAGAAGGGGAGATATCCAAGCTGGCTGTGCCTTGGCCTGGGGGAACCTACTGGTTTTACCATCTGAGGTGCAACACATAAGGCAGCGTCACTGCTGTCACACCACATCAGCCTCCCTAAAGGCACGAGCTAAAAATCACATCCCAGTGTCTCACTGCCCTCCTATGCCCCAGGGAAGGCTCCTGCTCATGCCAGGGTCAGACCCTTACCTGTGGGAGTGCAGAGTTGAGCTGCCTCTGGAGCTGGTCACGTTCCCGCAGGGTCTCCTGCAGGCGGCTCTGGGTGACCGACAGCGTCTCGCGCGTCTCCCGCAGGGTGTCCAGCAGCTTGTCCCTCTCGTCCAGCATGTTCACCATCAGCTGCTCGAAGTCAGCATCCGCCTCAGAGCCCTGGGGGGGACCCAGAGGGTCCCCCTCGCTGATGGTGGGCATCACTTCGCACATCATGGCGACTGTGACGGGTGGGAGATGGTCCTGAAGGAGCGCGGTGGGTGCTGCTGAGCCGCAGGGCCCCGATCACATCGCTACAGACTCCCGCGGGTCAGGGGAGCCAGCATGGGAGGGGATGAAGGGCTGGTGCAGGGGAGGGGGATCCCCCATCCCCTCTTGCTGGGTGCTAAGCAGAAGCTGGCATCACTCCAGTGGGGATGGAGGGATGTTCTTGGCACCAACAGTGCTCTTGCAGTCTTCAATTGCCCCGTTTGGCTGCTTGTCGCTGCCAAGGTCCTTTGTGTCACCTCTCTGGTGGCTGTCAGAGGGGCTGCAGCATCAGTGAGCCAAGAGGGCGTTCAGAGGGGAGCAAAGCGACTCTTGAGGACTCGTCTCAGTGGGAAATCCAAGCTGGCAGCAGCACAGAGAGGGTCCAGGGGACATCTGGGCTGTCCAGGCATGCTGAGGGGCAGTCTGGTGACAGCGGGCTGCTCTCTCCAAGGCTGGATGAGATGGTTACTGCTGATGTGGGAATGTGTCTCCTTTTGGCACCACAGCTCTTCAAACCTACAGGTGAGGAGACAGAGATCAGATCCCTCCTGCTGCTCCCAAAATGCCCAGGGCACCTGCCCAGCACCCTCTACTGAGGCAGCCCCTTGGGTAAGCTTCAGCCCACTACAGCTGCACAAGGGTCCCGTGTGCTGCTGTCACCCCAGGCACCCCTGGCCTGCAAGGGGACAAACCCTGGGCAAGACTTGAGCCAGCAGCAAGACACAATGTGGCAAGCTCAAGGCCACTGGTCTAATGCCAGTTACTGGGGAGTCCCCCTTCATTGTTTAACTCTTTACAACAGGTTTAATGCTTGAGGACAGATGTGGATAACCTTCTGTCACTCCCCTTTCAAACCAACACACGCACAGGAACAAAAAGGACCTGCATGGGCCAGATCAGCCTGTTCTGGCCCTTTGGACTGAACTAAAAGCTTATGTCTCAAAGAGCTCAGTGGCACAGTGGGACACTTCTGCCCCATTAAAGGCAGCATGCGTAAGGAGATGCTTTGTGCACACCCAGACGTGCAGACACACGCTGCCAGGGCTGGGGAACCATAGCTTCGTTCTTGGGATGACATTGGCTCATCAGCTCATGGGAAGTTTGACACAAAAAACCCCCTCTAAAAATAGAGAAGCTTTGGCAAAAGCTTCAGCCCCTCACTGAGCATCCAGCACGTGACACTGAAAGCCAGGGCTGTGGGATGGGGCTGTCTGACCTCTCCCTTCACAGATTCGTTGCATTCCTCAAGTGGGATAAAACCTGTTGTGGGCATGTCACGCTGTCCTGAACTTTTGAAGCTTGCTCGTGCTCCTTCCTGGCTGTTGGGACATGGATGACTGGGGTAATTGTGCACTGAGGACATTTCACCCCCCCCCAGCATCCCTCAAGAAAGGAAATGGCATAGAGCAAGGGACAATCTGGGTTGGAAAAGCCCCTGAAGCTGCTGCAGTCTCACCCCTCCCCTCACCCTGCCCAGCCCAGCACTGACCCACAGCCCTCAGCGCCTCAGCCCCACAGCTTTGGGATCCCTCCAGGGCTGGGCACTCCCCCAGCTCCCTGGGCAGCCTGGCACAGGGGCTGACACCCCTCTCAGGGAAACAGTTCTGCCTCAGCTCCAGCCTCAACCTCCCCTGGGGCAACTTAAGGCCATTTATTTCCTCTTGTCCTATCATTTATTACTGGACACGAGACTGACCCCACCTGAGGTGACTCAGTAGTGACTATTTCTGGATTCAGCCACAGCAGATTCCACATCAAAATCAAACCCACAAGCCCCAGGAGTTACTCAGCTAATGGGAAGGACCTTCATCTGGGGTCAGGGTGGTTGCAAAGGATTGATTTGTGATACCAAAACAGGAAGCCAGGACCAGACCTTCTGTCTTCAAGCTTTTTGGAGAGGGAAGTGTGTTCCAAGAGCAACCAGCACAGGCAAGCATGAAGGGGTGTGCACACACGCAGGGACATGCACACGAGTAGGGATGTGCATGGATGCAGGGATGTGCAGGGACACGTGTGCAGGAAGCCTGGGGTCAGCTCCCCTTGACACAAGCATCCCCTCTGTTCTGCACCACCTCAAACCTTGGGATTTTCTCTGTTCTCCAGAAGCCACAGTAAATCACCCGTTCCCACGCAGCTCTTCCCCCAGAGCCCAGCTGGTGGTTGCACACGCAAGATGCCATCCCTGCACAGCAAAGCTCAGCAGTTCTTAGGCAGACCTGCACATCTAAACCATCCCTTTTAAGGACCTTGGGGACACCAGGGTGGATGACAGCCCCTGCACATCACACATTTTACTGGTGACTTTAGCAGCAGCAGGGACAGGCTGAAAGCAGCCCCTCGGAACTGGATGTCGGAGGGGTCTGAGCTCCCTCGCAATTAGCAGCAAAATGCTGCCTGGGAGTCTCAACCTTTCAACTGTATCTGCTAAAACTATGTAAATGCTCCTTCCTGGGTTGAGAGGGCCTTAACTGATGGGATAATCATGGGGTGGAGGAGCAAGGATGCAAGGAGACAGCTGGTGAGCTGAGAAAACAGACACTGCGCAGCTCTAGCCCTTTGCTGGGTATTTTTAGTCCCACGGGGCTGCCAGGCACAGACTCGCTGGAAGCAGGTTTGTTGCCAGTGAAAACGTGCTTGCTTTACTATCCCTTCCCCCCACTCCCCCCAAATGATGCTTTCCTGGCTCTTGGGGATGGGAGGCAGCACAGTCACACGCTGCCCACTCAGGACAGTTTGCAACGACTGCCCAGACGTGGAGCAGCTGATGGAGAGCAGAATGGGGGAGGGTTGCCCTTGAGGTGATGATTTGCTCAGCACTCTGTAGTGAGCCAAGCTGCCTGGGGGATGCTCAGTCCCTGGAAGCACCCTGGCTTCCCCTTCTCACCAGGGTGAGAAGCACACCCAGCATTCATCCACACACAAAAGCGCCTGTGCACCCAGGCACAGCCAGGCTGGCGTTTGTTCTCTGAAACAGCTTCACTCATCTCAGACCTGACAAGTAAAGGGAAAAAAAAACCCTTCCATGGCTCTGTCAGCAAGATCATCACCCCAGCAGGCAGCTGGCAAAGAGGGCTTAACGTGCACCTCGGAGGCAACAAGCTCGCGGAGATTGATCATCCCATAAAAACGTCAGTTTGATCTTCTCTGCTCCTAGAAAATCCTCAGCAGCTGCCCAACCTGGCCTCAAAAGAGCAGCACGCTCAGGGTGGCAGAGCCCACAGCAGCACCCGCTGCCTGCAGCTCACTGGCACCTCCCTGTCACAGAGCCAGCTGAAAACAGGGTCCCGGTGTCCTGTGCTGACCCCTTCCCAGCCAGAGGCAGGAGGAGAAAGGAGAGTGATGCCCTTTGGTTGGTTTTTCCTTGCAAGGCTTCTGTTTTTCACCTTTTCTTTGTGATGCTTACACAGATGGGCTGCAAAAGTGTCAGATCCTGACATTTCCAGCAAGCTCACCCCCAATCACTGTTCCCATCAGTGGAGTCATGCCCTGCCATAAATCCTTCCCACCCTTGGTGACATCAGACACCACTTTGAAGCAGATGGGAGATGCTGAAGCACTGATCCCCCTGCTCTGCCCCATGGAAGGTCAGTCCTGACCCCCTGAGCCATAGGACAGTTTGTGCATGGCAGAGTAGGAGCATCCTCGACATCTCCACCAACCCAGAGCCTGCTTTCCATTTTACCCTTGGTGGGAGATGTGGTGATTAGTGGCTGAGAAGATGGAGATTATTCCTGCATGCAGCACAAAGAGGATGCAGAAATGCTCTGGCTCAACAGTGGAAATTGCAGTTTTCAGCACAGAGCCTAGAAATGGAAATCTTCACCCACAGCACATCTCAGGGTTGCCTTTTGCCACATGCTCACATGGGCCACAAGCTGAGATTTCACCTCCTGACGTGTTTCTGCCTCAAGACTGCAGGAGACCTGCTGCCCGTGCCCAGCTGTACATGGGAGTTGTCTGCACCAGAGATGGTCAGCAGAGGTTCACATGCTCCTCCATTCCTCTTTCCAGCCCCACAGACCCTGAGCACCTCTCTCCATCCTTCCTTTCCTCCCTCCATCTCTGTCCTTGGGCACAGACCTCTATCTATATGCTCCAAAGGTTTCTCACTGTGTTACAAACCTGGACCTGAGCAGCCTTGTGTGCAAGCTCCAGCACACCTCTCCATCCCGGCTGAGCCACAGGGAAAACTTCCAACACAGACACAGCCTCGTCCCACCATCTCCCCTGAGTCCTCACATTTACTCCAGGGATGCACTGTGGCCTCTGGGGATCTCCAGTCCAGTCTACCATGGGGCCTACATGGTGATGGTGCCTTCCCATTCCCGAACCAGCCCTGCCGATGGCAGGGTACTGCACAGATGGTACCCGGCTGATGCCAGGTACAGCCCAGGGCCAGGACACCCAGGGATAACAAGGGAAATGAGGCATTCTGCCTAGAAGTAAGGTGCCAATTTTTAGCAGCAAAGGATTGGATTCACATACTAAAGGGTGGGATGGATTCAGAGGGAGAGGCAGCGCTGTGGAGAGCTGCGCTAGGGATGTGATTGAGACCTGGGAAACGATGTTGTGGTGTCTCCTCTCCCATCCAGGCCTGGGAAGTCCCATACCTGCAGCAACATGTCCTTCAGTCCCCAGGAGACAATGCCCAACTTGTCCCTTTGCTGGAGATGCAGCCTTGGCAAGACAGGACATTGGGGCAGTGTCTCCAGGTTTTGGACCTGTCTCAGAGGTGGCAGGGAAGCAGCAGGTGCCCCAAAAGCATAGGGACAGAGGACACTGCAAGCAAGAAAAGACAGCTGCTCCCAATACCTTACCTTAACAGGCATACCTCTGCCCTGAAAGCTTGCTTCAAAAGCAAAAAGCAGTTCCCATCCTCAGCCCTTGCCTGCTCCAAGCTGCTAAGCCAGAGGAGAAACCACGAGGGAAAAATGTCCAGATTCTGGTTGTTTCTTTGCAGGGAGAAGTAAGTGTTGGTATTCAACCAGTATTTATAGCTCCCGGTGGGAGGGGAGGCATTACACACAACTTCCAGTGGGTATTTTCAGAAAGCCACCTGCTCCTCACCATTGTGCAGAAAGACAATTGTTCTGCAACAAAAAGCTCGTCAGACAGGGAGCCGAAATCTCTGCTGGATCCTCCGAGCAGCGAGGAGGGTGGTGAACACCCCAAACAAGGCTTGGCACCTCAGCTCAGGCACCTACACCAGCTTCCAGGCCCCTGTCACTCCTTGGAGAGCGTTGCATCGGCTGTGTTCTGGTTCCTGACTCAGTTTCCCTGGTTCCAGAAAGGGTTACATGTCCTCAGCTGACCCCAGAGAAAGGTGTGATCTCAGTTTATTGCAAGGAAGAATCCGGCACGGGAAGGGACTGTTGGGGTAAAGACACATCAACACACAAAGCTCCTGCCTTTGCACTTTGGGGTGGGATGACAGACGGCAACGAGCCTTGGAGGGGCTCCAAACAGGATGATCCCTCTGACAAGTGGGATCCCAAAGCCTGGCCAAGAGACTCAGGCAAGCCCAGGCTCACCTTCAAACTTCATCTCTGGGTTTGTAACAGCCAAAAACACAACTGAGGGGAGAGAAGACGAAGCTGCATCTGAACCAACCCCACACCAAACCCTACACCCTTTGCTCTGTTAGGCCCAGACCTTTGACATCTGTGTCAGTCAAGATTAGTTTAAACAAGCAGCAGAGGGAAATGCAATCCCCACAGCTCTTCTAGAAGCAGCATGTTGTATTGGGTTTGGTAGCTGGGGGGGCTACAGGGGTGGTTTCTGTGAGAAGCTGCTGGAAGCTTCCCCTGTACCCAACAGAGCCAGTGCCAGCAGGTCTGAGACAGACCGAGACAGTCTGTGATGGAGGTAATGTCTCTGGGAGTAACATCTTTGGGAAGGGGGAAAGAAGTTCTTGTGCAAACTGCAGCAGGAGAGGAGTGAGCATGTGAGAACATCTCTGCAGACACCAAGGTCAGTGGAGAAGGAGGGGAGGAGGTGCCCTGGCACTGGAGCAGAGAATCCCGTGGTGCAGCGCATGGTGAGGCCCTGCCCCTACAGCCATGGGGGCCCCAGGGGAGCAGAGACCCCCCCTGAGCCCGGGGAGGACCCCACACCACAGTGGGTGGGTGCCTGAGGGAGGCTGTGACCCTGTGGGAAGCCCACGCTGGAGCAGCTCCTGGCAGGACCTGAGAATCCAGCCCAAGGTGGATGCAGACTCCTTTCAGAGGGAGCAAGGCACAGAGAAGCAGTCTACAACCATGGGGAGAAACCTGTGTGCTTATCCCATCACTGCAGAAGTCCCCTCACCTTGGGGACAGTGAGGCTTTGTGCCTCAGTTTCCCCACTGGCAGAGCATAACCTCAACTGTCGCTGAGGCTCAGGGGGACGGCTGGTGATTTTCCATGATTTCACTTGAGCTTTTGCCATCCCTCCCACCCCCATGGCACTTCTGATGAGGAGTTACTTCATCTGGGAGCCTGACGCCCCGGAGCTGGGCGCCCTCCTCCTCGCTGCCAAACCAGCCCCTGCCCTGTTTTAGTCACACACCACGAACACTTGCTGGTGCTAATTTATTCAGCGATGGGGGAAGAGTCACCAGCACGAAAGGGGGCTGTGGAAATCTGTGCTGCGGGTGCACCCCAGCCCTGTGAGATGATGTAGAGGCCTCTTCAGCCATCCTGGGCCCAGCACCCATGCTCCAGCAGACTGCTTGGGCTTCTGCTCCCAGCCCAGGAGACACAGGGGAAGGGGATGGGGTTGGAGCACAAGTGTGATGGGGAGCAGCTGAAGGAATGGGGGTGTTTAGGCTGGGGGAGGCTGAGAGGAGACAGGAGCACTCTCTGACACTCCCTGACAGGAGGCTGCAGGGAGCTGGGGGTCAGTCCCTGCTCCCAAGTAACAACTGACAGGCTGGGGTTGGGAGTCCCTCTGCACACACAGCTCAAGCACTGCACTGAGCCAACACCTTCTAGAAGGTTCACCGGCCACATCTTTGCAGAAACTTTAAAATTTCTGGCTTCTTTACAACCTGATTTTAGACTCTGGGCATCCCACAGCACCCAGCTCCTGCAGATGTTGAGACTAAGCAGTGCCCAGCTCCACCAGCACTGGCTCAGGGAGGTTCAGCCTGGAGCAGAGATGCAGGGTCACAGCGCCAGTGCCGTGGCTGCAGCCCCGCCAGGGCAACGGAGGGCAAAAGCATACTGTGTGTCAGGGCTTGGTGGGATGCTCACCCCAGCAGAATGGCTCCCTGCCCAGCCTCCTGTGCTTCCCACCTTCCCAAGCTCAAAGACACTGCCTGCAGCCACCAGCTCACCTGAGATGACCTTTACCTGCCGTGTCAATACAGCAGCACTGGCTGAGTGCTCTCAGGACATGCCCACCTGACAGCCAGAGCTCCCTGTCCCTGCCTCACTAGGTAAATGTGTCTGTTTATCTTTACTGATTTTGGCAAGGGCCTGGTTTGGACAAGTGCAAGCCCTTCCCTGCTGAAATTCAAGGCCAGCTCATCTGAAGTGATGGTTACTGCTGGGTTTCACCTTGGCTACTGCCCACGTTAGGACCTTCAGTCACAGAATCATTTTGGCTGGGGAAGACCTTTAAGATCCAACCCCTCAGCTCAGACTGCCAAGCCCACCACTATACCATGTCCCTAAACCAGCAATAACACCTGCTCTGGGAGGTGGGAGGCATAGATATGAGCCCATCTTGCTTCTAGATCTCCAGGGATTTCCTAAGAGCCTCCACCAAGCCTGAGGGCTCAAAGAGGATAAGGACTAAATCTTCCAGACATAGGGAGGCATCTAGATTCCGAGGCCCAAGAACCAAATACCCACCCAGACTGGATCTGACCATCTCCTCTGCCCCTTGAGAAGCATAAGGCCATCCTCTAGCTGTGTCTGGTCTGGGGAACACAGGACAGGATGAGATAAGAGGGCTTCTAGGTCAGTTTTGGTCTCATGAGGGCGAACAGATGGGTTTCTGGTGGGACTGATGTTCTGAAAAGCAATTACACATGAAGACATCCCCAACAGACTATGCTGTGCTCTGGCCCTGAGCCCAAGTCATCCTGGGCTTGGATTTTAATTAGCCCTGTTTTGGTATCTGTTCCTTACTTCCCTCCAGATAATGATTTAATTATTACAGACATGTCTTCAAATTAGCAGCTTCCTCAGTGGATTGTTCAGCTGGAATCTCCTCAATTACAGTGCCCAACTCAACCACCATCAAAGGAGAGACTCGAGAGGACAAAGGAAAACTAAAACCTTTCCTGGAAAGAGAAACCACACAAGCACCCAGCTCCTGAGCAGAGGTCAGTATCAATCCCTTCTCCTGCTTTCATCCATGTCTCACAGTTGGTTAAGAAACCTAGCTCCAAAACACACCCCAAACATCTGCATCATGCATGACCATGCTGGCATCAAGGCTGGTCCTGTCATAGAATCACACAACCTTTTTGGTTGGAAAAGACCTTTAAGATCATCAACCACTAACCTAACACTGCCAGTACTGCCAAGCCTTCCTGCCATCAAGCCTTCTCACCCAGCAGACCACAAGTAGGTGGAGAGCCCTTGTGCTCCTGTGGGATCCACAGCCCTGGGCTCTGGGTGCAGTGGGTCCCTGGCACTGCATCCCTTCGGGCATCATCTGCCTCTGTCCTCCCCAACAGCCATCAGGAGTGTTTCAAGCTCTCCACTCCAACAGATTTGCTAAGAGAGGGCAACACGTTCAAGAGCAAGCAGAGGGCAGAGAAAAGGCTGTGACACAAGCCCTTTAGTTTCATTTCCTTCAGAAAGGCTAAAGAAGACGGGAGTGGAAGCGACACACGAGAGAGAGAGAGAAGGATTTTCATCAGCCTGATCAGACCTCTTGGAATATGATAAGAGAGGCAATAACAGACACCTCCCCTCTGGCTGAGGACAAAGAAAGGCTCCCTAGTTATGAAGAAGAGAAAGAAAATTGAAGCAGAAGAAAGGAAATGACTCAAAAATGGCTGAAATGTCAGTTGTTATTAAAAACCCTTCACCTAGGGAGAAATACTGACTGGGAAGAGGGATATGATGGGGAAGCCAAACAGCTGGAGAACAAGTGGGATGGGGGCAAGCACCTGAGAACGGCTCTGTTCGACCCTGAAAGCCATCCTGGTGACTACAGTGGTGGGCTGACTCCTCGAGGTGTGCCCAGGGTGACCTGTGAGAAATGTGGGGTACTGAGAGGCTGTGCCAGTGAGGAGGGTGGCAGAAGCTGCAGGAGCCAGCAGCCCCAGGCCAGCAGCCCAGCGAGTCCCGGAGCAGCCGTGGGGAAACGCCTCCATATTTTGAAGCATCCTTTACAGAGGCCTCATCCTGCTCTCCTGCCATCCTCAGACCTCATCCTGCTCTCCTGCCACCCTTGGGCCACGCTGCTGCTGTGCCACGTCGCAGGGTCCCTGCTCTGACTGCTTGAGGAGAGCAGCGTGGATGCTTCCCCGGCTCTCTCAGGGCACTTGCAGTGCCATCAGCACAGCCAGGAGCCCAGCTGCCATGATTTCGAGTGGAAGAGCCAATCAGGCATCTCTCCAGCATCCCTCTGAGTGAGGGGGACACCCACTCCTCTGACACCTCCCCTCAGTAACCACCCCACCTTCAGAGGAGCTGAGCCGCAGCCAGGGCTCACGTCTGGGCCTCGCACGGCCCCGGCTGCCGCGGAGCCGGCCGGGGAGAGGCACGTCGGGGTTGGATCAGCGTCACGCAGCATTGCGGGCTCGCTGCCTCCCACTCCTGAGCACAGGCAGCCCAGGAGCTGCAGCTGAAGTCACACTGCTCTTGCAGCGTGGATACAAAGCCCCTGCCCTGCCCTGCCGAGCCGATCTGTCTCTCTGGCATCTCACAAGCAGCAGCGTGAGGGAATTTTGCGAGCAGGAGCGACTCGGATTCCCTGCAGCAGCCACCCCTCTGGCAGCTCCCTCTGCTGCTTCCCCAGCCGGCCGTGAACTGCACTTCACAGAACCCCACGGTGGTGGGGGCTGGAAGGACCCTGCAGAGCTGCTCCAGCCCCTGCTCCAGCAGGTTCACTTCAATCAGGGGGCACAGGACCGTGTCCAGGCGGGTTTGGAAACCTCCCGAGATGGAGACTGATGTTATTTGCAGATGACATCCCTCCCTGCCTCCCCAACAGAGACCCTGATGTGCACATGCCCAGTTCCCACCCCAGCTGCCCACAGAGGCAGACACACACGTGCTGAGCCTTGCTTCAGCTCCACATTAACATGCACATAATATGGCCAGAGTTGCTCTGAATTTGACAATATCAGCTTTTTGGAAAACAAGAGGGAGCGAGAGCCAAACCACACACACACCCCTCCCTGCTGAAGGGAGGCTGGTGGGGAGCTGGGAGCTACAGCTGCACAGAGACTGGGCTCTTTGGAACACACACCATCACCTTTGGAGGAAGAATCAGAGGCAATAAAGCCATCACAGGTGCCACCAGCACCTTGTCCTTAGCAAGCACCAGTCCAGACCAGCTCTCCCCAGCCAGCCTGCTCTGGGGTTATCAGCACCCATCCAGTGCCCCTCAGTCCTCACTGATGTGCAAAATCTTTGGGTACCACCCAGAGCACTTGGCAGCTGCCTCAGTGTGCATCAGCTGGGACTGTGAAGGTCCCAGCTCCCATTCATTTGGGAAGAAGTCCTGTGAAATCTCATGCTTTCAGGCTCAGGCAAAGCTCCAGCTGCAGGAGCTGACCCACAGTCACTCTCCTCGTGTACACACCTGCACTGAAGAAAGATGGGGGGAAAGGCTCAGGGAGGAGGCAGCAGTATGGCAAGATCTTTCAGCTTCCTACTCTGCATTTGGGGAAGGTTTTTGGCATTTTGAGGCACACCAGATCAGCCCATGTGGAGCCAAGAGCCACTGGAAGGAGAAAGTCTGGGTACTGAGTGATGGAGGACCTGGCACCTCTGGGTCTGACAGCCCAGGGTGGCTCTTCCTGATGGGTTTACAGGTTTAGACTGGAGATGAGGAAGGACTTTTTCACCAAGAGCGTTATTAAGCATTGGCACAGGCTGCCCAGGGAGGTGATGGTGTCCCCATCCCTAGAGGTACTTAAAAGACACATAGCTGAGGTGCTGAGGGATATGGTTTGGTTTGGTTTGGTTTGGTTTAGTGGCAGGCTTGGCAGTGTGAGGTGAGTAGTCAGACTCAAAGATCTTTTCCAACCATAATGACTCTATGTATGATTCTGTACCTTCCAGCATGGAGAGTAAAAAAGTTCATTCACCCCAAAGATCAAAGCAGCCACTGCATTACTTCAGGACCAGACCTTGAGAGCAGGATTTCACCCTTTGTAACATAACAGATGTCATGCACCAAGCCATGCAGCAACACTTCAGTAAAAGATGGTGGCCAAGTCATTTGAGAATTAAAGCACTGGGTATTTTTAGGCAGCAGGAGTACGTGTGGGAGAGATCTCCAAGTGCAGGCTGATGCCATTTGCTGCAGGGCACTTAGAATTAGATTTATTGACGCCGTGTGATTTGAAAGCGACACCGGCGCTCACCGAGAGCTGTGTGGGGATCAGCAAGGCTGGGCCTTACTTCAGCTTCATTGGGAGAGGCAGCATTCCTTCATACACCTGTAAACACAAAGGACATGCAGAACAAAAGCCATTTCTGCTCACAGAGATGCTCTGATTGCCATCTCCAAAAATGGCCACTACAAAAGTCTTGTAACTAGATGAACTAAAGCAGGGGATCAAAAGGGGAGGAAACCTGCTCTATTTTGAATGTGGCAGCAGTGTTGGCAATAACTGAGGCTGACATCCAGATTTTCATGCTGGGGAGGAAGAAGGGGATGTCTTCTCTCTCCATCAAATGCTAGCTGCTTTCCAGGTGGCACATCTGGGTACCAGACAGGTCACAGCAGCGAAGACAACCCTCTCCGGATCTGGGCTCAAAGGAAAGATGGCTCAGATCAGGAGAGACGAGCCTTCTAGCTCCAGTTAAACACTTGATGGGTTAAAATGAGTTAAGCCACGTTATTCTGCATGTGGTGATGGGAGAGCCCAAGTCCCCAGAAGGGTTCAGGGAGGTGTCTCTGACGGATACCAGCAGTAACCTTACAGACCCTGCTCTGCCCTCTGTGTCCCAACAAAGCTTAATGGTCCCTGTCTCCAGGTGCTGTGATGCTGGTGAGGAGCAAGGCTGGTAACTCTCAGCAGACAGATGGGAATCTCCACAACTTCCTCCCATCCACTCCCTAGCACAGCCACGTTCTTCCAAGAGGCAACGCAGCAGCCAACATGTGGTTTGCTGACCACCTCCACGGGTCCTTTAGGAGCTTAGGTTCACAGCTCCTCTGCCCCCACAAAGCCTCCTGCCATCCTCTCCAGCCTGCCTTAGCCCAGCTTGCTTTTCCCTGCCTGCCTCTTTGCTGCAGGAGATGTGAGGATCAGTGCACCCATGGTCGGGCATCACCACCACTGACGCCCTCAGCCCTGCAGCAGCTCTGAGGATCTCCACTGTAACTGGCAGTGGGATGCAGCTGACAGCTATGCCATTCTCAGCTGGGGTACAAAACATGTTACTGGCACAGTGGGATGGCAAAGACACTAGCAGCACCATGTCCCAGTGATGCCCACTCTGGCTGACCCTCACTAGCCCTGACCAGAAAGCAGCTGCAGCCACACTGGGAAGCCCCATGGAAGTGATATCTTGTGCAGACAGAGGAGAAAAGCAGGATCTGGCCACGCCACCCTCACACTTCATTCCCACCACCTCCTTCCTGAGAGCAATGAGCTCAGCTTCACAGCATGCCAGGGAAAGCAAACACAGGGAGAAGATATTCAGCAGCACCAGAGCTACCTCATCCTGCAGAGAAACTGGCTGAGACACCGTGGGGCTTCCCAAGCCTCGAAAGGCTGCGATGCCCACACGAGCCCTGACACTGCCCTGTGCTCCACAGGCCTCACCTAGACACACTCACGGTTTAGCTGGATGCTCCTTTGGCTGGAGCAGGAATTCCAAGGCTCAGTGTTTTCCACCACCTCAGGGACACAGGGTTCAGGTCTGTCCTCCAAGGACAGGAGGGCACAGAGCTGTATCCCCTGGCTGTGGGGCTCTGGGCTGAGCTGAGCTCCCTGAGTGGGCTGGCATGACACGGAGCCATCAAGGTGCTTTATGAGAGCTCGTTCCTCCAAACGAGAACGTCACCTCCCAGCCTTGCCTGGAGAAATCACAGTTGCACAAGGTACTTGTGTGTTATGTGGGACAGTTTGGGCCCAGAATAACTTCTTCTGCTGGCTGATCAGTGTGTGAATAAATCAGCTACAGTCAAAAATAACCTCTGGACCTTTTCTGACTCCTTCCTGCAAAACCGTTTGGGTGAGAAGCTCGAAAGAGGCCAAGATCTAGTTAGTACAGCTGCCAGTCACTGAGTTACAGGGCAGATTAACTGGATTATTGAGGCTGTAAACTTTGTCCAAGCCCATCTTTGCCCTCCCTGTCTGCAGCCCCTGGCACCAGGAATTTCTGCATGGGGAACAGCAGTAGGCATCACCATCGAGCCTATTTAATTCCAGATTAAGAGCTTGAGATCGGGTTTATGACACCTGTGTTAATGCCACAGCAAGTCCTTAAACACCCTTCCCAGTTTTGGAAGGCAGAAAGGCCAGGCTTTGGCAGGAGGATCTGCTGGAGGATGTACTGCAGTAATGAGACTCCTGGAAAGGTGAGTGTTGGGCTGGCACAATGGCCAAACATTCCCCTTTCCCCAGGCTCCAGCCATCTGGTGCACAGCCCAGCTCCTACCTCTTGGTTATTGAACCCTCAGGGCACACATAGCCACCAGACCCCCAGCAGCATGTTGCTTCTGTCCTAACACATCAGCCACAGGTGAACAATGCCAGCCAGGGAGGTAATCGAATCTGTAATTACAGGGGAAAATAATATCTATGAAGAAAAGGTGGAAACAAGTCATTTAAATCCTTGCAGGGTAGATGGGGAGTGGCTTTGAGAAGGGGTCCCTTCCCCTGCTGTGCAATCTGCTTTGGCACTGCATCCTCTCCCCTCTGGGAGGCTGGATGGATTGTCCAGACAGGAAGAGCATCCCTCCCTGCTGCACATCCCCACAGCACAGCACCTGCTATTTAAAGAAATCAGCCCTGCAGAGGAGTTAGGCCCCATGCCCCAGCCTTTCCTGGCCTGGCACAGCTGATGCTGGCTTGAGGCTGCAGGGGAGAGAGGCATCATGCAGCAAAACCAATCCCTGGGAACTGCCCTCTCCTGGAAATCAGCTGCAAGGGACAGGAGGATGGGGGAAATGAGCTCTCATATGCCACTTGTTTTCTTCTTCCTTTTTTTCCCCTCTCCATGCAATCAGAGGCAGGCACCCAGCCGGTGCCTCCTCACGCCTGCTAAGAGAAGCGTGGCAGGAACTGAAAACTGGGAGCTGAAAAAGGGGAAAAAAAGGCAGGAACTGAAAACTGGGAGCTGAACAAAAATGAAAATGTGCATTTCAGATAAATTCCAGTCCTGCAGGATCAGAGCAATGGAGACAGTGACCCACGAGCTGACTGAAACCATCAAGGTGGGGATTCAGGAACGGAAGGGTAACATGGAGGACACCAGGTCAGTCCCCTCTGGCCAGTGGCTTTTGGCCCTGGCTTTTGGAGGTTTAGCATCCAGCTCTGAGATCCCTCCAGCTCCCTCAGGCAGGCAGGGCTGCTACACATATGGCTTTGCACAGAAATGGCATTCTTAGGGCATCTTCACCTTGCCAACTCAACAGAGGCCCTTATGACGTCCCCACAAGGATTTGAACCTGCTTGACCACAGAAGTAAAATCCAATTAGATCAGCACAACTTTGTATGTTTGATTTAGCAAAGAGCCTTGAGTCATTTTTCACTACTTCTGCTCCAGATGGGCCCAAAAGCAGACCTGTCCCCCAACACTGCAGTTGTTTCATGTGATATTTTCCCTTCCTCCCTCCCAAATGCCAACTCGTGTGAGCACACCCACGTGTTCACCCACCTCCAAGCCTCTGGGCATCATTCGCTCACAGAGGAGTGCTTTAAGTGGTTAAAACTCCACACCACATCTCTCAGAGTCTGGCCAGGCCTTGGACCCACTTGTGGAGCCCACACCAAAGCCCTCACCCTCAGACAGGACTGTCATCCCCACACTTGTTTCACAGAAAGCACCTGTAAAGTGGATGTCTGCTACTGCATTTACCACCTCTCTGGGAAGAAAAGCCAGGCAATGGATCCAACATCCTTCCCTTCCAGTTATTCACCCAGGAGACCTCCCAGCTCACATTTGGGAGCCACCTGGGAAACCCTAGACTCACCAAAGCATTTTTAGGAGGAAAATAACTTAAAATAAGGTTTCAATATTTGCTATAGAATCCAGTGTCTTTCTGCTTTGCTGAACATGAAATGGCACTGCCCAGGCAATGCACAGACACTCACACCAAAGTCACTCCCTGTCCTCAGAGGGTGGACACCTCCAGAAGCATTTCCAGTTGTGTCCCTGTTTGGGTTCAGCAGCCTGTGAGGCTCCAGGGCTGCCTGCCCCAGCTTCTGTGTGAACTCTGAGCTCTGACATCGTGTCAGGCTCTTTCCCAGCACTGACTCAAGGCCACGATCTCCCCACTCAGCACAACACGACCCCATCACTAACCCAGCTTTTGCTCACCCAGCCTCATGCTTCCCACACCACTACCCTCACCCCTGTTCTCATCCCCCTGAAAGGGCAAGGCTTGCAAAAAGTGCCCTCAAAAGATACAGACAAGGAGATTTTCAGAGTGGTTTTTACTCACAGCACCTTTTCAGACCACTGAGATGGGGCAGGAATCCAAATCTCCACCAGGTTCAGTCCCCCAGCATCTGCCCTTCAACTGCTGGCAAGTGCTGAGGCACAGCTGGACTGAGCCACTGACACAAAGCAAGACCTTTGCCATGAAGCCAGAAAGCTGCACAGAGACAGACAAGTTGTTTAATCCCACATCTGCCAAGCCACAGCTGAGCTGGCCACCCTGGAAAGACAGACTTGTCCATCAGTCCCACCACCAGTGTCTCAGGAGCCCATCAGTCTAGGCAACCAGTGATATAGTCCAAGTCTGTCTCCTGGCAAAGAGATGCAGGAGGAGCAAGTACTGAAGCTGGGAAGTCATTCACACACTCAAGCACCTCTGGGTGCCAGAGACAGCACCAGTGACCTGTGCTGGCAGCTCCCTCACAACTGTCCAGGGAAAGCCCCCAGAGATCAGTTCCCAAGCAGCACCATCCTGAGACACAGAGAGCAGCACATCCTGGTGTCCCTAAGAGCACAGATACCCGAAACAACCAGACCATCAGAGCTACAAAGACACCAATCATCTCCTTTAAAGCCCAGGCAACACTGCAGCCAAGAAACTCCTGAACCACACAGGCACGTTCATCCAGGTACCAAACTCCAGCCCACACCTTGTCTCTGTACCAGCTTGCAAAGTGAGCAGTGTCAAACCCACCAGAAGAAGAACCTCATTCCAGTATATGAGCAGCTGGTGGCAAAAAAAGCTTAAATGAACACTTTGCCAACCCTGATTTGGCCAAAACCAGGGCACCCTCGGAAGGTTTTCACAGCTTTAACAAAACCCAGCTTCCTAAGCCAATTGCTGTTATAATGATGCAATTTAGGGGATAAACAGCCCTTAAAGGCTGGTGCTATTCAGGAGAAAATCATGGTTTCTGGAGGCAGCTTGCCACGGCTGTGATGAGATAGCACCAGCCGACACAGAGGACAGGACCCAGTGTGAGCAGGGCTGGAGCCAGCCAAGCTGGCTGGATGCTCTCTGGGCTGGCCCCGAGGCCAGCGAGCATCTGCCCAGTGCCAACGTCCAGGCTAGACCAGCTTTCTGTGCATCTGCCCAGTTGTGAGCTGGACCAGCTTGGTGGGCATTTACCTGGTGCTAAGCTCTGAGCTGAACCAGCCTCACGAGCATCTGTCTAGTGAGCATCCCCAAGAGCTGGACCAGCAGTGATCTTTGTGCCAGGCAGATGCTCACTGGGGCAGATACAGCCCAGAAGTCAGCATGGGAGGATGCTTGCAGGGCGGATGCTTGAGGGCTGGAGACAGCACTGAGGGAGGTGAGAGCACACAGCGCTGGGAATCACAGAAGCAGAAGGCCAGGGTGGGAGCAGTTTCATCAGGATGCTTGTCCCCTCCCTCAGTGTAAGGTGGAAGCATGTGGGCCAAAGAGGCTGCAAATGGACAGCATGGGACCATATTGAAGGGAACCCAGGGCAGAGAGCAGCTGAAAAGCAAGGAACCCTCTTCCTCAGTCCTGGGTTACAGGCATCACTGCTCCCCTTACTCCTGGTGGTCTCCAGGGGGTGGATGTGCTGACCCCTTCACCCTTCCTGCCTGAGCCCCCTGGCCGAGGGTCAATGGTGTGGGAGGCAGGACAACCTTTTGGCTTGGATGCCCAGCCTGGGAGCAATTTTGGGGGGACAGCGAGTCCCTGCCACAAGCCACCTGGAGGGTACGGTTGACATACTCCCAGCTCAGACAATCCAAGCGAAATGGAGGAATTCAGCACACTCCCTGACTCAGACACCTCCTCCAAGGGGTAACGGGAGGAAAGACAAAGCACCCCCGGACTGAGGTACCCCGATGCCGGGAGACAGAGCATCCCCGCGGGGCACCGCACGGCATCCCCAGCCCTGCCCCACCCGGGAGACAACGGGGAGCAAAGCCGCACGGCCCATCCCCACGGCGAGAGCAGAGCATCCCCTCGGGGCGGAGAAGAGCATCCCTGGAGGGAGGCAAAAAGGGTACCACCGAGTCCAGCCCGCCCGGAGGGACCAAAACGAGGCTGAGCATCCCCTGCCCGGCCCCACCGAGGCCCCACGGGGGCAGAGCATCCTCCGCCCGGCTGCCCGGGGGACGAAGCATCCCCGTGGGCAGCGAGGGGCCGCCCGGCCCCGCCCGCACTCACCGGCCGCCGAAGTCGCTGGAAGCCGCCGCCGCCGCCGCCGCCTCGCGCCGCCCGCCCGGCCCCGCCCACTGCGTCACGTCCCCGCCTGGCCCCGCCCCCGGGCCCGCCCCGCCCGGAGCCGCGATGGAGCCCCCCGGGAGCGACGGAGAGTCCCCTTAGAACCGCAGATGGTGGGGCTGGAAGCGCCCTGCAGAGCTCATCCAGCCCCAGCCCCTGCTACAGCAGCTTCCCCTGGCTCAGGGGGCACAGGAACGTGTCCAGGTGGGGCTGGAAACCTCCCAAGAGGAGCCTCCACACCCTCCCTGGGCAGCTTGGGCCAGGGCTCCCTCCCCTCAGCACCAAAGGAGCTTCTCCCTGTGTTTAAATGGAACTTTCAGTGTCCCAGCTGATGTCCATCACCCCGTGTCCTGTCACTGGGCACCACAGAAGGAGTGTCTCCCCATCCTGACACCCACCCTTTAGGTACTCACAGCTCCTGATGAGGTCCGTCCTCAGGCTTCTCTTCCCCAGGCTGAGCAGCCCCAGGGCTGCAGCCTTTCCTCCTCACACACATGTTCCATCCCCTCAGCACCTTGCTGTCCCTGCACTGTCCTCTCTCCAGCAGTTCCCTGTCTCTCCTGAGCTGGGGAGCCCAGAAGTGGCCACAGGACTCCAGACAAGCCTCAGCAAGGCAGAGCAGTGAGGAGAACCTCCCTCAACCTGCTGCCCACACTCTTCTTAATACACTTCAGGATGCCATTGGCCTTCTTGCCCACTTCTTGCGTGCTGCTGGCCCATGTTTAGTTTGTTACCAACCAGGACTCTCACATCCCTCTGCACAGTGCTGCTTTCCAGCAGGTCTCTCCCCAGCCTGTTGCCACCCACCACAATGGGCTGGGCCCTGGGAGCTGGTGGTGCAGGCTGTGCTCCCACGCACCGCTTGGCCCTTGTCTCGCAGAGTGGTGGTGGGAGGTCAGTCAAGGCACCCAGGAGTGGTGGAAGGCACTCACAAGGCAGAGCTGGAGTCCCAACAAGCAGTGGGGAAGAGCAAAGAGCAGGATCATGCAGGCATCTACATAAGGGAAGTGCTGTGGAGGACTGGGAGAGTCAGTACTGAGTGGGGCAACTGCCTCAGATACCCTCATTACTGGGAGGCCTCCAAGACAAGAGAAAATGGCCCATCCCTGGAGATATTGCAAAGCCCTGGAGCTGAGGTGCTGAGGACCAGGGGTTACTGCTGGGCTGGGCAGGGTGAGGGCAGGGCTGGGACTGCAGCAGCCTCAAGGGCTTTTCCAGCTGAAACGATTCTATGATTGCTGATTACTGGGAGGACTGGTGATGATGATGGGGCAATCATCCCAGGGACCCTTGGTACTGGGAAGACTGAAGGGCAACTTCTTCAGAGGTCCCTGTTACTGGGAGCACTGGGTGCCAATTACCCTTAGAGGCAGAGAAGGGTGCTGGGGGGTCACTCCACAAAGCCAGCACACCCAGAGCACATCCCATGCTGTATTTGTACAAAATGTAGTTACTCTGTTTATTCCTTCCCAGGCTGTGTACATTGAATAAAGGCTCACCAGTCCTCTGGCTCCTGACAAGGCAGGAGGCTCGGTCCTTATCAGTCTCTGATCCTCCTTCAAGAGCACACAGGTGAGGGAACCAGCTCCCCAGGCCGCTGCTGATGGTCTGACGAGGATAACGAGGATAACATCTGTCCTCAGCCCGCAGATATTCATCTCGATCCACACCATCTTAATTCGAACTACAAAAGCCCCTCTGCACCTACTGCAGACTGTTTTGTCTCCTGTGGTATTTTATCTCGTTACACCGTCACTGTGAGGGGAAAATCCCCTCAGGCAGGGCCCCTCGTCACTGAGGGGACTGGGAGCAGGGCCCTTCCTCACCGTGAGGCTCATTGGCAGCGGAATCCCTGCAGGGTCTTTTGTTAGGGGGAAGGGGACAATCCCCTCCAGCGTCTGCTGTGCCTGTGAGGAAGGGGAATCTCCGCCGGGACCGCGGGGGCTGCGCAGGGTCCCGGGGGCGGTGTTGGGGGGGTCTCTGAGGGGAACGACCCTTCCCGCGCCCCGTGACGTCAGAGCCGCGCGCCCGCAGCGTCGCGGGCGGATGACGTCAGGCGCGGGGGGGGCGGCGCTGTGCCCGCGGCCCCGCTGCGGCCCGGGCGGGACATGGCCCCGCGCTGCCGCCCCGCTCCCGCCGCGATGCCCAAGAGAGGGGCCCGGAAACGCCTCAAGTTCCGCGCTGACGACGTGTGTTCCGAACGCGGTGAGGACTGGGCGGCCCTCGGCCCAGGGGGTGGCGGCCCTAGCCGGGGAATGCGGCCTGGCCCGGTCGGAGGGGAGAACCGGGGCCTGGGTTGCGGCCTGAGGGGCGAAGGGGCCTCGCCCGAGGGGTTGAGGGGTTTGGATGAGAGGACGCGGGGGCGTCTCCGGGTGCTGGGCCTGCTCGGGGAGCGATCTGGCTCCGGCTGCAGGCGGGAGGGACCTGGCCTGCTGAGGGAGTGGGGGAATGAGCAGTCTCGGGCAGTGAAGGAGGAACGTAAGCATTGGAGGATCAGCCAGGCTTGAGTTAGGCTGTGGCCGTGGCGGGGGAGGATGGGATTTGGCGTTGATTGAGGTGGAGGGAGGCAGAGGCTTGTCCTCGGCCTGGTAGAAGCCTGCTGGGGGCTCCTGGCCCGCACCTCCATACTGGAGCTCCTTTTCCTGCTTGTGTACCGCCTCTGCTCCTATGGGGAGTGTCCCCTTGAGGGATTTGGGCTTTCAGACCTTCTCTCCTCTCCCCTGTAATCCATAATCCCGCTGATGGCCTGTCTCCCCACTCTCCTGCAGTGACGGTGGCAGATTATGCAAACTCAGACCCTGCTGTCGTGAAATCCGGGCGGGTGAAAAAAGCTGTGGCCAATGCAGTCCAGCAGGAAGGTGAGTCTTTGCTGGGGATCCTGCCCTGCTCTGGCTGCCTCTGCATGAGGTGGGAAACTCCCCTTTCTAGGCTGGAGAAAATCTGTCATTTAGTGCCTGAAAATGAGTCTGCATTCCTCTGCAGAATCAGGTGCCAAGGATTGTAGACAAGAGGATTTGCAGAAAGCCTTTTGGAAGCCCAGTGAGAATTGCTGAGTCCTTGTTAGTGCCTGGAATAGAAAGCCTTTTTGTACTATAGGGTGTTGTCTCCTGCTTGATGCAAGAAATAACTTGATAGGAGTCTTTTGTGTGGAGGCTCCTTCTCAGGAGGTTCCCAAACCCATCTGGACACGTTTCTGTGCCCCCTCAGCGAGGGGAACCTGCTGTAGCAGGGGCTTGGGCTGGAGCAGCTCTGCAGGGCCCTTCCAGCCCCCACCATGCTGGGATTCTATGACTAAAACTTTATATAAAGACTTAATTAAAAAACTGGAGACAGCCTTATTCAGGTAAAATTCTTTGCAGTGGGAATAAGGTTGTGGTTGTTCTGGCAAATGTGTTTCTTGCCTCTGCTCTAAACTGCAAGGAGGTCTTTTGAGGGTGTTGCTGTTTCTCTGGTGAGTTGTATAAACAAGCAGCTTCCTGGAAAGGTATTGCAATATCTGGTTATCTGCTTCCTCCTTGTTTTTTAACTACTGGGAGTAGCCTGAGCAAACACACCCTGTTTGCTTGAGAAATCTTTATGTTTAGGCCTTGGCTTTTAAGTATATCTGGTCACACATGGTGGAAGTGAATGATATTACTTTGTCTGTGACAACTAAATCCTTCATAGAGGAAACTGTTTGGTATGTTGCTCAAACATTACATAATTAAGGTAAAAAGGCTCTTTGTATGAGTGCATGTCATGGGGAAACTGGATAGGGCAGTGGTGTTGGTGAGTATCCTTCTGAGCTGCTCCTTCTCAAGCTCTCAGGATCTGGACACCTCCCTCTTTTGTTGTCTCCTTTGTGATAACCTGGGGGCATCCCTTTTCCCATTCCCTTTCCTTTACACCCTTTTATATTCTCTCTGAGGTAGTCCCCATGGTACTGCACTTCAGCATCATACTTGGCAATCTCTTGTCTTTTCACAGAAGGTTAACACTTGTCCTAAAAGCTTGCTCTTTTTTCTGCCTCACTGCCACACTTTTAAGAGGACTCCAGGTCCCAGCAGTTCCCTGCCCACCCCTTTCTGACATTTTTACAGTGCAGTCACTGGGGCTTTCCCCTCTTCATGTGGGGATCCTTGGGATCTCTCCTCCCCAGCCCTAGGACTGTGCTTACAGCCTTATCTGCTGTGGTCATGACACATGGTGCAGCCTTATCTGGTGCAACCTGCCATGGCCTGAGCACTGCAGGCAGCCTCTGCCCTGGAAGCTTTGGTCTTTGGACTCGCTCACCTCCTCTCTTGGCTGCACAACATGAGGCTGTGTGCAGCTTCATGGGGAAGCGAGCAAGGTGGGATTTTGCTGAGCTTTTTTTTTTCCTCCTCATCCTAACTGCCTGAGATAGGGTGGAGATTACAGCTGTGGGGTGAAGAGAGGGTGCCTGCCTCTGCAGGGTTGCAGTGCAGTGTGATTTGGTGTGTGTGACATTTGTGTGGCCAAAATGCAGAGTGTGGCTTTCAAAGCCTCCTCTGTGGTTACAAATGAGTACATCTCTTGCTTGAATTTATTTATGGTCAGTTTCTGCTGCCAGTCTGTCCTTTTAATTCAAACAGCACCTCTTGCTCTCTGGTGACCCCAGCTGTGATGGAATAAAACCTTCCTGGGCTTCAGTGTGTGTGAGGTTAGAAAAGCCTGTGCAGTGCAAGGCTCCTCTGGCAGGGTCAGATGCTTCATGAGTGAAGTCCCAGGGCATTAGGTTGAAATACTTTGTCATGAATTTGCCAGACCATTTGCAGTTACAGTGATGGTCTCTCTGTGACAGTGTCCAGTTATGACATGGGACTGCACCTTTCTGTTTTGAGACTGTCTTTGCTGCCTCTCCTGTGGATTTTTGTGCCTCACAGAGCTCTCAATTTACAGATCAAATGTTAAGAATGTCTCCTAACAGGGATGTGTCTGAACATCTCCCCAGAGGCAGCAAAAAAACTGAATCAAACCAAACTGACTCAGCTTGCTGTTTTCCTTGTTAGGCCAGAGGATTTCCCTTCACTAAATTCTAGGATAAGTGGAGCTCCTGTGTGCTTGAGACTGCTGATATTGCTGATGCATTGTGTGCCAGTGGCCACAGGATCCTGCTGAGAAGGGAGTGCATCTTTTCTGTGTGCATAAAACAATTACAGAGTAGGCTCTGGCTCTGGATGGGCTGAAGGGTGCTCATGCAGGGAAGCTCTGGTATGCAGGGGAACCAGTTAGCACTGTAGAATGTTGTTTTACTCCACTTGTCAACAGCTTCAGCTAAACCAGTGGCATCATCTGCTTAAGGTGCTGGTGATTATCCTCATTATTCAGCTTGTTGTTTTAAAGGAGGAACAATTATGTTTCCAGCTCACTCACCCCTGCCAATCTTCCTCTGAGGAGGTAATCCTCAGGCTCAGGATTTACTTGCTTGTGTCACTCCCCAGAAGGCTTTAATGCAGTTAGCACTCTTAGCAGTGGTAGTGGTTCCCCTGCCTCCTGCACAGGGCTCATCTTTTTGTCTCTGCTGATCTGCTTACTGTGTCATTGTTTGTTGTTCTAGTAAAATCCCTCTGTGGTTTGGAAGCTTCTTGTGTTCCTGCTGAGGAAGTTCTGTCTGTGTCAGGAGAATCCTGTGACAGCAGTGATGAAATGGATGCAAAGGAAAGCATCAATGGGCGAGCTGCCTCCAGGAAAAAGAAGAGCAAAAGGCACAAAGGTATGGTCCCCAACCTGTCCTAAGGGGCTCTGGGGAAGGCAGCTGCATCTTCTGTGTGTGTCGTGGTAATGCTTCCTATTTCCAGGCTGGTTGTACTAACTTGGGCTTGTTTGGCTGACAGATTTCAGCTGCTTATCCTAGATATGACTTGCTAGAGGTTATTTCCTACAGTAACATGCCTTCATTGCCTTTAGAAGATCCTGAAGGAGGTGGTGGAGAGGAATACCCAATCGATATCTGGCTGTTGTTGGCTTCCTACATTCGCCCTGAAGACATTGTCCGGTTTTCTTTGATTTGCAAGAAAGCCTGGACTGTTACTTGCACTGCTGCCTTTTGGACCAGGCTCTACAGAAGGTGAGGCTCCAGAGAGAATGTTGCTACTATTTGTAGGAAACTCCAGCAAGGCCCAGCTCTCTGCAGAGCTGTAAATCAGGGAGTGATTCCCACAGGGCTGGGGTTCTGTACTGTTTGCATATTGACCTGGTGGGTGTGGGCCTCAGGCTCATATATCACATCTGTTTTGGGTCTGAAAATGGATCTGTGGCATATTCCTGCTCCATATACAATCTCAAAGCACTGTATGCTTTTCTGCCAGCCATGGCCCCCATGCTCCTGTTTGTAACAGTGTGCTTTGTGTGTAAAGCCCTTCAAGAAAGGTCAGTGCCATCACCTCACTGAAAGATGAGCAAACAGTACTAGTAGAAAACTTGCCCTGCCTCAAGTTTTGATCATGGCCACCTTCCTGTAATTAGGGAGGCCCAAGAGAGACCAAGGCATTTTTTGAGCTGTAAGTTTTAAATTGTAAGCAAAGTAAGAGAAGAGCAGAGAGATGGTCAGAACTTGCAGCAGATCTATCCTGGTGTGTGTCACCTGGGCTTTCCTTTAGGACAGAACATTTGCTTTACACTTCTCTATCTGTTACCCAGGAAGTGCAAGCAGCAGTAGTACACAGCAAAAAGCAGCCATGGTCATCCCCTGCCCCTGTTTTTTAGTGTGAAGTTCCCAAGCAAAAGCTCCTTTGGCATCTGATCAGGGAATGACCCTGGAGCACAGGCATTCAGACTGCTGAGGCAGTTGTCTGCAAGCATGCAGTGGAGCTCAGCTAAAGTGAGGCCTGTGTGCCCCTCTGCAGCTAAAACACCATCTAATCTCTGTAGGCAAACTGTCTGCAAGGAATTACTGGGGAACTGTAGCAGGATATGTGTGTGCTGGAAACCTCTCTGCTGCAGGTAAAGTCTTTGAGACTGTCGTGTGGTTTCAGGAGGAGCGGTGCAACACCCTTGAAACACTCAGAGTTGACCAGAGGTCCTCTGATCAATCCAGTATTCACTTTCCTCTCCATATTAATCTCCCTGTCTCTATCTTGCATGTCTGTGGCATCCTGACCCTCCAGCCTGTGTTGGGTTTGTCGTTGGCTCTTCCAGGCACTACAGTCTGGACGCGTACCTGCCCCTCCGCTTGCGGCCGGAGTCCATGGAGAAGCTGCACTGTCTCCGTGCCTGTGTCATCCGGTCGCTCTACCACATGTATGAGCCCTTTGCCTCTCGAGTCTCCAGGAATCCAGCTATTCCAGACAGTACTCCCAGCACTTTAAAAAATTCCAGAGTAAGTGGAATCACTGGGGGAAGTTGGATGTGTCTGAGATGTCTCTCTGGGGGTCGTTTTGTTCTCCTTCTAGAAGAACAATAGCTGATGATGGGATGGTTGCCAGTGGAGCTTCAATGCAGATGATAGTAACTCTGGATAGTGATTTTTTACAGTATGCTGGTTACCTGTATCTGTGTAGTTGCTATGGCAGAGGACTCTGCCTACTCCTCTGGGTAACATCTGCCAAAGTTCTGACCACAGGATCTTTGCAATCAGCAAAAAGGCACCTCACTGAACGTCAGCACTGTTGGGCTATTTCAGCTCTCCCCTCCTCCCTTGCAAATTTGTTGCTGAAAGGAGGTTGCAGTAGGATCAGGTTTTGTATCTTCTGCTTTATTCTGACACTGTCTGCCAGAATACATCTTTTCTCTGTAGCAGGCATCTGGAAAGTTCAGAAGTGCCTCTGATAGCCTCTCAGAGGGAGTCATTTCGTACGGCGCTCCTGTAGGTCACCCCTCGTCTCTGGTGTCGGAGGGAGGGCAGCGAGGTTGTGAGCATGGCAAATCTGCAGAGCAGTGTCTGCTTTGGGACTGGGGCTGCAGTTGTGTTGGGCTGTGAAGGATTTGTCTCTGGTGTTGGCAGGCAATTGCCTTTGCTATCCTAGCTTGGAGCACTTGCTTATCCATTCCTCTTTAATTGCTGTGGACCATTAACTGAAATGCCTCTGTGTCTCTGGTTTGGTTTTAACTTGCAACTGGCTGATACTCTGTGAGCAGCTTCAGCAACAATGTGAATTCTCCACCCTCCAAATCCAAAGTCAAAAACCCATCGAATGAGGGTTTTTTTGAGTCAAACTGAGGTGGTTTTTGTTCAGGAGATGGACTTCCTTTTTCACACAAAGTAGAGCAACCTCATCTGTCTATATGTGATGTTCCTTTCTTTCTTCCTCTCCCTGGGTGGATAGTGGGGGAAAAAAAAGTCGCAGGGCTCAGGGAGAGTTCAGCAGTACCACAGGCAGGTGGTGCTGCAGAGCAGGAGAGGAGCACACTGTTCTGTGAGTAGTCTTAGGTCTGCATCCAGAGCTCTTCCTTCTCATCCCAAATCCCCAGGCTGGGTAAAAGGCTTCTTTTGTAAAAGGAAGGCCAATACTTTGTAGGAGAATTCCAACTTGGCCACAGTCCTGCTGAGGATTCCCTACCAGTGCTGGGATGTGGCTGGGCGGCTGTGAGAAGTAGAAACCCCGAGACGATGCTGGTAGGGTCGTTTTGGAAGCATTCACCTTGACATCATAACGGCTTTGGTGCCCACTGCTAGTGCTTCTTACTGTACTAACAGTTTGAGGAAGGTTCTTCAAGTGCTGTCACTTAAGATCCAGCTTTTGAAAAAGGAAATTAAACGGTGACGAGGCTTTGTTACAACGGGAGATGTTTCACCTCACCCCTTGGAGCATGCAAGGGCCATGCTGAGGCTGGTCTTGCTGTACTACAGCCTTGCAAGACTCCTGAGCTCCAGCTGTGTTCCTGTGCACAGAAATGCCTCGGCACAGTGGGTATGGAGGAGAATCTGTCATTGCCTCCCCACGTTGTGGCTTTCACAGGCTTTGGTTTTACCTTCACGGGTCGTTAAAACTAATGGCGAACGCCCTACGTAAAGTGCATGTGGCAGGAGGAGCCCCCGGCCCTGGGTGTTATCAAATTCAGCTTTTCCTCTTTAATTTCCTTTTTTCTTTCCCTAGCCTAGCTTGTGTGGGACACTGGAGCCGTTATGGTGTCAGCAGAAGTGTTTGCCCTTTAAAGACACCCCCCTTATTTTTGGCGGAGCGGCAGGCCCACGGCGCGCCTGGGGCAGGACGGCCGACCCGCGGACGACATCCTCTGCCCCTTAGGAGGTACTGACGTTTTGTCCTTCACTGCTTGCCATGACCACACCAAGTTCCTAGTCCAGGCTGTCTCTGCAAGGGAACTGCAAATGTCACTGCTGCTCAGCTGAGTTTAATAAAAAGGGATCTGGAGGATGTTTGTAGCTGAAGGCAGAGGTTACTTGATGCATGATTCTGAGCTTGGCTTCATGTGGCTTTGTTGTTCACCTCAGGGAGATTGTTGAGATAAAGGTCCTTTAAGGACTCTTGTTTGTGGAGGTGACTCAGGGTTGGAGTGGAGGATCATGTATCACCTGGAGTGTCTGATGATGGAGCCCTGTGGTGGAGGTTGGCTCTGGCTTTGTTTCATTCAGGGACACGCTCTTCTGGAATGGCATTCGATGTGTGCTTTGCCTTGCAACCCAGTCAGGCCTTTTCTTGGCATGGGAAAGACTATCTGTGGGTCATGGGGAGTTACCTTTACCCACATTTTTGTTCCTTTTCCTGCTGACACTGTTAAAAGATAAGACCAGCTGTGGAGGGCTGGCATCTGTGGTGTGGAAACACATTCAGTCATGGCTGGGCTGACTTGTCAGATTCTTTTCTTGGCTGTTGAAGGCTAGTTGTTTCTAATCACTGGTTATCAGGGAATTTTCCTCCTACTGGGTTTAATACAGGACTTCTGCTGAGTGTCCTGCTCTGGAAGGAGTGGTGCATGCTGGGGTGGGTCCTGTGGACCACGCAGTGATAACTGGATTAAATTGGAGGACTCCTGCTGTATGTCTGCATGGGAGGACAGTGGTAGTTACCTTTGGTGCTCTTGGAAACCCTTTTCTCATTTTCTTTTAAAAATTAGCAGTTAGGTTGATCAGACTGGATGGTCCTGGCAGTGATTTTACACTCTGAAGTACAACAGTCAGTGCCTAGTGATGCTGAGACCTTCTTTTGGTACTACAGTGGCTTAGGAACTCTCATCTGTCCCCTTAGAGGTCATGGATTGGTCTTTGTGTTTCCCTCTTTATTCTCTCCTTCTTAATCCTTATCCTGGTTTCAGTTGTTCCTCACTTTGGGCTGGCTTGGAGCCCAGTTTAATGGGAGTTCTTGGTGGGTAGGGGAGAGGGGTGAATCTCAGCTCTGCCTTACAAAAGGGACAGGTTGCACCACGGGGTTTTTCTGTTCAGGACATCAGTGGCAACATGTTGTATCATCCAGTTGCATGACGAGTTGGCCAACTTCAAACTGGGACACTTAAACTGCTGAGTGTGTTCTTTGAACATAATTAATTGGAATAAATGGCTCCTAACTGCTCCTGTGTAACTGTTTGTCATTGGAAGCCTTTGGGCTCCCTAAAATTTCAAGTGGTGCCTCTAAGAGTTGCATGATTTGGTGTTCCTTATGTTTTTTTTCTTTCCCACCTCAGTGTCTGCTTTTCTGGTGCAAAAAGATTGAAGGGAACAGACAAGAAGCAATGTGGGAATTCAACTTCAAGTTCAAAAAGCAGGTATGAAAGGAGGACCAGAATGGCTCTGACTGGTTCCTTATGTGTTCAGACAATAACTCCCATGGTAAACTAAAGCACATTCTGAAAGCACACTCAGTTTTTAGTTAGCAAGACATTTAGAATCCTACATTTTCATTTCCTCATTCAGTGTCCTCTCTCCACTGTAAGATGTGGATCAACTGTTACCCCAAGTAGCTGACTCTTTGGGTCATTGCTACTGATGGCTACCAAAACCCAGACTGTTTGACTCCAGTGGTCAAAATGTGGACCAGACTCTGAAAGTTCTTGTCTTTCCACTGCAAGTATTTCCCAGAGAAGTGAAGAAAGCCCTGCAGTAATGGGCCTCAGGAGAAGGAAATAGTTTCAGGCAACCTTGGGAACTCTGCCGCTTTTCCCTCTAAAGAACTAGCCTGTCCTGAGTGCTGGCTTTGTGTTTAACACTCTGCCCAAGTGTGTGGGAATGCAGGGAGAACCTGCTAGTCAGCACTGGTGAGAAACAGCCAGACTCTCACCATGGGATCCTGCTTAGTGAAATAAATCTCTCTTTTCATCTCAAGTCTCCCAGATTTAAGAGCAAGTGTTGCAAAGGGCTTCAGCCACCAATTCAGTATGAGGAAGTCCACACAAATCCGGATCAGGATTGCTGTCTGCTGCAGATCACCACCTTTAACTTCATATTCGTGCCAATAGTCATGGGTATGACTTTTACCTTGGTAAGTGATGGAGAAATGTGCCAGGCAAACTTGGCATGTGCAGTTTCTGGAGGGAGATGAGGGGACAGCTCTTTGGTGGTGTGTCATCAGAAAATCTACAAGGGGACTGTTAAAAACCATTTTCTCACCTCTTTGGTTTTCTGAGATGGTGCTTTCTCCATTCAGATGAATAAAATAAGCAATTACATCTAAATTGTTTTGTGAGAGACCCAAAGGGAGTCAGTCCTTTAACAGTCCTGTGTGTTCTGGATAAACACTGAGGGGCTGCAGCGTGGCCAGAGCCGGGCACAGAGCTGGGGAAGGGGCTGGAGCACAAGGGGCTGGGGAGGGGCTGAGGGAATGGGGGTGTTGAGCCTGGAGAAGAGGCTGAGGGGAGACAGCAGCACTCTCTGACACTCCCTGACAGGAGGCTGCAGGGAGCTGGGGGTTGGTTTCTGCTCTCTAGTAACAAGAGGAAACGGGCTCCAGCTGCCCCAGGGGAGGCTGAGGCTGGAGCTGAGGCAGAACTGTTTCCCTGAGAGGGGTGTCAGCCCCTGTGCCAGGCTGCCCAGGGAGCTGGGGGAGTGCCCAGCCCTGGAAGGATCCCAAAGCCATGGGGCTGAGGGCCAGGGGGCAGTGCTGGGCTGGGCAGGGCTGGGGGAACGGTTGGGCTCCATCCTCTGACAGTTCCTTTCCAACCTCAACCCCTCGGATTTCCAGTGTTGATGTAACTAAAGAGAAGCAATTTCCATACCCACTGTGGGTGATCACAAGTGATCTGGAAACCACTTTCCACTCCTGGGCTGTCTCTCAGCACCTGCTCTCCTCTTGCCTTGCAGTTCACCATCAACGTGAGCACGGACATGCGGCACCACCGCGTGCGCCTCGTGTTCCAGGACGCCCCCGTGCGCAACGGCAAGAAGCCCCGGCTGGAGCAGGGCCTGCAGGTGGTGCTGGACCCCGTGCACAGCGTCAGGCTCCTGGATTGGTGGCACCCACAGTACCCCTTCTCTCCCAAAGCTTAGTGCTGTCCCTTGGCCGCAGGAGCCGGCAGCTGATCCCATCTGGCTGAAGAGAGTTTCTTGGCGAACGCAGGAAATCCTACTTTTATGTGTGAAATAAATTCTGCAGTCTCCTGCGAGTGGCTGGAGCTGCTCATCTGGTCTGTATGTATATAACTTCTGGTCAGTGATGGGCAGAGCTGAGTGTAAAGCAGGAACTATTTGTAAACACACTTTTATGTAAAACTCACCTTTTATGATTTGCAAGGAGCTCCCTGGAACTGTTCATTTAAAAACCTTTTGGTGCTAATCAAAGTGGTCCTGTTGTCTGTTGGTGGGGAAGAAGCAGGAAGTTTTGCTTTCCAGCTGTAACATGAGCAAGAGAACCATTTCCAAACCAAATCCCTGTTTGTTTTCCTGCAGCAGGATTGTGGTCAAAGCCGCCGTGTCAGTGGCTGAGCAGCAGTAAGCAGAGCAGCAGCCTTCCACAGGAGAGATAGTTCCCAGCCCAAGAAAGATGAGTTTAAGGAAAGAAAAAAGCCCAAATGATCAGACAAAGGAGGTGTATCAAAGAGGATTTGTAAGGCAAAGGTCTGTCTTGAGTGTAAAGATCCTCCCACGTTCTCACACTGATGTTTCCTCTTTGAAAAGAAGATCTAAACCCTTAAAAGCAGAAGTTGCTTTGCAAAGAAGAACAGAGGGAGGGAGAGGAGACGAAGGGGGTAAACTACAGGAGCTGAAGCTGTGCTGAAGGACCTGGCTGTGTCTTTTCTAAGAGCAGTGGAGCAGCGTTGGCCTGTGACACTGGAAAGCCCAGAGCTGGTGATCTGATCCTTGAGTAAACAAATGTAATTCCTGTGAGGAAGAAGCAGCCCCAAAATGTTCTGTGGCTCTGGGTTGATTGAGAAGGGAGAGGGGCACAGCTGGGCCTGACTGGTGCTCAGCATGGACCGGGCTGGAGATGTCGCTCAGTGGGTAGATGCTTTGCTACTGAGTCTCGAGGAGGCACTGGAGTGCAGGTGAAGATGGTAACCCTGGGCTGAGTTTTGCTCCTGAGTCCAATTTCACATCCAGCTTGAGTGGAAGGAGCGTTTTCCCATGGGTGGTGTTTAGTGAAGCTGCTGGAAGGAGAGAGGGAGTTGTGCCATCTCAGTTTGCGTGTGATGTGCGTGTGCCATGGCCCCGGTGTAGCTGCCTGCCAGCAGTTCCCTGCACATCACCACCAAGGACTTCCCCAACCTTGGATCTACAGTAGAGTTTCTGTGATGCTGACTTCAGACACACTCATTTGGGAGAACTCCTGCCTCACACTTCAGTCTGGCTGCTGCTGAGCGAGTCTCGATGCCAACAGGTGAGTTTTGAAGCGAGAGCAGTTGAAGTAGAGGGAAAGAAAAACGTGCTGGGATAACGAAGCTGCCTCCCACCATAGCAGGGCCTGGCCTGGCTGCTGGTTGCCTTTGTGGTGCAGAAGAGCAAGTTGGAGGGCTGGAGCTCTGATGCTGTCCTTGCTGCCTGGGGCCCTTGTCCTGCTTGGGCTCCTGAATAATGAAGAGCTGTAAGTGGATCCATCGTGGCTCTCAGGTTTCCCCAGGGCAGCTGTGCAGGTGCAGGTTTGGCCTCCCCCCGTGGCCTCTCCTGCCCCTCTGCCTGAGGGCATCAGGTGTGGGAGGGAGCAAGGCCAGGGCTGGGTGCCAGTACCTGCAGTGGGTCCCCTCATTCCTGTCCCACCCCAGTACTCATCCCTGGCTCCAACTGGGGGGACTGGCCTTTCCCAGTTCCCTGGGCCTGTGTCTACACAGCTATGTTCCCCTCTCAAAACAGCACCTGGGGCTTCTCTCTCTTCCCCAGCTTATTCCAAGAAGCAGCCAAAATATGCCTTTGAGACTCTTTTAAGCCACTTCTCTAATCAGAGTGTGAGCAGCAGGTTTTGGTTCAGAGGGAGGATTTTGAGAGGCTCTGGGAGCTGGGGTTGTATGTGGGTGCTGGGCCGTGGCCCTTGCAAGGGGGGGTGGCTGCAGGGCCCTTTTCCAGCCCCCCCAGCCAGTGTTTGGGCTTTGCCCCATGATACAGGGGGTGAGGGGACAGCCTGGCTCAGGCTGGGCTGGCGGGGCCAGGACCACATCGTGGTGGGCACAGGGACCTGTGTCTTGTCTCTGGTTCCTCTGCTGCTCCTGTAGGCTGAGGGAGAGGGTCAAATCCTGCCCTGGCTCAGTACCTGGAGATGGTGTGTGGGGACCAGAGGGGGTTCTGGTTGCTCTGCTGTGTGTTTCCCCAAAAGGCAGGTTTCCATTGCAGGGCTGCCTGTGGCACCCAGGGGCAGTGAGGACCCTGGGGCCGGTGTTCTGGTGCCCAGTGCCGGGACAAGGGCTGATGGGCATCAGCTGGAACACACAAAGTGCCCCTTAAACACAAGGAGAAGCTCCTTTGGTGCTGAGGGGAGGGAGCCCTGGCCCAGGCTGCCCAGGGAGGGTGTGGAGGCTCCTCAGGAGGTTTCCAACCCCAGCTGGACACGTTCCTGTGCCCCCTGAGCCAGGGGAACCTGCTGGAGCAGGGGCTGGGGCTGGAGCAGCTCTGCAGGGCCCTTCCAGCCCCCAGCACTCAGGGGTTCTGTGGGTGCCATGGCCCCCCCACTCTCCTCTTCCTTCCTGTGAGGGCAGGAAGGACCAAGCCCCGTTTCCTTCCTGCTCAGGGATGGGAGTCATGGGGCATCTCTGCTGACAAAAGCCCTGCAGCTGCTGCCGGGCCCACGTGAGCCACAGCCCCACATCCCGTCCTCACGGCGTGGGACTGCACAGAGACCTCTGCTGGGTCACCCCATCCCAGCCCCTTGGGCCCTCCCTGGGCAGCCCCCACGCCCCTGGGACAGAGCAGGACAGCATTAAGGACTTCAAACCCAAACAGTGTGGGGGGGGGAAACTAAAAGGGATCTAAGAGTGGCCACCCCGTGCTGCCCTTCCCAGCTCCATCACCTGCTTCCTGCTCGGCCTTATCTCTCCAGGGCCACCTTTGTCCTCGCAGGCGTGTCCATGTGCACCCCAGCCAGGGCTGCAGAGGCCATCAGGGAGGATCTGGAGAAGACAGAGCCAGGGAAGAGACCCTGAGGCTTTGCCAAAGGTAGGAGAGGCCCAGGGGAGGAGGGAATCGGGGAGGATGAGGAGGGTCTTTCTCTGTGCTGTGGTCTGTGGGTGAGCTGCTGTGTCAGGTGAGGAGCTGCAGGGCCTGTGGAGGAAGGAAATGGTGGGAGAGAAACGAGGTGGAGGAGCTGGGGACAAACTGGGCCATGGGAAGGGCCCCACGTGGCCCATGTTGGCTGGAGGGGATGGAAGGGGCTTTGTCCACAGGCAGGGCTGTCGTGGGAGGAGCTGGGCTGTGTGAGGTGACTGTGGTGGCACTGTGGGTGCATCCCAGGGGGGTCCTGGCAGCCCCAGCCTGGGCTGCTGAGGGTGCAGTTCTGGCTCTGGAGGTTTCTGCCATCTCAGCACAAGGGCTGGAAAATAAATGGAGGCAAAAAGAGGCGACAGCTCCCTGTCAGCCAGTGCCCAGTGTGCTCACCTCAGTGCCCCAACGCAGCGGGTTTGCACAGGGCCTTCACCGACCCACTTGGGTTGGCAAAGCCCCTGGAGCTGCTGCAGTCCCAGCCCAGCCCTCACCCTGCCCAGCCCAGCACTGACCCCTCAGCACCTCAGCTCCAGGGCTCTGGGATTCCTCCAGGGCTGGGCACTCCCCCAGCTCCCTGGGCAGCCTGGCACAGGGCTCACACCCCTCTCAGGGAAACAGTTCTGCCTCAGCTCCAGCCTCAACCTCCCCTGGGGCAACCTGAGGCTGTTTCCTCTTGTCCTGTCATTCGTTGCTGGGTGGGGGAGAGCTGGGGCTTGTGCAGAGCCCTCGGGGGGGCTGGGGCTGCCAAGGGCGACGGTGGGTGGGCGACAGCAGGTGCCAGGGTGCGATGCCCAGGCGTGGGGCTGCAGCCGGCTCCGCAGCGGCCGGGCCGGTTCCCGGGACGCTCCTCCTCTGCGGGAGGCCGCCGAGGGCTCGGGGTGGGGCTTTGCGGAGCCGGGGCCGTGTCCCGGGCCGAGCCCCGGCCAGGCTGCCGCCGCTGCCGCCGCGCTGCCGTAAGTCGCTGCGGGCACGGCCGGAGCGGGGCTGGGCAGGGGCCGTCCCGGGGTGGGGGCGCCCCGAGGCTGCGGGGATGGGTCCAGGGGGTCCCCGTGCGGTGGCTCAGACCCGAGTGTCCCCTCAGCAGCCCTTCCCGCAGAGCCCTCGCGGTGCTGTGGGGCTGTGGGACACCCGGGCTCACCTGAAGCTGTGGCTCTCGGGGTCCTGTGCTACCAAAAGCGTGGCTTTACCTCTCTGTCCCCCCTGTGGGACGGCCCTTGGAGCAGAAACACCCCCAGAGCGTGGGGCTGGAGCCCGGGCTGGCTCCCAGGAGCTGCAACAGCCACAATTTGCCCATCAGGGACATGGTGCTGCCCCAATTTACCATGTCCTGCGTGGGAGAGAGGGGAAACCTCTGGGGCTGGGTTCCCCACTGCCCCTTGGAGGGGCACAGCGTGCGGATGGGGGCATGGGTAGGGGATGGGGGGCACAGGGAGAGGATGGGGGCATGGGTAGGGGATGGGGAAGAGATGGGGGGCACAGGGAGGGGATGGGGGCATGAGGAAGGAGTGAAGGGCACAGGGAGGGGATGGGGTCACAGCCCCATGGTGCAGCACACCCAGCTCTTACCCTGCTGGGTGACAGCCAGGTGAGCCCCAGCTGTCCCCTGCTCCCAGTGCTGCTCTCCTGGGGCTGGAGGAAGCAACTGGAGCCTCCTGCCTGCTGGGAGCATCCAGCCTCTCCTCACAGCCTCCCAGAGCTGAGCTGTGTATTTGTTCCTTCTCTTCCCCCCACTGCTGCTGCCCCGAGTCGCAGCCGCTGCGTCACACAGCCCCTGTAGCAGGAGTCTCCTACCCAGCACAGTCTCTCTGGCACCAGTTGAGTGGCTCTTGGCAACCAGCTGCTCCTGGCCACCAGCCCAGTGTCCCCACGGAGGAGGGGGGTGGCTGTTGGGGACAGCCCCAGGGGAAGGTGGAAGGTGCATCAGGTGCCAGGGCAGGGGGGACAAGGCTGCTCTGAGGGAGGCAGCTGAGCAGGAGCTGGGTGGATGCTGCATCCCAGGCAGGTGCCCACTGTGCTGTGTCCCCTGGTTGTGCCTGTCCAGCTTGGGCTGCTGTGCTTCTTCATGGAGGCTAAAATCAAAAAGTGAGAATCCTTGGGTCTCACTAAGGCTGTGGCTCAGCCCAACCCTCCCTGGGAGAGAGCAGCTCGCTCTGTTTTAATTGCTTATCTCCTAGCAATGAGGAATGTTCCTGGGTGAGGTCAGCATGGCAAGGACAGCGCTGGCTGCTGCGGTGGGGACAGGGGATCCTGTGCTGCACCCTCCCGTTGAGACGTTGACAACCCCTCAAAGGACTTTTGGGCAGGAAAACATGGATTTTCTCCTTAAAATAAGCCCAGCATGTGCTCCAGGGCAGCAGCAGCAGAGATGCTGCCCCAGCTTCTGTGCTGGAGGGCTGGGAGCAGTGGCAGTTGGTGTTTGAGTTGTACTTAAGGTGATGTCCTGGGCTCAGGAAGGTGTCAGCCCTCCCAGGGTTTTATTGTATGGCTTCAGAAGGCTTTTGCTCCCCCTGTCTTTGCATTCACAGAGGCCTTGACCAAAACTCTGTTTGGATGGGGCTGGTGTCTGCCCCACTGGGCCAGGCACTCGGTCTCCAGTTTCTCTTCTTCCAGGGCAGAGCCTGTCATATCTGTAATGGAAAAACCCCAGGGAACCAGGAGCCTTTGAGCCTCCCAACACACCTCTGCTGCAGGGTGAAATGTCTCAAGGGCAGCAGCGATTCCTTGAAGGTGACACTCTCCTCCTTTCAGGGACAGCTTTCTTGTCCTGTCGAGGAATGGCTGTGGCTGGGACAGGGTGAGCATGGCAGGCAGGAGGAGCTGGGGACACTTGAGCATTTCAAGGCATTTAAGAGGTGGATGTCAAGAGGATGGGGAGACACTTTTTCCTGTTGTCTCCAGTGCCAGGACAAGGGGTAACAGGCATGAGCTGGAACACAGAAAGTTCCACTGGAACAGGAGGAGAATCTCCTTTGGTGCTGAGGTGAGGGAGCCCTGGCCCAGGCTGCCCAGGGAGGGTGTGGAGGCTCCTTCTCAGGAGGTTTCCAACCCCACCTGGACACGTTCCTGTGCCCCCTGAGCCAGGGGAACCTGCTTTAGTAGGGGCTGGGACTGGATGAGCTCTGAAGGGCCCTTCCAGCCCCCACCATGCTGGGATTCTGTGATTTATCTGGGTTGGGGCATCCTGGTGTGAATCCAGGTGCTACTCCACTGTCCCATCCCTGACCCTCCCCTTTCTCCCACAGGCCTCAGTGTGCAGCCTGGTGCTATGAGATGCTCCCTGAAGCGCTCCCTCACAGCTGCACTTGCAGCCTCCTTCCTCCTCCTCCTTTTCTTCCTCCATGGGGGCAGGTGGCAGGAACAGGATCCCCTGGAGGTGAGTCCCCCACCAGTGATATCCCACTGGAGCATCCTCCATCCCCACTACATTGACCCAGCCCCAGCTCTGCCCCTTTCCTGCACCACATCACCCCCAAACCTCACCCCAGCTCTGCTTCTCTCCCTGGGGCTGCCCTGTGCACCTGGCCTTCCCCCAACCCAGAGGGGTAGGAAAGGGGCTCACCCTCATTTCTGGGTCCCCCTCTCATCATTCCCTCTTGCTCACATGTGTTCCTAGTGCTCTGGGGTCTGACTTGCCTGTGGCTCCCATCCAGGTGGAGTTTAGGAGCTCATCTTCTGATCCGGCCCTGCAGACACTGCCACTGGAAGGGGCCCAGCTCATCCTCAGGGACAGGGATGACCTCTCCGTGCTCCAAAACATGTCCTACCAGCTCCTCGCAGGCTCTCTGCCACCCCACAAAAGTGAGTGGCTCTGGGACCCTGCACTGAGCAGGGCTCTGGCATTGTGCATCTCCTCCTGCCCTGAGCAGGGCTCTGGCTCTGTGCATCTCCTCCTGCCCTGAGCAGGGCTCTGGCTTTGTGCATCTCCTGCATTGAGCAGGGCTCTGGCTCTGTGCATCTCCTGCACTGAGCAGGGCTCTGGCTCTGTGCATCTCCTGCATTGAGCAGGGCTCTGGCTTTGTGCACCTCCTCCATCTCAGCTGCACATCCCAGCATGGACCTGCCGTGTTGCCACTGTGGTTGGGGCAGGGGGGGGTCTGCTTCCAGCCTTTTTGGGATGAGGGACCTCCTGGGGGCTTCAGCTTCAGGAAGGACCCGCTGGCCTTGGACAACCCTCTCAGGGAAAACGTTCTTCCTCAGCTCCAAGCTGAGCCTCTCCTCTCCTCTCCTTTGCCTCGCAGAGTTCCTGGCCGTGGGACTGGCGTCGGTGCGGCGGCCACGTGGCTTCTACCTCCCGGCCACGCTGCAGTCCCTCTTCACGCAGTCGACGGCGGAGGAGCTGCAGGACATGGTGGTTGTGGTGCACTTGGCCGACACAGACCCGCAGTGGAACGCGCAGGTGGCCGCCGGCATCGCCCACAAGTTTGCTCAGCACGTCCTGCTGGGCCGGCTCCTGCTGATCCACGCGCCCCGGGAGTTCTACCCCACCCTGGAGGGCCTCAAGAGAAACTACAACGACCCCGAGGAGAGGGTGAAGTTCAGGTCCAAGCAGAACGTGGATTACGCCTTCCTCGTCGCCTTCGCCGCCAACCTCTCCTCCTACTACCTGATGATCGAGGACGACGTGTGGTGCGCCAAGTCCTTCGTGACGGCCATCCGCAAGGCCGTGGCTGCCTGGGAGGGCTCCAGCTGGGCCACCCTCGAGTTCTCCAAGCTGGGCTACATCGGGAAGCTCTATCGCTCCGGCGACCTGCCCCGCCTGGCGCGCTTCCTCCTCCTCTTCTACCAGGAGATGCCCTGCGACTGGCTGCTGAGCCACTTCCGCCTGCTGCTCACCCAGAAGGACGTGATCCGCTTCACCCCCTCCCTCTTCCAGCACATGGGCCTCTACTCCTCCTTCCAGGGCAGCGTCAACCGCCTGGAGGACGACGAGTTCCAGGCGGACGCCTTGGACCTCCCGGACAACCCTCCGGCGGCCTTGTACACCGACATGTCGGTGTTTGAGAACTACAGTCCCCTCAAGGCTTACAGCACGGCCGAGGGCTACTTCTGGGCCAAGCACCCGGCCGCCGGCAGCGTCCTGTGCGTGGTGTTCCAGCGGCCGAGCCGCGTGTCCCGTGTGCGGGTGCGCACGGGCTCCGAGGAGCGCCGCGGCGACGTGCTGCGCGCAGGGCTGCTGGAGCTGGGCCGGCGGCGCCTGGCCCACGGCAGGGACTGTGCTGCCTACACCCCCGTGGGCGCCTTCCACAAGGGCGGCTTTGAGCGCAGGGGGCTGGAGAGCGCCGTGGCCGGGCCCGTGGAGTGCGTGAGGATCCGCGTAACCCAGGACCAGAGCGAGTGGCTCATCATCCAGAGCATCGACATCTGGACGGTGCCAGACACCTGAGCCCCGAGCTGGCAGCTTTGCCAGAGCCCAGGCAGCTTCTGCTGAACAGTTCCTTTCTTTTTCTCTCTTTTGGTGAGTTCAACTGCTGCCTCCTCTCTCTGGAGGGAGGTGGAAGGGGGTGGGAGCAGCACCCCCCAGGCTGTGCCTGCTCGGGGGGATGCCCCAGTGAGCAGTGCAGGGGCACAGGGAGGAGCAGAGGCCTGGGAGTTCCAGGCTGAGCAGTTTCCTCCCAGGGAGGATGGGGTACAGGGCAAAGCTAATTAATAAACATCAGCCTTGGAGATAGTGCAAAGCCGTGGAGCTGAGGTGCTGAGGGCTGTGGGTTAGTGGGGGGCTGAGCAGGGGGAGAGGGTGGACTCCAGGGTTTTACAAGTATTTTCCAACCAAAACGATTCTGTGAAGCCAAAGAATGAACCAGTGGCGTTTTGTGCAACCGCTCCACAGCATCCCCTGGCCAGCAGATGGACCCCCAGCCCCACAGGCCCTACCCACGGCTCTGCTCCAGCTCCTGCTTGGCCTTCAGACCCCACAAATGGATTTCTCCCCCATCCCCCCAACCCTTTTTCCCCCCCTCTCAGGGGGCTGCAGGTCCCAGGGATGACACCCTCAGTCCATCAGGGACTCACAGTGAGGGAAGTGGGGTTTCCAAGAGGAGAAAGGTGCAATGACTCTGTACCACAGAAGGAGGAAAAGGTCATCTTGCTATAACATGAAGCCCTGGGTATGTTTTAGCCCAGTGAGGTGCTGAAGGGTCCTGGGATACACACAGCTGTAGGCAAAACCCCGACATAAAAGCTTCAGTTTGGATTTGTGTGTGAGACTCTGTGTGGAGGGATCCTTCCAGCAGCTCCAGGGAAGCAGCTGCCATGAGCACAGGAGGCAGCGAGCCAGAGGCACACATCCTGGGGAGGCTTCAGCAGCAACTGCTCAGCTGCCCCAGGCCAAGCAGCAGGGCTCAGGGGAGCCCTCGGGTCTGTCCTGGAGCAGGACAGTGGCCCCTCTGAGCATGGACAGACACAGACCCCTCCCAGGGACCCACCTGCAGCACTGAGACCCACCCCCTGCCACAACCACTGCTCGCTCTGGAGCAGCAGCTTTCTTGCTGCTGGGAAGCAGCCTGGAGAGCAGCTGCTCAGCGCTGGCAGCCCCAGAGGGTGACTTCCCCTCAAGAAAAGTCAGTCCTGTGACATATCTTTGTCTGCATTTAATACCGAGATGCTACATGATGAACTCCAGCACCTTCCCGACACTGTAAATGCTCTCAGTGAGATCAATATAGACATTGCAGAATCACTTTGGCTTCCTCCACACAGCCCAGTAACAGCCAGAGCTCCTGGAGTGTTCTGAGAAGCACAAGTGTCCCCTTGCCAGGGTCCCCAGACCCAGAGGAGCATTCACACAGGACCAAAACTCTCCTGGCCCCACTGTGAGAGCATCAAGGGTTAGCAGCATGGGTACAAAGGGAAAGGTTTTTCCCCACTGTGTTTTTATTGGCTGCTAAAGCAGGAAAAGACAGAAATGAATCACCCTTTTACCTGTTGGTCCCTTGATCACTCTGTGATAGCCACCTACACAGAAATGATCTGCAATCCCAGTTATGGTGGTGGAAGTCTGGGCAGACTCCACTGAGTGGAAATCCACCCTGCTGACACCAGGGTTAAGTGCAGGCAGCAGCTGAGCACTGGCAGGTAGCTCCCACCTCCCTTCCAGCACAACACTCTTGTCTCAGCACCACAATGCCCAAGGAACGTTGGTGCAGACTGGAGGAGGAGGAGGAGGAGGGAGAGGCTTCTTCATCCTGGAGAAATGTCACATGACTTATCCCACTATTTTTATCCCAGGAAGACTCAGGCAGCTTCCCAGGCCCTGGAGCAAGAGCCCTGTGTCAGATGTGGGCAGAAGGACAAAGGAGCTTCTGGGCTGAGAGGTGAAGGGCAAGGGGACAAAACCAGAGATGAGCATTTTGTTCTGCTTCTCTCTACGAGGACAGTAAATCAGAGAAGGTTTGAGCTTTCAGTCCACCAGCACGACGTCCTGAGGGATGACTTGCTGTCCCTCCCCTGGCTCTTGGGAAGATCTTAAGCACAGCTCTTAACTCAGCATCTTGTGGCGGTCGAAAACCGTCTTCCTCTGCTCCTGCACCTGGCGCTTCCAGCGCTGCTGGGCCCCCTCCACCCGCTCCAGCACCGTGTTGGCTCTGGCACCAGCTGGGGTGGGGGCTGCGGCCATGGAGCGAGCATCCTGCAGAGGAAGGAAGGGGGACAGAGCTGAGGGCAAACCCACCCCAGGCACAGGAGGGGCAGCTCCATGCAGGGGGAAGTGGCAACTGAAAGAGCAATTCAAGGCTTGAGTTGTCCTGGTGAAGAAGCTCATGTTCACAGCTCCTCAACACCAGCCCAACTCCAGCTGGAGGGCTTGCTCATGGGGACCACCCATGGTAAAGTCACACACTCCAAAGAAAAGACCCCCAGGAGAAGAACTGCACTCAGAGAAATCCACTGCCAGGGTCTGCAATGCTGAAACTGCATCAACCCCACTAAGCTTTACCTGTGGTAAGGGCCTGAGAAGCACCAGTGCTGGTCTCACACTGAACCAGAGGGGCCAAGCATGAGGTTCCTCTGTTTCCCTGGCAGCTCTGCTCTTGTCACCCCACTGCCCCATGCACCAGCAGCACAGCCTCACCTCATTCTCCTCCTCGTTGTGCAGGGGCTGGGTGTAAGCATCTGGCTTCCTGATCAGAGGGTCCACCAGCACAAGGAAAGCCATGTAGAGCAGCAGTGCCCCCACCACTGACAGGTAAATGATGATGATCACCTGCAGCACAGTGATAAAGGATCAGCAGTGTAGGTAAGAAGCACCATGGAGGCCAGGAAGCTCCTTTCACAGTTGCCTCTCAGGTTTGATGTCTCATTCTAATTTTGCTCACTAGAAAAGTCTCCCTCAGGCCACACCAACCCCAGGCACTGCTCCAGGCTGGGGCAGAGGAGACATGAGCACTGACACTCCCTGACAGGAGGCTGCAGTGAGCTGAGGGTCAGTCTCTGCTCCCAAATAACAAGTGGCAGGACAAATGGAAACAGCCTCAAGTTGCCCCAGGGGAGGGTGAGGCTGGAGCTGAGGCAGAACTGTTTCCCTGAGAGGGGTGTCAGCCCCTGTGCCAGGCTGCCCAGGGAGCTGGGGGAGTGCCCAGCCCTGGAGGGATCCCAAAGCCCTGGAGCTGAGGTGCTGAGGGCTGTGGGTCAGTGCTGGGCTGGGCAGGGTGAGGGGAGGGCTGAGACTGCAGCAGCCTCAAGGACTTTTCCATCTGTACTGCTGCTCTGTGATTACCTTGATGGTGGTGGTGCTGCGCTCCTCGTACTTGCACTCACACAGCAGGCAATAGGCCTCCACATCGTTCCCGGGCACTGGCATTGGCTCCACAACGTGCAGGCAGTTGCTGCAACATCAAACACACCCAAATCAGCCCCAGGACAAGGTGAAGCCAATGCTCTGCAGAAGGACACTGGGCTGACTTGCTCTGTGTCCCAGCTTTCCCATCAGGCTGATAGCATTGACCTGCTTTTCATAGTTCCCCTCACAGCTCTGCCAGCATGAAGTTCCTGGGACAGACTGTCCCAGTGCCTTGTGCTGGGATCTGGTCTAGGTGAAAGGGACAGGAGGGTGCACCCCAGATCTGCTGAGAGCTGTGGCTAAAGACATCCTGCCTCCAGCTTCCTCAGTCTGTTCAAACACTGCTCCTTGCATGGGCTGAGCATCACTCACCAAAACAGCTCCCTCTGCAAGTGCTCAGGCAGGGAATGCCCAGGCTTTCATGGATGGACCCCTCAGGCTTCAACCCACAACTCACCAGTCCTTCTGTGACACGTTCTTGTTGTAGATGTGCCCACTGATGTTGCGGTACGGGGGACAGATGCACTTGCAGCGGATGTCCTCTGAGCTCTGCAGAAGCAAGAGGAGATGGAATTAGGGAGCAAATATGTGCTGCCCTCAGCATCCAGGCACAGCCACAGCCACTCACAGCTCTACATCTGATAAATAAACAGCTGCTGTAGCACTCCTTATCTTCCACAGCTGCTTCCCTGCCAGTTTGGTTTGTGTGGTGCTACACAGATGGTTCAGTGCCTGTGTCTGAAGCTGTTCACTCACCTTGCTGGCTTGTGCTGGGGCAGAAAGGATGCAGCACAGCAGCACCATCAGCAGCAGCGAGCTTGCACATCTCTGGGTGCACAGGGAAAACATCCTGGAAGCCTGAGGAAGCAAAAAAATCACATCCAGGATAGAGGACCTCAGCTGAATGCAGCCAGAATGAGTTAGTTTTGTCCCAAGCTTACAGCAGACAAAGGCACAGTTGATGACAGTGAAGAGGGACTCACACTCAGAGGCTGTGACTGAGGAGCGTGGCAGCTCCTGGGTGTGAACCCACTCCCCCTGCAAACAGAGGCCACAGCACAAGTGTCCTCTCCCCCTTCTCCCTGGCAGCGATTCCAGTCGTCTCTTCATCTCTGACATCACCTGGAGCTCTAAGGCTACACGTCCCCTAACCCCACCCGGCCCCAGGCCAGGAGCAGGCCTCTCCGCCAGGAGCCATTCCCACGCCAGGGCCGCGATGCTCAGCCCTTCACGGGCTCCCACCGCCCAGCTCAGGCTGCCGCAGGGCCTCGGCCGCCGCCTCTGCTCACTGAGGCCGACAGCGCAGCACCGACATCCACCGAGCGACCGACCCCCTGACCCCGGCAGCCCGGGCCCCGGGAGGGTGCGGGGAGGGGGTCTGGGGAGGGGGCAGAGGCCGGGCCCGGCTCGGCCGCCCCGAGCGCAGCCCCCGCGGGCCCTACCTGCGCCCCGCCGGCGCCGCGCGACGCTCGCCACTGCCGGGCCCGGCTCCCGGGCCCCGCCCCCGCCGCGCTCTCTGCGCGCCCATTGGCTGCGGGAGCGGTGACACGCCGTGACGGACAGCGCCTCTGGCCAGTCACAAGGCAGGAGCGGCCGGCTGGGGAGCCCGCGCCGCACGCGCCTCCCGCCCCTCGGCGCTGAGGGGACGCGATGGCGGGCGGGTGGCTGCGGGAGCCCGGGGCGAGGAGCCTTGTCCGCGGCCCTGCCCTGGCCCCGAGCCGCCGGAAAGCCCCTCTGTCCCACCGAGCAGCGGGCTCCCCGCCTCAGCTGGCCTTTCACCCGTGGCACCGTACCGGGGAAGCCTGAGGCAGCGGCGGTGCCCGCGGGTTTGGGCTTTGGACCGTGTGTGGATGTAAATGATCTTCGTGAGCCTCCGGGCTCAGAGGCTGCGGTTCTGCATCAGCCTCGAGTCGGGCTCAGAGGCTGCGGCTCTGCATCAGCCTCGAGTCGGGCTCACAGGCTGCGGCTCTGCATCAGCCTCGAGTCGGGCTCAGAGGCTGCGGTTCTGCATCAGCCTCGAGTCGGGCTCAGAGGCTGCGGCTCTGCATCAGCCTCGAGTCGGGCTCACAGGCTGCGGCTCTGCATCAGCCTCGAGTCGGGCTCAGAGGCTGCGGCTCTGCATCAGCCTCGAGTCGGGCTCAAAGGCTGCGGCTCTGCATCAGCCTCGAGTCGGGCTCAGAGGCTGCGGCTCTGCATCAGCCTCGAGTCGGGCTCACAGGCTGCGGCTCTGCATCAGCCTCGAGTCGGGCTCAGAGGCTGCGGCTCTGCATCAGCCTCGAGTCGGGCTCAGAGGCTGCGGCTCTGCATCAGCCTCGAGTCGGGCTCACAGGCTGCAGTTCTGCATCAGCCTCGTGTTGGGCTCAGAGGCTGCGGCTCTGCATCAGCCTCGAGTCGGGCTCAAAGGCTGCGGCTCTGCATCAGCCTCGTGTCGGGCTCAGAGGCTGCGGCTCTGCATCAGCCTCGAGTCGGGCTCAAAGGCTGCGGCTCTGCATCAGCCTCGAGTCGGGCTCAGAGGCTGCGGCTCTGCATCAGCCTCGAGTCGGGCTCACAGGCTGCGGCTCTGCATCAGCCTCGAGTCGGGCTCAGAGGCTGCGGCTCTGCATCAGCCTCGAGTCGGGCTCACAGGCTGCAGTTCTGCATCAGCCTCGAGTCGGGCTCAAAGGCTGCAGTTCTGCATCAGCCTCGTGTCGGGCTCAGAGGCTGCGGCTCTGCATCAGCCTCGAGTCGGGCTCAAAGGCTGCGGCTCTGCATCAGCCTCGTGTCGGGCTCAGAGGCTGCGGCTCTGCATCAGCCTCGAGTCGGGCTCAAAGGCTGCGGCTCTGCATCAGCCTCGAGTCGGGCTCAGAGGCTGCGGCTCTGGATCAGCCTCGAGTCGGGCTCAAAGGCTGCGGTTCTGCATCAGCCTCGAGTCGGGCTCACAGGCTGCGGCTCTGCATCAGCCTCGAGTCGGGCTCACAGGCTGCAGTTCTGCATCAGCCTCGTGTCGGGCTCAGAGGCTGCGGCTCTGCATCAGCCTCGAGTCGGGCTCAGAGGCTGCGGCTCTGCATCAGCCTCGAGTCGGGCTCAAAGGCTGCGGCTCTGCATCAGCCTCGTGTCGGGCTCAGAGGCTGCGGCTCTGCATCAGCCTCGAGTCGGGCTCAAAGGCTGCGGCTCTGCATCAGCCTCGAGTCGGGCTCAGAGGCTGCAGTTCTGCATCAGCCTCGTGTGTTAGGAACCAAAGATCCGTTTTTGCTCCGGGGCAATGTTGCCCCTTTCCAAGGCTGTGGCGTCTTGTTTTGCCCAGGGAACATTTCTGACCCTGGCTCTGGCAGTGTCTCGGCTTTGCCCCATTTTCTGTGGCCGTGGCTTTACCTTCAGGGGTGCAGATGCCCTTGGGCTCAGCCCTGCTGCTGTGGCTGGGAAGCTCCACACTGCAGCCGGCCGGCTCCAGGCGCTTCTGCGCTCGCTCCAGCGTTTTGCTGCTTTCCCAGAGCCGTTGCTGGAGGGGACTGAGGGGAATCCCCCACAGAAGAGCCCCGAGCCTGTGGTTTGACCTCTTGAGAGTGGCTGTGGCCGGCCTGGGCAGGGAGGTGCCTTGGGCAGGGTGTAGCCATGGGGTTTCTCCGTGCAGCGCTGCAGGGACAGGAGCCTTGCTTTTACCAGCAAGCAGAAAGTGATTGGACAGCAGGTTTCTCTCTACCTGTCCTAGAGCCTTCTGCTTGGGAAATAAAAGAGGGCCTGGCCATGGGAGCTGCTCTGCTTTAGTGCTGTGGTGGCATTCTGCTTGGTCAGGATTTTTCCAGAGCGGGTTCCAAAGTGGTATTTGGTGACAGGAGTGGCCAATGTGACACAGCACCCCCGAGTGCTCCCACTGAGACCTGCACTGGCTTGTTCCAGGCTTCTGTGTGACAAATGGTGCCACAGGCAGTAAGAGTGAGCCAACAGGCTGTTTCCCTCTGTTGATCTTTTGGATCCAGTGAAAAGGGAACGTGTGATGCTGGTTAGTGATCCACCAGCCTTGCAGGGCCAGGCTTCCACTGCCTGGTGCTGTGCTGTTCACTAGCTCCCTCCAAAGGCCTGCCCTAGCCTGAGAGATATCTAGTGGGTGGTAGTGTACATCCCCTGGTCCTCTCCCAGTTGTCCCTATTTATAGATTTCAACTGTTGGCAGGTAGGGGAAGTGAGACATTTGAAGCACGAGGGACTGGCACTGAGAAGACAGGAATATATCTACGAGTTGATGAAACTTCTTGTCATTGCACGATATTAGGAGCTCTGCACATGTGTCCTGAACCATCATTTCCAGGCCATTGGTGGGCTTGTTATTCAGGACAGAGCAAACCAAATATTATTAGAGTGGGAAGAGGAATTTCTACCTGAATAAATTACAGCCAGTTATCACCACCTGGATGGCAGTCACACGCCAGCACATTTCTCCTGAGGGCCAAGATAACATCTCTCCTTTAGAGCCCAACAGTCTGCTCTCCCTGAGCAGGATCGTTTGTCTTTTGTATGTACACAGTGCAAGCTGGGGAAAGCCCACACAGCTGCATGTTGGATGGGTGGAAATCTCTCCCTGATGATTTAAAGGCAGTGGAGAGTGTCTCCATTATTGCCTTTGTTCCTTCCTCGTAGAATCATGGAATGGTTTGGGTTGGAGATGACCTTAAAGCTCATCTCATTCCACCCCCTCTGCCACCTTCCTCTAGCCCAAGCTGCTCACACCCCCATCCAACCTGCCCTTGGACACATCCAGGGATGGGGCAGCCACAACCTGTCTGGGCAGCCTGTCCCAGCACCTCGTTGCCCTCACAAGGAAGAACTTCTGTACATCTAATTTAAACCACCCTTCCTTCAGTGTGAAGCCATTACCCCTTGTCCTATCCCTAGGAGTAAATTCTTATCTACAGAGAGCTACTGCTGGTGACATGCAGCTGCTCCACAGGAACCTTTGTTGCTTGCTGTTCACTGCTTGGTTCCTTCACGTTTCTGGAGGAGGGCCCTCAGGGTGCTGTGAGACCCCCTTAGAGCTCCAGGTGTTGTACCTCAGTGCAACACAAATAGGGACAATTCTCCTGGAAACCAATCCTGCTGCAAGGGGCAGGTTTCACAGTCCCTTCCCACTCCTGGTGCCTCTTTTCTTGTTGGGGAATACTCACGGCTGAGCTGAAAACTCTCAGACCTGACTGGACAGTGAATGGCTGCAGCAGGAGCCAGCTTAACAGTTAATGGAGCCTCTGTGCCCTGGAGTGTTGGAGGGACAGTGTACACCGTGGGTCTCATCCTGACTGGCTCTCTTGCAGGGGAGCATTTCTCTGGTCAGAAAAGCAGACCTTCCTCTGTGTGTGCTAGTTTAGCACTGGCAGCTGAGCCTGCCCAGACAGCAGATGCAGAGAGCTGGTGCTTCAGCCAGGTTGCGCTTTCCCTGTCCAAATGTGAGGCCATCACAGTGGTGATGGGCAGCCAGAGGCAAAGGGACCCGAGGAAGCCGGGGGGAGAGCGGGTGTGTGCCCCTCTGCACAGCCTGCTCCCACTGCAAAGGTGTTTATCCGAGTGACAAGTGCTGTGGCCCTTTCATAACTGCTGCATTAGCAGAGGATCAAGTGGCACTTAATGGGAGCAGTCTCCTCATGAAGTGTGATTGAAAAGGTCACCAAGGTGGAAGGGAAAATATTTGCAGCAGGCTGACATAAGCCTTGGCTTCTGATTGACAACAGGTGTGTATTTGGTGGGCTGCCCTCCCCATGCAGCATTCTTGCTGCCCTCCCCTCCTTCCACGGCTCGGCTCAAGGTTCTGCGGCGGCGCCGTGGAGCGTCTGCTGCGCTCAGGGGGTGGCACAGGGAGAGTACAACCCCCTGCAGAAGGCAGGGAAAAGGTGATTTGAGGCCAACTGTTGGTTTCTGAATTAGGAAGAGAAAGGGAGTCAGGAGAGGTGTAAACAAAGCTTTCTTGTGAACCTGCTCCAAGCTGAATTGATGGGCTGAGCCCTTCCCTCCAGAGGCACGATAAAGAGCTTTATTCCTCAAGGCTACTGGTTTTGCTGGGATTCATCTCTCCCTTCTGCTGGCCCTGTGGTGGGCTTTGCTGAAATGAGGTGGCTGGGTCTCAGCCAAACTTATGTTTTGAAAACCCCTGGTTTGTCCAAGCCAGCTGAAATCTTCCTGCTGCCCCTGCTGCCTGTCCCTGGAGTCACGTACACACACTGATGTCTTCTCACCCTCCTCTCTCGCTGCTTTTGGTGTCCCATCTGTCTTAGATGGTTTCATTTGGGAGAATGCAGGGTATTCAATCCAGGCCAAGTTGCTGATGACAAGCTAATTAAAGATCTAGCATGAGAGGAGAAGCCTAATGAGGGAGAAGTGGGAGGAAGGGCACTTTGCCAGGACTGTGCTGTGACAGTCTTGCTATAGTGGAGCTAATTGTGTGTTGTAATTGATGGTTCAAGGGAGCTGTTCACCACACAGGCTGTAGGGCAGAGTAACAGAGACCTCTTTTGATGGTGAGTTCTGAAGGGCTGTGATGGGATTGCAACATCCCAGGTCTTCTACAGTGCCAAATCAGTAGTTCTAACACAGAGCTATGCTGTCTAACACTGTTCAAATAGGTGATCTGGGGACTGTGCTGTGGCTGTGTCAGTGGAGACAAAAAGCCTGGAGCAGGAATGACACCCCAGGAGCCATGCAGAAGGTCATGTGCTGCCTGGCAGCCCTGATCAGCAGCCACCTCACCTTCCTGCAGTGGAGAGTGCATAGAGAACAACCATCAGCAGGAAAGGGAGGCGGATTCTGGCACTGGGTGCAGTAGATGCTCTGCTGGATCATTGCATCAGGAACGTGTGTGCTGGGAAGTCGCAGGGTAACGTGGGGTTGGGCCAGCCCAGACCCACAGGGAGGCAGTGGCAAGTGGCCAAGTTCCAGCAGGGTGCTGGCCCTGAGGCTGCTGATCCAGCAGGACACTGCTCTCAGTGCCCTGCCCTGCTCTCCCACTTCATCCAAAATAATCAAAGCAAAGCAATTCTTCAGCTCTGGAGGATGCTGGAGTGTGAGGAAAAGCTTCCTTATGAGTGTGAAGAGGTTTTGCATCCTGGCCACTGCTTCCCTGGTGCATTTCCTTTCTGAATGGTGGCACTGAGGTTCCTTTGATTCACAACCAAATTAGCCAGTGCATCTCACCACACATGGAGAAATGAATCAGGAAACCTCTGGATGCTTCCCAGTAGCTCTGAAAGGGCCTGTGGAATGGCCATGCCAGGTCTGTGTGTTTTACCCAGCAGTTCCCTCAGGGATGCTCATTTCTCAGGTTAAACAAGCCATGGAGTAGCTCTGTGTTTCCCACCTCCTCAGGAAACAGTCTGAGGACTCATGGTCCAGCAAAATGTTCTGAACCAAAAGGCACAGCACAAGTACTGTTGTTGTTGCTGTTGTTGTTGTTGCTGTTGTTGTAGCAGTTGTGTTTGGCCCAGGCCTCTGCCAAGGAGATCTATTTGCAGAGAGAGCTCCTGTCCTTGAAGCCAAGTGCCCAGGGGTGTCAGTAGGTGCATACAGCCACATTCACACTGTCCTCCCTGCAGCTGCCACCTTTCCTCACAGCTTCTACAATTCCTCTCACCAGGGGGGTTATTTCCTTCTTATTGACACCTGTTTGGAGCGGGAGATGCACCGACCACTTAGAGAGTGGCTGCGACCGAAAGCTTTCATGTTTAACTATATCAAGAGGTGTTAAAACTGGCTGGCTGTAATTTATAGGCTGCAGCAGGGGACTGAGCCCACTAGACACAGCATGCTGGAGCATTAGCTCTGCTGTCAGCTCAATTGTCAGCCGGATGCCAAAGGAGGTGGAGTGAATAGTCTTTGGGTCGCAGCTTTCTGCATTCTCGATCACAAGTCAGCAGGGTCACGAACCCTAAAACAACTGTTGTGATTCTTAGGCCCTGAAGCACTCAGCAGGTCCCAACGACATGCTGCCTGGCAGACATGAACACAGCTACACATCCACACATGTGCACACCCAGTGATGGGCAGGTCCTCGCTATGGCAGAGGAGAGCACAGACACACAAAAGTGGTCTTTCTGTCTGGGTGAAATGCCAATCTGATTCCTGCCTGAAGGATGCCAAGGTCTGGCTGGCAGGTGAGAACTGGGACCTCCTGTTCTAAGGGCTTCACTGGCAGGGATACTGGTAGCCCTTAAATCTTCTGTAATGCTGCCTAGTTCCTTCAAATGAATTCTCTGTCTTAAAGCTTCCTTGCCCTACTGCTGGCATCACAGAGGGCAGCCCTGTCATGCTGTGCACAAAGTTCACTCCAGCTTGGCTATTGAGAGAGAATGCCCAAGGGTGGGGACAACAAACTGCCAAAATAACTGTGCAGCAAGTCACTCCCAACTGGCATTGACTGCAGCCAAGAGTTTCTGAGTTCAGTGTCTCCTGGCCATTTGTTTTTCCAGACTTTGTCCTGACCTTAGAAGAGATCTCTGAATTTGAGTGGCAGAAGCTGTCACAGGCTTCCCATCATAAAACAGAGACATCTGTGTTAACTCTGTCAGACACTCTGCCTTGTTGTCCCAACGAGGAGGCTGTGTTAGCCTGATCTGATGGTTAAAAATCTCCTGATGACCTTCTACCTGGGCTGATATTTGTCAGTTCTTACTGGATCACAGCACATCCTGATTTTGAAGACACACCAGGTTGGAGAAGGCATAAACCCAGGTAAAACAGCCTTTCTTAAACTCCTCAGGCTCTGGCAGGAGTGGTGTTTTCATGCCACCTACGCAAGGCCAAAGGAACCTGATCACACAAAGTCTCTTCCTTGTTGAAGGCAGATGAAAGCAACTTTTATCCTCTCTGGGCATGCACAAATTCACTCCTTTAATAAGGCAGGGCTTCCCAGTTATTAATAATACCTGATACCAGACTGCAGCATGCCAGCAATTATTCACAGAGCCTTAATGACAGACTTCATGGCAAGCAAAACCATTAGAGGAGAAATGTTGCCAGGAATCCTAAATCCCTGACCCTGACATGCTGAGCTTTGGAAGCTTCCACCCCAACCTGCCTTATTTGGGATGGTTTGTCACAATGGTTTTTGATTCTGAGTTCTCTTCTCTGCAGTGCTCACCCTTCTTTCTCCATGGTCACCCCTTTGCTGACATGCACTGAAGCCTCCTCCTTCATCTTGGTCTCCATTATGATTGTGATTTCTACCTTCTTATAGCCTTATAGCCTTTTGCTCTGGTAGTTGTACACAGAAGCTTGATTTGATCATCTCCTGCTTACTGATTAAAATCAGCACAACCATTCTACTTGCTGTAATTACTATCTTGACACATTTCATTCACTTCAGTCTTACTTTTCCTCCTTCTCCATCCTTTTGCCCAGTGATGCCTTTACCCTTCAGGTTGTGAGGGGTTTTTCTTGCTAGGCTTTCCACATTCTGCTCAAAGAATGACCAGGTTTGAGAGCAGATTCCTTTTCAAAGCAAGATCTGGTTGTTTAGGCCCTTGTCCAGTACAATTTTTAATATATCCAAGGCTGGAGGTGTGATCTCTGGGCTCTTGTTCCAGCGTCTGACCACTCCAACAGAAGAGGGCTGAGGCAGTGTCCTCTGATATGAGCAGCTTTTCTGTCCAATCCCCAACTTGCCATTCCTTGGGTCTGTTTTGGCTTTCTTAGTTGAGTGTCTGTCAACAAACAGCCTGGAAAAGGACCTGGGGTCCTTAGGAAAGGTCACAGACGTTATGATGGATGACAGGTTGAATATGGAGCAGCTACGTGTGCTGATGGTGGAGCTAACTGCATCCTGGGCTAACTCAGAAGGTGTGTGGCCAGCACAGCGAGGAGTGGTCAGGGTCAAACACTTCTTGGTGGTGCCAGATTACCACAAGTTGCAGATCAGGAGGTTAAGGTTGGGCACTGGGGAAAGACTTCTCCAGGAAGCTGATGCAGACCTGAGACAGGTCATTAGAGAGAGAGTAGGAAATACAGGGTGGTTGTTAGGACTCAGTGGAAAAGCCATGGCTGCTTCCAGCTGCTGTTCAACCTCCTGCTCTGAGTGGGAGGTTGGCCTGGGGACCTCCAGAGCCCCCTTTCACTGCCACCTCTGTGATTCAGTGACCATCAGTGACCCAGCTGCAGCTTTCTGTCTGCTGCCTGGGTTCAGCAGGGCTTTGCTCGTGCCTGAGTCTCCTGTGAGTGCTGTGACTTTGCATCTCTGGAAACAATGCTTAGGACAGTGTGATGTGTCAAACGAAATCCTTTTTAATCCACACAGCAGAAGGCACTACAGGCCTCAGCTGCTCTGTGGGCTCTCCCAGGTTTTCTGCAGGTGGCTTTGCCTGACACACCATGCAGCTGAGCATTACAGAACATTTCCTGGCTGAAACACTTCAGGAGCTGCTGTAACTTGTGTTTGAAAGAGGCCTCAGTTCATTGAGACTGTAAAGGTAAAATGGGACCACCCTTCTCCTTTCACCCCTGTGCTGGAGCACAGGAATCAGCTGACATAGTTAAGCTGACAGTCATTAGATTTATATGTCCTTTCCTTCTGGCATTCTGTCCTGTCTGATCCGACAATTTGGGTCTGTTGACCTTTGTGGCATGTGGCAAAGCCAGAGGTATCTTGGCTTCTGCCTCAGACGGCTGTGGCGTGTTGTTTAAGGAAGTTTATTTCTCAAGGATGTGGTCAGAAGTCAGCGATGTGCATGGTCTATTTTTGCAGACATACCTCGAGAGTCAGGCAGGAGGCCAAAACCCTTCCAGAGAAGACAAACTGCAGATCTCAATGTTCTTATCAATGAGATGTAAGTTCACAAGCTACAAAGAAGATACAAACTGTCCAATAGGATAAATAAAGAGACAGGGCAGGGAAAAGAAAGGCAGCTGGAATGTGAGACATCCACTCACAGGTGATGGAGAGAGAGGAAAATACCACACCAGGAAGAAAAAGGTGTAACTTTAGTGTAGGTGTGTGGGACATAGAACTACAGTTATACCTTGAAAGATGGGCATGGGGTCTTGAACACAAAGCCCAGAAATGTTGCCTTTGTCCACTTGCAGAAGGTGAGCAGCAACACTTAATGGTTTGTTTGACCACTCTCTGCTTTTTAGAGCTCTTTAGAATTTTCCCCTGTATCTTCCTGGGCTGCTGGGGTCTGATCCTGACTGACTCTTGCAACAGCAGCCTCCCACCCTGCTGCTGCTGCTGCCACTTTGGAGTGGGACCCAAGCTCCTTAATATTACCATGAAAGGAATGGTAAGGAAGGCCAGGAGCAGCATCTCACCAGAGCATTCCTGCTCCCAGTGATGACTGGGAAATTGTCAGCGTGACCCAGCTGGCCCTGAGGAATCAGAGGGGAGTCCAAAATTGTAGTGGCACCGAGGAACACAGGCCAGGCAACTCAGGTGATAAACATGTGAGGTGTCTCCCCTTCTGTCCTCCACTGTGGGCTCCATAGGCAGCTGTGCCCCTGTCTGGTCACTGTGAGAGGAGTGGAACCTTTGCTCTGGTTCCATCCCCTTCAAAGCAGACACACTTGCTGGGTGAAAAGAGAGAAGTGGTGGGTGTAAAATGGGATGTGCCTCAAAAATAAACTGAATGAAGCTGAAAAGCACATGAGTGGCTGAGAGGGCGACCCATTCACTCTCATGCTCCTGGACAGCTCTGAGACTCTCAATCTGTCAGTCAAAGAGATGGACAAGGACATGCTGGACTTTGTGGAGGCCCAAACTGCAAGCAATTTGTTTGCCATTCAGTTTGCCTCAGAGCAGCAGAGCAGCTCTGCCTAAATGCAGGGTTAATCTGGGCCTTTGCGTGGGTCCTGTTTCCTCCTGCTCAGCTCCTGGCACTGGTATTGTCTGTCCCAGCCCTTCCCAGAAGACGATCTTCCCTCATCCATCACTCCTGACACAGGATCTGTCTCTGACTCCCACTCCTCCTTTCCTCCCTTCTCCTCGTCTGGCTGTGATGTATCAGCACCCCTGACATTATCCTGCCCATTTCAGTGATGCCTCTACCCATCCATCTGCCTTGAAAAGTGACCTGCTCACTCTGTCCCTCTGCCCTTCAGTCACACAGGAGCCTGACTGTCTGCCTGACCACAGACAGCTGGTGGAAAGCACTGAGACAGGTTGTAACTGGGCTGTGAGATACAGCATCTCCATCCACTTCCTATCCAGAGGCTCTGCCTTTCCCAGGCAGTTGCAAACTTTGCTGTGTTGCAGAGAATAACGATACAACGAGGTGAGAGAGCTCAGTGTGAGGCACTAAGGGAGGTTTTATTAAGACAGGATGCTTTTGTTCACTCAGACTCACAGATGCATGTTCCCACAAGGGCCAGAATGTTCAAATCCCAGTGGTCTTCCCAGCATGTGGGCACTGAGATGTGTGCATCCAGGTGATCCAAATGATGTCAGGGAAGGCTTCAGGTGCTCAGTACTGTTAGCCCTGATCAGCTTCACATGGGACCCCTTCCCACACCCTCTGCCCGTGGCCCAGGCTCTGCTTAACCTCAGCCCTTGGTGCCCTTCCTGCGGTGTTTGTTTTCAGGCTGGGTCCTGGGCTGTTCTCTGGATCTCCCAGGCTGACCTTGGACCTTGCCTTTGATGGTCACAGCACTGTTGATGGACCCTATTGCCATCCCCACTGTCCTCATCTACATCAGGTCCTGAGTGAGTGCAGCTGGTCAGTAAGATCTGCCTCGTCTCTGCTGGGAACAGCCCCTGGGAACCAGCTCAGACCCTCAGCCCTTCCAGCTCACCAACACCCAGCTCTTACAGCCATCTCCCTCCTGAGGTGCTTGGCTTAGCCTTGTGACTACAGGTGAGCAGTAAAGGCTTGTGCTTGTCACCCTTTGTGCCAGTATCACAGGGGAGAAGGAGGGAGCAAGCTGGCTGCCACGGGGTGTTGGGGAGCAAAAGCGCTCGGTGATGCGGTAAAAGCCCTGGCAAGGCCATCAGGAACCCTGCAACTGTCAGCCAGAGTGACAGGCTGATATCAGACCTGCTTTGGGCCTGGCCTCAAGAAGGCATTTGTAGGCTGGACACTTACTGTCTGGCTTAGTGTCATCTGGCCTGTTTTGTGCTCACAGGCAGGAGGTCAGGTTACTCAGATAGCAATCAGAGCTTACAAGGGCTCCTCTCTGTTAGTGATACTGGGTCAGGTGAACTCCACTGAATCTCCTCTGGCACATACTAATTCCATTTGAAGGAGGCTGGAAGAGGTGAATCAGAAACCCAGTTTGGTTATCCTGGCTGCTTATGATTTGGCCCATCTTTTTTAAGGTGACTGGAGCATTCTCATGCCCTCCTGCTGCTGGTCTGAAGATGCAGTTAGTGGGTAGATGTGGATGGCTGAGGGATGGGGAAAGGGATGTGCAGTAGTTGAAAAAGAAGCTCTGGTGTCTCGTAGCTGAACCCCCTGGAAGGCTTTGAGTGCTTTTGGATGCTCCAGGAGCTGCTCTTCTCTGCCTCACAGCTGCTCACTGCCCCTTTGGCAGGACAACTGAGAGGGGAGTTTGGTTTTACTGCCTGAGTGTGGGTGATGGTGGGGGATCCCCAGCACTTGGTCTTTGAGCCATGCAGCCTCCTGACATCAGCCTCACCACAGGCAAGACTTCCAGTGAATGAAGGCAACAGTGAATGGTACAGGCCCAGGTGCCCACAGGGACTGTGAGGTACCATCCTAGCTGGATGCTTGAACAATGGCAGATGTGATCAAAACAGACTGTTGACCCCTCAGAGAGATGCTGTGCTGCCAGGCTGCACCCTGGTTTGACATGGAGCCTGTGCTTTGGATCTGGTGTCGTGGGGCCTTACTGTAGGATGCTCTTGTCAAGGCTACATGCTGGAAACTGGCTGAGGTGTGACCATTTGTACAGCTGTCTCCTGTGTCTATATCCACTTCCTTCAGACTCTGTGCTGCTTGAGCACTTGTGAAGAGCACAAAATGGATTTTGTTCTTAGTCTGTCACAACAAAGGTTCAGGATGCTCAGACTTAACACACCAGCAGTTTGTTTGTGTCTTGTCCTTACTTGGTGTAGAAGTGAGAATGTTTTTGTGCCCTCAGTACAACTCCCAGCAGGCAATTCAATGACTGGGCTGCAACATGCTTTAGAATGCTTTTTAGCATTGCAGAGCAGGGAAGGGGTAGGAGCAAGGTGAGCTTTGGGTGGTGCAAGGATGGCTCTGGATAAATGTCTCCTAGCAGAGGAAGCCTTTAGTGATAGGTAGAACCTAGTCTGCAGGTGCATGTCATCCCCATTTCTGGCTTGACCTTGTGTTTCCTGATCCCCTGGTAGTGCTTCTGAGGTACCTTTAATTCCAGGGGGTGTACAAAGCTGTGTAGGTAACAGAGGCTGCTCTCAGTGTGACTCAAGTGCAGGATCATCTTTTCAACCCCATGCTAATAAACTGCCATTAGCACTGGGAGCTGGTGCTCTGGCCATCTCTAATGTACCTAATGCTAACTCTTCAAAGAGTTAATCCAAAAAGGATTGTTTTTGGAGACTCCTGGTCTTCAAATGTGCTGAAGTTTGATTTATGTGCTCAATTAGTAACCCTGATTATTCTTAAGGTTGGGTTTCAAACCAATTCAGCTGCAGATTCCTTTAAACACCCAGAGACATTCAGTTGAATCAAAGGTTTTCATTAAGAGCCAGTGCAAAGAGGAAACACAATCTGCAGCAAAAGCAGGACTCCAAGTGACTTGTGAAAGGCTGAAGAATCATGTTAATCTCAAATTTGCCCAACGCCATCACTGGAATGGACTGAAATAATACCGAATAGGAGGCGGCTGCATCGGGTTCCCGTAGGAAAAAACCCTTGTGCATGTCTCACAGGCTAACAGCCCTGTGACAGGCTGCACCTACCAGAGGGAGAGGGCGAGAGAGAGATTAAATGTGAGAGAAGGGGAGGCAGGAGGCGAGACAGAGGGAGCAGCTGAGAGGGATCCCAGGGACCCAGTCCTGATCCCACGGCGGAGCGCTGGCCGCGGGTGAGCTCGGCTCTGCCGGCACGCCGGGGAGCAGTGCACTGTGGGGGTGGCACACCCAGGTGAGTGCTGGGGACCTGTTTCAGACTCAGTAGCTGTGTTTGTTGTGAGCTAAGGTGTGTTTGAGCTCCTTGTGATCACCTTCACGAGGCAGGGAAGGTGACGGATGGGGAGCGGCAGGTCCTGCTCGGTTCATGCGAAACTGCAGGAGTCCCTGTGCAAGCAGGGGGAAAGATGCCCTCTCTTTCCACTGTGATTATGTCTGTTTTGGTTATTTCTCCATTGGATGCTGGCATCCAGAGCCAGAAAAGTTATTCTGATATTTTAAAGCTGGAAAAGGAGAGAGTTTGGCAGAGAGCAACCTTCAGAAGGAGCGGGATGGCATTGCCAGGCACGGGAGTCCTCTGGCACCTTTGTAACACCAGGCACGGGTCAGGCAGGGCAGGAGCAGAACAAAGCTGACTGTAACATTCAGGTGTCCCACAAAGAAAGCAGGAAAGTGGCCTCTTGGAGTTTCAGAGAGGTTTTCTTGCCGTTTGTTTCGGTGTCAGACGCCCTGGCACACGGTATGACACATGGAAACAGCTTGTGAGGACAGGACTGGGCTTTTCTCAGCCGTTGCCACTGGCAAACAAATAAATAAATCCAAACTGGGGGGTTTGCTATGTGCTGGAGTGTGAAGGGGAGGAGGTGGGAGTGAGGCAAAGCCTAATGGTTTGAATTGCTTGTGGGAGCTGACTGGAAGGCTTTGTTTATTTCTACTGCACGCAGTGAGCTTTGTTAACCCTCTGCATGCCCAAGAGGTGCCATGTGCAAAGCAGCGTGGACCTACAGGGGTAGTTTTAAGTGGAGAAGAGGACATTTGGCAAAGTCCAAAGGCTGTACAGGGTCAAGTGAAAGCAGTGTAGACATGCCATGCTCTCTGCATTCATTAAAGCACACAATGGGTTCAAATGTTGGCTTCAGCCTCTCAAGAAGGGGTGAGAAATGCTGCTGGAGTGATATGTGTGGCAAGATGTTGATGTTTAGTTGTGTCTTTGGTGAGTCTTTATTAAACATGTATTGACCACTGTTTTGTTTTTCTGAATGGGAAAGGGTAAGTAAATTCCAGCAGCAGGCAGCCCAGGCATTGCATCATGCAAGAGAGTCATGAGAGCAGCTATCACAAGGGGAGAGCAGGAGCCTCAGGTTTATGGGCAGCCAGGCTCCATCTAAATCATATGATGGTGCTAACAAACCCCTCTGGTCAGTCATGGATGTGAGCAAATTCACTCAGTCCTGAACATGGGAACAGGAGGAATTGTGTCCAGCGTGGGAAGGAGGGAGCTGATCTGCAGTGTGAAAGCAGAGTGCTGCTGCTTCTTGAATTCATGACCCTGATTCTAATCTTTTCCTTATGCTGAGTTGCACCTCAGTGTGTGTGAAAATCCAGCTGACTGCAGCAGGGCTGATCATGGCTCTGTGTGAACACTGGTGCTAGACCTCAGCTTGCTGGTGACAGAAGGACAGGCTGGCATCTTGGCTGTGGGAGGTAAAATAACCGAGGCTTCAAGCCTTAAAATAGACCCTTTAGTTTGTTGTGGGATTTACAGCGTGGATGATGGGGTGTTGAGCTGAGCATGGGCATCTTCTACTGAAAACAGGGAGCTGCCAGTACTCAATACTCAGTGCATCACAATGTGAGTCCAGAGGGCACCCAGCATGTGTGGTGTGACCATTCCTTACTCCTGATCAAAACAAAATGCCATTCTGTGATCCACCTGGTCCATGACAGAAGAACATCCCTTAACTTACACATGTCCAGCAGGATCTGTACTGTCAGACTCACCTCATTTGACCCAGTATGTTGGCTGGTGGTAGGGTTGGGTGTAGGGCTGCAGGTAGCTGGTAGTCTTCACTGAATTTGGACCTTTCTTCCATTCTTGCATCTCCTTGTCTATCCTGAAATGAATGTAACTTTCCCCCCCCCTTGTATAGTGTTTATGAAGTTCTCATTGGTCTTATGGCAAAGTAGACCTTGAACCTGACTACTGAGTTTTGCACATCTTCACCCATCACATATCTCTGAAGGTTTCTGCCCAAAAGCCTCCCTGACATCACCTTGACCTTCAGCACAGTCACTGGCCAGACACCCCTGCTGCAGGGGAATGGTGTGACTTGTGACTCAAGTATGATTAGCTTTTGACCTTGGCCAGCTGTTCATGAACTGAAAAATCCAGTCAGCTTTTTGGACCTGCCAGGTCTTGGTTTCTTCCCTTCTTACTCTGAGCCAGGCAGCAAGCACCAGCACTCTGTAGGAAGAGTTGCAGCAGTTGTCACCAGTCAGAGTGGGTAGACTTCATACTGATATACTGAGGAAGAAGGGAATTGCAGGGAAAGCAGATGATCAGGAGATTCTTGTTTCCACATGAAATGTGCTTTTAAATTCAGTCCTGAAATAACTGTGTGACAGTTGTTGCCTCTCAACGGCTCTTGGCTGCCCTCGGTTAGGGGAATGAACTTCCAGGACAAGACATGTCCCCTGGCAGTGGAAGCAGTGGCCACTGCTGAGTGAACCAGGCTTCCTGATGGCATTTTGCACATTTTCAGTGCCATGTGGTAGCTTATCCACTGGCATGCAGGGGTTAACAGGGCTTTTGGTGGGCGGGTGGAAAACAAGCTGTGAAATGGAAGAAGGTCAGTCTCTTGGAGGAGTTTGTTCTGTCACAGATGGTTTTAAGTTATCAGCCCATCTGTAGGAGAGGTCTCCATTCCTTCCCCTCCAAGAAAACTGTAAAACCAGGGCTGGAAATAAGGCAAAGCCCTCTCAGGTCTGGGTTCAAGAGACCAGAGGGAATTGTGGCTCTCCAGATAGACCCAGCTGCCTATCTAGGAGCTCCTCAGTTGTTCAAGCAGGCCCCAAGGACTGAACACATTTTGAGACTAAACACCATTGGCAGTGCTGTTTTCAGTGAGGGGCAAATCCCTGGCAAGGGAGTGTAGATGGGAACTGCAGCAAACCTTGTGGCTCTGGGTAGCTCAGGTCCTTGGGCTGGGCTGATGCTGCTAAGTGGAAGGTTCTTGCTGCAGCTGATGACACCTGAATCCAGGTATCAGTAGAAGTCAATGGATGCTTCCTCTGAGAGCATTCCCATGGCTTACATGAAGAGTTACTGTCTCTAGAGACTTCTGTAGCAACTCATTTTAGTGAAAGTACTTAATGTTACAGCTACAGCATCCAACCAGCAAAGTACCATAGCTGGTACTGGATGTCTGGCCAGAGCAGCTGATGGTGCTGCCACCAGTATCTTTTCCACTGAGAAATCATCTCTCTCAGACTAGCATCAATGGTTCTTCTGCCTTCATCCTATCTAAGATGAGTTTTAGCTGTAGGACCAGCTTTTTGCTTGTTCAGGTCCTGTCAGCCCAGACACCATGTGAACCATGGTCACCATGATAAAATACTTCCAGTGCCAACTTCTGGAGCCAGCCCTTCATCTCAGGACTTGAAACTGGGATGAACCTTGAGTTGAGGCTTTAATATGAATATATGGCACATAAGGCAAAGGAAAGGCAAAGGCTTTGTTGCCTACACATTGTGCTGCTGGAGAAGACAGCATTCAGTCCCAGAGTGGCCATCTCTGGGAACATCAGGAGTTAGAGAGAGATGCTTTTGCTTCCACGTGAGCTCAGTCCATTTGAGCTTTCTGGATTGGAAAGTTTATAAGTCGCAAGGGCAGACTGGAAGCCAAAGACCTGAGGGCACAAAATGCTTCACTTGCACTTCAAGGAAAACCTCTCCATGGAAATAAGTGGCCTCGTTGCTTCTCATGGAAACAGGGCTCAAAGACTGTTGAAAGGCTGCAAATGGACAGGTCTGGTTTGGCTGTAGCAGTGAAGCTGTTCTAGGAGCACCTGGATTTCTTTCAGACCTCTCAGAGTAGCACAGACTGAAAGACTTCTGAAGGCCAAGCCCAGGCATGGTTGCCCTGTACACAAATGCAATAATCCATTGTCTTCTTTGCTAAGGAGTTGTGAGATGTCCCAAGGCCTTGTGGAGTCTGAGAACCAATCTACTGGTGTGTCCCTCAAAACTGGGATGGACAGCTCGTCCTTTCCTCAGACAAGCCATAGATGGACACGAACGTTTGTCCTTCTTTGAGCCACAAAGTCTTGACCCAGCTTGCATTTGGAAATCCAACGTTGCCTTGACTGATGGTCACATCTGACCAAGCTGGCCCCCTGCCTTGTTTGAGGCTTGCCAAAGGCTCTGGCTTTGGTTGCACCTCCCCTGGTGCTGTGGGACACGGGGGTGTAGGATGAGCCCCCGCAAGTGCGCAGCACGGGACGGAGCCGCCCTGGCCAGGCAGGTACCGAGCACACAGCTTCCAGGAGAGTGGGGAGGTGTGAGTGGGACAAGAATCTGTCATTTCTTTTGCACCTTAGTGACATTTGCAACAGACTGAGAAGGGGTGTGGCTCCTTCCATACAGATCACCAATATCTGCCACCCAGACACCCGCTGAACAGCTATGAAGAGAGCTGTGGGCTGAGTCAACGGACAAAGCCACCGAGGTCCCGGCAGACACAGCATTGGCTTTGAGCAGGATCAGAAGCTCAACCTGTAAGGTAATGAGTTTGATCATGTCACCACTGAGGTTTATGTGGAGGTGATAGAGCTGGGAGTGGGAAGTGTCACCTTCGCTGTCGTGGTTGGACATTGCTCTGTGGTGCTGGAGGTCTGAAAACTGCTGTAAATGTTCTGAGAGGAGTATACACAACTGTAGCATGGGCTCATTTCCCTGGTAACGTGGCAGGGATGATGTTGAAGATCTGCCCTAACTGTCCCATGAAGCAAACATGGGACTTGTAGCAGAGGCACTCTGTGGTTTCTGCCACGTACCTTGGAGGCATTGTTTCTTGGGACAGCAAGTAGGGATATGTTGTTTTTTCATCTGGATGTTTAGTAAAGCTCTGTATTTGCTCTGAGATATCTGCTGTAAATTGACTGACTGTATGCAAATGCACCTCTGGGTCATGAAAGAACTCGTGGGGATGTTGTGGACGTGGAAAAGAACTGAGCAGCCAGTTCTCGAGTGGTCACTCCTCACCTGCTTCACCCAACTGACGTGAATTCACTGTCTTGTTCACTGCTGTCAGGGGTTTAATTGCATTCATTCACTTAGAAGATATAGATGGTGTGTGTCTCCTTCTGGCCTTTTGTGTCCATGCCTCTTTAATAAATAAATGGCTGGAGGGTATCTGGTGCATGCATACGTAAATCGTGGCCAGCAGGAGCCATCACTTATGTTATATTCATAATCCCTGAGGCAGAAGAGAAGATCAAGTCAAGTATAGATTTACCAAAGGGATAAGTCACACAAAATCTGATCCTTGGGCATTCCTCCCCACTCTACATGAGACCTCCATTCATCACTGTAGTGCTTGTGACGTTCCCCCTCTGTGACCTGCTCCCTTGTGCAGTTGGTGGCCTCCAGCTCTGTGGTTCTAACCACAGATTTTCCTTAAAAAGCTTCTGAAATGGAATGACTCAAGCTCCAAATATTGCTTACAGTTAACAGATGGGCAAAGCAAGCCCAGCAAAGCTGGGAGAGAAATTGTAGGTGAGTAATCTTTCTGGGTGAAAGAAGTCTTCTGATGTAAAGCACAGCTGGGATGTGACTGAGCACACAACTCTGGTGGGTTTAGAACGTTCCATGTCAGGACTCTCCTCATTTTTATGAATTAGAAAGAGAAATAGAATGCTGCATCTGTGGTTGATGCACTTATTAGAATGATGATTCAAGTCACCTGCTGTGGTGTGTTCTAATGCCTTTGTACTCCACGTTTGCTGTGCTTGTGCCAGTGTCTGTGGGTGTAGATCCCACACCTCTGAACCCATCCCCTCTGTATGAACCACTCACTGCCTGTCACTTCTCTACAACTTTGGCTAATTTTGCTCACCAGCCTCTGCCAGCAATTATGTCACATCTTATCTGTGTGTTCCACTATCTGAACCTCATAAATAACTACTTGTGACACCTCCAAATCCTCTGACTCCCAAATGTTTTGCTTATTCCCTCAGCTGATTTATGGCCCTGTGACTAGTGTCCAGTGAGGCTGCACAAGGGAATGGGCTCTTGCTGTGTCTCATCCAGGCAGATTGATGGATAGACAAGATGAAGGGCAGACCTCCCAGCCCCTCAGGCTATCTGGTTTACTTTGGTAGATTAAAAATATTGTCAGTAGTCACAGGCTTGCTCCTGCTCTGCATTCAAAGCTGTGTGAGCTTTGCCACTGCCTCCAGAGGGGATGTCTCTGAAGCTGAAAAGCAGACAGACTGCTGCCTGGAGCGAGAAGTGGCCAAGGCTTGGTTACCTGAACAAGGCTGATGGGTCAGAGTGATGTGCTCTTCAGAGGACTGAGTGTTGAGCTGCTTCCAGTCTTAGCCCTGTTGTGCTGGGGAGGGTGGTCAACAGCATTTCACCAGGGGAGGGATAGATTGCCTTTTGGAAGCATTTGTCTGCAACCTCTGAGCACCTTAGTGTGCACAGCTCTGTTTGAAGCTGAGTGCTGGGGTGAAGGACACTGTGCCTGTTTCCAGGAGGCTTTTTGCTGTCTTCTATCTGTTCTTGAAATTCTGTGATTGCCTTTTTTCTAGGGTTGATCTGTAGGCAAAGCACACACCTGCTTACCCATGAAACCAGGGAGCAGAAACTTCCCAGGCGAGCGGGGCAGGGTCTGGCTGACTCTGTGCCAGCTGATTTGCTGTTTCCTGCTTCTCATTTAACACAGAAGGCACTAGAAAATGCAATGTGGTTGGATTATTCACGCTGCAGGGATGCTCTTGTGCATATCCCAGCACTGTTATTTTAACTGTGCAATCAATGTGTGGCATTAACATGCTTGTGTCTCTCTCTCCAGAGGCAAGAATTCACAGGGGTTTCAGGACTCACAGGCAGCTTATATTTAATCCAAGTGAATTCCTCTAATATTTCAGGCCTTGTAAACCCAGCAGCTTGCACATAGTGCACATGGTGCATGTTGTACCTTGGGAGGATGCACATGTGGGGCCTGTTACTCTCTAGAGAAATACAGTGTTTGGTTGGCTTTTGTCACAAAGCCTTTAGCTGAAAGTGAGTAACCCACAAATCATGGCAACTCAAAGCTACAGGTAGAACAAGAAGACACTGAGTTCCTACCCTGAGCTCTCATCAGCTGTAGTGTGGCAACACTAGGCTGGATGAATGTCTGATACAGAGATCAGAATTAAGGTCACAGGTGTGCTGACAGAGTCCATCTGCCTTTTAAAACTGTTGAAAGTTGCATGTTGTGGTGTTGACTGAAGGAGCACAGAGGGTAAACAGAGCCACTGCATTAATCCCACATGGGAATCTAATCTAATTGCTCTTTCAGAGCTTCAGTAACTCTAGTTTCTGAGCATCTCTCATATGACAAGGAATCTGCTTCATGGTTTGCTTGCAAGAGAGTGATGTGTGACATTACACGTTGCCCAATTTATAAATACAGGGCAAGAGACGCCTTGGGCAGAAGGTCACAGCAGTGACCCACGACAATAACCACTTAATCCCAACTTCACACTTCACCATTTCCTTCTAAAGTAAGCAGTGGCTTGTTAGTCTGCTCCCAGGTCTGTTGCTAATTTAGAGCAGCTAATTTAGATCAGGAAGGGTTTCTGCTTCTCATGCCCCAGTTTAGACATCCACCTCTGTGGCTTTCTTCTCAGCAACTGCTCTTGCCATCCATCAGAACTCACCACGTGAGTGCCATGTGGTGTAATATTTGCCTGAAACACGAGAGGAGGAGGTCTTTGGAGGAAAGCCAGATGACATGGAAATGGAAGAGGTGACAGAGGGATGCTGTTGGAGGTGTATGTTTTCCATTTAGCCCTGCTAGCCGTTTTCATGCCTGATTTGTGCTGGTGCAGAACTGCATCACGCCGCGTTTTGGAAAGACATATCATCATGTGTTGATTGACAGGCCCTTCTCAGCTTTGCTGCTAGGATGTGGCAAGGGAGCAAGGGCAATCTGTGTTATTAAAGTGAGCAGTACCATGGTCTGTCATTTCCCTTGTGAACTGAAAGATAATGAAACGCTTTCTCTTTGTCACAGGGGAACCTGTGTTCTGTGCTGACCAGGCAGCTGAGCGAGGTGTCACGATGAGCCACCAGGCAGGTGAGAGAACAAACATAGCTGTGAAAACTCTGTGGTACCCCACAGGAAAAGCCCAACTGGCTTTTCTCGTTGGGCAGTTTGGTATCTGTCTCTCACCACCACAAGCAGAGACAGCAGTGACTGGCCTGTCAGGTTCTGCTGCCCTTCACAGCACTGTCTTTCTCATGGCAGATTTTGAAGGTCTTTTGGAACCACAGCTGATCCAAAGCACTCTCTGTCTAAATCATCACTAGGCCTATAAGCTGATGTGGCCCTGGATTGTGACCTTGATTGCAGAGTTTCCCACTTGGGCCCTTGACTTTGCAAGAAATCAGCACAAAGTCACAGAGTGCTCCAGCCTTTGGACACACAGCCTGGATGGATCCTTTACACTCCAGGAGCTGCTGAGCAGGAGCAGCTCCTGCTTTACAAAGAGACAATGCAGACTGAGAAGTTGTTTCTAAAGGACAAGCATGTTACCTTAATAAATGTGTTTTTCCTTGCCTTTCTAGCAAAGTCCTTCAAGAAATCTTCTGTCCCAGGAGTTACCATCACCCAGTTTGTGGATGATGTTCCAGAAGGATGCAGCACCCCTGACTTTGAACGGAAACCTGTCACTCTGACGTTGCAGGAAGGTGAGATAGATGCTTGACAAACCTGTCACAGCCACAGTCCTGGAGGCTCACCTACACGAATCAAAGGTTGTCATGAAATCAAGCTACTTTCTGAAGAGATTTGGCTAGACAAGAACAAAGTGTTGTGTGGCCAAAGTCGCTGTTGTAGTGGTGAGAATTCCATCAGTACTGACAGAGGTCTCCTGAGTTCTCACTGGTGTGGATGAGATGAAAATCTGGCTCCTCTTGTGCATAGCAAGTGCTGTGAATCCTGCAGGAAGCTCTCCAAGGAAATCTTCTGCAGCCAAAGATTAAACATGTTGGAAGTTGGGTTTTTTTCCTGCTGAAACTAGCTTTTGAGTGTTCAGCACTAAAATTAGCTGCTGCTTAAATAAGATGTACTGACTGCAGATGCCATTTAGGCTGCATTTCTCCTGCAGGAAGCAATATGGATCTTGCATGGAGTGCAGAGAAGGCAGCAAGACCTAAAATCAACGGGAAGCCTCCCAGTAATCTCCGTGCACTTGGAGAGCCTTTATTTAGGAGTGGAATAGCCTGAGGAGATTGTGTAGCTCCTCTTCCCTCAAAAGACTGAACCATTCCTAGCACCCTGGGTTTCAGTGTCACACCCATCTGCTGGTTTTCACGAGCCAGGGAGGCTTTATGAAGGAGCAGAGTGGCCTCTAGTGGTACATCTCCCCTCCTCTCCCTCTTTCCTTCCACCTCTGAGTTTCAGGCATGAGCCAAGGCGGTGGAAAACCACCTTGTCTAACCAAGTGATTTCATTTGCAGTAGGTTCCTCCTCGTTCCTACACACAGTGTTAGGGCAGTCAGGTTGGTGTCTGAGTCAACTGAGTCCAATGTCTATGCAGAGGCACAGTGGGTGTCTTTAATTATCACAGCCCTGATGCATTCATGCATAGATCAGCTGATAGTCCTGAGTATCAGCTGAGAGCTTGTGTCCTGTGACAGATGGGAAGCACAGGAACGTGAAGCCAGGATGGCTAACGTTGTACAAGGGTATAATCAATCAGAAACAGGCTTTGTTTGAGTCTCAGAACAGAAACAGACTAGTAGTTCAGTCTCAGAAGTTAACTGGAGCCCCCATGTTCAAGCCTGTCGTAAACAACTAATTTCTTGCCTCTTTTCAAAGGTAAAAATGCACTTTTCAGAGCTGTGGTCAAAGGTGTCCCAACCCCTGATGTGAAATGGACACGAGTACAAGGAGGAATGGATGATCCTGTCAAGTACAACACATTCTTCAATCATGCCACAAATGAATTCGTTCTGCAGGTAAAGGCCAAAGATTTCAGGGAGGGCTCATGGAGCTGAGAGCAGTGCAGGTTAAAGAGCTGCAGTGGGCTGATACAGGTGTCACCAGACCCGAGATAACACACAGAGAAGCCAATAAAGCTTTGGAGAGTTATTCTGGGAACAGAGGGATGATGTGAGGTGTCACTGAGGAGCTGTTTCATGAGAAGCTGAAGCTGTGTGAGCTGAACCACACTGCTCTGAGCCATTACTTGTTCTTTTCAAGGTGAACAAACTGACTGTAGATGACAGCGACTTGTATCGTTGCTTTGCTGTGAATGAATACGGGGAAGCTGCGTGCTCTGCTGCCCTCAGGGTCATACAAGGTAGGACTGACAGCTTCAGTGCACCCAAGGTCCTGCCATCATCCCAAGTAGGTGGCTTTGCTCTCCCATGGAAGTGGCTGCTCAGAGCGTTGTCTACCCATCCTTGCTGTAAAGGTCTCTTTCTCTCCTCACTGAGGACTGGATGTCTTCTACGACTCCCCTCACTTTGGTAGCTCCATGACAGTGTCAGTTTTAAGGCACGGGGGAAGAAATTGGTATTGTCCCTGCACTGAACCACAATCAGATGCTCTGGATTTAGTGTTGTCTGAATCCTTTTGGGAGGGATCCATCCTGCTTCAGATGTCCATGATGTCCACCTGACCCAGTCCCCTGCTTGCCTTTACAGTCAGTGGAGAGAAGTGAGCCATTTGAGAGTTAAATACCTTCTTGGGATCTACTTGGGCAGGAGGTGGACTGCCTTGGGAGCATCCATCTCCCCTGTGTGCCTGGAAAGTAAACTTAGAACTATGTTTTAGAATGACAAAGATGATCTGGCCTAATTACATTTGGCCAAATGATCCTTCCACCTTGGCTCCCCAGCTGTAAGAGAACAGCTTAACATTTCCTGCCATGTCTTAAACCATAAGCTTCATAGGACATAAATGGTCCCCTCCACTGTGTAAGAGTGTCCAGTAAGCACAGAGTTGATTGCAATAGAACTGTGGCATTTATAGACAGAGATTACTGGAAACCAGAGTCAGATTGACAAGGAAAGGAGTTCCACTTGCCTTGGTAACAGAGACAGAGGTTTTAGTGTTCATTGGTTTGCTGGTGTTAGTCTGACTGTGAACTTGTTCATCTTATGGCATCTCTTTCCTCTTTTCTTTCTCTCTTATCAACTCTCAGTTGGCTTTAAGAGGAAAGCAAGACACGTTCCTGTTCGTCCTGCTGATGGTAAGTTAGAGTTAGGTATCTGTAAGATATGGGGGTGGCACAGGTGATACTCCTCTGTCTGCCACGTTATTGCTACCCAAACTTGTAGAGAAGCCTCAATAAATCTCCAGTGTTCTGCCATCTCTTTCTCCTTGTTCTTTACCTCTGGGTAAAGGGATGATCTTAGACCTGGCTTTGAACTGTTCTGATTCACTCTTCTGGAATCATTAGTATTAGAAAAAGATTCTGTGATGTGAGATGCAGCTGGATCAAATATGTTGAGGTGGCTGGAAGACAGAAGATGGCCAGAAAGAGAGGAAAGCCCTCTAGGAAGGATGAGCTTTAATGGCACTCAAAGGGCATGAGCAAAAATCTCACCAGAGGCAACCAGCCTGGTGGAGTGCCCTGTTGTCAGTGGCTGTTTTGCATTATCTTCTTTCTGAGGATGTATTTTACAGTGTGCTATATCTGAGTGGTTTTTTCCTCTGCCTTTAATAGAGTTAAAGGAGAAACTTCAGGACTTCAGGAAGCTGCTGAGGAAGCGGTAAGCCTGTGCAGCAAAGGCCACTGCTGCACTTGCTGGGTGTTTGCTGCTGACAGGGGACAGCTTCACAGCTCTTCAGGATCTTCTTATTTCCAAAGTTATTGTGAGACCCAATATGGAGAGACAGAACAGAACAGTTTGCCACTGTGTGTGAGGCTGAGATGAACACAAGGTACCAACCTCACTGAGGTGTGTGTTCCTTTGTGCCACGAGTTTTTGACTTAAGAGATCTGTTTCTCTTCTCTCCTGTTTTTAGTTCACAAGGAGCTTTCTGGCCAAGTGATGCCCTCGTGTAACAAGCTTTCTGACTAAGCAGGGACTGAGCCCTGGCTCTCAGGCCAACTGCCATGTTCACATTGCAGAAATCCCTTCCCAGGTGGGAACCTCCAGAGATTGGGAATGATCTCTGGCTGGTGCAAGATCCTGAACTCTGCTGAGAAATCATCTGGGAGAGTGCAAGTTGGCCTGGGCAAAACTGTGCCAGTGACTCTGATAATATAACAGCGTGGGCAACTGCATTGCAGACTTGTCCTGTATGGCCCAAGGCAAGAGTGTTCCCTGGCAGCATTTAATTTGGAGCATAGATGCAGAAAACCTTCCCTGGAATAGTCCCATTCTTCCTTGTCTACATCCACAGGGCCAAGTGAACTCCAGAAATGATGGAGATGTGAAAGAGGATTGAGTATAGGAAGACACCTTGTTGTCTGTCAAAGTGTCTAGATGTCTTTCTTTTTTCCCCCTCCTGGTTCTAAGGGCCCCAGTTCAAAAACCAAAACCCTTGGACAAAGAAGCAGTGTGGCAGCTGCTGCTGCATGCAGACAAGAGGGACTATGAGAAGATCTGTATGAAATATGGGATTGTGGACTTCCGTGGGATGCTGAGAAGGCTGCAGGAGATGAGGAAGGACACAGAGACTGAACAGGAACAGGTAAAACAAACTGAAACCACTGAAAGGACTGGATTTGAACAGACTACAGAGTCCTCAGTAGCTTCTGACAACAGGCCAGACCTTCCTAAATTGCTTTGTAGGTGTAAGTTTTATTGTATGACAGAGAATGACTTTTGACAGTGTTTCCAACAAGCCCCACTCCTGTTCTCGTGCAGATGGAAACGCTGTTGGCTGGTTTGAGGCTCAGCTAGTTTGTTTTGGGAGATACTGACCGTGGGGTAACACTTTTATTAAACCACATGGCTAGAATCTGAATTCAGTTGCCTCTGATGAGAATTTGGACCCCAAACTGAAGAGTTACATATGTGAGAGTCAAAAGTGGCATTTCCATGCAGGGCCATGTAGAAACTTGTACAGACAGTGGCTGCATTAGTATGTGAATAATCAACAGGCAGCTTGTATTTCCCTACAGAAGCTGTGGAAACTTACAGATGCTTCTTGTACACACACAAAGTTAGAGATGGCTCTTTTCTGTGTGGACCAAAAGTAGATTTCATGTTAATTCAACAGCTTAAGGACTTTTGTCGTGGCAGCCTTGTCATTAACCAGGTTCTTGTTCTCTTTCTTTGCAGTTAATCCACAGTCTCAAAAACTTGACACACATCAAAGTCAACAAGGAGGGACATGCTACATTCAGTCTGGAGATGGACCTGAAAAATCCTAACAGCAAAGTTTATCTGCTTAAGGTGAGGGCATGAGATGAGCTGGCTGCTCCTAGCAGCCACTGAAGCCTTTTACATGGAATGCTTGATCAGCTGGCAGTGGCTGAGAGGGAAGAAGCTTCTTGAAGCTGTCTGTCCCTTGCAGAATCTGGTTAGGGATGAGTGGTGGTGTGGGGGTTCAGGTCCTTGGTGGTGAATATCACTTGGGATTTGTAGATGCAAGTACAGGGGAAACAATCAGTCACTGACATCCTTTTGACTTCAAGAGCTCTTCCAGCAAGAGGAAGAAATCTGTCAGTGTCATGTAAGCAAACCAGACTGACTTTTATTCCCTTTCTAGAGCGTGTTATTCCACTGTGATTCACAAGTTTGGGCTCATTTGGTTTGAAGTGCCTTGCACTTGTGTGTTGCCTTTTCAGGTTACATTTGTTCTCTTCCTAGGATGGTGAGAGGCTCAGGTATGGGACAGGGGATGAATACAGAAAGCACTGCCTGAAGCAAATAGGAAAAAAGTATCATTTCATTGTCAATGATGTGCAGCCAGAAGATGCAGGTTTGTACCAAGTCAGAGTGGAGGATGTACCTGTCTTCTCAACTGCACTAGATCCTGAAGGTAAGGAATTTAGATCCACGGCATTTGCAACTGTAACAAGGAACCATTTGGTGCTGGAAGATTTTATCTAGGAGCATTATGCAAAGCTCAGCAGTAAAACATGATAACTACAGAAGACTGGTTTTGTGTTGTCACATAAGGGCTCCTCGTGTGACACAGGAGGCTGATTGTGGTACGGGTGTTGCATCTGTAGTCAAAAGGAACTAGGTTCCAGTGTCAGTTTGGCTCTGACTTCAGGGTGACAGTGATCTAATTCCTCCAACTTCATACAAGTATCAAGCTGCTGAAATACTTCAATGACTAGAAATTGCCAGTGCATCACAGTGCTGTGTGGTGTGGATGCCTCAGAAGATAATGAGACAAAAATGTGCCGTTTCTGCTTTTCTGTCCTTTGTGCAGAGGGAGCACATCTTAGTTTTCCCTTTTTCTGCTTAAACCAATGCTCAGAGACATGTCAAGTTCCTGCCTTTCTTTCTTCCTTCAGCTGCAGCGAGTTTTTTCTTGGCAGACAGAAATAGCTCAGTTTCCTTGCTGTAGCATTTGCCATTTGCCTTGCAGCCATCCCTGTGAGGTTTCAGCAGCCGCTCGGTGACGTGCGTTGTCCTGAGGAAGAAGATGCCGTCTTTGAGTGCATCCTACGCACCCCCTGCCACGAAGCTGTGTGGCTGCACAAAACCCACCCTCTGCAGCAGAGTGAGAAGCACCAGATCTCTGTAACTCCTGATGGCCTGACCCACCAGCTGATTGTCAAGCACGTGGGACCCTCTGACAACGGCATGTACACGCTGGACACTGGGCTTCTCTCCTCAAACGCCTGGCTTGTGGTGGAGTGTAAGTGACACTGTCCTGTTCCATGCTGCTGCCTTGAGGTGTGCTAACAAAACAGTGTTCATCTCACTGCCTGATTGCTCCTGCTGCCACCCCAGTGCTGATCCCATCCAGGATGCCCTTGGCTTCTTGCCCCCCTGGGCACGCTGCTGGCTCCTGTTCAGCCGCTGGCACCGACCCCCCCAGGCCCTTCCCAGCCCCTCTGCCCCAGCCTGGAGCAGTGCCTGGGCTTGGGGTGGCTCCAGGGCAGGACACAGCCCTTGACCTTGTTCAACCTTATCCCATTGCCCTTGGTCCCTTGACCAAAGGAAGCCCAAAGGAAGATTGGAAACAGTCCTTTCAGCACACTAATGGTTAGCTGGCTTGTTGTTTTGCTTCTGAGAGGTATTTGCTTTGGTTTCTTTGAGCTCCTGCCACAGCAAAAGGCAGTTGCTTTCATAAAGGCTTTGTTGATGACCTTTCAGAAACAGTGCAGGCTGAGTATGATGTACAGGGATTGCCCACTGAGTTCATTGAGCTGTTGATGCTGTACAGAAATGGTGTCTAGCCTGGAGAATGAAACCCTGAGTGACTTGCTCTGAAAAGAACCTGAATTTTGTATTAACACAAAGCTATTCACAGAACTGGAATCTTTAGTCTCCAGGTCAGCCATCTCTCAAATGCCAGGATGCCAAATGTGCAGTGAGATCCTCATTCAAGGGTGGGAACTGGTGGCCTCTCTGTGCATAGGATATTGCAGATCTCTTGCAGGGCTGGAGGGAGAAGGCAGAAAGCCCCAGATACCATCTAAGCCAGTGTTACATTCGACCTGTTGTGCTGGAGCTTTGCCTTGGGTTTCTGATGTTGTTTGGGTTTTTTATCAGCATGTTCCCACTGAAGATGTCATTTTAACTAAGAAATGTAAAGTTGCATCTGAGTGTGAGTCTGGAAAACCATCAGGATCTCAGCTGAGCTGCCATCCATTTGAACAGATTACATTTGTGTGTCCTGGAATGGGATGATAACAAATGCTGACACGTGTGCTTGGGCTGTTGCTGCCCCACATGACCTACTGATTGTCTGTTCTTTTTCCTCCCCCCCCTTTTCCTGTAAATTGCATCCCCAATACAGATGCTAAAGGAAAGAAGAGACAGGGTGAAGGAGGTGAAAGAGAGAAGTCTGAGTGGCTGAAAGAGACAGTGGCAGATAATGACAGGGCTAAGAAGCTCCGACGCAGAGAATATGATGGTGATGAAGAACATCTTATGGACACTGGCATGGAAAAAGATGGCTGGAGCAGGAATGGTCAAGGTGGCAGCCAAGGCCACTCCATTGATGTTGATGGAAGCCTTAGACTGGGAAAAGATGGGCTACGTGGAGCACATAGAAATGAAAGAATGGAGTTTGGGCAGTTCTCTGGAGCAGGGCTAGATGAAGACTCAATGACAAATGATGGCAGTGGCCTGGGAATAAAAGGCTTGGGAGGCAAAGGTGGATTAAGGCCTTTCCATGGCTCTATGACAGGCAGGGCAGCTTCTGGTGATGAATTGGGAGGAGGAGGTGAATGGTATTCTGTGGAAGGCAGAGGTGATGGTATGCTGGAAGCTGGTGATACTGACATGGGTGATGTTGTGCACTCTCAGCGTGACAAAGGTGGTAATTTAGGTGATGCCAGCTACAGAGCTGGCTTTGGAGGTGTTGGGAGATCAGGTACTACTGATGGAAGTTCTGTGTTAGATGGACTCCATCCTGATTCAACCAGAGTGGGAGGTGGTAAGGGTCAACTATTGAGTGGTACTACACCGGGGTCTGGAGCTAGCAAGAATGGTGCAGGTACAGAGACTGCAGGAGGGGGAAACTTCCCCTATGGCAAGGATGGCCTGGCACTTCATGCTAGTGGTCATTTAGGTCAGGCAGGAAGGTCTGGCTTGCTGTATGGCCCAGATGGTCTTAAAGCTGGAGATGGTGCTATAACTGGTGCAGATGGCAGTTCTGTAGGGCAAATGGAGGCTTTGCATGGTCCAGATGGGTGGCCAGTGAGAGCAGGTGTTGGTGGTGCTGGTGCAGGGGGAGTTGGGTCTCTATATGGAAAGGATGGTCTCCCAACTGGAGCTGGCATTGGTGGTGCTACTGGAGCTGGTGCAGGGGGAGTTGGGGGTCTCTATGGAAAGGATGGGCTCCCAGCTGGTGTTGGTGGTGCTGGTGTAGCTGGGGCAGGGGGAGTTGGGGGTCTCTATGGAAAGGATGGGCTCCCAACTGGAGCTGGTGGAGCTGCTGGAGCTGGTGCAGGGGGACTTGGGTCTCCATATGGAAAGGATGGTCTGCCAGCTGGAGCAGGGGGATTTGGATCTCTCTATGGAAAGGATGGTCTCCCAGCTGGAGCTGGTGGAGCTGGAGCTGGTGCAGGTGCAGGGGGTGTTGGGTCACCATATGGAAAGGATGGTCTCCCAGCTGGAGCTGGTATTGATGGTGCTGGTGTAGCTGGTGCAGGGGGAGTTGGGGGTCTCTATGGAAAGGATGGTCTCCCAGTTGGAGCTGGTGGTGCTGGTGTAGCTGGTGCAGGGGGAGTTGGGTCTCCATATGGAAAGGATGGTCTCCCAGCTGGAGCAGGTTTTGGTGGTGCTGGTGGAGCTGGTGCAGGGGGAGTTGGGGGTCTCTATGGAAAGGATGGTCTCCCAGTTGGAGCTGGTGGTGCTGGTGTAGCTGGTGCAGGGGGATTAGGGTCTCCATATGGAAAGGATGGTCTCCCAGCTGGAGCAGGTTTTGGTGGTGCTGGTGGAGCTGGTGCAGGGGGAGTTGGGTCTCCATATGGAAAGGATGGGCTCCCAGCTGGAGCTGGTATTGGTGGGGTAGCTGGTGCAGGGGCATTTGGATCTCCTTATGGAAGGGATGGTCTCCCAGCTGGAGCTGGTGGAGCTGATGCAGGGGGATTAGGGTCTCCATACGGAAAGGATGGTCTCCCAACTGGAACTGGCATTGGTGGTGCTGGTGTAGCTGGTGCAGGGGGAGTTGGGTCTCTCTATGGAAAGGATGGGCTCCCAGCTGGTGTTGGTGGTGCTGGTGTAGCTGGTGCAGGGGGAGTTGGGGTTCCCTATGGAAAGGATGGTCTCCCAACTGGAGCTGGCATTGGTGGTGCTACTGGAGCTGGTGCAGGGGGAGTTGGGGGTCTCTATGGAAAGGATGGGCTCCCAGCTGGTGTTGGTGGTGCTGGTGGAGCTGGGGCAGGGGGATTTTGGGGTCCCTATGGAAAGGATGGTCTCCCAACTGGAGCTGGTGGAACTGGAGCTGGTGCAATTGGAGCTGGTGCAGGGGGACTTGGGTCTCCATATGGAAAGGATGGTCTCCCAGCTGGAGCTGGTATTGGTGGTGCTGGTGTAGCTGGTGCAGGGGGATTAGGGTCTCCATATGGAAAGGATGGTCTCCCAACTGGAGCTGGCACTGGTGGTGCTGCTAGGGCTGGTGCAGGGGGACTTGGGTCTCTGTATGGAAAGGATGGTCTCCCAGCTGGACCTGGTATTGGTGGTGCTGGTGTAGCTGGTGCAGGGGGAGTTGGGGGTCTTTATGGAAAGGATGGTCTCCCAGCTGGAGCTGGTGTAGCTGGTGCAGGTGCAGGGGGATTAGGGTCTCCATATGGAAAGGATGGTCTCCCAGCTGGAGCAGGTATTGGTGGTGCTGGTGTAGCTGGGGCAGGGGGAGTTGGGTCTCCATATGGGAAGGATGGTCTCGCTGCTGGAGCTGGTGCAGGTGCAGGGGGAGTTGGGGCTCTCTATGGAAAGGATGGTCTCCCAGCTGGAGCTGGTGGTGCTGGTGTAGCTGGTGCAGGGGGAGTTGGATCTCCATATGGAAAGGATGGTCTCCCAGATGATGTAGCTGGTGCAGGGGGAGTTGGAGGTCTCTATGGAAAGGATGGTCTCCCAGCTGGAACTGGTGGTGCTGGTGCAGGGGGAGTTGGAGGTCTGTATGGAAAGGATGGTCTCCCAGCTGGAACTGGTGGTGCTGGTGTAGCTGGTGCAGGGGGAGTTGGGTCATCATATGGAAAGGATGGTCTCCCAGCTGGAGCAGGTATTGGTGGTGCTGGTGGAGCTGGTGCAGGGGGAGTTGGGTCTGTCTATGGAAAGGATGGTCTCCCAGCTGGAGCTGGTGGAGCTGGAGCTGGTGGAGCTGGTGCAGGGGGAGTTGGGTCTGTCTATGGAAAGGATGGGCTCCCAGCTGGAGCTGGTGGAGCTGGAGCTGGTGCAGGTGCAGGGGGAGTTGGGTCTGTCTATGGAAAGGATGGGCTCCCAGCTGGAGCTGGTGGAGCTGGAGCTGGTGCAGGGGGAGTTGGGTCTGTCTATGGCAAGGATGGTCTCCCAGCTGGAGCTGGTGGAGCTGGAGCTGGTGCAGGTGCAGGGGGAGTTGGGTCTGTCTATGGCAAGGATGGTCTCCCAGCTGGAGCTGGTGGAGCTGGAGCTGGTGCAGGTGCAGGGGGAGTTGGGTCTGTCTATGGAAAGGATGGGCTCCCAGCTGGAGCTGGTGGAGCTGGAGCTGGTGCAGGTGCAGGGGGAGTTGGGTCTGTCTATGGAAGGGATGGTTTCCCAGCTGGAGCTGGTGGAGCTGGAGCTGGTGCAGGTGCAGGGGGAGTTGGGTCTGTCTATGGAAAGGATGGGCTCCCAGCTGGAGCTGGTGGAGCTGGAGCTGGTGCAGGTGCAGGGGGAGTTGGGTCTGTCTATGGAAAGGATGGGCTCCCAGCTGGAGCTGGTGGAGCTGGAGCTGGTGCAGGGGGAGTTGGGTCTGTCTATGGAAAGGATGGGCTCCCAGCTGGAGCTGGTGGAGCTGGAGCTGGTGCAGGGGGAGTTGGGTCTGTCTATGGAAAGGATGGGCTCCCAGCTGGAGCTGGTGGAGCTGGAGCTGGTGCAGGTGCAGGGGGAGTTGGGTCTGTCTATGGAAGGGATGGTTTCCCAGCTGGAGCTGGTGGAGCTGGAGCTGGTGCAGGTGCAGGGGGAGTTGGGTCTGTCTATGGAAAGGATGGGCTCCCAGCTGGAGCTGGTGGAGCTGGAGCTGGTGCAGGTGCAGGGGGAGTTGGGTCTGTCTATGGAAAGGATGGTCTCCCAGCTGGAGCAGGTATTGGTGGTGCTGGTGGAGCTGGTGCAGGGGGAGTAGGGTCACCATATGGAAGGGATGGTCTCCCAGCTGGAGCTGTGGCAGGAGGTGCTCATTTTCCCTTGGGAGGTGAAGAAGGAGTGGGATCTCGCTATGGCAGGGAGGGTGGGCTGAGCAGAGATCGAGGTTCTGTAGGTGGAGCCAGAGGCTTGTCCTCAGGAGGTGCTGTCAGTGGCTCTGCAGCTCGGGGTGTTGAGTCAGGACATGGTAAGGACAGTGGGTCAGCTGGAGCCAGGGCTGGTGTGGGTGGTGTTGGCAGGCTGGGGGATGAAAGGGAGCTGCGTTCAGTGGGTGCTAAGGATGGTGTGGCAGGTGCTGAATATGGGCTGGATGCACATCGTGGCAAATCCACGGGAGCTGAGCCTGGGAAGGACACTGCCAGTGATTTCAGTGGATCAGGGGACAAAGGTTCCTCTGCTGGCAGAGGTTCACTTTCAGATGGAGGTGCCAGGAGCCAGGGCAGAGATTTAGGTCAGTTGGGCTCCCTCTATGGCAAAAATTCCAGCTTTGGAGGGACAGGGAGTAAATCCCATAACAGATCCGTTGGTGGGAGGATTTCAGGTGGTTTTGGTCCAGGTTCATTGGGTTATGGTCAGATGTCAGATCTTTTTGGTGGACCTTCTTTAATAAGCCAGAGAAAACAGGAACCTGACCTTGATATCAGAGCAAACGATTTCCTGAAGAGCACAGACAGCGTGGGCAGGAGACGGAACTACTGCCTGGATGATCTGAGAGGTGAGTGTTAACTGCTGACCAGTGGGTTGCCTTTTGATGCTCACATTCCTAATCCTGGAGAGAAATTGAATCTCACAGTTTAGATAATTGTAGCTGTAGGTATAAATGTGGCTCTGCCAGGATCCATTCCTGATCATACCACTGATTTGCCTTCTGACCTTACGCTTGTTGAGGTCAAACTGCATTTTCATGCACCCACTGCTCTGTCAGCGTAACACACAGTCAGCATCTTCTCAACACTTTCTTTTCTCCCTGTTTCTCAATGTCCAGCACCACGCTGTCATGTCAACAAACAATTACTGAATGTCAGAGCCCTGAAAGGGGACCCAGTTGAGCTGTCCTGCGCTCTCAGTAAAGACGATGTGACAGGAACCTGGTTTAAAGATGGATTAAAGGTAAGAGACCTCTAGCTGCTGTTTCCTTCAGTTAGCAATCCTCTTTTCTCTGGCTCTACCTCTTAAGTGTCATGTCAGCATGTCCTTCCCTCTGTGGTCTGAGTATGACCCTGGGAGGATTCTGCAGGAGCCTGCTGTTGATAATCAGATTCTGGATAGGAACCCAGCAAGGTTTCTCCTGCTTCCTGCTGCAGGATATTTCCATTCTTGCTGACAACAGGAGGCTTTCTGCTCTCCATTCTTTGGCATGGCTGGAGATGGTGTGGATTTCTTTGTTGCAATGCAATACTTTTCCTTGGGGAATGAGAGGAATCTGCAAAAAGCAAGGGAAAAACCTTCAAAGGATCCTTCAGGCTGGCACAGCAGGGAGAGTGCTCTTTCAAATGTCAAATAGGTGTCATACTCCATGTCCCAAAACAACACTGAAGAGTTGTGGGACCCAGATGCCAGTGTAGGAGCTCTGAGCTGTTGCACTCAAACGTGGGCCAAATGTTTTATCATTAAAAGTTTGGAGGTTTTACTAACCTGTGTTGTGATGGGCTTTGAATCCAGCCTTTGTGGGGAGGGTGTTGGTAGCTTTTGTGTGCAATGTTACCAGATGAATAATTCCAGATGCTCTAGTGATGGATCATACATGTCTTTCAGAAGTCTTCTCAATTACATCTCGGTTTTGTCTGTCCAGTTGAAGCTGGGATTGCCTTTGTGCCCCCCCTTTCTTTAAGAATGGGTCTCTGTGCTTTCCCTTGTAGTTAACAAGCATGGATGGAGTCGTTTTTGAAAAGCAAGGTCTAGTCCACAAACTAATCATTAACAAACTGGAAGATATTCATGCTGGGAAATACAGGTTCCAAGGTGGAGATATAAAAACTGAAGCTACAATTTTTGTTGAAGGTGAGTCTATTCAAAGTACCAATGCAGCTGTGGTAGCCTTGATGTGCTTGGATGTAAAGTGTTTTCTCAGACACCTGTGGGTGATTGTTGAGACCACTTTGTAATAAAGAATTACTGTATAGATAGGGGAGAGTTTTTGTACAGGATGATGCATTTTGTATTTCAATATTTAACTAGGGAGCCTTCCTGAATAGCTCCTGTTAATATGGGCTGCACATAACACTTTGTCAGACCAGATTCTTCCTTCTTGTGTTTGGTGCATTGCCTGTGAGAAATTTGCTGCAGTGAAAAGGACAGTATGATACCCAGAAAACTTTGTGATAATTATCCTGTAACAAAGTACATGAATGTCTGTGAAGCACTGAGCATGCAGCTCAGCTGAAGGTCCAGACACTGTGAGCTAGAAGCATTACCAGCAGCATCAGGAGGGATGCCTGTCCCTCCAAGGTGAGCCTTATCCTCTTTTGAACTGCAGTTTCTAATGACCTTCTATCCCCTGCTCAGATCCTCCACGGGTCGACCAAGTTCTCCTCAAAAACTTAACAAGTGTTCCTACTGTGGCCAAGGCAGGACAGAAGGTCCAGATCAAGATCCCTTTCGAGGGCCGGCTGCCAGTCAGAGCAACGTGGCTGAAGGACAGGATGGAGCTGGCGGATGACACGAGAATCCGTGTTGACAAGACAGACACCTTCACCATGCTGTCCATCCCCAGCAGTGAGAGAAAGGACTGTGGGGATTACAAAGTCAGGCTGAAGAATGACAGTGGGGTCTTGGAGATCAACTTAAAGCTTGTGGTATTAGGTAAGAGCCCCGTGACATCCACTGTGGCTTTCATTGTGGAGCTCAGGCAGGAGATCCATTAACACTGGTGACAGTCTGATTTAGAGCTACTGGCTCTCTCCACTAAATGAGGGTACAGGGATTGCTGACATGGTTCTTGCCCTTTAGCAGAGGGTAACACAAATCTAGTTTAGTGGTGCATGGCCTCAGCAGCTGAGCTGTGAATGTTGGGCAGCTGTGGGAGATGGGGCTCTGCACAACAGGCAAATCTGAAATAGTTTATAAATGTCTGTGCTCTTCTGGGAGGCTGGAAATGGTCTTTCCTCCTTATAAGCAAGCTGAATTGATGCAGTGCTAATGAGAACAATTAGCCTATGGACCGAGGGCCTGGAGGTTTTGAAGAGGTGACTCCAGTGCCCAGCCCTCATTCCACAACTACGTGTGTGTCTGTCAAACTGAGTCTCCAAGCTGGTGAGCAAGAGACAGTGTCTGCTCCAAACCCAGGAGCGCATCGTGCTCTGGAGCCAACTCATATTCCCTCTGTCTTCCTCTTGTCAGACAAGCCCCAGCCACCTACAGGACCCATCAAAATCGTAGAAAGCTCTGCAAATGACATCAGCATCCAGTGGAAGCCCCCGAAGGACAATGGGGGCAAACCAGTGCAAAGCTACATTGTCGAGAGGCAGCAGGTAGGCAAAAACGACTGGGTGACTTTGGGAGAAACCCCCAGGAGCTGCACCACCTTCACTACTAACAAAGTGGAACAAGACATGATCTACTACTTCAGGGTGAGAGCTGTGAATGCTGAGGGAAGTAGTGATGCCCTGGAATCAGATGAAGTGAAGGCTGTGGGTAAAGGTAAGGAAGAACCATCTGGGACATTAAAACTCACTTCATTGTGGATGTTGCTAAAGACCTAAACTTGACTTCACAGCTGTGGTTCTCCATATAAATCTGTGGAGACTGCACAGCAAGACTAGAAGCTTGCTGTAGGCTTTGGTGGTGCTGGGGGACACAGTGGTCATTCTGCTATGCTCCATTCTGAATTGGAAAGCACATTCCATGGGGGAAATGCAATATGCATCACAGAGGAAATTTATAAAGGGAACAGGGGAGGCCTTTTCTTACTCCCCAGGAAAAGGGCTGTCTGCATGTGCACCATTTTTCAGCACAACCACTTAATTCCCTGGTTTCCAAAGAATTAATGTCCTTTGTCCTTCAATGAGTTTAAATGCTGGAACAGTTTTGCCATGAGTATGAATGTAATACTAGAAAACAAAGCTCTGTTCTATTTCTAATCTGTGTCTTTCTACATTCTCCTTATGATTATGAGAAGCCCTGTACTTAAATGCTTTAGTAGAAGGTGAAGAAGATCTGTTCTGTCTCTCATTTCTATCATTAATAGCAAGAGTAAAGCTGGCTTCCTTACTGTGTGAGGGTGGCATGCCTCACTGTCTGGGCTGCCAGTAGAGTTGTGAGTTGTGATGACAACAGGCAAGTCATGGGAAAAAAAGCCTCAGGATGATCCATGCTGGATCCTGTTTGTGTGGGGAACAGGATTCACAGCTTCAGGTCTCAGGTTTTCCAAACACACCCACACGAATATCTTGTGAAAGTTGGAAGGAAAAAAGGTCAGAGAACACTTTCTGATCTTACAGTAAAAGTACACCTGCTAATAATGAAATGCCCATCTGCTTCTAGCTTCTCCTGCTGCCCCAGATCCCCCTGAGATTGTCAGTGCCAGCAAAGACAACATCACCATTTGCTGGAAAGCCCCTCAGAGAAGTGGCAGCTCCCGGATCGTGGGGTACGTCGTTCAAAAGCGTAAGAAGGGCACCGTGACCTGGCTGCCAGTCAACAGTGTGCCCATAGCAGGTAGGAGCCTTAAATCCTCTCACAGGCTGCAGGACTTGAAAAGGGCAAGAAGCTCAGCTGTATTCAGGAGCTGCTTTAGGATCTTACACCTTTTCACATCAGTGTTTCTTCTCTTGAATTCTTGAGCTGCTGACTGTGTCCATCACAGCCCTGTTAACACTGCCTGAGGTTTTGCTTTCTCATCTCCCACAGCTCTGGTGTATATGTTTTCTCACAGCTGCATTTTTCTCACAACTAAGGTTTCACAGCTGTGCCATAGCAAAGACAGGTCTTGGGTGTATAAACAGCTGAATGCCTGGGAGGAGGATTGTGATCTGTTCTAGATTGTGTGAAAGCAGATGACTGGAGAAGGGTTCAGAGGAGCTTGCTGCTGCATCCTGGGATGCAGCTCCTCTGAAGGTAAACTGATGCCTTCAGTCTCTAGAACTAAAATCTTCATTTCACCTGCAGTGAAAGACTTTAGTCTGCCCTTAGTTTTCACACTAGGCACTTGGCAAACAGGAGTTAATAAATGCAAGGACTATAAGGAAACCCAAGGGATGTGTCTGAGCTCCAGATGGCTGTTGTCTGTTTTGGCTGTTATCTACCAGGTGCAAGCTCAGACTTCTTATCTAGTATAGAAGACTTTAAGATTATTCCATGAGGAATACAGTGAACAGTTCCAGAAATACACATGCACTTGGACAGGGAAGGGCAAGGAAACCAATGACACTGTTTATACACTGCTCCTGAGAATTAGTCAGTGCACAGTTCTACATGGAATAAGGTACAGCAGTGTTGTCTCACCCTTTTCAGCTTGGGGAACAGCTCACATGAGCCAACATTGCTCCTTTTGTTTCTGCAGAGAAGAAGCTGAAAGTAACCAATCTCAAGAAAGGTCTACAGTATGAATTCCGTGTGGCAGCTGTCAATGCTGCTGGTGTAGGAGATGCCAGTGAACCCTCACAGCCTGTCTTTGCACGTGATTCCACAAGTAAGTTCATTACCTCTCATCCTTCTGGCTTGGGGATATGTAAAGCTGAATGTAGACTGTTGGTGTTAGTGGAGAGGTGATGGCTTTGAATGCTTTGAAAACATATGTGAAGACAAAGACCAAATAACTGGGGACTGTCTCATGGCTGAGAATCTGCTATCAGCGTGAGGAAGGAGTGGAAGGATTTTCTGTGAGATATCTGGGTCAGAATGCCATGAACTTCCTCTGTGGGAGTGATGTGCAGCGTGCAGAAGGGTTCAGGATGGGTTGCAGACCGTTTCAGGAGTGCTGCAGCTTGTACTGCACAGATGGCAAGGTCAGGCACCTGGATCCAGCTTTGAAGAACTGCGATGAGGTAGAGGCAAGTGGGGTGCACTTCAGGGATGCTGAGGAGCCTCAGGAGGTGACTGAAAAGAAGGAAGAGAAACCCTGGAAACAGAGCTTAAATGAAATTCCTTTCTCCAGAACGTCTGGGTCAAGTGCAGGACCTTAAAGTGAGCAGCAGTGACAGCACCAGTGTCACCTTGACATGGAAGAGACCTGAAGCAAAAGATGGGAGTGATGTGAAAGGCTATGAGGTGGAGATGCGGTCTTCTAACAACACCAACTGGACCAAATGCAATAGTCTTCCCATAGAGGCCACCACTTACACAGTTAAAGGCCTCCAAGCCAAGGAGAAGTACTTTCTACGTGTGAGAGCCCTCAATGACAGCGGGCCAGGAGAAGCTGCAGAGCTTGAAGCTTGCATGGAAGCCACTCACCCTGTAGGTAAGTCACAGTGGGCTGCTTCACAATGACCAAGGTCATTCTGCAGGTAGCAGGATGCAGGCAAGGTCTGCAGGTCACTGTGATGAGCTGCTTTTTAACCTCTGGCTGGTTTCCTGAGCCTGCTCTGTGCTGTGTGTGTATTCCATAAGGGTCCTTCACACAGATGTCATTTTACACAGAAGGTCACCCACACGGTGGGGTCAGGTGTGTGAAAGGGCCCATTTCTCTGTGATTGAGACACCACATGTTTACAGACCTTGTTGTGAATGTATTTTTGACCTTGTTTCCCCAAGTTTAGTCATAAATAAATAGGGATTAAATTGGAAAGGTGAATCAGGGAGCTTTTCTTTTCCATAGTCCCACTTTGAGTTTACCTGCAGCCTAGCTGTGGGAGAGGCATTAAGGGTGTTGAACACATGTATGTGACTAAGGATGGACAACTTTTTGTTCTCTTTGCTGTCTTTCCCAGTTTCTCCCAGGTTACTCATAGATGACACAGTGAAAAACCTCCTGGTGATAAAAGCAGGAAATGCCATCAGAGTGAATGTTCCATTTGAGGTGAGTGTTCAGATGTCTTTTATGCCTTTTGATGCTGTCCATCCAACCACAGCAACACTGTCACCATCTGTCACTGAGCTCAAAAACCAGTCACTTTGGAAGGCCTTAGAGCAGCATTTCTAGCAACATCATCTTGACTGTGTTTGTCTTCTGAAGCAGCAGGACTTAAACCATATACACTGACAGAAATCCTGTCTGCTTTGAGGTAAGCTTGGGACAACACAGGTGGAGTCTTGGGATATCAAAAAGAATGGGCAAAGTATGTCCATTGTCCTGGCTTAATCTCTTGGAGAACAGAGACCAAAGATGGCACAATGGAAATAGAGACTTTAAGGATGTTTTTTCTCTTTCCAAAACCAGCAGGTGTCTGTAACAGGAGCAAATATTTACTGCTGTCATCTGTTGACCTAGCACACCTTGTTTGATACAGTGAACCTCAACACCTTGCTACAACAACACTCTTAAAAGACACAGAGAGGAAAGTTACAAAGACTTGAGAGCAGGGCTCATAGATCCATATTTCTAATCATTCCCTTACTGTGCCATGTAGGTCTAAGTTTGGGACAAGAGAATGAAACTAAAGTTGTTAAGAGGCAACACAAATGGGCTCCAACTCGTGTTGTTCTTTCCAGGGTTATCCAGAGCCAGTGGTGACTTGGTTAAAGGATGGGCTTCCCCTCACAAACCGGGCTGCAGTCAGCACCAAAGATGGTACCACACAGCTGCTGGTTGGAGCAGCTGAGTTCCCTGACAGTGGCACCTACACTGTGTCTCTCCAGAATGCTTCAGGGAAAAGACAAACATTCAGTTTCCAGGTTCAAATTACAGGTAACTCACTCTCATACGTTTACACAGATTCACTGCAGATAGGCAGGAGGCAAGGAGCAGCATTGCTGTGAGCTGTGATGCAGTGCAGCCATGCAGGCACAGGGAGAGAACCAGAGGGCAATTTTCCATGCAGTTCAGTAACTGATATCAGTGATATCACTTGGCTGTGTCTGCAGGACAGAGCAACCTGTGGATTAAAATTACACCCAGCTTCCAGAGTGGCAGCACACACAGATGGACAGTGCAAGCCACTGGAGAGCAGTTCATGCACTTTGTAACTGTCTCAAGTTAGTCAGCAGCAGGCTTTAGGACATTTAGTCATCACTACAGCAACTGTATGTGCTATCTCCTTGAGGGTTGGTCCAGCTAAATTTTTTCACCTCTTGTCTCCCTGTGAGAAGGGAGAGAAGCCCAGGAATGCAGGTGGAATGCAGCAGTGCAGTTAACAGCAAATGAGGTTGTGTGACTTGGAGAAGGGACAGAAAATAGCCATCTCTTTAGTCAGCTCAGCTCTGCCAGGCTGGTAGGCCAGGCCCCAGGAGCTAGCCTCATTCAGCATCTCATGGGAATCAAGCTCTCTTCAGACTAGCTTCAATATTGCTTCTTTCCTCCCTCTGTCTTTGCTGCCTCCTCAGAAGAGTCCAAAGGCAGGTTGGATGGGGCTTTGAGCAGCTCGGGCTAGTGGAAGCTGTCCATGACACAAAGGTTGGAACTAGATGATCTTTAAGGTCCCTTCCATTCCAAACCATTGTATGATTCTATAAATTATGTCCCTTCTAGTGACCAGGATGTTTACTCAGCCCCCAGACACAGCCTCAGAGCTTTTAGGGTCCTGCACTGTGCCATTCACATTTGCCTTCGTGTGGCAGATATCCCCCAGCCACCTGGAGCCATCCACTTGGAAGAGAATGTGCCAAATACAGTGACAGTAACCTGGGAGCCATCCCCATCTGAGAAATGGGAGCACAATCTCTACTACACAGTCCTGAAATGTGAATCCCAGAAGGGCTCGTGGCGTGTGGTGGGTGACCTGATCTACACCAACAAGTTCACGTTCACCAAGCTGATCCCAGGCCGGGAGTATCACTTCAGGGTTGTGGCAAGGAACAACCTGGGAGTCAGTGATCCATCTGAAACTGAGCAGCCTTGGAGGATCAAAAAACAAAAGGGTAAGCCAGTTTTTACAGATAATCACCTATGTGCTGTCATGCTTTGGGTTTTTGATGGTTTCTAACTCTCCTTCTCTGAAGGTTTAGTTGCCCAGCACAAGAATGCTTAGAGATACCTAAGGAGGTGCCACACTGGCAGGGAAGGCTTGGCCTCTCTGCATGGGCATTGTGGAGATGGATCCCTTCTTTCTGACCATTATATAGATGGGATGCATCAAGAAGAGTGTGGGCAGCAGGTCAAGGGAGGTTCTTTTCCTCCTCTACCCTGCCCTGGGGAGGCCTCATCTGGAGTCCTGTGTCCAGTTCTGGGCTCCTCAGTTCAAAAGGGATGGGGAACTGCTGGAGAGAGGCCAGTGCAGGGCCACCAAGATGATCAGGGGACTGGAGCATCTTTCATATGAGGAAAGACTGCAGGAACTGGGGCTGTTTAGTCTGGGGAAGAGGAGACTGAGGGGGGATCTTATTAACATTTACAAATATCTCAGTGGTGGGGGTCAGGAGATTGGGACATCCCTCTTTTCTAGCAACAGGACAGGGGGTGATGGGATGAAGCTGGAACACAAACAGTTCCATTTAAATGTAAGAACAAACTGTTTGAGTGTTGGAGTGAGGGAGCCCTGGCCCAGGCTGCCCAGGGAGGGTGTGGAGGCTCCTTCCTTGGAGGGCTTCAAGCCCCACCTGGACACGTTCCTGTGTGACCTGATCTAGGCTGCCTTGGAGCAGTGTCTCACTGTGTCTTTGTATGTTGCTGTGTTGGTTGTTGTGGGGTTTTTTTTACAGCTGAATTTCAAGTCAGGCCACAGAAATACAGGGGAATCAATCCCAACCAGCCCCCGAGGATCCTCGTCCCGCTGAAGCCTCACGTGGTGCCGACGGGGAGCGAGTGCCACATGAGCTGTGCAGTGGGAGGCCACCCCCGGCCCAAGGTCACCTGGTACAAGGACAGCAGAGACCTCTCCAATGATCCAACCTACTTCTGCACTAATGACTTTGGTGTCTGCTCCCTGGTGGTCTTGGGTGTCTCCAAACAGGATGAAGGGGAATATATGATAGAAGCCACCAATGAACTGGGCCGTGCCTTCAGCAAAGCCTTCCTCACTATTAAAGGTGACAACCTCTGAGGCTTCTCTTCCTCCTTTGTGTGATGTTGAGACGTGGCATTGCTCTCTAGCTGCCTCACAAGTGGCATCCACACAGCTTTAGCTACTGACAAGAGCAATCTCCTACAAGGCAGTGCATACTTGGACAGCCTTAATGAATTTTTAACCATCCTACTAGTGATCAAGTGTGAAACAAAGAGAAATGAAAAGGCAGATGTGGGAAGAACCCTTGATTTGTGTATGAGCCAGAGGGTTTGGCTGACCCTGTGCAAATCTCTTAGAAAGAAATGCCTCATTTTATTTGATAAGGTAGTATCTAGGCTACATTTCTGTACATTGCAAGAGCTGCAAAGTAGAAGGTGTGAGGTTAGGTGAAGGTGTGAGGTTGGGTGAAGGTGTGAGGTTGGGTGAAGGTGTGAGGTTGGGTGAAGGTGTGAGGTTGGGTGAAGGTGTGAGGTTGGGTGAAGGTGTGAGGTTGGGTGAAGGTGTGAGGTTAGGTGAAGGTGTGAGGTTAGGTGAAGCAGTGAGGAGAGGGTTGGTGTTAGGTGGCCAAAGGCAATGAGGAGGGAGGAAAGAGAGGGACTAAGTGGTCTAAGTTAAATAGGATCATTGGGGATTGTGATGTGAACAGAGTCAGTGTAGTTGACACATGGTGTTTACACTCATGGATAAATGTCAGTGGCAATTGTACTCAGTTGACTAAGAAACATCCTTTACTTGGAGTCATGTTTTGCACCTTTTGTTGCCACTTGGAATACCTTGGTGGGGTTGTGTGAGTAGAGAAATGTGTCAGTTAAATCCTTGTAATCCTTTTGCCATGGATCTTTTTGGCCCTGTAACACTTGAAGTCTCCTTCCATCCTACCTCCCTCATTACAATACTGAGCTGCTTCTCTCTATCTCTTATTTTCAGACTCCAGCCTGTAGCATGGCCTTGCTGAGAACATCCCTGCACTACCCTGTGAAGCTCCTCTTGAGAACTGGCTGGCTGTGAAGGCTGTGTATTCATTTCCAGATGTGCATTATAGTCTGAGTGGTTGATTTTTTTCAGATCCAGTAGTTGTGTTTTGCACATGATGCTGCCTTGTAGTCAAAACAGGGGGGAAGAAAACCCCTTTAAGAGAGTTGCCTCATTTTGTAATGATCATGGCTTTCCACTAGACCTTTAAAACATAGATTAGAAGCTTCAAGAATCCAGAGGATGGGAGGAAAAGTTGTTGTCCAAAACCAAACTTTCCATGGAGAACAGAGGGATCATTCTACCACAACACCCACCTGCTACCTGGCTGCAACAGCAACATTTCTTGCTGCTAGAGATCTGTGAAGCTGCCCTTTTAGTGTGTGGTTTTCCAACCCATGTAATTCTCAGCAGGTTTCCTAATCCTGGTGGAAGCAGTTCTGCATGTATTCCACTGCCACTAGCAGTTATTCCTTTCCTCAGTCTCTAAGCTGAGAAGAGTATCTGCCTGCTGGTTTTATCTGGGCAAGAGGTATCCTCAGTCTAGGCTAACATGGGGTAGTGCTTCCCACAGGGAAGCTGCAATGGAAACCTGGAACCAGCTGAATTAGTGTGAGCACATCAATGTTGTGCTTTAACAATCTGCTATAGCAAGGGCTGTAAAAAACCAAGGAGACATCACCCCTAAACCACCAGTTTAGCATCAGCTTTGAAACAAAAGTGCCCCTGCCTCAGGGCATTGCTGGAATGTTCCTGCCTAATGCAAGAAGGGGTTAAAAGTCCTTCGTGGTTGAGCAGAAATATGAAGTATCACCAGAGCTCCTCTGCCATGGCTGGGGGATTCCATCACTGAGTGGGAAGAAGACTGGAAAGCAACAGATGTTATGATGGCTGTACAAGTGTAAAGCTTTAGCACCACAGGTACTTTAATGACGGCATCTAGAAGACAGGGGAGTCGAGATGAAAGACTCAAAGGCACTGGATCCTCAGCCAGCCAGTCAAACATGTATGTGGGGCTGAAATGTTCTCTTTGATTCTGTTTTGTACAATGTTGTACAGACACAGCAGCAGTAGATCATGACATTAAACCATAATTCAGTAAAATCTACCATGAGTAAGTGTTTCTTTTGCAGAAGGCAGCCCAGCCAGCTCCTGAATGCCAGTTCATGTGCAATGGCTATGTGAGTTCACCCCTCACCACAAAGCAAGTGCCTGTTTCTACAGCTGAAGGAGTCTTCCATGCTCAGCTGGAAAGTGCAGTGCTGCACCTGAAGGCCAGTCCATCAGGATTTAGATGTTTATTTTGAGGTGGCCTCTTGTTCCCTGCAAGAGGATTGTCTCTGGTTATGGCCTCTCTTCCCTGTAACCTGCATGTTTATGCTCCCACCAGGCTTGGATTAAGTTCATGCCTGGTAATGCACTTGCTGTTTGTACTCTAAGTATGCTGAGAGGGATGTTTTCTAGCAAGGCTGAGGAACAAACACCAAGTTTTCACGAGCCTCAGCTTGACTTCCACTGGTGAGATGCTGTAGGAGTGTGGGGTTGTTTCTGTGTAGTGAATGTGCAGGAATAGGGTTACATTTGCTGCTTTTATCTTGACTGATAAGCAGAAGGGCCAACCTTTGCTGGAAGGACCTGAACAATTGAGATTGAAGCCTGAGTGATCTGTGGAAGGACTTGACTCACCAGGAGCTCTTGTAAGAGTTGCTGTGAGTTGCAGACTTGTCCCTGTGCACAGATGTCAGCATCCATTCCAGCTCCTCCTCTGCTGTTTATTGTCTTCACTATTTTATATTCCAGGCCCAAATGCTTAGAGCACTGGTACCTGGGGAGCAGGGCTCAGCCAGACATGTCAAGCAGGGCTGCAAGACTGAGAGCCTGACTAGAAGTGTCAGTAATTCATCAAGGAAGAGGCTGTGTGCACAGGTAAGACTAGTGCACAAGGAATGGCCAGTCAGCATGAGGAGCAGGTGAGTGTTTCAGAGTCAGCAGTGCTGCTTGTTTACCCTGGGCATTTTGATTACAGCAAAGTGGGGCTCCCCCTCCCAGGAATCCTGCTCTGAGGTGGAAGGGTGGATGTTGCTGGGTGGGGAGGCCAAAGGGAGAGAGCAATGACCTGGGGAGAGCTGCAACAGGGGCAGAGCTGCCAGTCAAACTTTGCTGCAGCATCCCCAGGCACAAAGAGGAAAGCAGGCTACAAAAACCTTGGAGTCTTCAGAAGTGTCCTGAGCTTTGTTTCTCTCACTTCTTGCAGTGAGAGTCTTCTCATCTAGGTGGTCCCAAACCAGCTCTCTGGATGCTGGCACCAGCAGCAACCACCCAGTCACTGGCACAGCTGAGAGGGTGGAATCAAGCTGCCCAGGCAGTGCTGGTAAACCCCTCCTGCATCCCTGGTGCTGCTCATTTGCCACTGGCTTGGCAAGAGGATCTCATGCCATGCTGCCTGTGGGCTGCCCAGCAGCCTGGAGGTGGCTGAACTCACACTCCATCGTGGTGGCATTTAGGGAAATGATTGCCTAGAACCTGCCCTGCATCTGTTTTTCATAGTTTGCTGTCTCTGTTTGACTATGGAAGATGGGAACTGCAGGCCTGGGGGTAAATCTGATGGCTCTTCTTTCCAGGAACTGCTTGTACCAGTCAAGGAACATCATACAAGTACCCCAGCATAAGGCTTCATGTCACTCAGGGCACGGGGGGGCTGCTGGTGTGGACTTGCCTTGCAGTCCCTCAGAGCCACTCCCCAAATTCCCATGCAGCAATACCAGATGGGTGCAGTTTGCCTCTAAACCAGGCTGTGAGCACCAAGGAGAGCAATGCTCCTGAGCTGGGAGGGACAGGGCAGCTCCTGTGCTGGCTCCCAGCCCAGGTGGAGGACACAAGGTGTGTTGCTGGATGTGCTCAGCCGTGCCTCTGACGTGGACTTTTTCCCCTCCTCTCTTCACAGGCAGGGCTGGGCCTGGCTAATTGTGCCATGTGCATCACTGCTGAGGGGGAGCAGCTGTTGCCAGCTTGGGATGAACAAACTGGAGGGAGCAAGTTCCAACAGCGTAAGAACAAAACCCCCTGAGTGTGTGATGACAGATCCTGTCAGGGCAGAAGCAGCTCCTCCCCCAGCAGCCTCCCTTGCTGCTGTGCTTTGTGTTTTTGCTGATTTTACAACAGAAAAAAGGAGATTCTTTTGGTAGGACTCCAGCACCTGTGGTCTTTGGTGACTTGGAGATCAGGTCTGATGAATCAGCAGCTCTTTCCCTGCTGGCTTCTGAGTGCTGATGTCAGCCCCAGGGACTCCATGGACCTTCTTTCTTAGGGATTTTCCTTCCTTAGGCCCTGCTCAGTGAAGGTCCCTCACTGCAATGGATGGAGGAAAGCCAGGGCTCTGAGGGGCAGAAGGCTGCTCCATGTATTTGCTCTCTCCAGGATAGTTCTGGTCAGAGCTACAGGCCTCAGCTTTCTGGGCTGAGTCCTCCAGAAGGAAATACTGCTGCATCCTCCCTCTGTGTGCACCCAAGAGTTCAAGGGCTGTTTGAGTGATGGTCTTGTTTGGCTGGTAGGCAGGAGGTGCACTGGGGACTTACGTCCTTGGGAAGCTTCTCAACGTGAAGAGCATCGATGCCTCTGGCAGTGCATCGTCCTTGCACACAGAAGGGTCTGGCTGTGTGGATTGGAGTCTGTGAGCAGCCCATGAAGTGGAACTCTGGGTCCTTTGGGAAGGATAACTCCTTTCTAGACACAGATGTTCCCAGTCCATCCTCCTGGCAGGGCAAGGTGGTGAGGAATTGACCCTGGACAGTGCTTGGAGCAGTGGCTGCCAACTTTTACACCCGTGTCCTGGATGTGGCTGCTGCAACAGGTTGCCTCTGGAGATGGCTGTGCTCAGCTGGGAGAGGCAGCCTTTGGAACAGCAGCAGCCCACGCTCCTCCCTGGCTGCAGAGCCCGTCCCATCCCTTCATCTCCAGGCAGTGGTGCTATAGGACTGCAGAGCCCTCCAGGCCTCCCCAGGGACAACGCAGAGAGGGTTTTCCAGCCTAGGAGGCTCTGTAATTCCATCTCCTTCAGAGGCTGGAGACACCTTAGAGCTCCAACACCCTCCATGAGGCTTTAAGAGCTGCCATTGGTGTGTCTTATCTCTAGCCAGAGGGCTGAACAATTCCTTCCTGGATGATGAGATTAGGGCAGGAGTAACTGTTCACTCAAGGGTGCTCTGGAAGTCTGTCCCCCAAGTCTCTGAGGGTGGTGCTCTTCTGTAGGCTCCTGTAGCTCAGACCCAAACATATCATCTCTGCTTTCAAAGCCTGTCTCTCACTTTCCTCCTGAGCAGAGCCAGTGCAGCTGCTCTGGAGATGCAGACAACGAAGTGGCTGCTGCTGGAGCTCTCTGAGAGAGACGAGAGACTCCTACACCCCATGCAGAGGGATTTATTGGCTGCACTGAGGTGTCTTATCTCTAGCCAGGGGGGTTGAACAATTCCTTCCTGGATGATGAGATGGTGGGTGCCTTGGCTGTGTGTCCCTGGCCCTGGAGGTCCCTTGTGTGCTCTGTCAGTACCATTTAAGCTGTAATCTCTTTTCTGCCCTAGCACAGGCAGTCTGGTTGGGAGTTCAGTGGGGTGCAAGCATTGAAAGCCAATATTGTCTGGGTTAGTCACCCTCAGATGCTGTGGGACGCCTGGCTGAAACTCTGCTGCAATTGGCAATGCAAAGAAGTAAAACTGGACAGGTCTGGAGTGTTTCTAAACCCTCTGCAGCATGTCTCAGCAGTGATTCAGCATCTGATGGGAGTCCAGCAGCTGCCCATCTCAGCTGAACCTCTCCTGTTGTTTGGGCAGCTGGTGCAAAGCTGCAGGTCACAGGGCACGTCTTTGCCACACTTATTGTGATGGTCACCCACAGCAGACTTCCTGCAGGGCAGCATGTCAAGGTGCATGAGCTTCCCAAGCCAAGCTCTGTCCCAAGCCCAATGGAGCTGTTAGTAATGCTGGCAGGGCAAAGCTGGGTAGAGGTGCTGACCAGACCCATCATTTCCTGCCAGATCTTACTTCTGATCCTGGTAACGTGAGAGAAAAGCCCAAACCAGCTTTGCAGTGAGGGTGATGTTGGTTCTTTGCTGCTGAAGTTGGGTGAGGTGGATGCAGTGTGGCCTGGATCTCCAGCTGTGTAACTGCTCAACACGGTCTGTGGGCTGTAGGTGTGTGACTGGAGTGCTGCTGAGCATGACAGAGCTCACTGCTCTCCCAAGAGCTGTACTTTAAGCCAGGAGGCAGCAGGCAGCACCAGTTCAGTGAAAGGTGATGCTCTGTGCACTGGGTTACTCTGCCAGCAGCCTCCAGAGGCACTTTGATTCAGGGAAAAGATCCTGTTAAGCCACAAGGAGATGGGGTGTTTGCACAAAGATAAGGAAATGATCAGAGCATCTGTGCAGCTCAGCCCCTGTTCTGGCTGTAAAAAGGGATTTTCAGGCCTCCAGCTTCACTCCTTTCTGCCCAGCCCTGGCACTGCCAGAGGACTGGGTGTCTGCCCCATGGGCCCTGGTCCTCCAAGGGGTCAGAGGTATCTGAGGGCTCACAAAAAAAGGATCACACTCAACTGAATCTTGAGTAAAATCAGCCAGAGCAGCAAACCACAGTGTGCTTGTACTGGCTGGCTCCTGTTTCCCTTCCCCTCGCCAGTGCCACTGGCTCCTCCTCGCCCTCAGCAGGCACAGCCTTCTCCAGCACATGCAGATTTGCATGACAGACCCAGAGGCACTGACCTCTGAGGTTCTGTTACCCTGCAAATGACATTTCCTTTTACTTGCTCACTCCTGTGCAAGAGAAGCTGCTCTGTGACCTGGCCCAAACCTCTGGTCTGGGCAGTGCCATTCTCTCTAGGATGCCCTCGGAGTAGCCAGAGATTCCAGGGGTATTGGCTTGTGCAGCAATCTGTTTTGTGTCTACAGCTCTGCCTTTCTCCCCCACTTTGACCCTGTATAGCTGCCTGACCTCTGTGTGGTCCCTTTGATGGGATGGTGGCTGCCTCCCCCCTTGCTGCTGCTTTTGCTCCTGTAACTGCTCAGTGCCACGCAGCCAAACCCAGGTTTCTCTGCCTTCTTCCCCCTCCTCTCCCTCACCTGCCATACCCCAGCTCCTTTGCTGGCAGCAGCAGCCACCCTGACTTTCCACATCTCTGATGTAAGGCTGGCAGTGGGCTGAGGTTGTTTTGCTTCCCCTGACAGACCTGCCTCTGCCTCCACCCGGCTCTTGGCTCTTCTGCCTTGGTGTGGCACGTAGTGGCCTTTGTTCTCACCCGTTGCATGGTGAGCAGATGAAAGCCAGCACTGAAGCATAATTTATAGCCAGCTTGAAACCCAGTTTTGGCAGGGCAAAGCACGCCAGCAAGATGGAGCAATGCCCGAGGAGCTGCGCTCAGGCTGCTTATCAAATGATGCTTGAAAGGCTCGGTAATGCAAGAGGAGGGTTGAGTTGCTCAATTCTAGCAGAGGATAAGCTGCCTCTATTACAGGGACACGTGTTTGGGAGCAAGGAGCTGATAGCTGGCTTTTGAAAACTTGTCTGGCAAGGGCAAATCACAGCTTCAGGAGTTTTGGTCCAAAGGGCAGCGAGGCTGCAGGAGAGTGCCTGGGCACGTACCTAAACAAGGCTGCACCACCTCTGCTTTCCACCCTTCTAGAAAACTGGCCCAGAAGGGAGCTTATTGCCTTAATACAATTTAATATGTGAGTAAGCTTCATGCAGATGACCCTGAAATCTCTGGGCAGCAGGAATTTGGCGCTGGCACACCCTGCAGGGCTGTGGGCTGACTGCGTGGTTACCACCAGCCCCCAGGAAAGCCTGATGTGAGTTGGGTGCGTGGCAGACAGCAAGTGCCAGCCCTGTGCTCCTGAGGAAGCTGTTACAGTGCTGTCAGCCCAGTGCAGAGCCCTGGGCAGTGTGTGATGAGCGTGTGCTGGCAGGGACCATGCACCCTGGGAGCAGGGTTTGCCTCTTCCAAGCTGGTCATATACCTGCAGCATCCCTGTCACTGCTTGTCCCTGCTGCTCTGCTGCGAGAGGCCACTGTTCTGGCTGCTGGCCCTCTGCAGTGGAAGAGGTCTCAAGGTGTTAAGGGCAGGGTTTGCAATATTGCAAGGTGGGGGGGAAGCTCAAACAGTCACCTGGTCCTTCCCCTGCTCCAGTGCAGGAGTGTCACTGACTCCTGCTCAAAAGGGATATCTGTCTTCTCCTTAAAGACTTCCAGTGCTGTAGGCTGGATGCCTTACTGAGGCACAAGGCACTTGCCTCAAATCACCAGCAGCTTCAGGGACAAAGTGACAGGAGGTGAGGGATGCACTCTGGAGGATGAGCCTCCTGTTGTCCTTCTTGATTTTGTCATGGCTTAAACATGAGACCCCAAGGAAAGGCCAAGCACCATTTCTGCCTCTGATTCCACATTGGGTTTGCCACCCAGGGACTTGGCAGAAGGGACCTGGAGGCCATGGAAGGACCAGCAGTGAGTGTGTGGGTACAACTCGGATGGCTGAACAACCCCATGGACGTCAGGGAAGCCCCTTGCCTCATCTCCAGCACTCTCACCTGAGGTTGGTTCATGTGCACAGCCACAAATTAGCTTTGGAAATCTGCTTTTCCCTGTTCAGTTTGAAGGTGAACATGTGAATACTTGTCCAACTCAGGATGGACTCTTCCTGGAAAGCAGACACGAGTGGAATGGGTCACCCTCGTGTGACAGCTGTGGATTAGCCTCAAATACTGTCTCTAATCAGTGTTACATTTCACTATTCAACAAGATCCTTCAGAGACATTAGGAGTGTGACTCAGGTAAATCTATCTGTCACAGTAGGTTTGATTTAACAGGGTTTTGTAATGTATTTAGAACCCAGAGTGACCCAGGTGAGTGTTTGGTGTTCGCGGTGCTGGGGCTCGTGGCCACACGCCAGCCCCTGCTCCCCCTCTGTCCCAGGGTACCACGGTGTCATCACCTCACTCTCCCTGCTCCCCTCACCAGAGGCTGCTTGCACACAGCAGGTTAAACTAGGATATGTTGCTAAATCCTTACATAAACTGGTGGGTGAGGTTTCCTCCCCCAGCAGCAACGGGGAGGGTTTCTCAATGCCGTGGAATCGAGGGCATCCTCCCGCCACTTACACGCTCTCTCTCTTCAGAACCCCAGTGGGATGGGGGTTGGAAGGGCCCTGCAGAGCTGCTCCAGCCCAACCCCTTGCTAAGGCAGGTTCCCCTGGCTCAGGGGGCACAGGAACGTGTCCAGGTGGGGTTGGAAACCCCCTGAGGAGCCTCCACACCCTCCCTGGGCAGCCTGGGCCAGGGCTCCCTCACCCTCTCAATAAAGTTGGATGGGAACAAGCTGTCCTTTCCCTTAGTTTCTGAGCTAGTGCAGCTTATGACAGGCATGAGGAGGTGAGAAGCCCAGGTCCCATCACAGCTGAAGTGTCTGTCTACCTGCTCTTCTCTGTGTCCTCAGCTGCAGGAGGCTGTTCCCATCCCTTTGCTTGCAGTCACCTCCCTGGAGTGTGTCGTGGCTTATGGTGAGCATGGGCTCCAGTCCTCTCCTTGACTGTTTACACAGTGTGTTCATATGCTCCTAGGCCTGGCAGCATCACCTCTGGAGATGGTGTCCCACACCTATGCCCTCCCTCCTGCTGCCCCTGGAAGAGGCAGAGGCACCTGGCAGGACCTGACTTGGCTGCGTGTACGTGGCACCACCCAGGTAACGCTCATGGACCTCACAAGGCCTCCAAAGCACACTTAGGTTATCTCTGGGGGTTTTCATGGCAGTGTGGGCTCTTCTCCATCTGAGTGTGGATATTCCAACCCCAGCCACCCTCAAGCACTGCCTCCACTGACTGCCAGGTCCATCTGGACTTGCCAGATATAGGATGGCATGAAGAGAGGGGACTCTTCAAGCCATTAAACATCTAGAAGCAGGAGAAGCACTGTTGAGGTCTTTGAGTGGTCCTCAAGACCTAGAGAAACACAGCAGGCAGATGGAACTGGGGAGAAGGTGTTTACCACTGAGACCTGTCTGGTCTTCTGGACATGGTCACACAAGTTTCACTGTCCCTTGGCAGCCTGTACTGGGGAGACAACCTTGCTGAGGGGCTGTCATGTTCCCACAGGTGGCCATGAGACCCCAGCCACATGACTGGCCATGGTGGGGCTTGTAAACCAACCTCCTGTGCTTATCTCAACAGCATTGCCCACTTTCAAGGGAAGGCTCTTGCAGCAACCTCAGGTAATGAGTCCCTGAGAACAGGCTGCCACACCACTGAAGGGAAGTTCTGTGAGCACAAGGAGTCCCTTGTTGTACCCATCCCTCCCACGTGTCCTCTGCTGCAGAGAGGACAACAACCTGCCACTGAGGTGCACCAGCAGCAGGGAAGTCCCTGGGAGAGGGCCAGCCCCAGAGATCCTGAGATGGGATCTTCAGGCAGTCTCCTGACACTCAATCTGCAAAGGAGTTTGTTACCCAGACTCACTCAAACAAGCTTTGCTCTTGGGCTGATGGGCAAGGGCTGTAGCAAGGAGGGGCTTTGCCAGCAGAGTCCCACGTGCTAAGTCTTGGTGTGAAGCATTTTCCCCCTCAGTGCATCTCCTCCTGAGCTCACTCTGAACTGGATATTGCCTTGGCAGAGAGTCTTGGGTAGAGATGGGAGGAGATCAACAGCTCTTTGATTCTGCAGAGGCTCTTCAGGTGAGACGGGGATGCAAAGAGATGAAAACAGGGTGGACTGGCCAACTGGATGGCATTCTCCTGGAGGGGAAGCAGAGCTCCTTCCTTCTCCATCACCATCCTCCCCTCCTGGGGCATCTCCCTAGTGCCAGCCCTTCCCTGGTAGTTGCATGGCCACTCCTGGTGCTTGTTTCCAGAGTGACCTGCTGACCAAAGCACGTCCCTCTTCAGCTGCTGCCAAGCCTGCACAGCCCTCAGAACTGTAAGCAGATCAGAGTTGTGATGTTGTTGCTCATCAAAGGTGGGACCTGGGATGGAGCTGTTTGGCTGGGGGTGTCTGAGGGTAGGGAAGGGCAGAAGGGACAACCCTGTATCCTCAACCTTGATAACACTGAGTCTGTTCCTGCTCTCAAGCACTTGCAGGTTCCTGCACAGAGCTTTAAGCGTGGTCTCCAGCCCACAGGTGTCCTGCCCTGCTGTGTGTCCCCTCGTGTGCTTTACATGTGCCATCTACCACAATCAGGGGCAACAGGAGCAGGGAACCAGGAACATGAGCCCATGGAGGTCCAGCTGACAAGGGCAAAGGCTTGGTCTGCTCTCCAGCCCCAAGGTGGTCAGGAGTGGAGCACAGGACACACGAGGAAAGGCTGGAAGAGCTGGGTTGGTTCAGACTGAAGAAGGGAAGGTTTGGAGGGATCTTATAGCCCTCTGCAGCTAATTAACTGGAGGATGCAGAGAAGATGTAGCCAGATCTGTTGAGGTGCACGGGGAAGGGAGGCAACTGGAGCAAGCTGGGATGAGGGAAATTCCTCTTAGATACCTGGGGGAAAAAAATCATCACAATGGTGGTCAAATACTGTGAGAGAGGCCAGAGAGGCTGTGGGATCCCCATCAGACCTCTACTGGACAAGGTCTGGAGCAACTGGGTCCCGACCTGGTTTGCCACAGCTGGCCCTGCCTTGGGCAGAGGGTCTGTCCCTTCCTATCGAAACGACTCCATGTTTCTGTTGGGACACACCTCACTGCTGCAGTTGTGTTGTTCCCAGGTTCTTCACCCCCATTACGCAAGGCTTTCACCCTGCAGCCTCACAGCCCCACAAGCCAGCCTTCCCTGCTGGGGACAAACCAGCCTTCCCTGCTGGGGACAAAGCAGCCTTTCCCTCGCTTTCCTCTCCCAGCTCCCTCCTAGAAATCTCTGGGGCTTGGTCAAGGCTCCCTGCTTTGCCAAGGGCCAGCCCATGATCTGCCCAGCACTGCTGCCTTCCCGTCCTCTCACAACACCATCCCCAAACTGTGTCAGTGCCACGAATGTGTGAGGGGTGGAGGGAAGGTTTTGCTCAAGAGCAGCGCATGCACATGCCTCAGCAGGCTGCTGCTTGGCAGCTCTGTGCTCTCTTGCAGCCAGGTTCTGGTTACCCCACTGGATCTGAGCTCTCCATCTGCCCTGTTCCTCTGGCACTTTCTAGTCCCTCAGAAGAAAGGAGAGCCTTTCACAAGAGGCAGAGCAAAGCTAAGGCTTCCTCCTGGAGAAACCTTGCCAGGCTCTGGGAGTTCTCTGCTGTGCTGGGGCAAAGCTGAGTCACTGCTCAGAAAATGGCATTAACCTGGGAAATCCAGAGAATTCCCAGCGCTCCTACCTCTGTCCCTTCTAGTGAGCACCCCCCTGAGGGAGAAACAACCCTGGGTGCTGAAAATAAACCACAGCAGCCCTCCCTGTTACCAGTTTTGTGGGGGGCCAACAGTTCCCCCCCGCAGCAGCTTTTGCAGCCACTTTCAGCTCAGGAGCGCTGACAAGTTTGAACAGCAAACTCTGGGAGAGAGAGGTATTGGGCCAGCGAGCCCTTTGATTGCAATCAGCCAGCTGGCAGGAATCCCAGGCACTCAGTACAAAAATGCTTTGAAGAGGCCAGATGCAGGAGGCGTGTGGGTGTGTGGGGTGTGAGCTGTGACTCACGCCATCGCCATGCGGCACCGAGGGCTCCTGGCTCCCTCCACTCACCCAGCGCCCCTTTAGCCGGCTTTGGTAACCCTCCAGTCTGCCTGGTGGCTCCCACCCTTCCACACAGGGTTTGTTTCTCTTTTTTTTCAGCCTTTTTTCCCTCCCCTCCACTCCCAGCTCTCCCTGCTCCCGCTGCTGCCTCGGAGCTCCAGACAGAAAGGCAGACAGGGAATGTGCTCGGGGCGCTGGCAGATGCAGGCTCTGCTGCTGGGCCCTGCTGTGCTGGGCTTGCTGCAGATGACACTCACCAGTGCCTTGCTAAGTAAGCATCCCCAGCCTGTGATTCAGAGCAGAAGGAGCAGTTTGCATCAAGGTGCAGTAAACTCCTCGTTTAAGTACTTTTTGCTCTTTTAGAGGTGGGTTTGGAGCCTGTTGCACAAACCCTGGGAGACTCCCTCCCTTGGGCTAGATCCTGCCAACCCGCCTCAAGAAACTGTTGTTTCTTGAAAGCCTCTGGAAGCTCCCTGTGCCCAGCTCTGCAGCCCAGCTCAGCACTTTGGGTGAGTTATGAAACAGGGCAGATGCCAGAGCGCAGCATCCGTGTGATCCGCCAGCAAATGACGGGATGTGATAAACACTCGGCTCTCGGTGTGGGGACAGGCTGAGGGCTGGTCCTTCCCCCGGGGCCAAAAATGACATTAGAGCTTCGTCAGAGCTGGGCACTTTGTTGTGCAGGAGCCACCTGAGCTGACAGCCTGTCATTGATTTGCGAAAACATCGTTTGGCATCGATAACAAGCTTTCAGGAGAAACAAGTAGGACAGAGCAAAACAACACCCAGGTATTGCCTGGCTGTTCCTTGCCTGGACTGGAAGCTCACAGGGCTTATTCCTGCTCTGTGATGTGCACAGAAGCAACAGCAAATCCACCTCCATCTCTGTTGGGCATCAGCCACCTGGTCTTGGGTAGGAGCTCACCCTGGCTGGTGGGGTGATGGAGCAGAGTGAAGCCACTGTGTCCCCTGGGTGAGGAGGCAGGAGCTGTGGGGAGAGGGAGCCAAGGGCAATTAGCCTCTAGTTGCTCTGTGTGGCTCTTTGGCAAAGTTTAGGTTTCTGCTGTTGGGTTTCACTGAGGGAGCATCCTGGAGCATCAGAAGAGGAGGGTGCACAACGTTCATCTTCCCCAGCAGCATGGCCTGTGCTTTCTGCTACTGCTCTTGCTCCTACGGAGTAGGAAACACGGCCCCTGTGTGCTCACACTGCACCAGGGAAACATGGGATGGATGGGAACGAAATGAAGCACTTTGCTTTCAAGGAGGGACCCAGCATCTGAGGGTTAAAAGCAGCCAGATCCCAGGCACTGATGATTCCCACTGGAGAGAAGCCACACACATCCTCTCTGCTACAGCAGCCTCCATCCTGGCCTGCTCCTCCTGGCCCCTCTCTGGGCTGTGTGCTGACCCAGTCCTGGGGGGCTCAGGAAGCTTCTGCCTTGTGAACCCTCCCCTCAGCCTCCCTCCTGATGGCTTTTGTACCTCTTTTCCTATATCAGCCTCTTGTGGCTTGGCAGGAGCTGTGTTAGTGCTTGCTGTGACCTGCAACTGGTCCCACCAGCACCAAGGTGTTGGGTTCTCTGCAGATGAGTTGCTGCAGCGTGGCTTGGCAGAGAGAAAACACTCTGCTCAGGTTCAGAACCTGGCATGTCACCTCTTGTACTGACATTTTATCTTCTATTCTGCTTGCTAAAAGTCCCATTTTTCTCTGTGCTACCCTAAGTTACTTGCAAAGCTGAGCCCAACTCTTCCCCTGGTGCCCATCCTGATTCCTCCACAGCAGAGGAATGTTGTGCAAATATGGGAGGACGTGGTTTGGGAAGAGGTTGGAGCCCCACGAGCGCAGCAGGACGCTGCATGACCCCTACTTCAGTTGGACCCTGTAGCCCTGGGCTCAGCTGTGCAGGGAAACGAAGCCTTTTGCACATTGAGCTCTGGGCAGGATGGAGGCTGGACCCCAAGCAGGAGGGGGCACTGTGACCCAGGGCCAGTGCAATGCTGCCTCCTGCTAGCAGGGGCCATCCCCAGGCTCTTGGCACAGAGACACCGTTTCACTCCAGTTTAGACCAAGGGAAATAACAAAGCACAGGCTGAGCAGGCTGTGTGGGAGACGCCGCAGCCCAAGGCTGCCCAGGAGCGCCGTTCCCTCGCCGGCCACCTCACCGAGCGGGCGGCAGAGCCCATCCCCGCGCCCTCCCAGCTCACATCCCTCGGTGCCCGTACCCACGTGCCCCTCTCGGGCCGTGCTGGGGCGAGGGCAGCGGGAGCCGCATGCCCTGCAGCGGGAGCGCGTGGGTGTGTGCAGGAAGGGCTGTATATCCAGTCTGGCGGAGGGTGTGTCGGCTCACAGACGAGCCGGCAGCAGCAGCCCGCACACACCCGAGGCCGGGGGGACGTATGGCAAGGAGGGCTTCGGGAGATTGAGCCCAGCGTGCGCCGCGTTCGCCGTCGCCTCGTGCCGTGTGAGCTCGGCTGAAGTGCAGCCCCCCTCTCCTCTCTCCTCTCCCCCCAGCCCCGCGCTCTGCCTGCAGCCATGCTTCACTCTCCGCTCAAGACGGCCTTGGCGTATGAGTGCTTCCAAGACCAGGCCAGCTCCACGCTGGCTCTGCCCTCGGACCACAAGCTGAAAACTAAAGGCACGGGAAAGCAACGGGTCCAAGAGCAAGTGATGATGACGGTGAAGAGGCAGAAGCAGAAGTCGTCCGTGTCATCGAGCGTGGGCCACTCCAACCGAGGTAAAACCGACAGCGAGGGGGGACCCTGTGGGGGCAGGGCAGGGTGCTTTTGTGGGGCACAGAGCAGTTGTTCGTGTCTTTGACGGTCACCCTGGGCCAGGGGATGCCGAGGTGTTTTGCGCTGGATGGAAGAGTTAGGACAAGGTGAAGAGCAGGGTGCATCCCGCCGGAGCTGAGCTGGAGCGCTGCAGCACCGCACCTCCCCGTGGCACCGGGACGTTCCGGTGTGCTGGCAGTAACCATCGGCTCTAAAGCTGGACTGAACTGCCTGACCTGTGTAAATCCTCCCTCTCTGAGTGTCCCCGTGGTTGGAACCCTCCAGCAGCCCCGTCCCCTCCCGTGCGTGGCCAAAGCCAACGGTGTGGGGCTCAGCCGCCTCCTGAGCGTTGCGGTGGGTGGAGAGCAGGCAGCTCTGCCTGCACACAGCACACAGACCTGAGCTCAGGATTCACCTCTGAAGCTCCCAGCACGTCTCCCGTTTACAGGCTGAGAAGTGGGGGAGCCTCCAGGACCCCCCAGGACGAGTGGCAGGAGGGAGATGGGTTAGGACACGTCCTTCCTTACCGCCGCGGCTTGTGGTGTCGGTTCCGTGGGGATGCTTCACACCCCTTTTGCAGATGGGTAGAAAGGAGTGTAGGGGTCTGGGCAGCCAAAGCATCTCCATGCACTGAGTGTGGGCCACAGAACACAACCAGCTGAGGCCTGGAGCCAGGTTTCCTGCTGGAATACCTTCCTCTCTTGCTCAAGTGGGGTTTTTGCCATCCTTGTGTCTGGAGAAACGGGAGATTTGGAGGTAAACCCCAGCTGGGAGCTGCAAACACAGAGGGTTGCAACAGCCACAGTGCACAACCTCCTGGCTTTTGGGAGTGCTTTGCCAGCAGCTGCAGATCTCATTGGCCTGGCTCAGTCCACTGGGAAGAGGGAAGCCCAAGGCTTTGGGGAGAAGAGGGTGCTGAGGCTGGGGCTGGGGCTGGGGCTGGACTGTTCAGCTGCGTGTGGAACGAGCAGCTTGCAGAGGGGTGTTTGCTGGGATGCTGTGTGAGCTGGGCCGGTCTCTGACACCTCCTTCAGGGGCTGGGGCTTGCCCAGCAGCTTTTCCAAGCTGGACTGTGAGACAAACTGGTGCTGGTGAGGTGTCATGGGCCAGACACAGGCTGCTTTCAGGCTGGGTTACCAGGAGAAGCCGAGTGGCACCAGGCTGCTGGGTGCTCAGAGCTGGTGCTCTAATAGCAGCCATCCTGGCTCTATGTGTTGCAGTGGCTGCAATGCAGGGAACAGAGTAGCCCCATGTGTGCAGTGGCCTCTGATGGGCATTGCCAGGAACAAATCTCTGTTGTCTCTTCTTCTGGTGTGTGTTTGTGGACGTAGGCTCCAAGGGGTGGGTGGGGAATGGGGCAAGGAGAGCTGTCTTCTGCCACCAAAATGGAAGCTGCAAGTCTCCTCCTGCCTCAGGAAGGTTTGCTGCTGAAGGTGTGATGGTGCCAGACCTGACAAAATACAAACCAGGATGAGATGAGAGGCTCTGGGTGGGGACTGGTGCACTGCCAGCCAGCCTTTCCAGTGGAGGGGTTATTTCAAGGAGAAGGGGGCAGAGAGAGGTCTCCCACTGCTGCCCAGAGGCAGGAATGAAGGGAGGCAGAAGGGGGGATTATTCTGCTTGGAGAAGAGCCCAGGTGGAACCTCTGGGAAACAAAAAGCACCCAACCCCAAACAGATTCCCAAGCTGCCTGCCTCTGCTTGGCAGGCTGAAGCTAAATCCCTCCTCCAGACACTTTGGGAAAGGGCCTGGGAATGGGAATTGCGTGGACATGGGCAGCTCTGGTTTCTGTGTCCCAGGGAAGCTGAGTCACATCCAGCTCCCAGGAGCTGCCTCCACGCACGGGGCCGGGGCCATCCCGTTCCCACCGTGGGGAGGTCGGTCAGCACAAAGGTCCCGATGGCTGATTCACCTCAGCAGCTGCTCTCTCGGTGCATTTCTGGACAGAATCCCAGAAGGGCAAGTAGCTGCCATCTACTCTCAGAGTCTTCTCCTTGGTTGAAGCCTGAGAGGGTCAGGGTTTGATCCAGTATTGACTTCTGCTGCTGTGGGTGTGAAGGTTAGCTGGGCAGACCTGCTGAGAAGCATTCATGGTGCCTACAAACAGGCTCCTGTGTCTGTCAGGTGAGGATGTCTGTTCAGATGCTCCTGTAACATCAGCTACATGCTTCCCACCCCATGATTTCTCTGAGATGCTCCTCAAAGGCAGCACAAGCTGAGGAATTCACAAAGCCAATGTTTGAGTGCTTTGTTCCCTCTGCACCCAGACAGTTGCCTGCATGTGTCTCGTTGGGTGTTGGTCCAGCTCCAGCTGTGTGTTGTGGCATTTTGATCTGTGGTTTGAGCAGGAGCTGAAGCACTGGGCAGAGCTTCCCTCACATTCAGGAACACATCTGCCCATGTCTGTAGGGTGGGGAGCATGAACATGGGCCCTCCTTGCATGTAACAGGGCTGGGCATGGCCACATCCTACAGCTGGAGGTTCTTTAGAGGGTCAACAGCCATTCCCTCAACGTCCTGCTAGTTGATAGATACGTGGAATCAGTTGGTTATTTGGAATCCAGCAGATCAAGGTGTTGTGGTCACTCACTCTCAGTCTGCTGTTGCCCAGTAAGTGCACAAGGCACAGCAGGGCAAGGTGACTTGTGTGGACTCAAACTGGTGTGAACTGGGCTAGGGCAGTGAGCAGAAACTGGTTGCAAGCAGCTTAACCCTGCAGCCCCACTGGGGCCTCTTCTCAGCACAGCAGCTGTGGGCTGTTTCCAAGGGTGACTCTGGAGTTTTGGGTCTGTGGAGTCTGCCCTGCTTGGGTTTTAGGTCTGTGGGACCTGCCCTAGGGCACCTCTGTGCTTCTCACCATGGGAACAGGTAACTGGATGGCTCTCTCTGAATTTGTGAGCAATGCAAATTTCCAGGGAACGTGAATTTCAGTGGTATGGCAGGAGAAAAGGGCAGCCCAAGCTGAACCAGCTCCTCATAGCCAACAGCACCAGTCTGCAGAGTCCTCTGGCTAAAGAAAAGCTCTGCCAGTGACTCCTCACGGGCTGCCAGGGTAGAGCAGGGAGCAAAGATCTGAGGAAGCCCAGCTGAGGAGCATCACATGCAATTGTCTCAGGGCTGAGCTGTGATTTAGAGCTTTGCTATGCTGGCTGTGGCTGAGAGAGGAAGAACCCCACTTAGCTCTAATGAGATCTCACCTGGCTCTAATGGGGGTTCATTGCTGCAAAGGGAAGAGGAGATTTTGGGGACAGCAAGTCTTTTGAAGACGTCAGTAACCTTCCCTCAGCACGAGATGATTCAGTGACAGCCACCCACTCTTCCACAGACCTTAGATCACTGGTACAGGGAAATCACCAGACCTCTTTAGCTCGTGGTTCAGAAGGTAGAAATGAAGTTTGGTCATTGCTGTAAGAGTCTCAGCTTCTGGGATCTCACCAACACCTCTGTCCTGGCATCCAGGCTTTGCTTTGTGCCTTCCACAGGCCTCTTGCTACGTTTTTCCTTATGTTTAATCATCCTGATTGTTTTAAAGCTGTGCATAGTGTGTTATTCAACTTGTCTAGCCTGCACTACCAGTGCCTGGTTCTTGTCTTGCCTTTCCCTGCTGCAGATGAATATTTATTCACATGCATTTCCCCAGTGCTCCCTCGTTACCTTTCTGTACCCAGCTTCAAGCTCTCCTGCTCGAAAAATGGAGCTTTTAACACAATTCTTCTCCTCCACATCAGCTTCTCAGCTTCAAGGAGTGTGAAGCTGCCTTTGAAGAAAGTAAATAACCCACCAAGCACAGGCATATTGGGTTAGAGGGAAGCCTCAGCTTGCTCTGCAGTGATCGATGGCATCGATAGCGAGGAGGATGAGGGCAAGGGGAGCTCACAGTGGGGCTCACAGTGGTTAAGTGCCAGATCTTGCAATCCTGGTGTGGTTACTTTCTACCCTTGGGAACTGTCCCACTGAGGTTGAATGAGACTTTAGATGACCAAATGTTGAAGGAAATGCCTTGAGGGAAGGACAATTTGGGGATGGGAGAGAGGAGACCCTGTGACAGCCCAGCCAGTGCCTGAGCAGTCCTCAGGGGCATTTTCTGCCCACAGCCTTGGTTGCTGTGAGGCTGGGCTTCATCTGAGTGATTCTCATCCATATCTTTTCTGCCCCTGTCTGTTATTTACTACTAATACAGCGGTTTTAATTGCCTCTGTGTTTGTCCAAGTGTAAGTGAGCACTTCAGGGACCTAAACAGATGGTTGGATGTCAACAAAGGGGACACAAACATAGGAACACAGAGAAAAGCACCAGGGAGACATTTCCTCCACAGCATTTCCACTCCCTGCCAAAATGTTTTCTTCAGGAGGTGATCTGGTTTCATCCCAGATCCTCAAGACCTGTGACTAGTTTGTATGGTCTTTATCCTTGAGGTGGTTGAAAAGAAGACTGTTCTTCCTTTCCCAAAGGGCTGGTGATACATCTCCAAGCTGACTCTCAAGATGAAACAGGCAGAGAAGTGTTTAAGCTTGCAGGGGGGTTGGACTAGATGATCTCTAAAGGTCCCTTCCAACCCTACCATTCTGTGATTCTATGAGCTGTTCACTCAGAGCATCAGGACAATGCTCCCCAGTGCTCCCACCTGCAGTTACATGGGGTTTGCACAGGAGACACTGCCTGTAGGAAGGAATTCCCAGGAGACTTTTAGCATAGAATGGCTTTCTCTTTGTGCTCAGAACTGCTGTTATTAGCTCACTCCATCCCTCAGTGAGTCACTCAGCCTAAACCTACCACTTGAAGCCCCACTTTGCTCCTGCTGCAGCCCAACACTCATGTCCTCATTTGGAGGCTCTGGGAAATGCCAGGGAAGCACAAGGTGAAGGGCACAGCTGAATTGTATCTCCCATTGCCTTTGGATGGCCATTTGCTTGCCTTAGCAGCAGTCGTTTGCAGCTCAATAGGTATGAAGCAATCAGGGCTGGAGTGTCAATAGGGAATGATGCCCACCAAAGCTCTGCACTGTGGAAAACAAGAGCCTGTGGGTTTCTGCACAGGTGTGTGTCTGTGAAACTACCCTGCTGTGGCCTGTTGTGCATTCAGTGGTGTCCTTCAGGCCCTGCCATCCCTGCAGTCTTGCTCCTCTCTTGTTGGTGACACAAGGCACATCTCATTATTTCTACTGGATCTACAGGAATCCTCTTCCTGAGAAAAAATGGCAGAGTTTTCAGCCACCAACCAAATCACCATAACAGGTTCTTGGATGCCTCAGGCAAGGCAATAAACTCAGATTTATTCCAAGGATCAGTGGCTGTAGAAGACCTGAGTGGCTTCAGGGCCTTTGTGGTCAAGCTTATCCAGTTTATCTAAGAGATGAGTCTTATCAAACAGAGAGATGAGGATATTTCTGACATTACCCACCAGTTTAGGTGCATAACTTGAGACAGGTAAGTCCTGATTTGGTGCTTTGTTAGACATTCAGAGCTTCCCCTGGAAGTTAATTGGGGTGTAAGGTTTGTGCTTCCTCATAACGGGACTTGGGGTGCCACAACACGGAGCGCTCCTGATGAGCCTGAGCTCTGCTGGGGCATTTACACAGGGTTAAGGGGGTTCCACTGGGGAAAGAGGATGACTTGCTTCGTTGTCCTTTTTCATGTTGTGATGAATGTAGCACTGAGTAAAATACTTCTGGGAGGAACCCAAAGATTGCACTGCTGAGGGCGACTGGTGAGAGATGGATGGAAGAGGCTTTGGTAGGGCTGGGGTAGGTAAAGCCAAGCACTCTGAAGAAAGCATTGGGAAACAGTAGATGTGGTGGATGGGTTTCTCCCAGTTCAAGATGTTTGCATCTTTACAAATCATTTCTGAGCTCTGGTCTCAGATCTCAAACTCATGCCCCAGAAACAATGACAGAGACTAATGCAATCCTCAGGAAAAGGAAGTACAAATACACAGAGTCACCTCCCAGAGACTGGACACTGCAATTTAAGGCCGTGCAATTAGGTCTTCTGTCGTGTTTGACTAGTTCAGACCCCAGGGTGGTAAATGGACTCGGTCATCATTTACCCATCATGGTTGTTATTTACTGTTTAACACGCTCAGGCTGGTTGTGTTGCTGTGACTGGCAGTATTCACACCAGGAAACCCAGACTAGCAAAAAGGTCATGGGTGGGTTTTGCCTTCAGGGAAGAGGCAGATTGTATATACCTCCAAGTCAGGTTAAAAGAGGTGTGCTCCACACTCACACCTTCCAGCACACAGTGTCATCCAGTTCCTCACATATAGCAAAGACCTGAGACATTGGCCTGTCTCTGACCCTGTCTGCTCTTGCCCACTGCAGATTTTATGGCTCTTGTGCTGAAAACCTGAGGCTATGGGATGCAGTTTGAATGAATGTCTGAGTTTCAATGGCAAGGGCTGGACGTGCTGCCTGTCCTTCCTGCATTCCTGTGATGTCTCTAACTGTGGTACTCTTCAGTAACTAAACTCACTGGAAGGAAGAAACAGCACTGTGCTCTGAAGATGTGCCTGCTGAGACCACTTGCTCCTGCTGACTGTGCTTCTCCCGTTTGCAGGTTCCATGTATGATGGTTTAGCTGATGGTTATGGCTACGGGACATCCCGGGGCAGCTACTACACCAAAACCCAATCAGGAAACAGCAACTGGGGCTATCCGGTAAGACACCCTTTGGTCTGGGAGCTGTGGCATAGTCTGGAGGTAACCTGCAAGCTGGCTCTGGCAGGAGCAGTCATGTGGCAAGGTTATAGCACTTCAGAAACATGACTGAGAGAGATTCTGCATGGCTCTGGCTGTCAGAAAGGAATCCAGTGCCAGGATGATGGAGGACCCCGTGTCTGTGTTGTATGTGGTTGGGGATTTTAGTGTGGACAAGGTTTTGTTTGGTTTTGTGGCTTTACATCCATAGGGCAGAAGAGGTTTGAAGCTATCTGAAGGATCAGTCATGGGTTCAGAATCTTACAGCTCGGTTCAAGTCTGGAGCACATCCATTGCTCACCTTGGACAGTTTCCATTGTCATCTCCATGTACCAAAACCTCTCTGAACAACCTTCACGTGGCTGAGTGGTGATGCCTGGAGGGTTTGCATTATAACTGTGTTGCTATTCCCAAGCTCAATGCTAGTGCAGACCCTTTGCAGATATTCTCTGATCCTGGAAAAGAGGTGACTGACAGAAAAAGCACAGGTGAGACAGCACTTTGTGCCATCTGAGTTTATACATCCCACAGCAGCCCTGGTCTTGTCCTCAGTGACAGACTCTTTGCACACTGGGAGTCACTCCAAACCACTCTGTCATCTATTGGGACAGCTTGTGCTTGTGTTGCCCTTCACCTCAGACCTGTGTCCTTCCTTGGTTTTCATCAACTATAAAGGAGCAACTCACAGAGATTTGAATGTGGGAAAAAGAATGGGCTCCTTTCAACAACTGTGGGACTGCAAAGCAGCTCCATCAAAGGGCTGAAAAGGCACCTATGTTGGCTTAAAGCACACACACAGAGGGCTGAAGCTTTTCCTGGTAGCTGCCAGATCCTCTGCCTGTTCCTAGCATCAGCATTCCTCAGCTTCAGAGGGATTTATCTGTTCCTTTCTTAATGGCTTTGGTGCAGCTTGCTTGCTTCAAGGCAGCATGTCACTTGCTAGGTTTGCATCTCTGGGCTTGCTGCCTGCATCACGTCCACCAGGCGGGACAGGGAGCACTGGCATGCCTTTGCCAGTTTGATTTACAGACTGTCTGTTGACTTGTCCCAGTGTTGTTTGCTGAGCTGGTTAGATGCCAGGCAGTGGTGTTTCTGCCTGGTCTAACACCAAAAGAGTGACTGTGATGGGTCAGAGCAGAGGTCCATCCAGGCAGCGTTCTGTCTCCATCACTGAGGCAGTGGTGAGCCCTTGCACAAGGGTCTAAGCATGGCAAGGAGGCAGTGATGCATCCCAGATTGGTTTTGTGGACACCAGAAATTTGCAACTGAGGGACCTCCCGTGCCAGAGGTGGAGTCTCTGAGCTTCACAAGTCAAATCATTGTGATGTTTTGTTTCAGGGGTGTATTGCTGCTTGTCTGTTGGGATTCTGGAATCGAGTTTGTTATGCTTTGTCTAAGCAGAGCTGCTCTGTTCCAGCCATTCCAGTAGTTTCTGGTTGCTGGGGTCTTCTTTTGTTAAAGAGAGAGGAAGCTAAGCCCCAGCTCTGCAGTTGCCCCTCCAGCTCGTGCTCATGCTGGCAAGGTGCAGCTGCAGGTAGTGTTGCTGGTGTGAGGATTATGGTTTCCTTTTGTTCATTCCTGATCCTTCTTCCCAATCATTGCAATAGCTGGACAAATGCTGGGTAGCTAGAAATGCCACTGGCTGCTGGGGATTTCAATCCAGCAATGTTAGTGTTCTAGTGAACAGTTTGTAAGGTAATCACAAAGACCCTGGTCTCCATTAGAGTGCCATGGACACAGCAGCTCAGTCACTTCTGGTTCACCATGGACCATGCAGCTCAGTCACTTCTGGTTCACCATGGACCATGCAGCTCATGGCTTTTCTATGAAGGGCTCTCCTGCATTTACTGATGAGGGAAGGTCTTTCTCCAAACCTGTCTCACAGTCCTTTAATCCTACAAATGTTTGGGAAAGGGCTTCAGGACCTGAGCCACTTTAGGAAAAGGGTCTGTGGTTTGTGAAGGATTCACAGTACATTTGTCTTACCTGACTGTGTCTATCTGAAAATCAGCCCTTTAGACTGAACAAGTCGTCTGGACTCCTCCCACAGCCAACAAAGAGAGAGGTAGAGGAGGTGATTCATCTCCCCTATCTTGGAGATCTGTCAGGTCAGGATGAATCAGCCCCTCTGGATGCCTGTCTCCTTCCACTGGTAGCTGGATGGGAGCAGTCACCTAACAGGCAGATGACTGCAGTTAGGGGCAATGAGTCCCAAGTGCCATTGGCACATTGGAACTTATAACCTCAAGCCTAAATCTGCTTAACAGGCTTAACAGACACCATACTCCCCAACCTCACTGAGGAACCTCTTCCACTTTGCTTCTTCCAGATAGTCAAGCTTTACACATATCCACCAGCAGCCTCCAGCTTGGGTGAACTTTCTCTCTGAAGCCTGTGCAGATTTGAGGCTTTCTACAAAATGTTTCCTGTTTGTAATTCTGGGGCTGTAAGACATGAAAACAAAGATCAGATAAAGCAAATCTAGGTCTTGTTTTAAAAGATGAAATTGCTGGACTGCTTTCTAGCTGGAACTGATGCTGTGGGTGTCTCTGAGAAGCCAAATTCAGGTATCACACTGGAGTGACCCAGTGGAGTGCTCAGGAAAATGACTCTTAGCACTTCTGGAGTTAGAAAGGTGTAACAGGCAATCCATGTCCATGTTGCTGCTCCATAGCATCTCTCAGATTGCCCAGTTCCCATGCCAGCTTTGGCACTGCCACCATGATGCAGGATCAAGAGGAGGCACAGCAGCACACCCAACCTCTCCATGCTGCTGCTTCCAGGAGGGGAAACGCACTGTCCTGATGTGGGTGTAAGCCACAGCGTGCCCCCTTCCCCCAGCACTGCCCAAACAAGGGGCAAACGAGCCTCTGGTGGGCTGGGTAGGGAAGGAGGCACATCCTGGACCTTGGGCTGCTCTGCCTGCAGCAGGGAGGGCAGATCATCATCCCCACAGAGCTGCCCTCTGCCTGGGGCTTGTGGTGAGCAACATTCCTGAGAGCAGCCCTGCTGCCAGCCCGAGGAATATTTGGCACATCTGATGCTGCTCTGATTGAAACAGTTAACTGAGTTGGATCCTGGCACATAACAGTTGGGGACCAGTGGCTGCTGGGCCAGTGGGGTTGGGGTCTCGGGCTCTATGCAGCCCTGGCTCAGCCAGCTCGGCTTCTGGAGCACTCCCGTCCGTTATGGCACTTTGGTGATCCCTCTGCACTTACAGGCTCTATGTAGATTCTTAAGCAAATGTTCTCTGTGGGAGAAAGTTGCAGAGCTTTCTCTCCCAAATGCATTATCTGCATGAGAGGTGTTTGCCACGAGGCAGGAACACTCCCTGTCATCCCAGGCTGGCTTCGCCTCCACGGACTAAAGTCTCTCATCAGCAGTGGGAGCTTTATTCCACAAGGATTTCAGGACAACACTTGTCATTTGCTGGGAGGGCACATTTAGGTTTAAAAGAAGCCCCAAAATAAAGCAAAGACAACCAAGACTTAGAGTTGTTGCACATGATTGCTCCAGCAGACCCCAGGTTTTGAGGTTTAGCAGGAGCGAGCTGGACATTCCCTTCCCTGGACAGAACCAACTGAACCATCACGAGCTAAATCTCAGCAGCGTTAAAGGCACCGGATGAAAAAGCAAACGGAAAGGCAGCAGCCAGGGGAGGTGGGAGAGAGCATTTCAGAGATGGATCAACAACAGATTTGCTGGTTTTGCAGTTCTCCCTCCCTGCAGTGCAGCAGGCAGCAGCTGAGGCGTTTCGCAAGCAGCACCAGGAGTTTTCCCCACCCATCACTCAGGGTGGGACGCTGCCCTGTTGCATTGCCTCTGCTTTGCCCTCCAGCCTGGGAGAAACCTGCTCCTGACGTGTTTATACCGAGTCCTTGACTTCTCTCTGTCTGCTGCTCTAGAAACAAACAAATTGCGAGGGGAAGAATTAGAGCTGGGTAATGAACTGATGGCGTCCTTAGATGCAGGAGTCAGAAACACCCAGTTAGCTGGGAGGGCCCCTGACATGGACAGGGCTGAGATTGGAGGGCGATTCCTGGGGCTGGTGCATCTTGCTCTGCACTTCTGCTGCTCTCTGGAAAGGGACTTTAACTGTCAAACAAAAGGGTTCATGGAAGGAAAAGACAGAAAGGGCTCACAGTCACCGACTGGGATAACTCCACTTTGACTCTCTCTCTGCCACCAGTTTTGTTCCAGTTGAAGCAAGACATGAAAGAGATTTCTTCACCTGTCTGAGGTGACTGTTGGATGTTCCAGTTGATGTTCTTAAAATGGGCCCATATTGCAGTCTGGGAGCTGGTGACCCACAAATGCTTCTTACTTTAAAGGCAGGTCTTTGCTGCTGCCAGTGAAGGAAAGCCTTTACTCCTTGGGCCTGATAAGAGCTCCTGTGTGCTATCAGTGCTCATCTTCCCTGCCTTTCCTCCCTTCTTTTAATATGAATGACTGGCTCCCAAGGCTTGGCCTCAAACATGCAGGCCTGTTTCACAGGACAGAGGAGAAGCTGAGGATGTCAGCATTGCCCAGCTGCATGTGAGCATCCTCCTGCACCCTACAATGCAGGGGACTGTCCCTGCGTGACCGTGTCTGGCTGAGACACCCACCAAGCTGACCTGGCTTCTCTCCACGGGACCTGAGGGGTCTTGGTGACAGCCTGTGCAAGGGGTTCCACACCCTGCAGTGCAGAGGGAATCACTGCTTTCTGTCTCCACCCCACTTTGAGGGGCTTCCTTGCCTTTTCCAGCATTTCTCTGTGCTCCTAAAGGGAGGAGACGTGGGTCTGGGCCACCCCCCACCATGCAAACACCCCCAAGCAGTGGGCAGAAGCGATGCAGGGAGTTGGGAAATCTGAGTGGTTTATGAGGTCTGAAGGTGAGAGATTGATTATTTCCTTTCACTAATGCTGTTCTGCATGGGGAGAGCTCACCCCACACACATAATGGCATCAGCAAAAGTTATGAGATCCTTGTCAGGAGGCTCTTTAAACCACAGACTGTGTAATAGCATCACCTTCACCTTCAGAGATGTCATCACTTCTGCAGACAGCAGAGTGCCTCACTTCTCCCTTGCTGGGCATCCTGTCTCGCTGATGGCTGCATCCAGCAGAGAGATCACAACATGGGAACTCCATTCCCTCAGCCACCTTTGCTCCAGCGTTACAAATGAACATCTGTGACTTGGCTTGGTGAAGATCTGAAGCAGGCACCCGGGCTGTGCTCTGGGAAATAGCTGCTCTCAAAGCCCAGACACGGCACTTGGCTGAGATCAAGAGGCCATGGGGTCAGCTGTGTCTGTGCAAGGGTTCATAGGCACTGTTTGGCAAGCAGCTCTGAAACCCACTGAGGCTGGCAGGAGGCTCCTCATCGATTGGGAGGCTTTGGATCAGGCTCCTGCTGCAAAGAGGAATTCTAAGATACCAATTAGGTCCATGCCACTTGAAAGAGATTAAAATGGGCTCAGCCAAGCATCTGGTAGAATCAGCAATAAAAGCCATGCTCTGACTTTGGTAATGAGCTTCACATCACACGGGAACTATTTTCCCATGAGTTTGCAAAAGGCTTCCCCGCCCTGCCAGGACCTGCACTGACTTGCCACTCAGGGCTCCCTGTGTTGCAGAAAGGTGTCTTTCCAAACAGGCAGCCACTTTGCTTCACCCATCTCAGGGCTGGCAAGAGAGAGGACAATGCTGTGTGCCACTATAAAACACATCAGGAAATGTAGAATTGATAATTCTGCCTCTATAAACACAGCCACACTCACACCTTCCCTGGCCCCTCCTGCTGGCAGAGAGCCCACAGGAGCACACTGCACAAACAATGGCTTTAGATAAATAACAAGCTAGCTCTTCCATGGTTAGCTGAATTGGTTTCAGCAAATGCCCAGGGGCTCCCACAGCTCTGCCAAGTTTCTGACAGCCCTGCAAAATAATCCCAGCTTATACTGACTCATAAAGAAAAACGACAGGGCTCAGATCTAAGGAGCTGCTGCACCGTGCTCCAGCCACAGAGCCCTGGCAGCGGGGATGCTCGCTCCACCAAGCAGCAAAGTCTACCCTGCACCTTCCTGTTGCAGCCCTGTGCTGTCCCTCCCTGTCCTGAGTGCTCCTGAACCCAAGAAAATGAACAGAAAAAGAATGAGGATGGTATTACCCTTAGGAGGAGGGAGATCCTAATGTGCAGTGACTTCATGACAGGTCACTTTGCTGCTTGTGTGCTGCATCCAAAGCAAAACCAGGATGGACAGAACCTCTGTGCATGGCTCTTCTGGAAACCTCAGTGGGCTTGTCCCACTGCCAGGAGAGCCTCTGAAACTCATTGCACTTCCCCCTGTGCCTCATCTTTTCTCCTCTTATTGCATGCAAATTCTTCTTCCAACCCCCTGGGAGCTGTGCTTGGTGCACCAAACCTGTTACCTGCTGTGCTGCTGTACTGCCAGGTCTCTGTGTCCTCTGCAGTAAATACAGGGGGAAGCAGTTCCCCTTTCCTCCCCTTCCAGCCATTGACCTGTTCAGATGCAAACCTGCAGGATGAAAGTATGGCAAATGCCTCAGATGGGTGCTCAAATGCCAGAGCAATGTGGCTGTCAGCAGAGCTGCACTGAAGGGTTTCCTCTCCCCCAGATGTTGTGCCTGCTGGGTAACCCTCACCAGAGCTTTCAGCCGCTACATGTGCAGCTCTCTGGGACCCAGCAGAGAGGATTTGCTGCATTCCTGGAGATCACTTTGTTAATGGAAGTATTTGGCTCAATTAATTAACATAATGACAATTCTGCAGAGTATTGGAGACAGGGATGATGCTGCATGTGCTTGGGGCTGGGGTGAAGCTGGGGCAGAGCAGCAGCACTCAGGGTGAGCCCGAGGAAGGGACCAATTTCCCTGTCACGTGGTGTTTGTAGGTTAGGGAATGTGGAGTTTTTTCAGTGACAAGTGTTGCACCAGGCACAGGTTCTTCACACCTCATGCCATGGAAATAAAGCCCCACCTGGACACGTTCCTGCGCCCCAGATGGAGGGGAACCTGCTTTAGCAGGTGGAGCAGCTCTTCAGGGCCCTTCCAGCTCCCACCCTGCTGGGACTCAGTGAAAACAGCATCAGGGAGTTAGAAACGAATGCAGGCAGTGCTGGCAGGTCAGAATGGGGCATCATTCTCTGGAATGGCAAGAGATGTGGTGTGAGCTCCTCTAATTGCAGGCTGGGTTAAAGCCCATGTGTTGGAAATGAGGCATTTGCTCTAATGCCAGGGTAAGGTTTGAGCGTTCAAGCTCTGGGATGTCCTGGTCAGTGTGTGTGGGACAGGCTTTGTCCCCTTTGCAAGGTGCAACCTCCTGCAAATGTTGTGCCACTAAAAACACCCGAGAGACACAGGGACCTGATCCCCACGACACCCAGCCAGGCCTGGCCTTTGCTGGTGTGAGGCTGCTGTTTCCTGATGGTTTGTCTCCTGTTCTCTCCCCGAGCAGCTGTACAACGGGACCCTGAAGCGGGAGGCGGAGAACAGGCGCTACAGCTCCTACAGCCAGATGGAGGGCTGGGGCAGCAAGCACTACAAGGCTGTGTGCAGCCCCCCCAGGGCTGGCAGCGACTACTGCTTCGTGCAGAACATCAAGAGCAGCAGGAGCGAGCCCGACCTCTACTGCGAAGCGCCGCGGGGCACGCTGAGGAAGAGTCAGGTCGGAGGCCGGGCAGAGCACAAGGCGACCTTGAACCGCCAAAGCATCTACAGCAGCTGCAGCACCCAGCAGGGAACTACCAGGACAAGTAAAAAAATGCCAGCACGGGCCCTCTCCTGCCCCTCAAGCAACAAACCCGATGTGGTCTATGCCCAGCCCGTGATGAGCTGCAAGCAGGACGTGGTTTATGGACAGGCTCAGACCAGCTCCAAGTAAGTTCAAGGCTTCTGCGGTGGGCTGGGTGTGAGGAAAAGTGGCCCCTTGCTGTGGAGGTTTGTCCCCCAGAGGCAGTCACCTGAGCTGCTCTGTAGCCACTGGAGATGTGCTGGGCAGTGCACACCTCATTGTGTCCTGAGTCTGAAATGGGTCAGATGAGTCACACGCTTAAAGGGCTTATTTCTTGTCCTAGGTTGTGATTGGGAACCAATACTCAGTGTGGCTATCTCTGCTGGAGCTGTGTGAGGTTGGGCAAGATGATCCCCCCAGTCTCTTTGGTGGCATTAACTGATGAGCCCCCCAGTCTCTATGGTGGCATTAACTGATGAGCCCCCCCAGTCTCTGTGGTGGCATTAACTGATGAGCCCCCCAATCTCTATGGTGGCATTAACTGATGTAACCCCCAGTCTCTATGGTGGCATTAACTGATGAGCCCCCCCAGTCTCTGTGGTGGCATTAACTGATGAGCCCCCCAATCTCTATGGTGGCATTAACTGATGTAACCCCCAATCTCTATGGTGGCATTAACTGATGAGCCCCCCAGTCTCTATGGTGGCATTAACTGATGAGCCCCCCAATCTCTGTGGTGGCATTAACTGATGTAACCCCCAATCTCTATGGTGGCATTAACTGATGAGCCCCCCAGTCTCTATGGTGGCATTAACTGATGAGCCCCCCCAGTCTCTGTAATGGCATTAGCTGACAGATCCTTTGCAAGATGAGGATGGGGAGGTGAAGAGCAGGAAGCCTGGTGTGCAGTTTGGGTGCCTCTCCTTGCTTTGTTTTGGCAGAAAACAAACCTAATCAACTCCCATTGAAGGAGTTGGTTCCTGAGGGTGTCAGAGCAGGGCTGAAAACCTGCAGAGCAGTTGTGTTCACCTCTCTCTTTCCACCCAGCCCTTCCTTCATTCACCCAAAAGGTTTGAGTTAGGTTCCAGGAAAAAAAAAGGAGTCAGAAATTCAGATAAATAGCCAAATGGGAATAATCTACCAGGAAATTCAATTCCTTCCCATCCTGAGCATGCAGTCCCATTGGGGTTGGGAATTAAGCAGGCATAGAGGATGGTCCTTCATGCCCCAGTTAGCATCAAGTCCCTTCTTGTAAATGTTGCCTGCAACGATGGGACATGTGTGAGCTCAGACACTCCCAAGCTGATACATCTGTGCAATGCAGCAGAGCTCTCACTGAGAAAAACCCCTACTGGGGCTTTGATGGTGTTCAGTGATGCTGATTCAAAGCTGCCCTGATGCTGATGGCTACGCTGCCTCCAGCTCTGGAGCACCAGCCAGATTCTGCCACAGTCCTTGGTCTGACAAACCAAAGTCTTGTGAGGCTGTGGCTTGCAGGTTTAGAACTGCAGAACATTGCAGTGGAAGGTGACAGTTTTTATTAGGCTGGAGAAGGAAGGCCTGCATCTTCCACAAGTGTTCCCAGGGGCTACTGCACCACTGCTGCTGCATCACTGTCATACAGGACCTGCTCTGCACCAGGCAGAAGTCACCACAGCTCCTAGACAGACATGGCAGCTTGGCACACAAACCCTTAGAAGCTCATGAACTCATTCCTGGAGGTCACTGGTCCAAAAGAGAATTGAAATACTGCAGCATAAGTGTGAGACTAACTAACAGGGCTCACAGCCTCTGTCCTAACTCACACCAAAGGTTGTTGAGCCATTGACCCAAGGTGTGATGTAGATACCAAGATCCCCCCTCACAGTCAGCAGTGTGAGCCAAATCATCCCTTTTCCCATCTGAATGCTGATTTCCAGGTTTCTCTGGCTAATTCTCTGTTCAGCCTCCCTCATTTGGCATGGAGCAAAGGTACATCCCAGAGTGTGCATCCCAAGAAACATCACTGGTCCTGTTAGCATACTGTCACGAAGCCTGAACTTCCCATGTGGCCACTTACTTCATGTTTAACACATGCAGCATTAGCCCTGGCCAGCCCAAAGCATTGGTGGCAGTGGCTTGCTGCTGTCAGAAGCTCTGTAATTCCTCTGGAACTAGGAAACAGACACGTTACATAAACTGGAAGTAACTTGTTCTAGGGAATTTCTGAGTAGAAGAGCAGAAAAGTGCAGTGGGAGGGTTGGCAGGATGATTAGACATTGGGCTGCAGCTGGCTTCCCTCCAGGGCAAATGTTGCTTTGGGAGGTGATTCCCAGGCAAGAAGGGTGTCTCCAAAGCAAGCCCTGCTCTGCACTGCACAGCACTCACAGCTGTAGGCTTGGCCATTGCTTTGGAAGGGTCATTTGGAGAATTAACAGCGTTTTCTGGAGAGAAGGAGCCCTGCTGTTGTGAGAGGAATCCTCTCCAGAGCCGGGTGCCCTACGGTCAGGGAGGGGTTCCATTTATACACTTCTCCTGGCTTGGGGCATGGCTCATCTGGCAGAACTGGTTCTGGTGTGGAAATGTTGGGCTTCCAGTCGTTAGGCTCAGCTGGGGCTGTGTCCCCTGAGCAAATCTGATTTGGCTGGGACACACCTCCCTGCTTCTCCTGAAACTCGCTGCTGGATTAGTTCAGAGAGCAGTTTGCTTTTGACTCAGGGGAGATGAGGTTGGCAGCAGTTGTCCTTTAAAGCATTGGAAACGTGCTAAGGAGTTGTCCTCTGGAAAAAACCCATCCTTATTTGGAAGGCTCTCAGCCCTTGTAAAGCATCTGCCAGGTCACTGCTGGCCTTGGCCTGTGCCTTTGCTGGGATGAGGTGTTCAGACACAGGTCAGGGCTGTATCTGGAGGCTCTTTGCTGTGTGGAACTGTTTGTGGTTGGAGGATTCTGCACTTGGAGGGCTCCATCTTCATTTGGGTAGCCTGATCTTTGAGTAGGGAGAGGTTTGCTTGTAGGCATCCCATTGTTAACCTCTGCCTGCAGGAGGAGGGCTCAGCTGTGGGTAACAGCTGCTGGTACTTCCCTGTTTTGGGACTCTCTTCTTCCTATCCTGGTAGTTCTCCTTTTGGACATTCTGTGTTCAGTTTTCATGCTGGGACCTTTCTGTGTAGGTGGGTATGTTGTCTGCAGGTGAGCAAACCACCCCTATGAGCAAGGCAAGGGCTAGATAGTTTCTGTGCATTCAGAGGTGATGCAGAGGGACCATTTCCATTGCTGTGAGAGTGATTACAGTGGGACCTGTGATCCACTGGGTCTGTCTGTGACAGTACAAAGCTGTTGTGTGATGCAGTGGCTGTGGACAGGTCATTGGGTGTCCTCAGGTAGCGAGAGTGGCACTTAGATATTGCATGCAGAGTGTGCAAGGACTGTCCAACTGTCTGTGCTGAACAATCCCTCTGCACTTGATCACAGAGTTACTTAATTTCTGGAGCTATCCTTGATTGTGTGATTCTCCCATTTACTGAGCTGGCTTTGGGGGTGTAAGGCATGGGAGAGCTGTCTCTTTAACAGCCATCTCTCAGAGTCCTTCCATTTACAGGAGCAGCTCCAGCTGCTGTTGGCAGTTTTCCTCCAGCTAGCTGATGAGCAGTTTAGCACCTGTAAGTTTTGGGGAAAGAAAACCCCAAAAGCATTCAATGCTAAACTGAACCCTCCTGTGGGGTTTTACTCAGCCCATGGTACTGCTTCTAGTGATGAAATATTAACTTTGCACTGTTTGTTCAGGTCTAGAGGTTGAACAGCACTGACTTGCTCTGAGAAACTTCCTCCTGGAGTATATTTTCTTCTACCACCCCTGTTGTTATGATGCTGCCTCAGTGAGTGGAGAGAGACCTTCTGCTGTCCCTTCCAGACATACTTCTCTCTAAACCACTCAGGGGCTGAAGCCTTTGTAAGCATTATGTCATACCTGGAAGGTTTCCAAGCTTGGTGTATCTGTGCTGGGCTCAGATGTTCATGGGTTGTCCTGGTGGCTTCTTCCTGAAGGCAAATCTCAAATGAGCAACACTCTCACTTTGCCACAACACAGCTCCCTGGAGTGAGTCTTACTTGACAGAGCTGGAGGGAGTCTTCTTAGTGTCCAGGGCTCCCTCTGGAACCCTTCTCCTTTTTGTGCTTCTGTGACATCCCACAGATCTGCAGCCTTTCACCCTGGAAACTGGCAACAGCAGTGGTTTCAGCAGCTGGTGAGCACCACACACATCTTCTTGCCTTTAACCATTTCCTCTGATGGGTGGTACTTGCAGCACAACCCAAGTGAACAGTGTGTCATCTGGAACTTGCCAGCTTTTAGCTAAACAAAATGTTGCAATTCAGCCCTGTCAGGGAAAAAGGGTTTCTACATCCTCCTTGGTCATCAGGTGGTGGTAAGGAGAAGCAGCAGTAGAGGATGTGACTTTTAATGCACCCTTGGCTGACCTTGTGTTAGTTCTGCTTGCAGATGTGTTGCTTATAGTGCTTCAGGTGCCACAGGCACGTGGGACTGACAGCCCAGGGCCAGGCTGGGTTGTGGTATGTGGTGGTTGTGGCTCTGCAGTGGTCAGTTTGTTAGGTGCAAGTCACTTCTTCAGGAGATGCCTGCATCAGAGCCCTGCTGCCCTTGCAGAGATGCAGGCAGTGGTCAATGGAGCTGAAGTCTGAGGTAGGGCAGTGAGTTATTGAAAGACTCAGAAAAGACACTGAGGGTGCCTTCTGATAGATCTCTCTTTTGGGATAAATAAAGGAGATCAGCCTAAACCCATCAATTCTTCAGGGCTATGTCACACTATGAAAGCAGAACCATGTTATGCACCTTCCTTTTTGTTTGTTCTTATTTGGGATGAAGTGTCTGTCAGAATGAGTCTCCAGTGCTGGCTCTTGGGATGTGAACGTGTCTACACTGTGCATTGGCTTCCAAAGTCATTGCTGTGGAGCTGTGTGTGATGCTGTCCCAGGAGCATCTGTGTCCCTGCACATGGTGAGGTGATACAAATCCTCCCTGGCTCAGTGTCAGCCTGTGCCCATCTTCCCTGGTATCTACTCCCCAAGCAAAGCCTGACAGGAGGCTCCAGCTGAGCCTTCAGTGGCATCAAAGCCTTAGTGGCCGCGTCCCAGAGGTGGACTCATTGGTGTGGACAATGGCTGCCAGGTTTGCTCCAGCGTGCTCTGACTCTGGAAGGCTTTGGGACCTGCTGGACGCTCAGTTTTGGGTGTCTTCACTCTGATTTTATCAATGAACAAGCTAGAGTGTTTTGGCTTCCTCTTCTCCTGGGATTTGTTGCCCTAACAGCCAGGATGGAGACTGGGATGTGATTAACACAAACACTCCTTCACCCAAGTAAGCAAAAGGCATTAGTATCAAATGAGGGAATTTGCCTTTCGGTGATACTGATCCTCTGAAGTGTTTGTTTCCCTTCCACACCTGAATCTGATCATCTGATTTGTCTCCTGTTGAATCATTTCTAATTGAGGTCTCTCCCTATTGTGATTGCTTCTTTCTTGTGGAAGTAGAACAACCTTTGCAGCTCTTCCTACCAGGCACATTGGCCCAGGTTGGAGATGGCCACAGCCCAAGAATTTGTCTTGGAGCAGGCTGTTGTTCTCATAGGGTAGATCTGGTTAGGAATACCCCTGACTGGCTGATGAACAATCTCCCATGAGCTTTGCCAGGCTGGTTATATTCCCAGGTAGCAGAAAGGGTTGCTTCTTCTCGGGTGGCAGGAGTGATCCTGCCTGCTCACCCTCTGTGAACTCCTGTTGAGGAGCCAGCAGGGAAAATGGAACCTTCCCCATCTTTTCCCACACAGAACTAGACCTGGATGCCAAGTTTTTTACCCTGGTGAAGAAGGGTTTGGCTCTCTTAGGGAGTGGATGTGTAGGAAATTGCCTCCCTTGAGCAACCATGCCAACCCAAGCTTACCAAGTGGCCATCCTTCTTTCTCATTAACACTTCACCTCATTTGGGGCTTTTTCTTGATTTGGTAAATTAAAAAGGAATGTTAAAAGTTCCCCCTTGCTTAGAGATGCTGCCTGGCCACTGAGCTGGGGCTTTATTAATCCCCTCCCCATGCTGCCTGCACAGCTTTGAACTCTCAAGGAAGCCCCTCTGGTGCTACTTGTGCTGTGTCCATCAGTCTCAGCTCTGTTCTGTGTCTTGGGAGCATGAGAAAGACTAAGAGAGAAATCCCAGCATCCTGGATCCAAACCAATCATTTCTGAGGGCCCACAGTTCCTGGTTTCAACTTTGTCTTTCCAGTTTGGGGTTTCCATGTTGCAGTGGATTACACAGGTGCTTAAATGAGCAATTTAAACTGGGTGCAACTTTGGACTGGTGAAGGTAGAGGAGACAAATCAGCCTCTCCTGCTGCCTTGCACTGTCAGCTTTTGATTTCATATGAAAGTTGATCTAGAATTGTGGATATTACCCACTGGCCCATGCTGTGTGGAGACAGGCTTTGGGATGCTTCAGGACTAAAGAGTTCAGCTTATTGTGGCCACTCTTGGCTGCTCTTTCTAGACCTTTACTCTTAACATCTCTGGCAACCGAGTCTGCACATCGTGTGCCTAGAAGAAGCCACTCCCTCATGGCTTAAAACTTCAAACATAGCAGGTTTATTTAAAGGACTCATTAAAAACACTGTGTTTTGTTTGTCTTTTGGACTTTCTGAGGATAACCAGTCCCCCTATACAGCCATTCACTCATGTGACGTGGAGCAGGAGCTTGTATACAAATGAATGTGGTTCCAACAGGGACTGAGCTCCCCAGTCTCCAGGTAAAACTGCCCACCAGCCTCAGCTGGAGCCTGAACAGAGAGTAACATCAGTGAAGCACAGCCTTGACCTGGCAGTCCTTTTTGATTTCATCTACTGAGGTTTCCAGTGGTCTCCTGTCACTGCTGGAGCAGCAGTTTGGGGTTTGATGCTTCTCAGCCCTGAACTTTGTGTGGTCGTTGGCTCTGACAGAAATCAGAGCAGATGCTGTTGCTGGGAGCAGAGATGCAGCTGCAGGCCTGAGGTGCAGGGATGCTGAGAAGAGATAGCAACTTGTTAGACTGATAGAACTGGAATCACAGACAAGCTTTGCAGTTCAGAGCCCCTTCATCAGGCTGCAGATTTGCACCCTTTTCTAGTTTTCTGTGGTTAAAGCAACACAGATGAAGCTAAAGAAGCACAGGCTGGAGAGGGGGAGCTGCATGTCTCCAAACAAGGGGCCAAATCTCCAAGTGCTTGTATTTTCCTCCAGATTTCAGCCCTGCTCCGAGCCAGAGGTGTTCATATGCTCCCTCTGGAGTCTACAGGCACATTCTTTAACAGGGCATGATGTCAGTGTCCAACTTTTAAGAAGAGCTTGGAGACTACCAATGTAACATGCCCTGGGAGCAGGATGCCTTAGTGCTGCTATTAAGGTTTCATAAACTCCACAGCTGTCCATCCCATCACTGCAGACATGCCTGCCACCTTCTCCTGAGAGATCTGCCACAGCCTCTCGAGACCATCAACTGCTGCCACACATTTGCTTCCACCACATCTCACATCAAAGGATCACATGATGTGGGAAAAGCATCTGCCTGTGTTAGATCGTCCTAATAACCCAACAGATGGTTTCACTCTTGTCCACTAACTCTTTTATTTGAGGAGCAGTGAATAGTAGTTCTTTCTTCATTAAACTTTCCACTTCAGACATGATTACACATCCAGCACCTCAGCCCAGCTTTTATTTGCTGTCTCCTTTGTTTCTGGATAGACTGGATCCATAATTTATTAGCCTTAGTGTCCTCCACTGTTTGTTTTGCACTTTCATCATCTCCCTTCCTGAGACAGCCAAATGCATCATGTGCTTTATGTGGTGATGTGATAATATTTTACACTTTGTAATTGATTCCTTCCTAACACTTCCCAGTGCTGACATGGCCCTTCTGGCTGAGCACTCAACCAATGCTGTATTTCTCTTTGACACAGAATATGTGGCGATGAGCTAGACGGTGGTACAATGACCATTCAGAAAGCCATACAGCTCCTGTGCTCCTCTGATGACAAATACCAGGCCATGGGTGCTTACTACCTCCAGCACACCTGCTTCCAGGACGAGTCTGCCAAGCAAGAGGTGAGCAAACCCCTTCAGAGCTCTGCTGTCACACTGGATGTGATGGCACGTGAGATGGATGAAACTGCTTTTCCTCAGTGCCAAGGATGCACAGGTCCCTTTGGTTGTCATGGTGGGGCCTCACACCTCGTTAGTCACACTCAGGAATTAATTAAGGAGGTTTTTCAACTATTAGTGGCCACTTTCTCTTAATAACAGTCAGGATTTTAACACAGGGGAGTAAGTTCCAGGCAGCAGAGACTGTGTCCACATTGTCACTGTGAGCTGCTGTGACACAGGTGGATGGGGTCTGGTGACACATTTTCACCCATTTTGAGCCATTTTCATCCTTCTAAGCCAGTGGGTTCATTAGTGATCGTGGGCTAAGTTATCTGATTAGACTAAAAGCCCTTCTTACAGCACAAGGTATTTTTCATGCAGCACAGCAGGCAGTCTCAAGGATGCTTCTGCCCTGTAGCAAGGCTGTCACAAAAGTCTCCCCCCACCCTGGCATGTTTGCAGCCACCCCTATAGAGGTGGCTTTGTGTTTCCTGGCACAATGATGGAGCTGGGTGTGCTGGCACAGCGTGGGGATGCAGCTGTGTGCCCTTGCTATGGCTGAGCTGAGCACAGGTCCCCCAGCCCTCCTCACAGTCACTAATTGTGGGGTTGGGCACACCCTTTGTTACGGTTGAGAACACTCTCTGAGCACTGGCCTGTCCCATTGCTTCCCAGAAGGATGTGTCAGAGCAGGTACGTGAGTCATCCCAGCACACACTTGTTTTCTCTCCCTTCTGAAGGGCTCTCGTTGATTTGCTGTCGTCAGCGGATCTCCAGCCCATGGGTTGGTCTGTGTCAGGAGGGGCTCTGTGCAGGATCATGTCCTCAGGAGACCTGGTACAGAGGACATCCTGCAGCAGGAATTCTCATCATTTCAGAGAGCTCAGCTGGAGGAATTTGCCTCCAAACATCCCTGGCATGTGTGTGGTGTCCTGCAAGGTCGGGGTTCACACCCCTTCCTGATGCTGCCTGTGTTGAGTGCTGGAGTTTGGACCAGTACTGCCTCTGGCTGACCTCAGGGGTGTTTACTCTGTGCCATGACTATCCCTTCCAGCTCAGGATGCAGATAAATTACCACTGTATTGCTACAAATGGCCTCTACAGACAGACAGAGCAACATTTTCACCTGATGCAAACTGGTGGAGGTAGGTGAAAGTTTGAGGCAGCAAGCACATTGACATCAGCAAAAGATTCAGCCCATGGCCATTACTCAGAGATATTCCCTCCTGGAGTTTAAGCCCCAACCTCAAGGCCAAACACCTTTATGTTCACGACCCATGGCCTGAACCAGACATGCCACCCACAAGCTTCAGCCATCCTTTACTGCCAGCAATGCTTTTCCACCTCCCCTAAGCACGTGCCGTGCTCCCTGCTGTGCCAGTTCCAGCTGCCCCTGTGCCTGCCACGCTCTGCAGACCGTGCTGATGGCAGCATCTCTCCCTTGGGCACAGGTCTATCGGCTGGGGGGAATCGCCAAGCTGGTGGAGCTGCTGCGTAGCCCCAACCAGAACGTGCAGCGGGCGGCAGCCGGAGCCCTCCGCAACCTGGTCTTCAAGAATCCAACCAACAAGATCGAAACCCGGCGTCAGAACGGGATAAGGGAGTGTGTGAGTCTCCTCAGAAGGACAGGCAACACTGAGATTCAGAAGCAGCTGACAGGTACACAGCAAATGCACCGTGTTCCCCCCAGCCTGGGGTCTGTGTTGCTCCAGCCGTGGTGCTGCCATCCCACAGTGGGGATGTCTTATGCTCTTGTTGCACCAAGTGGCAACCTAAGACAGAAGGCAGAGGAGGTCCTGGCTGTTTGATGTCTCATAAGGGTTCCTCACATCACAAGTGCCCATTGGGGAAGCAGCTGCCCCAGGTTTCTCCGAGCAGCTGGGATCATCCTGCCTTTCCCATGCCCTCCTGCAGCCCTGGCCCCTGGGCTGTTGTCAGGGAAGGCCAGGGCTGTGCTGGCAGTCCCACTGTGGTTGAGCAGGTTATCCCATTGGGGTCTCTTCTTTTATCCCATCGGGGTCTCTTCTTTTATCCCATTGGGTTCTCATCTCATTGGGGTCTCACCTTTTCTTGAAGGCTCAGTGTGAGGTTGTTGATGCAGGTGCACACTCTCAGCTGTGACTGAGCTTTTGTCTGCAAACCTTTACAAGATCCCTGGAGATGCTTTCCCTCTGCAGCCTAATGGCAATAAATTGCAGAGGAGGGAGGATGCTCATATGCCCCCCTCCCCGTGATACCATGGTTCTGGTGCCCCTCCTTCATGTCTCCCATGGGAGTGGACAGAGATTAGAGTTTAGGTCAGGCTCTGCACCCTTATTTTAAAAGAGAGATGGAGCAAAGGAAGACTTTTAGTGCTGGAATTCTCTCTGACATAAAGGAAGTTGCATGGGATCCTCTGCTTGACCTTGTCCCCCCTCTCCTTCCCAGGACTGCTCTGGAACCTCTCCTCCACCGATGAATTGAAAGAAGAGTTGATACAGGAGGCCCTCCCTGTCTTGACAGACTGTGTTATCATCCCTTTCTCTGGCTGGTCTGATGGCAGCTGCAATAGGACAAGAGAAATCATTGACCCAGAAGTATTCTTCAATGCTACAGGCTGTTTGAGGTGAGTCATCAAGCAGCAGCTTACCAGGGCTTGTATCCGCTGGCAAAAGCTGAAGCTGTGTAAATCCTCTTACAATCAGCTAAAGACATGCTCACTGCAACTGCAGTCATCACAAAAAACCCCTCCTTGAGAAAGTTTCCCTAAGAGAAGGTGCAGAAAAGAACACAGGCAGAAAGATCCTTGCTGGTGATGTTGTTTGTGTTTAAATAAGTCTGTTCTGGATCGGTCTCTGCCCAGAGACACCGAGTTTCTCTGTCAGGGGAGAGCTGTGATGCTGCAGTGACAGTTTCAGCTCACACCACAACATCTGACACTTTTTGCCCTCTGATTTTTGAGGCTTCCAGAGAAAAATTTTCATTGCTGGGAAACAAAAGGAGTTTGGCTTTTGGGTGACAAAAAGACAGAATTCTCTGTGGGAACACAAGCATTTTGCCACTGATTTTAACTGCTTTGGTACACAGGAGTCCCGTTGCCCTGCCTTCTCCTGGCTCATTTCACAGGCAGGTCAGCTCCAAAGCAAGAGGTGCAGTTGGAGCCCAGAGAGTAGTTTATTTTTCTCCACAGGAAAGCCAGAGCCCTTTTGTAGAGGATCTCTGCCCTGACTTGCTGTTTTTCCTACCAGCCTCCTCCTCTTGGATGCAAGCTCCCTGTCTCACTGGGAACAAGTGAGGGGAGAAAAAAAATACCCTGTATAATTAGGTACTTTCATCAACTGAAGCTCTCCCTGAGGGAGCTCAGCACCAACCACACCCTGAGCAGACATGCAGCTAGCAGGAGCTGTACCTGCTTATGAAACCAAACGGGTGAACACGGTGGGGGCCTTTGGAGACATGATACTATCAACTTCTGTGGCTGGGAACCGTGTCTGAGAGATAGTGAGTGCTGCTCCCTTCCCTGGCTTGGCAGGACCTTCCCTGTGCAGTTGCTGTGTGGTGTGTGTTGCATATGAGGTGCTCCACTTCTAAAACCATCTCAAGCCACCCCTGTCACAAACTATCCCATTGAAATGAGGGAAAGAGACGGGGAAAGCTCGTACAAGGAGCTCTCTGTGGAGTTTAGCTCAAGGCAGGCTCTGCCTCCTGAGACTTACCACAGCCTGGCTGGAGTATCCAACACCCCCAAGTGAGGACTAACAGATGTAGGTCTGTGAGGGAGCTCCAAAGGCTGGAGAGAGCAGGACACTGGGGAGCAAAGGGAGTAAAGAAAGCAGAGTAGTTGGGTCCTGAGCCCCAGCTCCGAGGGGTGAGACAGGATTGCTCTGACTCACTGCTCTGCCACATCATAATGCAGAGATGAGAGCAGCCTTGGGTTTGCCCTGGGCTTGAGCCATTGCTGCTCCAGCATTTCTGGATTGCAGATGAATTCATGTTAATGAGGAGGCTGCAAATCAGAGTGAACATCAAATCCAGTTCTGGAACGCCTGGAGTGAACATCTCACAATGACTGCCAACCTCTCTTTGGTTTTCATTTGCAAGCTACAAGGTGATAAAATAGAGAAGAAGAAAAAAAACCCAACAAAACAACAAAGAACCCATTTCCTATTAGTGGAGAAACTCCCCTGTCCTGGCAGCAGCCAGTGCTCAGGAACACGTTACACCAGCGCCAACTGGCCGGTCCCTTCGGGCTGAGACATTGCTGCTCTTCAGCCTCTGTGGCCCTGCTTCCCACACAAATCTTGCTGATGACCTTGCTTACAACTGGATGAACTTTCCTGATTTTCACAACAGTCCCAGATGGTCTTTGCTCAATCTCCTCTTTGCAGGAGGAGGCAGCGAGCCTGTGTGGTGGCACGTGCATAGCCCCCAAGGCAGCGTGTTGCTGGCAGGTGCTCTCGCTAAGGGGATGTTTTCTATGCAGAACTCCTTACAGGATGTTTTCCTAGATGAAACCAATCCTAAAGAGCCACAAGAGAGCCAAGCACCAGGTCTCCAAAAGGGCAACCTTGCCTTGAATTCATTTACAGCCATAGCCAGACCAGAGCTGATGGAGACCAGTAAATGGACCCAACTAACCCTCTCTCCCCTTTCTCTCCTGACATGCTCTGCAATGGCTCCCTTCAGAAACCTGAGTTCTGCAGACATGGGCCGTCAGACCATGAGGAACTACCCTGGCTTGATTGATTCTGTCATGACTTATGCCCAGAACTGTGTGGCTTCCAACCGACCCGATGACAAGGTACCAGATGCTCACCCTGAGCAGTTTGACACAGTTCAGCCTCCTAGGTCAGAATTGCAACTTTGGGAACATCTCACAAGCCCTTTCAAGCACAGGACAGGACTTTGTGTCTGCTTTCATCCCTCCAAATCCCAGTGAGATCTGCTGTAGGATTGAAGGTTCTCTGTGTCCTGGGCCTGAGGCAGAGGTGGGGTTTACCATTTCCTTTACCAAACATGAGGGTATAGGGAACTGTTTTGGCTCCTGAGCCCCCAGTGTGTTTTCCTCCTTTCCCCTCCCACTTTGGGATCCTTCCAGCATCTTAACCTCCATCTCTTGCTCTTCCCACCACTGCATCTCTTCATCCAGCAGGACTCAAGTATATAAGCCCTAGATTGGCATCACACTCAGCAGGAATCCAGGGGCTGGCACCTTCCTGCCAGTCTCCCAACTGTGACTCTGATCCCTGTGTGTAAATGACACCTTCAACAACAGTGATTATAGCCACATTTTCAGGAGTTCAATAGTAGGCAGATGCTTTCAAGTCCTCAATGTGCAGCAAAGTACCAAAATTACTTCAGATGAGCTCAGGATTGAGCGAGCAAATTCTCTTGTGGGGATGGCTTTTGCAAGACCATTTTCAGCAGCCCATGCTGAGCATGGCTCTTTGCAAATGTAACTCCATGTTCTAGTGTTGATTACAGGTATCTAGTGAAAATTCTCCCTTGCTCTTTGCACTGAGCACTCTGACATCCAGGTAAAGGAGGCTTAAAAGCCTGTTCTTTGATAAAAAGTGTCCCCTAATCTGTAGCTGTGGTTTGAGTGAAGTAATTGAAAGTTGGCTATGGCAAGGGGAAGACTTTCAAGGTGTTCCATGATGGGTAGTTTGATACAACCACCCCCTGCACCCTCTTTTCCTATGGCAGTGGGACCTAACAAGGTTCACTGAGTCAGCTCACTGAGATCCACAGTATAGCATTTGGGCTGTGTGGCCTTCATTCATGTCTGTCGACCTCCTTCTTCCTTCTCACCCATCTCTATCTTAAGCAGGGTCAGGAGCTTATTATGGCATGATACCTGTTCTCTCTGTAGCTAGAGCAGGTGCTGGTCCATCTTTACCTGTCTAATGTGATGCTTGCATTTTTGTTCTGGGGGTGATTTCAGTCAGTGGAGAATTGCATCTGCATCCTGCACAACCTCTCCTACCGCCTGGATGCAGAGGTTCCCAACAAATACACCCAGCTCAACCACATGGCCCGGAGTGTTTACATGGACAAAACTCTCACAGGCTGTTTCAACAGCAGGAGTGGGAAAATGGAGGTAAGATGTGCCACAGAGGGCTTGGAATGCTGGTATTCAGCCCCAGGCAGGGGTTGCAAGCGAAGAGCAGCATCTGAGCTTCCAGTTTCTCGTCTCTTTGTAGAATGATGAGTATGGTGTCCCTCTTCCAGAAGAGGATTTTAAACCCAAAGGACCCAGCTGGCTCTACCACTCTGATGCCATCCGAACCTACCTGTCCCTGATGGATCAGAGCAAGAAGGATGCCACCCTGGAGGCTTGTGCTGGAGCTCTGCAGAACCTCACTGCGAGCCGAGGGCTGGTGAGTGCTCCTTTCTCCTCCTCACACGTGCAAGCCAAAAGTGTCAACCCTTTGCAACAATCAGCAAGGAAAAGGCCTTGTTTAAACCTCAGGGCACTATTGCAAGTCTTTGCACTTCAGCTCCAGCTGAAGTATTTGTTAGTACCAGGAGCAGGATCTCATGGGGGCTATAACCATCATCCCCATCATCCCCAGACCCATACACTGGGTTTCCCCAGTTTGCTGGTCATACCACCAGCATCTGCTGATGTTGGCAAGCTGGCTCCAGGTCAGCAGGGAGTGTGTGCCCAGCTGTGCACATGTGGCCAGGTGTCACCACGGGAGGCAGAAAGGACGTGCGTGTGCCCGTGTGTGTTTTGTTAAGTGGGAGGTGTCTCTAATGACAGGGTGGGTTGTGCTGTGGATTGTGGCTTGTCCTCACATCAGAGCTGCTTGTAAAATAGCTCTGACAGATGTCCTAACGCAGAGGCTGGGCAGTGTGGAGGTGACACCGTGGGTCTCGCTGAAGGCGCGTCGGGGGCGCCGCCGGTCGCTGCCACGGGCACGTCCTCGCAGGTGCCTTCACGTGGACAGCCCTGGACTTGTCTGTTTGTGTCCAACTTCGTCATCTCCAACTGGAATAAGATGGCTGGGGAGATAAAGAGATAATGATTTCATAGGTAGGAGAGGCGTGTCACGTGTGTTCCACCCAGAAACACGGCGTGACTCACGAGAGCAGCCTGCGCTGCCGGGGCAGCCTTTACGTGCCAGCTCTGATCTCCTGGCAGCTTTTGGTTCCAGCCTTTCCATGTGAAACACTTTTGTTTGTTTGTTTGTTTGTTTCGTGGTGCTGCTGCTTGTCTGAGCAGTGCCACTAACGCCACGGTGGAGAGAGGCCGTCACAGAGCGGGTAGAGCTGGTCAGAGCGATGGGGCTGGAGCTGTGTGCTATGGCCATGAGAAGCCTGTTGGCAATCAACATCATTACACAAGAGTGTCTTTCAGGCAAGGGGAGGGGGGGAAGAAAACAAAGAGCAGTTCTGACAGTGTTGAAGTGACTTATTTGAGCCCTGTGGAAGAGGATGGTTGGAATTTGCCTGGGTGTGAAGAAGTGTCTTCTCCTTTCAAGGGTCTCATCCAATCTCAGAGCTGGAGTGGGGGCAAGTTGCTGGGTTTGTTGTCACTTGAAGGGAAGGGAAACTGGGAGCAAGCTTACAAAGCTTATTATAATCCTTTGGTTTATAGAGGATGGTCCTGAATCTCTTCTCAGACTCCACTTGACACATCCCAGGCCTGCTGGTGTGAATCTGTAACATGGCACACAGCAGGGAAACGGGGTCTCAGCCCACTGGAAGGTTCCCTTCCAGCCTGTCCCCTCCATTCCCATCTCAGTGTTGATGGACACGTGTTCCTGGTGGTGTGACAATCTCCAGCAGCCCTTCTGGTGGATCAGTAGCTGGGAAGTTGAGTTTAAACTGTAGAGGGTAATTTGTTAAAGGTACCTGCTTCACTGTTCAAGAACACACATCTGCAGTGGCTGCATCCTGAGATCTTCTACATTTACATAAGCAAACATGAGATCAGCATCCAAGATGAGCACTTTTGGCCATCAGATTGTTCTTTCAAAGCATCCATTAGCTCTTCCTATTCCACCACAGCCTGTTATTGGGGCATGGCAGGAGCTGCCAGGGCCTTGGGAAGGACAAGGGTAACAGGGCCACGAAGATAAAACTTCTCCAGCTTTTAGGAATATCATTTGGGTGAGCAGCTGTCCCAGCACAGGCTCCAGGAGGAGGACAGAAGCACCAACTGTATCACAGGTGAGAGGCTGAGCTTGCAGATGCCTGTGGAGAAGAGGTGGTGACTGACAAAGTGGGGTTATGGTAGCTAAAGAAGACACACAGTTGTTTTCTAGTGTCACTCCGTTTGTCTGGCCCTGGATATCATTCCAGTTGTGTCCTCCTGGTGTTAGAAGTCATGAGCCATCTCTGTTCTGTCTCCTAGATGTCCAATGCAATGAGCCAGCTGATTGGTTTGAAGGAGAAAGGTTTGCCCCGCATCGCACGGCTGCTGCAGTCCAACAGCTCCGACGTCGTCCGCTCTGGGGCCTCGCTGCTGAGCAACATGTCCCGGCACCCTGTGCTCCACAAAACCATGGGTGAGCAACTTTGGATCCCACAATGGTGTCTAGTTTCTGGCTTTCTGATACCTGCCCATCTTGCTTTGTAAACCCCACAGAGGGACGTTGCCAAGCTCTGCAGCTGGGCAAAGCAGGGTCGTTTCTTCTGGCCAAAAGGGCAATTCCAGGTGACATCTGTGGGCTTAACCAACAAAAAGGGTTGTCTCCAAGTGTCTACAAGCCTATGAAATCCTTTCTAGCCAATGCCAGATCAGCAGAATCAGGGGGATGACAGTGTTTTGGGAACTGAGTTGGACTTGCCTACCCACCATCTCCATCCTTCTCCTTCCAGAAGCCTGTAGCACCCATTTTGCTTCTGGCAATCAAGTGATGACAATGGTGCCATTACTGTCCAACATCATTAGTGCCTCTTCCCAGAGATAACACTGCGTTCTTGACTAGTACTAACACAAATGTCATTCACTTCTCTTAAATGTTGACTGGAACATTCCACCTCTTCAGCTCACCAGGTGCTCCCAGATGTATCACGGCTCCTGTCATTCCAGTCTGGAAATACCAGCAGCTATGGAGAGATCATGACATCAGCTTGTTACACTCTGAGGAACCTCATCATGTCCAACCCACACCTGGGAAAGTCTTACTTGACAAGCAACATGCTAAATAGTGTAGTAAGCCTGTGCCGAAATGGGTGAGTTTGGGGCAGAAGGTGTTGGAGAGGGTCCTTGCAGACGTTTTTGAGCCCACACACACACCCCAGAGCCTTCCCAACACCCTTCAGAGCCACAGTGAAACATGATTCCATCCCTGTGCTTGTACATTGAGAGCCAAAACAATTCAGGGACGTTGTTAGGCAGAAATACTCGGTGCTGGCGTCTTGGAAACACCTGCCCAGGGTTGGGGTTGTAAAGCAGCCTCAGGAAACCTGCTGCTTGAGTTTTAAGAAAGTCTGAAAAGAGCTGAAGCACCAACATCTGAAACCCTTATACAATCCAGTCCCTGAAAGCAGGGGATGTCAGTACCCAGCCTGACTCCCCAGTAGCTGCCCTTCTCCTCCCAGCCTCCTACAGGCCAGGCTGGAGGTTCCAGTGCCACTGATAGACTGGGACTGTGCTGAGCTTCAGTGTTCAGATGCTTTCTGTCAAAACACCCACCTCAAGTGGCAAAGATGCAGCTGTGCTGATACATATCTGTACCTCCACCTTTGCAAGCACCTCCCTTGGTCTCCTCACGTATATTTTGCAACAACTGAGCAATCCTGATGTATTTTGCCACTTTTGCTTTTAAGGACCTGACTAGAGTTGTGATGATGGTCATTGTGTCCTCCTTGCTCTCCACACCTCCTACAGCCCTGTGCTAAAGTTTGTCAGCCCTTGCCAAAGCTGTGTGTGCTCATTTCTGCCCAAACTTAGGTTAAACTTAGGTGATATTTGACCACTTCTTCTCCCTCCTGGATTTTCATCTGCCCCACCTTCTGTCTCTATTTTCAAGACATCAGTCTGCCTGCTCCAGCATCCTTTGATCAACCTCTTACAATCTGCCACTTGTTTCATAGCAGCAGAGAGATTTTCAGTCCTTAGAGGTGGCCTCTTGGTTTAGTTTGGGCCTCAGCTGGTTGGTTTGCTGCTTTTGCACACTCCTGCTCTACAACAAGCCCAACTGACATGAAACTCAGCCCTCTTCTAAGCCTTCTTTGTCTTGAATGGTATTTACTTCTCCCTAAAGTCCCGTTTTCAACCCTCAGACCAGTTGTCAGCTCATTTACTACTTCAGCAAAGTGTTGCACAACTGGGGTTGTTGTACCTTAATTGTCTTGACTGCTTGGTGTGATGAGCTTTGTTTGCAGTGACTCACTGAACTGCAAGGAGTTACTAAACTCTGGAGATGTCTGTCTGCAGTGTGCTCCTCCTGTCTGTATCACAGATTCCTCCTGAGAAACTCCCTGGTCCTTACAATGCCCAATGAATTGCTCCTTTTCCTCCCTTATTCACTTCCATCCACAAAAGGTGGATTTTTTGCAGTAAAACCTGATTCTTCTGTCCCAAAGCATTGCTCAAGGATTCCTGATTGTCTGCAGCTCCTCCAGCCCTCCATACAATCCCAAGCTGCACAATCCCAAGCTGCACAGTCCCTTTGGAGTTTATGATCAAATTGAACCTGCTGTTTCCTTTGGTAACAGCTGCTTTGTGTGTTAGAGACATGCACCTAAATGTACTGAGTGTGGTTACAGCCCTGTCCTTTCACACACACAGTATGGTGCTTGCAGGTCCCAGGATCCTGCTGACCACTGTCAGTCACACTTCTCACAGTCCATTTTGAGGGCACAATGTTGTGTGAAGCTGTATCAGACAGGAAGAGTCCTGAGTCTGATCTCGTGCCTCTCCATCACCCTGGCTGAGCCAGACTGGGGCTGCTGAGTGAACCCAGATCAGGAGTCTCCCACAGACAGGACGAGGTCCAGGAGATCAGGAGCAGTGATAAGAACCAGCAAAGGAAGTTTATATCCAGGTTGTTGGATGAAATGTTCCAAAATTATAGAAGGTGCTGCTATGAGTCATGGTTTCAGAGCTGTTACATGAACAAGTATCTGTTCCCTTGTGCTGAGTAAGGACTTCTGCTTGCAGATGTGATTGCAAATGCTCCCATCTCCCTTGTCCTCACCAGGCAGCACAGAGCCCGTTCCTCTGCTGCCCTCCCAAGAGATTCTCCCACAGCTTTTCCTACAGACTTCAGGGAAGGGTTGGCACTGTTTCCTTTCTCTTTCACTCTCCCAAACTTCACACTCCACAAACACTCCTTCAGCTCAGTTTAATGCTTGTTCTTCTGCTCCAATCCTCCCCTTGTTTTCCTTTGTCCCGTTCTGGCAGTTGTCACGTAACACTGCTGAGAGAGCAAGGAAAGCTTTATTGCCAGTCCTCCATCAAGTCTAGCCAGCCTCCCAGCTGGAGATGGGCTTATTGAAAGGCTGTTGGTAATGCATGTGGGTTGCTGCTCTGTGGCCTGCCATAATTCACCAAGGTTGCTTTCATCTTCCCAGCTCCTGCCCAAAAGCAGCCGAAGCTGCTCGCCTCCTTCTGACAGACCTTTGGTCCAACAGAGAGCTCCAGAGTGTGCTCAAGCAGGTAAGGAAAGCACTTCTGCTTTTTCAGCTGACAAGAACTCCACTCACTCACTGCAGCTGGTGAGTTTGCAAAGGCCATGGCTCAGCAGTGAGGATGGGCAGTGTCTGGGGGGGGCCACGATGCTCTCAGCACACAGGCACCCACCTGAGCTCCATCTGAGCAAGAGGCAGAGAGTTACAGCTGCAGGGATTGGCTTGAGGGATGAAGCAGGCAGCAGTGTGCCTGTGTCAGGCAGGTGGTACCCTGAAGAAGATGTCACTTTTCCACACAGCCAGCTCACCCCTGGGGTCGATGCTGTTGTGTGTGCTCAGTACTGCTCTGTGCTGGGAACACACCTGAGTGTTTCAGTTCGTTGCAGTCCATCATGTAGGATCAGCATGTCCCAACAGATCCCTGGCAAGCTTCCTGCTCTCTTACTTCCAATTTTCTTCTGTGTCCATAACCTTACCCTGTGGTTACATCACCCCTATAGTCAGGGTAATCTTTTAAACCAAGAAGAGAAGTATTCAAGGGTTTGTTTTACTCCCTGCAACAGAAACTGCCAAAGTGCCGAGCCAGACGAGGCTCTGAGCCAGCTTCCAGCTCCCACTGTCTGCCTTTGAACAAGCTGGGTTTTTCCAACTCACCAGCAGCACCTGCAGAGAGTAAAGGGCCAAATTAGAGAGAAGCAGGAACATCCACAAAGGGGAGTCCCCTGAGGGCAGGAAGGCAGAGAGTGCCTAAACATGGTTCTTGTATGAACAGTTAGGGATTTTCTCCATAGGAGCTTGGGTAGCTTTGTGCTCTGCTCAGGAGCCTGTGCCAGCTCATCTTGATGTGACTCCTGGATCCACACTGGTGTTCATGGCACGTGCACACCTCAGAGGAGAAGGATGGGAGTCTGCAAGGCTGTAGGCATCGTGCTTATAACTGACCATTTGGCCAGGGTGAGGAATAAGATGGAATAATGCTCAGTGAGTGATTGGATAAAAGTTTCCTCTGGTACAGCTGGGCAAGTCCAGCCCCTGTCAGATGGAAAGCAGTGTGAGGAAGATGAAGCCATCAGTAAGGGTGACGTTGGAGGAGGACAGAGGAGGTTGGCTGAGGGTGAGGAACACTTTTTAAGTGGAGGAAGCTGGTGAGCTGGGGCAGGAGACCCAGTCGTGGCAAGAGATAGCTATCAGTTTGGAAATGGAGATGCACTCCCTGCAGTTCATATACATCTGCTTTTTCAGCAAGGATTTGATAAGAACATGATGGGATCTTTAGCTGGAACGACCTTCAGGACCCTCTCCTCCAGATTTTAGGAGCCTCTCCACACACTCTCAGGCTGCAGGTTAGCAAGGGGCCCTTGTGCATGGGGAAGGGGTGGGTTTGGGGGGGAAAGGAGGGAGATGTGAACCCCAGGAGCTCTTTTGCTGTTTTTAATGTCCCCTAAAGTGGGTTTGAGAGATTTCTACCACAAATGTGGACCCTTCCTTTGATGAGTCGTGCTGTGCTGCCCCTGGGTTTAGTGCAGATGTTGCCCACATTTCAGACATGCTCAGTGCACATGCCACAGCACAGACAAAGCTGCTGGGCTCGACTACACCTCATGTGTCTTCCTTCCCTCCTTCTTTTTGCCAAGCAATAACTGATTCATTGCATTTGGCCAAATCCTCTCAGGTGGGGCTTTGCACAGGAATCTCTCTGACAGGACTTTCACTCCTGTAGTTTGAATAATGTTATCCCAATAGTGTCAGGAAGGTGCAATTAATTCCAGCACATGCTGAGGCACTAACCATCACCCTGAGGGGGGTTTTGAGCACTCAGTCATCCACCTGGAAGCCTCCTGTCAAACTTTGCAGCTAGATGCTGCCATCTGGAAAATCCCAGCAGAGAAACCGAGTTGGAGGGATGATGGGCAGAAGGTTCAGGGCACTGTTATGGGTTTTTTATACTCAGTGTGAAATAGAATGGAGTCTGGAAGGTCCTTCTAATTCATGATTCCTACTAAGGGAAAAGCTTGAAGCACTTTTCAGATACCAGGTATCTCTATGGGGGGGACTGAGATTGGCCAGAGTGAATGAGCTGCTCCCTCAGCACTCTGTGTGATCCAACACAGCACAGGTGTGATGTAAGAGGAAAGGGTGCAAAAGCCCATTTCTTTCTGCTGCCCAGGTTTCATTTCTTGTCCTGTTGGGATGTCTCCACCGAGATTCAGAGGTGCATGGAAGCCTAAGGGCAGCACACCACCTGGGTACAAGCCAAGAAACAAAGACTCCAAGTCAGCTTTGGGTGTGATGGGGTCTCCTGGACCATTTCATCACCCAGGTTTTTGATGTTTGTTCCTTTGTTTTCCCTCCATTCCAGGATTTGGAATTGGTTCATCCAGGAAGACAATCCTTTCACAGTTACTTAGGCTGTTAAAGATGTTTCTGTTAAAGGTGTTTCTGAGTGTAACTCAGCTGTAAAGCAAAGCAACCCCACGGATTTCATGTGGATCATAACTGCTATTTTTAAGCATATTTTTTTTTCCTTGTTCTTCTTTTTAGGAGGGGGGGGAGAGGGGACTTTCATCCAGGTTATCACTTTCTTGATGTCAATAATGATTTGGTTGTCTTTGCAAAGAGTGTGTCTGTGTAGCTCTGTCTGTGTTGCCTGCAGCCAACACACACGTGACGAGGATCTTCCCACGGGCTTCCACCAAAAGTCACTGTGAGTTGTGCAGTTTCAAACCCTCCCCCCTTGCAGAGTTTTGTCTGATTCCACACCAATTAAAAAAAACCTTGCCACAGCTTATTTTTACCCACAAGTACAAGAAATGGCCACTTTTAGGTCGAGTCCCCCCCAGTGCACGTGGCCACTCTAAACAGATACACACAACGATGCTCTTTACACAGGCTGCTTCTTCCTGATGTTTATAAACACAGGCTTCTTCTCTGCTTATGAGGGGCTTTGTTTTTCTCTGATGAGCTTTTATAGTTGTTAGTGTTTTCTTTCCTGTCACATGAACTCTTTCTCTCAAGAAGCAAATTGACCTCTGCAAACTCTCTCCCGGGTCTCAGCCCCCTTTCTCTGAAGGGGTGTGTGAGGGGACAATTGCAACAACACATCTGCAGAGCACCAATGTTAACTGGGTCCTGAACCATTTTTTTGAGCACCAGAACAACTCAATCTCATGACTATACCTGGGAAAATGTGGCATTTGAGAAGCTGAGCTGGAGACAGCCAAAGTGGTTTTGCTTTGCCCTGGGATCACTGACTGCCACACAGGACTGGACACAGCGAGGGACGTGGCCTTTTGGAGCATGTTTTGTGTTGATTGGTTGATGTAAAGGAAAGAGTGTTAATGTGCAAAGGATTGTAAGCACCTGTGTGAAATCAGGCTTGGATATGGCTTGTTTCTCAGGCTCTTTAGTTACATGAGACCCTGTGATGCTAAGGCTGTGGTTGATAGGGGGCTGCTGAGCTCCTTTTAGGGCAACCCACTTCATAGGACAGGAACTGTGTGATGGCAGAAGCTGATCTTCCTCTACCTAGGAGAAAAATATCCTCTCCCAGTCCCTGGAAGCTCAGATCCCCAGGGAAAGGATGAGCTGAGGGTGCATTTACTCACTGCTCCACACACACAGTAATTGCTGCTTCAAACAGTGCAGGGGGCCAGGGCCCCGTCTGGCAAATACGAGGGGTGCAGGAGATGCTTGGGAAGGATGAACTGTGACAGTGGGAAGGGATAAAACAGCCTTCTTTGCAAGAGTCAGGCTCCTAAGTTGGTGGAAATCAGCAGGTCCCCATTCACTTCAGAGCAGTGGGGGGGTTCGTGCCCACTAAAGAACCGTCCATGAAGTTGAGCTGTGCCCTGACCCAGCTGCAGGGCTGAGGAAGGCAGTGGCACGTGCTTGTGCCCCTTCCAGCCCACAGGACACACATGTGCACAGAGGGACATGATTTCCCAGCTGGTTTTTCTCTTGGATTACAAAGGGTGGATGAATCTTGTGCACTTTAATAAGCAGCACCTCTTTGCTTGCCCTCACCCACGTTCAGCCGAGAGCTTTGTGCACCCAGCTGGCAGCCAAAGGAGGGAGAGCTGAACCCCCTTTGAAGTGGGGAGTTAGAACCAGGAGAAGCCGGTAGGACAGTTTCAGGAGCATTTAAAGAGCAGCAAAAGAGCCCCAGCCCCTGGGCATGCCCTTGCCATACCTACCAGCTGTTCTGGAGTATATTCTCAGGTGCATGGTTCAAAATGGTTTTGGCAGGAGCCAAGACTCTGGGTGTCCAAGGCAGCTGCAGCATCCACAGGCAGGATCGGTGGGGCTGGGGTGTTACAGGACCTGGTGGCTGATTTTTGCATTCAGATTTGCTCCTGGAATTACATGTTTGACAGAAATCCTGGGAGCTGATCTCTGCAAAAGAGACAACACAAATGGGCTGGGGAAAGCTCACTCTGCCATGTGATGGTGGAGTATTGAGGAAATTAACTCTAATTGGCTGGGTTTGGTTTGGAAGCACTGCTGCTGAATCACTGTACAAGGCATGAGGAGCTGGACCTGTGTGATCTTCACCTCACACTTCCATCTGCAGACTTCAGTGGTAACCATTAGGCTCCAACAGACAGATCCACCCTCCACACACTTCTCTCTGTTTCTGAAGTACAGCAAAGTTGCTGTCCTGAAGCCAATCAAATGATAACAATAAAACCTGTCTCCATGCTCAGAGACCTTAAAAACATGACTGGGCACAGCCCTGGGCAATCTGCTCTGGCTTGGAGCTGGGCAGACCAGAGAGGTTCCTTCCAAGCTAACCTGTTGTTTTATGTGATGCTGTGTGTTACTGCTCTCACACCTCGTAACAGAAGTGACCCGAGGGAGCAGTGGGCTGTGTGAAATGCAACCACTCTGCCATCCCAGGGCTGTCCTGCAGCCATTTCTTCCCCAGCAAATTCTCTGATACTCAGGTTTATTTTCCTCTCAGCCTATTTAAAACCTGGGCTTCAGGCTCCAGCCAAGTCACTCAAGTGACATCGATGCCCAACTGTGAGAAGAGCAAAACCAGACTTACCCCAAGTAACTGCTGCTGCTCATAACCAGCAGTTTCAGGAGCTCACTGAGGTTCCTTCCATCACAAATGGATGCAGTTTGCACCTCCAGTACGTTGTTTTTCTCCTTCATTCTCTGGAGGCTTTGGTTTTCAGCTGTCACATCCTCTTTGATGAGCTGCTTTCCTGTTTCTTGCTTCTTTAAGAGCCAAGGTAGAGCATCCTCCCAGTGAGAGGGATAAGGGCAGCTCTCCAGCACAGTGCCCTGGGCTGTAGTGATGGAGAGTTACTGAGGAGGGAAGGACCATAGCTGGCAGCACTGGCAGCTCTGCCAGCAGCAGCAGTGAGAGCAGTCAGGACCTGATTTGTGCACAGGACACACAACCATGTAAATAAATACCACACTTGTTTGTCCTGGGCTTATTGTTTTTGGTCTGTTTTCTCCTAAATGCTTTGTTTGTTTTGTGTATGTACAATCCCACCCACCCCCAGCATTTCAGAAGCCTCATGGACAAGAAGAAGGAGGCAGTAGGCAGTTTTATTCCTCTCTGATCACACCAGCAGTTTAAGACCAACTTAGCCTACCAGTCCATAGCTATCCAGTGTATCCTGTAAGATATAGGGACGTGAGAATAATGTCTCAGAGTTTGGTTTTGGCTGTACTGTATGTATTTGCTTCATTGGAAAAGCTGAAATCAATAAAAATGGCTGGAATTTCTTCATCCCTGCCTTGGATGGGTTTGGTTTTGGTTGTCTTGCCAGTGGTAGGGGAAAACTCAACCATCTGAGTTTGTAAAAGGCTGTTAGCCTGCAGCAGGGGTCAGGCTGGGCTGCTCTGCCTGATGCCAAGGTGAGTAATGAGCCTGTAAACCCCAGTTCCTCCACCATCACACCCTTGGCAAGCCTCAGTGGGTTTCTCTCCCATAAGCTTCTGCAGTCACCACTTCAAGCCATGAAAAACCCCAGTTATCAATGGTAGGGTTTGTGTCACTGCTGGATGGATTCAAAGCTTGTTGTGGGGAAAACCCTCACACCTCAGGTTCTTTTGAGCATGGCTCAAAGGGTGTTTGTTTGAAGTTCCTGAGGTCTTACTATGTAAAAATCCCCACCAGCAAAGCAGCCTCCAGCAGAGCCCCCTCTCCCATCCTCCAGTGCAACTTTTGAGTCACCTACCCCTGCCCATGGTGCCTTCAGAGCAAAGCTCATGCCCATGGGATACCTTTCCCAAAGATCCCAGGCATCCCCCAGACCCCAAACCAGAGGATCATCCCTTCCCAGCCCAGAGATCACATTGCACTGCTCAAAGCATCCCTGGGAAATGCTGAGCCCAAACCACACACCCCAACAGCACCAACAACCCCTCAGCACCACCATCTCCTGCTGGGATGTTGTGTCCAGTTCTGGGCTGCCCAGTTCAAGAGTGATCAAGAACCTCTGGACAGAGTCCAGTGGAGGGCAACCCAGATGCTGAGGGGACTGGGGCATTTCCCCAGGAGGAAAAGGCTGAGACACCTGGGACTATTTAGCCTGGAGAAGACTGAGAGGGGCCCTTATCAATGCTGGCACATACCTAAAGGATGGGTGTCCAGAGGATGGGGTCAGACTTTGTTCTGTGGTGTCCAGGAGCAAAGAGCACAAGCTGGAACGTGGGAAATCCCAACTGAGCACAAGGAGAAGCTCCTTTGGTGCTGAGGTGAGGGAGCCCTGGCTCAGGCTGCCCAGGGAGGGTGTGGAGGCTCCTTCTCAGGGGGTTTTTAAAGCCCACCTGAGCCCACTGATTGAGAGGCAGCTGCTTTAGCAGGGAGTTGGGCTGGATGAGCTCTGCAGGGCCCTTCCAGCCCCCACCATCCTGGGATTGTGTGACACACTCCACAAAGTGCCTCTATCTGGGTTTCCCACCCTCTGGGGGAGATCACCCCAAGCAGAAGCACTGCTGTGGCATCCCAGCTCCATGGCCAGATGCCCTGGGAGTGCCACAGTCCCTGCCAGCACACTCCTGGAGGACACGTGGCAGCCCATATCAGAAATCCCTGCCCCATAAAAGCCAAGGCACATGCAGCAGAGCATCAGCATATGCATGTCAGCCACAGCCCATAGCCCCCACAGCTCTTGTGCACCCACACCTCAGGGCATCTCCACTGCAGGGGCTGAGACCTGTGTCAGGAGAGAGCACGAGCCCAGTGTGAGGCACAGGGACAATACAGGTAACTCCTGCTTCAATCAACAAGGAGCTCTCCTGGCAGAAGAGGAAAATCAGTCTCACATCAGTGCAGCTGAGGGAAATGCTCAGAAAAGGTAAAGGAAGAAACTGGAGGTTGGCTGAGGGTCCTTTCACTTCCACCCTGAGCTTCTCCTCAGCATCTTTCACCCATGATGAAAACTCCATTTCAGAGGAGGAGAAAGACATTGGTTTAGTGCCAGAGTGAGGCTGTGGGATCACAGCAAGGCTCTGGGTTCCTCAGGCAGCAGCACATCTCCTAAATGGCTTCTGTCATCTTCCTCTGTGCAATACAAAACTGGCTGTGCCTATCTCAAGTCTTGTATGGTTTTTTTCCTCTCAAGGGTAACCCAGAAGCAATGTAAAACTCATTTCCTGCAGGATGCAGAGGGTTAAAGAGCCAGGAGAAGGAGGAGATGGTTGGGGAGAGTGTTTATGCTGCTCAAAGGATGACTCCTTGGTAGATGGAGCAAAATCCACACCCAGTGCCTTTCTGCCCCTGGAGCCTGCTTTGCCACAAGCTCCCTGGTGAAGCAGCAGCAGCACTGCAGGGCTCAGCCACCGTGGGAAAGGCAGCAGAGCCACGGCAGGTCCTGCTGCACCACGAGCCCCAGCTGCAGGTGAGTCAGAGCCCCACCTCACTGTGAACAGGAGGAAGCAGAGCCCGTGGGATGCACCCAAAGGGAGACAAAAGGCAGAGCAGGAGGGTGGTTTGTACCCAGGGGAGCCCCTGGGAACTCACCCCCACTCCTGGGCTCTGCAGCCTGCACAAGCTGGAGTTGAAGCTGAGTGCTGGGGCAGCTGGTGGGATGGGGACAGTGGATGCAGGGGTTTTGTCTTTAGTGACTGAAGCATCCCAGGGAAAGCCTGGCAGGGACTGGCAGGTCTCCAGCAGGCAGGGAGAGAATGGGATGAGCAGTCCCCATTGCTCACAGACAGGCAGCTAACTGCTCAGCTTGGCCCTGGGAAGGGTCAAACAGAGCCCAGTGCTGGAACACTACGTGGGATTATCTTCTCAATGACTCTCCATTAAACTGTGCCCTTGCCACCACCCCCCTGCCATAGACCACATCCCTGCAGGGAGCAGTGCCAGCATCAATGGGCTGCATAATCCCCACAGACTGAGGCTGGGCTTTGGTCCATGCATCTCCTGCTGCCCCACACAGCAATGGACCATGTGCACCTCCATCCTGAGCTGGGAGGGTTGGTGCTTGTGGGGTATCTTATTTTTAAGCTGCCAAACACCAGCTGTCCATAAACTGAGGTAAATAACCACATCTAAAGAACTTTCCCTACCACTCTGGCCTTTATTGCTCATTCCCTGTTAGAAGAAACCTCCTTGGATCAATCCACCCTCACCTGGGCAGCTTAAAATTAGACACTAAGACAGTTGGCCCTGGGTTCCCTTCAGAGCTAATGGAGAGAAACAGTCTGCCCAGCCTGTGGTTCACCCCATGGTCAGAAGGAGGGGCAAATTAATGATCTTCTATTTCCATTGCTGATTAAAGGAAGTCCAGATGAAGATAAGGGATGCTCAGGCACAGCCAGCTGGCCTCAACCTCACCCTTCATCTTTTGTGGGTGCACACACACAGAAACACCCACTCTAATGCTGTACTGCAAAGGGCCAGTCTCCTTTCTAGGATGTCAGACCAGCTCTACCCTGGCAGGATGGGATGGTAAACAACACACTTCTTGTGTCTTTCTGCTATGAGCATGAAACTAGTGTCAGGCCAACAGAGAAGGTGAGAGCAGGCAGAAGTTTGCACCCATGGGGCACCCACCATTAGTGTTCCAAATTCTTGACTTGCCATCACCACTCCTCTGAGACATCTCCCTGCTGGAGTCATTCAGCTATTGAGGACATTCACTTTCTTTTATTTCCAAGCAAAAGTCTGCAGAGGAAAGCTTGACATGCTCAGCACCACCCATGTGCTGGAGGGTAACACGTCTTTATGGCTGGGATTAAGAGGACTCTACTGTAAATAGCTGGGCTCTATGACTCATGCTCATCACTTGGTTCATTTTGTTCATCCTGGAGTGGAAACCCTTCTATAACTGGATTTCCTTTGCAATTTGTGGCTGCTTTCACTGCACCTGGTTGCACATGAAGCAATGCAAAGAAAGCTTCATCTGATTGCCCAGCTTTGCCTTTTCTGGGGGTGCTCTGACCCAACACCCAGGGCTGGGAGTTGTTTAAGTGATGCCAATAGCCTGCAAAGGCAATGGAAATGAGGCATCTTCATCAATTCCTCTTTTTGTGCACAGCAATCCAGGGGAACAAGGCTCACACCATGGACTTTGGCAAAGGTGAGTGCTGGATGGCTGGTTGCTCAGGGAGGGGAGATGCTGTCAGGTGAAACTTGAAGCTGGGAAGCAAGCACCCAGTGAAAGCAGTTAGGTATTTAGCTTTGTGTCATGGAAGATCTGCTCTCACACATATGTCTGTGTGTGTGTGTGTACAGGCACACACATCTGCCTGAGGGGTGAGGCTCATTGCTCAGCTTGGCCTCTCCCCACGGACTTAAAGCTTGCAATAGTGCTGCAGCACTTTCAGGTCAAGCTGGAAGCTCCAACTAGAGGTCTGCAGGGCTTTCAGGGCTGCCCACATACAGCCTTTCCCTAAGAAACAGCTGGATACTTGTGCTCAGGGATGGTCTTGAGCAGTAAGAGTCTCAGTGTTGCACGTGAGGCCATTGCAATGGGGCCACGAGGCCAGAGGAGTTCAATTAGGCACATTTCCCTGCAGCAGGTCACACCACTGCACACACAGCTTTGGAAATGCCTCTGGCACGATCCCCAGACTGTCAGATACACAAGCAGTGACCAGCTGTGCAGGCAGAGATGTTGCACCCAGTGCCCTGCACAGGCCATGGCAGCTGCAGACATAAAACCAACACTTTCAATACTGCTTCTCCCTCAAAGTAACCAGCCACACCAGAGCTGCTTTGCACAGGCAGATGCTGATTCACCTCCTTCATAACCCCCTGGGTTATTTAACTTCTCCTGTCTATGAAGATCTCAGGTTCTCAGATGCTGAACTTGAGCCCTGACACACCCCCATCAGGGTACAAAATGCACCAGCCTCATCCTCCCCTTCTGCACCCCAGGGGAAATCAGCAGGAACAAGGTTCAAACTAACGGTTCAGATTCCAAATCTCAAGTGTTCTGTCAGGGCAAAGCCAAACTGCCAAGGTGCTCACTGCCAGTGACCTGTGTGGGGATGCTCAGCCCCACTGCTCTGCCTGGCTGGTGTGAAGGAGCCTCAGGCTAAAGAGCTGCTGGTCTTTGGCAAAGGGCTGTGCATGAAATAAGGACAGAACTGGGTGTGAGGACAATTCAGGTTTTTTAGTGCTGTCAAGCCTCTGAAGCTGAGCCTGGACTGTGACTGTCACTGTCACACACACACAGATTGCAGATAATGAGCTAATAACACTTCACTTTCCCAGCCTGCTTTGCATCTTCAAAGCACTCCACAAGAACAAACTAATTAACTGTCCAGAGAAGCAGCTCATGACTAAATGCTGAGAAACCATCTGAGTCAAACCCACTTGCAACAGCTCTCTGCAGATTTCAGTAAAAACTCCTTTTGGAGGAAGGTCTGGTTACTGGCCAGACTGGTCACACCAATCCCACAGCCACATTCCAGGATGGACCCAGCCCTGGAGAAGCCCCACTGACTTCAAAAGAGCAACCAACACCTTGACAGGAATGCCCCAAAACCCACTGTGTGGCTTCCTCCTTTTAATTTGCAGCAGGTTGGGAGTGCTGAGCTGACAGTCCCTCAGCTCCACGCACAGAGGCCACATCCTGCTCAGCCCAGGCTGAACTGAGCTGCAAACAGCCCCTTTCCCAAGACCCCTCATTCGTTCAGAGCACCCCACACCAGGGGCTGTTAGCACAGAACCAGCTTTCCCTGGGTGCCATTGGCCTTGGCACTGTGTGCCCAGCTTGAGCAGTGCTGTTGAAGTCCCAGCTCTCTTATTTCCTTGCTTTGGGCCAGTGATTAAGCTGCCACAAGAATGTGACTTCTCTTGCAGACCTTTGGCTTTTGGGGAATGTGGGTCACATTTGCTTGAGCAAAGCAGAGATGAGAATGTCATTGGGGTGGTTTTTTTTCATGGGTAAATGAAGCTCAGAGACTCAGCCCTGGGAAAGAATGTTGGCATTTCAGGCCAAGGCTTATGTCTTGGAAACTCCTGCCTAGCTGCACACATTTCCACCAGGAAACATCCCTGGTCTGCTGCCTCTGAGGCAGAACCTTGGCATTATTAAACCCAGCTTCCCCGGATCCTCAGCAAGCTCCAGCCTGCAGGTTGTAGGGGAAATGCAGCTGTGGGGACTTGCTAAAGGTGCCTTTCCAAGGGAGACCCCAAATCCCAGGACACATGCCAGGGGGCTGCCAGCCCTCATCTCACATCACCTCAGTCCCAGGGCTGCTGGGATGTCAATGTGCAGCCTCCCTGCTGTAGTGTGGGCACCCATCCCTCCCAGCACATCAGCTGCTGAGGACCCTGCAAGGAAGCACTTGCTGCCCCTGTTTTCTCTATGGCATTAGCAAGCTCAGTTCCAAACTGCAGCTTCCACTGAAGGACTCAAGTGCCTTAAGAGAAACCTTTCTGCAGCTGTGACCCCTCACATCTGAGAGACTGGGCTTTTGGGCCAAGTGCTTTCCAAAGCATCTGTCTCAGGACACTGAGGTCTGGACAAAAATATCCTTGGAGGGGTTTTTGTGCCTGTGAGTGTCTTCATGAAACACCCTGAGTTGCTTTTTCTGCTCTACACCATCCTGGAGCCACCCACAGCTGGGTCTTGTATCAGCTACTGCTGCCCTTGAGTTCTTTGCCTGGTTTGTGGGCAGAAGCTTTGGGGACTTTTGTATCCTTTATCCCTTCTGAGTTGTTTATCAGTGCCAGCAGCCTGTCCTGCCCTCAGCCCAAAGGCTTCCAAAGCTGCAATTGGGACTCTTCTGCAGCTGCCAAGAAATGCCAACAATTTCCAGCATCCTCCAGCTCCTCTCCCTTCCCAAGGATGACATTTGGATGGCTGCAGTTAATCACAGGGCTCAGGAACTTATGGCACTAATTGCCTCATCAAGCAAATAAGCAGGAGCTGGTTCCCATCCTGCTGCAGTGTGTTCCTTCCAGTCAGGACCCTGGCTTTGCCCTGCCAGGTCACACAACACTGGGTCACCCTCTGGTGATACTTATCACTGCACACTGCCAGGAGAGCCCTAGAACTGCAACCAGGCCATGGCTCCATCTGCTGAGTGTTGCACTGAGCTGGGATCAATCTGGACCTATGGTGCCTGATTCAAACTGCTGGATGAGCAATGAGTTGAGCCTTGGCTGGAGCTGATGGCATCCAGAGAGTCTGTGGATGCATCTGTGAGTCCAGCTGTGGATGCTGCACTGTGGAAGCCCTGGTACAGCTCAAGTCAACTTGGCAGCTGTGTAGGACGTGCCTTGGGCAGCAAGGCAGCTGATGGGGACCTCACCCCCCTGCAAAGGGGCAGCAGCTCCCTGGATTTCGTGTTTTGTCTGTGTTATTTCAAGCTGTAGCACAGCACAGACCTCACACACTGCCAGGGCATGGTACAGCACTGCACCACCACCCAAAAAGGGACAATACCTGCTCTGTTTTCACAGCTAATCACCAGCATCTGGTCCACAGGGAGAGATCAAAGTGTTTCCCTGCATCAAAGCCTTCTGCCTTTGTCATGATATCAAGGTTGGATTTATTGCTCTGGGAGGGCACAGCCACCTTTGTTTACAGGTGCAGGGAGAAGGGACGAGCAGGGGAGCAGCCCTGAGGGAGGGATTTCAACACTGCACAGCTCCACAACCCAACCCACAGCAGTGGGGAGCACTGGAGTTACAAACCAGCATCACACTCAGCGTGGCAGCTCAGCTGGGGCTGGAAACCAGAGCTCAGAGCCATAGAATCATTCTGGTTGGAAAAGCCCTTGAAGCTGCTGCAGTCCCAGCACTGACCCCTCAGCTCCAGGGCTTTGGGATCCCTCCAGGGCTGGGCACTGCCCCAGCTCCCTGGGCAGCCTGGCACAGGGGCTGACACCCCTCTCAGGGAAACAGCTCTGCCTCAGCTCCAACCTCAGCATCCCCTGGGGCAGCTTGGAGACATTTCCTCCTGTCTTATCACTCATTACTCGGGAGAAGAGACCAACCCCCACCTCACCACAACCTCCTTTCAGCCCAGGAGAGATAGGAACACCTCACCAGCAAACGCTGCATCCTCTGGGCTGTCAGATGAAGGATTATCCTGCTCTCCTCTGCTGCTCCTCTGTCTTCCTCTGTGGCTTTTAAGTAAAGCTCAGCCTCAGGGGCAAGATGGGCATAAAAACCCATCTGCTTTGTGCAGATGCTGGGTTTCAAAGCTCTTCATTAGCATCAGTGCCAGCAGCTGCAGCATGGGGGCTGGTAGCACAGGGCAGGCAGGGATTAGGAAGGTGTGGTGGCAGCTTGGGGTAAGGGTCAGGCACTTGTGGGTCTGGCAGTGCCCTTCAGTCACCTGCAGCACATCAGCTTTGTGCATGTTTATTTCAAGCAGGAAGACATTTGCAGAGGGCTGCTGTGTCAGGAGGATTCTCCCAGGCACAGGTCACACCAGGTCTGAAGGCAAAGCCCAGAAGTTCACACTTCAACAGGCATTTTCACCTCTTTCAGTCTCCAACAGGCCAAAGCTGATCTGGAACAGGACAGGTACTGAGGGCTCCTGTGGTGAGGGTACAGTGTGCAGGACCTTGCCCTGGGCAAAACTGATGGAGCTTTGTGGACAAAATCCCAGCCCTTGTTACAGCTCACTCATGGCTGAGCTTTTGGCTGTCTGTGGACTTGGGATCTGAGCTCTGACATCTGAGAGAATCAAACTAAACCCCAGCACTGTATCTGCATCCCCTACAACCACCCACCAGCTTGTCCAGCACACTTGGGCCAGTGAAACTGTGGCCTCAAGCTGCCCCAGGGGAGGTTGAGGCTGGAGCTGAGGCAGAACTGTTTCCCTGAGAGGGGTGTGAGCCCTGTGCCAGGCTGCCCAGGGAGCTGGGGGAGTGCCCAGCCCTGGAGGGATCCCAAAGCCCTGGAGCTGAGGTGCTGAGGGGTCGGTGCTGGGCTGGGCAGGGCTGGGGCTGCAGCAGCTTCAAGGGCTTTTCCAACCCAAAGGTTTGATGATCTCAGTGCTCCTGCCAGTGGCTGTTGCCCTGCAAAGAGCACAGTTTATACCCAGGATTTCAGCTGAAACCTGGGCGTGAGAGCACACGCAAAGGCAATGATTCAGACACCAGCAGGAAGCTTATTTTCCTTCCACTAAGTGCCTGTAAAATGCAGCTTCCAGACAGCAGCTAAAGCCTCTTCCTTTCCATCCCTGAGCATTGTTGGCTGCTTTGTCAGCAGGACTCGTCTCCTGGCCACAGGTTGTTGCGCAGATGCTGACCTGGGCTGCGGTGCTTTAAAGGCTTCATTGATGATTTCACACATCTGTGGCATCAGCACAAATGATGAGTGATTTAACCAATTAAAGGCTATTAATTGGTGCCTATGAATGAGCTGCTATAGGCAGTGATTTACAGGGATGAGGGATTACATGAAACTTAGAAGTTTTATAAGGCTTTTAAAAACAATCATAGAGGAAAAAAACCCACTTGCAAACGTCAGGAGTTTGCAGCAGCCACTGGCCCTGCAGCTGCCTGTGCTGAGCAGGGCAAGCACCAGCACCATGGCTTCAGATCCACTGGGTCCCAGCCCTGCCCTCACCCTGCCCAGCCCAGCACTGACCCCTCAGCACCTCAGCCCCACGGCTTTGGGATCCCTGCAGGGCTGGGCACTCCCCCAGCTCCCTGGGCAGCCTGGCACAGGGGCTCACACCCCTCTCAGGGAAACAGTTCTGCCTCAGCTCCAGCCTCAAACTCCTCTGGCACAACCTGAAGCCTTTTCCTCTTGTCCTGTCACTTGTTATTGGAGAGAAGAGCCTGACCCCCAGCTCACTCCAGCTAAGTCAAGGAGTGTCAGAGAGTGCTGCTGTCTGCCCTCAGCCTCCTCTTCTCCAGGCTCAACACCCCCATTCCCTCAGCCCCTTCCCAGCACCCTTGTGCTCCAGCCCCTTCCCCAGCTCTGTGCCCATCTCCAGGACCTCAACATCCTTCTTGCAGTGAGGGGCCCAACACTGAGTCCAGCACTCAAGGCACAGCCTCAGCAGCTCTGTCCCAGGAGGTTTCTGCCCAGATGGGCTGTGGAGGCTCCTTCTCTGGAGACCCTCAACCCCAGCTGGATGAGTTCCTGAGTGCCCTGCTCTAGGTGGTCCTGCTCTGGCAGGGGGGTTGCACTGGGTGAGCTTTTGAGGTCCCTTCCAGCCCCTTATGACCCTGTGCCTCTGTGCCCTGCCCAAGCCCAGCAGCAGCCCCTGGCAGCACAGCGCCGCGGGGTGAGGGTGAGCAGGGGAGGGTGGGTGTGAGGGCTGGGCACTGACTCAGCTGTTGTGGCACGGCTGTGCCATGCATGGCGCAGCCAGGGAGGTGCTGGGGTGGGAAGGGAGTGCACAGGGAGCCGCGTTGGCCGGGGGCCAGTGTGTGCTGCCGGGACAGGCCGTGCTGTGGGAAGCAGGGAGTGCCCAACCCGCACCCTGGGCGCTGCCAGGGCCCCGCTGCCGCCTGCCAGGGGGGTTCTGAGGGGAGCCTGGGAAATGGTCATTTGTAGTTTCTGTCTTTTTAAAGCCAGGTGATTTTTTTTCCAACCCAAACTGGGAGTCCTGGACATCAGCTGGGACACAAACAGTGCCCCTGGCACAGGAGGAGAAGCTCCTCTGGTGCTGAGGGGAGGGAGCCCTGGCCCAGGCTGCCCAGGGAGGGTGTGGAGGCTCCTGCTCAGGAGGTTTCCAACCCCACCTGGACACGTTCCTGTGCCCCCTGAGCCAGGGGAACCTGCTAGATGATTCTTTACATCCCAGTGTGGCTGCACTGGCTCAGTCAAGCCCTGCTGAGATTGTCCTGTGCCTGTTTCCTCTGGGCTCAGAGCTTCAGGATGGAGACAACAGCTGCACCCCCTCACTGTTCTCTTTATTTACAAACACAACATAAACTGGGGGTGTGGAGATGAGAAGTGGTACCTCGGGAAGCATCTGCCTGCCCAGACAGCACCGTGCCTGCAGCAAGGTCTCTGCCAGCTCCGTGTGGTGGGGTGGGTGGGTGGTGGGGTGGGTTGGCAGGCTCCATGGCATGGGGAAGCCAGCTGGTTGACCAAAAGGCAATGTACCTCTCCATGCCTCAGCCTCCTTTCCTTCTGAGCCGTCTATTTCCACCGGCCACCCACCATGGTCTTCCCTCGGGCAGCCTTTGGCCTGGAAGGGAAGCAGAGGAGCATGTGCAAAAAGGCATCAGTGAGGTGAAAGGAGGAGCAAGGTGGGTGCCACCATCAGTCCTGCCAAGAGGACTGAGCTGTTTCCATTTGATGCTCGTTGCCCTGTGGGGAAGAAGGTTTTAAGTGGCCCCAGGTACAGCCTTGGGGCTCGAGGCTGGGTGCTGGGGGATCTGTGGGAACAAGCTCATGCATTTTGCCAGGTGTTTCCAAGCTCCCCCCAATTCACTTCCCATGTTTCTCCCTCCCAAGGATCCTTCAGGAAAGAATCAATGAGCTGGATCTCTGGTTGTGGAGGGGTAGAAACAGCTGCAGGATGTTTCTCCCAAGAACTAGAAGCTGTGAAGCTGTTAGGCAGGATCCACCACATCACTCTCCTTAAGCAGCATCAGGGGAACAGACCCTGCTCTGGGCATGGACCAGCAGGGAGAGGGAGGAGGAGGTCTGGGTGGACAGTGAAGGGCATTTCTGACATGTCATCATGAGAGTCACCAGCACAGCTTTGGCTGCCAGTCCTTGGCATTGCCTCCTTCCTCAGCCCTACTGCAAGCCTGATGCACCCATGCAGCACACGTGCAGCAGGAGACACACAGCACCCAGGAGACACCTGTACTCACCCTTTGCTGCAGTAACAGGCCGTGTTGGGGCAGAAGATAAGAGAGATTTGGTGTAAGCAGAGGGGAGATGTTGCTACCTGACATTTGGGGCAGGCTGAGCACCTCTCATGTGAGACAGCAAGGTGGGATGGGGATGCAAGAGCAATGGGGTGCTCTTGAGGGTTAAACACCCATCTCCACCCTCCTATGAAGGCTTCCCCAGCCCTGTGCAGGCAGCGTGGTCACAGGGACAGGCTCCCCTGACCTTAGCCCATGGGATTTCCCCTCCTATACAAGCTGAGGTCTCCAGCACCTTCCCTGAGGTGCTGGGCAGAGCCACTGCAGGGATGGGGCTGGCTGGGGGCTGGCAGGACCCCACAGGACACAAAGCTCCATGTGCTGGGGTCCCTCCCTACCCAGGCTCTGTGGGGCAGGTGGAAGGCAATGAGAGTCTGACCAAAGTCCCTGGGCCAGCCCTGCAGGTCCATGGCCACTGGGGACCAGTGGGACCAGAGGCAGGAGTGGGAAGGACAGGAGGTGGCTGTGAGAGGATGCAAGAGAACCAGGAGATACACAGGGAGGGACCCAGGGCCAGAGGAGCAGGAAGGGCAGGAGGTGTTGGAGGGTGCTCAGCCTGCCTGGGGACTTACACTTTCTGGTGGTCACTGACACGGTTTCGCAGGACGTTGATCTGCAAGAGAAGGGCAGGTGGGGGGTGAGGCCTGGGACAGGCTGGGGGCAAAGATGCATCACAGCTCTCTCTTCCCCAGCAGCTCTTGTGTGGGGTTTAGCACAGGGCTGTGATCTGCAGGAAGCCTGCTGGGGTGCAAAGCCCATGTCCCCAGGAACTGGGAGCTCACACAGCCCCTTTCCCCAGGCACTTCCCAGCTGTGTGCTCAGGGTGGTTGGCAACCCCTGGGAGGCTTCATTTCATCCTGGCTCATCTCCAAAAGGGAGGTAGATGTGACTTTGCTCCCAGCAATGCAGAGCCCCTTGGATATCTGACAGCCCCATGCACAAGGAGGGGGACAGTCCTTCCTTAATGCAACCAGCTTTCCTGCCACAGCACCTTCATCCAGCCAGCCAGCCCTCACCTCCCAGCTGGGCAGCAGGAGCAGCAGGCTGGCACACACAGGGGGAGCTCACCCAGCAGCTCCCAGCTCACCCAGCAGTTCCCAGCTCACCCAGCAGCTCCCAGCTCATCCAGCTCACCCAGCAGCTCCCAGCTCACCCAGCTCACCCAGCAGCTCCCAGCTCACCCATCTGCTCCCAGCTCACCCAGCAGCTCCCAGCTCATCCAGCAGCTCCCAGCTGATCCCAGCTCACCCAGCAGATCCCAGCTCACCCAGCTGCTCCTAGCTCACCCAGCAGCTCCCAGCTCACCCAGCTGCTCCCAGCTCACCCAGCAGCTCCCAGCTCACCCATCTGCTCCCAGCTCACCCAGCAGCTCCCAGCTCACCCAGCTCACCCAGCTCACCCAGCTGCTCCCAGCTCACCCAGCAGCTCCCAGCTCATCCAGCTGCTCCCAGCTGCTCCCAGCTCACCTCGTATTTCTGACGCTTGAATTTTTCCTGCAGGTCAAATTTTTCAGCCTCCAGATCCCGGATGGTTTGCCACAGCTCCTTGGCCTTGTCCCTGTGGGAAGGGCCAGTTGGTGTCAGTGCAGGACGTGGCTTGTGGGGAGCTCAGTGCAGGGGCCAGGGCAGTGATGCTCCCCCAGGATGGGGCTCTGCAGGCTCTGTGCCCAGAGAGGGATGGATCGGGGCTGTGATGCCAATCCCACTCGTGGACAGGAGCCACGGGTGGCATCGGGACGTTCAGGGGACACCCCTGTCCCACCCGTGGGAGCCTGGCTCCCTCTGATGGCCATCACCATCACCAGCAGCAGCAGCTTGGCAGTGCTGGATCAAGCCCACGTCTCCTGGAGGTGCCACAGCCCATCTCCCAGTTGTGCCATCACCCTCTCGTCTGGGCTGCAAGTCCCAGGCAGCCCACCCCAGCCCCGAATCCTGTGGCAGGAGGTGGACCCAGAGCAGAGCCCCTGGCAGCCCTCTGCAGCCCGAGCTCACCTCAGCTTGTCCTCGTTGAGGTGCTCGATGTTGAGGGGCTTCCGCCGTTCGCTCAGGATCTTCTTCTTCTTTTCCCTCTCTGTTTGCTTCTTCCCACCCTTTTTCTCTGACTGGGGAAACCACCATTCCATTGGAGGGAAGGGAATGTGCCCAGCCTTTGCTCTGCCCCTAATTCTGTCCCTAACACCCTCAGCTTTTGGGACTCCACGAGGCCCTCAAGGAAATGTGGGCAGCAGTGGACGAGACACCTCCCCATCTCTGTCCCTGACACGAGGCTGGATCCACCCTGGCCAGGCATCTGCAAAGCAGAGCCCTCAGCTCACTTTGGCCCTCTGACTGCTTGCTGTGACCCAACAACGCTGGCCCATCACCTTCTGCCTGCAAAGACCACAGCCTACCAACCCTGAGAGCATGCACGGTGCTGTGAGGCCAGCCCATGGCTGAGCCCTTCCCAGGAGCACCAAGGGCTTCCTTGAATCACAGAATCATAGGATCAGTGTGGTTGGAAAAGCCTTTGAAGCTCCTGGAGTCCAAGCCCTGCCCAGCCCACCACTAACCCACAGCCCTCAGCACCTCAGCTGTGTGTGTGTGTCAGTATCTCTATGGCTGGGGGCTGCATCACCTCCCTGGGCAGCCCAACCCAGCGCTTAACAACCCTCTTGGTGAAAAAGCTCTTCCTAATATCCCACCTCAACCTCCCCTGGGGCAACCTGAAGCCTTTTCCTCTTGTCCTGTCACTAGAGAGAAGAGACAGACCCCAGCTCCCTGCAGCCTCCTGGCAGGGAGTGTCAGAGTGCTGCTGGCTGCCCTCAGCCTCCTCTTCTCCAGCCTCAACACCCCCATAAGATGCAGACCCCCTGCAGCCCCCCATCAGCTCCGTTGCCCGTCTCTGCACTGTGTCACACCTTCTGCATGTACCCCCCGAAGTGCAGCATGTTGGAGAACGCTTTCTTCTTCCGTGCCTCCTCCTCAGCCCTCTTCCGAGCCTCCTCTTCCTCCTTGCGAGCTCTTTCTTCCTGCCAGGGTCAGGAGGGGACAGGCAGGCGGCTGAGGGCCGCTCGGCGTGCGGCACAGCCCAGGCTGGTGGCGGGGCGCGGGGCACTCACGGCCATGCGAGCCTGGCGCTCCTTCTCGCGCTCGCTGCGGATGCGCTGCTGCTCTGCCCGCTCTGCTCGCCGCTGCTCCTGCAGGACGGGACCTTGGCTTGGGGACGCGTCCTCTGCGTCCTCCCTGTCCCTAGGGACACCTCCTGACCTCCAAAGCCCTGAGACCCGCTGCTGTGGGTCCGGCCCCGTGGGTGACACAGCCCCAGCGCTGCCCCTGCCCACGGCTCCCGTGGGATGGGGAGGGGAAATGGGGCAGAAACTCAAACCCCGTGGGCTGAGGTAAGAATGAGCAAAGCAGCTGAACTCAGCTGTCATCACAGGCAGGAGAATGAAGTGTGGCAACGGTGGTGAAGAGAAGCACGAGCCCAGCACGAGCCCAGTGCTGCCCAGGGCAGCTGATCCCCAGCCGCCGGCCGGTGCCCCAGCAGCGATTCACCCACCCCAGCCAACCCCCCCAGTTGATACTGGCCATGACTCCAATGGGATGGAACAGCCCTGTGCTGGGCTCAGCTCTCCTGGCCATGTTCCCCCCCAGCTCCCTGTGCACAGCCCAGCCTTCCCCACTGCCCCCAGGCCACTCACTGGTGGGACAGGGTGAGGGGAAACAGCCCTGATGCTGTGCAGCCCTGCTCAGTGACACCCAAACATCCCTCTGTTATCAACTCTGCAGTGTAAACCCAAAACACAGCCCTGGAGCAGCTGCCAGGAAGGACATTGACTCCATCCCAGATGAAGCCAGGACAGATCTGCTGCTCCCATGTCTCCCAGGGGAACACGTGGACTAGTGACCACAGGGAAGGTGCATCTCTGTGAGGCACCACAGCATCACAGCAGCCAAACTGGGGGCTTCCCAGGCACCAAGGTACAGACTCTGGCTCAGATCTCAAGCTCTGGTTTGAGGGGGTGTGGGGTGTCCCAGGCCTTGCTGCCAGGACCATGGGGCGTGTGTCAGGATCGACAGGAGCTGTGTGGCAACACTGATAGCAGGGGAAAGCTGCAGACGTACAATCCTGTCCTTGAGGGACATGAGCTCCTCTTCCTCCTTCTTCCTGCTCTCAAAGTGGGCTTCGATGAGGGCCTGCAGCTCGTTCAGGTCCTTCTCCATGCGCTTGCGGTGAATGTCCTGCACAGACACAGCACTGACGGCCGCAGGGCCAGCTCACACCCTGCAGAGCTGCAGAGCTGCTGAGCACAGCTTGGAGCAGGGCTGCAGGGGGATCACCTCATGGGCTGCACTACTTACATCAAAATCCAGCCTCTCACCGTCAGGGATTTTGGGAGGCACCAGGTTTGGCATGAAGAGCCTGCAGTGAGTGGTGAACATGCAGCAGACAGCTGGCACGGGACAGTGCCTCTCAGCCAGGCACCCAGCCTTCCTCTCCAAGCTTTGCAGTCCCCAGGGATACAGTTTGAAGACAGGGACATGTGATGCTGCTTGCTGGAGGTTGCCAGCTGGACAGGCTCAGAGGAAGACCTCTGGCATCCCTGGGAAGCACTCCAAGATGCCCACATGGCTGGAATTACTATGCTGCTGCAGGCAACCTGGCCACGACCTTCTGCCAGGCACCTTGGGGCTGGCAGATACCCCACTGAGCACCCAGAAGAGCATGGAGGAGCTGCTTTCATGCTTTTGAGACCTCACTGTCCCATGCCCTTTATGGATGGTGGTGCCAAGCCCATCACACGGAGCCTCTGCCCTGCCACAGCTCCTAAGATCAGATCTTGCACCAGAGAAAATGCACTGACACTTACTTGGGTTTTGGCTTTGATTCACCTGCAGGTCCCCAGGAGCAGGAAAGAAAGACAATGTTATTGGCACAGAGGCATTTGCTTTCCTACCTTGACCCAAACCCCCCCAACAGTGAGCCAGGGGGTGGGTCAGACCCCTCTCTCCCAGCAGCACGGGCTGCACTGCAGCTCATCCTCCAGCAAAGAGGTGTCTGTGTGTGCCAAGCCCTGACACACACGTTGCTGCTCCTGCCTGAGCAGAAAGGCAGCTGGTACTTCTGTCCACAGGAGAGGGACCAGTCCCTCCCACCCCAGAGAGGAAGGAGGATGGATACTTCACCTTCCCCAGGCTCCTGCTCTCGGTCTCCTTCACCACCTGTGGGAAACACAATGCTTTGGCTCCCAGAGGCCAGCCCTGCTGTGCACCCTGCCCATGGACACAGTGGGGTGGTCCAGCCAGGCTCTTCCCCTCTGCCCTGTGCTTATCCCCACTGCAAAAAGCAGCTCCATCCCTCCAGGATGAACGGGTAGAGAGCAGATCTCTCACAGACATCACACAGACAGACCAGGAGAGCCTCAGGTTCTCTCCAGGAGGAGCCCAGACAAGCTTTGCAAGAACTCAGGCTGGGAAAGTAGTAGTATTACCCTCTCCTCCTACATTTTGGGTGAATTTCTTACCTAGGCAGCACAAAGCCATCCCTCCTGCAGGCCTCCTGCTGCCCCAGCCCTGGCAGAGGACGGAGCCAGGGCAGCTCTGCATCATTTACTGCAGATTCCACACCAAAAACCTCATTACAAGGGCCCAGTGTCCTGGGGGACTGGGATCCAGAATGAAATGGCCAGAACTGTAACTCTCCTCTGCTCCTGCTTTACCTTCTTCTGCTTCTTTCATTTCATCTTCTTGTTCTGTTTCAAAAGCAATGGGGAGAACATGAACCCCTGTGGGTGAGCCCTGAGAGGAGGAACAGAGGGGTCTCTGCAGCCTAGCTCAGGGAGCACAGCTGGGAGCTGGGCTGTGACAGCACAGGGACACACATCAGGCAACCCCATCTGCTGCAGAGGGTTCCTTTGAAGCCCAGTGCTCTTTGGATGGAGACACATCAGGGCATGACCCCAGCTTTGGAAATTCCCCCTCTAAGACTCCAGGGACCTCGTGGTGGGACAGGCTTAGCTCATTTTTGCATTATCTGAGTGCTGGACACAAACCCTGTCCTGGGCATCCTGCAGAGAACAGCACCATGCTCAGGCCTCAAGGGCTGGGGCACTCAGTGGATCAGGAAAGAGCAGCTCAGGTCTGACAGCTCCTTACTGTAAGCCACAGGTATGGGGCAGAGCTGCCCCTCTGTGCCATGGGACAGCCCAGACCCTGCTTGGCACCCCCTGAAGCAGAGCATGGCTCCAGTGAAGTCATGGAAGCTCTCACCTTCTGCCTTGGTCTCTTCTGTCTCCTCCTCTGCCTCCTCTACCTGCTCTTCCTGACCTGTGGGATAAGGGTCAGCGTGAGCCCCACAGTCCCACTGGCTCCTACAGAGCCCAGCATCAGGGCAACTGCAGTGGGTGTGATTCCTATTGGTCTCCTCTAGCCAGGGAAGAATAAGACTCTCTGGCCTTGGAGAATGTGCCCTTGGCACCTTCACAATCTTATTTAAGAGTGTTGGAGCCTTTTTCCACTGGAGGGAGCAGCATCCCCACAAGAGCCTTGCACTGGAGCCAGAGTGATGCTGGGGCCCACAGATCCTGGGACAACTTGTGGGCCCACAGCAAGAGAGAAGGAAAGAAAGAGAAGATCCCAAACCATGAGTGCATTTGGCTGATGGATGTAAGAGAGAAGGCACAGACACAGCAGCAGATACACTCAGCACAGCAGGGCAGGGAGGGAGGAGTGCAAGAAGCAAGAGAGAGAAGTGGAAGAATGAAAGAAAAGTGTTTCCCAACCAGGGAGAGGCAAAAGACACAACAACCCACGACATGTTCACAGCAGCAGTGCAGAGATGACACAAAGAAAGGTGCAATAGCTACCATCTTCTTCCTCTATCCATTCTTCCTCTTCTGAGCCAGGGAGGAGGGAAAGGAATAAGTGCAGAGGTTAGTTGGATGCCATGAAGCTGGGCAGTATGGCTAAGGTGTGCATGAGAGCAGGGCTCCAGCACTGCAGTGGTTTCCCCCTGTGCCTCTCTGCTTTCAGCACTCGGGATGTGTTGCCATGCAGCAGGTTGGGCTGCCTGGCAGCGCCCTGAAAGAGCAGAAGGCAGCTCCCAACCCCAGCCCCAAGCAGCTGTGCCCCAGAGCAGCTCTGTGCACCACAGGCTTTGCTTCTTCAATGGACTGAGGCAGCTGGAGCTCTGTGATTGAACATTATGGGTTCCCATTCAGCTGCCATTGAGCCACTGTGCTCACACCTCTGCCAACACACAAGTGCAGCGATCCCACCCCTGCTCTGAGCCAGGGGATCCCTCTGGCAAAAGACATACAGAGCAAAATCAAACAGGTTTTGATCCTACTGATGTTTCAGAGGGAGAAAGCAAGAAGGTGATCTCATCTGCCTTTCCTGGTCATGATTTGCCCATTGCAGCCAAGGAGTTTACTGCCAGAACCCACCCAACCACTGAACCAGCAGCACTCTGCTCCTTGCAGTCACTGGTGAAACACTCACCTTCCTCCACATACTCCTCTTCAGCAGGTGTGTGCACAGGAGAGAGGGAAGGGAAAGGAGACACAGGTTACTCAAGGTGCTTTTACCCTTCTTCAGCTTCAGCCTCGGGGCAGCTGCTCCTCATCCTCTTACCTTCCTGCTCCCTGCAAAGCACAACAGCAGCTGCAGTTAGAGCGAGCTGCTGCAGCAGGGCACAGCTCTCCATCACTGAGGCCAAAGGGCTGTCTGACACTTCCTTTTCCATAGCAGTGGGCAGTGGCTGCTGTGGGACATGCTGTGATGGGGCAGTGGGGACAAGACCCACATCACCCTGACACTGTGGGTGGCAGGAGCTGAAGTGCTCAGCTGGCACTTTGTCGGTGGTGAAAGCACAGCACCGTTCTGCAGCCTGGGGAGAAGGAGTGACCACAGCCTGTGACCCTAGAAATGAGCATCTCACCTCCCAGCTTTGCCCCAAAGTCCTTTCTTGACCTTGGGGGAGATGCACAGTCTGTCCTTGGGTGAGCCCAGGGGACTCTGGGCACAGGGGGCAGATTGATTGCTGAGACATGTGAGTCTCATGTGCCATTTAAACATGGATGAAGGATCCAGATCTGCTTCTGCTGCTGGGGGATGAGAAGCAGGAGCTGTGTTTGACCTGATCTCTGCACACAGACATTGAGCCCCTTCTCTCCAGAGTGTGCTCGTGGCCCAGCAGCCCTCACCAGCAGAAGCTGCCCTCAAATTTGGGCCTTGAGGAGTAATCTGGACGTGGCAGTAGGACCCCATCAACAACAGTCTGATGGCATCAGCCTTCCCCAGCTCTGTCTCACTGGTTTAGACTGTCCTTTGCCATGTATGAGCTGATACAGCTCTGTCACTGCTGGGAGTCCCAGCACTGTCACAGCAGAGGTGCAGATGGGCATGGGGTGAGGGCATTTGATCCTGGGGTAGTGATGAGAGCCAATGCCCCCTAAACAGCACCTCTAAGCAATGCCATGATCCTGGGAGAATACAGAGAGGGGAAGGGTAGTTACAGACACACCACTTACTGCTCATATTCTTCAACAACCTCTTCAGAGTCAGACATGCCTGGTTACCTGGCAGAATTGGAGGCAGATTGGGAAAAGGGAGGGTTAGGAGCTGAGATAAGAACAAGCACAGCCTGTCCTCCAGAGCCAGAGCCATGGGCACGGAGCTGCTGCATCTCCCCAAAGCACTTGGTGCTTGGAGCTGTCCCCAGCAGGGCTGTGACAGCGTTATCTCAGCAGAGATAAGCTTCCCCCTCCCTCCCTCCTGTCCCAGGATAACAGCTCACTCCAAATAGGAGGCAAGAGATTAGACACAGCCTCATGCCACAGGGATAAGTGCTGTCAGGAGCCACTCTGTGCAGGCATCTCAGGGTGCTGGGTGTGCTCAGGGCACAGGAAAAGAACCCAGTTATGATGTTCAGCTTGTTATGCTTCCTGACTATTCTTAGCTCAGGTGGGATATAGAAACTTGCAGGGATGTCCTGTTACCTCAGATGTACAGCCCTGCACAAGCCACAGTGTGAGATCTGGCTGAGATCTCCCAGCTCAGCCCTCCAAGTGCAGAGAGTGCTCTGGAAAAGGGGCATTTGGGCTCAGCAGGAGCATTCCTGTGCTGGCCCTGAGACTGAGCTTAGCTAAAAGGGATCATTCTCAGCCTGGTTTAGCAATAGGGCTAGTAGCTCTGCAGGAACGGTCATGCTTGTCTTCCTAGCACACTTGTCATCCCCTTCCAACCACAATCTGGCTGCCCAGGGAGCTGGGGCAGTGCCCAGCCCTGGAGGGATCCCAAAGCCCTGGAGCTGAGGTGCTGAGGGCTGTGGGTCAGTGCTGGGCTGGGCAGGGTGAGGGCAGGGCTGGGGCTGCAGCAGCTTCAAGGGCTTTGCCAACCCAACCCATTCTATGAGTCTATGATGAGGAAGACTTGACTCATTGACCCACCTCATCTGGTTTCCATCCATAAGATATGCCCAGACCAGCCTCATGTTCATCCCCAGCCCTGAGCACCCCAGAGCAGCCCTGAGCATCAGCCTAAGCCCCTGCACAGCCTCACTGCCACTTGTATTCCTGCCAGAGCTCAGCAGAGCTGAGACACAGCAGCACAACACAAGACAGATCTAGAAATAACTTGCATGTGCCAAAGCAGCTGTTCCCAGAGCAGCAGCACTGTGCTTCTCCTGCCTGGTGTCTGGGAACAACTGGGCCTGGCTACATTTGTTGAGCATTTATTACCCAGGATGGGTAGGACAGGCTTTGAGATGCTTTGCTGAAGATGCTGAGTCCAGGACTGGAATCCCCCAGCATGGGGCAGACACGTTCCAGGAGCAGTGCCTCTGCATACCTGGGGCTCCTGGAGGGGGATGTCAAATCTCACTTCTGAGCAATGACTCAGGAGGTGCTTTATGGAGGCAAATGAAGTCAGAACTCAGCCCTGTCAGCCTCAGGTTCATTGTCTGCTTCTGCTGTCATTGTTCCCTTCCCTTTGATGGATCTGGGGCTTGACCCTAAGCCCCCTCCTCCAGCACCATTCCCTCCACCTCCACTCCCCTGAAACAGCAGTCCCTGGCCCTACATCTCCCCCAGGCTTGGCCATGGTGCTGCTACCCCCAGACTTTGGCCAAATCACTTCTGTGGCTTCTGAGCACTCAAGATTTCTTTGCCTGTCCTGTAGTAAATTTCCTTCAGTTTGTATCTCTGTCCCATTTCTTTCCAGCTCAAAAGCAGCTCTTCTCTCTGCCACAGTCAGCTCTTGCTTACTCTTGCCCACATGCACAGGTGACCACCAGTGCTTATTTGTCTTAAAAAATACGAGTTTGGAAACTATTGGTTCAACCACAGATGTAAATGGATCAAGCCTGAGGACAGTATTCTAAATAATAGGGCAAGAAGCTGTTCTGTAGTTGTTTTGACCTTGACTCTGTGTGATCCCCTCACAACACGTGGCAGGAGAATCCCTTCTGACCAGAACAGTGCAAACAGGCACCTGCAAAAGCTTCTGCCCACATCTCCATTCCCCTCTCACCCATCACCAGGCTCCACAGAGCATTTGCTGAACAACAGCAACAAACCCAGGGCTGTTAAGGAGGTGCACAAGGCTCTGGGAAGGGTTTATCCTTCCTCTGCACAGAAACAGATAAACCTTCCCATTAAAGCTTGGAGATCTTGTTTTGAAGGAATGAGGAGAAGCCAGCAGATGTGTTTCAGGGTTAACAGAGGAAACATTGCACATAGCACTGACTGCCAAAAACCTCCCTTCATTTGCTGTGTGTTATCTCAATATCCCTCCTGCTCCTTCAAACCCCCCTCTCCATTAGCCCAGGGCTGTCTGATCACACCTCTGGGGATGACTTAATCCTCCATGTCCTTCACAGTCCTTGCCTAGGCTACCCAGACATGGAGCTCTCATGGAGCAGCCTTTGCTCCAGCCTGGGTCACATCGCTGCTCCCTTCCTGCTTGGCAGGGCCAGAGCATGCACAGGAGCATCTCACCTCTAACCCACCCTGGGGGGCTGCCAGTGAGCCAGGGCCAGGCTGGCCCCACTCTCCCAGGGACATCCATCCCTCCTGTCCCAGAGGCATCACATCCCTCCTATCCCAGGGACATCCATCCCTCCTCTCCCAGGGACATCCATCCCTCCTGTCCCAGGGACATCACATCCCTCCTGTCCCAGAGGCATCACATCCCTCCTCTCCCAGGGACATCACATCCCTCCTGTCCCAGGGACATCCATCCCTCCTCTCCCAGGGACATCCATCCCTCCTCTCCCAGGGACATCACATCCCTCCTGTCCCAGGGACATCCATCCCTCCTCTCCCAGGGACATCCATCCCTCCTCTCCCAGGGACATCCATCCCTCCTGTCCCAGGGACATCACATCCCTCCTGTCCCAGAGGCATCACATCCCTCCTCTCCCAGGGACATCACATCCCTCCTGTCCCAGGGACATCCATCCCTCCTCTCCCAGGGACATCCATCCCTCCTCTCCCAGAGGCATCACACCCCTCCTATCCCAGGGACATCCATCCCTCCTGTCCCAGGGACATCACATCCCTCCTGTCCCAGAGGCATCACATCCCTCCTCTCCCAGGGACATCCATCCCTCCTGTCCCAGGGACATCACATCCCTCCTGTCCCAGGGACATCCATCCCTCCTCTCCCAGGGACATCACATCCCTCCTGTCCCAGGGACATCCATCCCTCCTGTCCCAGGGACATCACATCCCTCCTGTCCCAGGGACATCCATCCCTCCTCTCCCAGGGACATCACATCCCTCCTGTCCCAGGGACATCCATCCCTCCTGTCCCAGGGACATCCATCCCTCCTCTCCCAGGGACATCCATCCCTCCTATCCCAGGGACATCACATCCCTCCTCTCCCAGGGACATCCATCCCTCCTGTCCCAGGGACATCCATCCCTCCTCTCCCAGGGACATCCATCCCTCCTCTCCCAGGGACATCACATCCCTCCTGTCCCAGGGACATCCATCCCTCCTGTCCCAGGGACATCACATCCCTCCTGTCCCAGGGACATCCATCCCTCCTCTCCCAGGGACATCACATCCCTCCTGTCGCCCCCAGACACACAGGGAACAGGGATTTAATAGATTCCACCCAGAACCAGGGCAGCCAAAATTCTTCTCAGGCACCTTGGCACAACTCAGGGTTGCAAATAACCCCCCTGGAGAGAATCCTGATGCTTCACCCGTGGGGATGCCTTCATGGCAAAAACACATCCCGAGAGAACCAGCAACCAAATCACTTCTGGGTGATCACAGCTGTCCTTGCACTGAGCATCCCACGGCAGGAGCCTTACCTGTGCTGCTGCTGCGGTCCTGGGGAGCTGAGGGGAGGCAGGCAGGCGTCTGGGAAATGCTCTTGGGGAGCAGGAGGCTTTAAGGGGGCCCCAGCACCCACCCCGGGGCGGGCAGCAGCGGCAGGAATGTGCCGGGCGCCCAGGGAGGAATGCAACACTTGTGAGCTGCTATTTCAGCCCCAGCCCCCTCCAGCTCTGCCCCTTCCCCCCCACCAGCCCATATAAGCCCAAGCTATTGTGTGGCCTCAGAGATTTGCTATTTTAAACCCTCCAGACTGAGATAGCGGGTGCCCAAGGGGCTGACACAAGCCAGCCAGCTGTCACTTTGGAGGGCCAGGGACACTGATAAGGCTGCAGGGAGGGGAGGAGCAGACCCTCCATCACAGCCCCAGCACTGGGGCTCAGCCACTGCACTGCCTCCAGGCTGCTGGAATGAGAAGGGAAGAGTCTGAGGCTGCTTTTACTCCCCTCCCACCAGACCCACTGGACATGTTCCTGTGTGATGTCATCTAGGTGGGTCTGTTTGAGCAGGGGGATTGGGCTGGATGATCTCTTGAGATCCCTTCCAACCCCCACCATCGATTCTGTGATTTATCTTGGGGTTTTGGCCTTTTTCCCCTCTTGCCAGCCCGAGGGAAGCAAACTGTTGCCAGTCCCAGCCCAGGAGCAGGTGACCAGCAGCATCTTAGAAAGAGCAACTTTTATTAGGGAAAAAAACCCCAAACAAACAGACCCCCAAAATGGCACAAAGAAACCCAAATCCCTTCCAAAGCCCAGCAAGCAAGATCAGACCCATGGCAGCAGTACAGTCCCTCACCAGATTTGGACACCACAATGGTTGCTCAAGGCACAGCCCCAGCCCATCCAATGGCTCCAGCAGAAGGGTTTGAGCCTCTTTTTAAGGGCTGCCCAGGGCACCCTAAAGCTGGTCTGAGAGAGCACCCCACTCCCCTGCAGGGTGGGCTCAGCAGCCCAGGGAGAGCAGGACCAGGGCTCTGCAAAGCCACAGGCAAAGGGCTCAGGATGAAGGGCAAGAGGGAAACAGGTCTGCAGAAGGGCCCCAGCACAGCATGCTCAGCTCCATGCAACCCCCAAAACAGGGCTGTGGGCAGCCCACCCTTCCCATGTCACTAAGTGGAAGGGGTTGCTGCTTGCAGTGGGCAGGGGATGGTAAGGATGGGGTGCAGAAGGCCAGTTCTCTGGCTGTGGTTCAGCTGCATGCTGGAGGGAAGCACCAGGGCTGTGAGACCCACCCTTCTTCCACGAAGCATCTCGGAGCCACACCAGCACACGAGTGACTGCAAATGCCTTTGGTTGGGTCCCTCCAGCAGTGACAGCCTGGGAGGGGGCTGACATCTGCCTGCCCCATCTCACCCCACACGAGCCAGGCAGCAGGGATGGACATCCCTGCCTTGGCCAAGGCAGTTTCTTGCCCCCCTGACATCGTCCAGTTGCGAGGGAGACGTAAGGGCTGATCCCCTTTGCCAGGGCAGAGGCACAGATCAGGAGCAAAGCACCAGAACGTGGCAAAACACGAGGCAAGGCTCTGCCTTCAGCAATTGCAGGGAGGCTCCAGGCCTGGGAACTCCAGGGCAGGCAGTGAGTGAGGTCTGAGGGTGCAGGGATAGACTTCCAGCCTTCTTCCTTCCCATCCCACAAGCAGAAGACCCCAGAGACCTGGGGGGCATCCACAGACGGTGTGGGAGACCCTCGTGGCAGTGGGCTGCTGGGTGCTTGGGTAGGGCTGTGATTTGATCTTCAAAGCAAAACAGTTTTTCCTGGATCAGGTGCTATTGTTACAACTGGTACAATTACAACTGGAAAAGAAAGTGAGAAACAAGTGAGGCTGTGCCTGAGGCTGCAGACCCCCAAAGGCAGCCGCCTCAATCAGGCCCATACTTGTCCAAACAGGGGATGGGGCAGGCAGGCATCCCCTAAATCCCACCACATGCCATTTCTCTTCCTCTGCCAGACCCCTTCTGACCCTTACAGCTGCCTCCAGCCATCCCCTTCTGCTGAATGCCCCAAGTCACGGGGTCCTGGATGTCCCACACGCCCTCTCCCCCTTGCACAGCCTGTTTTCCCACATCTGCCCCATGGGTGATGCCCCAGCTGGCAGGTTTCAGCTCTGCCCCGAGCTCAGAGGCTGCACCAGTTTTCAGAGCAGCTCCATCCCTACCTTGGTGTCTCCAGGGGTGTCTCGAGGCTGCTTTACCCACACATCACGCTTTGGCAGGCTGTTTATTTTCCTCATGTCCTGCAAACAGGAGAATCAGCAGCAGCACAAGAAGGATTCCCCTGTGCATCCTGTGAGGTGTTGCCTTGGTCTGGCTTTAACCAGACCTTGAAGCACAAGTGCTCCAGGCAAAACCAGCCAGCTCTGAGATCCTGTGCCTGGCAGACCCTCAGAACCAAGTGCAGCTCCAGCCCACAGAGATGGTGTTATTACAAGAAGAAAGGACAAAGGGGGTGGAAGCTTCACCCAAGAGTGACCCCAGAAGCAAACCCTTTCCTGGCAGACACAGAGCCAGCACAGCCTCCCAGTGCAGACACCTTTGGGCTGTGTTAATCTCTGCAGCTCAGTGCTGGGGTGCCCAGGTTTGCCTGCCCAGGCTGCAGGGCTGGGCTGGAGCTGCCCCTCATGGTCCTGTGTACAGGAGACTCTGCTATGACACACCTGGTGCCTCTCCAGGGCTTGCTGAACCTTTCCTTTCCAAGCACAGACAACCACCCTGAGGCCAAAGGTTCTTCTGTCTGCCTTCCTCACACCCATGTCCCCAGAGCAGCTGTGGTGGCAATGTGACGACCTCTGAGTCCCCTTAGCTGGGCACTTTGCCCCCACAGCTACCAGACACCCAACTTTAGGAGGCTGGGACACACACACAGGGATGCAGATCACTCCAGACCCCACATGCAGCAGGACCTCTCAGTGCACACAAAGATCTGCAAGTGCTGCAGAGTCCAGTGACAAAGGACTGAACATGTGGCTCATTTGCCAGTGGCCTCCAGGTCACAGCTAGTCCTCCAGACACTGGTAAGTGATGGGATCATGCTGGGCTGATCCCTCTCAGCAATGGCAGGTCAGGTCTCCCTGTGTGGACATGCATCTATCTGGTGCCTGCTCCCTCCTGGCCTCACCAAGGGCTGGGAGCCACTGCCTCAGACACTTCTGGGTCAGATCACAGCACAGCAACAAGCAGAGCCTTGACATCTTGCCACGGTGGGCCTGAAGCACCTAAACCTTCACCCTCTCACTCTTTAATGGGTTCAGCCAAGGATACACCAAACTCCTCCAACCCCAGCACCCCACATGCAGGGATGCGTCCCACCAAGCTGTCTGGTCTCAGGGTGCCAGCACAAGCAGTACCTTGCTCTTTTCCTCCTTGACAGGCTCCTGAGCTCGGCTGATCCACAGATTAATGCGGGATGTGACGGACCCTGGGATCTTCAGGTTGTCCTGAGGCACAGAGAAGGGCAGCAGGGTTACAGCACCAGCTCTCCCACTGCACAAACACAGCCCAGGACAGTCCCCAGGTCATGGGGAGACTGAGCAAACCTGCAACAGGCAGACATCAGCCTACACACTGGCTCTGTCCCAGCTCCTCAAATGCCAGCATGAGCCCCCACAGCCCCAGAGCAGCCTGAGTGGCAGCTGGTGCCCAAGCCCAGCTCAACAAACACACACCAAACTGCAGCCAGGCAGCAGCCTGCTGGGCTGTGAGCTGGTAACCAAAGAGGGGAAGATTTGTCCAAAAAGCTGGTGGCTGCCTCAGCACAGGACCCTGCTGGAAGGTCCTTGCTTGGGCCAGGTCCTGCTCTTACCTTCCTGACAGCAAGTGGCTCAGCCTTGCTGGGAGTGCTCGCCTCGAAGAAGTTGCGTTTGCTGGCCACCCCCTCTGAGGACAGCAAGAGGCTCTTCTGAACAGCCAGGGATGATTTTGCTCCCTCTGAGCGCTGGGAGGAGAGAGGAGCATCAGCAGGAGCTGTGTTGCACCCCAAGCACCAAAAAACCAAAGCCCTTTGGGCTCTGCTCCCTCCTGCCCATCGGCAGCTCATGAGCTTGCTCTGCTGCTGCTCACAGCAGGACCAAGCAGCATTCCCCTGGCACTCTCCAACCCTGAGGTCAACTCCTTCTTCTGCCTGGGACCATTAGCACTTGTTCAGTGCAGCAAAGTTCCTCCCTCTCTTCCCCATTCAGCTCCAGGACACCCCCTCCCTCTCCCCACACATCCCTCCCACACCAGCCCAGCTGTGCCAAGGGCTTTTGGTACCTGCACGGCCGAGTTGTACTTTTCCAGCTTCTCCCCAATGGTCGTGCTGCTGGCTGGGATCCTCAGGCTTGCACTGGTGAGGAAGAGGGGAGAGAGTTGAACACAGATCCCTCAGGATCTCCCAGGTCTCAGTCCATGGTCAGACCACATCTGACTCATGCATCCTCTTGTGTCTGTCTAAGTGAACCAAGGCAGCTGGTGACCAGCATTTCTGGGCCATGAGAGCCAGATCAGGTTGCTCATGGACCTGGATGGTGGCTTTTGATGCTTCCAAGGAAGGAGACTCTGGTTTGGTGCTGCACAGCTCAACACTGAACCACTCCTGTGCTGACACAAGACCCATGAGAAACTAGAGAGCAGGGGCTAAGTGAGGGCACCTTGTACAGATGCAAGCTGTAAGTTGGACACTGTCCTGTCCTCTGTTAAGCATCACTGTCCAGTCAGCCAGGACCCCTGGGCACCCATGTGCCAGGGCACTCACTGGCTGGTACCATGTCCCATCACCTCCTCCTCCTCCCTTGGAAGACAAAGGATGACAATTCCTGCCCTGTAAGACCAAAGTAACAAGAGGAGAGGTGCTGACCTCCTTGTGAGAGGGCTTTGGCTTTCTTCTTTCTGGTTTCTTGACATCATCTGGAAGACACGAGGAGAGGAGAGAATGGAGCCATCCTTGGTTACCAAAGATAAACACGGGAGAAACTGTCTCAGCCTCAACTGCCCCATTTTCAAACAAGCTCCATCACCCACACCAGAGCTCATCTCATATCTCAAAGCTCTCCAAAGACACTTTGCAGTGCTGACAGCTTTATACCCAATAAATCACCCTGAAAGTCCTTTAAGCCTGGTCAGTCAGCCCTGAGTCACAGCAGGGAGGAGCTCAAAAGCTCTTGGTTTTCCCAGCCTCTCCAAGCACTTCATGCCAGAGATCTTTTCTGGGGGAAGGGGTTGGAATTGGAGATATTCTCAGGGAGGTAACAAGGGACAAGGAGGATGCACTGTATTTTTATCCTGTGCCCTCAGAGAAGTCTGGAAAAGCCAAAGGGTGGATGGTTATTCCTGTGTCTCTTTGGTGAACATAAGGACAATGAGCCCTCTGTTTTCTCATCACTTCCCACAAGTTTCCATGGAAGGACAACACATCACAGACCTCCAGGCAGACACAAAAGACTGAAGCAGGACTGCAATGCTCAGGTCAAGAGTGCATTTTGAATGAGCCCTGCCAACACATGCTGGAAAGCAACCCTTCCCTCCCCTCACCCTCCACTGCCTCACTGGGGTTCTTCCTCCCACTTACCCGAAAGGAGACAGTTCTTGGGCTGATCCTTCTGATGGAGCTGCTGTAGGTGATGTGAGTTGGAGAAGTGTCTGACTTTTCTGCAGGTTCTTCTTGGGTGGGAGACAACTGTATCACCTCCTTTGAGGGATTCCTGGAAGGCTGCTGAGGAAAGAAAGCAGATGCACTCCTGCAGAGTCTGCAGAGAAGGATGAGGTGCAGGGAGCAGAGCAGCCAAGGTGGGAACCAGTTTAGAGGCAGGAGTTTGAGAGCAAGGTCCTCCAAACCTTGGCTGTGTCACTTGGAAAGCCCCAAACAGTGAAACTTCAGTGAAACTACAGAACAATAGAATCAGAGAATCACTTGGGTTGGAAAAGCCCCTGGAGCTGCTGCAGCCCCAGCCCTGCCCTCACCCTGCCCAGCCCAGCACTGACCCCTCAGCACCTCAGCCCCAGGCTTTGGGATCCCTCCAGGGCTGGGCACTCCCCCAGCTCCCTGGGCAGCCTGGCATAGGGCTGACACCCCTCTCAGGGAAACAGTTCTGCCTCAGCTCCAGACTCAACCTCCCCTGGGGCAACTGGAGCCCGTTAATGGTGGTATGATGGTAATCAGTAGAGACTCGATGGAGAAGGTGGTTGGAATAGCACATGCCAACCAGGGAAAAGAGGTGCTGGGACCCCATCCACCACCTCATGCTGTCAGAAGAACCTTCCCCAAAAGCCCACGGGTCCCATTTCCCTCCTGCCATTTTTAGGGGTTCCCTCTGTCGTCCTCCCAGCACCCAGGACCTCGTTCCCCAAGGGCTGGTGCCTTGTCCATTGCTGCTCACCTGCTGCTGCAGAGATGAGCTCAGCACCGGGACTGTCTCAGCACGGCTTCCCTGCCTGGTCAGGATCTTCACCTCCCGGAGCCGGCAGCCGCCCAGCTCCAGCGCTGCCCGTGCCTGCGGCTCCTTCCTCTGCTCCCCCCGAGCCGTGCCCACACCTTGGCCTGTCCCCACACCTTGGCCTGTCCCCACACCTTGGCCTGTCCCCACGCCTTGTCCTTTGTCTTGGAGCCGTCCCCTCACCAGCACCTTCCTCTCAGAGGCTGGCTCCGGGTGCTGGTCCCCCGGGGCGTCCCCTCTGCCCTTGGTCGCATCCTGACCCCTCTTTCCAGCCCAGACGCTCTCCTTCCCCGCACGCTGTGGTGCCCCTGTCTCCGTGCAGCTCTCTCCCACTGCTGGCTCCTGCTTCTCCTTGTCCTGCCTCAGCTTTGCAGAGACAACCCCTGAGGATCTCGTCCGTCTCCCTTCTTGTGTCTTCAGCACCTCGGTGAGTTGATGCTCTTCCCCATCCTCCGGAGACTTCACCAGGGACTGAGGTCTGGAGACAGAGGCAAAAGGGGGGACAAACCTCAGCACCCCAGGGCCAGAGGAAACAGCCTCAGAAGTTCAGGCTGGATGTGAGGAGGAACCCCTTTGCTGACAGGGCTGTGAGGCATTGGAAGAGCTGCTCAGGGAGGTGCTGGAGTCACCGTCCCTGGAGGGGTTTCAGACCTGGGTGGGTGCACTGAGGGAAATGGGCTGGTGGGTGATGGGGCTGGGACAAAGGCTGCACTCCATGAGTTTAAGGGGTCTTCCAGCCCAAACAATTCTATGAACCCACATCCAACCCAAGCATCTTAACTCCATCCTGTCTGAAACACAGAGAAACACCTCCAGAGCATGTGTGTGACTGTGGACAACAACCACCTGAGTACTGGGCACTTCCAGGATCAGTTTAGAGGGTGGGTCAGGTTGTGTAAGGGCAGTCTGATCTCAGCAAACCTTCAAATGCCATCTCCCTGCAGCTCAGGTCTTTAGGAGCACCACTGGAAAGCCCTTGGGTCACCTCCTCCCTTCAGCAAAGCTCGTACCACATCACTGCAGAGCCCACAGGCTCACCTGCCTGCCCAGGCTGGGCTCCTGTCTGCTCAAGATCTCACTAAGCCATGGCCAACACCTACCTGAGCTCGACCCCAGCACCAGCCCTCACCCTGGCACACCAGCTCCCTGTGCTGTGGGACATGATTGAGCCCAACAGAGACAAACCCCTCTTCTTGCACTCCTCCTGTCTGACATCCATCCTCCTGCCCAGAGGCCGTTGGAGCCTTCCCACAGCTCACTCCACTCTCACCCTGAGGAGAACCCCACCAACTGCAGCAGCTTTGACTCAGGGTTGAGAAAAAACCAAGGCAGTGAGCTGTGAGCTCAGAGCAGGACCTCCCATACCTGCTGGGAGCTGGACTGGTGTCTTTCACAGGGCTGGGAGCCTCTTCATCCGTTGACGTGGAGGACAGCAGGTTGCGGTGCCTCCGCCGGCGCTCTCTTTGCTGCTCTTCTTCATCTTCAAGGGTCCTCTGCCTGGCCAGGCTGTTTGGGATGAAACATAAGGGCATGATGAGGCTGTGTCCTGCATGAGGAGTTTGCAACCCTGGTGTCAGGCAAGAAAAGAGACTGAAAGACTCTTGGGCTGGAGGAGGTGGCCTTCCCCAGCTGCTGCACAGGGCTGGAGGAGAGGGATCCCAAAATGAGCCCCATGTTGCAAAGCTCTCTCACTCCACCCAGCTGATGCAGGCACTTCCCAACACAACCACTTGACTTTACACCTCTTGAGTCCTTCTGTTGCAGGCAGCACTCATATAAAAGGAATCCCTACGTTAAGCAAACCTTCCCAGGCAAGGATATTTAACCTGGAACTCAGCAAGACCAGGATCCCAGAGCCACCACACAGATCTCAACCACATAAACCTGAAGAGTAACCACTAGTGGCAGAGGATTTCAGTCCCAACATGAGCTGTGGTGATGGCATTTTCATTTTGATTGAGCAAAAAGCCTCAGATGCAAAAGCATCTCAGACTGAAGGCAACTGCCTGCAAACAGGGATGGCAGGAGCTCCTCTTATTCCCTCCACATGGCTGGGGCTGAGGAAGTATTTATCATCACAGATTGTACCAAAAAGATAAGCTTGAAAGAGTCATCTTGAAAGATTTCACTTTGTATGAGACAAATGTAGCATGTTTTGAGGCAAAACACCACCCTGAATAAACAGGTGTTTGGAAAACAGCAGCTTTCCCTGTGCAAAACCTGCCTGCCCTCCCTGCCAGTGCATCAGCTGTATTGGAACATATCTTTATTGGCTGAGCTTTTCCCAGCAGTGTCCATGTCCCTGCAGCACTAGGCTCCAGCCAGCTGCAGACACACACAGAGACTCCAGCAGAGCTCCCCATCGCCCTCCCTGCACGGGATCCATCCCCCCACAGCATCCCAGCTCTGTACCTGGCATTCCTGTTTTACCCAGACTTTGGCTTTACTTTGAATTTGACTTTTCAGAAAAGTCACTCTTCAGTCTCTACAAGAAAAGTCACTTTTTGGTCTCCACAAGTCCCTGACAGGAGGCTGCAGTGAGCTGGGGGTCGAGCTCTTCTCTCCAGTAACGAGTGATGGGATAAGATGAAACAGGCTGGAGTTGTCCCAGGGGAGGTTGAGGCTGGAGCTGAGGCAGAACTGTTTCCCTGAGAGGGGTGTCAGCCCTGTGCCAGGCTGCCCAGGGAGCTGGGGGAGTGCCCAGCCCTGGAGGGATCCCAAAGCCGTGGGGCTGAGGTGCTGAGGCTGTGGGTTGGTGCTGGGCTGGGCAGGGTGAGGGCAATGGTTGGACTCCTGCAGCTTCCAGGGCTTTTCCAACCAAACAATTCTCTGATTCTAAGAAGGTGAAAGAGTAGATCCAGGCCTGAGGTATCACTAATGCTGTGGCCATGGTGCCTGGCAGAGTGGCCTGTGAGTTACTGTGTAATGGAAGCTGGGTCATAAATTAAACCACATTACCCCCCGCAACTATTTGCAGCTTCTGTTCTTCCTGGTGAAGGCAGGCAGGGGAGCATGAAGGGTCAGCAGAGTGGAACACAGAGCAAAGAGGGGACAGGTCCTGGCTGGCAGCTCAGTGTCTGTTTGGGAACAGGGGATGTGCTGCCCTTCCCTCCTGCTGCCTCCATCCCCATCACCCTTTGCACCCCCCAACAGCAACCAGAGCTGCTGCTGAGGGGGCTCCAGGTGGTCCTCAATGGAGAAAGCTGGGATCTGCCTCAGGGAGCATCCCCAGCGCTCTGTCCAGCTCCTTGGGGCTGTACTCATCACCATGGCCCTCACCCTACAACTATTTGTCCACAGCTTAGCTGCACTAGGAAGGCAGCACAGCTTGATTTCATAGAATCATGGAATGGTGGGGGCTGGAAGGGCCCTGCAGAGCTGCTCCAGCCCCAGCCCCTGCTACAGCAGCTTCCCCTGGCTCAGGGCACAGGAACGTGTCCAGGTGGGGTTGGAAACCTCCTGAGAAGGAGCCTCCTCCACAAGGAGCTTGTCCTGGTGTTTAAGGGGAACTTTCTGTGTCCCAGCTGATGCCCATCAGCCCTTGTCCTGTCACTGGGCACCACAGACACAAGTGTGTCCCCATCACACACGCTCCCCCCAGCAGAGCTGAACACGTGTGTGGTCACACACACACACACAGGTGACCGTGACAAACACTCCTGTCCCTCAAGCAGTGGCAGTGCAGCACTAGCACCGTTTAAACTCAAGTGAGAGCCAGTTACCTCTTTGTTTCTGCATGCACAGGCTCCTTTGAAATGAAAATGGGGGTTTTCCTGCCCTGTGTGCTTGGCTCCCTCAGAGGCAGCACTAACATTAGCAACCTGCTGTCTCTCCTTAATTGTCATTAACTGATCCACCCGTTAGGCTGTGGATTTGCATTGCCAGTCTTTCCCTCCTCTTGTCCAAGAGGGATTTGTTTTTCACCATCTTACCTTTTTTAACCTCAAAGAGATGAATAAAAGACTGGAAAGTCTCCCCCTGCCTTGCCCTCCCCTGCCCTGTTAATGATTAGTGCTGAGACATCTGACATTTCTGCTGTTTCAGTGAATGCCATCTCATCTCATGGGAGAGGAAAAACTGCCTTTCTGGGCTCTGAGACAACCTGGCTGCAGGACATTGCTGGGCTTGTGTTCCAGCAGGTCCATGGCTCAGAGGAGGAGGATCTGGATGGGGCTGGGATGCCCCTTGGGTCTGTGATGGAGGCAGGGTGCAAGCTGGGAGTCTCCAAGCAAGGGAGTCTCAGTTCCCTTTGCTGGGCTGGCTGTGGTGAGCGTGTTATTCAGTGTTCTGGGGTTTGCAGTGAAGTGTTGGAGCCATCATGCTCACTTTAACCAGGACTCCTGCTCTGTTTGGCGGGAGAGCACGGCTGCATTTCGGTCACCATCACCCCACCTGCACGGCTGGGCTTGCCCTGGGTCTGAGGAGGGCTGGGAGTGATCCCACATCATCCAGGCTTCATGTGAGCCCCTGACTCACCCTGTAATGCCCAGCAGCCTCTCCCACCCCAGCTCCCATTGAAGCCAGGATCCCTTTTTAGGAATGCCAGAGAGGAGCTGCTGATGAATCAGGGTTTGCTCAGCCCCGGATGGGCAGAGGCTGCAACCTCCACATGGCAGAGCCAGGACATGCACCCAGGGGCTGTGTGGGTATGGGGTGAGTGAGAAACCCCAGAGCTGGCTCTAGAGCGAGTCTGCAGGCACAGCCCAGACAGACTGTGCCCCAAAGAAAGGCAAGCATGACCAAGAATGAATCCACCACGGGGCAAAGCTGCATTTGCAGAGCCATTTTCCTACACTGTGCTCAGCTTCCCCAGGCAGTAGAAACAAAAATGCCTCTGATCATGCCCACCCACGAGAAACCCCAGCAGTGCTGAGCTCTCAGTGGGGCTGGGCACCACCTCTGTGAGCAACAGCCCCCACAGCATCTGCCCACTCTCCCCATCCACTGCAGCTCCTGGAGGCTCACTGAGCCAGCAGCCCACCCTCACCCTCCCACCACTGGAAAGGGTTAAGCATTAAACCACAGCACCTACCTGGAGAGATCAGACCAGTTCCTTCTGCTAAAAGACATTCCTGCTTGCTGTGAGCTTCAGAGAGCACCCAAAACTTGTGCAGGCATCAAGGCTGAGGTGCTGTGGGAGCTGCAGGGAGCTGCACTGCCTGGAGACTCTGCTCCTCCAGCAGGAACTCCCTGCAAGGTTATTTCCCTGTGCACCTTTACCCTGCCTGCAACCCGCTCACCACCACGCTGCATCACATGCTTCCTTATCTACCTTGACACAGGCAAAGGCTGTAATTTGTCTACTGGCAGAGCCCTGCCCAGCAGTGCCACGCAGAAGCAGAACCCCTCCTGGCTGCCTGCTGGGCCAGGGACCCGGCAGAGCCCTGTGCTCAACCCATCCAGGTCTCGCAGGGTTTTCTGAGACACCTCCCTGCAGGGAACCTGTTCTACCAGCTGCTCTCCACCAGTCAACAACTCCTCCAACACAGGGGTGGAGGAGGTGAATTACCTTGGGCAGAGTGGGAGGAGGCTGGCTCCCAGGGAGCCAAAACACTCATTAAAACACCTCCAGTCTGGGTGCAGTTCAGCCCTTTCCAAAGAGCATGGGAGGTGCCCTGCTCCTTTCAGCCTGTTCTGGACCTCTTGGATTGAGCTGTCACAGTCCTTGGGAGCTTTGCTGCAGTAGAACACTCATGAAGTCTCACAGAGGAGGTGGCTGAAGCACAGGGGTGGCCCATTTTGGGGTGTGAAGTGCTGTGCCAGAGGGGAACTGTGTGCCCAGGCTCATCCCACGCCCAGACACACTTCATCAAACCTACTGTCGTCCTTGGGCTGGTCCCAAGATCCCTGTCCCCTCCATGCTCAGAGCAACACTGTCCTTCAGAGGGCAGGGTGTGAAGGCACCGAGGGGACTGTCTTACAGGAGTGATGAGGACACCCAGACACAGCAGAGCCAGGTCCAAGAGCTTGGTTTCCACCTGGGGCCAGCCCTGGCATGCAGTGTGGCCGAAACCCTGCTTCTCTCACTCTTCTGGGACCCTTTGAATACAAACTCAAGTCTCTGATCCCAGTGAGATCCTTCTGCCTACAGCCTGAGGGACTGGTTCTAAGGCTGGGCTTGCCACGCATGCCTCCAGCCCACAGGGGTGTGTCCAGGATCTGAGCAACCAAAGCAACTATTTTAATCAAAGGTTCCCGATTAAAATCCTATTTCTGAAAGGCAGCCACGTCCCAGGGAGCCATCCTCCCCCAGCAGGGCTTGTTCTCTGGTTTTCCTTCTTCTCTCAAGCTCAGTTGCCTTCCACGTGCTTTCACACACACAGAAAATTCAGCAAGTTGGGACATCACCCCTCCCCCTCCCCCCCCAAAAAAAATGACTTCAGTAACCTTGCAAGCATCCTGCTAATTGCTGGCAAACTATATTTAGCAGTTCAGCATCAGCAAGCTGCTGTAAAGCAATAAAAACCTCTCTGACTAACACACAGCAAAGCACTGCACTTGCAAAACTCATCGCCAAAGGACATCACCCGGGCACAGGACTTAACAGGATGCTTTGGAAAGGATTAGAGTGAAGGTAGTGAAAGAACAACCCCCAGCTAGGATCTAGAGGGCAAAGGAAGCCTCACAGTTTGTGATTCCTCTTGTTATTAAGATGAGGAAACTCTAGACAAGCACTTAGCTGCTGGGGATTTGGCCTCGATGCCACTCACCCCTCACACTGCCCCAGCTCTTTGTGTTCAACTCAGAGGCCTTGGGAGCTGAAGGTGGTTTCCCCTTTAAGACCCCTCACTGGGTTTCTTCTCCATGGATTTGCCCAGTTTCCCTCAAACCCAAGGAAACTGTTTGCAGACAACCCCTCTGTCCTCCAGGAGCTCCCCGGCTCCATTCCCCACCTGCAGCTCTCTCCTTTCTTTTGCACGAGGTCCTGCTGAGCATTTTGGCAGCACAAAGCATTGCTCTCTCAGGGGTTGAGGCTTTTGCTGCCTTGGAGCATTTAGCTCACGTTTTCCCTGATGTTCCTCATGTTGTTGCATGCTCACAGTACTCCCAAAGTCATCCCTCCCAACAGCCAGCCCACAGCCTGGCATCGAGAGACTCGTGTTGCATTTTTCCCTTGTGCATCACTTTCTACTCCTCCAAACATCCCATTTTATCCCCAGACCCCAAGTCCTGCAAGATCCTCCTGAATGTCTGTAGCATCAGTCTTTGCTGCCATGCCAGATGAGCCAGAGTTATCAGCAGAGGTTGTTATCTCACCATCATTTCCTATCTGCTAATTGACTATCTGCCTCTCCTTGGACTTTCCCTCTCAGCTGTGGCTGACCTTTGCCTGTGGAAATCCAGGGAAAACTCTTCCCTCCCAGATTGCCCTTGTCCACAAGCTCCTTGGTGCCTCCAGCAAACAGCAGTCACTCTGTGAGACCATGCTTCCCTTTACAAAAGCCATTTTGCCCCCCTCGAGCTCATCACTGAAGCCCAAACTGCAGCTCCACAAAGCTGAAGGTGATGAAATTAGGCAAGGGCACGAGCTAAGGCAGGGAAGGGATGCTCAGGGGAACCAATCTGACATCCAGATCCACTCTACCTGCCAGGCTGTTGTTTCTGCTGCCCCAGATCTACAGCCAGGAGAGGAAAACTCTGTGCTCTTGGCTGAGGGAGCTGTGCCACAGGACTCTGCTGGGTGTGGGCAAGGCTCTAGTGCAAACCCACACTCGCTCTGCCCTGGGCTGGCATTCCAATCACTTGGCAGGAGGGCAGTGCCAGCAGCTCTGCATCTGCCTGAGGAGCTCAGGGAGGCAGCAGAAGACACTTTTTGATACCCACTAAGGTGCCAGACTGGTATCAGCAGGTTTGGGGTTCATTTTTCCCTTGGGAACAATGTCCTGTGTCTCATCCCTATGCAGAGCCTGTTTCTTTGGCTACAGGGCAGTGGAGAGCTTCCAGTTTCCACAACTGTGCTGTAATTAGGACATTCCTCCACCTCACCCTGAGGCCCAGCAGTGAACCCTCCACCTCCACCCTGTTTGCCCACACTGGTCCCCAGCACTGGCCACGATTTGGCTCCTCCACAGGCTCATCCCTGACGAGCTGCCAGTGGTGGAGTGGACTCAGCAGCATCATCTGCCCAGGCTTCCCAGCAGGTTGAGGCATGGCTGGGTGCCAGACCAAGCTCCAAGGCAAAGCCAAGTGCTGGGTCCTGCACTTGAGCCACACAAACCCCAGGCAAGGCTACGTGCTTGGGGATGTGTGGCTGGAGGGACATGGGAAGGTTGAGCAGGAGGCAGCAGAGTGCCCAGGGGGGCAAGAAGCAAAGGGCATCCTGGCTGGGATCAAACCCCCTCTGGTGTGAGCAGTGAGTGAGAGAGCTCAGGCCACAGCAAATGGGTAATCACAGAGTCAATCCCAGGATGGTGGGGGCTGGGAGGAACCTCTAGACATCATCCACTCCAACCCCCTGCTAAATATTTAACATTTCACCTTTATCCCCAGGGACTGCAGCCCAGCATTAACCCCTGTGCAGGGCAGAGTGCTGCAGTGCTCTTCAGAGGTCATGGGATAAACTTTACCCCTTCCCACCCCGAGGCTGCCCCTGGCTGCTAATCCTCCTGCCCTTCCTCCCTTTGCTGGTCCAGTTGAGCTGGAAATACTCTCAGGGAAACGTTTAAGGCATCATTCAGGTGTCTCTAGGCTTGACTATCAGCAAGGAGGTCACAGAGCATCCCAGGAAAGGAAAGGACCACTCTATATCCAGCTAGGAGGGGTGTGTTTGAAAGGCCACATCGTGCCAAGCCCTTTGTTTCTCCTTCAGTGCAGTTTTGCCAGCAGAATCTGCCCAGTACAAGATCATTGGGTTAATTAATATGTTTTTACACTGTCCAGTTCTCTCCCCTCTCAATCTGAACCACAAAGTGGCCATGCAAAGTCATCTCCAGCCTACAGTGGGTACACTTGGGCTCTAGGACCTTGCTGAGTGCACCCTGGCTGGCTCTTACTGTGGCTGCAGAGATGAGCTGAAAGCCCTGAGGTCTCATTCTGCAGCACTTTCAAGGGTCTTGGTGTGCAGGGTCTGAGGAGGAGCTGGGCACAGGCACAGGCTGCTGAGCATCGGTGGGAGCCTGGTCCCACAGCACCCATCTCCTGTATTGTCTTTCATCTCACTACCAACCCCCTCCTCACCTCATTCTGCAGCTCCTTCTTGGTTTTAAATCACCAATTAGCATAATTGCACTAAGCTCAGAGCAACTGCTCTCCACATGGACTCAGCTTCTCCTGTTCTGCTGCTGTTCCAGCTCTGAAGAAGCCTTTGTTACCAGGAAACCTCCCTTGCATTTTCCAGCTATACCAGTTGGTCAGGTAACAGTTATTATCTCTCCCTACACACCTTTCTTCCTCTGCCAGGATCGTTGCTGAGTGTGTGAGTTCCCTCTGGGGATAGTCCCCAGTGAGATCCCAGGATGCTGCCTCGCCGTGGCTCCCACTCAGGGGGAGAGCTCAGAGGGGTGAAAGCCCAGCTAAAACCTTGTGGTGGGTCAGGTTGAGTCGTGGCAGCATCTGGGGATCTCACTCTGTGGGGTCTCTGATAGGGATGGAGGGTCAGATGGAGAGACAGACCTGCCCCTGGCCCATGGCCCCACAGAGACGAGCTGTCGTGGGTTTGTGTGGGGAGACACAGAGGTGGCTTCATGAAACAAAGAGCTGCTGGAAGCTTCCCTTGGACCTGATAGGACCAGTCAGCTCTGAGATGGACACAATGCTGACCAAGACCATGTCAACTAGTGATGGAGCCAGTACATCTGAGATTAACACTTGGGAAGGGGAAGAAGTTGCTGTGCAGAGGCAAAAGTGCAGCAGAAGCAGCGAGAATGTGAGAACAACGTCTCTGCAATGGAGAAGGAGGGGGAGGAGGTGCCCTGGCACTGGAGCAGAGATTCCCCTTCATCCTGGGGTGCAGCCCATGGCTTTGACCCCATGGGAAGCCCAGGCTGGAGCAGGTTTGCTGTCAGGACCTGTGACCCCATGGGGACCCACCCTGGAGCATGAAGAATTGTAGCCCAGGGGGAGGACTCACATTGGAGAAGTTCCTGGAGGACCCCAGACTGGAGCAGGGGAAGTGTGAGGAGTCCAACCCTCGAGAGGCAGCAGCAGCAGAGCCCATCTGTGATGAACTGACCACAACCCCCATTCCCCATCCCCTGAGCTGCTGGGAGGGAGGGGGCAGAACCCCAGGACACGAGCCCACGCGGCGCTTTGCCCAGGAGACCGTCCTTTAATACACATGCAGCCGTGTGGGTACAGCTCAGGCTGCACCCACGGGAGGATGGGGGAGTGGGAGGACCAGCAGCCATCTCTGGGACCTCTCTGCAGTGGTGGGAGGAGGGGGATGGCCAGTGAGCCCTTGGGTTCAGCATGGCCAGTGCAGGTGATACTGAGGAGCCACAGTGCCAGGCTGTGAAGGAGTGAAGCTGATGGCAGTGCTGAAAGAAAGAAGCTCAGATCTCCTTCCACACAGTTGTCCATGTGTTTCAGCTCAGTGATGGATTCAGGATAAGGGTGTAAAGAGCACAGAGGGGCAGCAAGGGAAAGGGAGGCTGGCAGCAGGAGTGGGGAGGCTCTTCTTCCAGATGCTCCTGTGGGAAAGAAACAGAGAGCAGTGGGGCAGAAAAGGAGTATTAGCAGCCCAGTGTTGGTGCCAGCTGGGGAAGGGTCTGCAGCACAAGTCAGGCACAAGTGAGGGAATGGGAGAAGAGGAGGCTGAGGGGAGGCAAAGGTGTGGAGCTGAGGTGCTGAGGGCCAGGGGTTGGTGCTGGGCTGGGCAGGGTGAGGCTGCAGCAGCTTCAGGGGCTTTAACAACCCAAATGGTTCTGTGATTCCAGAGCAAGAGGCATCACAGAGGAAGAAGGAGCAACCCCTCACCTCTCACTGGCCTGTGGGAGATTTGGCAGCATCAAACATCTTCTTCCTCCCCTCCATCCCTGACATGGCCTCCACGTTCTTGCGCCAGTCACCCACTTCCACGGGACGCTCCTGGCAGGAGGGACAGGGCTGTCTGTGTGACAGGGCAGGCAGCAGCCCCACACTCACCCACCACCCTGCTCCCCCAGACACAGACCACAAAGATGGCAAAGAGCAGCCTGATCTCCAAGCAGAGGTCTGGATTCACGTGGATACCCCCTCACCCAGCCTGGATAAGAGCTGTTAATGCACCAGAAGGCACAAAGAGCCCTGAAAGTGTCTTTAGGAGGAAGAGACCAGCACGTGGGGCTCTCTCCAAATGCACACCGAGGCAAATGCAAGCAAAACCACCTTCTACACAGATCTCCCAGCCCACAGAAAACCCATTTCCACCTTCTCTGAGCCTGTGGAGTGGGCTGGGATCGTTGGTGTGACAGTGAGAGCCCGGCAGCCCCTTCCAGCACAGAAAGGGGAGGCAATGGCAGCTGTGGGAGCATGCCCAGGTGTCTGCTGTGCCAACCCACAGGCATTCAGAGATTGCAAACCCTGCCCCAGGATCATCTCACAACAGCACAAATAAACCCAGATCTTCTCCCCACCTGGTGCTGAGGAGTGTAACCACAGTTCTGTGTGCAAAGAGCTGAAAGTGTGCTGTACCAGCAACAGGAGGGGGGGAAGGGAAAAGTAACTGAAAATTGATATTCTCATCCAATCTGCTGAACAGAGAGGCCAAAAAGGGTAAAAATCCTTTGGGCAAAGGCCTCAGGAAAGCAGTGGAGCTCTCACTGGGGTGTCTGCACACCCCAGGCAGCTGTGGGCATCACTCGAACTGAGACTTTCACCTCTCTATGCAAAGCTGGTGTGAACTGAGGTGTTTATCTCAGGTCAACTGTGCTTGCTGGGCTTGCTCTGTCTTATCTAATCTGGGTCTGGGAGTTTCCTGGGTGTTTTCAGGGTGTGATTGCATGGAATGGGAGTTCTCCTGCTTCCCTAGAAGACCAAAGATGAAACTCTCTGCTCAAGAAACATGCCAAGGCTGCCCCAGCTGAAAGACTCCCACACGCTCTGAGAGGGAAGAGCATCAGATGCAGCACTAAACCTGACTTGTTTCCATCCACCAGTGACCTGGACCAGTCAAACTGCTCCCACATGTTCCTCCTACATCCCACAACAGGCAGTGCCTCACAAGGACTGCCCAGCGCTCGTTTCTGAGGCTCACAAGGGATGAGCACAACCCACACAGGCTGCACAGGGGACCTTGCAGAAGGTCCCTAGGAGGTGTCTCCATCTCTAGAAGAGTCCCCCACCTTCTCTGTGTCCTCCTTCTTGACAGATTTCAGGTTGGCCCTCAGGTCCATGGAGACCTTGTGCTTGGAGCCCAGCAGAGCCCTGAGCATGGCGTCGGCTGACACCCGCACTCGCCGCAGGGGAGGTCGCTTGAACTTCCCTCGGAGATCCAGCACTTTGATTTTCAGGTCTTTAATCTGCAGGTTGAGGAAAAGAGGAGGAGGGGGGGAGGCCCTGGCATGGCTGCTGCCTGGGTGAAGTAGGAGACTCTGCTGACACTGAGCCCCAGAGGGGTCTGTGCTTCTCCTGCAGCCATGAGGACCACCTCCAGCAAAGGGCTGTCCACCTGGGCACAGAGCTGGTGTCATTGCCTTGTCCCAGCCTGTTCAGATGGCAGATGTGCCATGAGAAGCAGCTCTCAGAGCCACAAAGGGTGACCAGGAGACTGAGGAGGTTGCCTGTGGACAGGTTGAGTTCCCCGAGGCAGGGATGAGCCTTGTGCTGAGTGATGTCTTGCAGAGCAAATACCAACCCTTAGATAACCCTGGTGAGTGTTCCACATCCAGGCTCAGCCCAGCCCATGACAGGCCCCCATCAAGGCCCAAGCTACCACGTGGGAGGGAGTTAATGCAGGAGCAAACAGCCCCTCCTGCCTCCTACCTCCCGAGTGTTATGGTTGCATTTTGCTTCAATGTCGTATCTCTCTTCATCCACAATCTCGACCTTCTCGTGCAGCTCCCTGCACAGGTCCTGGGGGCCAAGCACAACAGGACAGGGGTGAGAGGTGCTCCTCCATGCTCCCAAGGAGCTCACTCCACCCCCAGAGCCGAGCAATACCTGGAGCTGGCTCAGGGAGAGCCCACTGGTGCGCAGCGGCGTGATCCGCTCGGACAGGTAGCGCTCCTTCTCTGACTGCTTGTCCACGAGCTCCTGATCCCACTCCTCCTTTGCCTTTGCCAGCATCAGACTCTGTGAGCACAAGCAGAGGGGAGCAGATAGGCACAAGTGTGAGCAGACAGGCTCCTTTGTTCTCCTGTGCCTCCCCACACAACATCTCTAGGATGGGATGGGTCTGTCTGCCTCCCAAACCTGCCCCTCCCAGAATCACTGTTCTGCTTCAACACACATCAAAAAGTCTCAGCACCTTTGGTGTGGTGACCCTGAAGGCAGAGGGAAGAGTGTGGCCAGAGGTACCACAGAGCTGTGGTGGTCCCAATGGGTGGGTGCTGACTTGGGCAGTTTCTTTGCATCAGTTTGCTGTGGCATTAAGTGACTTTCCCAAGCCACAACCTGGGGACCTCCCAAACTTGAGCTGCTGGTGCACAAACATGAGCTCTGTGGCTTTAGAGCTGAGGCATCAGAGTCTCTCCCCACCTGAGTGAAATGGAGGTTGGGGGAGGTTTGTTTGGTGCATGGACCACAAAGCCCACATGAGTGAGGGTTTTGGAGGAAGCAAGAGGTGGGAATGGCAGCTGCTCCCCAAGGCCCATCCTTCTGCCACTCCTCATCGCTGCCCCACTGACCACACACTTCAAGCCTGGCTCCATTACCCCAGCAAGACAAACCCCAGGGAGTTTCCAGCCCTCAGGACTCACCTTCAACAAGAGTTTGCGTGAGGCTGTGATCTTGGATTTTCTCTAGGGGAAAAAAGCCACAACTTTGAAAACAAACTCACAGCAAATGCAGAGGAGCATCAAAATCACTCCCAAGAGGCAAGGAAAGGTGCTCACCTCCCTGCAGGCAGGTGTGAGTTCAGAAGGAGCAATAAGGAAGAAAAGAGAACAGGGAATCAGTGAATAAAAGTTAAAGAGATGACAATCAAGAAAATCATCTCATGTGGCTGCAGTTGGTTTCCCTGCTTCTGTATCTAAGAGTTGCCACCGCAGGTGAGGCAGGTCTGAGGTGATGCTGCTCTGGGAATGCAGCAGGTGCTCGAGGCCACTGCTCAGAACGCCAAAATGCCACTGAGTGTGGCACATGAGCTGTCACAACTGCCACAGGGACACTGAGGGGCTGCAGCGTGGCCAGAGCCGGGCACAGAGCTGGGGAAGGGGCTGGAGCACAAGGGGCTGGGGAGGGGCTGAGGGAATGGGGGTGTTGAGCCTGGAGAAGAGGAGCCTGAGGTAGGGGTCGGTCTCTTCTCCCCAGGAATGAGTGACAGGACAAGAGGCAATGGGCTGCAGCTGCCCCAGGGGAGGGTGAGGTTGGAGCTGAGGCAGAACTGTTTCCCTGAGAGGGGTGTCAGCCCTGTGCCAGGCTGCCCAGGGAGCTGGGGCAGTGCCCAGCCCTGGAGGGATCCCAAAGCCGTGGGGCTGAGGTGCTGAGGGGTCAGTGCTGGGCTGGGCAGGGTGAGGGCAGGGCTGGGGCTGCAGCAGCTCCAGGGGCTTTTCCAGCCCAAAGGATTGTGCGTTCCTGTGCAGCGAAGCCGGGGGAAACTCGCGCTACTCACGGCTCCGGCATCGCGGCGAGAGGCTGCTGGGCTGCGGGCGGGGAGCGGCTGCACGGGAAACCAAAGGGAAGAGAAAGAAAGGCAAGAAACTGAAACCAAGGAGCAAATCCCAAAGCCCAAATGCAGCCGAGGCCGGGAAGCGCCGGCGGGACCCTGCCCGGGGCCGGTGCTGCCCCCGCTGACGGCGGACGGGAGCGACTCGGCGCTGGGACACACCGAGCGCAGGGCTGCGGGGAAAGCTTCCAGGCGAGCTCCGGGCTGCCCCCAGCCAGCCCCGCGGGACTCGGGCTCCTGCTCCTCAGGGTTTTTCCCAAGCACGGAGCTGCGCCCCCGCCGGCGGCATCACCCGCCCCAGCTCGGGGCCAGGGGACGGACGAGAGAGGGGATGGAAAGATCAGGAGAAACGAGGCACCTCGAGGCTTTCCCCCACCACATCGGCTCGGGGAGACCCATCCTGCAGCTCCCCGGGGGCGACTGCACGGACAACGGGACCGAAGCCCATGGCGGAGTGATGGAGAAGGGCAGCGAGATGCAGCTGAGCAGGTTCCTTCGGCAGCCCCGTCCCTCCGGCTTCGTGCTTGAAATGTGCTCGGTAACCCTCTGCCCTGGCAGCTGCTCCCAAGTGCTCTGCCTCCACAGCCTCCCCTGCACTGCCTCCAACCCTCCCCTCCCTCACCAAGAAGACAGCACTGTGCAGCCCTGTTTAACAGAGAAATGTGTGAGAAAATGCCAATCAAACTGGGGGGTTTCTCTCTTTGAGAGCTGATGCCACATCTCAGAAGGGAAGAGATGGGGGGGTTTAGTCCTTTCCCTCAGGACTGAAGTGACAAAGCTGAGATTTGGGTTAACATTTTTGCCTTGGTCTCTTTGCATCCTCCTAAACTCAGAAACTGTCTAAAAAAACCCCCAAAGATTCCTGCTGGGGGGAATAGAGGGGAAAAAAGGAGCAATTGTGATCTCCAACAGCTGCTGCTGGGTGTGTGGAGCCTGAGCTGTGCAGCTCCCAGTGCAGCTCCTGCTCCCTGTGCCTGTGGCTGCCTGAAGGAATGCAGCCAGGAGGGAAAGTGCCACAAAACCCCAGGAGGAATCATCTCCCTCAGAGCCTGCCACATGGCTGGATTTACAAGGAGAAATCCCAAGGACAGGATTTTTTCCTCTCTCCAAAGCCACATCACTTTGCTGCACCTGGGTTCCAGCCGTTCTGGAGACTTGGTGATGTGACAAACATCCCAGAGGACATGGAGGGAAGGCAGCTTCTCCTGCCTCACACAGGGAGCATTGAGCAGGTCAGGTCCCAGCTGCTTCCCCTCAGTTTAGTTCAGGGGAGGTGGAAAATTGGCTCCTGGAGGTGAGCAAGGGCTGGGCAAAGCCTCCCAGCATCTGCAGCAATCCCTGCTGGAGCAGAGCCTGCTGTCCCTAGAACGTGAGACTCATTCCACACTCGAGGCTGATGACCTCTACCCAAGGTCAATCAATTCTTAGGGCCAGATAGTTCTAAATTGGCTTCCCAGGGGACAACTGGGACTCAGTGGTACCAGTAAGACATTCCCAGCATCTCATGCAGGGACTTGCAGGCTCCAGCTGGATCTGAAGCATTCACAAGAGATTCTGGTCCCTGATGGGGACAAAGGGATCTGGACAAACTCATTCTGCACTCTTCTCATACCCCACCCATGAACAGAATCAAAAGCTTGTTAAACCATTAGATCACAGAAATCCTTCCAAGAAATAAAAGCCCATCAATCCAAACTGCTCAATGCTGACATCCTCCCTCATGCCAGGGGCCAGAGACAGCCCAGGAACACGATGCCACACGCACTCTGCTCACAGCCTTGCTCCCTGCTCACACAAGGCAAAGGCACACAGGCAAATGCTCCCCAAAATGCTCTTGTTGGCCAGTTTTCAGGGGGTCAAATCTCAGCTCCAGAGCCCAGTTGGGTGTTTTGGTGATGTTTGTCCCCCTGCACTCTCACCAATCCACTGTCCAAGAGCAGAGGAAAAGTTTGAGCAGCCTCAGGGGGGAGAAATTCAGGCAAACTCCTGAGGTTCATGTCTCTAAGTGCAGGTCCTGAGGGTCTCATGCTGGTGCCTGTGTGGCCACATGCAGGGAGTCAGGGGGGAGGGGACACGGGGCAGCCTTACCTCGGGGCTGTGCAGGAGGAAGGTGATGCCTGGCCTCTGGAGAGCTGCTCACTGCTGGGGACTGCTGGTGGAGGGGGAGTATAAAATCCCAGGCTGCCTGCAAGTGGTCAGTAAAAATAGCACAAATCCCCTCTTGCAGACACACGTTTGCCACGAGCCCCAGAGGCCTGTGACGTGCCACACACCTGGGCAGGGGCTGGAACATGGGGTTACACACACACACTGACACACACACAGCATGGGTCAGGGCACCTGTGTGGCATGGAATCAGACATTCCATGGTGGGGGCTGGAAGGGCCCTGCAGAGCTGCTCCAGCTCCAGCCCCTGCTACAGCAGCTTCCCCTGGCTCAGGGGGCACAGGAACGTGTCCAGGTGGGGTTGGAAACCTCCTGAGGAGCCTCCACACCCTCCCTGGGCAGCCTGGGCCAGGGCTCCCTCACCTCAGCACCAAAGGAGATTCTCCTCCTGTTTAAGAGGAACTTTCTGTGTCCCAGCTGATGTCCATCAGCCCTTGTCCTGTCACAGGGCACCACAGACACAAGTGTGTCCCCATCCTCCTGACACCCACCCTGTAGGTACTTACAAGTGCTGCTGAGGTGCCCCTGAGCTCAGGCTTCTCTTCTCCAGGCTGAGCAGCCCCAGGCCTGCAGCCTTTCCTCCTCACACACATGTTCCATCCCCTCAGCACCTTGCTGTCCCTGCACTGGCCTCTCTCCAGCAGTTCCCTGTCTCTTCTGAGCTGGGAAGCCCAGAGCTGGCCACAGGACTCCAGACAAGCCTCAGTAGAGCAGAGAGGGAGGAGAACCTCCCTCACCCTGCTGCCCACACTCTTCTTAACACACCCCAGGCTGCCATTGGCCTTCTCACCCACAAAGGCACACTACTGGCCCATATTTAGTCTGTTATCAGCAGGACTCCCAGGTGTTTCTCCACAGAGGTGACAGATTTGGTGCTCTCGTGCTGTTTGCGTGGGAAGCAGCCCAGCTTGGCCAGCACGTTCAGGTGTGTGTGTGCAGCTGTGCCAGGTCAGGCTGAGCGTGGTGCAATGGCAATGCCAGTGCAGATGGGCTGTACATTCATCACCTCACATCTGCCTTTCTTCTCTCTGATGGAAACCAGCTGGAAAAGCCCCTGGGGCAACGTTCTGTTAGGGCATCAGGACCACCCAGACTTGCCCAGCACAGCACAGCAGGTTGGGATGCTCAAGGAGCTTCCAGCCCTTCATGTTTTCCACATGGAATTCCTGAGAAGCAGCAGGAAAGCTTCTGTCTCACCCCCCTGCACCCCACCAAGCCCCTTGCCCAGTGTCCCTGTGGAGGGAGGCTTGGCAAGGCAGGAGACCACAAGGACAGGCAACACCTGTTCCCTGGGATATTTTCAGGGGCAAATTTAGGAGCAAACAATTCCCAGCGTGCAGCCCAGCAGGGACAATGCCTGGCATTTTAATCCTGAGGCTATTATGGTCATGGAGGGACATGCAGCTGCATGCATGGGGTAGCTCTCATGATGGGGAGCAAAGACAACTCCCCTGTCCTGCAGAGCAGGAGGGTCACAGCTGCCTGCCCTGGCTCCTTCCTCCCTTTCCCAGGCACCACAGTGGGAGCTCTGTGCTGGTGAGGCTCTGCTGTGAGGTTGGTGACAGTGGCAGTGACAGTCCCATCCTTCATTTGACCTAGAATCATAGAATCCCAGCATGATGGGAGGGATTGGAAGGGTCCTGCAGACAGTGCTGATGAGATCCCCCCTCAGGCTTCTCTTCCCCAGGCTGAACAGCCCCAGGGCTGCAGCCTTTCCTCCTCACACACATGTTCCAGCCCCTCAGCACCTTGGTGGCCCTGCACTAGATAAACCTGCACCAGCCAAGTCCCAGCAAGCAGAGGAGAAACCCTCCCTGCACCCAGCAGCCTCGGGAGCCCCTCCAAGGATATTTCCCCTTCCCCAGCTCCAAGTGCCAGCAGATCTGCTCCCAGCCCCCAGGGAGGAGGAGGAGGAGGAGGAGGCAGCTTTATAGCAGCCTGTTAGACCTTTATAAGGCAAAAGCCCCCGCAGGGCCATGCCTCCAGCATCTTTCCTCTCAGCTGCCTTGGGATTGTTTTCAGAGCACAGAGGAGCCAAAATTAGCCGGTGACAAAGGCACCACATTCCCTCCAGCCCTGCCCCAGGGACCCAGGCTCGGCACTGCACGGGGGCTGCTTCGGATGCCATTTGCTCCAGTCTCAGGTTTCGTCCTCTGCTGGGACCTGGAGTGAGGAGGAGGAAAGGGCAGGCGAGGGAGGGGGTCGTGGGACCCCTCAACTGATGCTTTCAAAGGCTGCCAGGAGGGGTGGGCAGCAGCAGGACTGGCAGGAGCTCAAGGTCTCTCCATCCCTCCTCTCCAGCTGACGTTTTGGGTCTCCATCCCTGGCTTGCGAACTGCAGTGGGCTGTATCCCGGTGCAGGGCTGTATCCCGGTGCGGGGCTGTATCCCCGTGCGGGGCTGCATCCCGGTGCGGGGCTGTATCCCGGTGCAGGGCTGTATCCCGGTGCGGGGCTGTATCCCCGTGCGGGGCTGCATCCCGGTGCGGGGCTGTATCCCGGTGCGGGGCTGCATCCCGGTGCGGGGCTGTATCCCGGTGAGGGGCTGTATCCCGGTGCGGGGCTACATCCCGGTGCGGGGCTGTATCCCGGTGCGGGGCTGTATCCCGGTGCGGGGCTGTATCCCGGTGAGGGGCTGTATCCCGGTGCGGGGCTGTATCCCGGTGCGGGGCTGCATCCCGGTGCGGGGCTGCATCCCGGTGAGGGGCTGTATCCCGGTGCGGGGCTGTATCCCGGTGCGGGGCTGCATCCCGGTGCGGGGCTGTATCCCGGTGCGGGGCTGCATCCCGGTGCGGGGCTGTATCCCGGTGCGGGGCTGCATCCCGGTGCGGGGCTGCATCCCGGTGCGGGGCTGCCTCTCCTCCCGCTGCAGGGCTGCCTCCACCCTCCCCCAGCTCCACGTTCGTTCCCTTTGCAGAGCCCGGACCGAGCGGGAGAGCCGCGGGGTGCAGAGGAGCGCCGGCTGGGGGCTGCGGCAGCGTGTGCCCGGGCAGGGCTGGCAGTGCCCACCCCCAGCTGTGCCCCGGCCCATCTGCGCTCCGCAGCTCGGCACATCCCGCCCGGTTCCCTCTCTGTCTCTCTCTCCGTTTTCTTCGCAGGCTTTTGGGTGACGGTGTGCGCGGTGCAGAGGGTCCCGCGGGGATCCCGCAGCCCGGAGCATCCCACGGAGCGCTGACATCCCGGGAGACGGTCGGGGAGCGCCTGTGGACAGGTACGAGCGGAGCCGAGGGGTCGGGGAAGGGGGCGAGGGAGCCGGGACCAGACCCCAGGGAGCAGGAGGAGCCGTCAAAGGGTCGTGGCTGTGCCTCGGTTTCGCGTCTCAGGGAGGGACGGGCTGCAGGCTCCGGCTGCCGTCACACGAGGGCAGCAGAGTCCCGCGTCACCGCTGCCCCGCGGGGCGACCCCTGCCCAGATGTGCGACCCCTCCTCCAGATGTGCGACCCTTCCTCCAGATGTGAGACCCCTCCCCAGATGTGAGACCCCTCCTCCAGATGTGAGACCCCTCCGAAAATGTATGACTCCTCCCCAGATGTGCAAACCCCTCCTCCAGATGTGTGACCCCTCCCAAAATGTGCGACCCCTGCCCAGATGTGACATCCCTCCTCCAGATGTGTGACCCCTCCCCAGATGTGAGATCCCTCCCCAGATGTGCGACCCCTCCCAAAATGTATGACTCCTCCCCAGATGTGCAAACCCCTCCTCCAGATGTGTGACCCTTCCCTCAGATGTGTGACCCCTCCCTCAGACGTGCAAACCCCTCCCCAGATATATATCCCCTCCCCAGATCAGTGACCCCTCTCCCAGATGTGTACCCCCCTCCCTAGAGGTGTGACCCCCCTCCCCAGATATGCAACCCCCTCCCCAGATGTGTGACCCCCTCCCCCAGACATGTAACTCCCTCCCCAGATATATAACCCCCCTCCCCAAATGTGTAACCCCCTCCCCAGATGTGTGACCCCCTCCCCAGGTATGGAATCCCCTCCCCAGATGTGTAACCCCTTCCCTAGATGTGCAAACCCCCCCAGATGTGCAACTCCCTCCCCCAGATGTGTGACCCCCTGCCCAGATGTGTGACCCCCTCTTGTTGCCATTTGAGGTCTAGAACCCCTCAGCATCAACATGTGCTACACCAGTGAGTTGACCCCAAACCTTGCTGGTTCCAGGAAGGGAAATGGCCCCATCCTGCACCCTCTTCTCTACTTTGCTGGGTCAGGGGACACCCACCAAGGGGACAGCTTTGGGGACACAGCCTGACACCTTGCACCACCCTGTCCCCACTGGACAGCCCAGGCTCGGGGCAGGTTTTGGGGTACCCAGGCAGAGGGGGGACCAGTTCCTGGTGTGAGCAGTGACACATCCCTGCCAGGCAGGTGCCCCCGGGGCCGTGGGGCCACAGAGCAGCTCTGGCTGCTGGCTGCTGGCTGCTGGCTGCTGGCCCAGGGCACAAACCACGGGCCAGTGGGGATCCGTCCCCACGTCACCCAGGCGACCACAGCCCACAGTGTACCCGGATCTGCCACCTAATTGCTGGGGACAAGCGGTTCCCTGTCATTTGAGGAGATGCCTGGGGACTGTTTAACCCCTTGGGGGCTGGGAAACTGTGTGGGGTTGTTCTCTCTGGGCTGGAGGAACAGCACAGCACGGCACGGTCCAGCCTCGGGTCGGGATGGTCCTCTTGGCAATGCCGAAATCCAGTGCCCTTGTCAGTGTCCTTGGAGGGGATCCACAGCTTCTCCTTAGCAGGGGCAGGGACAATGTCCCAGCCATCACAGCAACCTGGCTCAGGTGCTGTTTTGGGGTGACATGGGGAGACACAAGGAAAGATGCTGTTTGGGTGAGGGAGCCCTGGCCCAGGCTGCCCAGGGAGGGTGTGGAGGCTCCTCAGGAGGTTTCCAACCCCACCTGGAAACGTTCCTGTGCCCCCTGAGCCAGGGGAACCTGCTGCAGCAGGGGCTGGGGCTGCAGCAGCTCTGCAGGGCCCTTCCAGCCCCCACCAGTGTGATTCTGTGCTGGGTGAAGCTCTGCTGCCACAGGAGGGTGTCACGGAGCCAGAGCAGCACCCAGAGCCTCTGCTGGGTCCTTTTGCCGTGGGAGCTGGCTGGGAGCTGCATCTCCTCCTCTGCCATCCCCAGGGGTCCTGGCTCGATGCCACCACCAAACCCTTCCCTTGCCTGGGAATGTCCTCGATGTCACCCCAAGGGAGAGGCTGAGCCCATGAGCTCCATGGCCATGGGGCATCCTGGCCCTGGTTTTGTCATTGTGCTGCTGAATCCCATCTCCTTGGAGCTGTGGGAGATCTCTGGGGCTTTACTAACCCATCAGCTTTCCTGAACTGTAGAACTGTTCTGCTGGAAAACACCTTTAAAGTTCCTGCAGTCCCAGCCCTGCCCTCACCCTGCCCAGCCCAGCACCGAGCCCTCAGCACCTCAGCCCCACAGCTTTGGGATCCCTGCAGGGCTGGGCACTGCCCCAGCTCCCTGGGCAGCCTGGCACAGGGGTGACACCCCTCTCAGGGAAACGGTTCTGCCTCAGCTCCAGCCTCAACCTCCCCTGGGGCAGCCTGAGGCTGTTTCCTCTTGTCCTATCACTTGTTGCTTGAGAGAAGAGACTGACATGCACCTCAATCCAGCCTCCTGGCAGAGAGGGCTCCTGTCTCCCCTCAGTCTCCTCTTCTCCAGGCTGAACCCCCCCATTCCCTCAGCTGCTCCCCACAACACTTGTTCTCTAAACCCTAAATCCCTCCACCAACACCCTCAAAGGTTTTTCCAGAGCAGCAGCCCAGCAGCAAAGTCTCCTCCTCTGCTTTGTAACCTGCTGCTGTTTCCTCTCTCATTTCTGGAGGGTGATGGAGAAGATGCTGGTGAGCAGGAGATGCTCTGGGAGTTCCATGCCTGGCTCAGCTGGGGATGCTCATGGCCAGCAGCTGAGCTGCAGAGACTCAACTGCAGACTGGTGACCTTTGCACAGAGTCTGAAAAGGGATGACATGGAGCTGCAAGTGCTGCAGGGCATTGGGGATGCAAGGATCACCCAGATCCCCCCCCACTCCTGAGCCCTCATCCCAGCCCACAGCCAGGGCAGGAGCCCCACAGGCACAGCTGCCCACAGGAGAAGCTTTCTTCCCTCTGAAGCAGCAGCCAGCCCAGCCCCATGGCTTTGGCCACACACCTGCAAGAAAGCATCTTGCTTTTGGGGTGAAGAGGGCAAATTAACATTCCCAGGGCCACCACTGTGTGTGAGACCCATCCTGCTTCACTCCTCACCCTCCCTCATCCCAACAGCACCCACACACTGGCAGCACAGCCTGGCCACAGCCCTGGGGATTTCCAGAGGTGGTGAGGACTGAAAGGGCACTGGAAACACAGGGGTTTAATTAGAGGTGATGAGGGCATGCAAATGAGCAGGTTACAGCCCTTTTGGGGTGGCTGAGCTGCTGCAAGTCCTCAGAGGCTTTGGAGGTGCTTCTCAGTGCTTCCCACGCTCTGTGTGCTGGGGAAAGGCTGGAGGGGGAAACACCAGCTGGGAGAGGTGCCTGAGGGTGAGACAGGGCAGGGACGTGGGGCAGGGAGGCTGGATCTCTAAAATCATCCCTGTCCATGCACATCTCCCTCTCCAGGATGGGAAATGGGTCCCTGATGTGCAGAGCACAGGGAAAGCTGAGTAGCCCACGGACCCCAGTGAGCCCAAGGAGAGCTTGGAAGGGGTTTGTTTATTCTGCTCTGGTTTGGGCATTTGGGATGAATCCCCCATGGGAAGAGCTGGTGTCTCCATTGCCCTGCTGCTGCTCCTCCCTCCTGCTTCCCACCCCTTCCCTCCTCATCACCTCTGCCCAGACCAGGGGTGAACCTAACCCAAAAGCTTCCCAACGTGCCCTGCCAGAGCAGCACCCTTTCTGCAGCCCTGGGAACTTTCCTCCACCCCTAAAACCCTACAAACCCAGGCAGAGCAGAGCTCAGCCAGCAAATCCCTCATCCTGAGGCTGAGGAGCCCAATTGGGTCTCAGTACAGCAGCCAAAGGCACTCAGCAAAGCCCAGGAACCCCAAGTCTTCTCTTGAAGGTAATAAGCTGAGTTTTGCACCTGGGCAGAGCAACTGGAGCTGGTTGGGCACCCAAATCCATCACCAGCTGCAACCTGGCTGTGGGATTTCCCTGCAGCTATGGAGCCTGGGGCCACGCCAGGGAGGGAGATGGGGTCAAGTGGTGCAATCAATGGTGTTTCCAGGGAAAACACATTTTCACCCACATCTTTCCAAGGAGATGGTGGATGAGACAGCACAGGGGCCATGGCAGCACATGACACTGAGCTGGGCAGGGGCAGAGGGCACAGCCAAAAAAGGTTGTGAGTGCTCAGTGCCACAGTGGGTCATGGCAGGAGGTTCCCTTCTTGAGGTGACGTGCTGCTGAGTCAACGCTCAAAGAGACCTCGTGGGTTGATTTGGGAGGCCTCTGTGAGGTGCCCAGTGTGAGCTGGTGGTGGCTGCACTGGAGGGAGAAGCTGTGGAGGAAGCTGTGAGCTGCCCTGAGCGTGGGGCTGTGGGAAACACCGTGTGAAGTGCGTGGGGAAGTCCCAGGGCAGGAGGTTCCCAGGGCATCAAATGCAGGGGGTTCCTCCTCACACATCATGGGTGTGACCTCCAGGTAGTGTCTTGGGTCCTTCCTACCCTCATGGTGGGAGGTAAAGGGAATCCTCACTAGCACAGGGACACTGAGGGGCTGCAGCGTGGCCAGAGCCAGGCACAGAGCTGGGGAAGGGGCTGGAGCACAAGGGGCTGGGCAGGGGCTGAGGGAATGGGGGTGTTGAGCGTGGAGAAGAGGCTGAGGGGAGACAGCAGCACTCTCTGACACTCCCTGACAGGAGGCTGCAGGGAGCTGGGGTCAGGCTCTGCTCCCAACTAAAAAGTGATAAGACAAGAGGTAATAGCCTCAAGTTTCCCCAGGGGAGGTTGAGGCTGGAGCTGAGGCAGAACTGTTTCCCTGAGAGGGGTGTGAGCCCCTGTGCCAGGCTGCCCAGGGAGCTGGGGCAGTGCCCAGCCCTGGAGGGATCCCAAAGCTCTGGAGCTGAGGTGCTGAGGGCTGTGGGTCAGTGCTGGGCTGGGCAGGGTGAGGGCAGGGCTGGGGCTGCAGCAGCTTCAAGGGCTTTTCCAACCCAAATGATTGTGTGATTCCATGGTTCCAGTCCATGAAGAGCAGAACTGGGCATTGCAGGTCCTGGGGGTTCACCCAGGGTGCACAGCACAGGCTTCAGCACTGTGCTAAACCCGCATCAGCACCCACAGATGACCCTGCACCAAAAGGAAGATGCCTTGCAGATGCAGCCTGGTTCCCTGGAAGGGTTAAAGCTCTGCTCCAGGGAAGAGGCAGCTCCTTTCCAGCCTGAGTAAGCCCACTGCTCCTGCCAAAGCCGGCCCTGGGGCTGTAAACAGCCGCTGCTCCGGTGCTGCACAGCCCATGGAGCCCACCCCGCTCAGCCCAGGAGCTGCTCTGCTCCTGCCCCTCACTGCAGAGCTGGCCAGGGCTGCAGGCAGCTGCTGGCACAGGAGCCAGCGTGGCCCAGGCCCCGGGGCTTTGGGGTCAGCTCTGGCAGAAGCTGCTGGGAGGGATGTTGGGGTTTGTGGGCTCAGGGAGGACGGGACGCACCGTGTGTCTGGCCAAACCGCCGTGGCTGCTCCCAAACCACCTGGACCACCCCAAACCCTCGGGGCAGGGACAGCAGCAGAGGGGAGTGCTGCTGTCACCCCCTGTCCCCAGCCAGCACTGTGGCATGGGCAAGATGGAGGGGGCTGGAGGGGTTAAACCTCCCCTGCTCCATGAAGGGCCAGCTCCTCTCCAGCCTGAGGGAGCCCATCACCCTGCTTTTCCTCCCAGGGAGCGCTGCTTGGGTCCCTGATGCACCAGTTGCAGGAGGAATGCATCCCAGCATAAGCTGGTGATGCCAGCACCCCAACAAACCCTGCAGGATCTGGCCCAGGACACCACCCAGTACCCCTCGGGGTGCCTGAGCTGGCTGCAGCCTCCCCAGCTCCATCCAGCAGCTCCAGCACAAGCTGCACCCTTGTTATTTACAAGAAGGGTGGGAGTTTTGCCTCTGCTTCCCTTTATTTTTAAAGCTCTTTCCCTTTATTTTTGGATCTCTGACTCATCTGGGCCCTGCTGCTGGGAGGAAACCAGAGTTAACAAAAATAAGCCCCAGATATCATTTGTATCAGCTAAATAAAATCCTCCCCCAAAATATGCAGGAGGAAAGTTAAGCAGCAGCTCTCTGGGGCCACTCAGGACCCAGAGCCGCTTCTCCTTCCCCCAGCCTCGTTCCTACAGAGGAGGAAAACTCAAGTTTTCCTCTTTTTCTCCAAACCACAGCTGGTTTCTGGCTCTGCAAGCACAAAGCTGCTCACACAGAGGGGCAGAGAGGTGATGGGTGCTCCCCTGCACCCTCCATGCCTCTGGAGTACACAGCCCCCATGCCCATGGGATGCTCCACAGCGATGCAGCACCCACAGGGCTACAAACCAGGATGCTCTGGAGGGAATTGGGTGTCCTGCAAGGGAGAGTGTCCCATAATGAGAGTGCCCAGTTAACACTAGTGCCTGAGACATGAGGTTGCCCTGGTAATATGGGTGCCCCAGAGATGTTGCTGCCCTGTTGCTTTTGGGCTGGGAGTGTCCTAGAGATGATGGTCCCCTATTGATGTGGGTGCCCCATCACTAAGGGCACCATGGAAGCAAGGATGCTGGAGATGAGGCTGCCCAAGAGACAAGGGTGCCCCATTAATGGGGGCCTTGGGGATGGGGGCACCTCAGAGGTCAGGGTCCCCCAGCAGTGTGGCTGCTCCATTGACAAGGATACCCTGGAGAGGAAAGTGCCCCATTAACATGGGTGCCCTGGAGATGATGCTTGTCCTCCCTGGAATGGTTTTGATGAGTCTTCTCAGGGTGGGAAGGTCTCTTGTCCCCTGGTAGGTCTCCTGTCTCTCCAGCCAAGCGTGACTCAGCAGCCAAGCCCGGCTGGAATGCGTGAAAATGGGGGCAAATCAGTCCAAAAGCAGCATCCTGGGGGAGCGTAGGGGGGGTGAGCTGTGACTCTGGCATGTGAAGCATCTGCCCAGACACCCCCAAACCCAGCCCCAGCCCCTCAGGGGGATGTATCCTGCCCTGTGATAGCACTGGTCCTGCAGCCTGGGCAGGTTGAGTTCATCCCCCTGCTCGGTCCTGCAGCAGCCCCAGGTCTGCTTCTCCTTCCCAAGGGAATACAGACCTGCTTGGACACATCCTGCACAGCTGCCCCAGGCCAGGTGAGCCCTGGGTGCTGAGAGGAAGCAGCTGCCACAGGTTGGTCCTGACAGCAGGGAGGAGAAATGGGCTCTCTGGTTCCTCAGAGGTGTTTTGGAGGGATGGAGGGAGGCTGCTGGGCAGTTTTGGCCTCCCTGGGGCTGGAGGTGGGTTCCAGCCCAGAGGAATTACTCTTTGCTTTACATTTCAATCCCCTCTCTGCATCTGCTGACCCCAGCATCAGCCTCTGGGGTGGGATGAGGATGGAGCTAGAGGCCTCTGCCACCTCCATGAGCCAGACCCTGGGGGACATCACTGCAGGGGTGGGAGAAGGAGGATGTGACCCACGAGGAAACCACAAACAGTTTCGATGTGTTTATGAGCCTGGGCACGGCTTCCCCTGCCCTCCCTTCCTCCCAGCAGCCTCCATGAGCATCGAAGGATGTGGAATAAGGGGGGTGACGGCCTCAACCAGTGCTTCAGGTGGCTTTGAGGGGTGGCTGTGCCCCCTGACACAAAGCAGAGGTGGATGGGAGGGATGGGTGCTGGTGCACCCCCACGGCCTGGGGATGCAGGAGGGTCAGCCAGGGTGATGCTGGCTGCTGTGGAAAGGGTGAGTGGTGCTGCCTCTGGGTCACACTCTCACCCCCAGGAAAGGCTCAGGCAAAGTCTCTTTGGAAAAAAAAGAAAAGAAGAAGAAAAGCCAAGAGATAAGTTTCCTCTTTTCCTTCCTGCTGGGAGGCACGTGGGGCTGAGCTCATGGAGCGCTGGGCCCTGCTGCCAGCTCCACGCAATCACGTCCCCAGGGCCACGGCCAGACTGTTGTGGGAGGTTTCTCCTGCCTCTGCCCCCAGGCAGCCACTGCCCTGCAGCCCCTGCAGCCCCTGCAGCCCCTGCAGCCCCTGCAGCCCCTGCAGCTCCACTTTCCTCCTGGTCAAGCGACCACATCCTGAAGCAGCCCCTGGGGCTGTTCCCTGCGCTCCCCTGGGCTTTCCCGGAGGCAAACGTGGCTTTGCTGGACAAATCAGCCCCAGATGTGGCTGAGCTGCTGCTGCAGCCTGAGCAGGGGCCCAGGGAGGGCCTGGGGACACAGGGACAGCAGAGGGGACCTGTTGGGTGGCTGAGACCTGAGAGCCAGTAGCACCTGAAGGGGTTTATCCCACCCATCCCAGGGCAGGGGGACAGTGTCCTCTCTGCAGGGAGGTGTGACAGGGGCAGCCAGGGACTCCCCAGCCCTTGGGGACGGTCATTGGGCTGCAGAGAGGTGCCACCAGCATCAGACTGAGCAAAGCCCTTCTGTATTGGCTGTAAGAGCCCAGTGCAGCCTCCAGCTTGGCTGTGCAGCCCTTGGCTTGGGCAGATGTGGGGCAATTCCCTTTTCCTCCTGCCAGTTCCCATCCTGGGCTTGTTTTCTGGGAAGCAGCATCATTTGCCAGCAGCAGACAGGTCCCCATTGCCCTGCCACCACCCTCCCTGCGTGCCAGGCTCTGCCTCCAGCTGATGGCACAGCCATACCAAGGGGTCACCAGGGATTGTAAGGGATCAGGCATGCCTGGGGACATCCAGCCAAGGTCTCTGGCTGAGCGTGGGGCTGCTGGTGCTGCAGAGGCTGAGCTGGCACAGGGCTGTGGGGAGGGAGCTGGAAAACTTGTGGTTGCTTGGAAATGCAGCTCGGCTGGGAGCAGCCCACAGCAGCCTCTGCATGCAACAGCAGTGACTGCAGGATGAAATCCCACTGGATTATAGTGAATCAGGAGTGCTGAGGAGCAGCAGCAGCAGCAGCCTGGCCCCTGGCATCGCTGGGCACTGGGTGCTGTGTGAAGCCCCTTCCCCATGGATGGCAGCAGATGGGTCTCAGTTCATGGCAGGTCTCAGGGCATAAGCTCAGCTCATCTCAGCTCCTAAACTTAAGCCTTTCCAAGATCTTCAGGGATCCTTGGTCCATCCCATGGCTTGGGGAGGGAGGGATCATGCAGAGGGATCATGCAGAGGGCCGGTGACTCTCTCCATGACACGGGGTCACTCAGCATCCTGCACCCAACCCACGCAAGGAGATGGAAGCTGACCCAACCTCGGGGTTCAGGGGAGGGTTCCCCCTACTCTCCAGGGCCACAGGCTCCCTTGCAGGTTCCCTCTCGTGGTTTCTTTCTCCCCAGGCTGCCCAGGGGCCGTTTCCTCCTGCCCTGTTGCGACAGCCTGTTGCTCCACGGCCTTTCAGAGGGGCCGTGGGGCCGTGTGTGCCGGGGGCTGGAGGGCTGTGGGGTGGGAGGATGGGTGGAGGCACAGCAGCACATGCCAAGATGCATCAGCCTGTGTTTTTCTGGGGCTGCTGAAGGTTGTTTGTGCTGTCTCAGGGATGATACAATGCTCTTGGCGTAGGTGCATGGCCTGACAGCCGGGCACACACAGTGCTCTGGGCTGGGAGGAGGGCAAGCCAGCCCGCTCCCAGGCATCTCCTGCTCTAAGCACGAGCCACAGTCCCCCTCCAAACTGCTGTGGGACCTTATTTTTGAGCAGCTTTGCTGAATTGCCTGCATGGGCACCCCACTTTTGAGCTCTGCTCACCCCCATCCCCTGTGTCTGCAGCAGGGCTGGTGCTCCCCGCAGCAGGACGGTGTGTTTGCTCCCTGGCTGAGCAGGGATGCAGGTCCCCTGCTCAAAGGACCTTCAGCCTGCTTGAGAAAAGCAGCAAATGCAGCAAAACTGGAGGCTCCAATCACATGCAAACCACTGGAGTAGGTTCATCCCATTGCTGGGGGCTGCTTGGATGGGCCTGGAGGGTGTGATGGACGTGGGGAAGGGGATGGGGAAAAGGCAGAGGTGTCAGGGTGGGAAATGTGCCCTGGGAGGGAGGCTGAGGCAGGACGGAGGCAGGAGCACCTCGTCCAGCTGCCAGGGAGATGGGAAAGGCTGGATTTAGCATCAGGGAGCGTGGGAGTGCTGGGACAGGCTGAGCCCAGGCCCTGGGCTTCTCACTCACAGATGCTGCCACCATGCCAGTTGCACTCAGCCCTGCTGTGTCCCCTCTTAGGATCCCAGACCCAGGCTGCCTGGGAGCCCAAAAGATGCTTTTAATGAACCTGAGTGGCTTGCAGACCCTTCCCAAGCATCTGGAGAAGCGTGAGGCTGGAGAGCTTTTGGTGACACCCCCTTATCACCACCTTCACCTCCCTCAGCACCACTGCAGCAGGTCCAGATCTCTTTGTTCTCAGCCCAAAATGAACCACTCAGTCCTCAAGCAGGGCACAGGGTTGCCAGTGCAGCTGGTTCTGCCAGCGTGTGTGTGCCAGGGCATCGGCACCAGCAGCTTCCCCTCCAAACAGCCACCTGGAAACACATCCCTGAGCTGGAAAAGGAAAAGGGATCCAGGCCTGGAGCCACAGGGAGCTCCCAGAGCCGAGGCCAAACCGCTGCCTGAGCTGCCACCAGCACCCCGTGTCCCCCCCCAGGTAGGGCTCAGGCTCAGAGGCCGTCCCAGAGCCACAGGCAGGAGGGAGGAGGCAGCTTGATGGTGCTAAAGATCTCTGCTGCTAATGAAAAACAGGTTCTGAGCAGCCAAAACAGCTGATCCGAGGCCACTGAGCTGAGTAATGCCTCGAATTCCTGGCAGGAGCTGCTTCCTTTTGGGAGGCAAAGGCTCCTTCCCCAGCGAGCAGCGCCCTTCGTGCCCCCCTGCCCTGGGCACGGGGGTCTCTGCTTGGGCACCAGTTATCCCCCAGCCACTGCTCAGGTACCAGAGCTCTTTCAATAGAGTGATGGGGTTTTGCAGCTTGCAGGGGGCTGGTGAGTGATGATCTGTCTGTCTGTGCAGCCCTTTGTCCACCCACCCACCCAGCCAGCCATCCCCAGGAGCCCTGGTCTCAGTCTCCCTCCGTCCCCCCGCAGCAGCTGATGGGGGCTGGTCCCCACCGAGCCCTGCAGCACCCAGGGGCTGCTCCTTGTCCCTCAGACTGGGTGGCAGGGATGTCCCCTGGGGTTGGGGATCCCCTTGGATCTCAAGCTGGGAAGGGACGTCCGTGGGGCTGCCGGCGGCACTGGGGCAGGACGGCTGCTGGGTGTGGAGCAGGATGAGGCCATGACTCAGCCCTCAGCCCTGTCCCCTCTCCCCCTCCTTCCCTGGCACCTGGGGAGCCTGTGTGTGCAGGGGCTGGGCTGTGTGTGTGTGGTGGCCGTGGAGAGCGGGGCCAGTCGCTGATGTAAACAGCTGCTGATAAACAACCGGCCCCGGCCCCGAGGACAAACGGCTCCTCTGTCCGTGAGCCAGGCGGCTCCAGACCCTCACAACACCCCCAAAGCATCTCCAGGGCTCAGGGGTGGTGGGTTCAAAACACACCCTCCAGCCCTGCATTCATGGGTGACAGCTCCCTGACAGCCTGGGGCTGGGCACACGTGGGGTGCAGATACCCACTTTGGGGTAAAGAGGTGGGGATTTGGTTCACTTAACAAAAAGTGCCCCTTAAACACCAGGAGAAGCTCCTTTGGTGCTGAGGTGAGGGAGCCCTGGCCCAGGCTGCCCAGGGAGGGTGTGGAGGCTCCTTCTCAGGAGGTTTCCAACCCCAGCTGGACACGTTCCTGTGCCCCCTGAGCCAGGGGAAGCTGCTGGAGCAGGGGGTGGGGCTGGGTGAGCTCTGTAGGGCCCTTCCAGCCCCCACCACGCTGGGATTCCATGATTCTATGAATTTAGCCACCTGGACTCAAGCCAAGGTCAGGGATGATGATGATGATGATGATGATGATGATGATGATGATGATGATGATGATGATGGCTCCACCCACCACACAGCCCAAAGGCTGTGGCACCCTGGCAAGTGTTTGGCAGCAGCTGGTGCATCACCCTGCTGACAGCCAGGGACCCCCCCAGCCCTTCCTGAGCCCGTGCCGTGGTTCTCCCCCCACTCAGTGCCAAGGCCCAGCCTCCCTGGCGTGCTCCCAAGCCCTTTGCCCATCCTGCCCCCGCTCCTGGCACAGAGCCCCACTCCCCTGGCGCCACTCGCCCCCCCCAGCTCCCAGACTGTGCTCAGCTGCTCCCAGCACAGCCCCCAGATCCCCCCATGGCTCAGCATCTGCTGGCTCCAGCCAGGCTGAGCCGGAGGGTGCTGGCGCTGCACCCACGCAGAGCTGTGCCACAGGGACTGGGTGATGCCACAGTGGTCCCTGAGTGGAGCTGAGCAGGGCATGGGGCACGCTGAGGGCTGTGAGCTGCCCCCAGCACCCTGGTTCAGGCTATACTGGGGGTGCTGGGGACCCTGGGCACCCATGGGTGCAGTCCTCTGGAGCACATGGAGATGCTGTGGGTGGGCAGCTCCTCCTGCCACCCCGAAACTGCTGCAGCTGAGGAGCTGCCAAGGACACTCCCTTGTCCCCCCCACACCTTGGTAGGTGCTGCCCAGGAAGGTGTTTGGCTCCAGCTCCATTCCTGGGTGGAAGGAGCAGAACCAGAGCCTGGTGTGACTCAGCCCCCACCACAGGGCTGGGGACACGCTGGTGACCTGTGTGGGACCGTAACCCATCCTCTAAGCCCCCTCACTGCCTGCTGTGACCCCCTGGCATGGGCAACCCCTCCCTGAGCCAAGGGGCTGAGCTTTATCCCTGCCCAGGACCCCCCAGTGTGCTCTGGGGGTTGGCAAATCCCCCTGAGCCGCTGTGGTGGAGGATGGTCAGGCCCTGGGTTATGATAACTCGGGAAGGGACTTTCTCTGCCTGACCCTGCGGTTCCCTGGCTCCCAGCCTGGCTGGCCAGCTGCCACCCATCCCCCTGCTCCTGCCCCACCGGTGCCCACCCCATGGGGAGGGGGCTGCTGCCAGGGGAGCCTGAGCTTGGGTTGATCAGGGTTGGATGAGGGGGTCCAGGGCAGGACAGAGTGTGGTGGTTTAGCCCTGGCTGGGTGCCAGGTGCCCACCAAGTCGTTCTGTCCCTTAACAAAAGGGCTCAGGAGTGGAGACAAGGGCAGGGAGATGATTGTCAGGGGCAAAACAGACTCAGCTTGGGGAGAACTGGTTTGGTTTGTCAATGGAGAATCCAAACAGAGTAGGGAATAAAAACCAAACCTTAAAACATCTCCCCTCACTCCTTCCCTTTGCTGGGTCTCTCCCCCAGGAGCTCAGGGGATGGGAAATGGGGGTCGTGGTCTGTTCATCACAGATGGGCTCTGCTGCTGCTGCCTCTCAGGGGGAGGACTCCTCACACTGACTCCTGCTCCAGTCTGGGGTCCCTCCCACGGGAAACAGTCCTCCAGGAACTTTTCCTACATGTGTCCTTCCCACAGGCTGCATTTCATGAGCTGTCATGGAAAGTCCTGACAGCAAACCTGCTGCAGCCTGGGCTGCTCTGTGTCCGTGGTCCTGCTGCAGCCTGGGCTGCTCTGTGTCCATGGTCCTGCTGCAGCCTGGGCTGCTCTGTGTCCATGGTCCTGCTGCAGCCTGGGCTGCTCTGTGCCCATGCCTTCCCAGGTCCTGCTGCAGCCTGGGCTGCTCTGTGCCCATGGTCCTGCTGCAGCCTGGGCTCCCCACGGGGTCCCAGCCTCCCTCAGACACCCACCCTCTGCAGCGTGGGGTCGTGCCAGGGCTGTGAGCAGACAGCCCGGGAGGGATGGGGAGGAAGAAGTGGGAGATTCGAAGGCTTCAGCCTCATCCTGCTTCCTGCTCCTGACATCGCTGAGTCCCCGCCGCTGGCAGCGAGCCGGGGCCAGTGTCTGCCACCCGCATTCCTCTGCTCCCCAGGGAACCAGCTGGGACCTTCCCACGGGGATTTCCAGCCGGGCACACACGGCTGCAGCCGCGATGGTGCTGGGGGGGAGGCAGCAGCCCCGGCTCTGCTGCAGCCCCCGGTCAGACTCGGCCACCGCATCCCAGCCCGGTGCTGAATCACCGCGGAAGGAACCGATCAGCACCTCGCGGCACTTTCTTGCTGGAAGTTACTTTCTCTGTTTGCAGCCCGTGGCTGAGCCCCCGATGCAGCTGAGGGGCTGTGGGTGTGCTGCAGGTTTTACCCCCTCTTTGGTGCTCACTCCAATAAAGGGCTTCCAAAAATGAGGCATTGGGGCAGGATGTTTGTTCCTGCTCCCGCTGGGGGTGAGAAGGGGGGGCATTGCTGAAGATGTCTGACCAGCATCACCTCCAGCTCCCTGAGCAGGAAGGTTGAGGTCCAGAGATGCTCTGACTTCAGATACAAAGATTTGGGATGGTACTAGTGTCTGAGCCAGGCCCTGCAGAGCCAGAAGCATCCTGCATCTTCCCAGCTGCATCCCTGGGGGCCAGCAAACATAGGGTAAGGGTACCCCAGGGGTTGCAGTGATCTTGCCTTCCCCTCCCCTCCAGGTGACAGCCCTGGGGCTTGGAGATGGCTGAGGGGAAATGGAGACAGTCCCCAGGCAGTACCAGAGCAGTGACAGTGCCACTGATCCCAGTTTGCAACTGGGAGGGAGACAGCCAGGTCCCCCTCACCCCAAATTCTGCCTCCTCAAGTTTTGCCACCTGTGCTGAGGGCTCAGGGGCTGCTGCCACCACCGTCCCCCTCTGCTGCTCTCCGTTGTCGCCTCTATTTCTGCCCCGTGACTCAGGGATTTCGGCAGGTTTAGGAGGGGAGGAGGGGCAAAAGCCACTTCCCTGCCAAAAAGGCTTCTGCTGCTCCCGCCCTCTGTCATGCACCGGGTGGATTATTAACCCCGGCACCACGAGGGGTGGATTGTTAACCCTCCCTCCATCCTTCCGTCCCCCGCTGTCCCCCTGCCCGTGCTCCTGCGTCCCATGACTCGGGGATGTGACACTTTTCCGGCCGCTCCAGAGGAGGGGTGAGAGTGCAGGAGATAAGAAGTCACCATCATCAAGGTCCTCAGCCGGTGTCAAGGGCCTCACGCGCTGGCACGGGGTCCCCGTGAGTCACCCCCTCGGGCCGGCGTCACCCAGCTGTGTGCTCTGGGTGCCCACCCCAGCACCCTCCCGCTGCTGCCCAGCTCCTGGCACAGCTCATCGTGGAAAATTAACATCAGCTCCTGGCCTTTGAGGGGGAGAAAGGGGGTTGTTTCACCAGCACAGCTCGCTTTTAACCCCAGCATCCTTCCTCCTCCCGTCCCTATCGCCCTCATCAGTGTTATCTGCGGCTGGTTGCTACGGCTGATAAGGACACACGTGGCAGGTCCCATGCCCGCTGTGGGGCTGGCACTGCTGTCCCCATCTCCAGCCAGCTCCCAGCTCTTCCCCAGCCCCAGCTCCCCACCAGCCCTCTGCTGGGTCCCCAATCCCATCCCTCCACTCACTTTGGGGTTCTCTCAGCTCCCAAGAAAAACCCTCAGCAGCCTCGAAGCTCGGATGTGGTGACTGCCACCGACACGAGGCCCCGTTGTCACTGTCACCTCAGCACAGCCACAGCCTGAGGCTGGTCCCGTTGTCACTGTCACCTCTGCACAGCCACAGCCTGAGGCTGGTCCCGTTGTCACTGTCACCTCAGCACAGCCACAGCCTGAGGCTGGTCCCGTTGTCACTGTCACCTCTGCACAGCCACAGCCTGAGGCTGGTCCCGTTGTCACTGTCACCTCTGCACAGCCACAGCCTGAGGCTGGTCCCGTTGTCACTGTCACCTCAGCACAGCCACAGCCTGAGGCTGGTCCCGTTGTCACTGTCACCTCAGCACAGCCACAGCCCGAGGCTGCCGCCTGCATCCAGCCACGCTTGCGGCATCTTTTGCTTTCTGCTTCCCTGTCGGGGCTGACAAACCCTTTGCAAGGCAACACTTCACCTCCTGGCAACTAATTGTTTCCAGTTGCTGGCAAACAAACAGGCAGCAAAGAGGAAAACCCCCAGAGCAGAGGATGAGGCTTTCTGCGTGGCCAGGGCCTCGGCGCCAGTGGCTTTGCTGTGCCCGGATCCATCCCAGATGGAGTTGTTTGTGCAATCCCTTGCACACGGATCCACCCGTGCACTTGTGGATCCCTCCATGCACACCCAGGCAAAGGGATGTGCTTGGGCATGTGTGGATCCATCCATCCACATGGGGATCCATCCATGCACATGGGGGTCCATCCATGCACATGTGGATCCACCCACACACACCTGTGTCCATCCATGCACATGGATCTGCCCACACACATGTAGCTCCATCCATGCACTTGTGGATCCACACAAGCACATGTGTGCACACAGATCTGCCCATGCATGCCCATGCAAATGCATCTGCCCATGCACACAGGGATCCAGCCATGCACACGAGGATCCAGCCATGCACATGGATCTGTCCCTGCACACACGGATTTGTCTCTACATGCCCACGGGTACATTCACACCCTTCAGTGCCTGCTGTCTGCCTGGCACCAGCAACAGGAAAAGCAGCCATGGGACCTGGAATCCATCACTGCAGGAACACCTTGAGGCCTCTCAGCTTCCTCTTGGCCCTGATGCCTCCATGGCTGCCCTGTTCACACACGCTGACATCCCAAATTCCCCCCCACAGCTGCTCCCAGCACCTACTGCCCCCTACCAGCCCTGTGCCCTGTACAAGCATGGAAAAGGTACCCCAGTCCCAAATCACCTGCAGCCCTGTGCATGGCATAAACATCTCTGGAGGGTGTTTTGGCTGCAGTGAGGTGTGAACAGAGGGGACCTTGTTGTCAAACCCATGCAGGATGTTCTGCATGGAGCAGGAGCAAGGCAGGCAGTGGCAGGGGGCTGCAGGTTGGCACTGCTGATGCACCAGTGTGTGATGGTGTGCATGCAAATAGGGTTGTGCACGCTGGCATGCTGCATGTGGGCTTGTGGGCACACACCTGCATGTGTATGTGGTTGTGGTTTGTGCATAAGTATGAACCCCTGTGTGCAGAATGTTTGTGCATGGGGGTGTGTGCACGGCTGCATGGTGACACAAGCATGCATGTAAGAGTGTGTGCCTGTAGGAGCTCATGCATGTGTGCATGTTGGGCGTGTGTGTGCACACATGCAGCACATATGTGTGCATGTGTGTGGGTGTGCATGCAGGTGTGGGCTCTGTGCATGCATGCACATGTGGTGTGACGTGTGTGTGCATGTATCCAGGGGTAAGCCTGCACATCTGCATGTGTGCAAGCCCCAGGGCTCAGTGTGGCTGTGCATGGGTACCATGTGCCCAGAAGTGAGCATGAGCGTGTGTGTGTGTGTGTGTGTGTGTGCACGTGCACAAGGTCACCCACACATGTGTGCATGCCCTAGTGCTGCACATGCATGAGTGTGAGCACGTGTGCATGCCCCAGGGCTGCACATCCATGAGTGTGAGCACGTGTGCATGCCCCAGGGCTGCACATCCATGAGTGTGAGCACGTGTGCATGCCCCAGGGCTGCACATCCATGAGTGTGAGCACGTGTGCATGCCCCAGGGCTGCACATCCATGAGTGTGAGCACGTGTGCATGTCCCAAGGAGCGTGCACACATACACGGGATGCACATCCATCCCTAGCACACACACATACGTGCAGACACGTGTGGCTATGTGTGCATGCACCACGGGGGGTGTGTGCACACCAACATGTGTGTGCCACGGGACGTGCATGAGCCGGGGCCGATCCGTGCCGAGTGGACCTGAGCCAGGAGTGGTCTGAGCCGAGCGGGACCGAGTCGAGGGAGCCGATCCGAGCCGAGGAGGCCGATCCGAGCCCTGGGGTGGGGGTCGGCTGATCCAATCCGAGCCGATCCGAGCGAGGCCGAGCAGGGCCCAAGCAGAGCCGCGGGCGCTGGCCGCTCGCCAGCCCTTTCTCATAAACCACATGCTGCCGCGCCGCTATAAAGGGGAGCGCGGCCGCGGCGGCGGCTCAGCCCGGCCCCGCTCGGCCCCGCCGCCGCCTCCGCCCGCAGCGCCCGGCCCCACGGCAGCCCCGGCCCCACGGCAGCCCCCATGCCCCGCCTCGGAGCCAAGGTACGGCGGCCCCTCCCGCTGCGCCCCCCGGCACGGAGCCCGCTCGCTGCCACCTGCGCGGGGTCCCGCTGCCCCGGGCGGGAGCAGCCCCGCTCTCCCCCGCCCCTCCGCTGCTCAGCCCCGGCTCTCCTCGGCCCCTGTCCCCGGGATCGCGAGGGGGGACGTGGCACATCGGCGTCTCGGGGGGCTGCGAGTGCGGGGTGATGCTTCAGAGCCGACCTGATTCGCGGAGCCGCGGGATGAGGCTCCGGAGCGGCGGGGAGAGGCTCCGGCTGCAGCCCCGGCTTCGGTCCCGCCCGATGCCCGGTCCCGGCCCGGTGCCGGCGGGGAGAGGCTCCGGTCCCTGCCCGTTCCCGGCGGGGAGAGGCTCCGGTCCCGGCCCGTTGCCGGCGGGGAGAGGCTCCGGTCCCGGCCCGGTGCCGGCGGGGAGAGGCTCCGGTTCCAGCCCGGTGCCGGCGGGCAGAGGCTCCGGTTCCAGCCCGGTGCCGGCGGGGAGAGGCTCCGGTCCCGGCCCGGTGCCGGCGGGGAGAGGCTCCGGTTCCAGCCGTAGCCTCGTCTCGGCGGTGGCCCGGGCGGCATCTTGCAATTTCACAAGAGCGAAGGATTTCTGGAGAGCATCCAGGGGAAATTCCCCCGCCCCCCCCCTCCCCACTCCATGATCCAGACACCCTCTCAGTGCCTGTGCACGGGGCAGACACCCACCCTGGGGCTCTGCTCCATCCTCACCTCGGGGGCTCGGCCCTGTGACGAGCCCCGGTGCTCGCCGGGGTCTCGCGGCGCTCCGGGGCCTCCCCGTTTCGTTGCGAGAGGATTTGGGAGGGGAATCTGGGGCGACGCCAGAGCCGCCGCACGGAAAGAGCCCGGCGGGTGCAGGCGCTGGAGGCTGGGGGGGGTCTGGAGGGTGGGAAGAGGATTTTTGGGGCGGGTCGGTGCGTCAGGCGGCTCCCAGGAGCCGGGGTGGAGGAGAGGATTTGCAGAAGAAAAGGAGAAATGGTGCGGGAGAGGGGCCGAGGGCTGGATGGGGAGTGTGGTGGTGGCCAAGAGCTGGCTCCAGGCTTGTGCCAACCAGGTTCTGGCCACGCAGCCCCCGCATTGGGCACTGGGAAGCTCCCTGCTGGCCTGGCACTCCTGGCAATAGCAGCATGGGGACAGGCACAGGGGTTAGAGGGCCGTGGGGGGTTATCCCACTGGACCATGGGCAAGCCCTGGTCAGCACAAAGGTGGCTGTTCTTGGGAGGGGGTGGTGGGGAAGGGCAGGGGGCTGAGGGTGGGGAATCAGCCCTGCTCCAAGCCTTTGCTTTGCCACACTCAGGTGTGCCTGCTCCGCTGCACCCTGCTGTCGTCCCTCCTTCTCCTCCTGGTCTGCAGCATCCATGAGACGGAGCAGAACAGCTACTGCCAGCAGATCATCACAGAGAAGCACCTGGCAGAGCTGGAGGAGCTGGTGAGTGCCCTCCCAGGGACAGGAACACGTTTGGGGCTGGGCAGGCACAAATCAGTCTTTATTTAAGGGTCAAAATAAGCAAATCAGCTTATTTTGAGCTTCACCAGCAAAGCAGTGGTACCCAGGAGCTGACATCCATGGGCACCAGAGTGGGTGATGTCCTGGCAGGCCTTTAGCAAGGAAAAGTGATGGCAGGAGAAATGGAAGAAGGAGGGGAAGCAGGAGCTGGTGGGAGCATGGCTGGGCAGGGGGGGAAGCAGGAGCTGGTGAGAGCATGGCTGGGCAGGGGGAGAAGCAGGAGCTGGTGAGAGCATGGCTGGGCAGGGGGGAAAGCAGGAGCTGGTGGGAGCATGGCTGGGCAAGGGGAGAAGCAGGAGCTGGTGGGAGCATGGCTGGGCAGGGGGGGAAGCAGGAGCTGGTGAGAGCATGGCTGGGCAGGGACAGGAGTGGGGCTGGATGGGTGCAGGGAAGCACTGGAGGGGCCGTGATGCTTTTCTCCGGGCGGCTGCGCAGGGGTTAAGCCGAGGAATCCGGCTGCATTCCTGAGTCCAGCTGCTTGCCTGGAAGCTGGGCTGGCCATGGGGCTGTGGGTGGGTGGCAGGCAGCAGGGGGAGGCCGGCAGCCAGGCCAGGCTAGCCCGGTGCTGGAGCCAGCCAGGCTGAGCTGATGGGTGCCTTCATCCCATGGGCAGCTCCAAGCGCCGGCCCCCACTCCCCAGGGAGGCGACCCCCGGCCCCCTCGTGGCTGCTGGGGCCGTAGCCCTTGGCTCACCCCTGAGCAGGGAATCACGAGGATGTTCAGGGGAGAAATGGGAATCGGGGGCACAGGGGGATTTGCTGGGTCGTGGCAGATTAAACGTGGCTGTTGCAGCGGGCGGGAAGCGCCGACCGTGCTGCCTCCGCGTCGCTTTGCATCGAGCTCTCAGCCTGTAACCGCTGTGTCCGGCCTCGCTTTACCTCTTCCTCTTTAAACCCCGAGCTGCAATGCCAGGAGCTGGCAGATAACGAGTGTGAAAGCTCAGCTTCCTCTGCCCCAGCTTGCCCTGCAGCCCTGGCGCTCTGGGAGCTCTGCAGCTCCAGGGATGAAAAGCGGGTGCGTGGTCGGGGTTGGGGTGGTGAGGGGGAGAAAGGGGATGGAGTAGCTTTGAATGGAAGTTGTGGTTTCCCTGCAGCCCTCTCCTCTTGCCGCTGGTGGAGCAGCCAGCCCTCGCTCCAGCCCCTGAGGGATAATGGAGCAATTGTTTCCGGGCCGACATCCCAGGCTGGGAGGGTGAGAGCTGCCAGAACGGGCCGGCCGGCGATTCTGGCAGCCCTCGCTCCTTCAGCCTGGGATGCTGGCCCTGGGAGTCAGGGGCTTGTTTGGGGTGGCTTTTCACCCCCATCAGAAAGAGCTGTGGCACGGGGGGAGCTGGCAGTGCTGTGTGTGGGACCTTGGCGTTGAGTGGTACCAGGGGTGTGTGACCTTGGTGTCATGGGCACCTCCTGCATGGCAGGATGCTTCTCTGCAGCCTGGCTTCAGCAGAACGAGTGCTGTGGGGGAGACCATGGGAGAACCGAGCAGAGCTGAGCTCTGCCTTGATGCTGGGAGGAAGAGGAAGAGGAGGAAGAGGGATGGGGTGGGAGCAGCAGGGGGAGGCAGGAGTCCCTGGCACAGGAAGCACGCTGTCCTGGTGGGAGTGGGGATCCTGGGCTCACCCCACCAGAGGTTTGACCTTAGGGAAGTGTCAGTGGGAGGAGGAAGAGGAGGAGGAAGGCAGCATTGCATGAAACAGGGATGGGAGCAGAACATCCCCCAGCCCTGTGGATTCAGAGGGCTCAGGCACCCCTTCGTGCCCAGGGCATGGCACATCTCAGGGCTGCTGCTGCTCTCCAGCCCCACAGGGCCATGGGGTCACATCCTGCTCTCTCCTTCCAGGCTGACACCCAGATGCAGCACCCGGGCAGGGTCTCCTTCAAGTTCATCAACAAGATGCAGTTGGTGAGTGGCTCCTCGCTGGGGACCACGGGACAGGGAGCAGGGCTGGCTGGTGCATGAGGGGGTCCCCAGATCCACAGTCTCCCCTCTCCTGTCCTCCTTTGCAGCAGGCAGCTCAGGAGGGACACATCCTGCCTGGCCAAGCAGCTGCCAAGTCCCAGCTTGGGCAGCCCATGAAACCCTAGAGATGCATTTTGTGTCTCTGTACCTCAGTTTCCTTCAGGCAGAGTGGGGTGGGTGCTGCTGCCTCTGCCCATCCAGTAACCAGCCTGACTTTTGGGGGGGGGATGTGTGTCTGTGTCCTGGCAGAAGGACTCTGTTTGCTACGTGAAAGCTGCCTTTCCTCTGCTGGGGAAGATCCTGGAGCGAACAGAGTTCAAGGAGAACTCGTCCAACGCCAAGAAGATGCAGACGGTGCGCAGGATGTACAGCCGCATCGACGAGAACATCGACCCCTGCATCAAGGAGGAGGATGACGAGGAGAGGAAGGTGAGGTGGCCTTTGCCTCGTGGGCTGCTGGGTCTCCAGGGCTGTGGGTCTGAGTCCTCACCCAGAGCATCCTTGGATGAGTGTTTGGACATGTGCATGGCGCCAGGGAGCCATGGAGCGGGTCAGAGCCTGCGCTGGGTGCAGTGTGGTACCTCACACCGGGTGCCCTGCGTGGTCCTGGAGCTGATGCTGAGCCTGGCTTTTCCTCCAGCTCTCACAGATGTGCTTTGAGGAGTTCACCACCTCTCCCTATGAGATGCTGGTGCTGGTGAAGCAATTCTTCCAGGACATCAACCAGCTGCTGCAAAACCAGGAGACCTTTGAGAAGGATTGCAGCCAGGTCTACCGCAGGACCTGCTTGGGGCCCAGGAAGGCTGGATCCTCACCAGGTGAGATGAGGGGAGGCTTTGCCCCTCTCTGGGGTGTTTGGGCTTGCCTGCATGGAGCAGCTTGACAGCCACATGTCCCTGTCCATGGGCGCCGTGGCCACGGCACGTGTCTGCGCTGGTCGCTGTGTGTGTCGCTCGGCTGGTGGCCGTGGCGTGGCGGCGAGCTCTGCGTCTGGGGACAGCCAGGCTTAGGAGAAAGGGCCTGATCACCCTTTGGAGGTTGGGTTTTGGGCTGAATCCTGCTGGGAAAGAGGCCAGAGAGCTGCTGAGGGTCAGCGAGGAAGCATCTCCATCCGTCTGGCTGGAGGCATCAGGCTTGGCTCCGTCTCAAAGCCCCAGCACGGAGAAACGGACGCTCCAGGACTCCTCTGCTACCACCGTCCCGCGTGACCTCAGCTGCGTCACTTCAGCTGCCCCGTGCCTCAGTTTCCCCCGGCCAAGCCTTCAGGGAGAGCACTGCCCGCCAGGCTGGAAGAGCTTTGGAGTGCCCGCGTGTGTTTGCATGCCCCTGGAGGAGCTGCCTCGCTGTGCGCCGGGGGGGGACGTTAAACGTGGCCGTGTGGCTCCCGCAAGCGGCGGATGGACCCTCTGCCATCGGCTCGGGGCACTCAGGGATTGGGGTTTGCTTCATCCCTCCTGCTGCTCGTCACCTCTGCGCTGCCACGTCTGTCCCTGCCTGCTCCTTGTCTCGCCTCTGCCCTCCCTCCCTCTGGGGAGCCGATTGCCCCGCTGCGCCCAGGGCTGCGGGAAGGGCCGCGGACGCTGCCCTTTGCCCTCAAGATCCTCGGCCCGTGCTGGCGATCCCACGGCCGTCTCTTCTCTCTGCTTCTTTCAGGTGTGGGGACGGCTCCTGACTGCAATTGCCTGTCCCCTGCCCTCCCTTCTGCCACCCAGCCCTCCCCGTCCGCTGCCGCCCGTGCCAGCAGCGAGGCGCCGCCTGCTCTCGCCCGGGTCGGCCTCCTCCACGCCGACTCCCACGCCCCGTCTCAGCCCCCCGGTAGCACGGAGGGTGGCTCAGGGACCGAGGAGGTGCCGGGGGCCGGGGCAGGCGCGGCGGCGCCGGGGCCGTCCCCAGGGATGCGGCGCAGAGCTCCGGCCCTCGGCACCGGAACCCTGGCGGCAGCGGCCGGGCCCGTCCCGCGCGGAGACCGAGAGCTGCGGGAAGGGGCCACGGAAGAGGCGGCCTCAGAGGCGGCCGGGCCACGGGGAGCCTCCGTCCCGCCACGGGGAGCCTCCGTCCCGCCGGCGCGGCCCCGCGGGCTCAGCACCACCCCGCCGGCGGCGGCCCCGGCCAGGATCCGTCCCGCCGGCGCCCGGGAGCCCGTCACGCAGCTGCGCGTGTCCAGGATGGCGCCGGCGCCGTGGCATGGGCCGGGGCTGCCCGGCTGGGGGCTGAGCAGGACGAGGGAGCCCGAGGACGCCGGCGCCGGGCCCAGCTTTGACTCTGGCTTTGTTCTGAGCGCAGAGCAGCGCAGGAAGGAACCGGCCGCCAGCGAGGGCCGCCGGGAGCCCCTCGTGTACATGGCGGTGGCCAGCGTGGTGGCCGTGCTGCTGGCCGTGGGAGGGCTGCTCTTCTACAAGTACAGACCCAGGGTAAGGCCACCCAAGCCTCCTCCCCGGACACGAGCGGCCCCTCCTGCCTCGGTTTCCCCACTTGTGTCTCCGTCTGTTTGGGTCGGGCCCCGCTGTCTCCACGCTGGGATGGAGGTGGCGCGGTCAGTGGTGCTGAGCGGGCTGAGGGGTGATACCGGGGCGAGTCCCCTCTCTGCAGCCTCTTCCCCAGGGCTCATGTCCCCGTTGGCTCTTCCCGTGTGCAGGTCCTGGAGCGGCCGCTGGAAGACGGAGGCTGCGAGCCCCAGGAGCCAGAGAGGAGGTGGGTGTGATCCCGTCCTGCTCGAGGGGCCTTGGGCCACCTTGGGGCCACCCTGCTCTAAAAACCCTTGGCTTCCCTCACAGGGCGCTGCAGGAAGCCAGGGGATGTCCAGAGCTGGAGACTCAGGACCTCTGAGGTGAGCAGGGGCTGGATGGGACCTCGTGGGGCTCTGGCCCAAGCCTGGTGTGATAACTTTGAGTCCCAGACCGTCCCCAGTAGCGCTGACCTGAGCCACAGGCAGGGAAATCCTGCTGCTGGCAGGGCTGGATGGGATGGGAAGACACGGGAAGGAGCAGGTCTGTGCCTCAGTGCTGCCAGCGTGTGGTTTCGCAGCCCATTAATCCATGACCAGCACTTTCTTAATATACATCCTATTATTTTTGCTGTGGTTTCAATGTGTTTCTCCCTCCACCCTGCCTCCCCTGGCAAGAGCCTCAGCTCCCATTTCTCTCCCTCCTCCTTCCCCCAGGGCCCAAGGTGAGATGTGAAGCTGCTCAGGGGATGGATCTGGCTGCTCCTGGTGCGAAGGAGGGTGGGTGCAGCGGCCCCTCCATGATGCTGAGGCTCCCTCTTCCCAGAGACTGCAACACAAGCTCCTGGCAGGGGTGAAAGGCTGGGGGGGTGCACCCTGACCCCCGGGCGCTGCGAAGCAAAGGGCTGGAAGGTGTTGGACGGTCTCAGAAGGGCTTTGCTGAGCCCCTGCGGTGCTGAGCAGGACGATGGAGACGTTGGCACTGGCTGGGGGCTGCTGGATCCCACTCCTTGGACGTGGCCAGCGCTGGCTGAAGATGGAGGGGACCAGCTCCCTGAATTCCCTGGCTCTCTTCCCACCCCAGCACAGCTGGGTTTGGAGCAGCACCCCTTGCCCCCCCGTCCCCCTTCACCCTGCCTTCAGCTGGAGCATCCTGGATGCTGGCAATGGGGGGGGGTCATCACCCCTCAGCCCTGACTTGCAACTTTAACCCTCACACTGTGAATATTTAAACCCCCCACCCTGTGCCCCCATCCCCCAGCAGGGCCAGGCTTGGGGGTGATGTCTGGCACCGTCCCAGCCCCCAGCCATCCTGCAGCCAGAGCTCTGCCCCACGCCCGAGCTGGCCTCGGCTCACCAAGAGGGGTGTAGGGGGTTGTTTTTAATAGAGAGGATGAAAGTCTTTATCCAACAGAAGTATTTTAGGGGAGGGAGGCCCTGTCCTGCCCCCTCCCAGGGTCAGTGCTGCCCGGCAGGGTCAGAGCTGGCCTCGCCTGCCGCTGACTGCGCTCGGAGAAGGGAAACGGGGCCGGGGACAGACTCGGATGCACGTGGGTGTCAAGGATGGAGATGCCCCAGCCAGGTACCCACAAAGGGGGGGCTTATTTATGGCTCAACCCCTTACTCTGGCTTTGGGAAGAGCCCAGTTTGGGGAATGTATCATCCCCGGAGATACCCCAAAGCCTGGGCTTGGGCCTCATCCTGCCCCGCCCCGTGTGTGAAGCGCAGCCCGTGCTGCTCCTGGCTCTCCAGGGAGCTCTTTATGTGATGGAAGAAAAGGTGAACAAACCAAACTGGTGGGTTGTGTATTTTTTTTTCTAAAGAAAGCATTGCTATTAATGTTTTATATCTCTGGTGTGTGTATTTATGAGCTGCCAAAGGAGGGGAAGGGGCACTGCAAGGGAAGGGTGCAAAGCAGCAGCCAAGCCCTGACCACACCAAGGACGTTGGGGCCAGACCCTGCTGGTGCTCAGCACGGATTTGCACCCTGGAGGAGTTGCTGGCCCTGCCCCTGAGGGAGGAAACTTGCCTTTGAGGGAGGGAACTTGCCATTAAGCTGCATTGGATTTATTTTTGCCTCTTTTTGTCTACTTTTGTCTGGTTTTGGGGGGGTTTTGGGGTTGTTTTTTTGATACAATGAAATGTTGAAATATTTTATACAAAGCCATTTAAAGATGTCTATTTAAAGAGAGGAACAGAAAGCAGCTTGTATATTTAATGTTATTAATAAAGAGAGAGGTGGAGTGGTGTGTCAGTGTGGGGTACAGGGATGGGGGTGAGGTGAGGGTGCAGCCTGTGCCCACCCTGTCCCACTCCTGCCCTCACTGGTGGGAGGGGGGATCCTGCTGCAGTCACCCCCTGCCTGGGCCCATCCTCAGCCCTCCCTTCAGCACCCTCCAAGGCTTCATCCAGCACCTGGGGCTGTGTCCTCTCTCTCCTGCTTGCAGCCAGCACGGGGGTTGCTGTACTGCCCTGCATTTGAGGGGGTCCCCAGGAGATGAGGGGGGGAGCCAGGGAAAGATGCCAGACAGAGGTGTGGATGTGACCAGCCCTGCCCTGTCAGCCTGAGCCGCTTTCCTGCTGCACACACGGGAGTTCATGGCCACAGGCACGGAGGGCAGAGGGCCAGATCCTGCTTTCCTGCCCCCAGGCGCCACTGCAGAGCCCTTCCTGGCAGTGGGGCCCCCCAAAATCTGCGTGGAGGGTCGGGAAGCAGCTGCTTAAAGCAAACACACTCGAGGCTGCTCTGGGCAAAGCTTCCCCAGAGCACTTCACTTGAAGAGGCAGCTCAAGGAGGCATTTCCTTCCCTCCCCCTCTGCTCCTGGCCTCAGCACCCCTCACCTTCCAGGAACACAGGGTGGGGGGCCTCATCCCACTCCCCTTGCATGGATCCAGCATCTCTGGGGGGGTTCAACACCATCCTGAGCCCATCCCAGCGTGAGGGGTTGGTGTTGGGGGGCTGCAGGGTTAAATCCCCCCCCATCAGTTCACCCAGGGAAGACAGGAAGGGCAGGATGGGACCTCTGCGGGTGTGGGTGCTGAGCCTGCTGCTGCTGGCTTTGCTGACAAACAGGATTCCTCGAGGGGAGCTGACTCAGCCCAGCCCTTCCTCTGCCGGGGGTTTCCCAGGTCCACATCCCCTTCCCAGGGAAGTGGGACCTAAATATATCCCACCGGATCCAGGCCCCGCTCATTATGGTTGGGGCTTGGGGGTGTTTAAGGTCAGAGGCTGCTCTTAAGGGTGGGCACGGTGCCTGGGCTGGGGGGGCTGGGGGCAGCTCCAGGTGAGAGCTGGCTGCACAGCACGGGCTGTTCACTCGGGAGTGGACTGATGGCAGCTCCAGGCTTGGGCAGAGCTCAGAGCAGAGCTGGGAGCGTCTCTGGCTGCCTGGGGGGACGTGAGGGGCACCAATCCCTGCTCCCTCTGGATTTACACCCCACAACCCCTCATCTCTGACCCCTCTGGCTGCTTGCCACGGCCCAAACCTGTCCAAGCACAGAGGGAAATGCAGGAGGAGAAAGCAAAAGGCCATGTCCCCGCCTCGGCCTTTGGGCAGGAGGGTCTCTCTGCTTCCAGGGGCTGCAACCAGTGGCCTCTTCCCCATCCTCTGACTGACCCAGCTGAGGGTCCTGAGCAGCACCTCCCCTCCCCTGCAATTTAGGGGGGGACAAAACAGCTCTCAGGGGTTTCTCCCAGGGTTCTGCCAGCTGAGGGGACACAGAGCCACATCCCCACCTCTGCACACCTGCAGGGGAGGGTGGAGAAGGACCTTCCCCTGCAAGGGTTAAGTGAGGCTCTGCCTTCAAGAGCTGCCTCCAAGGAGTGAAAAAAGGGTGATTTGGGGGAAAAGATGGCTGGCAGAGGGGAAGGCGTCGCTGAACAGCCCCTGGGTAGTGGCATTGTGCCAACATGGGGTGGCACAGGGTGGCACACACACCAGCACCCAACCTGGGTGGTCCCCCACACCCCCAGTGCTTGGAGGGGCTGAGAGCTCCCAGGCTCTCACCTCACTGCCCTGAGCCCTCACCAAGCACCCCGAGACCCCCCTAAAATACCCTGAGACCCTTCCCTCGAGCACCCCAAGACCTTCCCCACCCCCTGGCCACCAAGTGCCCACCCTGGGAAGCCTCCCCCCTGCAGAGCTGCTGACGGGGCAGAGCCTGGGGCTGCGGTTCCTGGGGCACAGCGGGGCCAGGACCAGGCTTTTGGCCAAGAGGCTGCTGCAGGGTTTTGGTGGCCAGAGGCTGTTTTGTGGCCAGACACAGTGGTTTTGGTGAAAATGAACAAAATATGTTCTGTGCACCCCTGTCTCCCCCCCTTGGGGTTTTAACCCACATGCTGATGTTTTTCCAAGCTGGGATTTTAAGGGAATGTTCCTGAGGAAGCAAAGGCAAGAGCTTGGCCCCTCTGGCCCTGGGGGGGCTGGGGATGGCACCAGAGGCACAGACACGTCCCCAGAGCTCATCTGGGGACCCTCCAGAGCCGGGGTGAGCACCCAGGGGTGGGCTGGGATGCTCAGACACCCCTGAGCGGGGACAGGACCCCACCAGCACCCTGCTCACTCCTGCACCCGCAGCCCCCAGCCCCCTGCACACTGCCAGAGCCGTGGGGCTGCTCTCCAGGGTCTCAGGTGGGTGTCCCGGTGGCTGCTCAGCCCTGGGGGTGCAGGATGCAGCCCCTCAGCACCCTTGGCCTGGGGGGCAGGGTGTGGGTGTCCCTGGCTGAAAGGAAGGACCCCATGGCATGAGCCCCCCGTGAGGAGGAGGAGAGGAGGAAGGCACCCCTGCTCAGGCCCAGCACCCCCAAACAGAGCTCAGCACCGCCCACTCGGGCTGGGCATGAAGATGGATGATCCCCAGGGTCAGTTTGTTAATGGCTAACGAGGGCCAGGGAGGTCACAGCCCTGCAACTGTGCTGGCACTGGGCTGGGGCTGCCGTGCCAGGGGGCGCTCGGACCCACCCGGGGCTGAGCACCCACCCGGGACTGAGCATCCATCCGGGACTGAGCACTCACCCGGGGCTGAGCACCCACCCGGGGCTGAGCATCCATCCGGGACTGAGCACTCACACGGGGCTGAGCACCCACCCGGGGCTGAGCACCCACTCGGGACTGAGCACCCATCCGGGGCTGAGCACCCACTCGGGACTGAGCACCCACTCGGGACTGAGCACCCACTCGGGTCTTGCACCCACTCGGGACTGAGCACCCATCCGAGACTGAGCACCCACTCGGGACTGAGCACCCACCCGGGGCTGAGCACCCATTCCGGACTGAGCACCCACTCGGGACTGAGCACCCACTCGGGTCTTGCACCCACTCGGGACTGAGCACCCATCCGAGACTGAGCACCCACTCGGGACTGAGCACTCACCCGGGGCTGAGCACCCACCCAGAGCATCCACTCAGGGCTGAGCACTCACTCGGGGCTGAGCACCCTCCACCTCGCTGCCCCTGGGGCCGCTCTCCCTCTGCCTCCCCGAGCCCGGAGCGGGGCAGGATCCGTCCCGTCCCGTCCCGTCCCGTTCCACGCGCCACATTTGACTTTTCCCTCCATTTCTCCACTTTCTCCAACTCCTCTTTTTCGCCTCCGCTTTGTTTTTTCCTCCTATTTCTCTTTTTACCCCCATTTCCCCGCTCGCCACCCCCCACACTCACCACCGCCCCCTTTTCCCCGGTGCTTCCCTCCCACCGCTCCCGCTGCCGCCTCTCCTCTCCCGCCGCCAGGGGGCGCCGCGGCCTCGCTCCCGCGCCGTGCGCGCTGACGTCACGACGCGCTGACGTCACGGCAGGGCCGCCCCTGGCGCCGGCGGCCGCAGTCCCCGGCTCAGCCCCCGCCGCAGCGCGCTGAGGGGCCGGCGGCCGCGGAGCCTCCGCTGCAGCCGCTGCCGGGCCCAGCCGGGCCCAACCGAGCCCAGCCGCGGCGCCCCGCCGTGCCTCGCCCCGCCCCGTACCGCCGGCGGCTGCGGCCCACTCCGCCGCCTCGTCGCGCTCCTCGTTCGCCTCAGGATGGCGGTGCCCGAGCCCGCCGGCGGCGGGGAGCTGAAGCGCACCAAGGAGGTGGAGGACGCCGAGAAATACTCCTTCATGGCTACCGTCACCAAGGCCCCCAAGAAGGTACCGGTAGCGGCTGGATTCGGGGCGAGCGGCCCCCGGTTCAGGGCGCGGGGAGGTGGGAGCAGCCCCGGGCTCGGAGGGGGATGGGAAGTGGGAGCCGCTGCGGTTTGGGGTGAGTGGGAAGTGGGGGGTTGTTCCCATTCAGCGGAGGAGAAGGAGGTCGGTAGCTGTCTGGGAGGGGGCTGGAGGCGGCTGGTACCGAGCATCGCGGATGGAGGTGCCCGGTGAGGGATGCTGGCCCAGTTTGGGGTGGAGTGAGGAGGAACCGGGTGCTGAGGAGAGAGGGGTCTGTGCTGGGATACAGCGCTGGCCTGGCTGCGGTGGAGAGGGTGGTACCAGACAGGCCCAGACGTGGCCCTGTTCTGCCAAGCCTGGTCTAGCTCTGGTGGGGTTTATGTTTGGGAGCAGAGTAGGGGCTTGGCCGTGGCATAGGGGTGCCCAGGGGAGTGCGTGACCCCAGAAAGGGGATGGGTTGGTAAGGTCAGGGCAGGGGACCCTTTGTGTGGGGACTGTGGTGGGTGCTGTGTGTGGGGAGGTGACAGCCATCTGCAGTGGGGACAGGAGCAGGGACCCGGTAAATAGGACGAGCTGGCAGCAGTGAGCTGGAGATCCTGCTGTAGGTCACTGAAGGGCAGCAGGGGGAAATTTAGAGTGTAGAACACTTTTTGGGATAAGGGGTCTGTTGGATGTGAGAGTAGGAGCATGTTTGAGCTTGGGGAAGAGGCTGCAAGGGCAGCCCCCAGCGCTGAGCTCTCCCCTGTGACCTCTACCATCATTGAAAGCCCTTCTTGGAGAAGCTCCTGGGATCTCCCAATGCTGCTCCCCACTGTGCTTGTATAACCCTTGTGGGATGTACAGCTGGCAGGTGAGCACCAGCTGTGCCTCTGTGACAGGGTGCAGGACCTCTATGAACTCAGGGAACAACTTTTAGATGGGTAAGCACACCGAGACCTGAGTTCCTGCCTTGGTTCTGACCTGCCAGGCTCAGTAACGTGCTGCTGAAGTCCTGGTCCTGCCAGCAGGAAGGATTTGTGTTCCAAGTGCTGCAGCTGCAGGTCCTTGCTGTGCTGAACATTGTGTTCCCCCGGGGGCTGCAGCCTCCTGCCCTCATGCTGGGAGCAAAGGCAAAGCAGTCACAGCGAATACCAGCATCCTCCTTCTCTGGGGGGAACATCTCTCCTGCCTGCTCCAGCCCATGCTGGGATTAGGGGAGCATCTGAGCTTTTGTTTGAGGCACCTCTCGTTTCCCAGGCTCACAGCTGCTGCCTGGGAGCAGGGCTTTGGAGGCTCTCATGTTTGCCAGGGCTGTGGACATAGCCTGGAGGAAGGAGCAGAGGAATGCAGAGCTGTGATCTGCCTCTTCCCTCAGCACAGCTCAAACTCAGGGCTTGGTTTTTACCTTTTCCTTACCAGTTGTGTTTCTCCAGGCTGGGGAGGTGACAGTGGGAGGCTGCAGGCGGCTGAGCTGAGAGGAGAGAGCGAAGTGCTAATGCTGAACTCTCCTCTGGGGCCCAAAGATGCATCGTAAAAAGAAGTGTGATGGATGTGAGGTGGGGGGAGAATCGATGCAGCATCCTCAGGGGGGAAGTTTGCTGGTGCCTCAGGGGGTGTGGGATGATGTATCACCTTGGGTTTGCTGCTGCACACGCAGGCTTGGTGAGGAGCCACAGCCAGGCTCAGCAGCTGCTGCAGCGTTTCCTGGCTGAGGGATGATATTAAAGGTGCCCAGAGCCACACAACAACATTTGAGGCTGATAACATCAGCAGCCAGGGAGATGTGGCTGAGGTCAAGGAACACAGTGCTTCGGGCCACTGTTTTCCTTGCCTGGCTAGTTACTGTGACCCCAGTACCAGCAGCGTTGGCAGAGGCATAAAGGGACTGATGGAGGCAGAATTGCCCTCCTGAGATAAGCTGTTGAGTGCCCCCTCCCTCAGCTGCCTTCCCAGCAGGGTCACAATCAAACCATTGCAGCCCTGTTCCAATGCATCTCTAAGTGACTTTTGTGCTCACTGCCCTGGGAGCTGCCAGCGTGGTCAGAGGCCAGTGAGGAATATGGCTGAGAGAAATGATTTACCAGCATCCAGGTGGGGAAAACCATTGTGTGCTGCTGCAGCAGCTTCCTCCCTGGGTTTTTTAGGCTCCTTGGACGTTGCTGATACATTGGCATAAGCTGTTTGGAGCTGGGGAGGGTGGGAAAGTGGCCGCGTCTAGTGCAGACTCCGTCTCCTCCCTGTGACCTGCCACTGAATAGCTTTTCAAAGAGGAGCCTTAACTTGTGCTGGTGCTTAGGGAAAGTGTTAGTGTGCAGTGGAAGAGCTGGTGTGAGCATCCCGTGCCCAGCTTAGACCTGGGGGAGCACCTTGGCTGGAGCTGGAGGTGTGTTGGCCCCAGGGGTGAGCTGAGGAGCTTGGTATCCTCTTTGTTGTTGTGTCAGGGGCACCTGGAGCAAGCCCAAGCTGCACAGCCAGCCTGGGGGATTGCTGATGTCTTTGTTTCCTCTCGTGACAGTGACTTGTTTAAGGTGAAAAAGTGAAACAGCAGGAGGTAAGAGATTAAGAGATTAAATATGATCAAGTCTGGATTTAAGTGGGCGCCGACGCGGTCGGGGTGAATGGAGCTGTAGCCTCTCCATGGAAATGGGATGCTCTTCCCCTGGGAGCTGGGGTTTGCTTGGCTCTGCCAAAGCTCCCTTTTCACTGCAGCCTGGGGGAAGCTGGGCTGGCTGCAGGGTAACAGCAGCCTTGGGCAGAACCAAAGGCTGCTTTGGCGGGGAGTGGTTTAGAGGCAGAGGTGAGCTGCTGAGCTTTCTGCTTTCTCCAGTCTGTGCCTGGGTGTTGCTGCAGGTAGAAACACTGAGGCTCATGTCCTGTCTGGGTGAAGTGGACTAGGGATGTGGGGATGAAGGGAGAGCTCAAGGGCAGGTTGTGCTCACGGATCCCTCTGTGCCATCACTGCTGTGTCTGGGCATCTGCTCTCCTGCCTCCCTGGAGGCCATGGGTGCCCTTGGCAGCATTTGCTTTCCAAATCCTCATCAGCTGGTTGATGAAGCCTTAAACTCCTGGCTGAGCAGAGCCATGGGTGCCCTGGAGTGGGAAGGGTGTGGAAAGCAGAGGGGCTTGGCAAGTGCTGTCCCTGTCTGTCACTTCACCCGATCCCCATTGTGCCAGGATCACCCTTGGTGGGTTCCTTCACACCTGGATGCCAGCAGACAGACAGACAGATGCTCTGCAGACAGATCTGCTTACTCATGCAGCACACCTGGGGTGTGAAATGGGCTGAAGCCCTGGATTTGCTTTTGGGAGAGGCATGTCTGTGTGTGAAGAAGCCGAGGAGCCCGTGGCCGGTGTGTTTGGGTTGGTGCCCCTGCGGGTGGCAGCCCTGGAGGGCTGGGCTGAGGCTGTGCAGAGGGGAATGCTAATGCACAGTGCTGCAGCTTTGCAGTGCTGGAGAGCCAGAGCTTCGTGCTGCCTGGCGTGGGGGTGGCAGGAGGCAGGAGCAGGGGAAGGCTGGGGGTGGTGAGGAGCTGCCCTTCCCTGAGGAGGGCCGGATCCCTTCTCCAGAGCATCCTTTCAGTTTCTGGTGCTTGCTGTTGCCTGCAGAGCTGCCTGACCTTGCTGCAGTCTGCTGCTTCCCTGCCCTGCACACAGCCCTTCCCTCAGCCAGCTTTTCTGCCTCATTTTTCTCAGTCCCAAGTAATTTGTGGTCCCTGTGGCTCTGCCAGGCTGGGTGCTAATAAACCACCTTCCCCTTCAAGTCTGTCAGGAGGATGAGACTGTCCTTGTTTGTCCTGACAGAGCTCCTGGAGTCACTCATTTTCCTCTTGCTTTAATTTCATGCCTTAGGCTGGCAGCTCATAAATCTTCTGCCTTTGTGTGCTTGTCCAGGGCAGTGGCCAGCACCTCCTCTCCTGGTTGTTCAACCAGACACCATGCACTTGCCTGTCTTTGTTTCCTTGTCCAAATCCTCTGTCCTTTTGCTTTCTTGCTCTCCTCTTTATGCAGTTTTTCCTTCTCATAACAAGATGCTCGGGTTGGAATGAGTTGAACAGCTCATCCTGCTCTGTGTGGACCACCTGAGATGGGTCTGGCCTTCCATGGAGGGTGGGAAGAGCCCAGTGAGTGGTGAATGTGTCAGACAGTGACAGACTGAGCTGCTCATACCCTGCTGAGAGCAAACCACGAGGGTCCTTTTGGATCACCAGCAGAGCTTTGCCCATGAGGATCCTGCACTCATGGTTCCTCCCAGGAGTTGGTGAGTGCCTGGTCCCAGGTGTTGGAGCAGGGACCCATCACTCAGCTGAAGAGATTTGCTCATGCCTGGCTGCCTCTTTTATCATCAGGAGTTTCCTGCAGGGTTTGCAGAGGGCTTGTTGTGTTTCCTGCTGAGCCCTTTGATCAGCACTGCTTATCTGGGGGACTCTGACTCACCTTCACTCACCAGATGGTCGTGACGTTTGAGGTGACAGTCCCAGGGCCTGCTGCTGGCCCCATGGGTGCAAAGGACCTTGTGCTCCCACTTCTGCACAGCATGACCCCACTCTTTTCTCAGTGGGACCGTGGATTGGCTCAATGGGAGGCTGGGGGCTGCTCTAGGAAGGCTGAAAAGTCCCACTGAGGAGAAGCATTTTATTATCATCCCAGCAGGGTCTGTGTGAGCCCCTTGTTAAAGCCCTGGGAACTTGGCTTCAGCAGTGCCTGAGCTTGGTCTGCACTGTGTCCCCTCAAACCTTGGGCTGAGCATCTTCTCCTACCTCTCAAACCTTGGGCTGAGCATCTTCTCCTACCTCTCAAACCTTGGGCTGAGCATCTTCTCCTACCTCTCAAACCTTGGGCTGAGCATCTTCTCCTACCTCTCAAACCTTGGGCTGAGCAGCATCTCCTACCCCCCAGACCTTGGGCTGAGCATCTTCTCCTACCCCCCAGACCTTGGGCTGAACATCTTCTCCTACCCCCCAGACCTTGGGCTGAGCATCTTCTCCTACCCCTCAAACCTTGGGCTGAGCATCTTCTCCTACCCCTCAAACCTTGGGCTGAGCATCTTCTCCTACCCCTCAAACCTTGGGCTGAGCATCTTCTCCTACCCCTCAGACCTTGAGCTGAGCATCATGTCCTACCCCTCAGACCTTGGGCTGAGCAGCATCTCAGCATTCTTCCCCAGCGTGCTTCACCCTTGGCAGGGCATGGCATGGGGAATGAGTGCTCTGGAGCATCTTGGTTGATAGTCCAAAGAGAAAGCTGCCACTCAGGGTGGTTTTTTGAGCAGCCAGTGTCGCCCTGAGGGTTCCCTGCCTCTGGGCTGTGGGAGCTGGGGCTGTTGCTGCCTGCTGGAGGCTGCCCTGCTTGCCCTGGCACCTTGGGCTGCTTGAACTGTGAATTTTAATGACGCTGTGGGATCAATACGGTGGCCTTGGTAACGAGCTCACTGCTGCTGCAGAATCTGTTTACTTCAGGTTGGTGACAGCCAAAGAACTTAGGTGGCCAGGGACATGATGTTCCAGCTTGTCAAACAGGCTGCATTGTAATTGGGGTGAGGCTCCCCGGAGGTGGGGACAGCTTCCCCTTGGCTGCCTCCTGCAGCCCCGGAGGTCCTGGCAGGGCCTGGCTGTGCCTGGCAGAGGAGGAGCTGCCTGAAAAAGGAGCTGGGCTTTGGGAGGGGGTTGTGGGAGCTGGGCTTTGGGAGGGGGTTGTGGGAGCTGGGCTTTGGGTGGGGGCTGTGGGAGCTGTGTTTATCTGCGAGGCGTAGGTGGAGGGAATGGCTCCTTACAGCCTTTTTTTCAGGGGGGAGACACTGAAGGTAGGCAGCCTGGAAAGGAGGTTCCTCAGGACTTTGCCTTGCTGAAATTCAGGCTTTGGTTCCCCCTTTTCAGATGGCCTGGGGTGAGGTTCAACATGTGGCTGCCGTTTTCTGTCTCTTCTCCTTTTGCCTCCCCACAGGGAGCCCTGAATATTGCACATTCTTGTGCTGTGGGGAGAGGCTTGGATCCAACCTGGGCATGTTCTGGAGCAGGAACATCTGGCCCATCTCTGTTGACCTTGGAGCCATCAAACTCTTCCAGGCAGCACAGCCTCTATCTCCCTGCATTAACCAACCCCTTCTCCAGACATTCTCTGAGCTCACCATCCCCACCAGGACCTCAGTTCTCACCCCTCCTTCCCCATTGAAAAGGGACTTATGAATCCACCCTATTTGCAGGAAGGAGTTGGTTTTGTCAGCACATGAGGAGTCAGTGTCCAGGAGGGTGATGTTTGTCCGTCCTGGTGATGATTCCTCCCAGGTCCTGGGCAGTGAACAGCCTAAGCTGAAGCCTCAGGTTTCTCTCCTACCTTGCCTCTAACTGAATGCATCAAAATCAAGTTCTTTTCCTGGGTTGAAAGTAGAGTATGTTGGGAAATAAGATCTGGGCAGCTCTAGGGGATGCACTTGGGGAAATACCCCAGCGAGGGTCAGGCAGGGCAGGGGGCACAGGGAGGCTGTGTTTCCAGTTTTTCTGCTTACAGCTGTATTTCTTGACTCTGGGCTGTGTTTCAAGCAGGCTGCTCCTGTTTCCATGCTAATCCTGCTGGGCACTTTCCCTTAGAGCTGTGGCAGAGGGATGGAGGGTCTTGGTGTGCTTGAGAGGAGCTGGAGCCTTGCCTGGATGGTGGCGGCTCTTGAAAGGCAGAAAGAGGTCTGTGGTTGCTGTTATTCTGCAGACCAGTTCTAGGGGAGAAAAGGATGCAGGTGGGACAGCTGGAGTGCTGGGTGGATGGGCTCCTCTCCCAAAACACAGGAGCTGCTGTGGTGCTATGGAGGAGAGGTCTGGGCTTTTCAGTTTGGGTGTTTTTGTGGCTAACCCTAACTCCAGCAACTTGTGCTGGAGCCAAACAAGCCCCTGACAGCACTTCCAAGTGTTTCCTTGCTCTGGCACAGCTGTGGCTGTAGAGGAGTTTTGTAATTAGTTTAAAAATTGCTGCTAATTAAGGATGATTCCCAATGAGCTGCAAACACACAAACACGTTCCCATGAGCTTCCAGCTCTGGCGTGGCCGGACAGGTTGGGGCCGTCAGTCCTCGTTTGCCCCACGGGCTGCTGTGAGTGATTGATCCCACTGTCCCAGGCAGTGCTCCCATGGGGAGACTCCAGTTCATCCCAGTGATCCCATTGAATCCACAGGAGAGAAGGCTGGGATGTGCCTCAGCCCGTGGCGTTGCAGTGTGTGCCCCTTGCTCGTGGGGTTAAGCTCTGAAGTGCAGTGGGAGTTCACTGCCTGGAGGGATGTCGGGTGTCAGACTTCTGCTGTTCCTGCTGCCAAGGACAGGCCTCTGCATTAAAGCTGGGAGGAAGCCTTTGCCTCGATTCCTGGAGTCCAAGGACTGATGCCTTATCTGCTGGTGGGGAGCTTTCCCTCTGCTCTTGCTGGAAGCAGTGCACCTTTGACCTCAAGGTGTTTATAAGGGAGTAGTTATTCCCAGTTACTATTTAACAGCTGGGCACTCAAAATCACATTTCTTTGATTTAATCCCCCCTTGTGTTTACTTTTCCTTTGGCACTTACAGTGATTCCCATGATGACTGAAATCTTGTGCTGCTTTCCAGCCTCTGAAGCTCTGGAATGGGCCCATTTCTTTCCTGGTTTCTTCTCTACTGAGCCTTGGGGTTTGTGTGAAAGTCCTTCACTCTCCTCTTGTGCCCACAGAAACTTGGTTGGTTGCTTTACCCAACCAGCCCTTCTCTGCCAGTGAAGGATGGGGGCTGGTATCAGGGCTTGGCCAGTGCTCAGCTCTTCTTTTTGGCCTAGGATAGAAAGCAAGCCTCCTGCTGGTTATCTCATTGTGTTTTTGTCTTGCAGTGATGCGTGGCTGCAGAGCCCTCAGCCCCTGGGCTGCCTCTGCCCTCCCTGGCTGCTGCAGTGACTGAGTGTGATGACTTGCTTCTGCAAATCAGTGGATTAAAACAACTTGTCCTTTAGAAATGCCCAAACTCATCAGTGTGGCAAAGAGCCATCTCCTCAGGAGAAAGCAGCCACAGCTACCTGGGAGGGAACAGTCCTGCAGATAACAAGCCCTCCCTGCCTGAAGCCTGGGGGTGTGAAGGTGCCCATCTCCATGTCTGCAGAAACTCAGCCCTGGGACAAGCTGCTGATCACTGCCTCGTGTGCCAGTGGGGGCTGGTGAGCAGGATGAGGGCTGATTTGAGCTGTAAAGCGTTTCTGGTCTGGCTGAATTTCCAGGAATGACAAAGAAATGATGAAGTTAAAAGCCAGGGCACGTCAGGGCTGCCTCAGCAGTGTGGGCAACCAGCAGTGCCCTCCCAGCCCCTGCCAGGGAGCCTTTGTTTGGGAGAGGAGATGAAACAAGGGGAAGTGGCTGCCCTGAATAATCCTGAACTCTGCTGCTGGTTTTCTGCAGTCAAAGGAGAGGTTCCAGGACCTTGGATCCTTCCAGGCTTTCTCCTGGGAGGACAGAAGTGGGTTACAGAGATGTTTCTTGCTTTCCAGGCCGTGTGTTGCTGTGAGAACACACTCTGCTCCTCATTTTGCTGTTTCTGCCCTGTGCTGGCACATCTAGGGATGTGGTTGAGGAAACTTAAGAGGCTGGAGGGTTTTGGGTGGTTCACCACTTCCTTCTTCTCCTGGGTGATGTGCAGAGCCTGCTCTCACCCCCCTCAGTTACTGCAGCACAGAAGTGGCTGGAAGGGCACATGTTTCCTTACCCCACTGTGGATGTGCCATCAATCACACTGTGCCTAATGAAAGATGATAATAAAAGCCATAGAAAAGGAAAGGTTGCTGAGGCAAACCTGCTGGGGTAAGATGGGAGGCTGGAGCTGCCCCCTGGCACGTGCCTCTTCCCCTGGGGAGCTGTGCCTCAGGGAGCCAGGTCAGTGTGCAGCCCTGAGGGTGCCTGTGAGCTGGTAGGTGCTTTCCAAATCCTCCTCCTCAGCTGCTGCACCACTGTCCCCTGAGGCTGTGAGACACTCCAGCATCCTCTGGAGCTGTTCTGGGGATGGAGAGTGCTTTACAATGAAAAGTGGGGTCATCTTGTGTGAGGGACATGTCTGGCTCATCTGTGCCCGAGGTAAATCCAGCTGGGTTTACAGAGTCCTCAGCAGCTCAGAGGCAGGAGGGATGGGACTTCTACTCAGTAAGCTCAAAAAGCTGCTTTCCAGCCTGGCTGCTGGGGAAAGAAGGGCACTGAGGATGGCACAGATGCTGGTTGGTTGAGATACTGACAGGTCAGATCTTGGTGCCCTTCCTGTGTTGTAACAATTAAACAAACGAGGCTGTAGCTGCTGGGGACACCTCTGCTGCTGGGTTTGGGGCTGCCTGGCTGCTGTGCCCACGTATAGGCAGGTACCTCATGACTCTGTGCCCTCATCCAGCTTGGTGATGAAGATGTTGTATCAGACTGGCCCCAGACCCTCCCCAGAACACCCTGTACCAAGCCAGGAGCTGCTCGTGTGGCAGCAGGTTCCATCCCCTCCTGTAAGGAGATGTCAGTGCTGGAAAACACCCACCCTGTCTCTGTTGGTGTGCACAGAAATCCACACTGTGTTGTTTTGCCTCCTTGCTCATGAATTACTGGGATGAATAAATATTTCCCTTGCTCTGGAAGCCTCGAGCTCCACCCGGCTGGAAATGCTGCGTCCAGCAGCACGGGGCTGGAAGCATCCCCATCCCACTGCCCTCTGGCTGCAGCCCCAGGGCTGGGGGTGCCAGTCTGCACATTCCTGGCACAGGCTGAGGGGTTTAGGGGATTTTCTCAGTTGCCTTAATGCAGCCAGAGAGCCTGGCACGTGGGGGAGAGCAGCCACCAGCACCCACCGCAGCCCCAGCCTCCCTCATCTTCTTCCCTCCCTCCTTCTCTCATCTCCCTCACTTCCCTCCTTCCCTCATCTCCCTCCCAGCAGGCAGGCTCTGGGTTCATTTCCCAGCCTCAGGGGGATGTGTGATCAGTTCAATCCATTTGGCCCTTGCCTGCAATGTTTGATGATAATTTTAGACAGGGCAGATTTTGCTAAGCTGCAGAGTTCAGATGAGCTCTGGTTAAAGCCATGGTGGGGATTACTGTGGTTAATTCAGCACTTGGTTTCTTTAGTGGTCATTTTGTTCCCCCCTCCCCCCTTGGCCTCACACCCCACCTTTCCAGGCCTGCAGCTTCCCCTAAGCAGTGAGACCTTGGAGCTGGCACAGCACCCCCAGCCCATCCCCTGAAGGGAAGGATGATGCTCAGTAGATGTCAGTTGTCCCAGGGACGAGGGTGGTGTGGAAGTGGGGAGCACAGCACCTCTCCCTCCCCATCCTCTCTTTTGCTTTGCTTTGCTCCACGAGAGCATCAGGCAGCACGTTTCCCTGCAGGGAGGTGTCCTGGGCTGGGGCTCCCACGTCCAGGGTGCTTGAGGCCAGCACAGGCACCCATGTGCACCCTGGGCTGGAGCAGTGAATCCTGACTTACCTGATTTTTCCCCTCCTAAGTTCACCTGATCCCTGGGAACCTTTCCCTGAGATGAAGAAAACTCCCCAGCTAACACTTTAAGCTGTTTTAATGTCAGCAGCTGTTTTATGGGACGTATTTACACCCCCTGAGCTGAGTGGCCAGAGAGCTGAGAGCAAAGGGTAGAAATCTGCCTGTTCTCAAGTTGCTGGTCTTTATTGGCCCCCATGGAAATGCCCATGAGCAATATGCCAGCCTTTCTCAAGGTGCCCAGTGACCAATAGCCCTTGAACAACTTGCAGCAGTATCATTCCTTGGCTGGGAAGCTGCTGTGCCTGCCAGCTCCAGCCCTCAGGACACTGGTACCTGTGTGGTCCTACCTTGCTTGCTAGACATGCTTTTGCACCTCTGATCTCTCAGTATCAGCTCTCCTGGCCAGGCTGTAGGTTATGATGCCTTCCAGTTCCTCCCTTTGCACCAAATGATCTAAAACAGTTGCAAAACCAAAGCCTCAGACTCCATTTGGCATTCAGGTTCCTTCCACTAACGCAGATTCGTGCCCTTTGCGTCACAGCTGCCCAGAGTGTGCTGGGAAGTCTGGGCTGGGAAGCAGATACCAGCCTGGAATGGACCCAGGGGCTGGCTAAAAACCTTTTAGCATCCCACAAGAATGTCTGGGATGGCTGCCTGAGTGTGATGATGGACTTGATCTGATGCTACTCTGTTCCCAGAGGGGATGCTGGAATCGCCTCCGTCACCCCCTGTCACCCCACGTGTCCTCCCTGGGACTGAGCAGTGGGCTTTGTGTTTCCCCTCCTGAGCAGAACACCAGCCCAGACTGATTCCTCTTCTCTGGGATGGATCATCTGCACTGAATAGTTTCATTCTTCTCCCCTTGAAGGCTGTTTCCCACATCAAAGCTTTTGGGGAGCTTTTAGGATAGTTGTGGCACGGAAAATCCCTCCTTGAGGCCACTCTGGCCTCTCTCTTTCCATCATCTTGATTTCTTCAGGACTCTTCTGGAAATCTCCTGGGTCTGTGGGGATGTTTTGGTAATCTCCCTCCCTCCAACCATGTCTCATCCCTAATGGCCAAACTCAATCCTCCAGTGACACACTCAGAGGGAAGAGGCCACGCTGGGGCTGTGTGGCAGTGTGCTGGGGAGGGGGCAGCAGCCTGGGTTTGCTGCCACATTTCCCATTCCCTTTCTTCTCCATCACCTTTCCCCTGCAGAAGCAGCAATAAGGCTTTTTGCTGGCTGGTCACACGGGATGAGTGCAGTTTGGGGCTGGTTTTCCCTTCTTTTCAGCCCCAGGCACTTGAATTTGATGAGCCAACAATAGGTGCTGGAGCCTTGAGTTGCCTCTGGCTGAGAGAGGGAGGAGAGGTGGCTGTTTCAGGGCCTCTCTGCCAATGGAAACATCTGTAGTGCAGAAGGGACTGAAAGCTAATGCAATGTCAACTCCCTCTTGTTGAAATGTTCTCTCCTGGGGAGTTTTTCTTGCCCTGCTTTCAGTGTCGGTTTTGGAAGGATCCAAAGTGTTTTTAAGCTGTGGGATACTCTGCTCCCAGGGAAGAGCCAGGAAGCTCCAAGCATCTCAGTTTCTGCTGGGACCACCCCAGCTCTCATGGTGCTGAGCTTCTGGACAGAGATCCCTGGGGACTGGTTGGGGCAGGGTGTGTTGGGACAGGGTCTGTGCCTCTGGAGGGCTGTGTTACACGAGCAGTCTGACTTCAGGCTCAGGGGGCCAGAGCTGGGTTAAAGGGGAGCCATGGGCCTGTATAGCCTGGCAGGATGCTGTGCTGTGAGGAGCATCTGGTTTAACATTTCTCTTCCTTTGCACTTCTCAGCAAATCCAGTTTGCAGATGACATGCAGGAGTTCAGCAAGTTCCCCACCAAGACGGGCCGGCGCTCTCTGTCCCGCTCCATCTCGCAGTCTTCCACCGACAGCTACAGCTCTGGTAGGTGCCAGGCTCCTGGTGTGAGTATGGTACAGCTCTGGTAGGTGCCACAGCTCTGGTAGGTGCCAGGCTCCTGGTGTGTGTATGGGGCAGCTCTGGTAGGTGCCAGGCTCCTGCTGTGTGCATGGTCCTGTCCCAAGTGTGGGGTTGGTGCTGCTGTGGCTGGCTGCACACCACGTGTGAGGATGCCCCAGGCTGCTGTGTTGTACTCACATGTGGAGAGCATCATTTTCATAGAATCATGGAATCATTTGGGTTGGAAAAACCCTTTAAACTCTCACCCTGCCCAGCCCACCACTAACCCACAGCCCTCAGCACCCCAGCTGTGTGTCTTTGGGCTGGGGACTTCCTCACCTCCCTGGGCAGCCCAAGCCAATGCTCATGGTGAAAAAATTCTTCCTAATGTCCAATCTAAACCTCCCCTGATGCAACTTGAGGCCGTTTTGGGGGTTCCTGAAGCTCAGGCATTGGTTACCACTGGATACTGAGGTTGCCTCTGGGCTGTTTTAGAGAAGAGAGCTGCTCCTCCTTAGGAGCACAGGCAGGTGTCTGTGTGCATGAGGTGAAACCTGCCCAAAGGGTAGGAGATCCCCACGTTCTCAAGACCTGGGGTAACATGCATTCCTCTCCTGGCTTTAGCTGCCTCCTACACAGACAGCTCTGATGATGAGGTGTCCCCCAGAGAGAAACAACAAACCAACTCCAAAGGCAGCAGCAACTTCTGTGTGAAGAACATCAAGCAGGCGGAGTTTGGGCGCCGGGAGATCGAGATCGCTGAGCAAGGTAACGGTGGAGTGTGTGGGGTTCCCAGGGCTCGTGGCTGGGTGTTGTGCTCTTGAGAGACCAGGAGCTGAGCCAGGGCAGTTCCCACAACTCATGCTCCAGCCTTGGATGCCCTGTCTTTCCCTCCTGAGTCAAGAGATGATGTGGGGAAGAGCTAGACGTGGCAGCAAATGCTGCTGTGTGACATCCACTTTCTAATGACAGCAGGGCTCTTGCAGGGTTTAGTGCTCATGGTGCTTTTAGATGGGAAACTGGCAGTCCCAGGCCCTTCCCCTGGGGCTTGTGGGAAGCTGAGTTACCATTTCCAGCGAGGAGATGGAGTCATTTTGCTTTCAGGCTCCTATTAGACACATGCTGCCAAAGCTGTAGAAGGGAGAGTTCATCCAGGCACACATAGAGAAGCTCCTCTGAGGTACCACAGCAGTACTTGGTGCTGAGCTGCTGCAGAGCTGGTGACTGTCCTTAGCTGTCTTCCTTGGACACTGCCTGTCCCAGACACCTCTTGTTATGTGGTCCACACACTGGTGTTTTGGGGCCATGTTGGGCAGAGCTGCCAGGGCAGGGATGAGTTTTCTCTCTGGCTGTGTAACAACTAAAGCAAAAACTGTAGGGCTGGATGGAGCCTGTGAGACCCAGAGAGGAGAGCAGGTCTGGCAGAGAGGGACCTCTCTGAACTAAGCCATCATTAAACCCCCTCTCTTCCCTTTGCAGACATGTCTGCTCTGATTTCACTCAGGAAACGAGCTCAAGGGGAGAAGCCTTTGGCTGGAGCTAAAATCGTGGGCTGTACCCACATCACAGCACAGACTGCGGTGAGTGGCTGCCTGCTTGGGCTGTCTGGGCTGGGACCAGCCCCATCTGACCCCAGGGGAGAAAAATCTCTGAAGTTTCCCAGCATTGGGCAGTTGGAAGAGGCACCTTCATTTCTCTGGAGGCATCTCAGAGGGGCTCTGCTGCCCTTCTCTTGTTTCCTCGGGGCAGTGCTGGCTGGAGCCGATCTCTGGTCGGATGCTGGTTGCATGAGGCTGTGCCTGGAGCTCTGTGCCTGTGTCTCTGTGTGTGTGTCTGTGTGTGTGTCTGTGTGTGTGTCTGTGTGTCTGTGTGTGCCCATCAGCTCTGCCTCAGGGCTGCTGCTCACCCCCCTGTCACACAGGTGCTGATCGAGACGCTGTGTGCCCTGGGAGCGCAGTGCCGCTGGTCTGCCTGTAACATTTATTCCACCCAGAATGAAGTGGCAGCTGCCTTGGCAGAAGCTGGTGAGTCCAGCAGAGCCTTTCCAAGCCCCACCTTGTCCCACAGGGCTGGTTTAAGGGATGGATTGCACCCAATATCTTTTAGGGAGGGATAAACAGGTCTGATCCAGTTGTGGGCTGGGGTTTGACCTCTGCGTGGCCTTTTGGCCCTCCCCTCCTGTCTGGGGCTTTTTGCTGAGTTGGCCAAGCAGGAGTGAGCTCTGCCAAACTCAGCACATGCCAAGGATGCTCCTCCTCTTCTAGGTGTTGCTGTGTTTGCCTGGAAGGGGGAGTCAGAGGATGACTTCTGGTGGTGCATTGACCGCTGTGTGAACATAGATGGCTGGCAGGCCAACATGGTAACGAGCCTTCTTCCAGCCCTTCCTCTTCTGCCCTGGAGTGGTCATGGGATGCTCCTCACCCTTCCCTCCCTGGGGCTGTTCCTGGGAGCCTGCTGGCTTTGCAAAGGCCTCTGAGCCCCTGAAAAAGTGAGAGTTCCTGGAGAAGAGCAGCCAGAGCTGGGCTGGGGGCAGCCAGGGGCATTGCAGGAGCTGCAGAGACAATGTCCTGACTTGGCTGAGCCCAACATCTGTCAGAGCCAAGGAACCACAGGCCCTTCTTCTCCCCAGGATCAGCCCTATGGCAGCTGCCCCAGCTGCTCCTATCATACAATCATTTGGGTTGGCAAAGCCCCTGAAGCTGCTGCAACCCCAGCCCTGCCCAGCCCAGCACTGACCCACAGCCCTCAGCACCTCAGCCCCACGGCTTTGGGATCCCTCCAGGGCTGGGCACTCCCCCAGCTGCCTGGGCAGCCTGGCACAGGGGCTGACACCCCTCTCAGGGAAACAGTTCTGCCTCAGCTCCAGCCTCAACCTCCCCTGGGGCAGCTTCAGCCCATTTCCTCTTGTTGTTTTGTTCCTCTCACAACACAGATCCCATCCACCCTCTCCCAAAGAGACAGAGGTCTCTGCAGGGGACCTGTCCCTTGCTGAAAGCCACTGACACCTCTCACTGCCTTGGTGCTTGGTCTGTGCTCACTGAGGATGGGCCAGCATGTGTCAGTGGGCCCTGACAGCCCCCACAGCCTTCCCTTTCCACTGTTTGCTTTCAGAGCATGAATGTTGTGGCATCCTTCTGATCTCAGCCTGTTTAGTTAGTGCTGCCTGTGGTCACATTTCCAGGCTGCAGAGCAATAGCAGGGGCAGAAAAGCCTGTTTAGGATCCATCAGCTCCACACAAGGGGTAAGAAATCCTCTATGTTTTGGAGGACAAACTTGTTGGCAAGTAGGGGAGCCCAGGCCTCCCAGCCCCTGGCCTCTGCCCTCACAGCCCTCCACAGTGCCTCAAGATGCTCCCCCATCTCTGTTGTTTCCCCCCATCCTGTCTGCAGCGAGGGCTTTTCCCAGTGGAAGGTCTGGCTGCTCCATGCTCACCCTTGTCCGTTCTCTAGATCCTGGATGATGGTGGGGATCTGACCCATTGGGTTTATAAGAAATACCCCAGTGTGTTCAAGAAGATCCGTGGCATCGTGGAGGAGAGCGTGACCGGCGTGCACAGGTACTGCCCGTGGGCAGCCTCCTCTGCAGGGCTCTTGTTGGGTTGCTGCTCTCTGCTCTGAGCTGCCTCTGCCCTCTTGCAGGCTGTACCAGCTCTCCAAGGCTGGGAAGCTCTGTGTCCCAGCCATGAACGTCAACGACTCGGTCACCAAGCAGAAGTTTGACAACCTGTACTGCTGCCGGGAGTCCATCCTGGACGGGTGAGCCCAGGCCTCCTGCCCCGCTGCACCCTCACTCACACCACTGCCTTTGCCCCGGGGGTTTGCCTCTGGCTCCTCTCGAGCCACCATCAGGCTCTTGGCTGCTTTGCCTTTGCTGTGTGCTTGCAGGACCTGGTCTGGGGGCTCTCCCGGCGGAGCACTGCCCTGTGCCGTCAGCAGGGTGCGCTTGACTAATCCCAACACAGGTCTCTCTCTGTCCCTCAGCCTGAAGAGGACCACGGATGTGATGTTTGGAGGGAAGCAAGTGGTGGTTTGTGGTTATGGGGAGGTGAGTGTCGTGAGCAGCAGTCGGTGGAGCTGTGAGTCAGGCTCCCCCGAGCCAGCCTTCCCCTGAGCTCAGCACCCTGCTTCTGCCCTGTGCAAAGACCTCTCACCCTTGGTATGAGTAGATCAAACCCATTGTGCAGTCATCAGGGAAGTCTTGCAAGAACCTGCTGGGTGGCTGCAGAACAAGCATCAGATTTCCCAGTTTGCCTGGAGATGAGCTGGGCTGCAGACATGGCAGCTGCTGGGAGCGCTGGCCTGGATTTATAACTACCCATGGGTGCTCCCATCTGCTGTCCCTGGACTGAGTTCAGCATCCAGCCTGTCAGTGAGCCTGTGGCAGAGGAGGTGGAGGGGCAGGCTGCCTCTCCCTGCTGGATAATGTTCTGGTAGAGAAGGAATCGTATCACAGACTCATAAATGATTCTGCCCTGGGAGAGCAGGGAGCTGCCACCTTCCCTCCATCTGTGTGCTGTCTGTGTAGGTGTTTATCTTCCCACAAAGGGCCTGGCAGTAGCTGAGAATGCTCTTCCCAGCAGGAACACGCTTACTAATGTGTTTAGACTCCACTGGAGCCCAACTCTGCTCGACCAAGAGGCTGCCCTGGCTCTCACCCAGGCACTCTGGTTCTCCAGCCATGACTTGTGCTGGGAGCTGGAGTCTCCAGGGCTTGTCCTGAGTTTTACTGGACTTGAGGAGAGGGGTAGAGTCAGAGATGCTGTTACAGGAGCTCTGCTCTCTCCCATGCTGATCTGTCCCCAGCTCAGTGCAGGACAGCTCTGAATGCCAAAGAAACCCTTTGGCTTAAAGCCAAGCAGGGGAAGTGCATGCTGGTCCAGACTGGCTTTAATCTTCTCTTGGAGGAGAGCTCTGAAGGGCTCCTGCTATGCTGGGGGGCTGTGCAGGCTGTGAGTGTGGTGGTTTTGGAAAGCTCCTGCCAGCTGCTGGCTGTGCTGGAGGGCTGGTGTCTTGCTGGGGGAGCTGGGCTTGCAGCAGAAGTGCCACTCGCCGGGTACATTGCTGAGCCGCTCCTGGCGTGGGGCAGAGGTCTGGGATGAGCATCTCCCTGCTCAGGCTGGTTTAGGGAAGGGCTTGTGGGGGTCAGTGTGTCCTGTGTTCAGCCTCCTGCTGCTGCTTTGCCCTGGCAGGTTGGCAAGGGATGCTGTGCTGCCCTCAAAGCCCTGGGAGCCATCGTCTACGTCACCGAGATCGACCCCATCTGCGCTCTGCAGGCCTGGTGAGAGGTTCCACGCTGCTGCTGAGCGTCTCTTCCTCTGCTCTCCAGCCTCCTTTAAACCCTGACAGAGGCTGAAGCAGAGCCAGGAGGATCAGTGGCTCATCTCAGAGAATAAACATCCTGTTGGGGTGGGACAGGGAAGGGCTGGGGCGGTTTTCAGGGCTGGTTCAGTGGTGGGCTACCAGGCAGAAGGCACCTGCCCTGGCTGGCTTGGGAAGGCCCCTGTGGTGCTGAGGTGCCTCCTGGCCTGGGCCAGAGAAGGGAACAGGCTTCTCCTCAGCATGGTCCCTCTCCCTGTGTTTTGGCAGCATGGATGGATTTCGGGTGGTGAAGCTGAGTGAAGTGATCCGTCAGGTGGATGTGGTCATCACCTGCACAGGTAGGGAGGGAGGAGGTGGTGGGTGAGCCCTGGAGCTGAGGAGGAGCTCTCAGCCCCATGCAGGGACTGGAGGGCCCAGGGGGAGCAGGGGATGGAGGACACTTGGCTGCCATGTGCTCCTCATTTTACAAGTAGCTGTGGCAAAAGCTTTTCCTCCTGCCTACCCCTAGTCTGCTGTTTGGCCAGAGTCCTCCTGGGAGGAGAGATGGCAGAGCCCTGTGTCCTGAGGGTATTTTGAGGTCTCCTAGAGCCTGGATAACTCATGGGACTAAAGATCAGAACTCATCTCCTGTGTTTTGTTGTCACAGTCAGGAGGGCTCTCATCCTCATCACCTCCCTGTGACAGGACAAATGGGCTCATGCTGCCCCAGGGGAGGTTTAGATTGAAGATGAGGAAGAAGTTTTTCCCTGAGAGGGGTGTCAGCCCCTGTGCCAGGCTGCCCAGGGAGCTGGGGCAGTGCCCAGCCCTGGAGGGATCCCAAAGCCGTGGGGCTGAGGTGCTGAGGGCTGTGGGTCAGTGCTGGGCTGGGCAGGGCGAGGGCAGGGCTGGGACTGCAGCAGCTTCAGGGGCTTTGCCAACCAAACCCATTCTATGATCTGCTGTTGCCCCCAGCTGAGCTGCTCTGACCCAAGTGCAGAGAAGGAGGAACAAGGGTCTGTACTGGCACTGCCACGTGTCCCTCTGTGCCTGCAGGAAACAAGAACGTGGTGACCAGGGAGCACCTGGACCGGATGAAGAACAGCTGCATCGTGTGCAACATGGGCCACTCCAACACCGAGATCGACGTGGTGAGTGAGTCAGTCTGTCTGCAGCCCTGTGCCCAGCAGCCCCCCATCAGCTGGCCCCGTGACTCCAGCCTCTTCCCTCGTGCTGCCCTGCAGACCAGCCTGCGCACGCCGGAGCTGACGTGGGAGCGGGTCCGTTCCCAGGTGGATCACGTCATCTGGCCCGACGGGAAGCGCGTGGTGCTGCTGGCCGAGGTGTGCCCGGGCTCTGCGCTGCTGCTGGGGCGTCACTGCCTGCAGCAGAGGGTCAAGCAGGGGGGGAACAGCTGCTGGGACACCTCAGAGGGGGTTCAGAGCTCAGGGAGGGTTCTTTGATTTAACGATCATTGTGGTTGTTGAAGCCCTGGAAGCTGCTGCGGCCCCAGCCCACCATAACCCACGGCCCTCAGCACCTCAGCTGTGTGTCCTTGCAATAGCTCCAGGGCTGGGCACTCCCCCAGCTCCCTGGGCAGCCCATTCCAATGTTTAACCATCCTCTTGGTGAAAAGGTTCCTCCTAATCCCCATATTTTTGCCCTTTTCCCCTTCCTTGAGCCGTTCTTTCAGCCAGGAGCCGTCCCCATCAGCCCAGAACCGTCTGCCTCTGGCTTTTGGCAGGGTCTCCCCTGCATCACACCAGCTGAGTGTCTCCTCTGCCCTCTTGAGCTCAACTGGCTCTTCCACCACAACATTTCCCTGCCTTAAAGCCAAGGGCTGGGGTGGGAACTGAGGCAGAGTTTGGATGCTCTGGTCACACAGACGGGCCCTGAATTGCCGTGTAGTGCTTGTCCCCTGTCCCAGGGAGGGCCTAGAGGTGACTCTGACCTCGCAAATCGATTCAGTTTGGCTTTGGGGGAACGTTCAGCCCTCTGCAAACTCCTCCTGCTGTCTCCTAGGGTCGTCTCCTCAACCTCAGCTGCTCCACAGTTCCCACCTTTGTCCTCTCCATCACAGCCACCACTCAGGTCTGTACGGTGCAGGGCCAGGGCGTGAGGGGTGCTGTGTGCTCTTGTGGGTGCTGTGTGCTCTTGTGGGTGCTGTGTGCTCTTGTGGGTGCTGCCCAGCTCAGTGCCTGTCCCTGACTGTCCCTGGGCTGTCCCCCATCATCTCTGCAGGCTCTGGCTCTGATTGAGCTTTACAACGCTCCCGAGGGCCGCTACAAACAGGACGTGTACCTGCTGCCCAAGAAGATGGGTGAGTGGAGGGAAGCCAGAGCCACTTATCCCCTGGGCCAGCAGTTTTTGGTGTAAGGAGCAACTCAAACCTGGGCTGGAAAAAGCTTCCAGTGAGAGCTCTAATGCAGGGAAGCTGTCACAGGCAGCAGCCTTAAAGTCTGTGCTGGTTGTTGGGCTTATTTTCCTTAATGTGACCCTTATCCTGTGGCCTCCCTGCTGGAAGGGTTTTCATGCAACTCTTGTGCCTTTTGGTGCACATCCAGCCCAGCTCAGCTCTGCTCTAGACTTACCTGATGGAGAGTCCATGGTGCTGAAGGGCAGGGACAGCCTAGCCAGAGCCAGCCTGGTGCCCTGGCCCATATGATCATAGAATCACAGAATCGTGGTTGGCAAAGCCCCTGAAGCTGCTGCAGCCCCAGCCCTGCCCTCACCCTGCCCAGCCCAGCACTGACCCACAGCCTCAGCACCTCAGCTCCACGCCTTTGGGATCCCTCCAGGGCTGGCACTCCCCCAGCTCCCTGGGCAGCCTGGCACAGGGGCTGACACCCCTCTCAGGGAAACAGTTCTGCCTCAGCTCCAACCTCATCCTCCCCTGGGGCAGCTTGAGGCTGTTTCCTCTTGTTACTGTGGAGCAGAGCCCGACCCCCAGCTCCCTGCAGCCTCCTGTCAGGGAGTGTCAGAGAGTGCTCCTGTCTCCCCTCAGCCTCCCCTTCCCCAGGCTCAACACCCCCATTCCCTCAGCCCCTCCCCAGCCCCTTGTGCTCCAGCCCCTTCCCCAGCTCTGTGCCCGGCTCTGGCCATGCTGCAGCCCCTCAGTGTCCCTGTGGCAGTGAGGAGCCCAGATGAATCCATGAATCCACCTCCTCAGCAGTGCAGTGGGGTTGTGCAGCCCCTGATCCCCTCCCTCCCCTCTGTCCCAGACGAGTACGTCGCCAGCCTGCACCTGCCCTCGTTCGACGCGCACCTGACAGAGCTGACGGACGACCAGGCCAAGTACCTGGGGCTCAACAAGAACGGGCCTTTCAAACCCAATTACTACAGGTGAGTGGCAGGGAGCCTCCCCCCTCCTGCAGCAGCTCCCCAGCCACCCACAGCCTCACTGTCCCCTCCCTTCTCTCCTAGATACTGAGGGACCGTGAAGGACCAGACCACACAAGGCAACATTCGACAGATTCTTTTTAGAGATCGTTTTTATTTGGGGTTGTTTTATTTTCCCTCCTTTTGTTTCAAACCCAACAAAGGACCCTGTTTGTACATTTATCAGTGTGATTTTTCAAGTCCCTCCCCCTTGCTCGGTGTGATCACACCTCTGGCTGATCCTGGCAGACGACCTGGGGTTTGCTTCTCGCTTTCATGTGGCTCAAGCCTCTGGTGGCTCCCAGCCCTGGCTCCTGGAGAAGGGAAGGGGGGAGGTTTCCCTTTCCTGCTGTGCCAAGGGCATTTCATTCCTGCAGCAATGGTTGGGTGCTTCTTGTTGTTGGGTTTTCACCTTTCCAGCCCTCGTTAGTCTCGGCCGGGATCCCTGCAGATACGGAGATGCCGTTCTACCTTGTCTTACGTTCCTTTCTTTGTGTGGATTTCCTGCAACTTCTAAATTGCCTTAAAAGAGCCCAGTTTTAGCTGCTAGATCAAAGCCCCCAGCGCTGCTTGGGAGCAGAGTGGCACCTGCTGGCCGCCTCGCGAATAGGTGACTGTCCCCAGCCCGGCCGAGGTCCCTGCTCGGGCTGGCCCGGGCTGGGGACGGGGAGCTCACAGGTCAGGGTGCTAATCAGGATCCAGGCGGGGGGCGCTCACCACCGTTATTCTCATCTCTCCTGGGTTGGGTTGGGTTTTTTTTAGCCAAACTGCACCTTAATTGAGTTAAAACTGTTCTTTTTTTGTTGGTTGTTTTATCCTCTTTTCCTTTTTGATCCTTCAGGGGATGAGTTCAGGCCGGGGAGGGAGCACCAGGGACGTGGCTGCCTGCTGAGTCCGGGCACTCAGAGTGGCCCCATCTCCCCTTGGGGAGCGTGGGCTGGGTTTAAGGGGGCTGTGGGTTGGGCTTTATGGGCTCTTTATTTGGAGGGGTTCCACTTTTTGAGACTGACACACAGAGAGGAGCCTCCCCTGCACCCCCAGCCTGGGCACTGCACCGAGCCCTCTGCCCCCAGCGCTGCAGCTGGGCTTGCTCAGCTCTCCCCTGCCCTCTGCAGTGGCCTCCTCCATCCCTGCTGACGTGTTTCTCTCTTCCATCTCTTGCAGCTTGTCCCAGGACAAGGGGAAGCTCCTTGCCAACCCACTGAGGTTTCTCTTGGCTTTTTGTTTTTTTAATCCTCCCCAAATTGCCTTTTTTCTCCCCCAGCCAAGGCGAGAGCCTGGAGGGCACAGGAGCCCCGCTGCCTGTCTCCTGGTGGGGCTCAGGAGGGGCTGTGCTGCTCCTCCCTGGGGCTGCTCCTTCCCCTCCAGACACCTCGCTGCTGTCCCCTGGCTGGGTCCCTCTGAGGCTTTGCGGGGTTGGGGGTGCTGCTGCTTCCCCGGGGGTGACACCAGGCCCTTTCCTGGGGCCAGGAGGCAGGTGTGGGGATGCTCGTGGCTCGGGTCACCCTCTGCCCCCCTGTCCTTTGACTCCCCCCCGGTCTCTTGCTGGACTGGCGCTGGGCTGCTTGCTTAACCCACAGACTTTGGGGATCACCCTCCTCGCTGGGACCCCTCCACCACCCCTCAAACGTCACGGGGGACTGAGGGACCCCCCCCCCCCCCTGCTCTCGGGGGTCCCGGGGTCCCCCTTTCCCATCCACGTTAGGGTCGAACCCGGGCGTAAGGGCTCCAGCTGTATAAGCCATGTGGGGGGTGGGGGGCGCCCGGGGTGGCAGAGGTTTATTTTGTATATGAATGATTTTTAATGAATGCAATATTAATCCTTGCAGATGAGCAATAAATCATTAAAGTCTAATTAAACTCTTAGGAAAAAAACCCAAGTGCTTTTGCTTGTGGGCACTTTGTGTTGAAGAGTGTGTGGTTTAAACCCCATCCCGTCCTCCTGCCGGGCTCTGGCTCCTCTCGGAGCTCTCTCAGGCTCCCTCATAGAGTCACAGAAGGTTGGAAGGGCCCTGCAGAGCTGCTCCAGCCCCTGCTACAGCAGGTTCCCCTGGCTCAGGGGCACAGGAACGTGTCGGGGGGGGCTGGAAACCTCCTGAGCAGGAGCCTCCACACCCTCCCTGGGCAGCCTGGGCCAGGGCTCCCTCAGCTCAGCACCAAAGGAGCTTCTCCTGGTGTTTAAGGGGCACTTTCTGTGTCCCAGCTGATGTCCATCAGCCCTTGTCCTGGTACTGGGCACCACAAGTGTGTCCCCATCCTCCTGCCACCCACCCTGTAGGTGCTGCTCAGTGCTGCTGAGGTGCCCCTGAGCTCAGGCTTCTCTTCCCCAGGCTGAACAGCCCCAGGTCTCAGCCTTTCCTCCTCACACACACGTTCCATCCCCTCAGCACCTTGCTGTCCCTGCACTGGCCTCTCTGCAGCACTTCCCTGTCTCTCCGGAGCTGGGCAGCCCAGCGCTGGGCTACGCGCCTCCGGCCCCAACCTCCCTCACGGTGCTGCCCACACTCCATGCCCCAGCACGTCCTCGTCCCCGAGGCCCCACGGCCGCTCACGCTCAGCTGCCTCAGCGCTGCTCTGTGGCCGCCGCCCCTCAGCTGCGCTCTGAGGCAGCCGCGCCGCTCCCAAGATGGCGGCGCGGGGGCGGCGCTGCCGGGCGGGCCGGTGCCGCTCGGGCCGCGGCCGCCGGGGGCGGGCGGCGCGGGGCGGGGACGCGGCGGGCCCGGCGGGACGAGCCGCATCGCCCCGCACCGCCCCCGGCGCGGCCCCGGCGCCGCAGCTCCCCGCAGCTCCCCGCAGCTCCCCGCGCTGCCGCTCCCAAGATGGCGGCGGCGCTGCCCCGGCTGTCGCTGCCGCTCCCGCGAGAGGGGGGGGTGAGTCCTCGCGAGAGCTCGGCGCGGCCGACATGGAGCCGGGCGGCGGCGGCGGCCCGGGGCCGCTCCCGGGGAACAACAAGCCCCGCGCCGGGCCGGGGCCGCCCGGCAAAGCCCGGGACCTGGGCCGCCCGCCGCGCAAGGACTCCGAGGTCAGCGCCGCTGCGGCCGGGCCCGGCTCCGCGGGGTGGGGGGCGGCCGTGCCGGGCCGAGCCGTGCCTTGCCCGGCCGTGCCGGGCCACGTCGCGCTCCCCGCCGCCGGTCCGGGCTCTGCCCGTCCGCTCCCCGCGGGCTCCGCCGGCCGCCTCGGCCCTGACCCGCGCCGTGCTCCCCGGACCCGCCCCGGCGCCCTGGGGCCCTGCCGAGCCCCTCGCTGCCGCCTCAGCCCCGGGGCCGGGACGCGGCTCCGGGCTCAGCTTTCCCGTTTGTCCTCCAGGCCCGGCTCGGTTTGGCCTGCCGGGCGTGCCGTGGCTCTGCCCTGGGCCTCACCCCTGCTCCGGCGCGTCCCGGCCCGGGTTTGCCGCTGTGGCCGGGGCCGGGCCCCGTGCGCCGGGTCGGGCCCGCTGCCGTGCTCAGGCCGGGGCTGGCTCTGACAACACCCATCCACGGAGACGCCGAGAACCGGGGTGGGACCCCAGAGCCGCGGGGTTGGGGTCGCTGGGGCTGGGTGCGGCGGATCCAGCCCGGCCTGGCCCCCAGGTCCCGCTTGGTTCCCTGCAACCATCCACTGCCACGGCTGCCCTCGCCTCCCCGAAACGATGGGAGGGGAGGTTGTGAGCTCTGCTCGAGCCTTGGGGCAGCTCCCAGCCCCACACAGCCAGCACCCTTCAAGCAGCGGGGGGTTTCAGCCCCTCACTTGGCAGAGGGTGCCCTGCCATGCAGGAAGGGTTTGCTGCAGGTCCTTGTTGCTGGCTGGCCTAAAGGGATCAGGTGTTTTGTGCTCTGAGGCTTCTGGATGAGTTCTCCAGCCTCACCAACGCTGTTTGCAGCTGCCTCGTTCTCTCTGTTCCCATCTGCCGGCATCACCAGTGAGCTCAGACAGCTCCCTGAACTCAGAACTCACTCCCCACCCTGAGATTAAACACACCCCAGCTCCTGCTTGATTCTTTTTGGCCTCCTGGGGCTCCTGCAGTGTCAGAGGTGCTGCAGTGGCTGGTGCTGCCCAGCAGCACGGCGTGGCGTGGCTCAGTGCGTGGCTCAGTGCGTGGCTCTGCCGGGATGGAGATGCAGGAGGTGGGTGGGAGTTGCCATGGGAACGTTTATGCTGCTGCAGGGACATTTTTGGTCTCTTAAAGGGCAGATCCAGCCCTGGATGAGGTGAATTGTGAGTGCTTTGGGGCTTCCTGATAGCATCCTGTCGTGTCACTGAGTCGTGTCTGTGCTTTCAGGGCTACTCGGAGTCTCCAGACCTGGAGTTTGAATATGCAGATACTGACAAGTGGGCAGCAGAGCTCTCTGGTGAGGAACCTGGCTTGATGGATTCATTAATCAGCCCTGATTTTCTGTCCTGGTATCAGCTGAAGCAGCTCTGTCGACTCCTGTATTGCTCCATTGCTGTCTCCAAACACCTCATTCGTGTTTTTAGCCTTTCCCTCATGCTGTTGCAAGTGCAGTGAGTGTGGCTGAGCTGCAGCTGTCTGCAGTGGTTCAGAGCACGTTGGTGGAGCTTCCCCTCTGTGCTTTCTTGGCAGAGCTGTACAGCTACACGGAAGGGCCCGAGTTCCTGCTCAACCGCAAGTGCTTCGAGGAGGACTTCAGGATCCACGGTAAGAGCCTTTCTTCAGGCTGTGTGGGGAGGGACAGGGATGTGGGAGGAGAAGTGGGGATTGACACGTGGATGCTGCTGGACAGACTGCCCAGGCAGGTGCTGGAGCCTCCTCCTCTGGAGGTGTTCAGATCCTGCCTGGTCACGTTCCTGTGGGACCTGGTCAGTGCTGCTGAGGCTGCAGCTCCAGGCTGGGTTCAGTGTTGGGCCCCTCACTCACTGCCAGAGGGACACTGAGGGGCTGGAGCTCACTGCCTCCAGCCCCTGCTGATGCCCATGCCCAAGGTGGTTCTGGAACATGCTGGCAGCAGCAAGAGCCTCCAGCTCCTCTCCCATCAGCTGCCAGCCACGGTTCAGCTGGGTGTGATTCATCCATCTGAGGGAAGGCAGGAGCCTGCCCCTGGCTCTCACACATCCCCAGAGCACCCTGTTCCCAGCACAGCCCTGCTTGCCATCATGCTGAATCCTTTGGAGCTTTTCCAGTGACATTTGTGTCCTGCTTTGGCTTTTCAGTGAGAGACAAGAAATGGACAGAGCTGGACAAGAACCAGCAGCACACCCACGCCATGAGGCTGCTGGATGGGCTGGAGGTCACTGCCCGGGAGAGGAGGCTCAGGGTGGCTCGAGCCATCCTTTATGTTGCCCAAGGTAACCCCAGGCCTCTGGGTAATGGCTTGGTGGCTGTTCATTCATTTAAATCCTGTCCCTGTCTCACCTGGGATGTCTGGAGAGAAGCTCATTCTTGTGGGAGCCAGACACAGTTTATGGGAGCCTGCTGCAGGAGCTGACTGCCTTCCCCATGCTCTGCTGGCTCTGCCAGGCCTGGGCTGTGCTGCAGGACAGTCCCAGCCTCTGAATCCCACTTTTTGCCTTAAACATTCAGGCTGTGGTTTACACTCCAAGGGCTCCCATGCATGGGAGGGCCTGGGGCAGCCCCTGGAGCTGGGATCCAAGGAGCCTGTTGTTGCAGGGACGTTTGGGGAGTGTGGCTCTGAGGCTGAGGTGCAGGCTTGGATGAGGTACAACATCTTCCTCCTGCTGGAGGTGGGGACCTTCAACGCCTTGGTGGAGCTGCTGAACATGGAGATTGAGTGAGTAGTGGGGGAAAGCAGCTTCAGAACGGTGCTGGAGCTCCTTGGTGGGGCTCTTTGTGGTTGGTGGCAGTGCCACTCCTGGGCTGTCTGTCCCTGAGCTGACTCCTGCAGCCCCTGGAGTGCCTCTGGCTGTGTGATGGAGGGTTACACCTGCCTTACACAAGTTCACTGTGGCTGCAGATAGAGACAGATCCCTTCCTCCTCATTTGGCTGCACCCTGAGCAGGGGACTCACTGCAGCACCGTCCCAGGCTTTGGCTGTGGCCTGGGGGTTGCTTGTGGCAGGGTCTGCAGTGTGTCTGGAGGAGCCTCTGAGGCTGTTTTCCCTCTGCAGTAACAGCGCAGCGTGCAGCAGCGCCGTGAGGAAACCGGCCATCTCCCTGGCTGACAGCACAGACCTCAGGTAGGGGCAGGGCTTGGGAGGGGGGGCTGAGGGGGAGCACACGGCCTTTGGGGCTTGTTTTGGTGGGCTGAGACGGGCTGGCAGCTACCAGAGGAGGACTCAGGGCTGTCTCAGCTCTGCCCCAGCTCCATGAGCACTGTTGGGTGTGCTTGGGTCAGCTCAGGCACTGTCCCTCGTGCTCAGCCTGCACAGTGAGCTGTGGCTGGGCAGGGACACGAGGGCAGGGGAATACAGCACAGCAATACTCTTTCCCTGCTTCGACCTTTTCCCCCAAAACCTGAGCAGTGATCCCCTGGTGCAGAGTGGCTGCAAGGAGCCTGGCTGTGGTGTGGGCTGATGATCCAACCTGCTCCAGCACCCTGGGTGCTGCTGGTGCCTCCAAAACTCATCCCAGCCTCTGGTGATTCAGCCAACCTTCTGCTTTTTGCAGGGTGCTGCTGAACATCATGTACCTGATCGTGGAGACCGTTCGTCAGGAGGCAGAGGGTGATAAACCTGAGTGGAAGAGCATGAGACAGACCTTCAGGGCAGAGCTGGGTGAGGACCAGCCTCTGGGGAGCTGATGGGATGGAGTTTTCCAGGGCTGGAGAGCAAGTGTGAGATGAGGTTTGGCTCCAGGCCTCAGGTGGTGGGGACTGGCAGCACTGGGCTGGTCTCTGCTAGGCTGAACCTTGCTGGTGGGACGAAGGGGGATGAGCAGTGGGGGACACACAGCCTTGCTGCTGCCTGGGGCTGTCTCTCTGGGGGGATAAATTGAATAGGGGGGCTGTCATTTCAACACAGAGGGAAGAAATGAGATGGAGGTTACAGGGCCTTGGAAAGGAAGGAAGGAGCTGGCTGGAGTGAGATCTTGGAGCTGGGGGATGTGAGACTGCAGAGAGTGAGGGGCTGGTGGTGCTGCTGTGTGTGCTGAGGGCAGGGATGAGCAATGCTGTGTGCTTCCAGGAGCCCCCCTCTACAACAACGAGCCCTTCTCTGTCATGCTCTTTGGGATGGTGACCAAATTCTGCAGTGGCCATGCCCCTCACTTCCCCATGAAGAAGGTGCTGCTCTTGCTCTGGAAGACTGTGCTGGTGAGGAGAGGCCGTGGGTGTGCTGCTGTGGGTGGGGCAGAGGAAGGAAGTTCAGCCCTCAGGGCTGCCTGCAATTGCTCCTTCCCCCTTTGCTGGCGTTCAGCCAAGTAGTTTGTGCCCTACTAAACCCACCCCTGGCTTCATCTCAGAGGAGCACTGGGTGTTGGTATCTGGAGCTGAAGCCCCTCCTGTCCCTCCTGCCTTTGGGACAGGCAGTTTCACCCCCTGGGGGAGGATTTGAGGCTCTTGGGGAGTGGATTTGGGAAGCACAGCTGGGGGAGGTGCAGTGTGTGGAGGAGTCCCCCCTGTTCTCAGGCTGCTCTCCCCTTGCAGTGCACCCTGGGGGGCTTTGAGGAGCTGCAGAGCATGAAGGCAGAGAAAAGAGAGGTGCTGGGGCTGCCCCCCCTGCCCGAGGACAGCATCAAGGTGATCCGCAGCATGAGAGCTGCCTCCCCCCCGGCCTCCGCCTCCGACCTCATCGAGCAGCAGCAGAAGCGAGGCCGGAGGGAGCACAAGGTGAGGCTGCACACGGGCTGGGGCTGGCTCCTGGGCTCTGGACACCCACCCACAGCCACTGAGTCAGGAGGGAGCACAAGGTGAGGCTGCACACGGGCTGGGGCTGGCTCCTGGGCTCTGAACAGCCACCCACAGCCACTGAGTCAGGAGGGAGCACAAGGTGAGGCTGCACACGGGCTGGGGCTGGCTCCTGGGCTCTGGACACCCACCCCACAGCCACATGTCTTTTTGGGATGGAAAAGCCCTTGAGGCTGCTGCAGCCCCAGCCCTGCCCTCACCCTGCCCAGCCCAGCACTGACCCCTCAGCACCTCAGCTCCACAGCTTTGGGATCCCTGCAGGGCTGGGCACTGCCCCAGCTCCCTGGGCAGCCTGGCACAGGGGTGACACCCCTCTCAGGGAAACAGTTCTGCCTCAGCTCCAGCCTCAACCTCCCCTGGGGCAGCTCCAGCCCCTTTCCCCTCCTCCTGGAGCATACCAGCCCCAGGCTCCTGAGCTGCCTGTGTGTGCCCAGGCCCTGATGAAGCAGGACAACCTCGATGCCTTCAATGAGCGCGACCCTTACAAAGCCGATGACTCCCGGGAGGAAGAAGAGGAAAACGATGACGACAACAGCCTGGAGGGAGAGACCTTCCCCCTGGAAAGGGATGAAGTGATGCCTCCCCCCACCCAGCACCCCCCCAGCGACCGAATCACCTGCCCCAAGGGGCTGCCCTGGGCGCCCAAGGTCCGGTGAGTGCGTGGGGCTGGGCTGCAGGGGGGGACGCAGAGAGCACTGCAGCAGGGCTGTGGGGAAGGTGCTGGGGCTGATGGTCGGTTTGGTGGCTGCTCTTTCAGTGGAATGGGCTTCACACCATCCCTGTCTGACTTCTCCTGATGGCCTGTGCCTGGGGCTGTTGGTGTGACCCTTCCCTTTGTCCCTTTGCTGCAGGGAAAAGGACATTGAGATGTTCCTGGAGTCCAGTCGCAGCAAGTTCATCGGGTACACTCTGGGCAGGTGGGTGCCCAGAGCCAGCCCAGACTGCTGCTGCTCTCCCTTGGCCCCAGGGGAGTCCTGAGTCCATGGGGTTTGCTCCTGCCTGCACCCAGCCTGGCTCTTTCCTTTCTCTCTAGTGACACCAACACTGTGGTGGGTTTGCCCAGGCCCATCCACGAGAGCATCCGCACCCTGAAGCAGGTGAGAACGTTGTGGGATCCCTGAGGACACTGTGGGATCCCTCTGAGGACACTGTGGGATCCCTGAGGACACTGTGGGATCCCTCTGAGGACACTGGGATCCCTCTGCCCCTGCTGCTGTGTGGCTGCCCTGTCCCATTCCTCACCCATCCTGGCACTGTCCCAGAGGAGAGGCCAGCAGCCACCACCACGCTGGTCACCACTGGGACAGGAGTAACAGAGATCCCTGGAGGGCCTTAAAAAGATGCTGGGCTGGGGCTGGTGCAGGGTGGGGGGTCTGTGGTGTGAGCCCCCTGCCCTGTCTCTGCAGCACAAGTACACGTCCATTGCAGAGGTGCAGGTGCACATGGAGGAGGAGTTCCTGCGCTCCCCGCTCTCAGGGGTGAGTGTGGCCTTCACCTTGTGGCAGCTGGGGGCACTCAGTGCCACCCCCAGGCCTTTTGGCAAGGCTGGGAGGGGTTTGCTGCACTGGGGAGGGAGGAATGATCTCCCTGGGGCAGAGGGTGAGGTGTGCAGGGAGGCTCTGGGCAGGGGCTGGGGGTATCCTCAGGGAGCCTGGGGCTGAGGCAGGCCCACAGCTCTGGTGGCAGCTCCTGGGACTGGGCTTTCTGGTCTCTCCTGGTGCCAGGGGGAAGAGGAAGTGGAGCAAGTCCCTGCAGAGATCCTGTACCAGGGCCTGCTGCCCAGCCTGCCACAGTACATGGTGAGCTGGGGAGCACTGGGGGTCCCCTGGGCTCCTTCCACTGCTCCATCTCTTCCTACTGACACCCCCCAGTTTTAATTCCCACATACACATGCCTGTTACTTCCTCTTGTGGTGGGAAGTGCCTGTGGCCACTTCCCCCTCTCCCATCCCCCTTTCCCTCTCTCCCTTCTCCCCAGATTGCTCTGCTGAAGATCCTCCTGGCTGCAGCCCCCACTTCCAAAGCCAAGACAGACTCCATCAACATCCTGGCAGATGTTCTGCCAGAGGAGATGCCGTGAGTGGGGGGCAAACAGAGGTGCTGGGGAGGGGAGGGAGCCAGGCAGGGTGGCATGGTCTGGATTGGGACTGTGCTGAGGCCTCCTGGATCCTTTATCTTGGGCTGGATGAGCTCTGGAAGGTCCTTCCAGCCCCTTCCCTCTGGGGTGCTGTGATCTGAGTGTCTGCTCCTGACTGCAGGAGCTGCTGAGAGCCCAGGGGAGGGCAGGCCTGGCAGAGTGGCACACAGTGCCCCGTGCCAAGGCCTCCCTGTGTGTCCCCCAGGACCACGGTGCTGCAGAGCATGAAGCTGGGGGTGGATGTCAATCGGCACAAGGAGATCATTGTCAAAGCCATTTCTGCTGTGCTGCTCCTGCTGCTCAAGCACTTCAAGCTGAATCACATCTACCAGGTGAGCTGGGCCAGGGGCTGCCTTTGGGGGTGGGCAGGACCCAGGCTGGTCCCCATTCACCCCCCTTTCTCCCCAGTTTGAGTACATGGCTCAGCATCTGGTGTTTGCCAACTGCATCCCCCTCATCCTCAAGTTCTTCAACCAGAACATCATGTCCTACATCACTGCCAAGAACAGGTAGAGGAGGGGGTTGTGGGGAAGAAAGGGGCCCTGCTCTGTCCCTCCACAGTCCCTCCCTGGCCAGGTTTTGGGTGCAGGTAGAGCCAGGGGGGCTGCATGGAGGGGGTCTTGAGGAGCAGCATGACACCCTCTCTCTTTCCTGCAGCATTTCTGTCCTGGACTATCCCTACTGTGTGGTGCATGAGCTGCCTGAGCTGACAGCAGAGAGCCTGGTGAGTTGTTCCCCTCTCTGCCAGGCCCTGGCACCCTGGGGGGCTTCCCAATGAGCAGGCTGGGGGATCGTGGTGTGGGGAAGCAGCAGGGCTCCGGGGGGTGCATGGGGCTGCCAGGAGGCTCCTCAGAGCAGGACAGCCTCTCCTGCCTGCTCCCCCTCTGCTGCCTCAGCCCTGCTCTCTGCTTCCCCACAGGAAGCTGGAGACAACAACCAGTTTTGCTGGAGGAACCTCTTCTCCTGCATCAACCTGCTGCGCATCCTGAACAAGCTGACCAAGTGGAAACACTCCCGCACCATGGTGAGGCCCTGGGGGCTCAGCCCCTGCCTGGGCTCCCTCTGGGCTCCCTCTGGGGGGTGCCCTGCCCTGGCTGGGCCGTGGCAGCTGGGCTGGGTGCAGCAGGGGGGGTCCCCAGGGGCTCATCCCGGCCCCCCCCGCAGATGCTGGTGGTGTTCAAGTCGGCGCCCATCCTGAAGCGGGCCCTGAAGGTGAAGCAGGCCATGATGCAGCTCTATGTGCTCAAGCTGCTCAAGGTACAGACCAAGTACCTGGGCAGGCAGTGGAGGAAAAGCAACATGAAGACCATGTCAGCCATCTACCAGAAAGTGCGGCACCGCCTCAACGACGACTGGGCTTACGGCAACGGTACGGCCTGCAGCCCTGCCTGCTCCTGCCTGCTCCTGCCCCCCTGCCTGCCCCCCTGCCTGCTCCTGCCTGCCCCTGCCCCCCTGCCTGCCCCCCTGCCTGCTCCTGCCCCCCTGCCTGCCCCCCTGCCAGCTCCTGCCCCCCTGCCTGCTCCTGCCCCCCTGCCTGCTCCTGCCCCCCTGCCTGCTCCTGCCAGCTCCTGCAGCCCTGCCTGCTCCTGCCCCCCTGCCTGCCCCCCTGCCTGCCCCCCTGCCTGCTCCTGCCCCCCTGCCTGCCCCCCTGCCAGCTCCTGCCAGCTCCTGCCCCCCTGCCTGCTCCTGCCCCCCTGCCTGCTCCTGCCTGCTCCTGCCTGCTCCTGCCTGCTCCTGCCCCCCTGCCTGCCCCCCTGCCAGCTCCTGCAGCCCTGCCAGCCCCCCTGCCTGCTCCTGCCAGGGAGCCCTGGCCCAGGCTGCCCAGGGAGGGTATGGAGGCTCCTTCTTGGGAGGTTTCCAACCCCCCTGGACACGTTCCTGTGCCCCTGAGCCAGGGGAAGCTGCTTTAGCAGGGGCTGGAGCAGCTCTGCAGGGCCCTTCCAGCCCCCACCAACCTGCAGCCACCTTTCCTGAGGGCTTTTGAGCCTCCTCTTCCCCTCTGACCTCCCCCTTTTTCCCTCTCCGCAGACCTGGATGCCCGGCCCTGGGATTTCCAGGCAGAGGAATGTGCTCTCCGGGCCAGCATCGAGCGTTTCAACTCGCGGCGCTACGACCGAGCCCCCAGCAACCCCGAGTTCGTGCCCGTGGACAACTGCCTGCAGAGCGTGCTGGGGCAGCGGGTGGAGCTGCCCGAGGACTTCCAGCTCAACTACGACCTGTGGCTGGAACGGGAGGTTTTCTCCCGCCCCATCTCCTGGGAGGAGCTGCTGCAGTGACGGGCTGGGCCGGGGGGTGCCCGGACCCTCCCCTCGGGGTTTGGGAGCCGGGAGGTCCCCGCTGCCACCCTCCCCCAGCCCTCTGCCTCCTCCCCCTGCGCTGAGGGTGAGGCTTTGCTGGGGGCTGCGCTGCCCTGCCTGGGGGTTTCTTGGACCCCAAAGTGTGTCCCTGGGTCGGTGCTTTGGGAGGCAGCGGCAGCGTCACCCCCCTCCTGCCCCCCATGGGACGGGGGAACGGGGTGAGGGGCTCCTGGGGAGCAAAGAACGGGCTGTAAGCTCTGGCCAGCCCCTGCCCGGGGTGGGGGTGAGGGGCTGGAGGCTGCAGCCTCCCCTCGCCCCGCTGGAGGGCGCCCTGAGCTGTACAGTTACATATATGGGCTCAGCACATCTCTGCCTTGAGCTGTCTGGTCTGGCTGTGTCCCATCCCCTGCCCCTGTCTCCTCTCCAGCAGTGGGGGACTCAGGGATGGGGCTCAGTGGGTGCTCGTTTCCTTGTCCCCACTCACACTCCTCAGGTCCTGTGGGGCTGAATGACCTGGTGGCCATGGGCAGAGGGGCCCTTTGCTCCCCATCACCTGTGGGGTGTGTTGGGATCAAGCCCATGGTGCTGCAGGAGGGACCCCAGCCCTGGGGACACTCAGCCCCTGCACTGGAGACCTCCAAAGGCAGGAGCTGGCAAACTCAGCCCATAGTAGACATCAGAGAAGCCCCAACCCTCTGAGCCAGGGCTGTGGGGCCCCATCCTGCCCCCTCCCTAAAGGATGGGTGCTGTGACATGCACCCACAGCCCAGCTCATCCTTCCAAGGCCCCAGGGCAGTAGCCCCCCTGGGCAGCTCAGTAGCCCCCCTGGGCAGCTCAGTAGCCACTGGCAGAGGAGGTGGGAGCTGAGCTGAGCTCCATCCCCCTCCCTCAGCTCAGGAAGGGCCCCAGGCTGGGCCTTCACCCCCCTCCCTGTCTTGTGTTGCTGGAGCCACCAAGAACTCATTAAAAAGGGGGTTTATTGGTTATAAATGAAGAATCAACCCCCCCTGGGCTGAGGGGAGGGGGCTCCAGAGCAGGGTGGGGGGACACCCACTGGGCCCCCTGCCCTGGGCACCCACAGCCAGGCTGTGCTGGGGCAGGGTTGGGGCTCCTCTGGGCTGGAATCCTGGGGCTTTGGCCCACATGGGGCTGGAGGGGCAGGTTGGTGCCCCAGCAAGGGGCACCTGGGATGGGGGGGTCCCAAAAGGGGGGTCCTACCCCCTGGGGTTACAGCCCCTTCCCCCCCTTACTGCTCAGAGAGTGACCCTCAGGGCCTTGGGTTTGGCTTGTCTGGGGGGTGTCTTGAGCCTTATCCCCCCCTGGAGGGGAGCAGAAAGAGCTGCTGGGGATTTGGGGTGAGGAGGGGGCTTGGAGGGCTCCTCAAGCACAGCTCAGGCTGTTGCTGTGCCCCCAGTAACCCCCCAAGCACCAGTCCCAGCTGCTCCCAGTATGGATCCGAAGAGCCCAGTTCCTGCCGTTGCTGGTTGCACTGGTGGGGGGGGGGGGAGCTCAGCAACCACCTTCCAGCCCAGGGAAGGGACTGGCACCCCCAGCCCCCCCCGTGTGTGTGTCCTGGGGGGTTGGCATCACGTAGCCCAGCCCAGCAAGGTGCTGGGCACCTCTTTGCCCTTCACCCTCAGCGGCACCAGCGTGGGAGCCTTGCAGTGCGGCTCAGGCTCAAAGAGGGGGGTGCCCAGGGCTGGGGGAGGGGGGAGGCTGTGCAGGGAGTAGAGGCTGCTGCTGCCAGGGTGGGGGCTGGGGGCAGGGGGGATGCCCACGAAGCCTGGCACGGTGCTGTGGGGGTGTGGGGACAGGCAGGGGGGCGGGAGGCTGGCGGGGGGCAGGAGCCCAGCGGGGCTGGGGCTGGGCCACAGGTTGTGCAGCTGCAAGAGAAGACCAACAAAGGAGCCAAAGTCAGGACAGGGGAAACCAGCCAAGGGGGGAACCACCTCACCCACCTCGGGCCCTGCTCATCCCCCTCGGGTGCCAGCTCACCCCTCGGATCCTTCTCGCCCTCCCCTGCATCACACTCACCTTGCTCTGGATCCCCCTCAGCCCTCCTGGGATCCTTCTCAGCCCCTCTTGGATCCTCCTCACCCCTCCTGGGATCCCCCTCACCTCCCCTTATATCCCCCTCACCTCTCCTTAGCTCCCCCTCACTCACTTTGGATCCCACTCACCCCCCTTTGCCTCCCACTCACCTTCCTTTGGATCCCTTCACCTCTCCTGGGATCCTTCTCAGCCCCTCTTGGATCCTCCTCCTCCCTCCTGGGATCCCCCTCAGCTCCCCCTCACCCCCTCAGCTCCCCCTCACCCCCTCAGCTCCCCCTCACCCCCTTGGCTCCCTCTCACCCCCTTGGGTCCTTCCCCCAGCCCCTGAGGGCCGGGCAGGGGCGGCCTTTGCCGTGTTTCAGTTGCTGGGGGGGTTGAACCCCGTTTGAGTCCCTGCCCTGGTGCTGGGGGAGGTTTTGGCAGCAGCATGAAGCTGAGCTGGAGCCTGTTCATGCCCTTCTCAGTTTTGCAGAGGAGGGCAGGAAACACCAGTGGGTGTGTGAGAGAGAGAAGGAGGTTTCTCTGGGGGGATGTGAGTGTGGGGGGACACCCCAAAACCTGCCCCAGAGGAGATTGGGGGGGGGTAAAGCAACAGAAACGTGATGCTGCAGCTTTTCCCCCTGGGGCCAGGAGCTCTGCCCTGGATGGAACCACAGGGGCAGTGAGGGGCAAGGAGAGGTGCTGGGGGTGCTGCTGGGGGTGCTGGGCAGGGCTGGGGCAGGGCTGGGGCAGGGCTGGGGCTGGGGCAGGGCTGGGGCAGGGCTGGGGCAGGGGCAGGGGCAGGGCTGGGGCTGGGGCAGGGCTGGGGCAGCCCCATCTCTCACCTCCTGCATCTTCCCGTAACGTTCCCGTTTCCGCCACTTGGCCCGTCGGTTCTGGAACCAGACCTGGGGATGGAGGAGGGGGCTGACAGGGACCCTCTGCCCACCCAGGGCAACGTGGGCACCCTCTGCCCAGCCCCACACTCGTGTCCCAGCAGGAGAAGAGCCCTGATGTGCCACCCCAGCACCCTGGTGACTGCGGGGCGCGGAGGCAGCCGCCGGTGTGGAGCCTCCTCCCAGCTCCTCAGCCTTTTGCTCTACCGAGAGCAGGAACATCTCTGAGCCTTGGGCAGAGCAGCTCTGCCCCAGCACAGCCCCTGGCTGCCCCAGCACAGCCCCTGGCTGCCCCTCGTGCTTCTGGGCTTTGCTGGTCACAGCTGCTGGTGCAGAGTGAGGCTCTTTGGGTCTGCTCACAGCTGCGTGTGCTGCTGGGCAGTGGCAGCTCCCAGGCTGGAGGATGGTGGAACCAGGACACCCACCACAGGGGCATCACTCACAGGTCATTTCAGACCATCAGCAGCATCACTGGGGTTGGCAAAGCCCCTGAAGCTGCTGCAGCCCCAGCCCTGCCCTCACTCTGCACTGACCCCCAGCACCTCAGCCCCACGCCTTTGGGATCCCCCCAGGGCTGGGCACTCCCCTGGGCAGCCTGGCACAGGGGCTTTCAGGTGGTTTGAGCTCAGTGCACAGCCCCTGCCTGTGCCCCTGGGAGCGGGGCTCTGGGTACCTGCACTCGGGCCTCGCTCAGGGCTGTGCGCAGCGCCAGCTGCTCCCGGGCGCACACGTCGGGGTAATGCGTCTTCTGGAAGACTTTCTCCAGCTCCTCCAGCTGGAACGTGCTGAAGGTCGTCCTGTTCCTCCTCTTCTTGCCTTTGCTCTTGCCCAGGGGCTGGGGGAGCTCGGGGAGCCCGTGTTCCTGGAGGCTGCCCAGGGGTGCTGCCAGGGGGCAGCCCAACAGCCGCCCCGGCGCCTCTGCGGGGCCCCGGCAGCCCCTGGGCAGCGCCTGGTACCCGCCTTTGCCCCCCTTCTGGCTGCCTGGCACGGGGAGAGGCACAAGGTGGGGTGGTATTAATGGTACTGAGGAAGCCAAGAGCCACCCGTGCCCACAGCCCCAGCCCTGCCCTCCCTGCGTGGTGCCGGGCAGCCCGGCGTGGGGGCACTGCCAGGAGGAGGGACGGGCACAGGCACACAGAGGCTCAAATGCAGCAGTGGGGAGGGCAAAGCCCCCCCTCTGGCAACACTCCCTGAGGGGTGGGGGGAAGCCAGAGCCCAGCAGCAGCTGCTCAGGGGCCCACAGTCGGGTTCCTGCTCAGGGACCCTCTCAGATGCTGTCCCAGGGATGGGTGATGCAGGGGAGGTGGGCACAGGGCTGGATCATGGGGCTGAACTCATCTCTCCTCATCCCTCTCCTCCCTCTCCCAGCTCAGCCCTGCCCAGAGCAGAGGTGTCAGACCCACCACTGCCCCCAGCACTGGGTTATACCCAGACCCCCCCACACTTGAGCTCAGTTCAGGGGGAGCCTCTGTCTGTCCCCAGGCACCATCCCCTTGGAGCTGTAACTCAGGAAAACACTTGGAAAGGAGAGAAAAATACAACCCCCCAGGTCCCCCCTCCCCCTGCCACCACCCCCACACTTTGCCTGAGCAGAGCTGCCTCTCCCACCCTCCTGCAGGGCTGGGGAGGCACAGCAAGGCACTGGGGGGGATTTTCCCCTCTGCTGCGTCTCTGGGGTGTCTGATGGAAGGTGCTCGAGGAGATAAGTCACTGCCACACAGTTTGGAGGTTACTTTTGTCCCCCCAACAGGGTTCTTTGTCCCCATGGCGGGGGGAACAGACAGAGCTCAGCACCACCAGCTGATGCTGGGTGCTACCAGGAGCTTCAGGAAGGGAGAACCAGGGGGAAGGCAGGAGATGGGATGGGGGGGGACAACTGGAGGATCTCAGCAGCTGAGGGGGACACAGAGGCCTCACCCAGGGGGAAAACAACTTGAAAATGTTGGGCTTTGCTCTGGTTTCCCCACCCCAAGCCCCAGCTCCAGACACTTGGGCTCGCTGCAGGTGGAGGCCACTGGTCTGGAGGGGCAGGATCAGGCCCACGGCTGAGCCTTGGGCCCAGCACAGCACCCGGGGCTGGTGAAGGGGTGAAATCACCTTCCCACCCCACCTCAGAGGAACAGGGGTCTCCATCCCTGCAGACCCCCCCAGAGCTCTGCAGCCCCCCACAACCAACCCCCCCAGGGGCCTTTTCCCGGGCTCTGGGCTTGGAGTTTCGGTTCTTTCCCAATTAAGGCGATTTGGGGGCCAGAGCCCGGCACCAGCTGCTTCCAGTTAACGGCACAGTCCCACCCGAGGGGAGGGGTTCTGGGGGGGCAGCTGCTCCCCATCCCTCCCTGAGCCAACACCCCCCGTGCCCAGCAGTGGGGAACGGCGAAGGGACGAAGCCAAAGAGCCGTTTCCTCCCAGTTCCACCCCGCCAGGGGCTGAGCCGCGGCAACGCTGCGGGGTCCCAGCAGAGAGGGGAGCGAGGGCCAGAAGAGACACCCCAGAGGGGTGACAGATCAGGGGAGAACGACCCAAAGAGACAGAAACGTGGCTGCACAAAGCGGGGCGAGAGAAGGCTTTGGGGGCTTTCCCCTCCTCCAAAGCAAAGGCAGCGCGGTCCCGAGCTGCAAATAAATAAAGGGCCCAAAGAAGGAGAAGGCAGGAAGGGAGAGGAGGTAAATAAACACAGCCGTGAGGGGCACAAAGAGGATGGGAAAGAGGGGAGATACAAGGTGGTGGGTTGTTTGTCCCCCTCTTCCCTCCTTTTTCCTTCCAAAACACACCCCCCCCCACCCCGCCCGGCAAGGTTTGGTGGCGCTGGGGAAGGCGGCAGCTGGGGAGCAGCTGCATCACTCTGGTGACTGGGAGGGGAAAGAGCTCAAAGGGATCGATAGCAGAGCGATGGGGGCACGGAAAGGGCTCCGGGGGCTGCGGGAGACACCCTGGTCCCGGCGAGAGGCAGCGCCGGCAGCGTCCGCCCCCCGCCCCCCGCCGCACCGGCTGCGGGTAAGTGCGGTGCAAGGGACCGGCCGGTGCCCCCGGGGCTTCGCGACCTGCTTTACCCACCGGGCTGGGGACGGGGCAGCTTTGCTGGGCCCCACCTGGTTCCCATTACAGCCGCTTTCTCATGTTAAAGCGAACGGGAGGAATGAAAGCCCCGTGGGATGGGGCAGCCCCGGAGGGACGGGACGAGCCCAGCTCAGCCCCGGCCGCGGCTCCCCGACGGGCTCGGCCGGGACGGAAAGTGCGAGGGAGCGGCGGCGGCTCGGGCGGTGGGAGCCGAGGGGAGAGCCGGTGGGAGCCGAGGGGAGAGCTGGGGAAGCGTCTCGCCCTGCCCGATGCCGCAGAGGGATGCGGAGCCCCGGCCAGGAGCCCCCGGAGCCGAGCAGGGTGGAAACGGGAGCTCCGGAGCCCCTCGTCCCGGGGAGCGCCGGGCTCTGGGAGCCCCGTCCCGGGGGCTGCCGGCTCTTCCCGGGCCCGTCTGTGCGGCCGGAGCGTCGGTCGCTGCCCTGGCCCTGCCCCGGGCTGCCGGACGCGCTTTCCAGCCTCCCCCGAGGGACGACACCGTTCTCCGTCCCCGCTGACGAGGCTCCGTCCCCGTCGGGACCCGCCGCTCAGTCGCGACAGCGGGGCCGGGTCTCTCCCGTCGCCTCTTCTCTCGCTTTTCCCGGCTCAGCCCCGTTTGCAGAGAGCGGGAACGGTCCCGCAGACCTCGGCTTGTGTCGCGACACGGTCCCGATCGCCCCGACACACGGGGGGGCATCGCCGGGCTCCGGCCGGTCCCGTCGGGGGATGCTCCGGCCATCTCCGCTGCCACGGGGCCGGAGCCGCGATAGCGAAGCCGGGACAGGGGTGAGGGCCGGGTGTCGCCAGGGACCCCGAGGGCAGCGGCAGAATCTGGCCCCCGGACGAGAGGAAAGAGAAGCCGAAGGGGCCGATTGACGGCCCCGGCTGCCCCCCACCATCCACCCGCCGCTCGCCCCGGTACCTGCAGCCCCGGGCGGGTTCAGGGGCTTCCCACGGGCGGCCACGGCGAGAGGGGCCGGGCCGGAGACCCCCGGGCACCGGGGCTTGTCCGGCGGGCAGCGGCCCGGGCGGGGGCTGAGCGGCGGCGGCGGCCGGGGCGCGGCCGGGGGATGGACGGTGAAGGCGGGGGGAGCCCGGGGCTGCCCCGGGAAGGGTCCGGCCCGCTGGGGAGGGGGAAAGGCCGGGCAGCCCGGTGCCTCCATGGCGCAGGTTGGAGGGAACGGGGGAGGCCGGCGGGGAGCGGATTTTGTGCGGGGGAAGCGGGAGGAGGAGGATGATGGTGATGGGGAGGGATCGCCAAGCACCCCCCCCATCCACACCCCAACCCCCCCAGTCACGTGCATCCTCCCAGACACTCCGTTAACCCTCTAATCCCAATTCCACACCCCCCCCCCCAAGCCCCGAGGTGCTTTTCCCGAGTGGCCCTGACCAGGGCAGCCCCGGGTCTTCCCTCCCAGCGCTCCCAGTGCTCCCAGTGCCTCCCAGCTACAGGAAACGCCCAGGGCCCTTCCTCGAGCTGCAGCTTCACCCCCAGCTGCAGGGAGCAGCAAAAAGTCTCGGGCAGAGGGAGAAACTTCCACGTTTCTGTTTGTTTTTCCCTTTCCCAGGCTGGACTGAACACGTCTGTAGCTTTTCCCACCCCGAGGCTGGGGCTGAGGCCTGGGCAGGTCGGTTCAGGGGTGATGGTGACCCTGGGATGTGGGATCCAGGGATGTTGTGACCCTGGGACACGAGATCTGGGATCTCCCAGTGCTGCACCTCTCCGTGGAGGAGGCTCTGAGCACTGCTGCTGGGGGTGGTGGTTGCTCCCAGCACCGAGGAGGTCGTATCCTGCTCACCATGCCCAGCAGCTCTTTTGTAGTGGTGCAACTGGGACAGAGCAGATCAGAGCTTGCCTGGATTGGTTTGTCCTCCCTTTTTGCTCCTCTTCATCCATCTGCTTTGGAGCTCCTTGGGCTGCTCCTGAAGCCAGGCATGTGGCTTGTTGGAGGAGGGTATTACACAGCTCTGGGGCTGTTTGTGTAGGAAGTGCTGGGGCAGGTTTGGTGATTCAAAGGCTCAATGGCAGAGAGAGAGGCTCAAATAATGGGCACAGGGAAACCAGCAGCTCTCTGGGCTTGAGGGGTCAAACAAACTTATTTCAAAGAGCTTTTAGGGGCTCACATTGTCGTTTTCCCCTGCCTTGGAGGCAGTTGCAGGGTGGGCAGGAGCGTGTCAGGGTGCCTGTGGCCGTGGGAGCCGCTGGGCTGTGGGTCACAGCTGTGGCTGCTGCTGCCCTGCTGAAGGAAAAGGGCATCTGCAAGAAAAATGCTGGCTGGGGCATGATCCTGGGCTCACACCCTGTGAGGGACTGGCTCTGAGCATCTGGGGCCCCCTGCTCTCCTCCCCTTTAAATGCCCACGATGCTCCCCCTGCATCCTGCAGCATTCCCTGGCGCTTTCCCTCGGCAGCAGGAGCTGCTGAGCTTCTCCCTCTCTGACTGTCCCCAGCTGCTGCATGTTGTCAATTATTGCTAAATAGGGACTGCAAGTCCTTTGGCATGCAACAAGTCATTAAATGTAATTAAACATAGCATAACTCCTGGAAAGGCTTCTTAGTTCCAATGTACCTCTCCTGGATCTTTTAAGGATTAAGAATCCTTTTTACAGGGTTTTAACAGAGGGATGGACTGACTGTGTGCTGCTGCTGCAGGGGGGGACAGCCTGGCTGCTTTGGGATGTGCTGCTTTGCCAGGCTGGAGCCATCACTGGAACCCTCCTGGGCAGGTGGAAAAGGTCCTGGGAAGGTGTTTGGTGTCTGGCATTTGGGAGCTGAAGGCAGAGTGAGGAGATGTTTGTGAGCTCTCTTGGGTTGGTGTTGGCTCGTGGAGCTGCTGAGGGGTTTAATCCCTCCACTGAACAAGGCTGAAGACCAGGGCTCTTGGGGTCACCTCTGAACCTGCCACCAACCCTCTGCCCTGGGTTTTCTTGTGTGTAGAGCCAGGGAAGGGTGCCTCATCCTCCTGGCTCCGTGGATGGATGTGTTTGGTGCTTTGTGACCAGGGGCAGAGGCTGCTGGGGGACACAAAGGCAGGTGCCTCCCCTGAGAGCCCCGGGGATGGGTGTCAGCATGGGACAGACTGGGGCAGGGAGGTCCCCGTGGTGCTCCCAGAGCTCACAGAGGTTCATTTGCCCCAAACCAAATTGTTTGTGGACAGAAGATGATCCCAACACACTCCTCAGCTGAAAAGCTTCCAGGAGAAACTTTTCCAAATGCCACCACATTGACTCCAGCCTCTCCTCCAGGCTCTGCATCCAAATGACCTTTCATGGCCCCGTTTTAGCTGCATCTGCCACTAAAGGAGTGGTGGCAAACGAGGCACCAAGTGAGGCTCCAGCAGGCTGCAAACATTTTCTGTTTTCAGTTTCTCTCTTGCTTACTGGGAGGAGGGTTTTCCACCCCCCTGCCTCCCCTCTTTGCATCCCATTGGCTTTCCATCCCAGAGAGCTGCTTTGCCTCCCCTGGGATCAGGAGATGTCACTGAGGAGCTTGGTGGGAGGCTGGGAGGGTTTGCATAGATCTGTGGTTTGTGTGAACGTCCCTGCACAGCCTTTGCCACCTTACCCAGAGCCTTGGCAGTGCCTAATGCACAGGAATGGGCTTCTCCTTCTCCAAGGACACGCTTTCCCTCCCAGAAAGGTCTCTCCCTGAAGGGTGAGGAGTGGCCAGAGTAGATGAGGACCAGCAGTCACAGTCCAGCCCGTGGGGTTTTTTTCCTTGATGGTTATTTTTTCCCTCTGTGATCTGCAGTTTGGGAAGAAAGCCCATTCCTGGGAGCCTGCTGAGAAAGCAGCTCCCTGTTCCTCTGGAGAGCTGGGAGGCAGCTCAGCCCAGTGAGGCTCTGGCACGTTAGCTTCAGGGTCAAGGCAGAAGGAACAGAGTCTGGGGACAACTGTCCTTGTGACATTAGGTATGAAAAGTCCCCTCCAGCCTGTGGCATCCCCAGCAGTGTTGGGCACACAGCCAGGGTTAAAGCACCACAGCTGACCAAGCTTGGAGGCCTTTTTCTCCAGATGTGCTGCCCCTCTCTATGTCCAGGCCAGGTCCCCAGCCTGGAGAATCACTGTGTGTGGACAAAAGGAGCTGAGACAACACAACAAAGCCTCTTCCTTCTGTCTTTTCCCACACATTTTGGGGAAGCCCATGAGGTTCTTCCCTTGCTTGAGGCAGATGTGGGACTCATTTGGCTGTCTCATTTGCTCCTCTCCCTGTGCCCCAGCCTGAACTCTGGGCTCTGTGCCCCATGGCAAGGACCTTCTAATCCCCAGGGGAGATTCATCCCTGGCTCTTACATCCCTTGTTGAGTGCCAGCATGGTCCTCTAGTTTACTTTGGGCACATCCCTGTGTCTCTGTCACACAGGGACAATCATCTGGGCCCTGGGCAGTGAAGGGAATCTGTGCTGATGTGTTTGGGGGTTGTTTTGATTTTGCTAAAGCTGCCGAGCTCTCACAGCCCTTCGTCCATCTGCACATCCCTCTGCTTCCCAAACAGCCCAGAAAACCCTCCAGTCCCCCATACCTGACTCACTGCAGAGCTTCAGCCCGAGCTGAGCTGCTCTTCCATCCTGCTCAGGAAAGTCTGCACTGAAAAACGACTTTATTCATTCACCTGGGGACCCCCCCTACCCCTCCCCTGGCTGATCACAGCCCTGCTTTGTGTTAGGAGTGTGGGGACACAGCCCCTCGCCCTGGAAACCCATCAGGTCCACAGAGCCGAGGCCAGATTTGGTTTTGAAGGAGGAGGCTGAGACAACGATCCCAGCTCTCCCAAAAGCAGCAGCACAAGCACCCACCCGTGTGTGCTGAGACACAAAGGCAGGGGACGGCCTCGTGCCACACATGTGCTGTACATGCAGCACAAGCATTTATTCCACTTGCCTGTTTATACCACACTGATAGAATCTGAGGCGCTGTGGTTTCTTTCCCATGCCCGTTTAGCTCTCCCAGCACACCGCTTGTGTTTCCACGTGCATCAGAGCCCCGCAGACACACGCACCGAGCTGAAGCCCGTGCAAACGCGCCTTTCTCTCCGCACAGACACCGGGTGTTTCTGGCTCCGTTCGCGCCGCTGGGTCACTAAAATCCCGACGGCAGCCACGGAGTTGCATCGACACCCAAATCCGTCCCGAGCTCTCCAGGCTCGTCTCTGCAGCGAGGGAAGTGCTGCTGCTGCACCAACCCGCCAGCCTGGCCCCGTCCATCCCCCGCCACGGCAGCGGGGGCACATTCCCCCGGCCACAGCGAATCCATCGCGGCCGCAGTTTGCTTTTGGCCAGGGGTTTCTTTCTGGGGGCAGCCGCTTCGCTTTTGCCTCGGTGCCGCTTGGAGCGCCGGGCTCGGAGCGATGCTGGAGCTCGGAACGAGCCGTGAATTAACGGCTCCGGGGAGACAAAACCGCTGGGAACGGCCGGTGAAAGGCGGCGGCAGAGGCACAGCCCCTGGCTTTTGTCTGACTTACAGGGACATCGATTCGGGATAAAGAAAAACCACGAGAAACCATCAAATTCAACGTTATTTTCTCTCCACCCGAGGCACAAAAACCCAACCCCGGACGGTTTTGTTTCGCAGCCGCCGGAAAGAAAACGCCGAAGTGTTTCTAAAGTGCTGCAGAAAGAAAAGGGGCTTCGTTCCCTCGGGCTGCTCCAAACCGGGATCCGGCCCCAGGGTGGGTTTACACCCCCGCGTCTGGGGCTCTGTAAAGCCGCTTTTAGGCCGGGAGGCAGAGGAGGGGACGGATCCTTCTCCCGTCTCCAGCGGCCGCTCTGTTCAACTGCGGGAAGATTTGTACTTGAGCCGTGCTGGGGGATTTCCAGGCTGCTTTGGAAACTGCTTCGCGATGCCGAGTTCAGGCTTGGGGGGGTTTTTCCTCCCTTCCAGCTGCCCCATATATCTGTATTATTAAGCACGAGAAAGGGCTGGAGCGAGGGAGCAGCAGCGAGGTGCTGGCGCCGGGGGAGGTGCCGGGCTGCTGTGTGCTCGTGGCACAAACCGAGGTTAAAAAAGCCTGTAAGTGGGACTTTGAACTCCTTAAACTGTGACGGCCGTTGCGAACTCGCGAGTTCACGTCGGGATTAGTGGGAGTTCAGTGCGGATTTGCTGGGCTCTGAGGGATTTGAGTCGCTCTGAGTTTCCCATTTTGCCCGGTCCGAGGTGGAAACATGAAACAGCAGCGCTGAGGAAGATGGTTTGGTAGAAATAACATCCGAGGAATAATGATATGGATAAGCAGGAGCAGGATCTGGCCCCTGAATCCCCACAGCAGCCGGGGAAATGGATGTAAATCGGGGTTATCTGGTGCTGGGTGTCAGTGCAGATTAATGCTCTCCTAAGGGGAGTGAGGGGGTGGAATTAATACCCCCGGGGTGGGTTTATTCCCCATCAGAACGGGGCTGGGATGAGCCCTTCACAGTTATTCTGGACTGGAGTTATTCTGCACGAGGTGACCCCGGGCAGAGGTCGGGACTTTGCTGCAAAACAGTGGGAAAAGCAGCAAAAGGGAGGCGATGTTGGGGATGGTTTTGGGGTGCTGGGTGAGGGGAGGTTTAGCCCAGCTCCTGGCTGTGCAGTGAGAAAGGGATGAAGCCCAGAGGGATGGGGAATAAATCCAAAGCCTGGCAGAAATCAGCTTTGTAAGAGCAAATGCATCTGGCTGCATCTTCTCCCGTTTCCTCGGCTCCCAGCGCTGTGCTGAGGGCTCAGCGCCCCCCATTCACACCCAGCCTTTATGGGGGAGCAGGACCCACACTGGGGGTGCCCCAGGATGTTTTTTCCCCCACTTTAGGGGCTCGTGTAGCCCCCTCAACAAGGGCTCAGTGCCCAGGCAGCCGCCGGCTCGGCCAGCGATGCCGAATTGCTCCGGCAAGGGCCCTGCTCCCCGTGCAGCTGCCACCGAGGCAAACCACAACCCCCTGTCTTGGGAACAGAGCTGGGCAAAGCTCTTCCCTTCCCCAGGGGACTGATGGATTGATTTGTCTCATCCCCTAATGAGCCACTTCCAGATCTCACAGTAAACCGTACGCACCGGGCCGGTGAGATCCTGCTCCATCAGTCAGAGCCGAGGCTGATGTGTCGCTGCGCCTCCATCCCGGCGAGTTGGGAGCTCCCAGGTCCCTCCTGTGCAGATCCCAATAAATCTGGGAGTAATCCCTCCAGAAAAAACCCAACCAAACCCCAACCAACCCCCAAAGCAGCTCCAAAAGCACCGGAAAGATGTTTTCTTCCCTGGCAGTGTGAAGTGGGAGATTGATGGCAGGAGAGGAGCTTCGTACGGAGCAGCCATGGGACTGAGCTGCTGGGGTGGCATCACCCTGAGGTCACTGGGATGAGCTTGCAGGAGAAAAATGAAGGGACATTTTTTTCTGAGAAGGTGAAGACAAAGGAGAGGAGGGAAGGAGGAGGCAAAAAAATAAAGCCAAGTGTCTCCAAGTGTGTCCTGGAAGGACAGAGGAGCCAACGCGCCGGAGCCTGTCGCCTTCTGGTTTGTGTTTAGGCTTTGGAGGGGGAAAACCCCTCCCCCTGTGCAAAGCTCCTCTTTCCTTAGGGGCAAGATTTATTTTATTAACTGGCCAACACCTGAAAGTAATTGGCTTTTTTTTCTGGTGGCTGGTGGTGGAAGGGGGAAGGAGCCCAGCCCTGGGGGCTCAGTGGGGAGGGGAGCTGGCTTTCCTCACTGCTGTCGCTCCTCTCCTGTGTCTGTGTCCATGTGAGAGGGTCTGAGCCCCTGAGGGGCCCCCAGGCCCGTGTGTGACAGAGGCAGAGGGAGGGATGTGGAATGGGAGTGTGCATGGTCCTGTCCAGCCACGGGGTCGCTCTGGCTCAGGGGGGTTTGAGGTGCTGGATGTGTCCTTCGTGGTCCCATCAAGGAGGCAACACCAGTGGACAAAGTGTTCCTCTTTCAGATGGGGAAACTGAGGCACGAGGCACGGGGTTGAGGGTTGTAAATGTGCCACCAGCAATTCCTTGGGTGGTTTTGCTGATGCCTGGGGATGCTTGGCTGTCTTTACAGCTGGAGGAAGCCAGCGGAGCTGAGGCTGATCCCCAGGAGCCACCTTTGTGTGTCTCAGGGGCTGTTTTTGCCCCTCCTCACTGTGTGTTTTCTGCTTCTTCCAACCAGGGGTTCTGCAGACAGTTTTGCTTTCCCCAGAGACACATCAGCAGGAGCTCATGTACTTCTGTAACCAGCCAAGACTGCAAGAGATCAAGCTGGTGGTGATCTCTGTACCTGTCAGGACGAATGAAAGGTGACAACACCAGGAACACCAGTGGAGTTGTGAGAAAACCAGATGGGCTGTCAGGGCTTATGCTCCCCACTGATGTCACCTGCAGCCTGGCTGGGCAGTTGATCAGCTCAGGAAGGAGCAGACAGGAGCAGGGAAAGGGGATATCAAAGTACCCAACAGCTCCAAGCACTGGTTGGATATGCAACATGGTGCTATGGCTGGGGAGGGAGGGAGGGAGGGATGGAAGCAGGGTGAGACCAAGGCAGGGCTGGGTAAGAGCTGAGCCCAGAAGCATTTAAGCTTTGCTGTTATTCTAGCACCTGGTTATTTGGGTGTGGAAGACAAAGGTGGCTGGATGGGGAACACATCATGTCACTTGGCTCCTCAGGGCCAGGGCTCTGTGTAGGCTCAGGAGACTCTGGGGTTGTAAAGCAAATGCTGGTTCTGGTTTGCTTGGGGGATTCTGTGCCCTGTCACCACTGTGTTTCTGCAGAGCCCTGGAGGGGTCCCAGCACCCAAACCCAATATATTTCCAAGCCAAACCTATGCCAACAGAGCTGGGAGGGACCTGGAACAGGTCCAGGGAGCTGCTGCAGTGGCCAGATCTGCTTTGGGCAATGGCATCCCCCCCTCAGAGCTTCCCACTGCCGCTGTTCTACCAGGGGATGGGACTGTCAGGGATTGCCAGGGGGGTGGGAAGGGTCACCTTCCCCTCCATGGCCTTCCTCTAGCTCTGGAGATGGGGCACAATTCCTGTCTCCTGGGTCTCTTCCCACCTCCTGCCATCGGTGTCTCATCTCCGGGCCGGCGCTGCCCCGGCCCCAGCCTGACCTCCCCAGCCCAGCCCAGCTGGGGAAAGGTTTCCCTCTTGCTCAGCCAACACTGATAAGGACAACCAGAAACAGCTTTGACCTTTCAACTGCAAATCTCCCTGTGAGGAGCTGCAGGCTGGCCCAGGCTGTTCTGTGTCTCAGAGGTCCCTCGGTAGGAAGCAAAAAGCCGCTCGTGCCGTTGAACTTTGGAGCAATTTCAGCACCCTCCTCCCTCCCCTCCAAAAAAAAGCTCTCAGGCACCCAAAAAAAGGTCAGATGAAGAGCACTGGGTGGTTTTCACCCCACTGAGGAGCTGGGCCAGCACATGCATCTGATGTAAGAGGTGTCCTGGGTTTGACTGATTGCCTGGAGCATTGGTCACTGGCTGTCTCCTTCCCCTTGGCTGCTCCACTCACTGGGGAGACCCAGGATGGGCTGCAAGGGCTCAGGGGGAAGTTGGCAGCTCCTTTTCTCCTCTGTGAGAGTGAGAGACTCTGATTACACAGAGACCTTTCCCTCTGGCAGCCCCAGGCAGGCTGGGGACAGATGGATGTGCCATCACAGGTGAGGAGGGATGGTGTAAATGTGCCCCACTGGGACAGGCCAGTTGAGCTCCTGGAGTTGCAGCAGATCCACGATGCTCCTGCAGCAGCAAACCTCCAGCCCTGCTTTCTCTCTCATGCCAAAGCAGCATGAGCCCAGCTCAGTGACCTGCCCTGCTGGTAGAGGAAGGTGGTGGCTGGAGGTGTTGCAGCTCATTAATTGCTTTGAGCAAGTTAATTGGCATAAACCCAGCAGCAGGAGAGGTGGCTGTGCAAGGGGGAGTGTGCTGAGCTCTGAGCAGGGCTTGGGGAGGGGTCCTGTGTCTTGGTGGATGATCAGACCCTGGTAACTGGGTTAAAGCTCTTGGGACCATGTTTCCCTGGAGGCAGAGTGCATGTGGGCTGTGTCCCACTGCCCCTGAGCCCAGGGAGGGCAGGAGGAGCCACAATACTTTCCCCAAATACATTCCCACTTGGTTTCCACAAGTTGAGCTTTTCCTTGTTGGGATTTTCCCCTGTGTTGGCTGTTTGTCAGGAACAGCTCCAGGTGATGGAGAGAGCCTGAGCATCATGCAGAATCAGGCCCTAAACACCAGCAGGCTCCCTGTGTTCCCTTCTGCTACTAACCCTACCTTTTCCCTGCTGTTGCTTAACTCCATTAATGGGATCTGAGGCAGTTCAAAGCCTCGAGAGCAGCAGGGGGGGAAGCTCAGAGCAATAAGCATAGGTGACCTCTGCCAAATTGGAGTAAAAGATGCCTTCCTCCCTCTCCCCAGACAGCCCACAGCATTTTCACATTAAATCTCTGTGCCCAAGGTACTTTGGAAGGAAGAAAATAGCCAAGAATGAGTCCTTTCTGCATGCAGTCAGAGGGAAAAGGGGCTGTTGGCTCCCAGAGCAGGGGGTAGGGGCTCAGCACCCCGAGATCCAGTGCCCAGGAGAGGAGGTTCCTGAAGGGATCACAGAGAGAACCAAGATCCCAGGGTGTGAAATGTGAGGGAAAGTGTTTTAGGGGGTTGGGTCAGGGGGAAAATGATGCTGACATCTGAGCACCCTGTTCCTCATTTGCAGTTGGTAGGATGGGCCATTCTGGGGGGGGAAAGTGTTGATTTGTGAGAAGCTGCTGCTTCTGAGCATCTCTGAGGGGAGTTCCCCACCCCAGCTTAGCTCTGCAGGACCCTGAAAGCTGGAGTGAAGAGCTGGAGAGGGGGATCCACGTGGCAGAGGGCTCTGGGGACGGAGCTGCTTGCTCTGGGCACCTGGGAGGGATGTGGGTCTCTGTTGCTGGGGTCCTGGGGTAGCCTGTGGTGGTGGGAGGTGGCTTCATTGGGACAGAGGGTCTGGAAGCACAGAGCTGCTCACACAGGCTGAATTTCAGCAGCTTGGGTGAGCACCATGTTTGGTTAAAGCTGCTCATTTGGGTAACACAGATCCCAGCACATCCACTCTCAGGCTGGTGGAGTTACCCCAGGAGCAGGACCTGACCTGCACCACCAATCCCCCTCTGCTCCCCTCCCTCCTTCCCAGCAGCAGCTCTGCCTGTCCCTCCATCCTGCCCTGCTCTTGGTGTTTTCTCCCAGCCCCAGTTTTGGGAGGACACTGCTGGGGCTCCTCACCCTTCAGCAGCAGACAATCTGAAGGCACCAAGCCTCCAAACCCCATCCTGGCTCCCAAGGCCTCCCATCAGCCCCAATTTCCTGCAGAGCCTGGTGATAAGAGGCTGATGCTCAGCCCTGGAAATCCAATGCCCCAAAGTCAGGGAACACAGGTCCTGGGGGATTTTGGAAATGCAGCTGAGAAAGAGCAGATCTTGCTGCTTTCCCTCCTCCTGGCTGCCAAAGAAACAAATCCCTGTGGAGGATGGATGAGGCCTTAGTGCTGCTCTGTGGGCTGGGGGCTGGACTGCATTGCTCTGACTGCTGCCAGCAGGGCTGGTCTGTGCCCAGCTCTGAGCTGCCAGGGACACCTGCACCCACTGAGGCACCCAATAACTAACTCAGAGGCCTTTTTTAGGCTTTGCTGTGGTCACTGAAGTCCCCAGGACTTGCAGATCCCAGCTGCTCCTTGGTAAGGTTTGAGTCAGAGATTGCAAAGAAAAGCTCTGTCTGGGTTTTGCATCCCTCTTCACCTTCCCCTCGTCTGAGCTCACTTGGGCCATGCCCAAAAGCAGGGAGTAAAGCCTAAAATCTCTCTCTAAGCCCATAAGGGGCATGTGGTGTGTGCTGGGGGTTTTGCCAGATGAAGGTGCCAGTGGGGTGCTGCTTTTGCTGGGCTTGGGAGGGATATAGGATATCACACCAGCCCTGCATCTTGATGCTGTCAGCACAGAGGAGCTGAGAGCTTGTTTATTCCCATCCTTTAGCAACCCTGTGCCAGGGCTCAGCACACATCCCTCCCCTCACCTCTGCATCCCTGCACCCTGGGGCTGCAGCATCCTCTGCCTGCCCTGAGACATCCCTCTGCTCTGCTGTGTCTGGGGGCTTTGTCTTCCCAGCTAGTCTTGAATTTGGGGTGAATTTCTCCCTTTTCAGGTATTCTTGTGCATTTTGACTGGGTGTTTCAGCATTTGGGGCTGAGGGGATGGAACATGTGTGTGAGGAGGAAAGGCTGCAAGCCCTGGGCTGTTCAACTGGGGAAGAGAAGGCTGAGGAGGGACCATCAGCACCCATCAGCACCTAAAGGGTGGGTGTCAGGAGGATGGGGACACACTCTGTTCTGTGGTGCCCAGTGCCAGGACAAGGGCTGATGGCCATAAGCAGCTTTTCCTCATAGGAAAGATGTTCCAGTCCCCTGATACCTGTTTCCCATATAACGCTGTGCCCTGTGCCCATTAGGAGGGCACAGATGGGGTCTGCACAGGGGCTGGGGGGTTATTTGCAGCCCTGGGACTGGGTGGGGGGTTTGGGCTCTGCATCATGTTGGTGCCAGAGCTCTGGCAGCCAAAACGTGGGCAGCGCACGTGAGCCCGGAGCCGAGACGGGCGCAGCAGAACCCGCAGCTCAGCAGCCACCCAAATAAAGCCTCAGCCAGAAAACGGGCTGTATCCAGGGCAACGCTGGCGCCTGGCGCCTTGGCTTTGCTCAGATCCACTCTGAGAGCCCTTCGGCCCAGCACCGCGGCAGGATGGCTCCGGGTACCATCAGCGCCTGGAGGGTGGGTGTCGGGATGGGGGACACTGTTTTGCTCTAGTGTCCGGTGGCAGGAGCAGAGGTAACCGACATCAGCTGGAACACGAGCAGAGGCTGCCCCGAGCCCGGCGGAGATGCTCCACTGCCATCTAGTGACAGAGGGACCCCGGCGAGGGAGGGTCGGTGGCAGCGGCCGCGGCTGAGCCGGGCTGGGAGCGGCGGGTCCTGCCGGGGTCTGCGTTGGAGCTCAGCCCCGGGGGAGCGGGGGGGAACGGAGGGGAACGGGGGGGAACGGGGGGGAACGGAGGGGAACGGAGCATTCTCCGTCGTGGCTGATTCCTTCCCTGCACGGACAGAGCGTTTCCCACCGAGGCGGCCCCACTGAGGAGGGGAATCGGCTTCGGCAGCCCCGGCTGTCCAGACACAACGTGCTCGGCTCTGAACGCTTCTCAGTCACACGAAAACGTTTTAAACCATCGTCTTTTGCCGCTGAGAACAAGGTGCCGTCCCTGGCTGCAGGCACTCGGCTCCCTCGGGTGCCTTGGACGTGCCTCCCGGAGCATCTCTCCACCCCTCTCCCTCCCCTCACCAAGGCAATGAAATGATTTAGTGCCGTTACCAGAATGAACCCCCTGCAGCCCCAAAGCGCCCCAGCTGCCCTGCAACGTCTCCTTCCACCCAGCCATTAATTCCTCCCTCCGGGGGGCCATAAAGCAGAAAAATAACGCCACAGATCTGAGCCCATGGCGGGGAGAAACGGAGCAGAGAGCTGTGTGTGCCCAGGGAACCAACCCACCGCCGGCCCGAATCGCTTGGCAGCTGCCTGGCTCCCTAATTCAGGCTCCCAGCGAGGGGCTGCTGTGCCCTGGGGGTTGTGGCCGCACACCGTGTGTGTGCCAGGCTGCTGTGCTGCCCCATCCTCCCTTTTTGGGGGTGATTTCCCTCCCCAGCCCTGCCTGGCTTCTCATTTTGCTGCCAGCCATCGCGGCAGCCGCTGGATCCGTCTGGTAGTTAATTACCTTTGCTTCTGCTAATTGTGCAACTGGGAGAGGCAATCACCTGCTGGATTGAGGGGGAGAGGGGCTGCGTGTCCCCCTCTGAATCCTGGAGGAGAGAAGGCTGAGGGGGAAGCTCAGCAACACTCGTGAGTATCCACAGGATGGGTGCCAGGGGGATGGAGATGCTCAGTGCCAGGGCGAGGGGTGATGGACATCAGCTGGGACACACCAAGCTCCTCTCAAACGCCAGGAGGGGACAGATGGGGTGACTCAGCAGCGGCCACAAGGCTGCCCGAGTGCCAGGTTCAGGCAGCCAATGGGCAGCTGGCTTTTTGCATATGTAATGAAGGGATAATGAACTGCTGCCTTTTCCCCTCCCACCCTGACTCCCCAAACAGGGGATAAAAGGGCTGTGGGGAGCAGGGTGGTTGGTTGGTCTTTGTGTTATGGGAGGGACAAGGCAAAGACTTCTTGGACTACAGCCCTTGGGATAGTGAGGACCCCCCAAAGCCACCCAGCATGGGCTGTGGTGGGGCTGGTGGCCTTGTCCACCAGCACAGTGCTGGTCCTCTGGTGAGATTCCTGGTCTGATGAGAGGGATTCCCACGCTGAGGAGGACAGGACATGCCCAAGTTTATGGCTGGTGAGCTTTGTACCTGTTCCTGCCAGTTGGCATCAAGTTGGCAGAGGTGACTTGGGGGTGCAGGGAAAGAAACACTGTAGGGATGGGGGCCCCCAGGTGAGGGGATTTTGGGGAACAGGCAGGAGGGCAGTGAATGGAAGAGCAAGGGAGGTGTTGGGAGATGCAGATGGTACAGCAGGAGCTGCTGAGGAGAGAGGGGGATAATTATAGCCTGGAGCAGAGCTCAGCAGCCCCAGGTGTGTGACTCCTCTGAAGCTCAAGCACTTGAATTGAGGCATCTTTAAAAAGCTGCAAGAGATTGGGGCATCTGTCTGGTTGTGTAAAGCATCTGTGGCTGCTCTGAGCAGCTTTTCCTTCCCCTGCTCCAGCCTGGCTGTGCCAGGGCTGGTTGCTGGAGGTCGCTGGTGCCAGGTGATGGAGCCCTGGCTGGTCCCATCCTCAGCGCTGATGTTGCTCTTCCCAGTTCAGCCCTGTGAAACTCTGCTCCTTTCTTTCCCCCTGTTGCCTCTGGGTTACTCTGAGGCTGTTTCATGCTGCCCCACCCCTGTGTCCCCTGGGGTACAGACTGGTGCTGGGCACCAGCTCCCATCACTGGCAGCTCTTGCAGCAAAGCTGAGGCAGTGGAGCTGAACTGAGCCCAAGCAATTACAAGCACCCAGAGCAGATGGTCGCTGCAGTCTGTCTCCCTGCTGCCGCCTCCTCACTCTTCCCTTTCCTCATCCTCTCTCCCTGCTCCTCTTATTCTTGTTTTTGATGACTTATCCCCCTGTAAGTGTTCCCAAGCCTTCCCCTGCACCCCCAGCCCCTATTTCCACCCCTAATAGAGATGCACAGTGCAAACCCAGAGCCTTGTTTGGAACCCCCCCGAGAAGGAGCCTCCACAGCCTCCCTGGGCAGCCTGGGCCAGGGCTCCCTCACCTCAGCACCAAAGGCCTTTCTCCTTGTGTTTAAGGGGAACTCTTTGTGCTCCAGCTGATGTCCATCACCCACTCCCCTCAGCCTTCTCTCCTCCAGGCTGAACAGCCCCAGCTCCTGCAGCTTTTCCTCCTCACACACACGTTCCAGACCTCTGAGCAGATGTGCAGGTGATGCAGCTGCAATGGAGCCACAAGCACAAGCACCTCTGATGGAGGGCTGTGGCTTGTCATGCCGTGGGCTTTGCATCCTCTGTCCCAACCATGAACATCCCCTGTGTCCTCCCCGTTCCCACAGCAGCCACATTCCTCTGGGGCCCCTTTCTCAGCAGTGGCCGTGCCGAGCTCGTGGCTTTATCCCGGCCTCAGAAAGATGCATTGTTTGTTGGGGGTTGATTTCTTTGGCTCGTTGTCTCTCCACCTCCTCCTGGGTCTCTTTGGCTTTGCCAGTTTCCCTGGGTGTCCAAAACCTCCTCCCGGGTGGCAGCAGTTAAAGCCTGACCCGGACAATGGAGCGGAGCTGCTGTCCTGGCAACGGCTCCTCCTGACGACAGCCGTGGGGATGCTGAGGGTGGGGATGGGATGGGCACCCACAGGAGGTTGCTGCCTGGATGGTTTCCCACATAAAGGCTGAGCTGGGTGGGTATTTCCACTGGAAGACATCCCAGGATGTCTCTGGAGGTTTGGTTTCGAGGTGCTCTTATGGGGGGATGCTCTGGGAGGTCCCAGCTGGGATCCCCTTGTGCTGATGTCAGTACTGTCCCCAGCTTTGCTTGGCTCCAGGCAGTGCCAGAGGCTCAGGGGAAGGGATGGGGCAAGGCAGGGGAACTCCTACTACACAAAGCTCTGGGGAAAGGGAGGAGAAACCAGAAACTCGGGAGCATTGAACAGATACAAAGCCAGACCCCTCAGCCAAGCCCCTCTCCAGCCAGGATCATGCTGGCCAATGTATTTCCCCTCAGCAGAGTCTTTTCCTACTGTCACCCCTGTCCAGCTGAGGAAGCTTGGGGAGGAAAATCCCCTAGATCCTTGCAGAGCTGCAGCAAACCCTGCCTTGGCTCAAAATGCCCCTGTCCCAACATCTTGCAGAGCTGCAGCACACCCTGCCTTGGCTCAAAACCACCCTGTCCCAACATCTTGCAGAGCTGCAGCACACCCTGCCTTGGCTCAAAACCACCCTGTCCCAACATCTTGCAGAGCTGCAGCACACCCTGTCTCGGTGCAGGATGCTGAAGGCATCACCCGGATCCCCGCGGCGAGCGGGATGGACTCGCACAGCTCAGCCCGGGAGATGCTGCTCACAGAGACGCTCCCCAGGGCTCTCCCGAGCCGATTCCTCCTCCCGGCCCTGGTGCAGCTGGGCTGACTCTGTGCTGTCGGGTGGGAGAGGAGCAAAGTGATCCCCGTGGGGCTCATGCTGCGGGGAGAGGGGAGGAGGCGCCTTTGTCTGTGGCAGCTGGAGGGGGCAGCCGGGCTGTTCCCCACGGGAGGGGACTCCGCAGGGGCTGAGCATCAGCCGGCCGGGGGGAGGCGGCCCCGGGGAGGGGATGGGGGCTCATCCAGCCTCTTCTCTCCAGCAGCGATTCACAGACCTTGGGGCTTGCTCTGTCCTCACACAGCAGCGAAACCCCCTCGTGTGGGCAGCTTGGAGGGTTTTGGGGGGCGAGGGAGGGGAAGCTCGTCCTTGTCTTCACGTGGATGATCGTTTCCAGCTGAATTGCTGGGATGGGATTGGGGTTTGGGCTGTTTTTTTGCCATCTGTTTTAGTCCTCTGAGTAACCTCTCCCAGCTCTGGCATCTCTGGTATTTGTCCCCTCCAGCAGAAGGGCTCAGATGGGGGCTGAACCACAGCTGGAGTTTCCCTCTGGCAGGTGAGATGCAGGAGAGCCCCTGGAGATGCTCAGCTGGGTGGTGGCTGAGGGAAAGCTGCCTGTGCCCAGGGTCTGGGGTGAGGAAACACACTCCCTCAGCCACATGAGTTGGGTTTCTCTTGGGCCAGGGGTGCTCAAAGGATACTGAAGGGTGGGTTTGTGCTGTGGATGGGGCAGTGAGTTGTCCCCACAGCATCTCCACCTGCAGCCTGGCTCTGGGCGCCTCTGAGGAAGGACATGGAGGCTCTTGTGTGCCCAGTGTTGGCACCGGGATGGGCTGAGCTGGAGCTGCAAGCACAAACATCCAGGAGGAGGCAAAAACCAGGTCAGATCTTTGCCCTCCTCTGCTCTCCCCTGGTCATGGGTCAGCCCAAACAGCTCGATGGGAGGTGAGTGGAGGCTCAGGTGAAGGTCTGTGGGGACAGGCAGCAGCTGTTTCTGGGACGAGCCGTGTGAGCTGAGCGCTCAGGCTGTGTTTGTGCTGCAGTGCTGCAGTTCCAGCTGCTGGAGCGAGTGCAGCAGCTCGTGCTGTTCCATGCCTGCCCGTGCCCTTCTCCTCAGATGGCTGCATCCTGCTCCTGGAGGTGCTCAGGCCTGGCAGGGGAGAGAATCAGAAGCTTGCTCCTGGTCTGGGACAGGATGCAGCAGCTCCTTTGGGGCTGGGACTTGAGGCAGGAGAGCACTTGGGATGGAGGGGATGGGATGGGGTCTGGCTCTCAGTTTGATGCAGACCCTGCCAGGCCTGATGGGGTTTGTCAGGCAGTTGGAGGGAGCACAGGAAGGATTTTTGTCTTGCACCCAGCTCTGAAAGGAAGGAGAGAGCAGGATGAACCCTCCACCCTGGGTGGCTTCATCTCCTGGTGCCTCACTCCCCACATCTGCCCCAAGAGACCTGCCCCAAGCCTGACTGCCAGGTGAACTGGGCACTTTGCAGCCTGTGGGTTTTTTCCACCTCCTCCTTATTCTGCCAGAGAGGATTATGAGTTCTCACCTCCCTCATCCTCTGCTCAGCTCAGCTGCTGAGGGGTGACCTGGCTGTGGGGAGGTGCTGCCCCAGGGGACGGGGGCAATCTGGGCCAGGGGACATCAGTGCCTGGGGGTGGAGGAGGGGGGGAAGCTGGAGGGGAGATTTGGGGACTGTTTCTCCTGGAAACATACAGAAAGCAGCATCCTGGGGAAGAAGGTGTGACGTCAAAGGCAGGGCTTAAAATATACCCAGGGCCAAATCACATGGCAGGTGCTGAAACAGAAGCCAACGGGCTCCAGGCACCGAGTCCCGCAGGAGCTGTGGGGATCTGGGGGGATTGTCCCTCATCTCAAGCCCACAGCTTTGCTTTCTCTGTTCCCTTAGGGCAGCATCTCCCTGGCCCTCTGCTGTGACCCAGGAGCTGTGTTGCCAGGCTGGGCACAGTGGGGAGGGCTGGCTGGGGGAAGGTGGAGGGGGGCACATGTAAGCAGCTGGCTCCCATCTGCTCCACTGCTGCTGCACAGCCCCAGGCTGGGTCCTGGGTGACTTCTGTTGAAAGCAGCTACTGGTAGGGACCAGCTGGGTGGCATTTGGCTGCTTCTCATTAGCTGGGTAGAGAACTGTGTCGGGTGCCAAGTTGTTGGGGGTTATCTCCCTGGGGAAGGCAGGGGCCAGAGGTGATGAACAGCTCAGCCTGGTTGGCTCAGCTGCCCAGGACATGCTTCATCTTGCCAGGTTGGGGTGAAAATCTTCTGGTTTTGGCACTTTGAGCCCTGCCAAGCAGGTTGCACACTCGGGGTTAGCACTGTGTGCTGGTTTGGGCCATAGCAAACTCCCTCCCTGCCAGGCTGTGTCCTCCCTTTGGGACTCAGAAAGGGGACACATGTTCCCTCCCAAAGGAACTGTCCCAAAGGCAGGCTGAGATCTCTCTTTGTTCCTCCAGGAACAAGAGGCACAGGCAGCAGTGGCCATGCAAGGAGATCTGAGGCTGAGCAGCCCTTTGAAGGGCTTTTGTTTCCATTCCCAAGCACAAAATGTCCAAGGAGCCTGTGGCTCTCCAGAGCAGGTCCAGGTGCTGAGGCTGTCCCAGATCTGCAGCTCAGCCCTCTGTGCTGAGCAGGGAGAACTGGATCCCTTGAGGGAGGGATTTGGGGGTGAGATGGAGGAGGCTGAGCCGTGGAGTCAGCGAGGGGCACGGCTGGGGAGCAATTGCAGCATCAGCCAACCTACAGGCAAAGCCTCCAACAAACTCACTCAAAGCTCATCCAAAAAGCTCATCCAGGCCACCAGAAACACCTGGAAATGGAGCCTGGTCCTCCATGGCAGCCTGAGCCAGCGTGGTGCCAGCCAGCCCTGCCACTCTTGGCTTCTCCCCGTGGCACAGCTCGGCGTCAGCTCCGCTGCAGGGCAGCAGAATGAACACCAGAGCTTCAGGAGCAGCAGCTCTTTCCAGTGTGTTGTCCCACTGGCAGGAGCCCTGGCCCAGAGGCAATGGGATGTGGTTCTCATTCCCCAGCCTGGGCTGGGGTTTGTTATTTTCCCTTCTATTGTGCAGAGTCCCCTTTCTTCCCTGCCTGGCCCATCCCCTGTGGCTGAACCCAGCGCTGTGGTTTCCTTCTTGTGCTCAGACACGGCTTTTTGCCTCCTCCCAAGCACCCTTTTGTTCCTTAGGCTTGATCTCCAGACCAAAAGCAGACAGTCACTGCTCCTTGCAGCCCTGAACAGCAGCCAAGAGGTGAGTACAGGGAGAGGCATTGGGGCTGTTTTCAGTAGGATCACTAAGACATGGTAGATGTTGCTTCTGAAGGTCATTTTCTGTGTCTCTGGATGGTTCCAGCTGGGGCTGTCTGGTATTTCACACAATCCCAGATGGTGGGGGCTGGAAGGGCCCTGCAGAGCTGCTCCAGCCCCTGCTACAGCAGGTTCCCCTGGCTCAGGGGCACAGGAACGTGTCCAGGTGGGGTTGGAAACCTCCTGAGGAGCCTCCACACCCTCCCTGGGCAGCCTGGGCCAGGGCTCCCTCACCTCAGCACCAGAGGAGCTTCTCCTGGTGTTCAAGGGGCACTTTCTGTGTCCCAGCTGATGTCCATCACCTCTTGTCCTGGCACTGGGCACCACAGACACAAGTGTGTCCCCATCCTCCTGCCACCCACCCTTTAGGTGCTGCTCAGTGCTGCTGAGGTGCCCCTGAGCTCAGGCTTCTCTTCCCCAGGCTGAGCAGCCCCAGGTCCTGCAGCCTTTCCTCCTCACACACATGTTCCATCCCCTCAGCATCTTGGGAGCCACAGGCTGGGGGAAGCAGCCTGGCACAGTGACTTGGGATCTCTTGGGTGGCAAAAGCTCTGTAAGAGCCAGAAATTCCTCTGCTCTGAGTCAGGCTGGGCTCTTCTTTCCCAGGCTCTGTTCCCTTCCCTGCACATTAGCAGCTCCTGGCCTCGGATGAGCCACGACAGGCTCTGGCTTTGCAGGCAAACACACATTCAGAAACCATAGGGCATTATCCCCTTGCATTATTATCACTTGAATGTAGGTCAGCTTGACAGCTTAGGTGGAAAATCATCTTCAGAGGATCCTGACAGCTCCATGTTCCCTGTCCTGTTAATCCCTCCCTGTTCACACCCTGCATTGGGAGCAAAATCTGGGCTGAGGAGCCCTTTCACCCCCCAGGAGGCAGCGAGGGAAATGGTTACAGCAGCTGTCCCCTGCTAAAGGTGCAGGACACCAGGGGAGCCCCTGCACACAGGAGGGATTTGAGGGAGGGAGACAGGGTGGTAAATGCATCTCTCTGTGCTGGCAGCACCCTTGTGATGCTCCAAACTGCCAGAGCCTGAGCAGGGAAGGATTCATTCAGGATTCATTCAGGATTCATTCATCCCTGTGCTCCCTGCAGATCCCTTCCCATGGCTCTGCCCAGGTGACCCTGGCTGGCTGCAGTGTGTTTGGAAATGCAGGCTCTGCTGGGAAGGGCTGCTTCACCCTCACCCCCTCCCCCCAAACCCCTGTTTTTCCTCCTCCAATTGCCACTTTTCATCCCTGGAGAAGCCTCAGCGACGCCTCCCCCAGCTCCAGGCCCCCTCCCCCTGGACCAGTCCTATGAATGAAGGGTTTGGTGGCCCCGAGATGCCATTGCCATGGTGACAGATGGCAGCTGCAAACACGGGGCTCAGGGTCACATGAGAGCAGTGGTGAATTCAGGCTGTTATTTATAGGCTGCTGCTGCTCCAGCACTTCTGGAAACGCGGCTGCACGAGCCATCAGCCCTTCCCCAGCTCTCCGGGGCACTGCTCTTCCAGGAGAGACATTACTCACTCTCTGCTTTAAGCCAGACTGTTCCTGCTGCTCAGGCTGCTCTTGGAAAAGTACTGAGGCTCTCTGGAGTTGGGGTGTTTTTGTTTCCTTGCTGAGCCTTTGGATCAGCCTCAGCCCAAGGCAGCCAGAGCTGGTTCCTTGCAGCCTGAGCCTGGGCCACAGCCTCACGTTGCATGTTGGTGGCAGAGGCTACATCCAACCTTACCTGGTTTTTTAAGCTCTGGTCCAGCTGGGGAAATCTTTCTGTGCCTCAGTTTACCAGCCAGCAACACAGTGTGGTCAGACAAAAGGAGACCTCTCAGTCCTCGAGGGAGGATTTGTGACACCTCAGGGTGTCACCGAGTCACCCAGGAACTGCCCCTTCCCCAGCTCCTGTAGGCTCAGGGGAGCTGAGTGGCTGGCTCAGCCCCTCCTAATAAGGTTGTTTGGCTTCCCATTGCTTAAGACCCCTTTAATAAGGTCTCTTGATCATCTTTAGTCTCTGGGCAGAGCACAGAGAGCCTTGTGCTGCTGGCATTTGCAGCCTATGGGCTCTGCAGCTCCCCTTCCCCAGCCTTCCCAAGCTCCTACCCACCTCCCATGGAGACAGCTCTGGGGTGCAATAAAACCCTTCATCTTTGGAGATCAGGAGGTGTTTCTCATGTCTGCAGGCTGAGGGGTCTTCCTCCCATCTCTGGGCCCTTCCCAGGGTGTGTGACAAGGCTGATGCTGCCCTTGTGCAGCTGGGGGAGAATCTGTCTCACACCAACCTTCCAACAGGAGGGAGCAGGGGACCACAGCAGTGTCCCAGCTGTGTTGGCCAGCAGGTGAAGGGAAGCTGTCCTTCTTCTCTACTCTGCCCTGGTGAGTCTTCATCTGAGTCCTGTGTCCAGTTCTGGTCTCCCCAGCTCAAGGGAGAAGGGAACTGCTGGAGAGAGGCCAGTGCAGGGACACCAAGATGCTGAGGGGATGGAACTTTAACAGGGGGTTGGGCTGGATGAGCTCTGGAGGAACCTTCCAGCCCCCAGCATCTGGGATCCTATGAGGTCTCACCTTCCCTTCCCAGGGGGGTCCCTGCATCCCCACACTCCACGTTGGCCTCTGTCCCCCAGCCATGTGATGGGCAGGAAGGACCGTGACCAGCCACCTTTACACACAGAGAGCATCAAGTCTTTGGAGAGGTCACAAAGGCTGAACCCAAGGCAGGGGAGCCCCTGGCAGGCTTTGACCTGCCCTCCAGCTCTTCCAGGCTGGCTTTCATCGACCTCAAATCCCTCTCACCCCTGCCAAGCCCAGCAGCCCCCGTGGGATGTGTGGGGATGCCACGGGGAGCCGCTGGGGACTCAGCAGGGCTGTAAATCCTGAGCATGACGTGCCTCTTCCCCTTGCAGTGCCACCTCGAGCTGCTCCCCCCTGCCTGGGGTGGCCAAAGGCCCAGATTTCATGGAGTGTGGCCTCATGTCTCCCAGGAGGGAGAGTTCTGGCCGCTGCCCTCACGCTCAGGCGCTGGCTCTCGCTCCCCAGCACCTGGGACAATTGATCATTTTGTGCCTAATTGGCTGGAAAGGGAAACACAGCTCCAAGGGCCAGAAATGTGCAGAGCTGGTGAGATCCAGGAGCTATAAGGAGCGTGGTTTATGGCTGGAGGACTGGATCCTCTGGGTTTTGTCTCTTCCTACTGTGTTTTCCCTCCTGCCAGGGTTTCTCAAGGGCCCAGGAGCTGGATACTGGTACCAGTGTGCCACATTGGTTGGGCAAATGTATCCAGGCTCTGCTGCTGGGGTTTGCATGGGCTAAATTTGGGGTTTCAGGACCCACAGACCTTGATCATTTCCATCAGGTGCTGAACCAGCAATGAACTCCTCTGAAGCATCCTTTCCCCCAACCTGACAGCCCTCTGGCTTTCCTCATTAACCCAATTAGATGTTTTCCCAGGGCAGGACTGGCAGCAGCACTGAATAAAAGGAGAAGGCTGAGCTCTCCAGGTGTGTCTGGGCCTTCTGGTAGCCCCACTGCTGCATCAAGGTAGCTTCTGTGGCTGTGATAAATTAAGCCCAAGGAGCTGGATGAAGTGCCTGGTACTGCTTTATTCCACTGTGGCCTGTCAGGATGGGGAGTGGGAGCCTTTTGCTCACAGAATTCCCTCACCAGCATTAAAGGTGAGTTAATAAATGCAATTATCTCCTCCTCAAAGCTGCCCTGTGCCCCTGGCTCCCCCTTGCTTTAGCCTGTGCTGCTCCCTTGCTCAGCTTTGGCCTGAGAGGGGAACTGGTGTGACTGGAGCTGTGCTGTCCTCAGAGCCTGATGCTGGGTCTGGGGTCCCCGAGCATCACCGAGCTTTGGGGTCAGCCCTGAGCCCTGCTGTGTTTGAGAGGCAGGCTCCAGAGTCACAGGGAGCAGAATTTAGGTCCTGACCTGACTCTTGTGCTCCGAGACAAAGCAACTGATGTTTACCAAGACACCCTCAGAGCAAAGGGGTAACCAAATCCTTCTGTGCCCCTCAAAGCTCTCCCCGCTCCCAGGGCGCATCTGAAGGGCTGTTAGAGAGGGGGTTCTGCCTCTCCTCAGCACCAGGCCGGGACACCCTGAGCCCACCCCTTCCCCCAGGGCTCGCTGCTGTTATTTTAAGGCAGCAGCCCCTCCATCCCGGGGGGAGCTGCGGGGGGTGACCCCGCACCCCGGCTTTGACGCGCAGCGCTGCTGACTCAAGCGTGCGTCAGGGGCTGTGAGCCGCTCCCGGCGAGCTGCGCCCGGCTTTTCTCTACATCTAAAATTGCCTTTCGCCTTTTTTTTCTTGGAGCCGAGCGGAGTTACCTCCCTCTCTCCCTCCTTCCCTCCGGCGGGAGCGAGCGGCGCCGCGCCGAGCCCGACGCGCATCCTCCGGTACCCGGGAGCATCCTCCGCTGCGGCTGCTGCGTTCCAGGCTCCGTTCAGCATCGGTTACCCGCTACCGATACCCGCCGCTGCCTTCTGCATCTCTCACTCCTCCCTCCATCCGCAGCCCGGAGCATCCCGGTTCGTTCCAGCCGGCAATTTGCTTCGGATCCTCCGGCATCGGAGCGGTTTCTCCCGGGATTTGGACGGTTTCTCCCAGGAACGAGGTCGGTTTCATCCTCCCGGGAGCCACCGGGCAGTCGCCGCTGTGCCGAGGTAAGGCTGCTCCCCCCTTTCCCCTCTCCCCCACCTCGGGGGTCCCGCTCCCGGGGCTCTCCCCGGCTGCCTGCTTTATCCTCTTCCCACCGCTGCTTCTCCCACTGCCCTTTTTTGGGGGGTTGAAAGGAGCTCAGGTCAAGGCTGGGGGATACACACACATCCCCCCCTAATTCTGGAGGCGTCAGGCGTGGCCCTAAGGGTGGTGACATCGAGGGCTGGGGGGGAGACGGGGACATTTAACAGCAGCAAATGGCTTAAAGCCACCCGGAGAGGCTGCGGGCAGTCAGCGGGGGTGGCACTGGCCGCCTGGCTCAGGTTGGTGGGGGGCTCACGGCCTCGCCCCCCCGAGCTGCTCACTAAGGATGGGCAGAAATGCAGCTCCCAGGTTGACCTTGACAGTAACATTGGGAGAGGAGAAAGCATTGGCTGCAAGGAGTGTTTGACTCCTGGTCCCTGAAGTGCTGGGGGTCTGTTTTCCCTTCTCCCGTTTGTGTGCCACTCCCTGAACGTGGATGAACTGGTTCTGAAGCAGAAAAAAAATGGGATTTTGGGGCCAGGTTTGTGTAATTCTCAGCACTGGGTGTGGGAAGTCCTGACTCCCTCCTGTGCCCGCCTGGATGTGCCCAGAGGTGCATGTTTGGGGCTGGCATCTCGGCCAGGTGCAGATTGGCATCGCTCTGGGGCCCTGGGGCTCAGACCAGCTGAGAAACCTGGTCCCAGCCCTTTGCAAAGGACTCAGAAGGTGAAATCTTGGGTCCTGCCTCGTGTCTGATGCACCTGAGGTTTGGATTAATCCGGAGCTGATGCAACTATTCCTGGGCTTGGTAGGAAAGCAGCCACCCCAGCTGCAGCAGGCGCTGAGCTATTCTGGGCAGGGCGTAGAGTTTCTCGCAAATGTCTCTCTAGAGGTGTCAGGAGTAGGTCAAGGAACCTGGATGGGGCTTTGTCTGCAGCTCAGCTGCCTGGGAGGGGAACAAGATGTGGGTCTGAGCTGTCTGTCCTCTGGGCTGAACTGGAGATGGCCCTGACGAAGTGACCAAGGATAAAAGGGTTTGGTTTGGATCTGGAGGGACTCTGCTGCTGCCTCAGGTTTGCACAGAGCTGGGAACGTGGAGTTAGGCTGGAGCTGAGCTGGACACCCATATCAAGCCACCATCATATGATGGGGATCATGCTGCTGACCTACTCACCTCCAGGCTAAACCATTGCCCTGGGAGGAGAAGCTCTGGTCTTTACCCCACCCTGGGTTGTATTTGGACTTGTTTGTTTACAACTGTAGCAGCAGCTTTGTGAAGGCTGCTGGGGACAAGCAGAGCTTGCAGAGGGAGTTGGGTGCTGCCTTTTAGGATAAAGCTGGGCTGGCTTTGGGTTCAGTCACCCACCTTCAGCTGGAGAGAGTGAGGTCAGAGAGATCACTGAGATCTAACTGGGAAAAGATCATCTGGTGAACCAAAGAGAGCCCTGAAGGAATCATATGATGGTGGCTTGCTCTGGGTGTCACGCTGCTGCAGCTGATGTGTGTTTCATGGCACTGAATGAGTGATGAAAGGAGACCAGAGCTGGTGAATCAACGGGCTCAAACGCTTCGTGACAAACCCAAGTGCCAAAGCTTCCCCTCCTCCAGTGCTGTTGTGTCTGTCTTGTGACCCAGCAGCAAACCTGCCCTTTCCCAAGGTTTCTTGGCCCCTATTGAAGAAAAGAGTCGCTGTAATGTCCCAACTTACCCCAAGGCATAAACCCCCTGAGCTGGAGGCGCCAGGAGAGACCCTCGGCTCAGGGATGGTGGGGGCTGGGGTAGCTCCACCTCTGCCTGCCTTTATAGGAGCTGGGGGTTATTTATAACACCTGGGTGCCTTTGCAGGAGGAAGCCACTTCAGGGGATGTAAGGCAGAAGCGGAGGCAGCTCTGATTCATCCCTGAATGTGAACTGCTCCTGTGCCACGGTGCTGAGTTGGGGCTGAGCTGATGCTGGGTGGGTGCTGCTGAGCTGCTCAGCTGGGGCCAAGGAGCCTGGTTCCCAGTGAAGCTTCTTGTGAGTGCCCTTGTCCTTGGGCACCCCCTGTGCTCCCCCATCTGCTCACACTAACCCTGCCCAAAGGTTGTGCCTGTGCACACGTGGGTGTGAGGGTGGGAGCACACGGGGATGCTGCTGGGACTGAGTCACAGCGTGGCAATTAGAGCCTGCTGCTAATTAACAGGGATCCTGTCAAGAAGGGGAGAGGGGGAGCAGCCCTAATAAGCCCAGATGGCAAAACCTTCCCCTGTGGAGCCAGAGGATGAGCCAGGGAGGAGCAAGCCTCAGCATTTAAGATGGAGGCATCTTGGACCAGCCTTGGCTTGTGGAGGGAGGTTTGCACGGCAGAGGCTGCAGGAAGCTGCTCAGAGCAGGGCTGGGGGAGGATCAGAGCTGCAAAGCTTCTGTGTGGAGCAAAAATGTCTTACTGGGGCTTGGAAGAGGAGTTTGGATGCTGCTGGGAGGGTCATGCCCTCGCTTTCTTGTGGCTTGTGTGTGGGGTACCTCCCAAGGGACCCCCAGGACCAGGGTCATCCCTCTGCCACAGCAGCAGAGGGAAGCAGGTAGGGGCCTGGCACCAGTTCTCTCATGATTTGGTCTCAAAGCCCTCCAGGGCTCCTTCCCCTCGCTGCCTGGCTTTGCAGGGTACAGAGGGACGACAGGAGGGATGCTTCTTCCTTCCCTTGCTGGGTGACCTTGGATCTGTCCCTTCCCATCCCTGCTTCAGTCTCCCCATCAGCACTGAAGAGCCTGGCCCTGGGTGCAAGGTTTCCCTGGCTCTGTGTGTGTCAGGGAAGATGGGGAGCTGCAAGCTGAGGTCCAGATCTCCCAACTTGAATCTGAGAGTGCTGTGTGACCTTGGAGTGGGCAGGATCTCCCTGTGCCTGGCGAGCTGAGTGCTTTGCCAGGAGCTGTGGGGGATTTGCCTGGAAGCTGAGTGCAGCAGGGTCACAGCTGCAGGAGGAGAGGTGATGGGGCAGTGAGTCTCCATGGACAAGATGTTACTTTTGAATGAATCCAGTCTCAGCCTATGTTTTTTCCTGCCTCAGTTTCCCCTTTATGGACCCAAACAGTGAGGAGTTTGGACACAGGAGAAGAGGCAACTCTCCTCGTGCCTGTCCTTTAGAGCCAGAGCATGTTTGCTGCTGGAAGCTGCTCTCCTTGGAGGCTGCTGTAAATCCTGTCCCCTCCCTGCCTGCCTCTGCTCTCCCAGGCCTAGCTGAACACTTTGCTGACATATTTCCAGCCTCCTTTATTGATCCCAAGAAAGTAAGGGTGGGCCAAGGCAGGACACAGGGCTGGAGCCTCTGTCCTCTGCTGAACTGCTGGTGCTGCTGCTGCAGGGTTGGATGAGGGGATGCCATGTCCTCAGCTCCCAGAGACTTTCACTCCCCCCAAAGAGAAGCATTTCCCCAGTGGGTGTTTCTGTCTCCAGCTGGGATTGATGGGAACCTCCAGGCAGGGATTAAACCCCCTGGGTGCACCAAAGCAGGAGCTTCTCTACCTGTACCCCTTCCCTGGGTGAGGTGAATCCAGTGTGTGCCACAGCAAACCATTGCCAGGAGCCTTTGACCCTCTGCAGAGGTGGCTCCTGGGCTGTCAGTGCAAAGGGATATGGTGGTTGAGGCCACTCCTGTGTCACCTGGGCCTGGATGAGGGATTGTCACTGGGTGTAAGCAGGAGCCCTGGGCTCAGGGGCTCGTCAGCCAGTGAGGCTGATGCAGGAGCAGGGCTCGGGATGGTGGTTGCTTTGCACAAGGGCTGAGGTCCTGAGAGGGGTAAGTCATGAAGGCATCCACTGGGCACCATGAGAGTGGGAATCCCACCTAAAGAGAAGCTGGGGACACTGAGTGGTGGGAGATGCAGGAGGTGAGTTATCCCCAGAGGCCACCCAGTGATGCTTTCCCCAGTATCTCCCCTCATCACATCCTGTGGGCTGTTGTTGGCTGCTCTCAGATGATCTCTAGAGACACCAACCCCAGCACAAACTGGTCCTTTCCCCTGGTCCTGCTGTGGGAAAGGCTGTGGCCCCTCTCCAGGTACCAGTGTGGGTGGCATCAGCACTGGTTTTACCTGGACAAGGGAGGTGGTGTAAAGGCACCTGTGCTCTGGCAGTGCAAGGGAGGTTATTGCAAGCTGTGGGCTCTGAGACCCCAATCTGCCTTCTAAAGAGAAAGAACAAAATGCACATTTAAGAAAATTAAGGTCATGAGGGTTAAGTAAACAAGCTGCATCTCCATCTGTCAGTCACAGAGGTTGTCTGTGTCTCTGCAGCCCAGGAAGCTCCTGCTTGGCAGCTGCTCTGCCTCCTCTTTCTCACTTGCTGCTTATCATTTTTGGCAGAGGAATTTCTTGAATAAATTCCCTTTTCAATCAAAGGAAGGAGTTAGAAAATACCTTTCCCAGCTGGATTTGGACTGTGCTTTCCAGTTTGAGGGGTGTAAACCTTGGGGCTGGTGCAAAAGGCTGGGGCAATGAATAGGAAGAGCCTTGTTGACCTCGCTGGTCCCTGGATTCGGTCCCTGTGCTGTGTGGGTCAGTGGTTCTGTGCTGCTTCTGGCTGAGCTCATCTCTCAGCTCTGGCAGGGATGTGGACAGCAAACATTGGGTATGATTAGGGCACTGATGTCAGGATCAGTCCTCTCTCCTTCAGGCCTGGCAGGAGAACCATCACCAGGCTGGGGCAGAGCCATGGGACAGACAGCAGGAGCTCCTGAAGCAAGCCATGGGCACACAGTGACAAAGCCATGCCAGGGTCAACATATGGACCTCTACCATGGTTCTCTCTTGCTCTAGTTCAATTTGGATGTATCTGTTATGAGGAGGGAGACTTGTACCTCTGCTCCTTCCCCTCATCCCAATGCCCAGAGAGCCCTTGCCCCAGGAGAGCAGCTGAGCACCCCGTTTGAGCCCCACATCCCTTGGGCATGTTGCTGTCCTGAGTGTCCTCAGAGGTGCTGAGAGGTCCTTGAAGAACTTGTGCCCCCAGGACTGCTGTGCCCTGCACACCTCCTAAGGAAAGTACTGGGGGGACCTAAACTGAGAGGTAGAGATCCAGAGAGAGATGCTGTGGGGTCTCTCCTGACCTTACCATGGTTCAACACCACCTGCCCTGGAGCTGGACACCTCCCAGGCTTTGCTCCAAGGGCTTGAGCTGTCCCAGGAGAACAGTTTGGGTGCTCTGGCTCTGAGGCACTGAGCTCTGGAGGCTCAGCCAGCAGATCCCAGGTCTTCTAGGCCCTGTCCTTAATATAAAGAGAGTCTTTAACCCCTGAGGCTGAGTCCTCCTGAAGGTCTGAGTCACCCTTGCTCAGAAGGAGCCGAAGTGGCTGCTGAGCAGACAGGGAGCAGCAAACAACTTGTGAGTGTTGATTCAACCAGATCTGCACTAATCCTGATCCAGAATGGATGGAGATCCCAGTGATTTGCTGGCCAAGGCCCTTCCCTCCCCTCTGTGCCTGTCTCCATCCTGGCTGAGGATGCCCCAGCCCCGGGCAGCCATGTGCTGGTGGTTGCCAGGATGGAGCCATGAGCTGTGAGTGCTTGATGTGAATGAGCCCTCGTTAGGAAATGAAACATTGCTGGGCCTGGCTTGAGGAGAACTCAAACAGCTTCTGGGAAGGAGCAGGATCCAGGGGAGATGTCGAGCCACACGGTTGCCTGGCAACGGATGCAGCCAGCAGCCCAAAATAGCTCCTGTGATAGGAACACAGGGCCTGGCAAAGGAGAACTTCCTTCAGGGCTGAAAAAGCACCAAGGTGAGGGTGAGGTTTCCTGCTGCTGGTGCTTTGCTTCCCTCCAGTGCCAGGTCAGGACCTTGGTGCACTGGTTGGGGATGGGATGGGCTTTGCTGCCAGTGCTCAGCTGCTGCTGGAGGAAAGTTGTGCTTCTTAACACCCCCCCAGCCCAGAGGGGTGTCCCCGTGGCACGAGGTGATGGAGCAGCTCATTCCCTGCTGCTGCTGCTCCCACCAGCATCAGAACACGCTGCAGGGGAAGGCAAAACCAACTGATGCTTTGTCAACCCTTTTCCCCTTGCCCAGGTCCTGCTGATGAGGAGAAAGTGAAGCCCAAGCCGTAGCTCCTCCGGTGTCACTCCCTGAGGGACTCTGACCCGCGCAGCCACGATGCCCAAGAACAGCAAAGTGACGCAGCGGGAGCACAGCACCGAGCACGTCACCGAGTCGGTGGCCGACCTGCTGGCCCACGAGGAGCCCGTGGACTACAAGCGCAGCGTGCTCAACGTGACAGGGGGGGACAGCTGGGACAAGCAGAAGGATGGAGACGAGGAGCTGGATGCAGAGAACAGGCCGGCGTGGAACAGCAAGCTGCAGTACATCCTGGCACAGATCGGCTACTCCGTGGGCTTGGGCAACGTCTGGCGCTTCCCCTACCTCTGCCAGAAGAATGGAGGAGGTGGGAGATGGGGCAGGGTGTGCTCAGCCCTTGGGGACAGGGGGGATGGTCCGGTCCTGCTTCACTGTGTGGATCCTGGGGGGGTGTTTGGGCTCTGCAGGAGGCAAAGGGCAGCCAGGAGCTGCTCGTCGCTGCATGTGGTCAGAGGTGCAGGAAAGCCTCTTCCCAAAGGGTGTCTGTCCACCCAGCCACTCCAAAGTCGAGGTGAATCCCAGGCTGGGAGCCAGGATTTCTTGCTGTGCCCTCTGAAGAGAGAATCCCCCCGTTTCCCTGTGTCCTGGAGCTGGGTTGTGGAGGTCCCAGCCCCTTCTGGAATGCTCCTTCCAGCCAGTCTGTCCTCCCATCCCATCCCACCCCATCCCATCCCACCCCATCCCACCCCACCCCATCCCACCCCATCCCATCCCATCCCATGCCTTGGGCTCCCAGGCAGCCCAGCTCTGTCCCAGCTGTGCTGAGACCTGACTCCCTTCATGACATGACTGAGGGGGCTGTTTGCTCACCATTAAGCACTGACTTTGCAGTGATGGGAGGCAGCACTGAACGAAGGCAGGATCAGCCCAGCTTTCCCCTCTCCTCCTTGCACTCGCTTTCTTCCCAGCACTGCACCATTCCCCATGCCCCCAGCCCCCAGCTGCCAAGCCTGCAGCCCTCTCAATAATTAAAACATCTCTGGTGTCAGCTTCACCATGAGTCATTCTGCCAAAGACCTGTGCAGTCAGCACTTCCCACCCCAGGGCTGCTCCCACCTCCCTTCCCCTTCCCAGTGGGGCTGGAGCTGGCTTCGATTGCTCCTGCATCCAGCACCTCCTGCACCCAGCTCCTGCTGCCCTGCTTGGGCTCCAGGCCTGATTCAGTGCAGCAGAAGCTTTGCAGGGTGGGTTGGTCTCTTCTGCCCAGGAAAGAGTGACAGGACAAGAGGAAACAGCCTGAGGTTGCCCCAGGGGAGGTTGAGGCTGGAGCTGAGGCAGAACTGTTTCCCTGAGAGGGGTGTCAGCCCCTGTGCCAGGCTGCCCAGGGAGCTGGGGGAGTGCCCAGCCCTGCAGGGATCCCAAAGCTGTGGAGCTGAGGTGCTGAGGCTGTGGGTCGGTGCTGGGCTGGGCAGGGTGAGGGCAGGGCTGGGACTGCAGCAGCTCCAAGGGCTTTTCCACCCCAAATGATTCCATGATTCTGTGTGGTCCTGGGTGGTGCTGAGCACCTGCAGGTCCCCATCACCCCTGCACATGCTGATGCATGTTGTATGTGTGGCCCGAAGGAGGCTGGAAGCAGGATGAGGTCGTGTTCCCAGGCTGGGACTCATCCTGCTGTATTCCCTGGCAGCTCCAGGGCTGAATTTGCTGACTGTATGTGGGGAGCACTAAGCAAGTGGGTTTAGATATGAGGGATGTGATGTGGGAATGGGGAACTAGACCTGCAACAGCCCCAAGACCTGCTGCAGCAGAGGGGGCTGGTGTGCTGGGTTTGAACCCAGGACGTGGGCACTGAGCTGGGCAGGGATCGGGACAGGCAGCTGGTTTTAGGAGCAACTTGTTTGGTGACATCTTCCTGGAGCAGGTCTAAAAGAAAGGCTTTCCAAGCTGCCTCAACCATTGCCTCTGTTTTACAGGCAGGGAAAATGAGGCACAGAGCTGGGAAGTGTCTTGAGCAGCAGATTGACTGAGCTTTCCTACACTTTTGGCCAAGTGGCCACCTCTGTCCCATGGGGCAGACACTCCATCTTCTGTCTTTTCTTGCCACCATGCTTAAACCTCTATCCCACACTGACAGGGGATGTTGCACCCTTTCCTTCCACACACATCTGCTCCTGTCCACTGCTGCCCAAGCACCAACCTGCATTCCCAGATCCACTGCAAATGAAGCGATGGCTCAGGCAGAGCCTGTCCCAGCCCTGCCCTGCCTGTCCCTCCCTGCTCCTCCATCCGTGGCTGCAGGAGAGCAGGCAGAGATGCAGCCACAACGAGCTTTCTCTCCCCTGCCAGGTGCCTACCTGGTCCCATACCTGGTGCTGCTCATCCTCATCGGGCTGCCCCTGTTCTTCCTGGAGCTGGCGGTGGGGCAGCGCATCCGCAGGGGCAGCATCGGCGTCTGGAATTACATCTGTCCTCGCCTGGGGGGCATTGGCTATGCCAGCTGCCTGGTGAGTGCACCCATGGGTGCCTTTGGGCTCCCTCCTCAGGGGCTCTGGCACGGCTTTGAAGCTGGGGATGCTGTGGAAGCAAACCTTGAGCGGCCCTGTGTGGAGGTTTGAGAGCTCAAAGGGATTTTTCCAGCTCCACTCGTGGGTCTGTGCCTGGTTTGGGAATGGGTCCATCCCCTGATGCCAGCAGCCTGGGTTCCCCCAGCCCTGTCCAGTGGGAGATGTGTTGGGGACAGTGCCATTGCCCTGGGGTTTAATGCTGTGTCCTTCTCCCTGTCCCTCCTAGGTGTGTTTCTTCGTTGGTCTCTATTACAATGTCATCATTGGCTGGAGCATCTTTTACTTCTTCAAGTCCTTCCAGTACCCTCTGCCCTGGAGCGAGTGTCCCATCGTGAAAAACGGCTCAGTGGCTGGTAAGGGGTGGCCACAGGCACGGGGGAGGCTCAGCCAGGAAGGAGCAGTGCACAGGGAAGGGGGGATACGTGACACTGGGCACCTCCAGCTGCCGTGAGCTGGGGACACTGGAGGTCGAGGTGTCTCCTCAGGCTCTGGGACCTCTCTGCTCCAGTTGCCTTGATCATATGGAGATGTTTCCCTCAGGTTGGATGAGTCTTCCCCACGCTCTCCCCTTGGGGTCTGTCCCCACTGGTGGGATTTGATGCCAGTTTGGGGAGCCAGAGCCTGGGTCTCCAGGCTGCCTCAGTGCTCAGGGTCAGGATCTGAGCCAGGAGCATGGAGGGAGGCAGTGAGAGCCAGGCGAGGCTCAGCTGGCTGCTCCATCCCTTGGGACACTCTGGGAGTGATGGGCTTGGCAGTGGGAGCTTAGTCATTGGGCTGGATTATCTTCAAAGTCTTTTCCAACCAAACTGATTCTGTTTCCACCTGACTGAGGCTTTATGTCCTGCCTCTTCCTTTTCCAGCTCGAATTCAGCTCCATTAATTCCTCTCCCTCAGCTTCCAGGGCTCTTCTCTGGCCAGGCCTTTGATATTAATTGATGTTCATCACCTAAGAGACGGTGGGTGACTCCCCCCAGCCCCCTCATGCTCTCCTGCCTCTGCTTGGTTGCAGTTGTGGAGACTGAATGTGAGAGGAGCTCAGCCACCACCTACTTCTGGTACCGGGAGACCTTGGACATCTCCAGCTCCATCTCGGAGAGTGGGGGGCTCAACTGGAAGATGACTGTCTGTCTGCTGGTGGCCTGGAGCCTTGTTGGCTTGGCCATGATCAAAGGCATCCAGTCCTCAGGGAAGGTGGGTATTGGTGGTCACCTCAGCCTGGCTGGGGTCTGTCTTTGAGGCAGAAACCCTGTGCTGCCCTGGTCTCGAGTGACTGGAGGCTGCTGTGTCACGACCTTGCAGAGACAGCCTTGACATTGCAAGCAAGGCTGCTTCAGCAGAGGGGCCAGATGCAGCAGGGTATGGTCTCCTGGGACACCTGAACATCCCTGACTCCAGATGTGCTCTGCAAAGCATCTGGTGCATTAGCAGGTAGCTGAGGGTGAGGGTCCTGTCCCGTGGCCCTGAGAGCAGGGGGCTGGGAGTGAGCTGCAGCAGCAGCAGGATCACAGCAGCAGGTGTCCTGTGCCCAGGATAAAGTCCCATCTACATCCCTCTTGCCCTAGGTGATGTACTTCAGCTCTCTCTTCCCCTACGTGGTGCTGGTTTGCTTCTTGGTGCGGGGGCTTCTGCTGCGTGGGGCAGTGGATGGGATCATGCACATGTTCACACCCAAGGTAAGAGTCCCTGAGCCCTGCAGGCTCTGAGCACGTTCTCCTGGCTCCTCACACCCTATTTCCATTATGCTTCCCACCTCAAAAAAACCAAGAACACCAACCCCAAAGCTACCCTGGAAGATCCTGGTTAGATCATCAGGATGTGCCAGCAGCACCTTAAGCACAGGATAGGGCCAGGACAGCCAAGGGCCTCACAAACTCACCACCCTGGAGCTGCCTGGAGCCTCAGCATCACTCCTGTCACCCCACCATGCCAGGCTGGGGGAGTGGGAGTGCCTGAAACAATCCATGTAAAGACTCCATGGCAGCAAAACCTCTGCTGGTGGTATGCATGCATTAATTAACTAGCCAATTAATTAACTAAGCAGAGATGTAGATGAATCAGCTCAGCTAGCAAGGCTGTTAGAAGATATTAATTATGATCTCTTGATGAATGATGCTCAGAAGCCTCCAGTCTGCAGCTCTGGCTCACAGGAGAGGCAGGATGTGGCTGGGGGGATGAGAGGCTGAACCCCACAGTCAAGAGGTTTGATTTCAAGTGCTCCAGGTGCTCTGGAGGCAGGAGATGGCTGGGGGAGGATGGAGACTCATGGGTGGGGGGACAGGGTAGCTGGGAAGCTGCAGGACACTGGGAAGCTGTGGGGCTTTACACTGGGACACCTGCCTGGTCTCTGCTGGGAGAGACTCCACATGCCCCCTGGGCAGCCTGTGCCAGGGCTCCCTCTCCTGAGCAACCATTAAGTCTCCAAACCCCCCCTGGACACGTTCCTGTGCCCCCTGATCCAGGGGAACTTGCTTTAGCAGGGGCTGCAGCAGCTCTGCAGGGCCCTTCCAGCACCCACCACCCTGGGATCTGTGTGTGCTGGGCAATGCAAGACCTGATCACTGTAGATCAAAGCACACCCTTGGCTGCTCCCAAACCAGCCCAGGCTGTAGGCACAGCAGCCTTTTGATTCAGCTCTGGCTCCACTGGGATGAGTTGTGAGGCCACCACACCACCTAACTCCTCCTTCCATCTTCCTTCCCAGCTGGACAAGATGCTGGACCCTCAGGTGTGGCGGGAGGCAGCTACACAGGTTTTCTTTGCCTTGGGGCTGGGCTTTGGGGGAGTCATTGCCTTCTCCAGCTACAACAAGCAGGACAACAACTGCCACTTCGATGCCACCCTCGTCTCCTTCATCAACTTCTTCACGTCTGTGCTGGCCACCCTGGTTGTGTTTGCTGTGCTGGGCTTCAAGGCCAACATCATGAATGAGAAATGTGTGGTGGAGTAAGATTTGCTCTGTTTTTAACTGTGTTTGAGGTGGGCATGGGTTGGCTGCTGCTGGTTCTGGTGGGTCTGGAGGCAGCAGAGTTAAGTGCTCTGGAGCTGGGTGATGCTGTGTTTTGTTGGACCCAAATTGCTGATGGTGAAGACCTGAATCTCCAGAGATGCCCCATTGTAGCTGAGGTAGTTGGATTTCCAACTCCCCCAGCCCCAAGATGGGCTCTTAGTCTGCAAATTGAAGGTGGATCCAACATGTCACATCACTTGCCCCCAGTTTCCACTCATGGTGGGATCCACTTGTCTGGAAGGGCAAGGGACCTGCTGTGGCCCAGAAGCAGCTGGAGGAAGGGGAATCTGTGCACCTAATGTTGTCTTTAGTGAGCTGCCAGATCTGTGGTGAGGGCATGGTCAGGGCCCATCCTCCACCCTGGGAGGAAGGGGATGTGTCTGGTGACCAGGTCCTGCTCTGTCTTAGGAATGCTGAGAAGATCTTGGGCTACTTGAACACCAACGTGCTGAGCCACGACCTCATCCCACCCCACGTGAACTTCTCCCACCTCACTGCCAAAGACTACAATGAGATGTACAGGGTGATCATGACAGTCAAAGAAGGGCACTTCAAAGAACTGGGCTTGGATGCCTGCCTGTTGGAGGATGAGCTCAACAAGGTACCTGGTGCCACTCCTAGTAGGACCAGGAGGTCACCTACCCCCTGCCTCTCCCTGGAGTTGCTTTGCTTATGTTGCTCCTGTCACATGGATCTGGAAAAAAAACCCCTGTTTTTAGAGACACTCCAGGGATGGGAGTTCCCTGTCCCTGTGGTTCTCCCCAGCACAGAGTGCTCCTGCTTGGGATGGGGGAAAGATCTGCCCATAGCAGAGTCATCAGCACTTCCTAGCTGGGCTCCCAGACTGGGCTCAGCGAGACAGACCTGAGTCACACAGGGTCTTTCAGGCTGTGTCCCTCACATGCTTCTTCTCATCTTTCTGTCCTCTCTTCCCCGTGAACAGTCTGTGCAAGGAACTGGCCTGGCCTTCATCGCCTTCACAGAAGCCATGACCCACTTCCCAGCTTCCCCGTTCTGGTCCGTCATGTTCTTCCTGATGCTGATAAACCTGGGGCTGGGCAGCATGATCGGGACCATGTCAGGCATCACCACCCCCATCATCGACACCTTCAAGGTGCGGAAGGAGGTGTTCACAGGTGAGCTCTTTGTCCTGCACCCTGCTGGGAAGGGGCTGGAGGGTCGGCATGGCCCCAGGGACGCTCTGCAGGACGTGGTGGCTGGGTGCTGCTGGTGCTCAGGAGCTGAAGGGGGTGGTTGGCCTTGGGTGGGTGTTCTGCTGACCACGTGCCCCTTTGCTCCCTGCAGTTGGGTGCTGCATCTTCGCTTTCCTGGTGGGACTGATCTTCGTGCAGCGCTCTGGGAATTACTTTGTCACCATGTTTGATGATTACTCAGCCACGCTGCCTCTCACCGTCGTGGTCATCCTGGAGAACATCGCTGTGGCCTGGATTTATGGCACCAAGAAGTGAGGCAAAAAGCAAAACCCTCCTTCCAGCTCTTGCCCATGTGACTTTTCCCTCAGGAGCCCAGCTCTGAGGGAGCCTATGCCCCAGGGGCAGCTGCCTGACAGAGGCAGGATCTCAGTTCAAATTGATCCTCTGCTCTGCCCCAGGTGTAACTCAGTGCCAGGAGCAGGTCCCTCTAGTGGGTATCTAGTGTTGGTTGGGGTGCTCTGTGGCTTGTGGTTACCCTTTACTCTGAGGTTTCCAGGTCCTTCTGGAAGAGGATCTTGTTCCTTAGTGCCTGTTCTTGTTCATGAGTTTGCCCAGAGCAAAGGAGGCTCTGGCTAAGGCTCAAATGAAAGTTCCCAACCAGTGCCATGAGCTTGAGGGACACCAAGGAGCTTGTCTGGATTAGTTGGGCTCTTCCTCAGGCTCTGCCCTGAGTGTAATTCACAAGGGCTTCTAGGGGGGAGTCGCTCAGCTGGAGTTGGAGAATGACATGGCTCTGTCTCTTCTTCTTGGCAGGTTCATGCAGGAGCTGACAGAAATGTTGGGTTTCCGGCCCTATCAGTTCTACTACTACACCTGGAAGTACGTCTCTCCCATCTGCATGGCTGTGCTCATGACCGCCAGCATCATCCAGCTGGGCGTCAGCCCCCCAGGCTACAGTGCATGGATCAGAGAGGAGGTGAGCACATGTCCCTTCCCCACTGCCATCTCCCTCCCGGGCCCAGGCTGGCCAGGGGGAGGCTGAGAGCTGCAGACCACCCTGTGCTTCACAGCCCTGCTTTGTCCTCCTCCCCTCTCCCGCTGCGAGACGCTCTCGCCTCTGGCTTTGCATTCAGGTTTGTCCACGCTGCCCAGAACTCTCCACCCAGCTCTGAGCATGGGCTGAGGTTGGAGCTCGGATCCTGGTTTGCTCCCACACCTGTGTGCAGGACCTTGCAGGGTTTGAACCCCCTTTCTGAGAGCTTCCCCAGCACGAAGCCTGGCAGGAGGCAGCGGGGAGCTGCTGAGGTGCTCGCGCTCAGGAGATGCTGCCCTTGGTGTGCATCCCTTCGCTGCAGCTGACACTGACACTTGTCTCTTCCAGGCTGCAGAAAAGTTCCTCTTCTACCCAACCTGGGCCATGGCTATCCTCATCTCTCTGATCATCCTGGCATCCCTCCCCCTGCCTCTGGTCTTCATCCTCCGGCAGTTCCACCTCGTGTCAGACGGCTCCAACGCGCTGTCCGTCACCTACAAGAAGGGCCGGATGATGAAGGACATCTCCAACTTGGAAGACAACGACGAGACCCGCTTCATCCTGAGCAAAGTGCCCAGCGAGACCCCTTCCCCCATGCCCACACACCGCTCCTACCTGGGGCCCGGCAGCAGCTCCCCCCTGGAGATGAGCAACGCGCCCAACGGACGCTACGGCAGCGGGTACCTACTGGCCAGCACCCCCGAGTCTGAACTGTGATGGTTGCCCGCTGCCCACCCCCACTGGGAGAGCAGGGCACTGGGGAGTGGCTCCTGGATGTCCAGGCAACGGGAAAATTCATTCATAAGGAAGGTGAAGAAGAAACCCCTCTTAAAAACCGTAACCCAAAGCAGCCGTTTGTGACCCGGGAGGACGGGACTGCGGGAGGGGCAGGACTCCTCTGACACCCCTGGGCTGACAGGCAGCACCCCCAGGCTCAGCCCTGGGGCAGGGAGGAGGAACAAGAGACACTGCTGGACTCTGAAGCGAGGAGTCTCTCTTTTCTAAGCAGCTGATGGTTGGAAAAAGGACCTGGTGTGGGTGGGAAGTCAGCCACGCTCCCCCGGCACCCAGCACCCGGCCCTCCCTGGCTGCTGTCCTTCACCTGGGAGGAGTCATGGCCTTATCCAACGAGCACAATCCACCACAGATGTTCATAGCACAAGAAGGGTGCTGCTGCTGTCACCATCGTTGTTGTTGTTGTAGCTCCTGTAGGTTTTTATAGCTGTGGACACACCCAAAAGAGCCCCAAAGCGGTGACCAGGGTGGGCAGGGAGCAGCGTGGGGCTGCCTGAGGTGCTGCAACGGGTGTGAGGCTGCAGATGGCAGACCCTTGGCATGTTTTGTTACCCACCAGCATGGGGACAGCAGCTGTGGGTTGTTCTGAGGCACAGAGCTGTCCCATCCATGGGGTGACGTGGTCAGTGTGCTCCCTGGGTGGCAGAAGCCCTCTGAGCTGAGGGTGGTCTGGGTGTGTGAGCATGTGTGGGGTCTGGTGAGGGTTACCATGGTGGGGATGGTGTGAGTGCTCTCTTGGAAGTACTGCTGGTGTGTGGGATGTTCTGCTGAAGCAAAATCCCTGGCATGGTGATGGTCTCCTCTTGCCACTCTCTTCAGCTGTCCCAGAGGGACAAGCAGAGAAGCTGTGGGACATCCAGTCCTACCACAGTCCTGGTTTAGCTCTCAGGAAACCACCCCCTGACTTACCTCCCTTGCACCCACCAGCTGAGGGGAGCTGGGCAGTGATTATCTCTGGATGTGTGTCCTCATTTCTCATGGCTTCGAGCCAGGGGGGCTGCAGTGCCTCCTGTTCCTCACCACCCTTGGGACCAGGGTCACCAGCTCCTGGGGACAGTGGGTGGCTACTGAGCAGCAGTTATTGGGCATCAGTGCCAGGTCCCAGTGTCCCCACCAGCTCTTGATCCAGGCTGGTGAGCCCTTGTTAGACCCCAGGGGCCTCTATAGTGCCCATCTACCTTTTCTGGGGACCAGACTGATGTGGCTTTGTGTTGTTTCTGCCCAGGCTGCCTGGGCAAGGTTGGGATCTCCCAGCTCCAAGGCTCTCCCATGGGGACTGAAGGTCATTTCCCTGGATCCTCTGTGTAGCCAAGCATTCCTCTCAAGTGTACCAGTATTACATGGCATCTTCCTCCCTTCCCCATGGGGACAGGGGAGCAGCTGCCTGTGCTGGCACACTCAGCACGTTGCTATGGCCTCCAAAGCTGAGGGAGCTCCTCATTCTTGGTTCTGCTGGGCTGGCATCATGCATGATGGTATTTCAAGCCAATCTGAAGGCCAAGTTTGTGGCCTCTTGCCCATGAGCCCTTCTCTCCTCTGCTTTCCTCTCAATGGGTGTTCTTTCAGCTGGGAGGTGAAGGCAGAAGGTACTTGATCCATTCATCCCATCCTCGACTTCTCGTGGCATCTCTGGGGCCAGGAGACCCCCACCAAGGATGTTTCTCCTGTGGGTTCTGATCCTTTATCCACAGTCCTTCTCCTGGACAATTAGCTCAGGCTCTTCCTTGATCATTTTTCCAAGGGGAAAATGGAGGCATGGTCAGACCTGAAGCAGCTCAATCTCTGCTGGCTGTGAGAAGCACCAGCCTGTGTGGTCAGGATCAGCATCAGCCTTGTGTGGTCTCTCCTCCAGCAGTTCCCCCTTCACCATCCCCTCTGCTGCCTTTCTCCTTCCCTTCCCCATGTAGAGGGACATAGAAATACTCCCACACACATCATCTCTGACTGGGAGAAGCACAAACCCCGTGGCATTTCCCCATCATTAGGCAAGATGACCCCCATCTCTTATTTCTCCCTCTGTCCCCAGTTTCCTCCACCTGACCAGCAAAACAGAGGATGAGCCAAATTGTTGCCCACCACCACCTTTCCCCCTGAGCCCAGGGGCTGAGTTCCCACCGTAGCTCCCATGGAGTTCAGGGAGCAGAAGAGCTGAGCCCCAGCTGCTGCCATGGCCTGATGCTCCTCCAGCCCTGGGGGGAAGGATCCAGCCCTCTTGTCTCTCCCATCACCATTCCCAAACCAGCCAGGGAGGCCTTCACTTTCCTCCCCTCTTCTTGCAGTGTCACCAAGAGGTAAAGTCAAGAAGAAGGTAACAAAGAAAAGCTCTATTATATATATATAAATATCTATACAGAGAGGGAAGGACCAGTAACCCCAGAGTCTCTGTCTCTATTGTATATTTATTCTGTAAATGCCACTGTAAATGCTGTTAAATGACAAATTGTATTCCAAAGTGGCCCCTGACCTATTTCCATCCCCCAGTGCTGTACAGATCAATTCTCATTGGATACCAGGACACATCTGTACCTTTTGATTTCTCTTGTGTGGCTGGTGCCTGTCTCCCCTCCCTCCTCCTCCTCCTCCTCCTCATCCTCCCCATCCCCAGGGGCTCCAGCATCCCCATCCCCAGGAGCTCCAGCATCCCCATCCCCAGGGGCTCCAGCATCCCCATCCCCAGGAGCTCCAGCATCCCCATCCCCAGGGGCTGCAGCTGCCCTGGGGGAAGCAGCAGAGAGGAGGAGGAGGAGGAGGGGATGCCACTTTTCTTTTTCTCTGTGGAAATAGTGTGTTTCTTGGTGGCATTTTGCTCGGTGTTAGGCACAGGCTGTAGGGGGAGTGTGTGTGTGTGTGTGTGTGTGCTGTAAGTGCTCTGTGTTGTCACCCTGTGAGCGTGTGTTTGTCTGTAGGTGCTGTGTGTGGGGGTGTGTGTGTGTGTTGGGGGGGGGGGGTTGTGTTTAGGGTTCACTTCTCACTCTACCTGGGCACTTTTGGGGCCTGTGGTGGGGGTTTCTTCTGCTCTCCCCCCACACACCTCCTGGGGGTCCCGGGCTGTGCATCGGGACGGGCTCCAGTGGCTTTTAGCCCTCAAAATCCCTCCTCCCCTCCCTTTTTTCTCCCCAGACACACAGGGAACAGCTGCTACTTGTGAGCACAGGCACTTTTCAGTTTTCCTCTGGTTGGTGGTGGAAGGAGGAGGGAACTGCTGCCAATATTCCTGTCCCCCCAACATCAGCTCCTTGCTCAGCTCCCAGCCCAGATCCAGCAGCTCAGGGCAGGATCATGTCCCTGCCTGGGGGACAAGGAGGTGCTGGGTAGACCAGAAGAGGTCAAAATCCTGTCCCCTCTCTTGGGGACAGAGCTGGGGGGCTGTAAGTGGGTCTGGAGAGGGGATGGCTGGTGCTGAGGACAGAGAGGAGTTCTGCAGAAGGCTGGTGCAGTCCCCAGGGGGCTGGAGCTGGGATGCTCAGTAGGTGAGCACTGTGGGCAAGGGCTGGATCTGCCCTTCACCCTGGAGCAGAGCAGGTGGCTGGAACTGGCAGCACTCTGCTGATTTGCACCATGTCCCTCAGCCCCTTCCCCTCAATCCTTCCACTGCCTTCCTCCCATCCCCCAGCCTGGGTCTCAGTGGGAACAGAGCTGGGTGGCCTTGGTGGCCCCAAGGAGCACAGCAGAGCCCAGGCAGAGCCATGGCAGCACACAGCACGTGGCTGTTTCCCTTGTGGGCAGCACAAGGCTGAAAACCCCCCTCCTGTACAGGTAAAAGCACAGATCTCATAGTAACTCGTCCCATGTACCCTCGTAGCCGTGTGTTTGCCACGTGTGCCGTGACACTGGACTCCTGGGCAGTCGAGAGAAACCCTGTAAGAGCTGTAACAGAGTCCAATTAAAGTCTCTTCTTACCAAAGCTCTCCTCACCAAGTCTCTTCTCTGCCTCTGTTTGCTTTCCTGGGGTCTCTCTGAGGGTGCTGAGAGCTGAAGCGATGGGCACTGGGCCTGTGGGTACCTCTGGGCATCGCTGTCTCGATCCTGCCCTCTCCTATCACATCACAGCCATCGTCCTTCTGTCCCCCCTGCTCCTCTCATTCCCTCCCTCCAGCCACATCAGCCCCTACAAGGGACTTGCTCTGCCCACAGGTGCCTCAGGAGTGTCATGGATGTGATCTTCCATCTTGGACCAGTTCAACCAGTACCCACTGGCTTTATGGGGCATGTGGACTGGTAAGACATAGTTTTTGCTCCTCTGCATAATGCCCTGGGGGTACTTGGAGCCTGGAAACACCCCCTGGAGCAGGACCAGGGGATTGGAATGTCTTTCCTATGAGGAAAGGCTGCAGGACCTGGGGCTGTTCAGCCTGGAGAAGGCTGAGGGGGAACCTCATCAGCACTGATCAGCACCTAAAGGTGGGTGTCAGGAGCACTGGAATGGGCTGCCCAGGGAGCTGAGGCAGTGCCCAGCCCTGGAGGGATCCCAAAGCCGTGGGGCTGAGGTGCTGAGGGCTGTGGGTCAGTGCTGGGCTGGGCAGGGTGAGGGCAGGGCTGGGGCTGCAGCAGCTTCAGGGGCTTTTCCAGCCACAATGATTCTGATAGGAGATGCTGGTGAAGGATGAGAGCAAATCATTCCAACAGGGGCTGGAGGCAGGAGGTGGTCCATGGGTCATCTTTGCCCAGAGATTGTCCAGGAAACTTCCCCCAGGAGCAATGACCAGGACAATGGGACACATGGAGCAGCTTTGACCCCAGCCCTGGTCTGTGGGAGCAGGGACAGAGATGCTCTCAGTTCCTCTTCCTCCTCAGTGAGGTGGCACAGAGAGGGATGCAGGATTACAGGCACAGCACCCATCCAGCCTAGCTCAGGGTGATGCCCAGGGCTCTGTGGTACCCCCATGGGATGCTCCCTGCTGTGCTGAGCTGGAAACAAGCAAGAAAAAGTGATTCTGGCCCTTGTGGGGCTGGAAAACAGAGGCAGAGAAATGAGTCCAAAGGTACAGTTTAAGCCAAATACATGCTTTGAAGAAAAATATGAAGGAGTTTGAGTGGCAGTGAGGCAGGGAGCCTCCAGAGCCTGGGGAGAGGCCAAGGCTGATGCTGTCAGATCAGGGGGAGCTTTTGGGTATCTCAGCTCAAACCATCTCTGGGGCAGGGCATGGACACACAATGGGATGGGCACACGGTGGAGCTGCTGACAGCAACAGCTTGCTGTGGTTCCCCAGGCACCTGGGAAAGAAAGTCAGAGACAGTTCTCATGACTCTGGAAGATGGGGAAACTGAGGCACGGCATCAGCTCACAGAACCACAGCATGGTGGGGGCTGGAAGGGCCCTGCAGAGCTGCTGCAGACCCAGCCCCTGCTCCAGCAGGTTCCCCTGGCTCAGGGGCACAGGAACGTGTCCAGTTGGGGTTGGAAACCTCCTGAGCAGGAGCCTCCACACCCTCCCTGGGCAGCCTGGGCCAGGGAGGCAGATGATCCCCACCATCCTCCCCTCTCCAGCACAGCCTCCTCCCGCTCCCAAATTGCTTTTATGGAGCAAAATTGCATCAGCGATGCTGTGGCTGGAGCCAGATTCGCTGCTGGACCCAGACAGCTTCTGTCTCCTGGGGTTTTGTTTCTCCTTGCCTTGGCTCCAGCCCGTGCAGGACCCACAAGATGGCACTGTGTGACAGCAGCAGGGTGACAGCAGCACTGTGTGACAGCAGCAGTGACAGCAGCAGGGTGACAGCAGCACTGTGTGACAGCAGCAGTGACAGCAGCAGTGACAGCAGCACAGGCTCTTGGCCACCCCGGGGGAAATTCGGGGTGCAGGCTCTGCTCACAGGCTGGGGGATGAGCCACAACCTGCAGAGGGACAGGGCTGCAACCTCGGTCCATGCAGCCTGTGAGGCTCAATGTCTGTGCTCAGGGGCTGATGAGCAACGTGAGATGAGGAAATTCAGCTGGCAGAGGGGAACTTTGGCCTCGGTGTTGCAGCAGCTGCTTCGAGAAGACCCATCTCCAAGAGAGTGTCCTGAAAGGTCACTCGGGGCTCGTGGCATCAGCACCCTGAGGTGCCAACAGCCACAGACTGGAGAGGGACCTGTCCCACTAAAAAGCATGAAGGGGAGAGGGCAGAGACCTTGTTTGAGACTGAGGTCAGTGTATCTCTATTAAGAGAATCATGGGCTGGAAGGACCTGGAGAGGTGAGTTTGTCCCTCGCCACCCAAAAGCAAGATCATCTGTCTCTCCCTCAAGTGAGCTGCAGTCCACCTGCCTCCTCCCTCCCTCCCTCCATGTGATCCCTGCATGTCCCCAGCCAGCCCTCCAAGCATCCTGTGGCCCCTTGTGCAGGTCCCAGCGTGCCAACCCAGGGCTGTGTCCCATGTGCCAGGTCACAGGCAGGGGCTCAAGTCACTGTGCTGGGTCAGGGGGAGAGACCCAGAGACTCTCCAACGCCTCCTTGGGATCCACCCAAGGGCTGTGGCTTCTCCAGGTTGGAGCTGATCTTCCTTGAGATCTTCCTGGTGCTGCTCTTTGTTCCATCCTTCTCCTGGGTGTTATCTGAGATGCCTTCAGCCTTGCAGGAGGTCCCTGCAGAGGTGACTCCCTCTTGCTCCCAGAGGAGTCAGGCTCTTGCTGTTTTCTCTCTCTCTCTCTTCTGTTTTTTTCATGGACATTAACAATCTGAAGGCATATTTAGAGAGCAGACAGCTTTGGGCGGGTGTTGCTGGCTAAAAGATCTCTTCCTTCCCCAGATACAACCCATTTGTCTGCCTGGCCACCTCCTCCCAGCCCAGCAACGGCCGCGCTCGGGTGCACCGAGACCTCCTGGGATGAAAGTCTCTGGAACAAACGGCAGCAGCAGGTCACAGTGTGGCTCCCTCCTGGGCCACCTCGTGCTGCTGAGGGTGAGGAGCAGAGCTGCCCTGTCTGCCTGGTGATGCAAGGCTCCATCTCTCCTGCCTGGTGATGCAAGGCTCCATCTCTCCTGGCTGGTGATGCAAGGCTCCATCTCTCCTGCCTGGTGATGCAAGGCTCCATCTCCTCTCCTGGCTGGTGATGCAAGGCTCCATCTCTCCAGCACTCTCTTCCCTCGGGCTCCACGCTCTGGAGCTGGTGCAGCCCCAGGGGGTTTGGGTGTGGAGCTCAGCCACAGCCTGCACCCGTTCAGGATCCGGCCCTGGAAGCTGTGCAGTTGCAGTGACAGTTGGAGGAGGGCTTGCTCTGGGGTAAGATTCTAAGCGTGGCTCTCATGCCTCGTGGCTTTTTTGGGTGGCCCCAGCCACCCCCAGCACCCACCCAAGGGGATGTCAGCGAGGGGATAAACCTGGGCAGGGGGTAAGGAGGGGAGCTGGGGTCCTGGGAGGAGGAGATGCTGTGCAGAGCCCAGGAAGGTGCAGAGAGGGATGCTGGAGTGGGGCAGCATCCCTCGCTCCCTGTCCTCTCACCCTGCACCAAGGGCCACCTTGTCCAAGTGCTGACCCCCTGGCTCAGCCCCCTCCAATAACAGGCCTGTGCTGGACTGGGATCCCATCTATCACCCCAAAGCACCCACCTGCATCTCCCCCAGCCCCAGCTGTGCCAGCACAGGAGCAAACACCTCAGGTGCTCACCCTGTCCCCTGGGCCACTGCAGCTCTTCACCTCCTCCACCAGGCTGAGCATCACCAGCACCAGAGGGGTAAGAGCCCCCCGAAGAGGGGGTTTAGGGGAGAGGGCCCCTGGGACTGGGATAGTTGGGACCCTCACTCCCACCTTTGGTGGCCATGGCTCTGGGAAAGGGACATCTTTCCCTCAGGAGCTGAAACAGGACTCAGAGATGCCGTGGGAGGGTGGTGGGAGGGAAGGAGGGTCAGGTCTGTCTGCAGCCACGCAGCTCGCCACCGCTCCCGGCCCCGTGCTTGGGGTCGGTCCGTCCTGACCTCTCGGTGAGCGAGGGATTGCGAGCCAGGGAGGGATGGGATCTGCTCGAGCCTCTGCCAAGAGCTGGCTCCAGATCCGCAGGCAGCTCTGGGCTGCGTTTCCCCTCCGGCGCGACGCGGAGCCGGGGTGTCCGGGGTTCACTCCTCGCTGACACCGACCCCCCCTCAGCCCCCCGAGAGCCTCAGCTGCCCCGCGGGGAGGTGAGTCGGTGCCGGGGGGGGCTGGGATGGGGCGATGGGAGGATGAATGGAGGGATGGGAGGATGGAGGGGAGGGATGCGGGGATGGAGGAGCGTGGTTGGGAGGGAAGGCAGCGGCGGGGGGCTGCGGGGTTGGGCGCGGGTGGGGGGTGGTTGTGAGGGGAGGGGGGGTCCCTGGGCCCTCGGCGGGGCGGCGCCGGCTCCCGTAACCCCGCCGCTGCTTCCCAGCCCTATAAAAGCCCCGGGCGGCGGCGGCTCCTTCCCCGCCGAGCCCCGGAGCAGCTCTCGCCGGCTCCCCGGAGCTGGGAGGCAACAGCCGGGGGCGCAACAGGATCCCCCTCCCCCGGCCCGGCCACGCGGGATCGGGTCCCCCTGGCACCGCAGCCCCCCCGGGGAGGGCAGGGCCCGGCTGGGGGGGGGGATCGGGAGCGGAGGGGGTCATCCAGTCCCCCCCCTTCGCCCAGCCCGGCCCGGGGGGAGCGCGGAGCCGGCGGAGCGGGAGGGGCGGGCGGCGGGTCCCCCCCCGCGCCGGGCGCTGCAGGTACCGGGGAGGGAGGGGAGGACGGAACACGCGCAGCCCGGCGGGGCTCAGGGCTCGTCCCCCGCCTCGCCCGCCCGCCCCGGCCTTAGCGGCAGCATCCTCATCCCTCTCCTCCTCCTCATCCCCAGCCGAGCCCGCATCCCCGGAGCCGGGGCCACCGGACCCTCTCCCGTGTCCGCCCCGCTCCCCCAGCGCTGCCCGCGGCCCCATCCCGCCCGCACTTGTTGCTGCCCGGCGGAGCGGGGCCGGCTCCCGCTTTTAGGGCGGTTTTATTTAGAGGGGTGGTTTTGGAGGGGGTGGAGGTTGCAGCCTTCCCCTGGCGTCCCCGGCAGCCGGCGGTGTCCGGCTCGGCTCCAGCCTGCTCCCCCCGAGGCCAGAGCCAAGCCTGAGCACCCCCCGTCCTTTTCCCCTCCCCAGTCCCGTCCGTGTGCCCCGCTGCCGTCTCCGCCGCCCCGCAGCTCCTCGCCGGGAGGAAGGCTGCGCCTCTCGTGCATCCCCCAGCCACCGAAATCTATGATCAGCTCCGTGTGTGTCTCCTCCTACCGCGGACGCAAGTCTGGGAACAAACCACCCTCTAAAACATGCCTGAAGGAAGAGATGGGCAAAGGGGAAGAGTCGGACAAGATCACCATCAACGTCGGCGGCACCCGACACGAGACCTACAAGAGCACGCTGCGGACTCTGCCGGGCACCCGCCTGGCCTGGCTGGCCGACCCCGACGCGCAGAGCAACTTCGACTTCGACGGCAAAAGCAACGAGTTCTTCTTCGACCGTCACCCCGGCATCTTCTCCTACGTGCTCAACTATTACCGCACCGGGAAGCTGCACTGCCCCGCCGACATCTGCGGGCCCCTGTTCGAGGAGGAGCTCACCTACTGGGGCATCGACGAGACGGACGTGGAGCCCTGCTGCTGGATGACCTACCGGCAGCACCGCGACGCCGAGGAAGCCCTGGATATCTTTGAGAGCCCCGAGCCCGGCGGAGGGGCCGGCGGAGAGGAGCTGGAAGAGGAAGGGGGCAGGGAGATGGCCCTTCAGCGCCTGGGCGTGGATGAGCGGCCGCCGGGGGCTGCGGGGGCTGCCGGAGCGGGCGGCTGCTGTCGGAACTGGCAGCCCAGGATGTGGGCGCTCTTTGAGGATCCCTACTCGTCCAAGGCAGCGAGGGTAAGCTCCTGAGACGGGCCGGGGGGAGCTGGGATGGGGCCGTGCTGGGGTTGGGTCTTGGCCTCCCCGTCCCTGGGGGTGAGGTGGACTCCCGTGGGCGCTCTCGTAGCCGTCCTCCTCCTACCGTGGGGCACAGTGGCCGTCTCCCGTCCTATTCCCATGGGACAGTGTCTGCTGTCTCCTCTCCCAACGCATCACATCGAGGAGAGCTGGGCTGAAACTGGGGACAAGCCCATTCCCTGCCCCCTTTGCACCCACGAGCGCTACCTGGACACCTCCTGGGCACAAGGAGACGTGAGGTGTTGTCAGGGAGAGTCCTTGGCGGGGCTGAGCCCTGGCAGAGTTTCGGGGTGCTCTGGGACAGGGGTGTTTCAGGGATGCTTGGCTTCCTCCCACTGGCTTGTGAGACCAACCTCACGTTGAATGGCCCAGGGGTGCAGTGGGGAGCCCCAGGTCAGGTCCTGAAGCACATGGGAATCCTCATGGTTGTCCTCAAGGAGCTTGTTGCTTCCTCTCCAACAGCAGCAGCAGCCCCAAAGGACACCCCGTGTCTCTGCAGCAGCCCCCCACTCTGCTCCCCTGTGCCCCGTGGTACCCTCAGCCCCAGCCTCCCGCCCCCAGCCGCTGCCCACACGCAGCAGACGGTGCCCAGCAGCACGTGCCAGCGCAGCTCTCAGCTGCAGTAAACACCCCCCTCCCCCCCCCAGGCCCCTGCAGCCACACATGTCCCTGGGGACCTGCTACACCACGTACACACAGACACACACACGAGTCCCTCTGTGCACAAACATCCCCGTTCCACGACCCTCCATGGCCACACAGACAATCCCTGCCCACAGCCACCAACGTGCCCAGGATGTGTTCCCCACAGCCAGGTGGATCCTTGGGCTCTCAGTCCAGCTCAGACACTATTCCATGCATGTACCTCCTCTCTCAGCTACTCTTAGATCATCCCCAAAGCTCTGCCCACTGACCCCCAGACACCATCCCATCCCATCCCATCCCATCCCATCCCATCCCATCCCATCCCATCCCTGTGTGTGTGTGTGTGTGTGTGTGTGTCCTCCTCATCACACCCAGCCCATAGGTCTGCCACACACTAACAGGCAATTTGGGCTCTAAATGAATTCTGGATGCATTTGGAGGTGTAAAGAAACCCCATCAAGGGTAAGAAACACTGCAGGCACTTCACACCCACCAGCAGAGCCAGGGGCAGGGGGCTCACTTTGGCAAGGAGCTGTTTTTGCAGTCAACATAAGAGCAACACACACACACACACACACATGCAAAGGCTTGTTTGGGCTGCAAGAGCTCCTCTTCTTTTGACAGGGTGCCTGATCCTTTGCCCATCTCTCTCAGATGCTCTGAGTGGTGCAGAGCTCCAAATAAGAAAAGCAAAACAGAACAAAAAACCCCAAACACAATAATTCAGGGGGAAGAATCATCTTCCAGAGCTTTCTCCATCACTTAAAGCCTGGCTTAAACTTCACACCTAACTTTGGGAGGGCTGATGCTCTTTGCTGGACCCACTGGGGTTTGGCCTTTAGGACACTTTTCACAACTGTTTCCCTGAGAGGGGTGTCAGCCCCTGTGCCAGGCTGCCCCAGCCCTGGAGCTATTGCAGACACACACAGGTTAATCTCACAGGCACAGAATTAGTTCAGTTGGAAAAGCCCTTGAAGCTCATCAAGTCCCAGCCCTGCCCTCACCCTGCCCAGCCCAGCACTGACCCACAGCCCTCAGCACCTCACCCCACGGCTTTGGGGTCCCTGCAGGGCTGGGCACTCCCCCAGCTCCCTGGGCAGCCTGGCACAGGGGCTCACACCCCTCTCAGGGAAGAAGTTCTTCCTAAAAGAGATGCTGAGGGCCATGGGTTAGTGATGGGCTTGGCAGTGTGAGGGGAGGGGTTGGACTCGAGGATCTTAAAGGGCTTTTCCAACTGCAGTGGTCCTGTGACACCTCTGAAGGATGCTCTGGGCAGGCTCAGGGCTGCCAGCGAGGTACCACTGGTGTCCAGGGCCAGGTTTTCCTCCAGAGTGACTCAGGCTGTCTCTGCTGCTGATTCACTCCAGCCCAGGAGCTGGGCTGTCTCCTGGAGCAGGCTGGCAGCACGGCTGCCTGCTCAACGCTGCTGCCAGCGGGGTGCACAGCAAAAGGCCGCATCCTGCTCAGTGCAGGCGGGGTGGGTCGGCAGCAAAGGGTGCTGTAGCGGGATCTGCTCTCAGGAAGCCAAACCTGCTGTGCTTTTGTGCTGGAGGAAGGTAGAAGAAGAGCTTTAAGCTTAAAGGCTTTTTCCTTTTTTGGGGAAGGGGCTCTTGGAAACAGCTGCTGTGGGTGCTGGACTCATCCTGAGCTCCCCCTTGGCAGGGAGGAGGCCTGGGCAGGGTTGATGTGGAGACAACAAAGTGTTTGACACAGCCTGTGATTTCCACCACGTGCTGCTGGCCCTTCCTCGCTCCACCTGAGGCAAAGAGGCAGCATGCTGCAGGGAGGAGGTGGCATGGAGGGGACAAAGGTCTCACAGGACAGGCAGAGGGGAGAAATGTTGTCATCTGGGTGTCATCAGGTCCAGGCATGAGCAGGGTGCTGAGCTCTGCCTGCTCCTCTCATCCCCATTCTACCCTCTCAATCCTGGGACCGTTTGTTGGGTGCATCATCTGCTGCTGACCCTCATGGAGCAGAAAGGGGGCAAAAGGACATCTCTGGTCCATTCAGAGCCAAACCTCACAACTGTGAATGCTGCAGACACCCCATCTGGGGAGGGCTGGGATGGATGGGAGAGAAAGTTCTTTGACTTAGTCCTCTCAAAGTTCCCAGAGGAGGTTTACTCCAAACCCAGGCTGTTGCAGATCTCCCTCCATCCCCATCACTGTCATCTCTGGCACATCTCCAGCCCCAGCTGGAGCTCAGCACACCTTCCCCTGTACCTGCCTTGGCACTGGGATGGATGGCTGAGGTTTGCTGTCAACTCATGGCACAGGAGCAGGGAACCTTCTGTGTTCTCCGTCCTTGCTCCTGGGGAGGTGGGTGACAGCAGCATCACTCCTGGGCTGCTTTGAGCCCGTTGCACTTGTTTTTATCCAGTGAGGACCTCTGCCATCCCTGCTGTTACTGTTTACTAGCAAGGATTAGAAGAGATGTGCCAAAGGCAGCAGCGTGCCTGAGGCTGCCCCAGAGCTGTTGCCAGGGGATGAGGCGTCGTCCCCCCTCAGCTAACGGCCCCGTGGAACTTCTGCTTTCCCCAGGTAGTTGCTTTTGCCTCGCTCTTCTTCATCCTGGTCTCCATCACAACCTTCTGCCTGGAGACACACGAGGCCTTCAACATCGACGTCAACGTGACGGAGACGCTCGTGGTCGGCAACACCACGACCGTGCTGCTGACGCGCAAGGTGGAGACGGAGCCCATCCTCACCTACATCGAGGGCGTCTGCGTCCTCTGGTTCACCCTCGAGTTCCTGGTTCGCATCATCTGCTGCCCAGACAAGCTTCTCTTCGTTAAAAACCTGCTCAACATCATTGACTTCGTGGCCATCCTACCCTTCTACCTGGAGGTGGGGCTCAGTGGCCTGTCTTCCAAAGCCGCCCGGGACGTGCTGGGTTTCCTGCGGGTGGTTCGTTTCGTCCGGATCCTCCGGATCTTCAAGCTGACGCGGCACTTTGTGGGTCTGCGGGTGTTGGGTCACACCCTCCGGGCCAGCACCAACGAATTCCTGCTCCTCATCATCTTCCTCGCCCTGGGGGTCTTGATTTTCGCCACCATGATCTATTACGCCGAGCGGATCGGAGCCAAGACGTCCGACCCCCGTGGGAGCGACCACACTCACTTTAAGAACATCCCCATCGGGTTCTGGTGGGCTGTGGTCACCATGACGACCCTGGGCTACGGTGACATGTACCCCAAGACCTGGTCAGGCATGGTGGTGGGGGCTCTGTGTGCGCTGGCCGGGGTGCTCACCATCGCCATGCCCGTGCCCGTCATCGTCAATAACTTTGGGATGTATTATTCCTTGGCCATGGCCAAGCAGAAGCTGCCAAAGAAGAAGAAAAAGCATATACCCCGTCCAGCCCCCCTGGACTCCCCAACCTACTGCAAATCCGAGGAGAACTCCCCCAGGAACAGCACCCAGAGTGACACTTGCCCCTTGGCGGTAGAGGAGGGGGCGGCTGAGAGGAAACGGTCAGGTGAGATCCCCAAAGGTGGGCTGGAGGGAGGGAGAAGCCTCCAGGAGCCCCCAAGGCCACCTTTTTGGTCCCCTGTGTCTCAGAGTCCCAGGAGGACACGGTTCCCAGCTCTTGGGTTGGTGAGAACTTGGTGCAGAAGGGGCTGGGGCCCTTGGGTGCTGTGTTGGTGGGTCAGGATGCTGCAGATCGAGTCACCATGGGGTGGTTCAAGCTGTCCCTTCCTAGCCCACCTCTCCCTCACACTGATAGAGCTAAGACCCTTTGCCCAGTTCCCATCTTAGCCTGGTAATGCCCTTGGGCTTGCTCCCTCTCACCATAAATCAGAACAAGCTTCACCAAGAATGGATAAATCCATGGATGTTCCCTGGGGCTTGACCTCATCTCAAGGTCATGGGATTCTGTCAATGCTGCTCCAAAACCTGCACTTGGGCAGGAGCAAAATCAGCCCCTGTACGTTTTCGTTCGGTCTCTGAGCTGAGGTTTGGGGTTTGGCCACTCTGTCCTTCAGGTCGGGAGAAGACACAGCCCTGGCTGTGGGCAGCATCACTTGGGCTGAGCTTGGAGGACTAGGGGAGCCCTGCTGGGGATTTGTTGCTGGCCACAGGGGCTGCTTTGCCCTTTTCCTCTTGGTTTGTTGCCAGTACACCTCCAGAGCCGATGAGCTGGTGGCGTGGGAAGAGGAGGGGCCACAGTGGGGTTGTGTCCTGCACTGCTGTGGCATCACTGAGCTCAGCCCTGAGCAGCCACACATCTGGCCACGTGTGGTTAACAGTGAGGGCCCTTCACACTGGGAGCTCCAAATGACCCAGCTATAGATGTTCTTCTTGATAAATCTCCCTTTTCCACGTCCCTGCACATCCCACCTGCCCCAGGAGCCCTGGCAGTGGGGAGCAGTGAGAAGCAGGTCAGCCCCAGCCCTTCAGCTCAGCACCAACCCAGGGGCTGAGGCTCGGGCCAGACCTCAGCTGGCAGAGCATCCTCTCAGCTAACGAACCAGAGTCAGATGCCACAGATCAGCACCTCCCCACTAACCTGAGCAGCCTGGAGCTCAGCAGTGTGGATTTTGGAGAGCTGATTGCCACCAATTAGGTGGGGTGAGCCTCAAAGCCCAGGGGTGTTTTTAGCCTGCTAAACCCTGCTTGGCTTCAGGTGGGGTGGATAATCCTCAGCAGGAGGAAGAGCTGCTTGGGATTGAAGTTTGGCACGGTCCTGCTCCCCTGGTCCCTCTCTATGAGTATGTCCAGGCTGGGGTCAGTACCTGAGCTTGCAGGTGTTGCTCTGGGCCATCTGCAACCTGGTGAATGATCTACACAAACCCTCCTTGTAGCCCCCCAAGCACCTCATCCCGGGGGTCTGTTGACTGCTGACGGGTCTGTGCCACCTTCTTTCAGACTCTAAGCAGAACGGTGAGGCCAACGTGGTGCTGCCAGAGGAGGAGCAGCCTCTGTCTCCAGCTGATGGGGAGAAACGGCCCATCAGGCGCTCCAGCACCAGGGACAAGAGCAAGAAATCCTCCACGTGCTTCCTGCTGGCCACGGGGGACTTCTCCTGCGCTGCAGACGGAGGCATCCAGCAAGGTACGGCTGCTGCTGGGGGTGTGAGCTGGCCAGGGGCTGGGGAGGGCTGGGGAGATGGGCAGTGAGGTGGAGGCTCGTGGCATCCATTTGGGACCGTGGTTCAGCTCCATCTGCCTGCCTGGCTCTTGCTCTCTGCTCCCCAAACCCACTTGTTTTCCTGCCTCTCCATCTGTTCATCCCTCCGCCACGTCTCTCCCTGCTAGCTCTGTCCTTTTTGTTTTCTCCTCTCCTGATTGCCACCAGGAGGGGTTTGTGACCCCACACTTGGAGACAAGCCTGTCCCTCTGCTCCCAGCCCTCCAGCTTCTCCTCTTCCTCCAGCTCTTCTCCCTAGGCTTCAGATCACTCGTCTCAGGGAGGCGTGAGGGGCACATCTCTCCTGGGGATGTGGTGAGGTTGTGACTGAAGGTGGTCAGAAGGTTTCCAGGAGTGGGAAAAACCGCAACCTCCCCAGGCTTCTCCTTTGCTCTCCCCCTCTGATGTCTTTGGGTGGGTTTGAGCGTGGGGAGCTGTGATATGTCAAGTGCCAGGAAGGCTGTGTCCTCTGGGTGAGCAAAGGGAGCTTTGCTGTGTCCTCTGGGTGAGCAAAGGGAGCTTTGCTGTCCCCTCTGGGTGAGCAAAGGGAGCTTTGCTGTCCCCTCTGGGTGAGCAAGGGGAGCTTTGCTGTGTCCTCTGGGTGAGCAAAGGGAGCTTTGCTGTCCCCTCTGGGTGAGCAAAGGGAGCTTTGCCAAGTGTTGAGGTTTTCTGTGGGAAACTGTGGGTGAGATGAGTTGGGAAAACACAAAACTCTTCTTCCCATGACAAAGCAAGAGTCATCTTCAGCCTGGTCCCTTCACACCAACCTGCAGCCCTCCCTGCTGCAGCAGTGAGCTTGCCCTGTGCCCCACTGCTTGGGACTGGATGGACTTGGGACACAGGGAGGTGTTTGGAGGCAGTTACATTTCATAGGAGCAAAGGACTCTCTTTGGCATTCCTGCTCAACCTTGTCCCTCAGAAAGAGGTGAAAGATGACAAGCTTTGCTCATTGTGGGGCAGGAGGGTACCACACAGATATCTGCTTGAAATACCTCATGTTTTTCTCCTGGAAGTGCCCCTTTCTGTGGAGCTGGTCTCAGTTTTTAATGCCTGCTTAATGCACAGAGCTGAGGGAGCTCTAGTCCTGCTCCAGACTCAGGGGGATGCTGAACCAGAAGGGATAAAGGGGAGGGATGACAGACAGTGCTGGTCTTCATCCTTACAAGACACTCAGGTATCTCTTCAGCTGAAGCATTTGAGCTTGGTCCCACCCAGGAGAACCAGAGTAGGTGTAAGAGCTGAGGATCCAGTGCTGCTTTCACTGGGCTCCTAAAGCACATTACTTGGCTGCAGAGGACCAGGAGGGTTTTTTTCCCCCTGTGTGGTGACAGCAACAGCTATTCCAAAGGGCACTTTGGTGGTTTTTCTTGGCTTGTTCTGGTGTCTCTCCTGCAAATGGACATGTCAGAGGGCTTTTTACAATCAGAGACAGATGTATATGTGGGTCAGCTCCACCTTGCTGAGATGCTCTTGCCCCTGGAGAAAGGTGGATGAGGTGTCCAGAGGAGCTTGAGTGATGAGTGAGACCTTTTGGGAAGAGGGAAGCTCGTTATGGACTGGTGGGAGATCAGGGCTGTGTCTCCTCTGGTGAAATGCTCCAGTGTGTTCAGGGTTAGTGGTGCCCAGAGATGATCTGAGGGGCAAAGCAGCCCCTGGACCTGTTGGGAAAGCTGTTGGGAGCCACAGAGGTGTCTCTTCCCTCAGTCCTGATTTATCTCCTGCTGAGCCTGTTTGTTCTGGTACTGGGATGTTGGCAGCTCTGCAAATTGAGATGAGCTTGGTTCAGAGCCCGACTTGCTGATGGCCATCTGTCAGATCCTGGGACAGGTACTGGTGTCTGTACAATCTGTGGAAATCAGGAGATGGAGCTGGTTCAGGAATGTGCTGCAGATCTCAGCATCTTGGTTTGAGCCTGAATCCAGTGGTTGGTCTTACTGGGGTAGCTCAAAGAGCAGAGCTGCCCCTGACCTGGGCTTTGGAGAAGGCAGAGCTGGGTGGCACTGGGTTGCCATGTGGCCTGTGTTTCTTGTCTCTATTGATGCATCCCGTGGTGTGACCTTGCTCCTGTGCTGCTGGGGACAGCTTCAGACCCTTTGTCTCCCTTCAGTATATCCCCAACACGTGGTCTGCTGGGGCCCAGCACATTGGCATGAGTCTGTCTTGGCATATGAGCCCCTGTCCTTTGTGTGGATGGAGGGGTATCACAGAACCCCAGGATGGTGGGGTTGGAAGGGCCCTGCAGAGCTCATCCAGCCCAAGCCCCTGCTACAGCAGGGTCCCTTCATCAGTGCCAGGGCAGAGCCCCCCGGGGTTACACACTGCCCCATGGCTCTGTTTATAAGATGCTTCTATGTGGCTCCTTGGCAACAAAAGCATTTACAAAGCAGGTCCAGTGACCTCAGTGAGCACCTCTGAGAGTTGCTGGGATACCAGCTCCCTTAAGGAACAGGACTGGTGGCAGTTAGCACAGCACAACCCTCCAGAGCTTTGCAGCTTGACTTTGTGGTGGCAGCTGGCCCTGAGCTTGGTGGAAAACCACAATGGTCTTGAGGGATGGAGTCACAATCCCAGGTGCTCCCACAAGGCTGGCTTGGGAATAAACTGATGGAGAAAATGAAGTGATGGGCTCAGGGCAGAGCCCTCAGAGTCCCATTGCAGAGGGGCCCTGGGACAACCAAGCATCTTTACAAAGTGCTGCCCCAAACTGTGATGCTTGAGACTTAATCCAAACTGGCTGTGTGATGTTGGCCCTGTTCCTGCCCCTGTTTCCATCCTCTGAGCAAGGGGGCAAAGAACATCCCTATAAACTGCCCAGCCACATCAGCAGGTCCTTGCATGGCCAAGGTGGCTTCCAGCAAGCCCTGACCCCTAAACACCTCTCTGCCAAAGGGATGTTGTTTGGGTGCTGGATCCACCAGCACCTCCGAGCCCTCAGGAACAGGTTGCAGCTCGGCACGATTGCTTCCCACTCACACGGCTCAGGGTGGCAGGGAAGTGCCTGAGCTCTCCAAAGAGCCTCAGGAAAAGAGCCAGGTTTGCTGAGGGGTTGAAGCCAAAGCAGGTTGTTTGGGGGGAGCAGAGGATCTTTGCATCAGCTGCTGGAGGCGGGAAACATCCCCAGCTTGGGCTGGGGCTCTCCCCCAGCTCGGGGCTGCGCTCGCTTCCCTCCTGGCTGCCTGGGTGGATTCCTGCCAGAAAGTAAATAAGGAAATTGCTCTTCTCTTTGGGGCCTGATTCTGCTCTGGCTTCCATGGCAGAGAAGCTTTGCTGAAGTCAGCAACAGGTTTAGGCAGGCAGCCCTCTGTCCCCTGGAGCTGGCTGTGCTCAGGGGAGCTGAGTTCTGGGAAGGGGTTGAAGGCTCCTGTGCCCCTCTGATGGCTGAGGCAGTTGGGAAGTGATTAGCAAAAAATGTATAAGGAGGGAATGAAGCTGAGATTTCAGGAGGTAGAGCTCTGCAGCCTTTCCCAGCCAATGCTGCTTCCTCAGCATCCTCCTCGGGGCGATGCCGCAGCCGCTCCGGTCTGAGCATTAATCGCTGACCCAAGCCCAGAGCTGGGCCAGCACCCACCTCCCTGCCCCTTGGCAGCAAAGCAGAACCCCAAAAGATGCCTTTAACTCCCCAGGGGAGCCGTGGGGAGGGCTCCTGAGCTTGGCACTGCCCTAGGGAGGGCTCATCCATCACTGTTTCTGTGCTGTCGGGGAGCCGCCTCGCTCTGCTCCCGCTGCTCCGGTGCTGCAGGGGCAGAGGCAGGGAGTGTGGCATCCACAGGGCACTTGGCTTTGTCAGGGCCAGGCCCATCCTTCCTTGTCTCTGTTTTGCCAGCAGAGCTGTCCCTGCAAGGTGCAGTGGTGCAGAGAGCAGACCTTGGGGCTCGTCTTTGATCAGAGTGGCTGGTTTGGACCTGAAACAATCCCATTTTCAGTGCAAGTGCTGAGCTGCTTTCCAGAAGGAAAGGTGCCTTCTGACCTGCAGGAGCATTTGTTCTGGCTGTTGCTTTTCAGTACAGGCTGGAGTCGTCTGTGGCTCTCTGGGAACACTTCACGCTCCCCCTGTACTTAAAGCAACAGAAACATTTGCTCTTTAGTACAGCTCTACCTGCTCCTTTCCATGCAGAAAGGTGTCAGCAGCAGCTTGCTGCTACACACAGCTTCAGAACCAGAGCCAGGGGAATAAGTGCTTCCAAATCCCATGTTTATTTGAGTTCTGCTGCTTTTCCCCTGTTTGCTTCAGCCCACGAAACACCCCGACTCATCCCCCATCAGAGCGACTCGGGGAGCAAATCCCCCAGCACCCTGGGCCAGTTCGGTCTCTGGGCATCAGTGAACTCGGATCCTGGCTTGCTTGCCTGCACGAGGGAGCCGAGGGGAAGGAAGGGAGGGAAGATCTGCACAAGCTTGGTTTCCCCTCCAAAAGCCCTCCCTGAGTTTCGTGAGGGGGGCTGAATCGGGGTGTGGGGCCGGGGCGACGCTCACTCTGGTCCTCTCTGCTTTCCCAGCCTTGGGAAGGAGGCTGCTGGGCTCTAACCTGTCCCTTTTCTTCACCAAGGCTATGGAAAATCCCGAAGCCTAAGCAGCATAGCTGGTGTGGCAGGATCCACGGTGGGCTTGGCTCCCCTCACGTCCTGCTGCAGCTCTCCCTGTCCTCTGCAGCAGCCCTGCTCCCCCGTCCCCTCCATCCTCTAACCCGCCGCCCGGATCCCGCTTTGTGCTGTCGTGTCGCTCTGTCCCCACCTTCCCAGCCCCTGTCCCTGCCCTGCCGCTGTCTCTGTGCCCAGAGGAGACCCAGCTGGGACGTCTCCAGCCCCCAGAAGCGGGTTCAGCTGCCCTGCAGCCGGCTGCTGCCGCCGCGCTGCCTCCGCTGGGGCTCCGGGACCTGTGACGTCTCCGTTCAACTTGTGTCGTGTCCATGTGCTTTGGACAGCCCCTGCAGTAGGTGTTTGGGTTGGGTTTCTGCTTTTCTTTTCTTCCCCTTGAAACCTTCTTCATGCTCAAATAAAAGGGGGCCAACCCATGTGATTCCCTGTGGTGTGGAGCCCTCCTTCCCGTGGGCTGCTTGCACTTGGGCTGAAGGGTGCTGGAGGTGCAGGGAGTGTGTGTTGACTCACGGGACGATGCAGCACTGTGCTGGAAGTGCCTGAGCTCGGATCATTTTAGGTCTTTTTTAAAAGCAGCCTCAAGTTTCTGGAGGCAACAGATGAATAAACCTCTGTTCCCTGCCCAGCAGCAGTTCCCCTCTTGTTTTGTGCCTCCTTCTGTCTAAACCACACTCGGTCCCTCCCTGCTTGTGTCAGCTTCTCCATCCAACCTGCCCCAGCCGTGTGAGCAGAGCAGCCAGAGCTGAGGGGAAGCAGGAAAGAGGGGAAGAAAACAGCTTGGGTGCCAGGAGCTGGATCCTGGAGCTGAGCACCACATAGACCTGATGCTGGGAGCTGGAACTTCTCCAGCTTTGGGGAGAAATGAAGATGAGCCTCATCTATCCTCTACCCAAGATGTCCCATAGTGGTTTCCAACCCCTGTGCTGTGGTGATGTTTCAGTCCTCACTGGCAGCTCCTGAGTTTGCCATGAGTAGCTGCACTCCCTGGAGCTCTGTCATTAAAGTGTATCCCCACATCAAACAACTGAGGTGACCTGTCAGGTTTGTGAATCTCCCAAAAGCCCTGTGAGCTGGGAGAAGGTGTGAGTGTGGACACACTGAACTGGCCCTTTCCTAGGAGCAGATTCCTCTTGAAGCAGGAGGAGCTGGAATATCCCCAGGCAAGAAGGGAGGTCACCCTCTGTGATTTCAGTGGTCTCTGAATCATAAGTGATCCAACCAAGGTCACATGCTGACTTTGGGGGATGAGGCAGGCATGAAAAGAGCAGCTCTGCTGCTCTGTCCCTTGTAGAAGCAGCAGCTCAAGAGACTCAGACTTTGGGGTTTGGGTGTTTTGAAAGTGGGGGATGAACCCTGGAGCAGATGCAGCCACAGGTCCTCAGAGATGCCATCCCCAGAGATCCCATCCCCTCTCCCTGCTGTGCTCCCACAGCAGCTCATCCCCACACCAGCTCTGGTTTCCCAGCGTGGAGAAGAACCCTTGGTGGACCTTCCCTCCCCACCAAAAAAGAATCTCTCCCCCCACCCAGAGCAACAAGGGTTGAGTCTGGGAGCTGACACCAAGCTGGTACAATGCAATTTTTAGCAGTGGTGTTATGCAAGGCGGGAGGAGGGATGAGTAATGTGCCAAAAGCTCCTCTCAAACAATCCAGCCCCAACGGGAGCCGGAGGGATTTCAGTGGGAGGCACCACACTGCTGAGAAACCCATCACATCTTCTCCCTCTTCCTCCCCAGCCTCTTCTGAACCAGTGATTTGGGGGATGAGGGGGAAGGAGCAGGGTGGGTATTTATAGGTGGGGTCTGGGTGGGTTTTGAGGGCGAGTTACCAGGGGTTGAATCCCCTTGGCCGTGCTTATAAGAGGAACCATAGAGGAGCAGAAGAGCAAGCTGCTAAATGTCTGTGTAGCCCAGGGTTTTATCTCAAACAGGGGCCAAAATTGGCTGCCTGGAGAATAGGATAAGAATAGAGCAAGAATACAGGATGCTTCCCCCGATTCTCCTCCGAGCTGCTTCTCTATGTTTAGGGCTTTGGCGAGGAGCTCACGTTCCAGCCGAGGCGAGAGGCAGCGGGAGAGAGCAGGCTGGGCTGATTTATTCTTGATGAACTGAATAAATCAATAGGAGGCTGCCTGCCTCTGCCCCAGGCCTAAAATGGCATGTGAAAAACCATACAGAGGTGAAGCTGAAGCGCTGCACAGGGAGTGTCAGGGCAGAGAGCTCGCTGGCTGCAGCCTGGCAAGGAGAGGTGCCCGTGGGATGGGGGAGCGTGGCAGGGCTGAGCCGCTGAGCTGCTCCCAGCAGGATGCTGGGGCTGAGCAGGAGGGTGCAGGTGCAGCCCTGTGTGTGCCACGTGCAGGTGCCCCCTGCCTCTGCAGCTTGGTGCCACGGGGAGCTGCAGGTGACACGTGATGTGAACGGTGGGAAGGGGATCGGAGGTGCTGCGTGCCATCGGGCTGGTGGGTGTCCTTGTGTCCATCTGTCTGTCTGCTGAGAGCCAAGAGCGCTTTGGGACAGGGAGCAAACCCCTGTAGCCACCCACACCCGGCACAGAGAGCAGCTGTGCAAAACCAGAGCAGCCCCAGCACAGAAACACAGAATCATTCTGGTTGGAAGAGCCCTTTGGGCTGGTGGAGTCCCCAGCTCTGTGCCCGGCTCTGGCCACGCTGCAGCCCCTCAGTGTCCCTGTGGCAGGGAGTGAGGGGCCCAGCACTGACACAGCCCTGGAGCTGCAGCCTCCCCAGGGGACAACCCCAGCCCTGCTCCTGCTGCCACCCCAGTGCTGATCCCAGTCAGGATGCCCTTTGCTTCTTGCCCCCCTGGGCACGCTGCTGCCTCCTGCTCAGCTGCTGGCACCAACCCTCCAGGCCCTTTGCAGCCCCTCAGCCCCAGCCTGGAGCGGTGCCTGGGCTTGGGGTGGCCCCAGGGGCAGGAGCTGACACTTGGCCTTGTTGAACCTCATACAAATGTCACATCTAGGGGCAAATTAGGGGCATTTCCCCCTGCCAATAATCCAGCAGCAGCTTTTTCCTTCTCTCCTCCTCCTGGGAAGCCCAGCTCTCAGTCCAGGGCCGTGCTGCCATCCCAGGCTGCATGCAAAGTGTTAATTGTTATGGTTGCAACCACTGCTCTGCTTCTCAGGAGATGCCTGAAAGAGCTGAGAAAATAGAAAGGCCTGTCAGGCAGCTGGGCAGGAGGTTAAGATGTCAAGAGAGTAATTGCTCTACCCAGAAACAGCCTGTTTCTGGCTTCCCCAGCACTGCCAGGAAAAATCCTCAGTGATTATTTGATGACAATTAGAACAAAAAAAAAGCAGCAGCAGCCCCATCCCTTGCCTGTGCTGACGAGGAACGGGGAGAGCAGAGGCAGATGCAAAATAAGATGCAGTTGAGCTTATAAATAGGAGCCTCCCAGCTCCCAGTCTGTTACTTCCTCACCTCCCCCTGGGCCAACCGTCCTTTCGCTCTTCCCCTGGGAGACAAGGGGAATGGAGGCTCAGGAAGCCTTTTGCATAGTGCTTGGGAGAGGGTGCTGCTCCTCCTCTGGCGTGGGGCAGGCTGGGGCAGGGATGATGTCCTGGTGGCTCTGGGAGCAGTGAAGTGATCCCCTGGCTTTGGGGAGTGCGAGGGGAAGGACAGCAAGGGCAGGGCTGTGTGGCTCTGGATGGGCTCAGGGGGATGCCTGAGGTGGGAGGTGGCTCTGCAGAGGGGCAGCTCCCTGGGGTGGGATCTCTGCTCCTCTCACAGCACAGGAGATGCAGGTGCTCACTGGCTTGTGCTCCATTGCCATGGGATGCTCCATCTTTCCATGGTCCATGTTGATGGGAGATGGGGCTGTTGGCTGGGAGGAGTGTGACTCCATCAGGAGGGGGTGCTGGGATGCTCTGCCCCACACTGCTCTGGCTCACTGACTCTCCAAACCCCTCCTGTTGCAGTGCTGAAAAGAAAAGGGATCTGTAAAGCATCCTGAGGTGGCCTGGGAACGCTGTTGAGGGGTGTCCTGGGGGACTGTGAGGTGCCAGCCCCTGCAGAAGGGTTTTGGCTTTGGCTGGTTTCTCTCAGCACCTCCTGAGCCTCCTGTCTGCAAACAGACCTTGCACTGGGGGCCAAAAGCCCAACAGGTGACTGGCAGACCAGAGTGGAGTTAGTGTAGGAGCCACCCAACCATTGGGCTGGAGGCTGGTGGCTCATGGAGGTGTTTGGAGAGATCACAGAAGCCCAGGATGGGGGCTGGAAGGGTCCTGCAGAGCTGCTCCAGCCCCAGCCCCTGCTACAGCAGGTTCCTCTCACTCAGGGGGCACAGGAACGTGTCCAGGAGGGGTTGGAAACTGGGTCCCCCTGAGCTCAGGCTTCTCTTCCCCAGGCTGAACAGACCCAGGGCTGCAGCTTTTGCTCCTCACACACATGTTCCATCCCCTCAGCATCTCAGCAGCCCTGCACTGGCCTCTCTCCAGCAGTTCCCTGCCTCCAAAAGCATCTCTGAGATGTCTGTAGGGGGGAAAGTGGAGCAACATGAGCTCCCCAGCCCTGGACATTTTGGGATCACCTTGTAGAAGCCCCACAGCAAACCCTGGGGGGGTTTGGGGCTGGGTCACACCAGGCTGTGTTTTACCCAAGGAAGGGTTGGCAGAGCATCTGCACCCAGAAAAAACTGTGTGAGGAAGGAGGCACATCCCCCACAGAGAGTCTGTGAGGGCAGGAGGGGCCAGGACCCGCTGGCAGGGCAGGATGCAGCCCGTGGGGACGGGCAGAGGCAGCAAGGCAGTGTTAGTGTGGCTCTGTCTGAGGGACAAGGATTAAACAACTCAAACCCAACCCCTCAGCTGTTGTTATTTATTTTTAGTTGTGCTCATTTCTTTTTTCCAAGGCTGAGGAGCTGCTTTCCAAGGCAGGTCCCTGGAGGATGTGGGCAGCAGGTCTCGAGCTTGCACACAAAATGGCTTTGAACAGGGAGGAGGAGGAGATGGGAGTTAAAAGTCGTGTCCCTGGTAAATCAATCGCCCTAAGGGGAAGGTGTTGAGCAGGATGTGAGCCCTGCTCAGAGCTTTCAGCTGCTTCCAGGAGGGTTTGAAGCAGGAGTGGTGGTATTTTTCAGCAGCTGCTTCGTGCTTGGCCAGTACTGGAGGCTGATGCTGGGTTCCCTGAACTGGTTTGTTGTGGCAGCTCAGGCAGTTGGGATCTCTCCTCAAGCCCTGGGATTTTTAGGGGCTTTAATCCCAAAGGTTTTTCACAGAATCCCAACATGGTGGGGGCTGGAAGGGCCCTGCAGAGCTGCCCCAGCCCCAGCCCCTGCTACAGCAGCTTCCCCTGGCTCAGGGGGCACAGGAACGTGTCCAGGTGGGGTTGGAAACCTCCTGAGGAGCCTCCACACCCTCCCTGGGCAGCCTGGGCCAGGGCTCCCTCACCTCAGCACCAAAGGACTTTCTGCTTTCCTTTTCCTCCTCTGGGATGTGGGGCTCTGAACAGCCTCTGTGTCTGGGCACTGTCTGCCAGGCTCGATGGAGGCTCAGACCTTTGTTCTGTGGGATATGAGATGCTTTTGTAGCTGGACTTGATCTGCAGGGTGGGCAAAGCGAGGTCAAAGCCACGGCCAGGAGCTGGTGTTGGGTTTTGCAGCAACATGCTGGGTGGAAAGGGCAGCTCTGGGGTTTGTGGGGTGGATGAGGGGCTGTGGGCCTGTGGGCAGAGGCAGAGCCGTGACTCAGAGCCCCAGTCAATGGTAATTAATTCAATGTAAGGAATGGGAGAGGGAGACAGAGACAGGGAAAATCACTGTGGGAGATTACTGCACCAGGCTTGGCTTTGGGACACCTGGCTGGGGATTGGATGGGGAAGTTTTGGCCACGTTCAGCCCTCTGGGGCTGCAGCAGATGCCTTTTCCCTTGTCCTTTTCACTTTTACCCTCAAAATCACCCTGGCTCCAGGTCTGCTTTCTCTTGGGGAACCTTGGAGAACCATTTCCCAAGCCTTCATCTCTGGCTTCATTCTGAGGCCTTTAAAACCCCTTTTCTTCCTGATTCACTGCTGGAACAGCAGCATTTTGTCCCTCTGGATGAGCCCATTTACATGTGTAGCGTTGTGTTTCCTGCACCCTGCAAACTTTAGGTCCCCTAGAAGCTGAGTCTCATTCTCCCTCTCCTGTTTCTCCACAAAGAGCTGATGAAAGCAGTGTCTAATGGTGTGTTTAATGCTTGTGTCTTCAATTGCAGACACCTGCCAAGACGTCCTCTCTTCCAGTTACCCCCAGGGTGAGGTGGTCACCTTCTCCTGAGCCCGGTCTGGATGCAGGCAGTGCCCTGGCCAGGGATGCTGCTCTGAGGGATGCTGTCCCCGAGGGATGCTCACCCTGAGGGATGCCTTCTCTGAGGTAGAGGGATGTGTGCCCCAAGGGATGCTGTCCCCGGGGCTAGAGGATGCTTTCCCTAAGGGGTGCATTCCCCAAGGCCAAGGGATGCTCTCCCCGAGGCTCAGGGATGGTTTCCCTGAGGCCAAGGGATGCTCTTCCTAAGGCTGAGTGAGGCATTTCCCCAGGGATGCTCTCCCCAAAGTGCAGGGAGGCTCTCCCTGAGGCCAAGGGGTGCGTACCCCAAGGGAGATGCTCTCCCCGAGATGCAGAGATGCTCTCCCTAACGGCGACAAATGCTCTCCCCAAAGTCCAGGGCTGCTCTCCCCAGGACTGGGACACGCATTCCCCCCGGGATGCTCTCCCCAGGGAGCTTTGCTTGCCCACCGCAGCAGCCCAAAGCTCCGCGTGCAGCTGGGGGAGGGGGCGGGTTTGCAGCCCGGTCTCCCCCGAGAGGGCCCGTGAGGAGCGGTCGGGGGCCGGGACGCGGCCGCGCTCCGCTGCCGGCTCTGCCTCCTCCCCAGCGCAGCCCGGGGCCGCCGCTCGCCCCTCGCCCTCGCCCATCGCTTTCGGCTGCGGCCGCTCCCTCGGCGTCGGGAATCGGCGCTCGCTGCCGGCCGTGGCGTCCCGCGGCTCCGGCGGCTCCGGGCGGCTCCGGGCGGCTCCGGGCGGCTCCGGCGGCTCCGGGCGGCTCCGGGCGGCTCCGGCGGCTCCGGGCGGCTCCGGGCGGCTCCGGGAGGCTCCGGCGGCTCCGGGCGGCTGCGGGCGGCTCCGGGCGGCTCGGCGCGGGGTGCAGAGCCCGGGAGGGTGGGCTGCGGGGGGTCGTTCCGGGCGCAGGGACGGGTTTGGGGAGCAATAGGTGAGCGAGGTGGGGTGAAGGCGGCTGGGCTGGCGGCGTCAGCTCTTCCCACGCTGTTCCATCTCTCTGTGAGCAAGGCAATACTTACCCCCCTCCCCGACCTGTCCTGTCCGCATGCCTCTGCCTGTCCGGCCCTCCCGAGTTCCAATAAACACATCCGTGAGCTGACTCAGCTCCCGTCACCGCTCCTGCCTCCGCCTTTCCTCACCGACGGCTCCTGCTGCCCTCGGCCCCGGCCCTGGGATGAGCCCCTCGGCACCAGCGCTGGATGCGCCCCTCGGCCCCGGCGCTGGGATGCGCCCCTCGGCACCAGCGCTGGATGAGCCCCTCGGCACCGGCGCTGGGATGAGCCCCTCGGCCCCGGCGCTGGGATGCGCCCCTCGGCACCAGCGCTGGATGAGCCCCTCGGCCCCGGCGCTGGGATGAGCCCCTCGGCCCCGGCGCTGGATGAGCCCCTCGGCACCGGCGCTGGATGAGCCCCTCGGCCCCGGCGCTGGGATGAGCCCCTCGGCACCGGCGCTGGGATGAGCCCCTCGGCACCAGCGCTGGATGAGCCCCTCGGCCCCGGCGCTGGGATGAGCCCCTCGGCACCGGCGCTGGGATGCGCCCCTCGGCCCCGGCGCTGGGATGAGCCCCTCGGCACCGGCGCTGGGATGCGCCCCTTGGCCCCGGCGCTGGGATGCGCCCCTCGGCACCAGCGCTGGGATGAGCCCCTCGGCGCTGGGATGAGCCCCTCGGCACCGGCGCTGGGATGCGCCCCTCGGCACCGGCGCTGGGATGCGCCCCTCGGCACCGGCGCTGGGATGTGCCCCTTGGCACCAGCGCTGGGATGAGCCCCTCGGCGCTGGGATGAGCCCCTCGGCACCAGCGTTGCCTGATGCTGTGGTTTCCCCTCGGGGCGTGGAGCAGAGCTCTCGCTGCCCTGGCTCCAGCGCCCGTGCCACAGCCGTTTGTGAAGGAGAAGCACTGCAGAGCTGACAAACGCTTTGGCTCTTGCAACAGCAAAGATGGAACAGCCGGCGCTGTGGTCCCAGCGGTGTCATCCTCAGCTTCCAGAGCGAGCCCTGCACCGAGGGCCACGGGCTGGTGCTGCCTGGGCAGCCTGGGCACCCAGCTCAGCACGTGGCACAGAGCTAGCTCAGGGTTAATATGTCCCAGGGGCTCCCAGTGTCACCTTTTGACCAACTCAGAGGTTTTAACCCTCTGCACCCCTGAGGTGAGTTGTGAGCCCTTGGGTAGCTCTGGCATGACTCTGATCCTCCAGACCACTGCTGCTCGTGCTCTGGATGCTCCCTTGTGCTGGGCTGGGGCTGTGCACTGGGCAAGGCCATGGGCATCCCAACTTCTGACAGACCACAGAGGACACAGAAGGGTTGGGGGGGAGGGATGGAGATGGGAGAGGCTGTGGAGGGGCAAACCCCTCTTGGGGAAGCACCAGCACCAGGCATGGAAGAGCAACAGGTCCCACGGGGAGCAGAATAGCCCAAAGGATGGTTTATTGATGCTTCAGCCATCCCCACAAGGAACAAACCACTTCAGGGCCCAGGCATCCAGCTCCCCAGAGGGCAGAAGGATGCTCCTGGGTTCCCTGGATCCCTATGGAGCAGCCCAGCCCCAGGACGCTCCAGCAGCCCCAGCCCAGGGCCAGTGGGGGTTGCATTAGTGCTGCTGCTTGTTTGGAGATCCAAGGCTTGGATTTGGATGCTTTTGGCACCATCCCTCCCCCAGCCTGTGTGTGCTGGCTCTCCATCCCTCTCTGGGCAAGTGGAAGAAGGGGGCTGAGGGCATGGACAGCCTGACACCAGCCCCTTCCTTTCCTCAAACAAAAATCATCCCTTTCCCCATCTCCAGGAGCACTTTTTGACTCTTTGCCTTTCCTTCTTTGAAGCCCAGGGAGGGAGCACAGGGCCAGAGGGAAGATGGGCAGGGAGCCCTGCTGGAGGAGGGGCTGCTGACATCAGCTGGTGGCTGCACTTAAAGGAATTTTAATCAGGGAAAGCTGGTGCTGTCAATAAAAACAAGTGAGAGGCTGGGTGGCAGCAAGCCAAGGAGATGAGCACATGGGCTTTAATCTGGGAAAGTGGCTGTGGGGAGGGGAAAGGCACAAGGATGGGCAACAGCTCCCAGGGAGCTGTGGCTGTGCCAGGGACAAACAAGGGGCCAGACCCAGGCTCCTGCTCCAGGGGAACTTTCTGTGTCCCAGCTGATGCCCATCACCCCTTGTCCTGGCACTGGGCACCACAGAACAGTGTGTCCCCACGCTGTAGGTGCTGCTCAGTGCTGCTGAGGTGCCCCTGAGCTCAGGCTTCTCTTCCCCAGGCTGAACAGCCCCAGTCCTGCAGCCTTTCCTCATAAGGAAGATGCTCCAGTCCCCTGGTGCTCTCAGCCAGCAGGACTGAGCTGGCTCCAGGAGAGGACGAGTCTCCAGAGCTTTGTGCTGTGTCTCAGCCCCAGGGATGGGAGCAGCCAGAGCTGCAGCTGCTGCACTGAGCATCAGTCAGTCCAGGAGGCCCATCCAAGCCAGGGACACACAGGCCCTGAGATTCAAAACACCTCAACACATGGGGCACCCTGGCACCATCTCACATCCCCACCAAGTCCACATGAACCTGGCAGTGATGTTGACTGCACTCCTTCTCTTCACCCCCCTCAAGCAGTTGGCATCTCCCCTTGCACTGTGCTGCATTGCTCTGGTTGACTTGGCCTCACACCACAGTCATCTTTGGGGCTGTGGTATTGCCTGGGGGGGTATTTTGGACAGGGGAGGCTCCCTGGGAGCCAGGTGTGTCTCCTCCTTCCTGCTGAACACCTGGAGAAAGATGAGGTGGCTGCATCCAATCCCCAATCCTGGCTCTTAACTGAAGCTGCCTGTGCTTGCCACTGCCTGGAGGAGCCCATGGGCTGCAGGAGGTGGAACTGGGAATGCTGGAGAGATGATAAACCCACCCCAGAGCAGCTGTCCAGGCTGCTGAAGTCCCTGGGGCAGTTGCTGTCACTGGTCATGTCCTCAGCAGGGATGGTGAAGGTAAGAGAAATGATGCAAAGGGCTCCCTTGCTCTGGTGTGGGGAGCTGGAACCTCCCCCCTGACTTTCCCACCCCCATGGAGATTTACAGCCACTGAGCTTGGCAGTGGCCCCTGGCTGATGCATCTCTGCACATCCCCTCCCCAGCAGGGAGGCTTCAGGCTCTTAGTTTAATAGGGCTGGCCCTGAGGCTTTTGGCATGGAGGGCTGGGGCTGTTGCATGTGTCCAGTTCCCACTCTTTTAAATGTGATGAAATCTAATAAATAACTCCCTCCCAGGATGGTGTTTCTTTACCATCAAGGAATGAATGAGACTCACAGCCCATTTTTGGCCATGGCAGCCTTGTGGAGATCTGGTTATTCAGAGCAAATGGCCTTGACCCCAGCACTGCTGGAGAAGCTCTTAGAACCCACAAAAAGTGGCCTAAAATGTTCTTTTCTTCCCCATTCCTCCTTTGCATTGTTGTAACATGGATTGAGAAAGACAGATGAGCAGGGGAGAGACTGAGGGGGGTGCTTGGGGTGCTGGGAATGGCTGAGAATAGAAACCTGGGAGCAAATTCTCCAGCACCCAGTAGTAGCTGCCTGGAAAAGATCCCCTCGAATGGCTCTTCCTGGGAAAGTGGCTTTTCCCACTCTGAGCAGGGCAAAAGCCCATTTACCAGCCACCCCAAAGCCTCTGCCTGTGAGCTGGGGATGGCATTTCCCCTGGTTCTGCAGCTGTAAGGCAGCAGCCAGGGAATGCTGGTGGTTGCCCTCAGGTGGGAGGGAAGCAAAGGTGTGAAGGCAACGTGTCCCCAGCAAAATGCCCCCAGCTCTGCAGCCATGTGCTGGGCTGGACACAGCCCCACACAGCCACGTGCATGTGAGCTCATTGCCCCTGCCCTGGCCTTTTGGGGCCACTTTCATTAGGAGGCAGCACTAACTGGGGACTTTCTGCCATGGTGTAGGGCTGCTGCAGGCTGTACTGTCCTGGAGATGAAGAGCAGTGGCTCACCTCTGGCTCCCTCTTGGCTGGGGGAGCTGGGCAGCCTGGGCTTGCTCCCAGCTCACAGACAGGCTCTGAGCAAGCAGGGTTGTTCCTCAGTTTCCCCATGTGAGTGTTGCTGCCCAGGGAGGGGTGTGCTGCTGGGAGAGAGACTGAACCAACAGTGAGAGGTGTTTGTGTATGCTGCAACAAGCAGCTCTGGGAGTCAGCTGAGGACACTCCAGGCTCCTTGCAGAGGAGAGCACAATCTCATTGGCCTATTAAGGTCCCTGCAACCGTCTGTTGCACCTCCACACCTCATTACAGGCTCGAGAAGGGGAAGCACAGCGGCAGGTTGTGTCTCCCCAGCCGAGGTCACCCCTGCCCCACACACCCCAAACTCCTGGCTGTGTTCAGTCGGCTCCTTCCCCCAGCCCCTGGCTGTGCTGCACCGTGAGCTCTGGGCTTGCCAAGAGCTGCTGCTGCTCCCAGCTGCCTGGGGACACACAGGCCCTTTGTTTTCTTGCTTTTACACCTGGAGAAGGGCATCCTGAGGAGATGAAAGGGAAAGCAGCCGCAGCCCCGCTCGGTGCCCGGCTCCAGCCCTTTGGCTCTGCCCCAGTGGGGCCGTGCTCTTCCCAGCGGGCTGCAGCTGCCCACGTTGTGCTGGGGGTGACATCTCCATCTCCATCTCCACCTCCCCCCTCCCCCAGCCCCTGCCTTTTTTTCAGCTGATTCATGAAATCCCGGCCGTGGCAGCAGCGTGTTGCTCGAGGCTGTTTACGGGAGCTCAGGAGGCGTGTGGGGTATTTTTAGCTCCGCGGGATTAGAATGCAGCCGGTGTTACAGACTGGGCTGAATCAGTATTCCTGCTCAAGCCTCTCCCTGCCAGCGTTTTCCATTGAGTGTCTGCAAAACCCAAGTTTCCATGGAGACCCAGCTCCAGGGCAACCCATTTTCCTTGCAAAAAACACCCCACCCCACCCTAGCAGCAGGCAGGGAGCAGTGCAAAGGATGCAAAGCTCTGGCTCCGGGAGGATGGGGCTCTAAACCCTGGACCCCTCTCAGCTGGGATGCAGGGATTCGGGTGTAAGGCCACAAAATGCTGTTAGAGGGTGATCTGGGGTGAGCTGTGTTCCTTGTCTCATCCCACAGCTCCTTGGTGGGGGGGTTTAGGGGGTTGGGTGTGCTTTTTTGGGTGGTGGGCTTGCAAAGCTGGTGGTGGGGGCTGGCAGGAGGTTTTGGTGTCTTGCTGCATGCAGAGAACAGCAGCATGGTGCTGGGTTTGGGTGTGCTGTCCTGGAATGGTGGAACCAGAAATTTGCCCTGTCCCCACCTCCAGGAATTGAGTTAAATCAGCAGATTCTTGCCCATGTTGGGACTGAGCCCTCTTCTGCCTTAAAGCCCCTCTGGAGGGGCTTTGTCAGGGGCAGGTTGTCTCCAGTGTGGGAGCAGAAATACTCTGACCTGAGGATGAAGACAATGGCTTGGGATGACACTGCACAACTGTCCTGCCTTGGTTTGCCCATTGGCCAACACAGAGATGTTGGTCTCAGGAGCCTCCTGTGGAAAAGAGACCTGAAACGTGGCTGTTCTTCACTTTCTAGCTCAGCACCTCTCCCCTCCTCTCCCTCCTGCTGCATCTAGCTTGGATATTTGAAGGGAAAAAGATTAAATTAGTTCTTGACAGCCACTTCTATGACCTCTCCTGCCTGTCCCCAGCACTGTGGGTAGGACTCAGGCCGTGCTGTGACAGGGATGGGTGACAAAGCAGGTCAGTGTGCAGAAAACCCAGTGCTCCCAGTTTGGCACTAGAGAAGGTTTGACAAGTGAGACCTGGAGCTGTGTGGTCTGCAGCAGTGGAATGGCCCTTTGCTTGTCCTAAGAACCACAAGGCAGTTGGTCTGCAGACTCACCCAGTGGCACCCTTGGAGAGGTTTTGATGGGGGTGTGACACAGTTGTATGTTGAACCTCTGCCCCAGAACAAGCCCCATCCTTGAACCCTCTGAGATCCAAGCTGGAACCTCCCAGTTGCTTTTCCTTTGCTATGATGAGTTTCCCATGTGCAGATCCAGTGTGTGGTACCCCCACAAAACCCAGCCTGGGACCCCAAGGGAGGCTGAAGCATGATGGTATAAAGCACAAGGCACAGGCCAGCTCTTGGGGTGCCCAGCCTCATCCTCACATGGGGCTGCAGGGACAGACCCACGAGTGATGTAACTTCTGGGCAGGGTTGGGATGGATCATCTTTGGAGGGATGAGGCTCCCCAAATCCAGAGCTGTGGGTGAGATCTCATCCCACAGCAGGATCTGAGTGCAGGTGGCTTCCCAGAGACATGGAGCAGGAACTTTGCAAGAAGGCCACAGCCAGCCATGAGCCACCAGCCCCTGATGCAACCAGGTACCTTCAGGCCACGTTCTCTGCAGCGTGGTGTGGTGCTTTGATTTGCTTTCAAACCAGCCAAGAACAGCCACAGCTGAACAAATGGGCTCTGCTTCCAAAGCAGAGCTTGTGCCTCCCCATCCTTCACCTAGAGGAGGGGGGAAAAAGGAAATCTCACCTGCAGAAAATGATCTTCAGTTTCACAAAGACATTTTCATTCCAAGAGCAATGGGTTTGCTCAGAGGACTTTGGGGTTTGAAGCCCCCAAGTTGGGAACTTGCCCCCAAAGAGCCGCTTTCCACTGCAGCCTTTTTCAGCCTGACACCAATGTCTCTGCCCAAGCAGAATCTTCTCTGTGAAAAGGCTCCTTTTGATCTAAAAACTGTTGTCATCTTGTGTTTTTGGTAATTGAAAGCCACTTCTGCTGTCAGTAACAGCTGCTCCCCCCCTCCAGTCCCCTCTCAGCAGCCTCAGACGGCTCCTGCCCAACGGGTTCCTTTCCAGCACCATGGGCTTTTATCTGTGTCCATGGCACATTTAGGCAGCCTTGTTCCTACCCAGGCTGTGTTCAGAAAGCTGCTTTTCCTTTTCTGGCTAATAAAAGGGGAGAAGAGTCAAATCTCAGCCCAGCAACTTGTTTTTGCACAGGCTGAGGAACCTCTCCCCGTGGGGCTGAGAGGATGCAGCTACCAGGGCTTCGGAGCCTGAACGTTGTGGTTCAGCTCTTGGACCTTGGCTTTGGCCATCACTGGGCATGGGTTAGCAGAGGACACACATCCCAGCACTTGCCATGGAAGGGGAGTCCCCAGCCCTGGAGGGCTCCCAAAGCTGAGGTGCTGAGGGTGGGCTGGGCAGGGTGAGGGCAGGGCTGGGGCTGCAGCAGCTTCAGGGGCTTTGCCAGCCCAAAGGATTCTCTGATTCTGTGAACTTCATTTCAGTGACCTGGTGACAGTCTCCATGGGACCCTGTGGCCTTCCTTTGGGAGAGGATGACTTGTGCAGCTTCATTCCCAGCTCTAATGGGAAGCACAGATGGCCAGGAGGGGTGGGCAGGGCATGGAGAGGGGACAGAGATTGCACAAACCTGTTGCTTTTAAGCCCCAGTGAGAAGCATCACCCTGTTTGCTGCAGGTCACTGTGTCCTCCCTTGTGTGTGGGGACCATGGGAGGCCTGGCCAGGGGAAGAGTGGCCCTGGGAGCTGCCTTGCACTGAGGATGCTCTGGCTGCTTTCAGCTGGAGCAGATACCATCTCCTACCAGGCTGCAAGCCAAGGGAAGGTCAGCTGTGTCCCAGCAGCTCTGGAGGTCCCCAGGACGAGCTCCCCTTCTCCCTGCAGCCCCCCTGCTCCCTCTCTGTGGGACCTCCACACTCCAGCCTGTGCTTTGCATTTATTGCTGCCACTTGCAGCTCTTCTGTTATTTTCTGCTGTTCATTTCAACAGAAAAAAAGCAGCTGACACCATCTCCTGTTGGTGGAAGGAAACTATTTAGGGACACAACTAGTGGGATTTGGAAAAGTTACCATAACAGGAGAGCTGTGGCTCCTTGCAGCCTCTGCCCAGCTCCCTGCCAGCCAGCTCTGCTCCACAGGACACTTTTCATGGGGCATTAAGGACTCAAAAGAATACCACAGAGCAACTTCTGAGCAGAATATTCAGGAGTCAGCTGGAGCTGGGGGCTCTCTGTGCCCCCTGAGCACTCGTCCCTCTCAGAGAAAGATGTCACATTCCCTAACTGGTTTAAATATGAGCTTGGTGGGGAAGGGCTTTGTGGGCAGAAATGGTCTTTTAAGAGGCTGGGGCTGAACTGAAACAATCCCTCCAGAGCTGCACTTGGGAAGCAATTAGGGAGAAGCTGAGAGAGGTGCAGGTTCTCCCCACTGGTACTGGCTGTGGCCATGGGAGCAGAGGGGAATGTGTTGGCTCAGCAGCAGAGTGAGGGCTCCTGTATCCCAGAAATCAATGAGTGGACAGCAAGGAGCCCCTTTGGTGCCTCCCATCCCCTGCTAAAACCCATCAGGAGTCACCATGAGCTAAATGAGGCAAGTCATGGGGCTGCTGCTCTGCTCCCAGGCAGGATCTGTTGTCCCTTACTTGCAATTCATGGCTTTTTGCTTCTAAATGTAGCCCTTTGGGGGCAGGTGGGGTATGAAAGAGAGTGGATGGGGAGAAGGAGCAGAGGAAGCTTTTTTTTCTCCATGTCCATTGTCTCATCAAAGGGAATCTGACTTTAAAGGCTCCTCATCTGGTGTGGAGCTGATGGGGAACAGGAATCATTGAATCAATGTTCAAGTGCCTCCATTGCACAGCAGCTCTTTGAAGTCACTGGTGAGTGTCAGGTCTTGATGTGGCAGGAGGGGCACTGGCCCAGGGCAGAGATGCCTCGTGCTGCTCCCTGGAGCCTTGTGGCTGCTTCCCTCAACGCTGCTGCCCAGGCACTGCAACCTGGCCTGAGCTGCTGGGAGTGCAGGAGCTCTCTGGGCTGCAGGTATCTCAGAATCACAGAACCCCAGCATGGTGGGTGCTGGAAGGGCCCTGCAGAGCTGCCCCAGCCCCTGCTCAAGCAGGTTCCCCTGGCTCAGGAGGCACAGGAACGTGTCCAGGGGGGGTTGGAAACCTCCTGAGAAGGAGCCTCCAGCCCCTCCCTGGGCAGCCTGGGCCAGGGCTCCCTCACCTCAGCACCAAAGGAGCTTCTCCTGGTGTTTAAGGGGCACTTTCTGTGTTCTAGCTGATGTCCATCACCTCTTGTCCTGTCACTGGGCACCACAGACACAAGTGTGTCCCCATCCTCCTGACACCCACCCTGTAGGTGCTGCTCAGTGCTGCTGAGGTGCCCCTGAGCTCAGGCTTCTCTTCCCCAGGCTGAACAGCCCCAGGTCTCAGCCTTTCCTCCTCACACACATGTTCCATCCCCTCAGCACCTTGGTGTCCCTGCACTGGCCTCTCTCCAGCAGTTCCCCATCCCAAAATGCAGCCTGTGCACAAGGACCTGCCTTGGCTCTCCCTGTTTCCCTCTGGAGTTGCACAGATGTTACTGGAGCCAGTGAGCCATCTGGGGCTAAAGCAGCCTGCTTTGCTCCCAGAGATGCTTTTCCCTGCCTTATATAACCAGCCTTGTCCTACAATGGCTGAACCCCAAAAGCCAAGCCAGCAGGAGGGGGGTGATGTCAGGGCTCAGCTCTCAGAGCTGCACAGGAGGTTTGGGTCAGGGCTCACTTTTCCACCCTGATGGGCAGCGTTTGGGACCAAGATGCTCTGTTTCTCAGTGAGCCACATCACCTTTGCACCTGCCTCCTCTCCTTGAGTTTCCTTGCTTTTTTTGCTGGTTTTACCCCCTGGGGTTTCCACCCTTCAGCACCCCAAGAAGCTGCTTCATACTGACCCAGCACCAAGCAGCTCCCTGAGGTCCCCCCAGCCTCAGTGCAGCCACACCATCAGCCTGGGAACAACCCATTGAGGGGTCTAAGGAGAGATAAAATTGCTGAGGGGAGATGGAAACAACCCAGCCACATGTGGCAAAAGCCCAACGTGCCCCAGGCAGGGTCATGGACACGAGTGGGAGAGGAGCAAACTGCCAGCCGTGGGTTCTGCTGCCAATGTGCTCTGTGGTGATCTCAAGTGAAGGCTGCTCATGTGCTCAGCTGCTTCCCAAAGGCTGCTTTGTCTTTTGCCTCGGATTAGGCTGATTTTTTTCCCTTTCCTGTGGCTGGAGGAGAGCTTTGTGTTCAGTAACTTTGCCTTCCTGCATGAGACAGGCCATAAAGTGCTGCGTGGAGCTAAGGCTGATGATTAGCGATTATTGCTGCGGAGGGAGCAGGCACAGAAAGCACAGCTCCATGGGTGGGGAGCTTTTTAAAGCCATCACCTACAGCCATGCAACCTGTTATGCAACCCCTCTGCATAACCAGCATGGATTTGTTATGTGCTTAGGGGATGTGGGTAATTAGAGGCAAATCACCGTGTCCTGACAGATGAGTCTGCTGGGTGTGTGCTGGGATGGGGGGGTCAGTGCACTTGGTGGAGGTGTTTTCCCCCCATCTCAGGGCTGTTTTGCATGTGAAGGTGGGGGTGAGGGTGGTTGGCAGCTCAAGGTGCTGTGGTTTTGTTCTGTGCTGCCTGGCTGTCCTCGTGAGTGCAGGAGCCGTGCTGGGCTAATTCCTGGGTAGGAAATTGTAGTGCTCAGCCCTCAGCTGCCTTTGCTTGATCATCCTCTCTGTTCACCACTGGTCTCTGGTGATAGTTTCAGCTCAGATCTGTCACCTCCTCCCATGTTGCCAAGAGGGCACTGGGGTTTTTCCAGCCTGGGCAGGACCTCACTGTGCAGGGGGCCTGATGGGCACTAAATGGGACCCGTGTGGCTAAAGGCTGGGCAGGCTTTGGTTTGGGGTGGAAGGCAAGAGCCAGGAGGTGCCTCGAGATGGGGGAAGACCTTGAGATGGGGAAGAGCTGGCAGCATGATGAAGTCTGGGGTGGAGGTGCAGAGTTTGGGGAGCACAGCTTGGAGGGGACTTTGGGAAGGGATGAAATGGGCATCGTGACATCCCCAAGGAGCAGCACGGGAGGAGAGAGGGATTTGGCCCAGAACAGCACAGGAGCTGCAGTCCCTTTGGTCTTTATCCCTCCTTCTTCTGCTCAGCACCTTCCCTGCACCCACCTCCCACCCCAGGTTTCCCCTTAACTCTGCCCACTCAGCCCCTCTCCCTCTGTCACAGCAATCTCTGTCCCTACAGCCCTTGGGGAGCAGCACTGCTGGGTGGCTGTGTCACCCCTCTAAGCACACCAACACTCTCATCAGTCAACCCAGGCTCCTCCAGTGACAATCTCAAGAGCTTCTGGAGACCCAACCTAGTTGCAAAGGGCCTTGGGGGAGGCTGGGAGTTTGGCTGCACCTGGATGTGGGTTTTGCCCCTGCTGCACAGGGAGGTTTGTGGACAAGACAGGATGGAAAGACTCCAGGAGCCTTTGGGGCTGGACTCAGCCCTACAGCTGGGTGCTGCTGGGCAGTGTGGGGACTTCAGCTGCTGCTGCTGGAGATGGGCAGCACAAGGAAAGAGAGATGTGAGAAGAGACAAAGCTCAAGATACTCACAGCCTGGCTTCCCTCCTCTCTGATTTTGTTTAAATTAAGCCATCTGCCCACATTAAATGGTGAATGAGCTCAGCTGCTGCCTGGCTCCCTGTGGGGCCAGTGGCCAGAGGAGCAGGAGGAGAGGGAAAACACTGCAGAGCTGCACCCTTGGCCTTGGGGAAAGTGTCCCCCCCATGGAGGTGGGTGTTTTGTTCATCCCAGAGATCAGCCCCAGGCAAAGCAGAGCCAGTCACCCAGGAAGATGACAGCCCTGCTCCACTGGCCTCTCAGGAGCCTTGGGAGCTGCTCTCTAATCCATCCAATCAAGCAGAGCGTGGTGTGACCTTCTTTGGCTCGTGTCCTTGGGAGTCCTTTCCCAGGCAGCAGCTCCTGCTCCAGTGCTCAGAGCTCAGAGAGAGGAAGGGATGTGGTGCAGTGGGATGAAGGGTTTGGAGCTGCTCTGGGGAAGGGCAACCTGGGGCTGAAGCTGGAGCCAAATTAGCTCAGAGGGAGACTTCTCTTGACTTCTGCCTTTGAAAGCAAAGCCTGCACTGGGCTGCTGGCTGAGGCAGGGGAGGGAGCCCTAGTCCAGGCTGCCCAGGGAGGGTGTGGAGGCTCCTTCTCAGGAGGTTTCCAACCCCACCTGGACACGTTCCTGTGCCCCCTGAGCCAGGGGAACCTGCATGAGCAGGGGCTGGGGCTGGAGCAGCTCTGCAGGGCCCTTCCAGCCACTGCCACTGTGTGATTCTGTGGTTCTCTGCCTTTCCCTCTTGGCCAGCAGGACCCAGGAGCAGGCAGCTGGAGTCTCTCCCCAGCTCTGGCTCACAGCAGCTCAGGGTGTCCTGGACTTTCACCAAGAGCCTCCTCAAGCAATTTGCCTTCACAGCCACTCTTGGCAGCTGGTCTGAGGGCACAGGCTGGGGCTGTCCAGGGCACAGCTGAAGCACCAGGGGCTTTGTGGCCATTTGTGAGGTGGTGAGGAGGGTGGTTAGATCTGGTGTGTGGGTTGTGGCACTCAGCTTTTCTATCTAACTGGGTATAATGCCCCCTGAAGCTGTAGGGTCTCCTCTTCACCTCTCAGTAGTCTCCCAGGGTCAGGTTCCTTCCCCACAGAGGCATTTGAGGGCATCTCACCCCATTTGTACTTGGTGTCAGCACGTGGGTGCTGCTGAGCTCCTCACAGAAGGATCCTGGATCCATCCTGTGCTGAACTACAGATGCAGGAGGTGATGGAGAATCTCCAGGACTGAATGTGCAACATGACTTTCAAAGGACCTTGGCTGAAAAGCCTTACAGTGAGCCACAGAGCTTCCCCTGTCCTCAGCTCCTCTGTCCCATCTCCCAGCCAGAGCTGGAGGAGGCTTTTTCCAACAAGCAGACAAACATCCAGAGCAGCTCCAGTCTCCATTTGACTGAAGTGTGAGAAACAATCTCAGTGCCAAAGCCTGGCTGTGTAGCAAGTGGCCAGGGAGGAACAGGCTACATCAGCTCATGCAATTGAGTTTGCAGGGAATGCAGTGAGTGCTGGCAGGGGTGATTGTGTCTCAGTGGAGTGATGGTAACTCGATTACCAGCAGCCTCTACCTTGGGCTCATTAGGCACCAGCAAAAAGCAACTGGAGTCTCTTAAAGCTTTCTGAAGAGGTTTGGACCAAAGCTGAAGCTCTGAGATGTTATTTGCTCCTGTGTCTGTGCTCCTCCACCTGCCCTGTTTGGAGGTGCCTGGGTGGGAAATCCAGGCTGGTCCCTGAGGGCTCAGTTTCACAAGTGAAATGCTGGAGCTGCTCACCTGGGGTAGTATAGACACAGGCTAAACCCCTGCAGAGGGGTTGGGGGAGCTCCCCAGGGATCCATTCCCTCTCTGAGATCCCCATTTTCTGGTTTACTACATACTCCTGTGGGTATTTTCTGAGGGATCCTGGTGAGTCAGCACTTTGCAAGGGTTGGAGGTGTCTGAGCAGCTGGGGAAGTGTCAGCTGGAAAAGTTAAAGGTGGCTGTAGGTGAGGAAATTTGGAAGAGAAGGCAGAAGGAGCATCCCCCCCCCCCTTTTTCTGCTGCAAGCCTGTGCCACTGCTTTTCCTCTCATCCCACCTGAGGGAGTCAGACAAAAGCCTCACAACCACCTAAGGACTGCCCAGAGTGAAGCAGTCAGGGTGAGGGGAGTCTGCTGTGGGGGCAGGATGGCTGCTGGCAGGAGGGAGGGAGCTCAGTGCTGAGAGTTAATGGCCTGTGAAGAGGATGGATGGTAAGGATGAGGGGCAGAGTCTGAAGGGCAAATCACACCTGCTGGGAAGATGAATGAGCTGAGGGCTCAAGGGGAAGGATGGCAGCTTCTCAAGGGCATCAGTGGGAAGAGGACAGGGCAGAGATGAAAGGGTTAAGCCAACTAACCAGTTTCTCATCAATAGCCAAGAGTTGGGTTTCTTTCCTGGCAGTGTATAGGTGTGATCACACACACACACAGAGGTTGGCCTCTCCCCAGAGCTGCCTTGGAAAAGAACCTCTTCCATCTGCAGGGTCCTGTGGGGCTCACAGCCAGGAGGCACTGAGGCCTCATTAGCCCCAGGGATGGGTGATTATCCACAGGTGTCAGATGGGAAAATGGAGATGGAAAGCAGTGAAAGGGCTGGGCCTGGGCTGGAAAGGAAAAGGGTTTGTGGCTGTGGATGGACCTGCTGATTCCTTGCAGCAAGCTGAGCACGGTGGGAATTGGCTTTTGCATTGGAGCAGGGACTAAAGACCGGCCCAAAGCATCAGGGCTGTCTGCAGATCTTGTCCTGACCACAGAGGGATAATCTAATTTCAGACTACAGATGGACTAAAAGCCCTGTTGGGTGCCTGGGCAGGGCTGCAGAGGGGAATATTTCACCCTGGTTGCTCTTGGCTGGTGATTAGCAGCACCCTGCAGCAGGAGGGGGGATGGACCTCACCCTGGGCCAGCCTCAGCTGCTATTCTTGCTCAGCTGTGTCTGCTCCTTTTTGGACTATTTTTTGTCCTCAGCCAGCCAGGCACCCCATCGTCTCCCAGACAGGAGAGATGAAAATGAGCTCTTGTCCTCTGTGGAGACCAGCGAGAGACACGGAAGGAAAGTGAGGGAAACGGAGCAGAAATAGCTGCAGGGGTCATGTAAAAATATCCCCACACTGCCTGCAATGTATATTTAGCAGGAATTCATAGTCCATGGCTGAGGGAGCTCCAGGAACCAAATGCACACAGTGGTTTTGGGTAAAGAGCCACGGGATGTAGCACAGCTTAGAGGGGCAGGAGCTCTGTGGGATGCTCATGGGGCAGAGCCCAGGCTGCTCTCAGTCACCTTCCCACGCCCATGAATCACCCCCATGCTGTGTAAAGCCACGTGTTGGGCCTTTTGGATGTCTAAAAGAAGGTTCTTTTCCATCAGGGTCTACCATCAGGCCAAACCCAGGCCTCTGCTGCTGGGGTAGGGCTGTCACTGCAAGCCCTGCAGCTCCTGTGGGCTCACACCAAGCCTGTGTGCAGCGGGTTTGCAGGGCCACCACCCTCCATCCTCGATGGTTTCTGTTCTTTGGGAGTAACCTGCCCTGGTGTCTCTGCCTGAGTGAGGAAAGGAGAGCCCAGCTTGGGTCCTGGTGCCCATGAAGGCTGGGAGGGGATGAGGAGGTGTTGGACTGAGCTCAGCCCTCTGCAGGTGAACTGCTGGAGGGATGGAAAGGCACAGTGTGGAGTCCATGAGGAGACACGAGGAGCAGGGATGACCCCGTGGGAGGAGCAGTATGAAGCCACCACGGGGATGCTGCTCAGCAGGTTGAGGCACTGGCATGGCCAGAGCATCCCTCTGCCCCTTGTGCAGCTGATGTTGAGATCCCAAAGCGTTTTCCAGCTCCCAGTCCTTCAGAAGCAGGAAGGTCCCCACGTTCCTGGGAGCAACCTGGGCTACAGGCCCTGCTCAGGGAGGCTAAAAACCCAGCTCAAGTCTGCCCCAGGGGCTTTGTGATCAGGCAGAGGCCATGAATTATTCACCACCCCTCTGTGCTGTGCAGGATCCCGTTACAGGTGAAGGGTCTCCTTGAGCAGCAGAGCCTTGCTCGGGGCTGTGGGATTGGAAACCCAAGAGCTTGAGGGAATTCAGCTCACACATTCCCTCCTCAAGCCCAGGTTTTGACTTTGGGGCCCTGACTGAAGGTTGGTGGGTGTCTCCTTTCAGACCTGAAGGCTTTATTGATTGTCTCCTGCCCGAGTTCCCACCCCATGCACAGTGGATCTGTTCCCTCCCAGATGACAAATGGAGCTGCCAGGCTCTGATTTATTTTAATTGCCATCTTTCCCTCCCACTGGTGACACAGAGACCTGACAAACATGTGCTGGGATGTGCTGGGGCTTGGTGGGGTTCTCATCCACCCCCCCTCTGCCTGGCCCAGAAAAACCCCTCTCTGCAAACCCACAGCGTGGGGAAACTGAGGCACTGGAGCAGGTGGGGATTTGTGCACAGGTGACGTGGACGAGAAACTACTGTCAGGGTTCCAATGCATGGCACAGAGTGATTCTGTTGCCTTCAGTGCCAGGACAAGGGGTGATGGGCATCAGCTGGGACACAGAAAGTGCCCCTTAAACACCAGGAGAAGCTCCTTTGGTGCTGAGGTGAGGGAGCCCTGGCCCAGGCTGCCCAGGGAGGGTGTGGAGGCTCCTCAGGAGGTTTCCAACCCCCCCTGGACACGTTCCTGTGCCCCTGAGCCAGGGGAACCTGCTGTAGCAGGGGCTGGAGCAGCTCTGCAGGGGCTTCAAACGAGGGTGGCTTCATTTTCCTCTCAAAGAGGGAGAGGAACCAAGGCACAAAGAGAGCAATGATGGACCAGAATGTCCCTGAGTGGAGCAGGATGTTGAACTGGGCTCCTCTGAGCACAGGCAGCGATTGCAAGGCAAAGGCAGCAGCTTGCAGGGGGCAGATGGAGACAGACAGGAGCCAAAGCACCTGAAGGCCAGTGGATGTGTGCAGCTTGGCTCCCTCAGGCTGCATCCCTGCTGGAGGAGACACGGGGCCCTGCCGGGAGGGAGCAGGGGTGGGCACACAAAGGCAGGTGCCTCCATCCTGTCTGGGCATTGCTGGGCCATCCTCAGAGAGTCCCAGGGAGGGCAGCTGGGGGCTGGAAGGTGCCAAGAGCACAGAGAGTCCCTGAGTGCTCAGATCTTTGTGGTTCTGGATGCACATCTGTGCACCAGCTCTCCTCAGGACACAGGGCTTGGGTGAAGGATGTGGCCCTGCAATGTGATCCTGGATCCCTGCTTCTGCCTTAATTCCCTCTGTCCTTTGGGGGTTTAGTCTTCCCTCTCCATTAATCTCTGAACAGTAGGTGGAAAGTGAACAATTACTGTGCTAATGGCTCCATAAATTCCTTCATTACTTATTCACCTCGAGCCCTCCCCACCCAGAGAAGGAGAAGGCGATGGAATGGAGAAGAAATGAGAGAGGAAAGGGGTTCGGGGGGGGCTGTGCCAGGGCAGAGGACCCTGCGGCTGGCCCTGGGCAGGATTGTGGCACGGGGCCGGGTCAGGCCCAGGTAATTCCCGGGCTGCCATTGCCCTCTGGCGGCAGCAGCAGCGGCGGGGCTGCGGCTCTGCCTGCCCGGGCACGGGCTGCGCTCCCCGGGGCGGGCGGCTGAGGCAGCTCGGTGTGAGGATGCTCCAAGGAGGTTGACAAGCAGAACGGGCCGCAGGGACCCCTCTGCTTGGCTGTCCCCAAAACCCTCGGGGACAGTGCTGAGCAGAGCTGGAGTGAAGGGAGCCTTCAGGAGAGGCAAAGGGGAGGAGGAGCCCTGAACTCGACCCCCATCCTGAGGCTGCTGCTAAGACGCTTTTCCCCTGCTGCAAGATGGAATGTGCTGTCTCCTGGCTTTCCTCGGCGTGCTGGGAGCTGCCTTGCATCTCTCTGCCCAACCCCCCCGGCACCCCACGGGCTGGGTGTTCTCAGGGGGTTGCTGGGTTTGATTTCTGTGAGGTCTGGGCTGCTTTGGGGATCGTGCTGAGAACTGCAGGGAGTGTTTCAGGAGAAGCTTTCACCTCTCCTCTGGCTCAGAGCTGGTGACAGCTCACTTTGGGGTGGCAGCTGTGGGCCCGGGAGGGCTCCTGGAGCCTCACCTCAGGGAAGCTCCTGTGTTGCAGGGTCTCTAATGGCCAGCTGGGACACACAGACACATCTCCAGGAAGAAAAGCAGCTCGTCTGAACTCAAAAGTGCCACCAAGCAAACGCCTCCTGGCACGGCTGAAGCGGAGCCAGCACCGCCGCCCCACGGAGCCCCTCGCAGCCCCTCACCCTCCCCACAGCTCCCACGGGATGGGGACGGGGAGTGCAGAAGAGAAAACATTGACTCTGTCCCAGATGAAACCAGGACACTCCCACTCCAGCTGAGATGCTCACCAGCCTTCTGCCTGTGTGGATCAGTGGGGCTTGGGCAGCTGCTCTGGGGTCTCAGCAGGGATCTCTTTGTTTCCCCTCCTCCATCAGGCTGACCTCTACCTCTGCCATCACCTCCAGCCACTTTTGGAAAGGAAGACACTCAGATGAACCCTTAGAGAAGGGTTTTTTGCAGAGAACCAGTAGGTTTCTTTAGTTCTGCCACAGCCAAGTATCCTGTGGGGTGAGCCCAGCTCCACAGAGGGCTCTGGATGCCCAGCTCCCACAGCCACCAAATGTAATTAGACATTTATATCTAGGCCAGGGGCAAAAGGGCCATCTGGCACCTTAATTATTCATCCACATATACATAAGCACAGACAGAGTGCTCTGTATCTGGCCTGGGCCTGCAGGGAGATTCCTGCTTACACCAGGTTGTTCCTCATGGCCTGACAAAGCACCATCCTTCCCCAGGGCTCCTTTTTGGTGCTGTTCTCCCCTTATCAAACCCCTGCTCCAAAACACCCTGGGCACCACCAAACCAGGCACCAAGTCAACAGCAGCTGATGCAGAGGTGGAAAAATCCAGGAGGAGAAAGTTTTCCCCTAGAAGGAACAGGTCAGGAGGACTAAAACCAGATGAAATGTCTGTCAGGAGGGCCCTTCCCTGTGGTGATGTGGCCCAGTGCTCCCCCAAGGTGTCTTTTAAGCTGTGACTCATCAGCTGAGGAATTTTAATTGCTTTGTTTCTCTCCGAACCCGAGGCACCACGAGGAAGTGGTCAGGACCTTGGCAGATACAAGTCTCTAGCACTAGCTGTTGAAAGTGATGCATTTCCTCTCAAGCCAGTCGGTGGAGCTGTGCCAGGTTTTACCAGATGTAACCTCAAAAATGAAGCTGAAATAAGGCAAAAGATGGTGGGTTTTTTCCCCCCACCTCCCCCAGTTTTCTCTTACCCAGCCAAGGATTGATTCCTCAGCTCCTCTGCAATGCCCTGCCAAACACCATGGGAGACAGGACAGGGCAGCTGCTGGGGAGGGCTATCTGCAGGGGATGTGGGTGCATCTGATCCGGGCTAAAGTGACACTTTAATTGTCAACTGGGATATTCTGGTCCCCAAAACATGCTGTGGGCTGAGCCTCCTCCCTCAACCAATTCTAACTCCAGAAACCTTGCAAGCAACCCCAGCCCTGGAAGTGAGATATTTCTGGAAAATGGCAACACTTTGCCAAAATAGCAACTTTTCTCTCTCTTTTTTTTTAATCCCAGGGGGAAACAACCAAGCCTGGGCTTCATCCTGCACCTGTCTCCCCAGGAAAGCAGCTCAGCCCAGACCAGAGCAGCGGGTGGGATGAGACTCCATGTCTCCCTCAGCCAAGGCCTGGCTCGTACCTTTGTGTGGCTTCATCTGGAGGATCCACATCCACCATTGAATGTCTGCCATGTACTTCAGGGTAAGGAGATCCAGGTGAGCCCAGCCCCTGCATGACCTGGGGGCTGTCTCTGTAGGTTATCTCTGTGTGGTTCCAGACAAGGAGCTCATTTGCAGATGCTCCACGGGTTGGTTTTTTCCTCCCCCAACACAATTTCCATCCCTCCAAGGTCTATATTTAGCCATCAGCTATTTACCCAGCACTGAAAACCCACCCACAACTTCAGGAGCCTCTGTGTACCATCTCTGTCAGCAGGAGATGATGTGACAGGGGAAATGCAGCCTAATGGGCTGCTATTGAAAAACAACAACCCAACCCAGAGCGCTGATTCAATTGTGTCTGTGCTGGATGAAGCCGTTCCTGGGGAGCGATCTCATTTCCATGGGGTGACACACAGACGTGAGGACATTTCGCTCAGAGGCCCGGCCAGGGAACATTGTGCTTTCTGCTCTTATTCCAAACCACTTAGGCTGTGATTACAAAACAAGGCTCAGGGGGGCCGTAGCGTCACCGGGTGAGATGGAAGTTCTTCCTGCTGCAGTGTGGTTGCAGGGCTGGAGGGGTTTTTGTTTGCTTCACTGCTGGGTTTCAAGGCGTGTGGATGGATGAGCAAACGGAGCGTTGTGCAGCGCAGCCCTGGCTGGGGTGAAGGCAGGGTTTGGGGGGATGGTTTATGGGCTGGCAGGGGCAGGTTTCCCCCAGGGAGGGCTGGGTTAAGCTCTGCCACAGCTCTCTCACGCTTTGAAGCTCTTTTCCCCTCCTACAGAGCCGTGGCCGTGCTCGGGGCAGCGGGATCCTGCCGAGCCGCCGATCAGAGCCCTCAGCTCCGTGTGGCTGCCTTTCCCTGAGCCGGGGCCTGCACCGGCCCTGGAGGGGCTCCGGAGACGGGTGGCTGTTGCACTGAGGGAAATGCCGGCTAGGGCTGGGACAAAGGCTGCACTCCGTGAGCCTAAAGGTCTCTCCCAGCCGAAACCATTCTATGAGTGACCCCAAAGCTGCTCTTTCTCATCCCCAAATCGCCCCAGAGGGGAGAAAACCCCACGAGCGCGACCGATGTTTGCTGCGACCCGGCCGCGCTGCGGGCCGGTGGATTCGCCTCAGGGCGGCCCGTGACCCGGACCCCAGGGCTGAACCGGTACAGAGAACCGCGGGGCTCTCGCAGCCGCCCCAGGGAGCGCCCGGTGCGGACACGGCCCGGGGAACAGGCGCTGGGCAGCGCTGACCACTCCGCCAAGGCACCCGAGCCCCGGCGCGGCCCCGCGCAACTGAGCCCTCAGCCGCGGCCCCGCCGCTGGCCCTGCCGGGGACCCGCCCTCTCCTCCGCCTCGACCAATCACAGTCGGAGCAAGCGTGACTGACATCCCTTCAACCTATCCGCAACCTGCCAGGCTGCATCCAATCAGACGCCTGGGGGGGCTGCTCTCGCCCAATAACAAGTGAGGGCGGGAACTTGGGCAGCGGCCCGCGCTGCTTCGGCAGCGGCGGGGATCTCAGCCAATCAGAGGCAGCGCGTGGGAGGTCAGCGGCGACCAATGGGGAAGGAAAACGCGTCTCGCGAGAACCGGGGAGGGACGACGGGAACCCGCGTGGAAGCGAGCGGGCCAATGGCGGCGGGCGGGACTGACAGGGACGGGAACCAATCCGGAGCAGGAGCTGAGTCCGGCCCAATGGCCAGTGAGCGGGGGACGGCCTCCCGCGGCCGAGCTGCTGCGATTGACAGGCGGGAGCGCTAATCGAGGCGCGGCGCCGTTTCTAACGGCCCAATGAGCGAGCACGGCGCGGAGGAGTGTGTGAGGGGGCGGCTGTTCCCGCCCGCTGCTGGCGGGCGCGGGAGGCCGGCCGGCGGAAGGACAGCTCGCTCAGCCAATCGGAACCGGCCGGAGGGAGCGGGTGGGCGGGTCATCCGCCCGGCGGGGCCGAGGGGGCGGGGCGGCGCGCTCGGCGGCCAACGAGGGCGGCGGGCGGGCGGCCCTCAGCCAATAGGCGCCGAGAGGGCGGGGCCAGGCGCCGCCGCGGCTTCCAAGATGGCGGCGGGTGCGTGAGCGCGGCGGTCAGTCAGTCGGTGAGGCCGCCGGCGGGAGCAGGGCCGCGGCCGGGACGGGGCCCCGCCGCCCGCCGCCATGAAGGGCAAGGAGCGCTCGCCGGCCAAAGCCAAGCGTTCTCGGGGCGGCGGGGGCGGCGAGGACTCGGCGTCCTCCTCCTCGTCGGCGCGGGGCGAGCGGAGCAGCAAGAAGCCGAGCGGCTCCGGCGGCTCCAACGGCAGCGGCGGGAAAGCGGCGGCGGCGTCCAACGAGAGCAACAGCGGCAGCAGCCGGCGCGGCCCGCACCCGGACAAGGCCGCCCGCGCCGGCAGCCGCGAGTACGAGGCCGGGGCGGCGGCGGCGGCGGCGGGCGGCAGCCGGCACGGCTACGGCGGCGGCAAAGCCGCAGAGGCGTCGCGGAGCAGCAGCAGCCGCGGCGGCGGGGGTGAGTCTCGGGCCGCGGCAGCGGCCACGTCCTCCTCCTCCTCTGAGTCAGGCGGCGGCGGGGAGTACAAGACGCTGAAGATCAGCGAGCTGGGCTCGGCGCTGAGCGACGAGGCGGTGGAGGACGGGCTCTTCCACGAGTTCAAGCGCTTCGGCGACGTGAGCGTCAAAATCAGCCGCCTCCCGCCTGGCACCGGCGCGGCCGACGAGCGCGTGGCCTTCGTCAACTTCCGGCGGCCCGAGGACGCCCGTGCGGCCAAACACGCCCGCGGCCGCCTCGTGCTCTACGACCGCCCGCTGAAGATCGAGGCCGTGTACGTCGGGGCCGGCGGAGGGAGCAGCCGGCGGCGCAGCAGCCGCTCCCCGGCGCTGCTGGACAAGGAGTCTCCGTACGGCACGGCGGCCGTGGGGGTGGCGGCCGCGGCGGCGGCGGCCGTGCGGCACCCGCCGGCCGGGGCCACGCAGAGGGCCTTGTCGCCCGCCGGCAGCGGCGGGGCCCTGGGCTACCGAGACTACCGTCTGCAGCAGCTCGCCCTGGGCCGCCTCCCGCCTCCTCCCCCTCTGCCCAGGGAGCTGGAGAGGGAGAGGGACTATGGGGGTTTCTACGAGGCGCGAGTGCGGCCGGCCTACGGGCTGGAGCGGGTGGCCGGCGTGGCGGCTGCCGGGGGCTTCCGCGGCGGAGGAGGGGGAGCTGGAGCCGCGGGCGAGGAGGAGATCAGCCCCGAGGATGACCAGCGAGCCAACCGCACGTTGTTCCTGGGCAACCTCGACATCACCGTCAGCGAGTCCGACCTGCGCCGGGCTTTCGACCGTTTCGGGGTCATCACCGAGGTGGACATCAAACGGCCGGGGCGCGGGCAGACCAGCACCTACGGCTTCCTGAAGTTTGAGAACCTGGACATGGCGCACCGGGCCAAGCTGGCCATGTCGGGGAAGGTGCTGTTGCGCAACCCCATCAAGATCGGGTACGGCAAAGCCACCCCGACTACCAGGCTCTGGGTGGGTGGTCTGGGGCCGTGGGTGCCGCTGGCCGCCCTGGCCAGGGAGTTCGATCGCTTTGGCACCATCCGCACGATCGATTACCGCAAAGGCGACTCCTGGGCCTACATCCAGTACGAGAGCCTGGACGCGGCGCAGGCGGCCTGCACCCACATGCGGGGCTTTCCCCTGGGGGGCCCCGATCGCCGCCTCCGCGTCGACTTTGCCGACACCGAGCATCGGTACCAGCAGCCCTACCTGCAGCCTCTGCCCTTGCCGCCCCCTGCTCATTACGAGCTCGTGGCGGAGGCGGCTGCGTTTGGGGCTCACCGGGGAGCCCCACCTGATCCTCTTCGGGGGGCCCGGGACAGGACGCCACCGTTACTCTATAGAGACCGCGACAGAGACCTTTATCCCGAGACAGAGTGGGTGCCTCCCCCACCCCCTGTACGGGATAGGAGTAATCGGGCAGCTGCCTACGACCCACTGGAAAGCCTCGAGCGCCGCCGGGACGGTTGGTCCTTGGAGCGGGACCGAGGGGAGAGGGAACTGGGCAGTAGCAGTAGGGATCAGCCCAGGAAACGGAGGCTGGCGGAGGACGGGGGCCGGCACTTGGACCGCTCTCCGGACAGCGAGCGCTCCTCCTCCTCCCGCAAGCGCCACTGTTTAACCACGACCTCTCCCCCCGACCGCAGCCCCGAGCTCCTGGCGGGGAGGGAGCGTTACAGCAGCGACCCCGAGCGTTCGTCCTCCCGTTTGCTTCTGTTGGAGCGGCCTTCGCCCGTGCGGGAGTCGCGCAGGGGCAGCCTGGAGCGGGGGCAGAACGACAAGCGCGACCGCAAGAACTCGGCCGAGCGGGAGCGGAAGCACCGCGCCGCCGCCGCCGCGCAGGAGGGCAAGAGCCCCGCCAAAAAGGACGAGCGCGCGGCCGAGGGCGGCGGCTCCCGCCTCAAACCGCCGCCTCAGAAACAGCAGCAGGACGGAGCGCTGCAGGCCGGGGCGGCCCCCAAGCTGTGCCTGGCTTGGCAGGGGATGCTCCTGCTGAAGAACAGCAACTTCCCGTCCAATATGCACCTGCTTCAGGGAGACCTCGGCGTCGCCAGCAGCCTCCTGGTGGAGGGAGCGACCGGGGGCAAAGTAGCTCAGCTCAAGATCACCCAACGGCTTCGCCTGGACCAGCCCAAGCTGGACGAGGTCAACCGGCGCATCAAAGTGGCCGGTCCCAACGGCTACGCCGTCCTTTTGGCTGTGCCCGGCACGTCAGACAACCGCCCCGCAGCCGGGGCTGCCGAGGCCGCCACCACCTCCACCCAGAGGCCGCTCAGGAATCTGGTGTCCTATCTAAAGCAAAAGCAGGCTGCTGGGGTGATCAGCCTCCCTGTGGGGGGGAACAAGGACAAGGAGAACAGCGGGGTGCTGCACGCCTTTCCGCCCTGCGACTTCTCCCAGCAGTTCCTGGACTCCACGGCCAAGGCGTTGGCCAAATCAGAGGACGACTATCTGGTCATGATCATCGTGCGTGGGGCGTCCTAAGGCCCTCGTGTTCTCTGTACCCAACCCTGCCTACTCCTCCACACAGCCCCTCCAGCGTGTGCCAGGTGCTATGGGATACAGCCTTAGCCAGCCCTCTCGTTGTTTCCATTAGCTCTCCGTTTGTAGGTGACTTTCCCTGCCCGGTTTGGTTGGGTTTTTTTTCTGTTACTACACTTTTCCATAAGGTTAGAAGCCAGTGAAGGTTGGTTAGGTGTTAGTGTGAGTAGGGTCTTTGCAGAAAGCCCCTGTGGGTGGGGGCAGAGGGAGGCTAAGCCTGCTTTGAGTTACACACAAAAAACAAAGAGGAAAAAAAAGAACAATTGTGGGAGGGGGGGAAAGAGCAAACTCCCGTCTTCTCGGTTTTGATTCGTGTCCTTTTTTCATTTCATGTATTTTTAAAGCAAGTTCAGTAGCTCATCCTCCACTGAGCCCCAAACCAAGCAGACCAGATTGAAAGCACTCGGTAGTTGAAACGGGAAGCCACAGACTGGCTGGTGTCAGCTCATTTGGGGTTGGTTTGAGTCCTCGTGCCCTTGGGCACGCGACACCCCTTTCCTCAGGAGCCTCAGTGTTTATTTTCCCCTTTGAGTTGAATGGCTCAAGGTTGATGTCTTTTTCAGGTGACCAGCACCTGCTCTCGGGTACACTGCAGAACATTTGAATTCCTTTCTTGGGTGTTTGGTAATTTCATCCAGCCCCTCAGAATGCATGCACTGAAAGTCTGCTTTTTTAACAGGTGTATTTCTCCTCTCTCTCTGAGTTCTGTTGTATCCCATAAATGCACTTTGGGTTTGTAGCAGCGACAATGTTTGGTAACTAGCTGAGGACTTTTGTTACAAACCATGAATGTCTCGTGCTTACTCTGGTATGCAAGAAACAAGGAGGTGCTTTAAGAATAACTTCAGTTATCTTGTGGGGTTTTGTTTTTACTGCCTTTTTTTTGGGGGGGGGGGGGAGGTTGTTTTGTTCTTTCAAAGAGTTGCAGGTACAGTGGGGTCTGGTTTCACAGTGCAAACTCTGAGCAAGTGTGCTTCTCTCCAGAGATGGTTTTAATTCTGTGATAATTTAATTACCTAAAAGTTCTCATTAACATTTTACCTCTTTGTTAATAGCAAGAAACTGCTGTCTGCTAGGGACTTTTCAGGTACAGTGGGCATTACATGAGGTTTATCACAGGCATCTGGAGTCAAGTGGTTTTAAGCAACTTGGAGAGGTATTAAAAAATACTCCAAGGTGTGGAGGTTTGAGCTCTTGTTCCTGTGATTCTAGGAAGACACAGTTTGGGTTTTTTTTCCCCCCAGGAATGTGGTTCATTTGAAGTCTTTTCCCCCACCCTTGTTGGGTGCATTTCTCCAGCTCTCGTGGCCAGCCCCCCTCATCCAGGCATTGAGGGCAGAAGAAGGGATCTAAATCCCTGGTGTTTTGTTTTGCAGCTCCAAGGGTGTTGCAGCTGAGCTTCTAACCTGAAGTGTAAACCTGACTCTATCGATTTCCAGGCCCCAAAATTCTAATCTTGCACTTAAAGACAGAATGTGATGTCTTGCACTTAGCCATGTTTTCCAGAGACTTGGGCAACGTCAGAGTGATGCTACTTCACTCTGTTGGCCCTCTGATGGGCAATTGCTACAAGGGACAAGTTGCTTTCCGTTTCAACTAGTCCCACAGGATAAAAAAAATCAAGTTGGAAATGGGGAGCAGTGAGTGAAGGAGGAAATGCCTTGAATGTATTTTATGGGCACAGCAGTTTTCAAGTGTGACTGGACTCGCTGTCCCAAAGCGCTGAATTCCCGAACCACTCGTCAGAGAGTGCTTTGGTTCCCGTGGGCTCAGATTTCCTTTGTGTGACCGGAGTGGGTAGCTGTTGTATCCCAAGCATCATGGTGAACTGAGAACTCGAATGTGGCAGCGTATCTCCAAAACAGGTTTGTGTTATACAGCTGCTTTTCCTTCTAAATGGAAACCTACAAACCTCATTTAATGCTCTTAAATGTTTGAGGGTAAAAGCCCAGGGTTTCTGGGTGGTTGTCCTTCAGTGTGAATGTAACAGATGGCAGGATTCAGCTGTTCATCTTACTATTAACAATGAGAGCTTTTTTGAGATGACACCAATAAGGCAAATGACTCTGTTCTAGAAGATACAGTGTATTTACCACTTATTGCAAAGAATGTGTGTTTTAATTCTCACGGGTGTCTGTTGTGTGTCAGCAGGTAAGCCACACTGCTGCTAACTCCCCCCCAGTGCTGCTGGCATTCACAGGGAGTTCTCTCATTGCATTCGACATGAGTCACTTGAGTTTTAAAGGACAGAAACTTGAACTGCTGGGAATTCAGATCTGCCCCAAACCAAAACACCAAAAGGAAGCACTAACGTTGTTTGTGTTCAACACTTCAACTTGCTGAGAACAGTGTTTGTCATGCTGATACGCAGGAGGCACCTGGTTTTAAAACCCATAAAACTTGGGGTCAACGTAGCTTGTCAAAGCAAACTCAGTGTGGGAATGCTGTTGGAAAGAGCATCCTAGGTGCACTTCCATTTATCCTTGTGAAACAGTGGTGGTTCTACCTGCCATGAGCGGGAATGGTGCAGTGCTGGGGGGTGATGAGGAACAGGCACGGCTGTGTTTGGCCCCAGGTTTTCTGGTTCCTTATTTAATGGGAGTACCTGCTTCTTTACATCTGGTTTATTTGTGGTTGCTGCTCTGTTTTGTAAGCAAGGATTTTTAACACCCTTTGAGGGTTCTTAATGTCAAACCTGGCACAGTTGACTGGCAGCGTTTGGTTTTGCTTACGCTGACGTGCTGCCGCGGAGGCAGGTGCAGCCAGCTCGGCTGTGCTTTTCTCTGAGGCTCTGCAGTGTGAACCGTTGGGGTCACTTGTCCACTAAGAGTCGTCTTGGCCAGGGCTGAACACGAGTAGAAGCCTGTATGTGATACCACTTCTGCCTAGAGCAGCACAGCCGTAGCAGACCTGCGCCGTGTCTCGCTGCGTGCGGCGCTGGTGGCTCTGGCCAGAGCTCAGTGCTTCCTCTGCCGTTGCAGCTGATGTTCCTGTATTTCATGGGTTTGTCGGATCAGTGTGGAAAGGATGTCCTGTTCCTGCATCATTTCACAGTCGGGCTTTATGCTTTGGGGAGAGAACCTCAAATGACTCATACTTTTTGTTTAAGGCTCTAGTTGTTGGCTTGGTTTGGTTTTTTTTGGTGTTTTTTTCTGTTTTTAATTGGAGACTTTATGCAACTTCCTTGGCTGCTGGCCAGTGGCTTTGCTTTGCTCCCATCCGCTGTTCACCGCCAGCGCGGCGCGAGCACTGACGTTACCCTCAGCCCCGGAGGTTTCGGGCTCCTGGGCTGCAAATACCGACCCATCCTTGTGAGCATTGTGCAGAGAGAGAAGGGTGTCGTGTGCCAGGAAGGTGAATCTCACCCTCTCTCTCGTTTTCTTTTGACAAGGATGTTAAAAGGATTGAAGTGGTTTGGTGACAGCTCGCTCGGCCCCTCGCGGAGGGCAGAGAAGAGAGGTGCATCGGTTGGGGGAACCATCTGGTTGATGGTAACTGAGGTGAAAGGCCTTAAGTATTAAACAGGGAGGAGGAGTGAATCAAAATTGTGAAGACAGGTTGAAAAACTCTGAGGACTCAGGGAAAAATGGCTCGGGAAAACATAGTTCCTGGCTCTAAGCAAAACAGTGTTGAGGGCAGTACTCCTGGGGAGTCTGCTGTACGCCTGGTGAGCAGAAACCAGAGTGGAAGAAACGATTGCCATGTGACTGTAGAGCTTTTGGGGTTCTTTCCCCTGCGTCTCTCCCTTCGTTACTTTGTGCAGGCAGCAGGGGACGGACGTTCCGATGGCTGCTGAACGGAACGATGAGGTGATTTTTGTATTAGGCTTAAAGCAGACTGGATGGTTCAGGGAATGGTTAATTGAACATTTTGCTTCGTGGAGTTTTGATTGTGTGAAAATGATGGGTGAGAAATATTTACTTGAATAGTAGCAGTTTTTTAATCCTCTGAGGTGTGTCTTTGATTTGACCTTTCCTGTTGGAGTTGGCTGCTGTTCGAACTACGCAGCGAAACGAGAACAAAAGAGAAACTTCTGACACTACATTTCGCATTTTCGTTGATAAGTTGCCTTCAGGAAATACTCTTTGAGGAAAGTCAACCCAATTGCCCACAGTTGGGTTGGTTTTTCTCAGCATTGATTATTTTGACCTGTCCCATGAACTGTTACTGAAAGTTGAATGATCATCAGTACTGTAAGCCTATTTTAACCTTGGTCCAAAAAGAAGCCCTGCACTACTTGTTCTGCATCTATCCATAGAAGGTGACTTCATGTCAAGGTTTCGTGCCCATGGGTGCTATTTGGTGCTTTTTGAAGTAGAATATTCAGAAAGGCCTTGTAGCTCTTTTCTGTTCATCTGTATAACATAGGGAGGGGGGGGGAAAAAAGCACCCCAAACCTGTTGTATACATTTGTATTGAAATAACATTTTCTTTCCTCCTGCAAGCAAAGCTGGTGGACTGCAGAAGACACCCACATGGGATACCAAGCTCTAATGGACCTTTGGGAAGAGAAGCTGTGGCTTATGTGGAGTTTCCATGGGCCTCCCGATGGAAGAAAGCTTATCTGTTTAGTATTTGTGCATTTTACTAAAATGGCAGCTTTAAAAACAGTTGTGTATCTGCTATTGTGATGCCAATGCCCGTGTTTTAAGTGGAAAAAAAAAATGACCTCTTTGCTTTGTGCTGTGTACACAAGATTGCTGGAAAAAAAGTAAAGGAATACCCTTCTTATGGCTCACACAGCTTGAAAGTAGCTGTCACTCAAACGTGCGCTCACAGTTGAGCTGATTTTGTTTCATTCTAAATAAATTGTTTCTTTTGAGGAAAATGGTTTTTCTGCCTGGAAGTGAATTGACGACAAACGTTCGACCCCTTTGGTTGCAGCAGAGGGGTTTCACTTGCTGCTGCTGCTCCGTGTCCCATCTGATAGTTGTGGGTCTTTGAGCAAGAAGCAGGGAGAACCGACACCTTTCGCGTTGACCCAGCCTGTCGTGCCGGAATCGGAAGGAATCTAGTTGATTGTCTTGCTGTGGCACCCTCTTGGTTTGCAGTGAAACAAAAAAACCCAGGGGGTCTCTGGCTGCTTTACTCCTCACCTTGACGAGGAAGCGGTGCTGCTGCTGCTGGCATGCAAGAAGCAGGGAAGCACCACCCTGTGTGTCGCTCAGAACCGTGTCCAAGTCTGGGGCTTCGCTGGTTGGAAGAGCTGGAGTTCCTCACTGTTAAGTGTCTGATTTCTGTTGCTCACCAGCACGTTTGCCTTTAGTTCTGATTCTCGTTCCTTTTGGTTTTTTTAAGTTTTGAAGAAAAAAAAGAGAGTGAGTTTGGGAATTGCTTTGAATCTTGCACGTAAACCTTTGCACCACATGTCCAAAAGAGAAGTGAGTCCTTACAGTGGTGCTTAAATGCTGTTAATAAAGCCTTTCCTGCCGCACGCCAGGCGCTCCTCCGTCTCCAGGGGCTTCCCGAGCCGGTGGTGCGGTGATGGGTTTAGTGCTGGATGGATGAAGAGTTCCTGAGAGCTAGAGTTGGTAATTTAAAACCTGGTGGTTTCTTTGAGTTGGTGTCTCAGTGCCTGGTTTTGACCGGTTTGGAAGCGAATGGCTCCACACGCCTCGGATGTGCATGTGCCCTGCTCGCGTCCCCGGGACGGCCGCGCGTGCGCTTGCAGCCGCCTCCCGGTGTAGTACAGATGGTGAGAGGACAAGTATCACGGAGGCGGCCTGAAAATGTCGTGTGCCGTAGTTGCTGCGTCCTCCCGTTTCACTTGGGGGCTCCTGAGCTGTGGAAGGCTGTTCCAGTGCAGGAGTCCAACGCCGTGCTTGCCGCAGGAGACTTCGGGGCACGTCTGACGACCGCAGACGCCAAGAGGAAGCTGAAAAGCCGCTGCCGCATCGTTGGCCTCTGAAGCCTCTCGTGTTGTGTTTGCTGGGCTCTTAGAGTCAATGTGACGTGCAGATGAAGACACCTTGACATGCAAGCTTGCCCTCATTGCCTTGACATGCTTCTAACCTCCCGTGGATCACGAAGCTGGTGCTGTCCTGCAGCCCTGCAGGATCGTTGCTGGGCTGCGGGTGCCTTTCGACAGAAGGATGCCGTGGTTGTGTCTGCAAGGTGTCTCTTCCTGGGGCAAAGAGCTGTGTAAACCCCTGAAACAGGTAAGGGGGTTTAACAAGTTGAAATGAATTGTAATGTAAAAGGAGATGGCTTTGTTGTTTGCCTTGTTTGGTTGGGGGTGTCTTTGAATCTCCAGTCTACTGGCTTTCACTAACGTGTTTTGCTTCCGTGTGCTGCTCCCACCTGCTCTGGGGATGGGAACAGAGCAAACTCTTGGCTGTGGCTTCTATGTTTTGCTTTGGGGTCCCTCCTTAAGGAACAGGAGGTTTCTCTGCCTACCTGGGGCAAGGTGCCACACGGCTAAAACTACAGGTTGTCAGCTTGAGTTGTTATTTTGACTTGATGAACTGCTTGAGCGAGCACTGCTCTAACCCAGAATGCTGTTTGTCATGTGGATGTGTTGATGTGGAAAGCCAAGGCAATGATGAGGCAAAGCTCTCAATGTGTGTATGGGATGCTGGTGTAAGCTTTTCAGTGGAGCTGCTTCTTGTCAGTGGGGACGGTTGTAGATGCTGCTGGTCATGAGGGGAAGGCAGTGGGGAGGGGAGACTCATGAGATGCTGTTTCTTCTAGAAGTTGGTTGAGGTGTGACCTCTGAATCTGGGATGATTTGATGTGGTCTACAAAAGCAGTGATGTGAGGCAGGTTTCAGCCTTGTTAACGTGGCTGGGGGGTTGATGCCAACAGATGAGTGATCTGGCAGTGTGACCCAAATAAAGGAGGTGTTTTTGACAGCCAGGGCTTGGGTGCTCTCCCTCTCCTGGGTACACTTGTGACAAACGGGGCCATCAGTGGCTGTTCCAGGAGAGGTCGGCCTCTCTGACTCAGATATCACCATGTGTTTGGCTGGGAGGTTGTTCCCTGCCTCCTCTGCACTCTGTGTTGGTTCTGCAGGCCTGGAGGTACCGTGGGGCTGTGGTGTGGGATCATTCTGAGGCTGCTTTGTGGGAGCGAGTTGTTCCCCGTGTGCTGGGTCTGTCCCTCCGAATTGGTTAGAGGGGATGCTTCAGCTGCCAGGTAGAGCCAGGCTTCTGTTAAAATTAGTCCCTTTGAAGGGTTAAGTGCTCTATATGCATCATATTAATTTGGCTAATGAGACTTCTGGGGAAAAGTGGATTTATAAAGAGAACCATTTAATTAACTGCACTGCAGCGGGAAGCGAAGCAAGTGGCTGAGATGGGAAAACGCTTATTGCAATTCACACCATCTTTTAGGTTTGTGCTTTTACCAGCCACAACTGAATTAATAAGTGAGTTTAAAACATCAGATGGCCCAGATTCTGCTCTTTGCTAATAACAAGCTTATGTTTGCCTAGTGCTGCTGCTGTGCTATGAAATGGCAAATGCCTGTTGAGGATACGCTCTCAGCCTGTGCCCTGGGGGTGCAAGTCGGTGGGGCAGAGCATCTGCAGAAAGGCCAGAGAGAGAACTGGGAAGGATCTCAGGCTGATGGCTTTATGTGTCTCCTTTGGTTATTGTCTAGTAGCCACCTGCCTGAGTTTCATTAAAGCTGCCTTGAGAGCTGGGTGAAGTAAACTCTCAAGGCAGAGTAAGCTGCTGAAGGGCTTGGTCAGCTGCGCTCGGTGTGATGGGTCACTCGGCACTGATTAACTAGAGCCTGCTGGTGCTTGTCCTGCTTCTGTGGGTGCTGATGGAGTTGAGGTGCCTTGAGGAGGAGCAGAGACTGTGTACATGGTGACACAAAGGTCTGACTATTTAGTCAATTCTTGGTGCCCTGCTCCAGGGTTGTATTTATGAGATGTGGCTGATGCTGTCAAACATGATGGGGTTGCTGTGGGTGAAGGAGCTGCCACCTGCCAGCCCAGCTCCTGTCCCCATGCTTTTGGGTTTGAGCTTGTGGGTGTTGTCCCAGGATTGGGATGGTTTCTGTGTGCATGTGGTTGGCTTCCACAGATGAGCCCATGAGCTCTGCTTACTCCCTGCCTTATCTCTGCCTTGACCTTCATACCTCGTTGTGCAATCGGATCTGAAGCCGGGTCTGTAGATTTTTAGTTCTCTCCAGTATTTCCTGTCCCCAGATCCAGTGATGGGTCAGGTTTGGCTTTTAGCAACATGTACAGCTCCAGTGTGCTGCCCTGAGCTGGCAGTTTTCCCTGTAATTTCTGCCATTTGGAGCATGTGAGTGCTTCCATCCTTCGCTCTGCATCTCCTTCCACGTGCAAGTGCCGTGTTTCAAGCCTCAGATCTTTTAGCCATGCCTGAGGAGACACGTAGGCTGCAGAATGGTTGTGAGTTAAGGGAAGCCAAGGAGCTCTCACAAGGGTGCTTGTTAAGCTCTTCTTGTCGTTCAAGGGGACTGTCCCACAGGCCATGCTGCTGTTTGCAGCCCACTTGGCCAAGGGCTTTGTTTTGGTTGTCACCTGCAGTGTAGGCAAGGCAGCCTTGGGTGCTTCAGCCCTGAACCCAGCACCATTGGCAGCCTGGGCAGGGGCTGGGTGCAGGATGAACTCTTGAACCACCCGAGCTGCTCTCACTGAGGCTGGCAGAGAGGGCCCAGCGAGGAAGGAGCTGTTGTTGCTCCTTGTGCTGCTCCTTCTGGGTGGATGGATACAAGATCTCACGTGTCACATCAGCCAGCTGAGCTTTCTTCTCTTGCACTCAGGCATATTGGCATAGACATGTTCCCAGCTGTCTGGTGTCTTTTAAGAAATGCCTTTGCTCTTCCCCATTGCACATAGATTTGTGTCCCAGCAGCAGGCTGGGGCCAGGAGAGCCCAGTCCTGGATACCCCATCACTGTGACCACCCTTATCTCAGCTGGTCTGGCTGCAGCTCCCTTTCCCTGCTTGCCTGAAGGCTTGAGGGGATGGAGATCAATGTATTGGTGTTATATAGAGGTTGGAGATCAATTTATTGGTGTTATATAGGGCTTGGAGATCAGTTTATTTGTATTTTATTAGTCACTGGGGTGTTGTGGGGGCAGCCTTTGCCTCTCCTGGGCCAGTGTGCAAGCCTTGCCCTATCTTGGCCACGTGAGAAATAGGGGAAAGTTTTGCAAAGCTCAGTGGTGACTTAGGAGGCAAAGTCTGTGTCACTCTGGAAGCTGAGACTTTGACCCATGAATCACTTCTGAAACTGCCCGTGGCTGCCAGCAAGAGCTCCCAATTCCTCTGTGCTTGCTGCAGGCTTTGGGAAGCTTTTCCAGGAGCATCTCTTAGCTGAGGCAGCTGTTGTTGCTTTCAAACATCTGTTGAAATGATTTGGATTTTCATTAGGATAGCTGATCAATTCCTGGCGGCCTCAATGAAGATTGTTTTGCTCTCCCACCTGCTGTGGAGGCTGCCAGCTCCCTGGAAGGGAAACACTTTCATTCAGGCATTGCTGAGTTTCAGCCTAACAATGCTCAGCATCACAAAGGTGCCACTGGGACGTGTTCCTGACAGGGAGGGAAACAAGCACCAAAAAACCCCCCAAAAAGCAGAGAGTTGCTGTTACCAGAGTGTGTGAGGGCAAGTAAACAGCCCAAACCACCCAGGGTATCTGCCAAAGCAGCGGGTGAGGAAGAGCAGCCGTGTTTCCTGTTGCTGGAAGCCTGTGTTGTCATATCCTCACGCAGCTATTTTCAGTTGCTTGTTGTTTTCTTCCTGTGGTTTGAGGTAAAAGCAGAAACCTCAGGAGTATGGGGAGCTGGAGCACCTTGTGTTGTGTGCTTCTTGTGCTGCTCCTCCTGGGAGGATGGATACCTTGGGGTGTGTTGTGTGCTGCCACCCAAAAACCAAACCTGTGCCTTCAGCAGCTGGGGAAAAGCTTCTTGTTCTCCTCTACAATTGAGTTATGGAGAGTTTTATCCCCTCCCTGGGGTCAGTGAGTGTCCTAGAAAGCTGGTGCTTCTTGCAGTATCACTGCCAGTGAGAGTCTTGCAGTGGCTCTGTGTGTGAAGCAACTGAGGGGCCAAGAAAGGGTCGTTGTGAGATCCCAGGTGATGGGTTACAACCCAAACTTCTTGCCCCTCACCCTGGTCTCAGACCCACGAGGGGCTGCATGGTTGCTGGTTGGCTCCCTGAGCTCACTCAGAGGAAGGGCTGAAACATTCCAGCCCTTGGAGGGGATTTTATTATGAGATAAAGATTGTTGCTTATTACATGATAAAGGTCAGGATCAGCTTTTCTCTGCTTAGTGCCTGGGTTTATCTGTCCTTGGCATCTGAGAGGAGTGGTGGGAAAGCCCCAGCCTTGCTTATTAGTAGGGTGTCTTTTTGCTGAGGAGGGAGGCTGACCATGCTGAGTGTGAGGCAGGGAGGTTTATTTTATCTACTGAGGAACAGTTAAATCCATGGTTTACAATCTCTGCCCTGACTTTAATGACCCAGAGCAGGTTCCCACAAACACAGCACAAAGGGGAACGTGCAGCTGATAGCCAGAGCCCTCCGAGGTGTACAGTGAGTACAGAATAGGGATAAAATCAGTGAGATGGGGAACCCTTCCTCCAGGCAGATGTTCCCATCCTTGCTGCTCTTTGTTTCTCTGAGGTCTTGAGGAGATTTTGCAAGTAAATAAATGCTTTCAGTTTTCAGAGCAACAAGGAGAACTAAAACATCTATTCTGTGCTTGTCTTCTCAGCAGAAGGTGTGAGAGAAGCATATCTGACCACCAGATGTTCTCCTGAGCCTGCTCAGTTGCAAAGACCAAGGCTTGAAGATGTTCCTCCTACTTCCCAGCCTGATGGTAGGACTGTGCAGGGCAGCTGGGAGGAGTTTCTCATTACAGGGACTGGTTTCCTCAAGCTCTTTTGATAGATAAGAGGTGATCAGGGCTGGAGAGAGGTAGCTGGCCCCTGCAGAATTATTTCTAGGGCAAATAAAGACTGTCAGGACCCATCTGTGGGGTAAGATGCTGTGGGAAATGGGAGCTCCCGAGCTGTTTGCTCCTTTGCAGAAGGAAAGAGAGGATTCAGGCACTTGGGAGACCCACTTTTCTAGGTAAGGGCAAGGAACTGATGCAGTGTGTTACTCTGGAGAGGACAGTGGAGGACTCTCATCCTTAAAAACATAGAGCTTTTGAAGGGAGCCCATTTATTGGAGCAGATGGGATGAGAGGTGGCAAAAGATGTGACAGGACTTGTGTCACAAGGCTGATGTTGAGCAGTGGCTTTATTTACAGGGAGAGGACAAGCTTAGAGCATGGGAACAGCCACTGCAAATGGTATAGGGTGAGGACATGGGGTTTTGGCTCCTCATCCCCACGTTGCTTTGGTCACTGGGTCTCAAAAAGCTGGGGAGAAGCTGTGAATCAGCACAGGAAAAATGAGACCTCTTAGTAGCACTGACATTTCCCATCTGGTGCACACTGAAGGCTGACCATTTGCCTCACTGCAGCATGCCTGTTTCTTTGGTGTCATGTGGTTGTGTAACTGCTGAGTTTGCCCCATTATCTGCCAGGGCACTTTCTGCCTGTGGCAACGTTTTAGCTCCTTTATACCACTGTAATGTTCTGTAGCTTTTCATTTAATATAGACCTCTTCATTTCATGCTTGAAATAACACATTTGACAGTTGGAGGGAGTGTTTCTACAGGGGAAACAGCTCTCTTGTTGGTTTAATATTAAAACAACCAAGGGGGAGATGGCAGTGGCTCGGTGGTTGTGTGGCAGTGGCTGGGTGGTTGTGTGGCAGTGGCTGGGGTGTGTTACAGCCATCCAAAGGAAATCTCTGGGGTACTGGTTGAATCCAGGCTCAGCATTGGTGCCTGGCTCTGGAAGTGGCCTCCAGAGGGGCACTGAATGCCAGGGATGATTGGGACGGTGGGAAGAAGGGAGGGAGTCTGACAGATGGGGATGATGCTGTGGGACTGGCTTTAACCAGAGTTGGTTTTGCTTGCAGGTCCTCTGTGCTGTGACAAATAACACCAGGCCCAGGGGGAGGAGTGGACATGGTGCAGCATCCTTCTTGCTGCAAAAGAGGATTTTGTGGAACAGCTGTTCTCTGTAGCCTCCTGAAGTTGAATCCTTGTCTCTGTGCTCTCTCTGCCTTTGCATCGCTCCCTGGGGCTAATGATTCCTACGGTAATAGAACAGGCTAAAATCTCCTGCTGTGCTTTGGCACTTGTGAGGTCCTTGGCTGCCTCATCCCCAGAGGTGAGTCAGCTCTGCTGTCTGGCAGTGGCTGGGGAAGCTGGAGGGGCAGCTCTGTGGCTCCAACCCTGAGCTGTTTGACTGAGGGTGGGGGCTTAAGTCTGAGTCACAGGCACGGCTCGGGAGCAAAGCCAAAGTGCAGCCCCTGTCCATTCAGGCCCTGGGCTGGATTTTTACCCATCAAGTAATGCTTTACACTGTGTATTTCTTAGATGGCTTTAATCACACATGAAGGAAAACCAGCTAGATATACAAGCTGTGAATCTGTCATCTACAAATCCCTCTGTTAATGACGGTGGCTGTTTGTGGCTGTGCTGGCAGTCGCCTCCCGAGCATGGAAGCAAGTAAAGACCATCCTTTCAACCTTCCCCTGCAGAATGGCTTCAGCCAAGCTTGGGGCTGTTGTTCAGGTTGCTTTTTTTTAGCTTCCATTTCTGGGCCAAAGGCTCAAAGAAGAAAGAGATAGGTGAGATGAGAGCACAGGCTCCAGCGAAGAGGAAAGAGCAGGCATATGTCTGGGTGTAGTCATACAGCCACCCTGCAGGAGAAGAGATTGCTATTAAAGCTGTTGGATTTTTCTCACTGAAAAATAACCCTCTTTGGGGAGGTGGGTGGGAAGCAAAGGATGTGTGTTCTCACTTAAGAATCCCTCAGATATTTTCTTTCAAGTCTCTTAACTCCTCAGTGCCTGCTGCTGTGCAGCCTTTACCTGGCCAGTTGGGGCTGTTGCCATTGGCATAACAGGCAGACTTATAGGTCATTCCTCCCAGAGCTGACCTCTCCTGATCCTCATAGTGGACATGGCTTTGAATTTGATTGAATTTAACCCCTAACTACTACTTCTTTTTTTCCAGTTGCAATAAATGGGCCAAAAGGAGCTGCTGCAGCAGATGGAAGATCCCATCGGGCTAATGAGATGACTTGCATGTGTTTGCAACATCTGGGTTGCAAACTCCAGATGCTCCAGCTTTGCCTTCTTGTGAACAGGCCCAATTTAATGCAACCTGTCTAATCTGAGAGATCCCAAGCCAGGAGTTTGATGTGAACTTGCTTCAAAGCAGCTTTGCCAGCACTTAAAAGGAAAGCCCTAAATTGCATCGAGACTCAGGAATGTGCAAGGAGGAAGGTCACCTTTTAAAATGACCTTGAAGTGTTTACTTCTGGCATATCATCTTGTGTCTAGAGAATCATTTTAAAGGTGGGTAAGTCCTCTGACTCAAAAATATCCAAAGTGATGGGAGTTGCTGCTGCAGGTAAGAAGAACCTTACTATAGCCCTCAGTCTGGCCTGGGCCGGCCGGGAGCCTGAGGTGGGTGGCAGCTGAGCCAGATAAAATGCCATTCCTCCAGTGGCATCCATGGACTTGCATGGTTTACACAAATGGCACATCTGGCCCAAATTTGGGATTCTCAAAACCAGGAAAGGAAACAATAGAGTCCCCAGAGAGTCCAGTGTCAGCCGTGCAGGAGCGATGCTGCCGCCGGCCCTGCGAGCGCCACGGCTCTGGCCGGGAAGGAAACAGGGCTGGTAACACCTGGGGACGGGTGACAAGCCAGAGATACTGACATTGTCCTTGCTCTACATTTCCACAGCTGCAGGAGGGGTTTATAAAGCAGAGGAGAGGCTGTGGGCTGCTTTGCTCGACCTTGTGCCTTTCCCAGGGAGCTGCAGCTCGTTGTTTCCCTGGGTGCTGCGTGAGCTGCAGCACAGGAGCTGGCTGCAGGAAAGGGGATCCCATGGTGCTGGACCTGGGAGTGTGGGTGGCTCTCCCATGACCCTGATGTTGTTGCAGATTCATTCTCCAAGGTGGGATCTGTTTTTGCTCTCTGAAAGTCTGTGGGATCTGGCCAGGAGGAGGGCTGCTAACGTGCTCATTTGTAAGGGGGACAGGACAGAGGGCTCCAGCTCTGCAGCTCAGGTTTATTCACATGATTTTTTCAGTGTCCTTCTGGTTTTGTTTTGTTTTGTTTCTATAAGCCCTGCCTGGTGCTGAAAGAGCAGCATTACCTCCTCACACAGCAATCACCTTCTGCTGCATCCCACCCCAGCCTTTCAAAGCACCCACAGTGTCTGTGCCCCCACTCCTCGTCCTAAAAAAGAAATCACTCCTGCTGCAGAAAGCTGAATTAGAAGCTCATGATATGCAGCCTCCAGCAATGCAGCAGTTTTGTAAGCAATGCTGGTAATTCTCTGACACCTGAGTGGTCCAAGCTAAATATCCATGGCACATGCTCATGCACAGGCTGTGATCAGGCTGTTGAAACCGAGCTGCTGCTCTGCAATCAGGGGTTTGGTTTATTCCTGCTGCCCAGAGTAGCAATGACTAGTTTGAAGATGCATGTCAAATTCAGGTGAGAGCATCTAAATGCACGTGCCAGCAAAGCTTTGTAATGACTCCATCCCCTCCCCTTTCACCACCCAGATTTCCTGGGGCTGCTGTTTGTGTGCTGGTTGCTGGTTTGTAACTGGTGATGTGCTCTGTGTTGCTCTTGCACATGGGGTTAATGATTTATACTGCCTCACTAAAATAAAACCTACTCTCTTTTTTTCCCCCTAGCTTTCTTGCAGCTGCCAAAATAACGTTTGTTGTGTCTTGTTCTGTTTTGGGTTTGAGGTTTTTCCAGCACAGCAGGAGCACCCAGCAGTGCTGGTGGCTGAGGAGCTGTGAAAGAGCCTCTTCAAACTCTTCACCTCCAGCTTTTGGTTGGGCTGGCTGCCTACAGATTTAAGTGCTTTTAGTTAAACAGATTTGCAGGTAAGTCACTTTCCTGTTGCATTGCAAATAGGCTTTGTTCTGCTATGCAAAAGAAGCATTTTTAACCTTTGTGGTGCTCATTATGCCTTGGAGTTTGCTAACACTGTGATTCCTAAGTCAGGGTTTTGGGGAGTCAGCAGCAGGCAGAGGCACAGAACCCCAGGGTCTCACACAGCAGTTCAGTCTTTTTCTGGACCCTGCAAGGAGCAGATGCTTTTGGACACTTGGGAGTTAATCAGTAGCTTCTGGCCATACTGGGTTTCCATGATTAACACAGCTGTATGGGAAGAGAAATGATCTTGGATCACAAACCTAGATCCTGAACTCTGAACGTCTCCCTCTCGCTCTGCCCACGGGGAGATGGATCAGCCAGGTTTTGCTTCTTGGCTTTATTTGCCTTTTATTTATGCCACTGGTATGAAGAAGACTGATTTCTGTGGAAGGCTTTTTGCTGGAAACCTGCTTGCTTTACAGAATGCAGAGGTGCTCAGATGGTGAGTGGTGAGCACCTCCAGAAAGCAAATTGCTTCCAGTGAGCAAAGAGAAATAGGAAGCCTGTGAAGGTGTAAGTGCTGTGATGCATGGGGAAGAGCTGGCCAAGTTCCTTAGCTCTTCTCATACTGTATGTGACTGGTGAGGAATTTACTGTGGTGGTTGGACAGGGATTTCCTTCTGGTGGACATAGATCTTGTATCAGCAGAAGAGGCCTTGGCCAGTGTAGGTGATGTGTCACGGTGACAGGGTAAAGCACCCTGGCACTGAAACACTTCCCTTGCTCAAAGCTGCCCCCACATACAGAGTTTTGCCAGCCTAGGAACACTGATGAGGGAAATCAGTTATTTCACACACCTGCAGCACCTCAGACTTTTCCACAGAGCTGGTGTTTACAGACTCCTTGGCAGCTTTGAGCAAAGTGCCTGTGCAGGCTTGGGCAGCTGATGGCAGAGGGCAGGAAGCAACAGTGGGAGAGCAAGTTGCCAGGTTTCCTTCAGGATGCATTTGCTGGGTGAGTGACAGGACATTGTTCACTCTGATGCTTTACCTTGCAGCTTTTTCTAGTTTGTTTGCATGGTGAGGGCCCAGGAAGAGCTCAGACCTTGTTTCCAGCTCAGGGTGTGGCTAAAGGGTCATCAGGGAAAGGAAAAGCTTTTTTCTGGCCTGGATGTTTGGAGGAGAAGTCCCTGGCTCATAAGCAGAGACTGGAGACTCCAAGGGCTTTAACTCTGCCAGATACTCACAACTGCTTTGGTTTGCTGGCAGGGAGAGAAGAGGAAAGGCTTATCTTTGTGCCCAGGAGCTCTCGTGACTGAGCTGTGTAATCTCCTTCAAAACAAGAGATTACTGAGACTCCCCTGATGTTTCAGTGCCTCTGCTTGGTGGGACTGCTGCTGAGCCTGTCCTTGCTTTACTTTCCTCTCCTTGCCTCCCCTCCAGTCCCTGTGTTCCAAGTTCAGTGTTATGATGCTCTCTTGGGGGTACAACCCATGGTAGTGTGGTTGTTCTGCTGTGCTCAGGGTTAAAGCTTGCAGGGGGGATTAGCCTTCTCTTTTCCATGCAGTTATTTCCCCAACTGCTAGTTGGGTTTGGCAAATCCATGAGCAAACTCTTGCTTGTGTGTGAGGATAATGGGTGCCTGGGGCAAGTGCAGAGTCCTGCAGCCCTTCCAACCATTCCCATCCCATCTGGGATTTGGGGTAAATTGCTGCAATACTCTTATTTGGGTTTTTTCCCCCCCACTTGGGCTGAAGAACCATCCTGGGGTGCTGAGGTAAGTGAAGCAGGAGCATGTTTTAACACTGCATGTCTGCAGAGGGCATATGCTGTACATAACATGGTTGTTACCTGCTAGAGGAGGTCCTCCCACAGCTGTTATCCCAGCAAAGAAGGAAGCAAACCCCAGGTAGCTGTGGAGTTTCTCAACACCCACCAGATCTACCTGTTGGTAAAACCAAAGGCATGGTTATGGGAGGGGCCCATGTCAATGCACAGGAACAAGAGAGTTGGTTGTGTTTCCTCTTCAGCTGTGGTTTGGAAAGGACTTGGCAGCTCTAGGTCTGATCCAGCCTGGAATCTCTTCCTTAAAGCCAACATGGAAATTACTGAGGTGCTTTTCCTGCCTCCCAGCTGCTTGGGCATCTCCTGAAACTAGTAATGCTGCCAAGAATGCCAGAAATGCCAAATTGTGATCATGCCTCCATGGAGAAGAGATTTGGGGGTCTCCAGTGGCTCACTGGAGGGGCATTTGGGGCTCTCACTACAAGAAGGACACTGAGGGGCTGGAGCACAAGGGTGCTAGGGAGGGACTGAGGGAATGGGGGTGTTGAGCCTGGAGAAGAGGAGGCTGAGGGGAGACAGCAGCACTCTCTGACACTCCCTGACAGGAGGCTGCAGGGAGCTGGGGGTTGGGCTCTGTTCCCCAGTAACGAGAGGAAAGGGGCTCCAGTTGCCCTAGGGGAGGTTGAGGTTGGGGCTGAAGCAGAACTGTTTCCAGGGGATGCCCAGCCCTGGAGGGATCCCAAAGCTGTGGGGCTGAGGTGCTGAGGGCTGTGGGTCAGTGCTGGGCTGGGCAGGGTGAGGGCAGGGCTGGGGCTGCAGCAGCTTCAAGGGCTTTTGCAACCAGAATGACCTTCTGAGTCTGAGATTCAGCCTGGAGGGAGGAGCCCTCCTCTCACAGGGCTGCCACAGCCCAGGGGAGTTCAGCTTTGCCAAGGGGTGTGGGGGGATTTTGGAATCTGTTGGAAGTGCCACCTGCTGTGTTTTCTAATGAAATCTCCTACTCACCAGCACAGGGAGGACCAGAGCCATGAACCCACCAGAGAAAACAGCAAAGGCCACGGTGTAGGTCATGAGCAGGGGGAAGGTGGTGGCCAGAGGACAGAGCAGGTTGGTGATGCCACTGAGGACAAGGTAAGTCACATGGTAGTGATACTTCTTGGTCCAGTTCTTGTCGGCAACCCAGCCCGAGAGCAGCTGGCTGACCATCTCTGTGATGCCTGGGGGCAAGAGGACTTCACTGCAGCCTCAGACACTTTCTTTTGCTACTTGTTTGCTGCTTTGCACTGTGTTGCTCTGACACATCCCAGCCCCAGCTGCCACTGGCTGTGAGGAGTGACCAGCAGGGCTGGCAGTTCCAGGCACCTTCAGCCTGTGGACTTTTATTTCTTTACCTGCTCTTGCCAAGTGCCTGTGAGTGCCCCAGAGTGCTCTGTGAAAGCTCAGTTTAGGGCTGTGCACTCAGGGGAAAGCACTGACATGCCCTTCAGTGAAAACAGGGCAGATGAGCTTGAGGAAAAGCAGGATGTTCATATGCTCAGGAGATGGAAGTGTTGCTAAAGGAGGACAGAAAGCCCAGCTTTTCTTACTTAAGGCTCAGCAGAGTTTCAATATTGAGCTTTTCCACTTCTCTGTGTTTTTATGAAGGGCAGGGCAGTGCTCACTGGCAGCTCAGATCCTGCTGACCACTGTGTCCCCCTGCCTCTGAAATCAAATGTCAGGTCAATTGCTGCTGTCTGCTTCGAGGTGCCTTGACAGCAAGCAGCATTTCTAAAGGTTATACAGCAGTGTGGAAGGAGAAGTTATTTTTGTACAATAAAATACTGAATGATGCTGAGGCTGGAGCTGCTTTCTTACCCCCTGTGACTTTAATCCCTACTTATAATCAGGCATGGGTTTGGTTTCTGGGGGGTTGTGGGTTGCTTTTCCCCTCTCTTGGAGGTGAATGTGCCAAATCCAAGTGGCCAGATCCAAGTGAATGGTGTGGGGTTTTTTCTTCCTCCCCTGTACTGGGTTTTTCTCTCTGCACACATCCCTGGCTCAAACAGGGGCTCTGAGCACTGAGTGGCCCTGCATTCCTGTGGGTTTGAGGGAAGCAGGGATGGTGGTGGGAAGACAAATAGCACCTATGTAATAGGAAGCTTGTGTGTGTTTGGTGCAGTGAGGATGGGGGATCTTCTAGCTTAGGTTGAGAGAACCACCCACCATGTGAGAGTGACTTTGTACGAGTACAGAAGGCGACACTATATTTACATGAGGGGGTAAAGGGCTGTGAGCTAAACCTCTGCCATGAAGAGTTATGCTAGGACATATGTAGGACTATTTCTTGGCAAGATTTGTGCTGCTTTTCTTTCCTGTTTTGGTATCATTGTAATTATAAATGGGTTTAAAGAGGACTTTTGCCTACCAGCCACTGCAATGAGGTAAGAGGCATCCATGCTGCTTATGCCCAGTGTCTTGGCTCTTGCTACCAGGTGGAAGATGGGCACGAAGTAGGCCAAGTGGCTGAACAGAAAAGACCAGGTGAAAATGAAGAATATGGGATCCTTCAGTGGGGAGAAGTCCAGGAGAGGCTGTGAATGTTCTTTCTTGCTCAGGGGAAGGGGTTTGTAGCTTTCCTTGGCCTCAGGGGCTGTTGGTGGCGAGCTGCTGGCCCTGGAGGGTTTCTCGAGCCTTTCCAAACCACACACATCTCTGCCATGGGACCTCAGGGGTCCCTCTGTGCTGGGAAGCTCCTGTGCACTGGGAAGCTGGGTCTCCCTGTGAGTGGTTTCACCTGAGCATCCCTCAAGGGCTTCTGGATCCTTCTTTGCTGTCAGAGACCCACGGTGTTGCTTCGTCGCAGGGGAGCCGGGAGGAGGCTGAGTGCTGACGGGCCACAGCAGCATGCTGGAAGGCACAAGGTTCAGCATGATGCCTCCAAAAATGAGCAGAGCACCTGAGGGAAGAGAGAAGATGTCATTCTTGGTGTGGGCAAGAAGGAGCAGAAGGGAATGATCTGTGCAGAACAGGGTGTAGCTTGCATTGAACAAGGGGAGAGCTCTGTAAGGAGGACGTGGCTTACAGGAGCTTTCATTCCTGGTTTGCTCTCTGGAAGCCCCTCTGGCTGTGATGCAGGGAACAAATCCAGAGCTACCTCTGGAAGATGGGAGTTGGGTTTGTTTTCCCTCATTACATGTGGAGCTGGGGGAGTGCCCAGCCCTGCAGGGATCCCAAAGCCGTGGGGCTGAGGTGCTGAGGGCTGTGGGTCAGTGCTGGGCTGGGCAGGGTGAGGGCAGGGCTGGGGCTGCAGCAGCTTCAGGGGCTTTTCCAGCCCCAATGACTCTGTGTGAGGGACCTTCAAGATGGCCTGAAGCAGTGCAAAGTAGGGATTTTCAGTTTTGCTTTCTCAGGTCTCTGCTTTGGCACTGACTTGACAACTGTGTTTCGTCATTAGCAGCCTGTCCCCAGGCTGTCCCAGAACAGGCAGAGCTCGGTGCCTGCAAGGTTAATTCTTACAAAGAGCCTCTTATCCTGCCCAGCCAGCCTCTGAGAGCTGCTGAGGGGGAGCTCAGGGGTGCCAGTCTCACCTTGCCAGCCGTAGGACTGGATGAGGAGCTGTGTGAAGGGCGCGAGCAGGAAGGTCAGGCCCATGCCCGAGCGGGCGATGGCGTTGCAGAAGGCCAGGCGGGGCCCGCAGCGCTTGGCCATCATCACCGCGGCTGCCTGGTACAGGCACGAGAACCCCAGCCCTGTGAGAGGAGGACAAAGGAGGTGGCTGTGCCCAGGGAAGGTGGCTGTGCCCAGGGAAGGTGGCAGTGCCCCAAGGAGGTGGCTGTTCCCCAAGGAGGAGGCTGTGCCCAGGGAAGGTGGCTGTTCCCCAAGGAGGAGGCTGTGCCCAGGGAAGGTGGCTGTGCTCCAAGGAGGAGGTTTGTGCCCCAAGGAGGAGGTTTGTGCCCCAAAGAGGTGGCTGTTCCCCAAGGAGGTGGCTGTGCCCAGGGAAGGTGGCTGTGCCCAAGGAGGAGGTTTGTGCCCCAAGGAGGAGGTTTGTGCTCCAAGGAGGAGGTTTGTGCCCCAAGGAGGTGGCTGTGCCCCAAGGAGGTGGCTGTGCCCAGGGAAGGTGGCTGTGCCCAAGGAGGAGGTTTGTGCCCCAAGGAGGTGGCTGTGCCCCAAGGAGGTGGCTGTGCCCAGGGAAGGTGGCTGTGCCCAGGGAAGGTGGCAGTGCCCCAAGGAGGTGGCTGTTCCCCAAGGAGGTGGCTGTGCCCAGGGAAGGTGGCTGTTCCCCAAGGAGGAGGTTTGTGCCCCAAGGAAGGTGGCTGTGCCCAGGGAAAGTGGCTGTGCCCCAAGAAGTGGCTGCTTCACAGTGTGAGCTTTAGGGGCTCCAAGTCATGCCAACCCAAGCTCATTGTCCCCACAGTGGAGCTGCTCTGAGGGGATTTGTCTCCTTCTCAGGGGATTCCCAACCCCCCCTGGACACGTTCCTGTGCCCCCTGAGCCAGGGGAACCTGCTGTAGCAGGGGCTGGGGCAGCTCTGCAGGGCCCTTCCAGCCCCCCTATGCTGGGATTGTATGAGAGGTCTGTGCCTGACTGAGGGGCTGCTGCTCACCCAGGAGGAGGCCCATGGAGATGCAGAGGAAGGGGATGCTGCTGGCCTGGGTGCTGAGCAGGCAGCCCCCTGCCACCAGCCCGGCCCCGAGGACGGAGATCGGCCGCTCGCCCAACCTCCTGCACAGCACAGACACCAGCGGGGCTGGAGGAGACAGGAGGGACAGGGTCAGGCTGAGAGGTGCAAATGCTGCCTGGGGGAGTGGGGGGACTTCCACTGGGGTTGTTCATCTCATGGCCCAGGAAGGGCTCCATGTGCCACCTTCTGGGGGAGTTGGGTGGACAAGACACTCGGGATGGGTTAATGTGCAGCTGAGAGCCCTTGTCTTGGGGCTCAGGGGAGGGGAAGAAGTCAAAGGCCAAACTTTCAGAGGTCCTGAGCCCAGTGCCTAATGCACACCATGCTCAGGGGCCACTGGTTGTTCAGCAGCTGGCTTGCTGGGAGGCAAGAACATGGGTGTTAGGGGGTAAAGGGCAAGAGGAAACGGCCTCAAGTTGGCCCAGGGGAGGTTGAGGCTGGAGCTGAGGCAGAACTGTTTCCCTGAGAGGGGTGTCAGCCCTGTGCCAGGCTGCCCAGGGAGCTGGGGCAGTGCCCAGCCCTGGAGGGATCCCAGAGCTGAGGTGCTGAGGGCTGTGGGTCAGTGCTGGGACTGCAGCAGCTTCAGGGGCTTTTCCAACCAGAGTGATTCAGTGTTTCTGTGACACACAATCCCCATCCTCGGGCTCAGACACGTGTGGGTACCAGCCCTGCAGCAGTCTGGGATGGAAACAGCATCTGCAGAGCATCCTCAGTGCTTCTGCCATCACAACCCATGGGCTGGAGGCTGAAGTGCTGCCCCAAAGCCCCAGGTGCCAACTCACCCCCCAGGAAGCGCAGGGAGGACATGGTGGAGCCGATCCAGCTGACCTGCTCCGAGGAGCCGCCCACCTCCTCCCGGAAAGCCACGAAGAAGATCCCAAAGGTCTTGAGCATCCCCATCACAAGCACATTGACCTGAGTTGGAAGCAGACAGAAGTGAGGGAAAAGCTTTTCCTTTCTGCTTTTGCTGTGTAGGTGAGTTGCTGTGGGAGGAACACCCTGGGGGCACCTGAACTGCTGGGGGTGTGTTGGGGGAGTGTCAGCAGGGTGGGCTTGTGGTGCCCACTCTGCAGTTGCATCTTAACAGACCCTCAAGCCAAAACCCAACCCCATGCAAACTGTCTTTTCCTAAAGGAAAGGGACAAAGTAACCCTGGAGCCCAACTCCTGGCGTTGTGGAACTCAGTTATTTTGGTTTTGATGCTGAACAAGATGATGTGAATGGGTCTGGGCACTGAGGAAGTCACTGGGAGCTGCTGAGGCGTTGAGCAAAGCAGGGATGGGCTCCAGCCAGTGCAGGTTCCCAGGCCTGGCCTGGCCATGGGGGCAAAGGACACTTGGTGTCCTCAATCTTAACTCTCTCTCTCCTCGCTGGGAGCTGCTGGTTAATGATTGGTGAGTTGCTCTGGGTAGAGTGGGAGTGGGCAAAGCCTTTTCCCCTAGCTGGGGGATGCCATCCCTGGTGAGAAGTTGGGGTGTGTGGCACTGAAGCCTGTGGCGTGGAGAATCGGTGTCTGTAAGTGGTGTGGAGCTGCCCAGCCCTCATGGGAGAGAGCAACAGAGTGTGTGTCCCGAGATGGGACCTCAGTACTGTTACTGAAGGTATAAGACACCCCTTTGAGATCTGGCAGCTCAGCTGTGGTGTGTTGGAGTAGGGAAAAGTCATTGCAAGCTGATTTTTGGCTCTGGGCTGCAGTTCAGTTTTGGGCCCTTCACTACAAGAAGGACACTGAGGGGCTGCAGTGTGGCCAGAGCTGGGGAAGGGGCTGGAGCACAAGGGGGCTGGGGAGGGGCCGAGGGAATGGGGGTGTTGAGCCTGGAGAAGAGGAGCCTGAGGTAGGGGTCGGTCTCTTCTCCCCAGGAATGAACCATACAAGAGGCAATGGGCTCAAGTTGCCCCAGGGGAGGTTGAGATTGGAGCTGAGGCAGAACTGTTTCCCTGAGAGGGGTGTGAGCCCCTGTGCCAGGCTGCCCAGGGAGCTGGGGCAGTGCCCAGCCCTGGAGGGATCCCAGAGCTCTGCACCAGTGGCACTTAGGGGCTGGGTCCATGCTGGGCCTGGCAGAGCTGGGTGATGGTTGGACTCTATGGACAGTTGCTTTCTGCCCTTCACTCCATGGGCTCAGCCTGGCCTGGCCTCTGCTCCCTGGGAGGGAGACTCAGGCCTTTCCATGTGCCCCAGCTGCAGGAGGGTTTGGTTGGGTTTGTTCTCTGCTTACCAGGAAGAAGTGAAACACCACTCCCCAAGCCCACCCTGCGCCAGCAGCTTTGGTGTCTGGGCTCTTGGCGGCTCCCTCCAGCTCTTCCTCCTTCCTTTCTCCTGCCAATGAGAATTTGAGGACACTTTGTCACCTTGTTCTGTTGCTGTTCCAGTTAAAAAGCTGTTCAGGGAGGCATCAGCTGCCTCTGAGCCCTTTCCCCCCTGGCTGTTGGTGAGGAGGGCACCAGGCTGCTGCGTTCAGCTGGGGAGGGTGGGTGAAGCTCGCAGCAAGGTTTTTGCCAGCAGATGTGGAGCAGCACCTTGTCTCTGCCTGCAGACAGCTTCAAATCCTTTCTCTTTCCCACCAAGTTCCTGAGGGCACCCAGGCACTGAGGGTTTGGGGTCAGAAGCCCCTCGGTGCTGCTCAGGGCAGGCTCAGGTTGGTTTGTGCTGCCAGTCGGGGAATCCCCGTGTGCCTCCATGGTGGGGCTGTCCCTGGAAGCTCTCCCGGCCCCATCCTGCTCTGCTCAGCTCCCTGCCATCCTCTCCCCCCGGCCCACGCCTCTGGCAGGGGCAGGATCCTGCCCGGGGCGCAGCCGGGTCTGGTCCTTACCGCGGTGCTGCCACATGCTGCCACGTCCTGCCCGGGGCTGGCACACGGGGATCGGCTCCTCATCTGCTCCAGAGACCAAATCCCCCCTTCCTGCCTTGGCACCCCCAAAACCTGCTCCTTGTGCCTCCAGCGGGGACGGGACGGCGCCTGCCGGAGCCGGCGGCTGAGCGCAGCTCGCCGGGCACAGAGTCCCTCCCCTTCCCCAGCCGGGAGCAGGAAACCCGGCGCTCGCCGACCTCAAACCCTGCCGGGAGGAACGCGGAGGGGAGGCTGCGAGGGCTGCGGCTCTTGCCAGGCGTGGAGCCGAGCAGTAGGTGGCAATGGTGGGCTGCAGCTCAGCCGGGGAAGCTGCCTCAGCCAGGGCTCAGCCTGCAAAGCTTTTGGGTTTGCACCTCATCTCACATCATCATCCTCATCATCCTCATCCTCAGCTGCACCAAGTCCCAGGGAAATGCAGCCTCGGGCTTCTCCCTGTTTCTGGCACTCCCATCACCATTCCTGAGGTGGGATGAAGCTGGTGGTGGGGAGCTCTGCTCCCTTCCCTCGGCAGAGCAGCCCCTGCTGCAGCCCCCAGAGCAGCCCAGGCTCTACCAGAGGAGCTTTCCCTCTACTGAGGCCTTTGCTATGTGCATTAAGCTTTTATTTCACTGGAGTGGTTTTTGCAGGGAGGGTGGTTGAAGGGCTGGGGGCAGCAGCATCTGCACTTGGAGCTGTGAGACACACAGAAGCAGCTGCTGGGGCAGGTTCTCAGGGAAGGAGCCTTGTTGCAGGGTTTGTTTCCCTGAAGCCTTCACAAATGCCTGAATTTGTGAGGGTGTTGCCAGCACCCATGGACAGCTCACACAGGGAGCAGCACCAACAGACCTGACCTTCACTCCAAGGGGCAGTAAGTGAGTAACTCAGGCCCAGAATGTTTAACTAGAGGTTAACTCCTGGGAGAAATTCCTCAGGAAGTGTTTGTAGCTTTTCTGCTGGAGGAGCTGCAGGAATGCCAGGCTGTGTGCACTGCCCAGAGAAATGCTGATGAAGGGACTGGCAGAAGCTCCTTCACATGGTTGGGAAACAAGGCAAAGCCAAGGGCAGCTTTCACAGCCAGAGCACAGAGAGGCAAAGGTGAGGGGGGTTGTTTTGCATGTCATTTATTGGTTTATCCAACAAGTAAAGCCACACACACACCATAGTGTCTGATCAGTACAGGAGCTGAGTGACCCACGTTTCATCCTCAGCAGTACAAGTGCTAAAATGTGAGTTGGAGACTCTTGAGAGCTGCACAGGAGCTGTTAAGTGGAGAGGGAGAGGCTGCAGCCCACGGTACTGCAACCACCTTCTGTGCTGGAGCTGCAGAGGAAAGGGGTTGTCCAGGGAGGAGGAGCCAGGCTGGAGGTGGGAGTGGAGCTGCAGAGGTTCCCCGGGGTCAGGATGCCAGCTTGTGCACTGCCACGGTGATGCTGTCGTGCTTCTGGATCATGATATTCCTGGAACACAAGTGCTGAGGCAGTTTAGAACAGTGGAGAGGAGCTGCCCTGGCTGGGAACAGGACAGGGCTATTGCTCAGTGCTGGCTGCAGCACCCCAGCTCTGCTCTACACCCCCTCAGTCGCTGCATCTCTTCTGCCCCCTACCAGGGAGAGGGCTGGAACAGTCTTTGCCAACCACACTGACTGGCTACAGCGTGGCCTTTGTTACCCATGAGGATCCCAAGTGAAGCAGCACAGAGCTGCAGTAACCAGCAGCCCCTGAAGGGATTCCTACTGCTGCTCCAGCCCCTGCTCTTTGAGGTCATAGAACCCCCAAATGGTGGGGGCTGGAAGGGCCCTGTAGAGCTGCTCCAGCCCCTGTTACAGCAGGTTCCCCTGGCTCAGGGGCACAGGAACGTGTCCAGGTGGGGTTGGAAACCTCCTGAGAAGGAGCCTCCACACCCTCCCTGGGCAGCCTGGGCCAGGGCTCCCTCCCCTCAGCACCAAAGGAGCTTCTCCTGGTGTTTCACAGGAACTTGTACAGTTGCAGCTCTCCAAAGCAGAAGCGCTGCTGCTGTGGGGCTTTGCCTGTGAGGAGGGGCCGAAGCCCCGGGGAAGGGCAAGGAGGGGAGGGAGCTGCGGGGCTGGAACTCACCCGCTGTCGGACTCCAGGCACACGACGGGCGTGTCGGTGGGATCGGCCGTCAGCCTGGCCGCCTGCTGCGCCAGCACCGAGATCACCCCGGCGTGCTCATCCGACAGCGTGCCCCGGCCTGCGGCGGGGAGACGCGCTGAGCCCCGGCAGCCCCGGCAGCACGGGCTGCGTGTGCGCGCCGCTCCGGCCCGGCCCGTTTCACTCCTGACGAGCCGTTGCCCTCAACGCCCCAGTTCAGCGGCAGGGAGAGCTGGGCCCCGGGGCTGCCGGGACGCCGAGGGGGTGCCGAGGAGGCCCCGCGGACACCCAGAGGCTGCGGCACGGCACAGCGCGGCGCTTTCATAGCGCGGCGGCCGGGACGAGGCCTCGTACCCCCGAACGGGGATCGGGCCGGGCCGGGCCGCGGCTGCTGCGCCGTCCCCGGGACGCCTCGCGGGGCCCGGAGGGGCAGGGCCCGGTTCCCCCCGGTACTCACAGCCCAGGTTGAGCCCCTGCGAGTCGGTGCACAGGACGCCCACCACGGACGGGCTCTTCATGCTGCGGGGCGAGACAGCGGCCGTGAGCGGCGGCGAGGCCCGGCGCCGCCCCCCGCCTCCCCCTCAGCGCCGGGGCCGCTCCCGCTCCCGAGGCCGCTCCTGAGGCCGCTCCCGGGGCCGCTCCCGCTCCGTACGTGTCCTCCAGGTGCTGCTCCAGCGTCCCCTCCATGGCGCCGCGACCCGGCCGCGCTTCCGCCCTTTCTCGCCCGCGCCTGGCAACGGCGTCACCCACGTGACCCGCGCAGACGGTGGCTCCGCTGGGCCAAAAGGCCTCGGTGCGCGAAAGCGCCCGCGCGGCTGGAGCCCGGAGGAGCCCAGGGGATACCCCGGGAGGATGCAGAGATGCTGCTGAGCGCGGTGCCCCGTGACAAGACAAGGGCTGATGGGCATCAGCTGGGGCACGGAAAAGCTGCCCTTAAACACCAGGAGAAGCTCCTTTGGTGCTGAGGTGAGGGAGCCCTGGCCCAGGCTGCCCAGGGAGGGTGTGGAGGCTCCTTCTCAGGAGGTTTCCAACCCCAGCTGGACACGTTCCTGTGCCCCTGAGCCAGGGGAAGCTGCTGGAGCAGGGGCTGGAGCAGCTCTGCAGGGCCCTTCCAGCCCCCAGCATCTGGGGATTCCCTGACCCCGCGGGTTTGGGGTGCACAAGTGATGCTCAGCCTGTTCTCCGCCCGCAGCCCCGGCCCGGCTGCCGTCGGGAGGTGACGGAGGGTGGGAGGTGATGGATGGTGGGAGGTGACTCAGGGTGGGAGGTGATTAACGGCGGCAGCTCCCGATGGATCGCGGCTTGTCACGCTGGGAAATGAAAATGCGATTGATGGGCCCGGGGAGGTGAAGCGGCGTCTCCCGCGGCTTCTCCGCGCATTTTGCTTTCCCTTCGGTTGAGCTGGGAACTCCGTCCCCTGCCCAGCGCTGGATCACACCCTGCACTCTTGCCTTTTCTGAGCTCTTTTCTCCCCTCGCCCCTGGACAGCAACACGGGGCAGAAATACAATTGTGGCCCATGAAAGCCAGGCAGGGGCTGCAACCCCCAACCCAACAGCATCTTCTCAAGGAAACCTCCCCAAAGCAGCCTCTCCTAAACCCTCCCTGCCTGCAGCGCTTCTGCTGGGTTTTGGGGAGGGTTGGGATTAATTAATTCAAGCCCAGGTGGAGGAAACTTTAGTGGAGCAGCAGAACAGCTGCCACATCAAAAGAGGAGCTGGGCTCGGGGCAGGGAAATGCCAGGGCTATTTTTAACTAATTAAGTAGCTGATTTAGCAGGGGACTGATACTCTACAAAAGAAACTCAACAGAAAGGCTGCATGCCTCTGATCAAACCCATATTGCACACCACAGCCCATCACCTCAGGCCGTGTTTTCTCTCTGGGGCTGAGCCCCTTGTCTGCTTCCAGTCCCTAATTTACCCCTGTGGATCAGATCTGGCAGGGAGCAGCCCCACAATCAGGCTTAGGGATGTTTATTGCTTCGGGGGAAACGGCAGAAGGGACTAAACAAGTCGTTAGGTGAGGAGCCTGATTCTACAGGGCTGGGAAAATCCTGTTTGCTTGGTCAGTTGGAAACTCAGCTTCATTTTGGGAGGAAAACAAAGTGTTTTATTTCCTGCCCTTGTTGTGCAAAGGGTCTGAGCCACAGTCTCTGCTTGCAGGGCCCTGGCCAGCACGGCTGTGGGCTCTGGAAGGTTCTGGGTGAGTCCAGGCTGGACCATGGGAGCTCAGGATGATGCACTGGCCACAGAAGGGAGGGACAGCTTTAATGGAGGTAGGGGGGGTGGTGTTTTATTTGTTTGATTGGACTGGACTCCCAAAGAGGCTGCAGAGGATGAGGAGGGGCTGATGAACAGCCCCAGCTCCAGGGGATGTCACATCACAAAGGCTGCAGAGACCTCTCGCCTCTCTCTCATCTGATCCATGTGGCTGTGGGGTCCCCCAGCCCTGGGCACGTTGGGGTGTTGTCTCCTGCATCCTCCCAGCATGAACAAATAAAAAAGCAGCTTTTCCTGCCTCCCTCATCACTTCAGCAAAGCCCTGGTCTCATTCCCCTGAGCTCCCAGGAGATGCACTTGGAGCCATGGGGGATATATTTCAAACCATAAATCAACACATTTGCACATTACATTCAGATTCAAACACACTCTGAGGGAAGATATTATCCCCCACCCTCTGCTGCCTTTTATTCTCACAAATAAATGCAGGCAGGTCTCAGTTCCTGCAGGACATTTATCACAGAGCCCCATTATCACACATTGTGCTGAGAACAGCCCCAACTTCATTCTGGTGTTTTCTTTTAGCTAAATGATCACAAATTGCTAACTCAATTCCTGAGTTCACCTGTCAGGGATAAAGATGGGTACAGAGGTGTGCTTGGGAAGTCCAGCTGTGTTGGCTCAGCTGAAAAATCACGCTGGGTGCTGGCTGTGGGTGGCAGAGCTGGGAGGGTTGGGGCTTTTTTTCCCTTCCTCGGTGGTTTGTGAATATTTCTCTGCCACCATTAGGGATTCAGGTCTCATCTGCTTCTGAGATCATGGAGGTGGGGGGGGAATAGCCCAAGGTGGTGGAGCTGGAAGGGGTTTATATAGGGCTGGAGGTGAGAGGCTGCTGCAGAGTTGAGCACTGCAGGGAGGCAGCTCCTGCCCTGAGACCATGAGCCACCTCCTGCAAACCCTCTGCTTCCTGCTGCTCGTCAGCTCCTGCCCCTGTGCCGTCATCACCGGGGTAAGTGTCACTCCCCTCCCCCAGCCGGGCAGATGGGCGTTGTTGACGTTATTTTGGGAGGTCAGGCCAGAAGCAGTGCCTTTTGCTGTTTGCTTTGGGGTGATTTGGTTTGCTTGGGGTTCCCCTCCCCATCTGATTGTTCCTCCAGCACGTGGGTGCTGTTCCAGCCTCTCCCACACGGGTCAGCTGCTCTTTCTGCTTCCCAGGGCCAGCACCAAGGCAAACAGGGCATTTTAGGAAGTTTGCCAGCAGGAAATAGATAATTTAGCCTTATGCATGTCCCCCAGAGCATGTTCTCAGCTGAGACAAAGGCTCAAGCACCACAGGTTCTTTCTCTCTCTCCCAGATTCAGAGAAACTATGAAAAGAGGGCAGGGGGAATGGCAGGATGCAGAGGATGATGCTCCCCTGTTGTGTTGGGCGAGTCCCATCAGTTCTTCTTGTGCTGTCAGCCCAAAGTCAGGAAAATGAGTCAGAGAAGGAGTCAGGGATGCAATGAGTTGCTCAAGTGATGGCCAGCACAGCCTGGGGAGCAAAATGGGACCTGCTTGGTGCTGAAGGTGCCCAGTGACAGGACAAGGGGTGATGGACATCAGCTGGAACACAAACAGTTCCACTGGCACAGGAGGAGCAAGTCCTTTGGTGCTGAGGGGAGGGAGCCCTGGCCCAGGCTGCCCAGGGAGGGTGTGGAGGCTCCTTCTCAGGAGGTTTCCAACCCCACCTGGACACGTTCCTGTGCCCCTGAGCCAGGGGAACCTGCTGTAGCAGGGGCTGGGGCTGGAGCAGCTCTGCAGGGCCCTTCCAGCCCCCACCATTTGGGGATTCTGTGAAGCTCCAGCATCCCCAATCCAGCCTGTGCCCTGCCCAAACCCTCTCCAGCTTAACCCAGCACATCAGACCTGGGAATGAAACCCCCTTCTCCCTCAAATCCCCACCAAGGGGTTGCACCCAGCAGCTTGGCTTGGCCTGATTTCTCCACTGGCCTCCCCAAGAAGAGAGTTAGTGACGTTTTCCCAGGCTGGTCACGCTGAGCCACCCCGGTCGCTGTCCCCAGGCCTGTGAGCGGGACCTGCAGTGCGGCGCCGGGACCTGCTGCGCCGTCAGCCTGTGGCTGCGGGGACTGCGCGTCTGCATCCCCCTGGGCCGGGACGGCGACGACTGTCACCCCTCCAGCCACAAGGTACCGGGGGGGATGCCCCGGGCTGGGACGGGGGGAGGGCGCAGGGACCGGCGAAAGGGCAGCGAGCTCGATGCAGAAAAGCTCCATTAGAGCCCTGGGATGGTGTCGGGGGGTGGATTCGGGTTCTCCGCGTCCTCGGGATGCCCCGTGGGTGCTGCAGAGCTCGTCTCGGAGCCTGGTGCAGTCATTTAGAGCCAAACACAAGCCGCGCTGCTCCAAACGGAGCCCTAAATGCTGTGCTGAGCGCGGAAAAGCCGCAGCCGGATCAGCCCCGGGTCCCGCAGCCGGATCAGTGCCGGGTCCCGCAGCCGGGCTCAGCCCCGGGTCCCGCAGCCGGATCAGCGCCGGGTCCCGCAGCCGGGCTCAGCGCCGGGTCCCGCAGCCGGGCTCAGCCCCGGGTCCCGCAGCCGGGCTCAGTCCCGGGTCCCGCAGTGGGGCTCAGCCCCGGGTCCCGCAGCCGGATCAGTCCCGGGTCCCGCAGCCGGGCTCAGCGCCGGGTCCCGCAGCCGGGCTCAGCCCCGGGTCCCGCAGCCGGGCTCAGCGCCGGGTCCCGCAGCCGGGCTCAGCGCCGGGTCCCGCAGCCGGGCTCAGCGCCGGGTCCCGCAGCCGGGCTCAGCGCCGGGTCCCGCAGCCGGGCTCAGTCCCGGGTCCCGCAGTGGGGCTCAGCCCCGGGTCCCGCAGCCGGATCAGCCCCGGGTCCCGCAGCCGGATCAGTCCCGGGTCCCGCAGCCGGATCAGCCCCGGGTCCCGCAGCCGGGCTCAGTCCCGGGTCCCGCAGCCGGATCAGCCCCGGGTCCCGCAGCCGCCGTTCCCCCGCCCGCGGGATTTAGCGGCAGCATCCTCGCCCCCGGGACCGAGCCGCTCCCCGCTCCCGGATCGATTTCACACGGTGTCCGTGAGATTTAATGCTGCTGCTGCGGCTCCTGCTCGCACGAGGAAGGAGCGAAAGGGCTTCAGAGGGATCAAAACCTAATTTCAGGTTTATCCCCGTTAAACCCCTGAGAAGAGGCGGGGATTTGCCCGGAGCTCTCGCACTCTTTGATGGGGGTTTGGTCGTGGCGGAGCCCTGATGCCCTCCCCACGCTTCTCCCGCATCTCTCGTGTCTCCCTGCAGGTCCCTTTCTCGGGGAAGCGCCAGCACCACACGTGCCCGTGTCTGCCCAGCCTCAGCTGCTCCCGGTTCCTGGACGGTCGCTACCGCTGCTCCGGCAACTTCAAAAACATCGATTTCTAGGGCGATGCTTCTGTCTCTCCATGTCAGCCCCCAGCAGCCGTCTCCTGCCCTCCACGCAGCCGCAGGCAACCTTAGCAGTGCTTTTCCAGGCTGGACCGCGTTGTTATGAGCTAAATGTTATGAGAGGAAGCTGAGGCATGGTCAGGTCAAGCTGCTCTGACACTTGGCTTAGCAAAGCCCAGCCCCAGCCTGGAGCAGGACTCAGCTCCAGCATCCCTTGCAGAGGAGTGGCTCAAAGTCCCAAGGTGGTGTCTGTATGTGTTGGATGCCACCAGGCAGCTTTCACCTCCCTCCTTGAGTTCATACCATCAAAATCAAGGGTGATAGGACTTGGGAAGAGTGAGATGCTGAGCACCCAGCAGCCAAGAGCTTCCTCCCGTGGTTTTTATCCTTCACGGTAAAACTGGGGGGTGGGGATGAGCAGCATCACTTTATGAGCTGAAGCAGCAGCAGGGCTGAGCCCAGGGTGCTGCTGGAGCCCTCACTTGAAGCCATTTTCCCATGGTTCAGTCGTGTCTGAGGAAAAACAAATCAGAGGGGCAGAAACTTCCCTTTGTGGGAGTTTCATCAGTTTCCCTGCAATTCCTACTGGATAAACCACTTCTTCCCCTTGTGATCCTGCCTGGTCAGGTCTTGTCAGCCTGTTTGTTCCTGGGAGCAGCACTTGGAGCTGGTGAGGGATGGGCTGATCTAGCTGGCAGTCAAAAGGATCTCAGATAGCCATGGGGATTTAAGAAATGGGTTTTCCCAAAGTTGGAGCAATGCCATGTGTGTGGCAGAGGCTGAAGGGCACATGTGGGGCTTTGGGAAGCAGGAGAATGTTTTCCAGCCTCAGCATCTGCCTGGGGTTCAGGCACTGTGTGAGGTTTGGGAGCCTCTCCTTGTGTTTGAGCTCCAAGTTCTGTCAATTTGCTTTGAGTTCTCCCCTTAAAAACACATTGTGGGGGAAAAAAAGCTGATGTATCACTTGAGCTTCTCTCCTGCTCCCTCCAGCAATGCCCAGGGAGAATAAATCCAAACAAACAAAGCAAAGAGCTGCTCCTGGGAATAAAGAGAAAGCAAATGTAGAGCTGCTCCTGGAAAGCCCTTGAGGTTTGCTGCTGGGGGCCCTGGAACTCTCCTGTGCTCTGGGGCCTCAGTCTTTGCTGGGGCTTGGTGGGTTTTGGTGCTATAGCAGCAAGCCTTTCTATCTCTAAAGACCCCCAAAGGCTGGTTGTGTTGTCACAGAGAGTAAAGTGATTCAGATCTGGTGTTTGATGCTGAGTGAAAGCTTCCCTGCACTTGTTCCTTCCCCAAAGAATGTTGTAAACTCATTGACAATAAACCACTGCAGTGCTTGGGCTGATGTGATTTAGGGGTTTATTTCACATGTGGTGCTTTTCATCTGCCAGGGAGGAGGCCTGTGCTGGGGAGGTTTTTGTGGTCCCCATTGCTTGACACACTGTGGGTTGCCAAGGACAAAGGGATGCCAGAGCAATACACAGAGGGGGAAAAGTCAGGGGGAAAAGCACAATGTTTCATAAAACTGTTAAAAAATGGACAGTTCCCTGCTTTGGGTTTCTGTGATTGAGCTGCCTCAGTTCATGGGCTGCTCCTGGCCTTCCCACCAGCTCAGAAACCTGCAGAAAGGGGAGGAGGTTTCTTCACTTGCTTTTTAGACACCTGCCCAGTGGGAAACACAAAAAGAAATGAAACCCCCAGACCAGCTGCTTCCCAACCTCCCTTCCCATTGCAGGGAGGAGTCCCCAGGGCTGAGGGGTGGGAATTGCTGCTCTCCTCATGGCATTCAGCTGCAGGAGGTGACCATTTAGTGGGAAATCGCTCCATTTGGGCATCAGGGACATCCCCACTGCAGGAGCAGGCTGTTCCTGAGCAGGTGCCTGTCCTTGCTCCCCTCTCCTGTGCTCTCACTGGGGCTGTGCCCCTGCATGGCTTCAGCAGAAAAAAAATATTACTTTAAGCTACTTTTGATGTGATTTTAGGGGAGAAAAACCCAGCAAATCTGGAGGCTCCTCTCCTCTCCTCTCCTCTCCTCTCCTCTCCTCTCCTCTCCTCTCCTCTCCTCTCCTCTCCTCTCCTCTCCTCTCCTCTCCTCTCCTCTCCTCTCCTCTCCTCTCCTCTCCCTTCACTTCTATTCTAATTCCATTCTCTATTTCCATCCTGATCTTATTTTTTAGGGTTAATTTAGAAGGAATTTCCCCCACTAAGATACACATTGAGCCCACCCCACTTCTACACCAGGCACAAACCTTTGCTCCCAGCCCAAATGTCTCTCCCAGTGCCATGTGCTGCCCCTGCAGCAGTAATGAGCTACAGGACAAGAGGAAACGACCTTAATTTGCTGCAGGGGAGGTTTAGGTTGGAGATGGGCAAGAACTTTCCCACCAAGAGGGTTATTAAGCATTAGAACAGGCTGCCCAGGGAGATGGGGGAGTCCTTGGTCCTAGAGGCACTGAGAGATGCACAGGTGAGGTGCTGAGGGCCATAACTGGGTTGAGGTTGGTGTAGTGGGGGGTTTGGCAGTGAGGGGAGGGTTTGGACTCCATCAGCTTAAAGGCTTTTACCAACCAAAATGATTCTGTGACCAGATCTCATCAGTTTTATATCTTTATATTACATTAACCATGCCATACATCACTGCTGCTGCTGCTGCTGTTGTTTACAGCCACTTCAGAGATGATTTAGTGATGCTACTGCTGCTATATTTGTGTTATTTATTATTTTCTACTTTTCCATTTATTCTCTGGCCTGCAGTGAGGGTTTTTCTCCCGGGAAATGGATCTGTGCTGCATCTCCAGGGCTCCCCTCACTTCAAATCTGTCTTCAGCTCATGTCTGAGACCAAACCAGCATGTGCCTTGGAGCCTTTTTGACCACCAGAGCCCAGCCCCAGCCCTTCCCCACTCCAGTACAAATCAGGGAAACTATTTCAGCTGGTTCCCTTCCTTCTAATGAAGAAATAATGATCAATTTCTGCTTTCCCCTACCTCAAGGGCCAGTTCCACTGCAGAAACACAGCACCCATCCCTGCAGCAGGAGGACAGGAGGAAATGGGCTCAAGTTTCCCCAGGGGGGGTTGAGACTGGAGGTGAGTCAGAACTGTTTCCCTGAGAGGGGTGTCAGCCCCTGTGCCAGGCTGCCCAGGGAGCTGGGGCAGTGCCCAGCCCTGGAGGGATCCCAAAGGCGTGGGGCTGAGGTGCTGAGGCTGTGGGTCAGTGCTGGGCTGGGCAGGGTGAGGGGAGGGATGAGACTGCAGGAGCTTCAAGAGCTTTTCCAACCCAAACGAGTCTGTGACCATCCCAGTGGCAGTATCAATGGCAATGAGCATTACAGGGCTGAAGCTGTGCTCTCAGACAGTGGGAACAGGGAGAGGAAAGACTTGTCCTTGCCCAGGACAGGACCAAGAGCTCCTGAACACTCCCGGGGTGACAAATGCCTGCAGTGGGCTTCCTCCACCTCAGCATCCCCATGGCCTTCCCTCAGCCGCTTGCACAAAGGAACC